>NC_139610.1:57072843-59472843 GCF_964270895.1 Podarcis filfolensis
TCTTCCCAGAGGAAGGAGGTACATAGCTTATTAGAAAGTATATAATGTGCATATATGAAGTGCTAGGGGGTGGTTTATTGGATTGTTGTTTTTATTTTGATCATAAATTTTCTAGTTTCATATTTTGATTTTGTTCTGTGACCTCCGGGTACAGGGCAATATATAAATCCAAATAATAATAATAGATCCAAACTTTGTTGTTGTTTAGTCGTTTAGTCGTGTCCGACTCTTCGTGACCCCATGGACCAGAGCATGCCAGGCACTTCTGTCTTCCACTGCCTCCCGCAGTTTGGTCAAACTCATGTTGGTAGCTTTGAGAACACTGTCCAACCATCTCGTTCTCTGTTGTCCCCTTCTCCTTATGCCCTCAATCTTTCCCAACATCAGGGTCTTTTCCAGGGAGTCTATTCTTCTCATGAGGTGGCCAAAGTATTGGAGCCTCAGCTTCAGGATCTGCCCTTCCAGTGAGCACTCAGGGCTGGTTTCCTTCAGAATGGATAGGTTTGATCTTCTTGCAGTCCATGGGACTCTCAAGAGTCTCCTCCAGCACCATAATTCAAAAGCATCAATTCTTCGGCGATCAGCCTTCTTTATGGTCCAGCTCTCACTTCCATACATCACTACTGGGAAAACCATAGCTTCAACTATACAAACCTTTGTTGGCAAGGTGATGTCTCTGCTTTTTAAGATGCTTTCTAGGTTTGTCATCGCTTTTCTCCCAAGAAGCAGGCGTCTTTTAATTTCGTGACTGCTGTCACCATCTGCAGTGATCATGGAGCCCAAGAAAGTAAAATCTCTCACTGCCTCTATTTCTTCCCCTTCTGTTTGCCAGGAGGTGATGGGACCTGTGGCCATGATCTTAGTTTTTTGATGTTGAGCTTCAGGCCATATTTTGCGCTCTCCTCTTTCACCCTCAATAAAAGGTTCTTTAATTCCTCCTCACTTTCTGCCATCAAAGTTGTGTCATCTGAATATCTGAGGTTGTTGATATTTCTTCCGGCAATCTTTATTCCGGTTTGGGATTCATCCAGTCCAGACTTTCACATAATGCATATAAGTTTAATAAGCAGGGAGACAATATACAGCCTTGTCGTGCTCCTTTCCCAATTTTCTTGTCCCACATAGAGATTTCTCAGGAGACAGATGAGGTGATCAGGCACTCCCATTTCTTTAAGAACTTGCCATAGTTTGCTGTGGTCGACACAGTCAAAGGCTTTTGCGTAGTCAATGAAGCAGAAGTAGATGTTTTTCTGGAACTCTCTAGCTTTCTCCATAATCCAGTGCATGTTTGCAATTTGGTCTCTGGTTCCTCTGCCCCTTCAAAATCCAGCTTGCACTTCTGGGAGTTCTTGGTCCACATACTGCTTAAGCCTGCTTTGTAGAATTTTAAGCATAACTTTGCTGGCATATGAAATGAGTGCAATTGTGCAGTAGTTGGAGCATTCTTTGGCATTGCCCTTCTTTGGGATTGGGATGTACACTGATCTTCTCCAATCCTCTGGCCCCTGCTGAGTTTTCCAAACTTGCTGGCGTATTGAGTGTAGTACCTTAACAGCATCATCTTTTAAAATTTTAAATATTTCAGCTGGAATATCATCACTTCCACTTGCCTTGTTATTAGCAGTGCTTTCTAAGGCCCATTTGACTTCACTCTCCAGGATCAATGGCTCAAGGTCAGCAACCACACTGCCTGGGGTGTACGAGACATCCATATCTTTCTGGTATAATTCCTCTGTGTATTCTTGCCACCTCTTCTTGATGTCTTCTGCTTCTGTTAGGTCCTTACCACATTTGTCCTTTATTATGGTAATCTTTGCACGAAATGTTCCTTTCATATCTCCAATTTTCTTGAACAGATCTCTGGTTTTCCCCATTCTATTGTTTTCCTCTATTTCTTTGTATTGCTCGTTTAAGAAGGCCCTCTTGTCTCTCCTTGCTGTTCTTTGGAAATCTGCATTCAATTTCCTGTATCTTTCACTATCTCCCTCGCATTTTGTTTGCCTTCTCTCCCCCACTATTTGTAAGGCCTCGTTGGACAGCCACTTTGCTTTCTTGCATTTTCTTTTCATTGGGATGGTTTTTGTTGCTGCCTCTTGTATAATGTTACGAGCCTCCATCCATAGTTCTTCAGGCACTCTGTCCACCAAATCTAAATCTTTAAAACTGTTCCTCACTTCCACTGTGTATTCATAAGGGATTTGATTTAGATTGTATCTTACTGGCCCAGTGGTTTTCCCTACTTTCTTCAAGCTTGAATTTTACTTTACTTTAAGCTTGAATTTTGCTATAAGAAGCTGATGAGCTGAGCCACAGTAAGCTCCAGGTCTTGTTTTTGCTGACTGTATAGAGCTTCTCCATCTTTGGCTGCAGAGAATATAATCAATCTGATTTCGATGCTGCCCATCTGGTGATGTCCATGTGTAGTGTCGTCTCTTGTGTTGTTGGAAAAGAGTGTTTGTGATGACCAGCTTGTTCTCTTGGCAGAACTCTATTAGCCTTTGCCCTGCTTCGTTTTGAACTCCAAGGCCAAACTTGCCAGTTGTTTCTTTTATCTCTTGACTCCCTACTTTAGCATTCCAATCCCCTATAATGAGAAGAACATCCTTCTTTGGTGTCATTTCTAGAAGGTGTTGTAAGTCTTCATAGAACTGGTCAATTTCAGTTTCTTCAGCACCGGTAGTTGTTGCACAAACTTGGATTACTGTGATGTTAAAAGGTCTGCCTTGGATTCGTATCGAGATCATTCTATCATTTTTGAGATTGCATCCCAGTACAGCTTTTGCCACTCCAAACCTTACTTTTATCTAAAGGAGAGGTGAGGAACCTGTGGCCTTACACATGTTGTTGGACCATTGACACCGGCCAGAATAGCCAATGGGTAGGGATGCTGGGCATTGAAGTCTAGCAACATCTGGAAGACAGCAGGTTCCCCACTGCCGACAAGGATCTCAGAAGACAGGATTTGTAAAGGTCTCCATCTGAAGTCCTGATGCAAAATTGTCATTCAGCCTAGAGATTGCCACTGGGATCTCCAGGAGTGTCATTTCACACATTCATTGTAAACCTGAACATTTTAAAGGTGGATGCCATAGATGTTTGCAAAGGCACTTGTAATATGAGAAACCTCTCTTAGCTACCACTGATGCTAATTTAATAATAATAATAATTTTTATTTATACCCCGCCCTCCCCGGCCAGAACCTGGCTCAGGGCGGCTAACAGCAATAGAATTACAATAAAACATAAAAGAAAAAGAAAAAACAGTTAATTAAAATACAGGTTAAAATACTTTAAAATACAGCCTCATTTTAGTAGTAGCCCATAAATCAAAACCATAAGGGGAGGGAAACATAAGGGTCAGACTGTATCCAAACCCAAGGCCAGGTGGAACAGCTCCGTCTTGCAGACCCTGCGGAAAAATGTCAAATCCCGCAGGGCCTTGGTCTCTTGTGACAGAGTGTTCCACCAAGTCGGGGCCAGTACCGAAAAGGCCCTGGCCCTAGTTGAGACCAATCTAACCACCTTGCAGCTTGGGACCTCCAAAGTGTTGTTATTTATGGACCTTAAGGTCCTCTGCAGGGCATACCATACCCATGGCCTTGGTGTACATGGCACTTGACAGCATTAAAGTGGAGGTGCAACTACTTGCATGAATGAACAAGTCCTCTATTTAAATTGTCCAGGATCCAAAGAACCACTTTAGCTTTAGCAACAAGGGCTTTGGGTTTAGGTTTCTATCCTTTGAACAGCTAGCTACTTGCATCACTCTCTCACACACACAAGGTTGGAAATGATGTATGTCTCTATATCTTCCATGCCCATAATTATACTCCTGTTCTATGAAGGACCTCGTGCATTTTCTTGGAAACCCATTGGGCTGAGTCCTAGAATGAAGGAAGTTACTGTTTGTTCTTGCTAGTCCATTGGGCTTGGGACATGCTGTGCCAGTCTTCTTCCGAACGGTGCCAAGATGAGTCCATTGAAGGTCACTGCAGCCTGCAGCCCCAACTGACGAAGATTGGATATCCCTGTTTGTAAAAATAGAGGTGTTATCCAAAATCGTCTTGGCCTGTGCCCAAGCTTGGCAATTACACGTATTCTTCTCTCAACTTAAAATCACCTAACGCCCGTCCACTGGGATTGCATTCTTTCCCACTTCCCCTCCCACAAACCGAGTGTGCCGTGTGCGGCTGCCAGTTGCTAAACAACTGCCATGTTTGGCAGACCCGCGAAATGAGATCCCAAGTCTTGTTGGAGCAGAAGGGCAAGTCTGAGGAGGACAAGGAGCCTATTGATTGAAAACAGAGGCAACAGGCAGCGTGCAACTTCTGTAGCGTTTAAAATTTAAAAATTTAAAAAATTAGTTTGCATTTTGCAGACTCCAGTTAGGACAGGTGAATGAATAAAGAGTCACCCACAGCACACAACAAGTCCTAAGTGATGGTGCCACTGTTGTTCTTTTTCACATCCAGATTTTGCAGCCACAGTGGATGCAATAGTGTCTTTAGCTCACAGTATTGTTTTTCGACCCCATCTGTACATTTAAAGCAGTATTTTGTCGCTATTCCCCACCTCAGCTATAAATTTCCTGACATTCTATTGATTCATCTCACAGCCAGCCTGATGTAAGCAGAATGGAGGAAAGCCAGAGAACCCAACAGGCTTCTTTCCAAGATTGTATACTGCAGAAACACCAGGAGAGGCTGAAAAAGAATATGGTGAGTGTGGGACAGGTGATATAATGGACATCTGTGACTCACAAATATTTCCCAAGGAGAAAGTCCCCCAAAGTGGGAAGCTATCCTGCACTTCCCTCTCCCTCCTCCTGCCAACCTCCGGCATCTATACTATTCTGGATTGCATTAGGAAGGAGTGGAAAGGTTACATGTCATTCATTCTACACACAGCTGACTAGAGCTCAAGCATTTATTTATAGGAACTTGGATCCCAGGGGAGCAAAGGAAATGGAGAGAAGCACCTCATGCAAACACTGTATATCATGTTTACTGGGCAACAGCAGGAACAGCACTAAAAAGGCCTTCATGTGAATCTGATAAGTGAGAAGCATCTCGTTCTGAGCATTTGGTAGATTGAGTATGAAATTGAGACGGGACACCTCTTTCCTGCTAGCTGGTTCGAGGCATTATTATTTTTTCTATGTACAGTAACCAATGCTAACAGCAAAAAACTTTATCGGCCAATCCAAGCCATGTGGCCAGGAGAGATTTTTGGAGACTTGGAGGTGGTGCTACAGAGCTTTGAGTTTGCCCACTGCATGTGTGCTGATTTTTGTATCTGTGCTCCTGTCAAATCAATCTTGCAGATTCTTATTTTTGAAAACCACACAGATACTCTGAAAGCTCTAAGAAACCCTCACTGTTGCTCTACATTTTGGTAGGACTGTTATGCACACCTATTGGTCAGTATGATGAAGTAGGTCAGTCTCCAACTTTCCACAAAGTTCCTAGGGAATTTTTAGAACAAATTTTAAACATTTCTCTTGCATTAGTTTTTGCTTTAAAGGTCAAAGGATGAGCGCATATCCACATTATCTCATGTGAGTTGCCTCATATCCATTTAATTTCCATGTGAACTAAGTCTTCAGGTTTAATGTCACCAGCATTTTGCAGGACTATATTGAGATCAGGGAGACACCTACAGTTCTGGCATTTCGTCACCCGCTGAAAATGTTTTCATTAAGCCAAGCATTTAGAAAATCAGGCATTGTATACATTGCTGGGTTAAAAAGCAGAAAAAGCAGTTATTTTTCTCAATACACATCAAAGCTGTTGTGGGGGGAGGCATAAAAACACAGTATTTCATAACAAATGACAGAATAGATACATGCTAGGTACGAGTTGTGGCTAATGTTGTGGGAACTCATTGAGTGCATATTAAACAGGAGTGTGTTTGATTCTGCACTGGCCATTTGTTCTGTATTTTATTATTGTATAATGCTTTACTGATTTTATTGTACACTGCCATTTTTTTAAGAAAAGATTTATATTATAAATAAATAAAATATATGAACCCATGTAATCCATTTGTTTCAAAAGGGGTGGGGGAAAGATTTCACTTTTGAACAGGGATGGGAAACTTGTGGTAATCCAAACGCTGGGCTACAATTCCTATCATCGCTGACTGTTGGTCTCCAACAACAGCTGGAAGACCACAAAACTACTGGGATGGGGGATCATCTGGCCCATCAGCCACAGACAGACCACAAGAACCTTGCAGCCTGGTTTCCCTCAGTATCACTACTACATTTCCTTGTATGGGAATAGTAGCAACTCCTAGACTTAGGAAAACATGAACAGGGTTTTGCAGTTGAATTTCCTCTATGTATATTTGTATAGCTACAAAGCCACTGATCATGGAACAGGGCTTGTGCAATGGGGATAAGGTAGGGTAGTCTGAGAACGTGGATAATATGCATGTTTGTTCAGTCCCACTAAATTCAACGGAGCTTTTCCCCAGGCAGCTACAAAGCTTTTAAATGGCGCCTGTAATCTGAGCAATGGCCAGCAACAGAATCTCTTCTCTTCAACTCATCCATATCTTTATATGTTTTTTTGCTGAATAAGTACTCCACTTTTCAACCCAAATGCAAAAGTGCCCATCAACGGAGCACCAAAATGCCTGTAGGACATTCTCAATGATTGATTACCTGCTTAAACTCTACACCCCATCCTTCCACATGCAGTTTTTTGCACAACAAACGCTGGCCTCCTTGTGCTTGGGCACAGCAGCTTTAAGCTTTCCAGAAATTAATGGCATCTACAGGGAAAGCAAACATAACATAAATATCTTCAGTGTCCCATTCCCCTCTCTAGGCTATCAATAACAACACAGCAGCCTGCAATACCTGCAATGCAAGGTTGCCCAGGCAACAGGTGAATCCTGACTGCACAGAGCAAGGGGCATTGCTTTTCTGTCTCTCTCTCCACCCCCACCCCCAAGCCTCTATTTCATATTTGTTAAGTTGTGTGGCATGTCTTTACAGTGTTGTTTGTTGAAGAGGTACCCTTTTACATCCCCAAAGCACCAAAGAATCTGCTGACCCCATAAAGTTGCCAGAACCTAATGATGAACTAGCTAGAGTCTAGCCTCTGAATACGGTTATTTTGGTACAATCCAGTTTAAATTTAATGTGGAACTTTTTTTCACCCCAGAGGCCACATTCCATTCCAGGCAACCTTCTGGGGGCCACATGCCAGGGGTGGGCAGTGCCAGGGCCAAAAGTGGGCAGGGCGGCTGTTATGTACTGAGTTGAATAGGATCCAAAATGCAGCAGTCTGATTGGTCCTAGAACAATAGGATCCAGAATGCAGCAGTCTGACTGGTTCGCAGGAGCCACCCAATCCAACTCTGGGTGGAAGTGAATCCGCAACCTGATTGGCCTACAAGAGAATCCCAGAATTAGCCAGTCATGTGGGGCCCATTGTGTAAATAATGTATATAAAGCAGACATTTCAGGGGAACTTCCATTCCTCACTACTCTGAGCTGAATAAAGAGCATGAAATCCACACTCGACTCCAAGTATATTTCAGCGGCAAATGTAAATGTTACTTTTGTACCATAGGGACACCTCTCTCTATGTTTTATCCAGGGAAGCAAGAAGCAATCTCGACATGCAAGGATACGTTCCAACCAGGGAAAATCAGGAAGGAAGGGGGCAATACAAGGCCAGTTAGGGTGTGGCAATGCAGCTGGTATGATCTGGATGAAGTCCTGAGGGCCAGATAGAGAGACTTGGGGGACCACATTCAGCCTCCCCACCCCTCTCAGCCCGAGGTCCCCCATCCTTGGAATGGGGTCTTCGCTCTGATCCAGGAGGGCTCCCTTCTGTTCTTGCACTCTAGGGCTGAAAAGCACATTATCAATCTATAAATAAATGCAGTCAACTACTTTTAACTACCATTTAATTCAGGGAGACTTAAATGAGCTTAATTGTATTTATTTCATTAGATTAGTAACTGAAAGGGGCTTTTAATTCAACACCTGCACACATCAATTAATCAGGCAACACACTGTACATTTTTTGTGAAAATACTTACGAAAAACTGGCTTTGGAGAGGTCCTCCAACCTCAAACAAGAGGTGATGCCTCCTTTTGGAAGATGTCTGCCACAATACATACATACAACATCTCAAAACAATAGAAGTTTTCCCCCTCTTCCAAGTATTGTCATATGCAAATATATGTAGGTTTATTCCATTAACTAATTGGCCACAGCTCAACTCAAGATGACCATAACGCAGAGGAACGTAAAGGGACCGTGTCATGTGCATGCATACATGCACACATAAGCGCCAAGACAGAAGTAGAATAAATGTTTTAAAAATAAATAACATTGAATCCAGCTTCACATCCCATTAAAGAAATACTGTGGTACCTTGGTTTATGAAGTCAATCCCTTCCGGAAGTCCATTCTTAAACCAAAGCATTCTTAAACCAAGGCCTGCTTTCCCGTAGCAGCGGGGGGCTCAGTTTCCAAATGGAACACACTCAACATGTTATTTTTCCAAGGCAAAGTTCACAAACCAAAACACCTACTTCCGGGTTTGCAGCGTTCTTAATCCAAGTTGTTCATAAACTAAGCTGTTCTTAAACCAAGGTTACCACTGTACAGGTAGGGGCAGTTTTTAGTCCTTATAGGAAGTTGAACTGCGTCCAACAGATTAATGGCCATTCTCACATATTGAATGTGTTCGTGGTGGGTTTGTTTTTTTAATGCGGGGGCACAATCCACTGAGGGCTTCTCCTACTTCAGACACTGGGGCTGCTTCAGGAGATCTGCACAATAATATTCCCATCTGTTATGTGGGCCTGTGGGGGGATAAATCCAGCTCTCCAAAAGTTTGTCCTCAGAGGCAGGATTCAGGTAGAAACAACATCTTTACAGAGCAGAGACCTGGATTCCAGCCTAAAACACAGCTCAGAACTGACATTCCCTCCCATATATCTCTGATACAATAGGAATATGCTTTGAAGAACTTTCTGAGGGCAATAGTGGGACAGACTCATTCAGAAGGTGGTGGACTCTCCTTCTCTGGAGGGTTTTTTCCACCAACAAAGGTAGAATGACCAGCTGTCAGGGATCCCTCATCTGAGATTCCTGCATTGCAGTGGTTGGATGAGATGACCTTTCCAACTATACATTTCTATGGTTCTATAATCTCTTTTTCTGTTCCAAAGATCAGGGCTTGAGTTTTCCCTGCACTGCACATTGCTGAAGACGCCTTCTCTGGCTGTTGAATGTTTCTGGTACTCTGGAATATAGCCTGTCCTCTGCTGAGGCAGTGTTTGCTCTTTTAGTTAAAGATCTACTAGAAAAACAATATGTGAATATGCTATCATACTTCAAAATGTGTCTCATCCACAGCCGGGTAAAGCTGTGTGCAGCATGATGCCTTAGTGCTCATGCGCAATCACACATGGGTTCATATCATGTGCTAGGGGCAATACACAATGACTGTGCCGGCGGGGGGCTGATGGGAGTTGTAGGTAGAAACCTAAGGTAACATTTGGGGAAGCTTCCATGAACTTCTTGCAAACCATCTTCCAAATATGTGCAGCAGTCTCGTGTGGCATAGCATCTCTGTGTAATAACCAAGAAGGGAACAGAAAAAGCAGAGGGCAGAAAAATCTGAAGATCTTCAGGGCATACTCTCATTAAATCTCAAGGACTGCCTCTTCCCATATAAACCCAGCTGGACCCTGCAATAATCATATGAGGCCCTTCTTCATGTGCCTCCTCGAGAGGTCCAGAAGGTGGCAACATGAGAACTGGCCTTTTCCGCAGTGGTTCCCTGCTTGTGGAGAGTTCTCCCCAGGGAAATTCATTTGCTACCTTCTTTATATATCTCTAGGTGCCAGGCTAGACAGCATCTTAAAAAGTAGAGACATCACCTTGCCAACAAAGGTCCGTATAGTAAAAGCTATGGTTTTCCCAGTAGTGATATATGGAAGTGAAAGCTGGACCATAAAGAAGGCTGAGCGACGAAGAATTGATGCTTTTGAATTATGGTGCTGGAGGAGACTCTTGAGAGTCCCATGGACTGCAAGAAGATCAAACCTCTCCATTCTTAAGGAAATCAGCCCTGAGTGCTCCCTGGAAGGACAGATCCTGAAGCTGAGGCTCCAATACTTTGGCCACCTCATGAGAAGAGAAGACTCCCTGGAAAAGACCCTGATGTTGGGAAAGATGGAGGGCACAAGGAGAAGGGGACAACAGAGGATGAGATGGCTGGACAGTGTTCTCGAAACTACTAACATGAGTTTGACCAAACTGAGGGAGGCAGTGGAAGACAGGAGTGCCTGGCATGCTCTGGTCCATGGGGTCACGAAGAGTCGGACACGACTACACAACTAAACAACAACAAACAGATGCCAGGCAAAAATGTTCCTCTTCAACCAGGCTGTTGGCTGATTAATATTCTATAGCCTTTTAATTGAGTTTGTGGGAGGAGGAGTTTATTGTTTTGTTGTTTTTGTTTTAACTATTTATTTGTGCTTGTATCTCATGTTTGTATCTTGTGAACCACCCTGAGATCTTCTGAAGGGTGATATATAAATCTTAATTATAATCACCATCCTCTTCTGCATCCCTTTCCTGCAGGGGTAGTCAATGTGTTGCCCTCCGCATGTTACTGGAATACAACTCCCATCAGCCTCAGCCAGCATGACCAATGGTCAGGGGTTCAGTGATGCTTCCCCAATTGCTACCACGTTCTTGCTCTCTGGAGAGGCTTTAATACAACATAGTGGGGAGAATCATTTGTGATGTGAAAAGTCGTGAGATTTCAGCAGGATGTTGAAGGATATGCACTGACTAGAAAAGAAGCATTGTGACCTGCTCAAAACCTTTGCATACGCCAACGGTGTATAACTGCCCCAGTAGCACCATAAGTGCAAATAATAATGGAAGTGCAATAAAAAGGATATCTGAGGGGCCCTTAGGTGCTACATAGACTCATAGTGTTGGAAGGAACCCTGAGGATCATCTACTCCAGGGGTCCCCAAACTAAGGCCCGCGGGCCGGATAAGGCCCAAGGGACCTGTTTATCTGGCCCACGGCGACCCCTGCTGCCTGCTGCCGCCACCCACTCTTACCGGCGCTGCGCTGCACAGCTGCCCACTTCCGGGTCAGAGGAGCACCGGAAATAGCTTGTGTGCGTGCGCAAGCATTGTGCACATGCGCAACCATTATTTCTTGTGCACATCCGGGTTGGAGGAGGCCCATGCACATGCGCACAAGCTATTTCCGGTGCTCCTCCAACCCAGAAGTGTGCCGGAAATCGTGTGTGTGCATGTATATGGGCACGCGCTCCGCCGCCCTCCAGCCCACCGCACTATCGGCGCTGGAGACACGGGCCCAAGGCGCGGTAAGTTTGCTGACCCCTGATCTCCTCCAATGCCCTGCAATACAGGAATATGCAGCTGTCCCATACAGGGATTGAACCTGCAACCTTGGCATTTACACACCATACTCTAACCAGCTGAGCTACATTGGGTTTCGCTGGCATCAGACTCGAATTGACTATCATTCTGGAAGTTGGAACCTCATATATGCTTAAGGGGTTGTTTGCCTCTGGCTTTTTCCACCCTTCCTAAACAAGGCTTCTATAACATAGCAAGCTGGTTTTGAAATTCCTCCGACTATGAGTGGGGGAGGAGGAAAGCAGGGAGGCCTGCTACATGCAATTTAAGAGCTGCTTGCATTTCTCTGTGTCTGAGGCTTTATCTCTAACAAAGGTTGAAACTCCAGTACATTTAACACAAGGACACAGAGAAATCACTCAGCTCAGAGTATATAAGCTTGCAACACAAGTGTACATTGCAGTGTAAAGATGGGGTTATGTTAGAAGTTCAAACAGTCTTGAGGGCCCTGTTGGGTAAAACAGAACTTGTATCTCAGGCTCCGTCGACCTCCAGTTATCAAATGTTGTGCAAATCTGATTATGTAATCTTGCAAAAGGCTGATTCTAGCAAATACTGGCTATGTAATAGCTGGTGTCAGGCTAACTAAGGGCTACGTGCAGAAAACCTGGTGTTTGCTGTGACTACTGATCAGCAGAGAAATCCCACCAAAGCTCCTCAGGATTGAAAAAGTGGCAAAACTGTGAAATGAGAGGGTTCGGATAATGTCCACAATCCTTGTCTGCAGCCAATTTTAGGTGCTGTTGAACTCTTTCCAAAGAATCTCCCTGGGAAATAATGGCCTAAATGGCCATTATTCCTCCTGAATGTTAATAATGTGAGAGACAGATGCACCTCATCAAGGAGGGCATTCCACAAATGGGGAGCCACCACTGAGAAGGCCTGCCATGGGTCAAAGACAGCCATGCAACAGCCATTCTACAGCGGCCTTCCCCCAACTCGGTGTCCACCAGGTATTGTGGGGGGCTCCAACTCTCATCAGCCCCAGCCAATATGACCACTGTTCAGGGATCTGGAGTCCAGCAACATTGGGCAGTGTCAGGTTGGGCTTTTCTAGAGCATGACAGCAGGAGTCCATATTTCAGCACCCAGAGCTGGGCCTTAAACACAGAGTACAGAATAGCAAAGTCTGTGGCTGCAGACACACCATACATTTAAAGCACATGGCTTCCCCCCAAAGAATCCTGAGAGTTGTAGTTTGTTCAGGATGCTGAGAATTGTCATAAACTACGATTCCCAGGATTCCTCTGGGGGAGGGCAAATGTCTTAAATATATGGTGTGTATGCAGCCTCTGATGGTGAAGTTCCCTTACGAAATCTCAACCCTATCCCACTCATTCAAACAATAATATAAATGCAAATAGTTCCCAGTGGAAGTATCTGTTAAAAGCAACGTGCTGTGCAGACGCAGATGATACAGGCTAAACCTTAAAAGTATGTAGAGGTGTAAGTTGCACAGATACAAATAAGATACAGCAAGCAGGCTCCAGAGATCACCCTGTTGAGTGCTCCAGAGTTCAGGCATCCTTAAATTTCAGATATAAAGTTACCAAGTGCTTCTTGCCCAAAATCCTGACTCACATGCCCTTTGAAATATTTCTCACATGTGACACCTGATCCTGAAAGAAAACTGAAGAGTTTAGCGAGTTACCGCAACCTTTTAGACACACAACTGTAGGAAATTTCAGGAGAAGAACCCGAGGGCTGTACACATATTATTTATTTGTTTGTTTCAAAATAATATCAGTATGTATGTATTTATTTTATGAATCGCTTCCCATGAAACATCCCAAAATGGTTTTACAAAATCAACAAACATAAGCCAATTAGAACACAAGACTCTTAATCCCAGGGTTGTGGGTCTGAGCTCTGCTTTGGGCAAAAGATTTGGGCTTTGAGCTAGATGACCCTCATCGTCCCTTCCAACTCTACAATTCTATGATACTATTAGAAACAATTTCAAGCTGCACAGATCAGTAAAGGCACCAGTCAGCCAGAGCTGCCCATCCATTCTGCTACAGTTTGGTTTATGTGGGCATATATCTTAGGTGGATTTCTGACCACAGTCAAGTCTTCCGTGGAGTCAACTTCTGAATTATATTTCTTGTGATGAGAATGTGGACCAATTCCTACAGTGCACTTAGGGGTGGATCCAGACAGTTGCTAATTTGGGGCGGGATTCAGTCAGATACTCACACTCAGGCTGTGCCATTAAAACTTGAGGCTCCAAACCCACCTTAGATTTAAAGCACACACAACACCACCTCCCAGTAATTCTGAGAATGGTAGTGTCAGTCTCGGAGAGCTACAGTTCACAGCACCCAGTCCCCAGGATTCTTTGGGGGGTTAGAAATGTGGTTTGTATGTGCTGAATGGAAGGGTCCGTGTCCAAAAAAACAACAAACTATCAATCACGTTGCAACAGATGCTGCTCATTCACACCCCCTTTTCACCAGCTGGTGCTACTTGGGAGGGCAGGCTTGGTTGGGGAGCCGCCAGCTGCCAAGCCCTTGTGCTAGGACTGGTCCACAGCACTGGCAACTCTCGCCTCGGCTCTTGCACAACAAACCACACAGATTTTCCTTTTAATGGGCTTTTTGCAATATGGAAAGTTATGGGGAAATATGCTGGAAAGTATGGAATAACATCGGCTAAATGCAGGGATTATAGGGGCAGAAATTCCATAAAACAAGTCACATTTTTTAATGTATGTAACAACAGCAATTGGGATTCTTTATGTGCAGAAATGGAAGGAAGAAGAAGAATGAATAAGCAAGATAATGGACTTTGCAGAATAAGCAAAATTAACAGCAACATAAAGAGACTCCAATGATGAGTCTTTTGTGGGAGAATGGACGCCTTTCTTGGACTACATAAAGAACTACTAGAGTAAGACGAATTTGCAAGCAGGTTTTGAACTATGAGCAACATAAGGAACTAGATTATAGCATTGTGGTTATGGTTTAATAGATAGCTTTTTTACAACAACTCCATGGAAAACTGGGTGGGAAGTCAACAAAAATAAGACAAACAATGTAATTGTGTGTAGGATTGCATATGTAAAAAATGTTGCAGCTTAATAAAATACAATGGGGAACACATCTGCTTAATTCAACGTTATATAACCTCCCTGCAGAATGAATGCTCGATAAACAGGATGTCTTAAACTGGTCAACCCAAACGGGTTGTTGAGGGTGGCAGAAGGGAGAGAGGGAGGGAGAGGCCTTTCCCTCCTATTTTCTTCAAAGCTTAGTTTTGTTTTCCCTCTGCAAACTGCCTTCACACTTGAGGAAACAAAAAACAAAACGAAAATCAATGATGTATTCCTGCCTATGCTGAAAGGCTGACACCATTTGTACTGAATGTTATTAAAGTTCAGCATTCCACTGAGACTCAACCTGTTCACTGCTTCAGAAATAAAACAGCAATATATTTTTTTTCTGCCTGGGCTGGATTAGAAGGAGCATCCCTCTCCCCCAGCCTCAGACTCAGAACCTTACTCTTCTGAATCCAATAGGGTTTGAATTAAAGTGTTTGCCCCACACAGTTTAGTATTCTTTGGTATTTGACTGTTACACTGAAATACAATTGCAGAAGAGATGTGTCAGAGAAGCACTGTTGTATTGTGAGTGCCTGGTGTTCAACATCAACTTTTCCATAGTTTAGGTTTTCTTTTTTTTAAAAAAAAAAAAGGGTTATCCTAATTTAGGAAACATAATCTAACACTGCAATCCTACACATATCTACTCAAGGGAATAAGTCTCACTGAGCTCAACCTACAGAATAGGACTGCAGTATAAATCCGCTGTGTATAGATGCAACAACTATTTTTATTTTTTTAAAAATCAGTCAGATTTTCTCACCATAAAAAGACAGTTTCCCTATAAAGAGTCCAACTGATAACAAGGTTAAAAATAAGTTAGGAAGGTAATCAAGCATGCACCCAGCCAAATTTAACCTACGTAATTATGGATACGGGGGACTTAAAACGCAAGAAGTCTATCCACCATTTGAACATATAACACCATATTTTAAGTATAGGCATATGCATTTGTGGACTGTAAGTGATTTGAAGTCACAATTCCCAAGTTTCTTATTCTGGAATCGATATCAAGGAACTTCTAGTAACAAGACAGAAATTTGCATCTACATGATGGGAAAGCTTGTGTATTATGCATCTGTTAGAGAGTGACTCAAAGCTTTTGTCAGGGGAATAAAGATCAAGGATGTAGTTCTAATAATACCCAGCTTAGAACTAAATCCCACTTTGTGTACATTTGTGCACACATACACACAAATTTGTGTATGGGCTATGAATCAGCTCATCTAGATCTGCCCAGAAGAATCTTGGTGCATCTCTTATGCAGGTACCAATGCAGCCATAGCAAATGACATGGTTCTGGATTGGCACCGGGTAAACCACTAGGTTATGACTCAGCTGTTCCAAAAGGTTAAGCCTGCCATCACAACAGCCATTTTCTCTTCTGTGCTTACTTCCTCTGACTGTGCATATCCACAAAACCCCAAAGTTTGGAATTCCTTTATATGACAGATAGATGGATGGATAGATTTAGGTTTACATCATCCTAGAATGAAACTGCCTCATGAGCCTAGAGTGAGACCGCCATCTCAGATGGGGGATGATTGCGGACAAGAAGTGGTGGTAGAGAATTGTTCACACATTATGCCAAACACAGGTACAAAGTACACATATGTAGTCTTAGTGTGAAAGAGTGTACACTTGCTGATTTGTACAGCTCAGCTACTCTGCACACAGGTACGCAGGTTGTACACTCCTTACATGTGAAGAACTATATGGGTGTGCAGCTCCACTCTTTCTGTACACAAGCACACAGCTTGTACACTCATTCAGTGCAGCATGTGAGCACTCCAGTCCTCAAGTATTGAAGGACAACAATATGTCCACATGCCAGGTATGCTGGCTGGCAAGGGAGTTCCCCCCTCCCTCCGGTAGCTTCCGATAAGAAGTAACAAGCCTTTGGCAGGTTTATAGTTTGTTTTATTTACAACAACATACTGAGAGCAGCATCAGGCCACCCTCACAATGAATGGCAGTTGCTCACTCTGAGTCCCCTATCCTTCTGCAGCAAGAAGCATGCCACCAGACACCTGTCCCTCCCCTGCGTTTCTGTTGTTCTTGGACCCTTTCAGTCCTCTGAGATCAAGGGGAGGGAGGGACTTCCCCACCACTCTCAACTGAAGAGTAGGAGTAAAGGCTCCCTCCCTCCTGGTTGCCTAGCTACTATCTCAAAACTGTCCAGCTCTTCCCCCGAATGAGCAACTTCTGAATCTGCTGGTATCTCTGCTTCTGGGAACATGTAAGGCGGAGGGGTGAATCCTCTCCCTCCTCCTCTGTCAGAGGCTGCTCTTTCTATGCCTGCATTCCTTCATCTTTAGAGTCAGACCAGTCTCTGGCATCTGATTCAGACCAGCCCCTAATACCACACATACTTCTTCTCCCCACTAAGCTATCCGGCTGCCCTCCAGTGTGGTAAAGGATGATGCCTCACAGCCAATGTTGAAATAAGATTCACTGTGATATTTGGATCTGGAGGCACCATTTTATTCTTCACTTCAGGACTCAGCAGTTCTCAACCTGTGGGTCCCCATATATTGTTGGACTACAACTCCCATCATCCCTGAGCTCTGGCCTTGCTAGCTAGAGGTGATGGGAGTTGTAGTTCAACAACATCTGGGGACCCACAAGTTGAGAAATGCTGCTTCAGGTAATAAAATGCCTTTGGCTATTCCTGGTTGCCCCCCACCCACCCACAACTGACTGTGGGGCAGCCTCACAACCTGGCTTAAAAAAAATGGATGGAGTCCTCGCCCAGTTCTTTCCTGCAACTGTGATTTATGTATGAACCAGCATTAAATAGGCAGAATCTTGTGCTGGGGGAGAAAAATGCACATACTCTATAAATTACTTTCAGTAAGAGCAGACATTGTTATAGCATGATGCTGAGTTCAGAGAATGTGTTCCGCAGAATAGGATCACTATGGCAACAATTTCTCAGCTTAGAACTGAAAAGCAGCTGGGATTGTGATCAAAGGGGCATGTTTTCTAGCGAGATTGGCTACAGACTGTAATTGACCTAGTGCTTCACATCTTGACATAGCAATGATATCGAAAAGAAGAAAATCTTGAACATGCTGTCAGGGATGATGGTGGCAAATGCAGCATCTGAGGAATATATGAGAAAAAGCTGGGGTGGTTTCTTTTCTGAAAAATAGCAATAATAAGGAGCAGACATTTAAGCACTTTTACATACACTGAAGTTATTGAGCATGTGCTTAAAATCTGAAGCTAAAGGGTTAGGGTCAGTTTACATGCCAGACAAACCAAGTGGCAAAGCTTCTCCAGCATTGTATCACTACAGCATTCAGGTGTAGGGCTGTATGTGACTCCTAAACTATAAGGGCAGGGAACACCTTATCTGCCCATAGAAAAATATTGTGTTCTGAAAGAAGCTGAGCTCTTTAAACGACATGCAATATTGCTTTATGCAGAGATCCTGCCACCCCCCAAACAAGGGAGCATTCAAACATGACACAGCTCCCCAAAAGGCCTGGCCACTTGATTGTGACAATTTAACAATTTAACAATGTGCATCATTTTGGCTCATAATAAGGAACCCAAATGCAGTGACGGCTAAGGTGCCCTACAGACTTTTGATTGTTTCTACACCACGGACGTGGGTGGCACTGTGGTCTAAACCACAGAGCCTAGGGCTTGCCGATCAGAAGGTCGGTGGTTCACCCCATGATGGGGTGAGCTCCCGTTGCTCAGTCCCTGCTCCTGCCAACCTAGCAGTTCGAAAGCACATCAAATGCAAGTAGATAAATAGGTAGCGTTCTGGCGGGAAGGTAAACAGCGTTTCCATGCGCTGCTTTGGTTTCGCCAGAAGCGGCTTAGTCATGCTGGCCGCATGTCCTGGAAGCTGTCTGTGGACAAACGCCGGCTCCCTTGGCCAACAAAGCGAGATGAGCGCGCAACTCTTACACCATGTTACTGACGTATTTGTAGCGGATTTGTACTGGAGTGTCCACACATCACTTTGCTTCATTAGTTGCAACTGCATTATTGTAATCTGGAGGTTCGCTCTTGCACACACACACCCAAAAAAATTAACACCGCTGGAACATTAGTGGCAGAAAAAGTATCAGGATTTCAGCAGGATATGACAGGGCATGCACTGATTGGAAACAAAGTGGTATATCTGCACTGAAACATTTGCAGTTTTGATAGTGGATCGCAGAACTGTACCAATTATGAGCACAAATCATCAGGAATACACAGTAAAACATACATCTGGAAGGGCTTTAAATGTCATTCACTGAAAGAGAAGAGCCCAGATATTGTTTTTACTTCCTACAGGATTAATTCCAGGGGAGCTGGTACAGGTGCATTTGTCTTCCATCCCATGCCATGCACTCCCCACGTGAAGCTTTGTGATCTCCCCCCAAGCCAAGCTGTTCCACAGTATATTTGGAGTGAGTGGCAGAGTCCTGTGCCAAACCCACTGAACTTAATGCAGCCAGCAGCTTGCCTTGGGGGACGACTGCTTTTTTTCTTCCTATGGCAGAATGTTGGGCAAAGGTGGTTGCCAGACAAACATTAATCCATCAGGCTAATGAGCCACAAACAAATCACTTAGGCTCTCTTGGAGCTGTTCCAGGCAGCAATCAAACTGGCAGAGAAGTTTTAATTAATGAACTACTGAACTGACCACTTAACAGAGCTTTACTTTTAAAGGCAGAAAATCACATAAGATGCCAAGCCCTGTTCTTTTACATTTCCCCCTCAACTTTTTAAACAAAATTAAAAACAATAGCCACCTCTTCCTTTCAGCTACATGGTGGGTTTGATGGGCAGTCTCCCGGAGAGGCAGATGCTTGAGATCTCCCCAACGCAGAGTTTAATTGGAGCTATCTGGACACTTGCCTGATAATAATTGCACTCTAGCATATACCTCCTTCCACCCCCAATTATTTTCTCGGCTCTGAGCAAGCTCACCTGCTCCCAGACCCTCCTGCTCCTGCTTTCACTATTTTGAGGAGGAACAATTTGTCATGCTCTGTTCACCGGATCACATAGCCCTCTTTCACACCTGCTGAAAAAGGTATTGTTATAGGTTTGTGTGGGTCAGTGTGGATGGCATTCATGGGTCCCTTAAGGCCTGTGGTTCTGTATTAAGAAAGCTTAGAAGAGGCCACTGAACCAGTCAGACCATTTCCTTTGTCAATGTAATTGTCAGGAGTTCAGCCTACACTCGAGTAGGACCCTGGCAGAGACACATGCCCGACTGGCATGTTCTCTCCTTCCTGGTCAATCGTCCGGGAGCTTCATAAGCTTTCTTCTGCCCGAACATCATAGCGATCGATGCCAACCGAAACCAGCGCACTTAGGGATCCACAGAATTTGCGCAGTTGTGTAACAAAACCCCAGCAACTCAGCATTTTGGCTAATCTACTTTATTTACATATAAACACACATGGAGCACTGCAGCATGGCTCCCTCTCTAGCATCAGACAGCAAAGAGAAAAAGAACAAAGGACAATAGTCCCACTTCATGGAACACAGTAACACAAACATCCTGTCTCCATCACTGCCCACTCTGTGGAGTCAAAACATATACCATCATGTGACAGACAAAAATCCCATGACTGCAATCATGGATCAGGAATTCCAACAGTAATAGCCTTAGCTGGCCAGATAAGTACTGCCAGTTACATGTCCAAAGAGGTTGCTCTGTTGCCATAACGACAAATGATGACTATGTACTACCTCCGCTGTGGGAAGCAATATGCCCCTGAAGGTCAGTTGCTGGGTGTCACAAGTAAAAAAGAACATCCCTGTACTCAGGTCCTGCTTGCAGGCTTCCTACTGCCATCTGGTTGGCCACTGTGAGAACAGAACACAGGACTAGATGGGTTTGTGGCATGATCCAGCAGGATGCTTATTGCAGTCTTATTTAGGAATTGCAGCTTTCGGCATCAGTGCATTGCCATCCCAGTAAATGTGCTGATTATGGGTGGAAGCTTCACCTGTTAAAATTCTACCTGACCTGCAAACTGTTAAAACTATAGGAGCCTGGCCAGGAATATGGTAAACCGAAGGACATATGGAATGGAAGGAAAATACATCCTCATTATCCTTCCTTAATTCAAGTTCAGCAGTACTTTTCCAGGAGTATTCGGGGTAGTCTATTACAGCAAACACACACAAAAATAATATTGTGGCATCCCAAGACTGTGGGTCACACTACACCTTATGCAAAGTGCATCACTTGGAAACACATGAGGCTTTTAAAAAATAAAATCATTAGGCACAGAGGGCCCTGATTTTCACCAGGACCCCAGAGCACAGGAAGACCCTTCCTTTTCTAGCCCCGTTCCCAATAATTTCCCCTCCTCTCCTCTGCTTTTAACCCTGGAGGAAAGACCCACATTAAGTACCCATTGATCTTCAAAGACCCAGTCTTGGCTCTCCTTGTAGAAGGAGTAGGGAAACTATGGTGTTTCAGAAGATGCTAGTCCACCACTCCCATTGTCCCTGATCATTGATCATGCTGGATGGGGTTGATAGAAGTTGGGGGTCCGACAACATCCAGAGGACTACAAATTCCCTGCCTTATAGGGACATTCCCCAAGATGCAAAGTCCTAAAACACTCGTGCAAACTCCTGTTAATTTGGCTAAGATGCTGGTTTTCTTAGCCATCTCAATGAGCAGGATAACAGCCTGATGTTCAGGGGGGGGGGGAGAGATTCCCCTGGCACCAAACTAAATCCCTCCTTGCAACTCATCTGCTTCTCCTGGTGAGCTTGCTTACTCCCTGATCACAGAAATAAGTCCAGACACATCTTGGGCACATGTGTCCTCTGTCCCTGAGCAAGAGTGGTAACAGATTCTGCTTTAGGAGCAGTGCCTTTGGAACACTGGCAACCTCCTCTGTTCATTAAGTCCCAGTCGCTTTTTTAGTAAAGCCTGTAGCATTTAAATACTGCATTTTTCCTTATTATATCACTCCTGTGCATAATTCTGTCTCCTCAGATTAAGGGGTTTGTGGGCAGGTTCCAGATACCACTGTGCACACATATTTTGCAGATTGCAATCAGAATAGAGTTGCAAGATGGAAAATGTCATGTTAGAATCATAGAGTTGAAAGGAACCCTGTTTCAAGTACAAATACCTGCTGGAAAGATAAAGAAAAAGAAGGCACCTTTTATCATATGTGGTGGACATGTAAGGTAATAAAAGCATTCTGGGAAATGATATATAACGAATTGAAAAAAATGTTTAAAATAACTTTTATTTAAAAAAAACCCAGAAACTTTTCTATTAGGAATTGTAAGTACCAATATTCCAAAGGAGCAGAAAATACTTTTTATGTACGCAACGACAGCCGCACAGATGTTATTAGCCCAGAGGTGGAAAGAAGACAATGTCTACCAGAGAAGAATGGCAAACTAAGCTGTTGGGACATGCCAAAATGGCAAAACTGACTGGAAAGCTCAGGAACTAAGAAGACCAAAACTTTAATAAAGAAGGGGGGGGGATTGTAACCTATCTGAGAGACCACTATAAGCAGATGAAAACATTAGAAGGATTGCAATAATACTTTGTAACGTAGCAAACACTGTGGACAAAATGAAGTGATATAAAATATGGATTACAGAATAATATGCAGTTGAAAAGGTTGACAGTAGGACCCATGGAGGGGAAGGTGGGAAATCCAGAGATTTGGAGGAATCTCTAAATAAGGATACAGTATGTATTTTGTATTGTTATAATTTTATTCTTGTAAAACCAAATAAAAATTATTTCAAAAAAGTAAGGAAGGAAGGAACCCTGTTGCTTGTACCTATGTCCCTGAGATTAAGAGTCTCATGTGCTTCTGACTGGGCTATCCCATTGGCCAGAAGGAAATGTGTCTTTACCCCTGAGTTAGTGTGCCAGGCTAGGACCTGGGTTCAAATCCCCATTTGGCCACGAAGCTCACTTGGGGGGGGGCAGTCACCAGCTCTCAGCCTGAACTACCTCACTGGGTAGTGATGAGGATTAGGAGGGGGTTGTGGGGGCTGGGTGTGAAAACCACGTGTGCCCCTTTGAGCGATTTGGTGGGCTTTAAATGTTGTTGTTGTTTAGTCATTTAGTCGTGTCCGACTCTTCGTGACCCCATGGACCAGAGCACGCCACGCACTCCTGTCTTCCACTGCCTCCCGCAGTTTGGTCAGACTCATGCTGGTAGCTTCGAGAACACTGTCCAACCATCTCGTCCTCTGTCGTCCCCTTCTCCTTGTGCCCTCCATCTTTCCCAACATCAGGGTCTTTTCCAGGGAGTCTTCTCTTCTCATGAGGTGGCCAAAGTATTGGAGCCTCAGCTTCAGGATCTGTCCTTCCAGTGAGCACTCAGGGCTGATTTCCTTAAGAATGGATCGGTTTGATCTTCTTGCAGTCCATGGGACTCTCAAGAGCCTCCTCCAGCACCATAATTCAAAAGAATCAATTCTTCGGCGATCAGCCTTCTTTATGGTCCAGCTCTCACTTCCATACATGCTTTAAATGTAGCCATCAATAAACTAATAAACAAGTGGGCCTTCGGGAGCGGGGGGTGGGCAGAGGCAGGGAAACGGCCACTTGCTCCCATCACGTCACCCATTCACACGCACACGTGCGCAACCAGGGGAGCAGAAAAAAGCAAGGAGAGAAGCGGATCAAAACACTGCTGTGAGTCAAACATTGACAGAGAAGGATGGATGTGTGAGAGAGAGACAGAGAGAGAGGGGTCAGGTGACCGATGTTTTCCTCTCTCCCAAGTCTTTCTGACATTCAATCTGACCAATCCAGTGATCAGCTCGCCTCCCCCCACCCGCATCTCTTCTTTCACATGGGTGAACTGAGTTAAGAGGCTGTTTGCTCCTCTTCCCCCGACGCGCAACTCACCTTCACGCAGCCGCCAATGGCGAGAGAGATTCGCCTGCAAAGTTTGCCGCTGCCCCCAAAGACCTGCGCAGGAGGTGGAGCATTGAGCGCGGGTAGCAGATATATATATATAGATATCTGTATATATAAGTCGCTCTCGTAGTACGAGAGAGAGAGAGGAAGGGTGGGTGGTGTAGAACAACGGGTGGAAGTTTGCACTTATTTATTACTTTTTGTATACCTAGGTGGGTTGTTGTCGTGTTACTTTTGTCTTTTTTTTACACTTTTTATTTAAAAACTGATTTCCAATGAAAGCTGAAGTTGCTTTTCTAGAAAATTAAAATTTCCGTGCACTTTACTTGACATTTTCAGCAGGTAAGAGAAGCTGTTTGTCTTGGGGGCTGAATTAATGGATTGTGTTTACTGTTCTGCAATCTGCCTGTGAACTGCTCTCCCTTCTTTTTTTAAAAAAAATAAATAAATTCTCTAGTTTTCTTTAAAAAATAAGTGTTTGATTTCACTCTCTTCCCCCCATCCCCCAGACTTTAAACTGCTAAACTGCTAATGGATTGTAAATAACACATAGATTGTTTTCTTCAAAACCTTGTGGTCTGATGCATATCAAATTTCTCCTGCTGCAGCTTTTCCAGTTTTGAGAATTGTGTGCTGCTATCTTTTTATTGTCTAACGGCCTGTCAATAAACTATATTTGCTTTTTTTTCCCCCTTCAGTTAACCCAGAGAGGTAAGCCCGCCTCTTGGTGGCAAGGACAACTGTTCTTCAGAATGGTGGCATCCAGCAGCTTAAACATTAAAAATTCTGCATGTATCTCTGAACTGATACAGCAACGCTTTCAGCCAGCACCCGTGACTGGTGAGTGGGTTCAGATGCTGGTGGTTAATGCCACACTTACTAACTGCATGCAATCCAGGTTCCATTAGGCTGTGATGCAAGATCTGCAATTGTGCTTTTGGGCTTGCATGTATACACACAGAGTGGTCCTTAGGCTACAAGTCTTCAGCAAATAATAATAATAATAATAATAATAATAATAATAATAATAATAATAATAATAATCATACATACATACATACATACATACATACAGTTTGTTGGTTGGAAACGTTTATGAACGACCCTAAAATTGAACTTGGTGTCAGCTAGTGTGAACAGCTGGAGGATATAACACTCCCCCCCACCCAATTTCAACTTCCAGAAAGATCAAAATGATGATGAGATTCACACCGAATTAAAATTGTTTGTGGGTGCATCATGGAAAATTATGCAAAATGTGTGTAGCATGTGTGGAATGGATCTCAGACTTCGTTTCAAGAAGCAGCCCTGAGGTTTGGTCATTCAACTGCATGTTAAGCAGCAAATCCCCCCCCCCCCAATTTAGCCTGCAAGAACTGAACAGTGTACTATTGTTAGGCCTTTGCAAAACATTGCACAACACTCTTAGCAACTTTTTGCTGTGTGTGCTGTGCCCAAATTTTCACGTCAAACAAAGTAGTTGGAGACAATCACATTTTCATGGGGAAAGCATACTGTTTTCCTGATAGGAACATGGGAAGCTTCATTATACTGAGGTCATTGGTCCAGCTAGTTCAGTATTATCTACACTGACTGGACATGCCCTATCTGGAGTTACTGGGGCTCAAACCTGTGGCCTTCTGTATGCAAAACAGATGCTCTATCACTGAGCTATAGCCTTGTGACAGCTCTGAAGAAAAATTGAATCCACAAAGGACTGGTGGACTTGTTAATTTTGTTTCAATAGGTTGCTTTCAATGCCATTAGTGATTTTTCTCTCTTAATGCTAGAACTTCAGGTCATCGCATGAATCTGAAACAGACAAGAAGTACTTCTCCCCGCCCCCCAAGGGCATGGTTACACAATGGAATTTGCTAGCACAAGATGTGGGGGTGGTCACCACCAATTTAGATGGCCGTGAAATGGAATTTGATAAATTCATGGAGAATAAGGCTATCTGTGATTACTACAGTGATGGTTATATCCCCTGAATAATAGTCACTGGCTGAGGAGCAATACTAGTGACTCATTGTGCTCATGTACTGCTTAGAATCATAAAATTGTAGAGTTGAAAGGGACCCTGAGGATCATTTAGTCCAATCCTCTGCAATGCAGGAATCTCAACTAAAGACAGACAGATGGTCATCCAACCTCTGCTTTAAAACCTCCAAGGAAGGAGAGTCCATCACCTTTCTAAGGAGTCTGTTCCACTGTCAAAGAGCTCTTACCATCAGAAGCTTCTGCCTGGTGTTTAGTCGGAATCTCTTTTCTTGAAATTTGAATTCATTGGTTCAGGTCCTACCCTCCGGAGCAGGAGAAAACAAGCTTGCTCCATCTTCCATGTGACAATCTTTGAGATGTTTGAAGATGACTATCCTATCTCCTTTCAGTCTCTTCTTTTACAGGCTAAACATACCCAGCTCCTTCAACCATTCTTGGTGTCCAGACCTTGATGCCCTCCTCTATGCACATTCCAGCTTGTCAATATCCTTCTTAAACTAGAACTAGACACAGTACTCCAGGTGTGGTCTGACCAAGACAGTATAAAGTGGTACGATTACTTTCCTTGATTGGGACACCATGCTTCTGTTGATGCAGCCTAGAACAGCATTGCCCTTTTTGCTGCTGCATCACACTGTTGACTCATGTTAAGCTTGTGGTCTACTAAGATCCCTCAATCCTTCTCACATGTACTACTGGTAAGCCTGGTGTTCTACATCTTATATTTGTACATCTGGTTCTTCCTGCATAAGTACAGAACCTTATATTTCTCCCTGTTGAAAGTTGGGGCCCAAGTCTTCAATCTGTTAAGGTCATCTTTAATGCCAGTTCTGTCTTCTGTGGCACTTTGGCACCTGCACATTTGATGAGCATCCCCTCATTTCCTTCATCCAAGTCATTTATAAAGACTTTGAACAACAACAGGCCCAGGACGGAACCATGAGGTACCTCACTTGCCTCTTTTTCCAGAATGATGAGGAACCATTAGTGAGCACTTTGGTCAGCCAACCAGCTACAATTCCACCTTACTCATCCCACATTTTACCAGATTCTCTGCAAGAATTTGCAGAAGACTTTGTCAAAAGCCTTACTGAATTCAAGATACACTATGACCACAGCATTCCCCTGATCCACCCAGCTTGTTTGTAGACTTCCCAAAGCATCTGGTTGTCCACTGTAGGAGACATGTTGCTGTACTACATGGACCATTGGACTGATCCAGGAGAGTTCACCATATAAACTGTTCTGAACTAACCACAACCAATAGGTGCCATTTTGCAAACCAGCAACATGGCTGTTTTCACCAACTATGGTGAAAAATCATACCTTTTTTTTTTTTTTTTACACCAGCTGGGTATCAACTTTGATTTTTTTAGGACTGGTCCTTGGAATGTGTCCTACCAAAAGAAAACTACACAAATTTTTGCAGAGAACCTTTAACCCAAGGACTGGAGAAGTTATTGCTTACCAAAATAATAATGCCATGAAATTCATTTTCTAAGCACTATTTTTATCAGTATGCATCCTAATATGAAAGTCAAAATGAATAAGGACTAAATAAATGGTTGTGATTTTAGCAGAGCTATCAAACTAATTCAATAGTTTCCAGATGATTAGTATCTGTGTTATATTTGACATCTGCAGGCTAAGCACTTATTGGAAGTAAAAGAGCTACCACTCAGCCCTTTCTTGCAACACTACCTGAAATATTTCTAAAAGTTCCATCCCCTTTTAAAACTATCCTGCCACAATCAAAATAGCCCCAAGAAAAACAAGCATGTTTACTGATGAAAACTAAACCTCCTCCTCACCAGCTTAGTGACCGGATAGAGCAACTGAAGCTTGCATCCCTAAATTTGCACATAAATATTAGCAATGTATTGACATATACCTTTTAGCAAAACTGAAGCATTCCTATAGGTGAGAAATAACTTTTCATCCAACTGGACTCAGCAAAATATTAATTCAAATTGATTGCAGCCTTACAGTTTTGCTTGCTATTCTCTTTGCCACATAAAAAGATGTGGTGAAAACTGTACCTAACTTTCATCCAACGTTTAATTTAGAGAGGTAAACAAGTTGCTTCGTGTGTGTGTGTGTGTGTGTGTGTGTGTGTGTGTGTGTGTGTGAAGCAATTTGGCTCAGCTTCTGACAGCCTGCCCAAATGTAATCTATTGAGAAAAGCATGATTGGGTCACTTGCTTAGGAGTCTTGTATGTCATCTCTGTGTGTTTTTCTACTAACATCTTCTTCTGTTCCTTTTTAGTAAATAATCAAATGTTTGTTAGTGGCAAAAGGGCCATATCCTGATTGCAGTGCACTTCATGACTCTTCTGTTGTAACCACTTTGTCAAGGGAAAGGCAATTTGATAAACTGTTTATTTCTGCATAAAGTCAAAGTGGGGTTGCTTGTTGGCAGCAGATACAGTAGACATAGCTGCTATTTTACATTAGCTTGGGGGGACAACAAACACACTATATATAATATGTGAAATCTTGGCTTGCTGTAATTATTTGATACTGCAGGTGGTGGCTGGCTGGCTTCTTGCCTGGTAACTGAGAATCTCTTTCCTCTTCTCCTATCCTTTACAGATTTTGACTACTGGGATTATGTAGTGCCCGAACCCAACTTTAATGAGATGGTGTTTGAGGAACAGAAATGTCAGAGTCTAGTTAGAATGCTGGAGAGCTGCCTGTCTAAATCAAAACAGACTAAACTGCGTTGCTCTAAGGTTCTAGTCCCTGAGAAGCTAACCAGGAGGATAGCCCAAGACGTCTTGCGTCTCTCTTCCACCGAGCCTTGTGGCTTAAGGGGGTGTGTCATTCACGTCAACTTAGAAACAGGAAATGTGTGTAAAAAGCTGGATAAGATTGTCTATGACCCCACTGTCGTTCCTACTTTTGAACTGACGCTGGTGTTCAAACAGGACTGCTGTTCATGGCCGAGTTTCAGGGATTTCTTCCCCAGAGCTTGCTTCACTTCCGGCATCAAACGTACTCTGATCCTGAGTCCTGGGTTTCGTCTGATTAAGAAAAAATTGTATTCCTTGATTGAAACAGTTGTTGAAGAATGCTAAAAAAACACACACAAAAACACCTGTTTTTAACAGTTTAAATAACTGAGCCTGAAACCCTTAGAAATATGGTTTTTATTTTTTTTAAGAAGATTGCGACTTTTGCACAGATGCCCTCTATTTAGGCTAGCTAAACCTCGGTAAAGCTACTTGTTACAGGGTAGAATGAGAAGGAACACAGCTATTGATACTTGAAACATTCCTTGATCAGCACCAGAAAGTCCCAATAGCCAACATGATTGCTGCTTATTGCTAGCCGCTATACTAAATGTTCCCTGTTAACAATTTGGCATTCTTGACTCCCACCTTCCTTTTTAAAGAAAAAAACTAAGTTCTCTAAATTCAGCTTCTTTAAGAAGAACTAGGGGAAGTTATCCTTTATAGCCTTCAAAGAACAAAAATAGCTGGCAGTGTCCTTTTGACATAAATACATAAATACAGGAGTTGGGAACCTTTGGTCTCTGGCTGTTACTGAACTACAAAGGTCAGCATCCCTGGACATTGGCCATGCTGGCTGGGGCTGATGGGAGTTGTAGTTCAGCAACTACTGTGTTAATAGGAACCATGCTTCCAAATGTTGTTTGTAGCACCAAACACAGAGGTAGAAAGTATTGGAAGGAGGTGGAACTAAAGTCTTCATGGGGAACCTGTTCTTCAGCTGTTCCTGGGCTACAGCGCCCATCATCCCTGGTCGTTGGCCATGCTGGTTGAGGCTGATGGAAACTGGAATCCAACGACAACTGATGCGCTACAGATTCCCCATCCTGGAATGAAAAGTTAAGGCTTGGGTGGCAAAGCAACAGTAGCTTCAGTTTCATCCTGCTAGTGTTTTGTTGGGGACTAACGAAAATTAGCATAGTTCTGTTCTTACGGGATCCTCCAGATGGAAGTGTTTGTGTTAAAATAGTTTCCCTAAAGTGTCAGTAACAATTGCACTATATTTCAATTGAAATGTGTATTTTGAATTCTGGCTTTTGGCACTAAATGCTGCATTTATTTTTTACTCAGTCTCATAGAAGTGCTGGTGGTGTCCATCGATACTCCTGACCTACCTCACATCTATTTCTGAAAAAAGGGGGGCTATTGCTCTAGTACACAGTTGCCTTCCATTTTTGGTGTGAAAGAACAACTCGCACAACCACTTCTTGGGCTTCCCTTCAGTGGTGGTGATGTCTAAAACGATTGCTGGTTTTTAGGTGACCATTTGATCATCTGAAAACCGCAGCCGGTTGACTTTATTATGGTCCCACAAACGATTCATAGTTGACGGGTTCAGAAGGCTGCTTTACCACAGACTGGGAGGAACACTTTGGTTCTCTTTCAGCAGAATATTTTTAAAGGAGTACCCAATCTGATGTTCACTGTTGTTTCCCTCTTAGAGTTTCTTGGCTTAGCTAAGGGGAAATCTACATGGCCATGGGGGCAAGAGAGGCCAGCTGAAGATTTATTTTTTATTTTTGCTGACTTGCCACCCATGCGTACTCCAGACATGAGCCATTTATGATCCAAAGAGCAACATATATGTGTGGTTCTTGGTATCCTCGTCTCCATAATCCTTTTGTCAAGGATGTGCCCCTACTTCAGCAGCATTAGGAAAATGTTCCTTATTAATATTAAGGCTATGAAAGGCTTCTTTCCCTTGAAAGTGTTAGGATGGAGGTCTTTCATCTTGGTCATGCCAAACCTTCAGCTTTCGTCTCTTGCCGGGGCTTCAGCTATTAAGTTGCCCATTACTGTCCTTTCAGAAACCCAGTAATCACATTGGAGGGTGGAGGGTGTGAGGTTTGCCACTCTTTTAGCCCGCATTGAATCAAATTGCCTGCTTGCGTCAAGCAAAGGTATTGCACTGAATGTTTTTCTTTAATGCCTCTTGGCTTTAAACTCCTGTAGCTCACTGCGCTGAGATTTAAGCACTGTTCATGCAGATGGGCCATGTTAACATACCAGGATTCGTGGCTTTCTTTGGAAAAAGCACTTCATGAGGGACCAGATCCTACCATACATAAACATTGAGAAACAGGGATATTGAGAAAAGACTGTTGTAGTGGGAATAGTAGGCAGCATTGTCTAATGCCACAGGAATTTTTGTTTCTGCATCTCTGCTAGTTTAGCATTTTGCTAATATGCAATAAAAAGGGGGTGATCTTGGAACTTTCTACAGGTGACACTCCTGATTTCCTTCAAATGCTATTATTGGGGGAGGGGGCAAACTTCTATGTACATGGCATATATTTCAGAAAGACTAATAGACCTGGGCGGGGGGGTAGTACTGCAGAGAAAGGGGTGTCTCTGTTGCCTGATAAGTTGCAGAAGACTGAATTTTAAATAGCTGACATTGAAATAAAAATTGGCCCATTTCTCTCTACCAGCTACTGAACTTCTGTCTTGTTGCTGTTAGGACCATTGTAAACTCACGATGCACTTAAAACCGCTGTTAACCTTCTGGTGTTAAATGACCGCCATTTGTATGGGTGGATGTTGCACTGATGCAGATGCCAGAATTGTTTTGAAGTTGCAAAATGTTTTTGGTTCTTGCATTGCCTTGATGTTATGGTCTAAGCATTGATCTTAAAGTGTTGGTTCCTATGGAAGGAGATGTAAGTCTGTCTTATAAATAAAGGTATATTTTTAATTCTCAGATCTCGGGTTTTCATTTTTCTTTAGTCTCGAGAATAATTAAGGTGTCTGGCCTGTCACTTCAGGAAAAGGCCACCAAAATGTAGAAGGGGATGTAGTGTTGCAGAAAAGTTTTTTTCATAACACTAGAAATTGTGGACATTCAATGAAGCTGAACTTAGGACAGATGAATTATGGAATTTGCTCCTGCAGAGACAGTGATGGCCACCAACTTGGGTGGCTTTAAAAGAGGATTAAACAAATTTATGGAGAAGAGGACTATCAGTGGCTACTGTCATGAAATTCTACTCAATATTGATCTAGAGTAGATTCCAATGTATAGTTAGCAGAGTAAAAACTTTAACATGTTCCAGGATTCCCCCAAAATAGATCAGAGGCAATTGTATTTCTTCCAGCAGAGCTTTACTGCTACTGAAGGCAAATGAGCATAATGGTCACAAATCCAATACATTCAGGATTGGCACTGTCCATAAGAAATCCAGTTGCAGCGTACTTAACTTAAACTTACAATAACTTGTAGTAAGTCTAAACCTTAACATTATAGCATACTATGTACAGAACACCACACCAGAAGGAAAAGAGATAAAGTGAAACCCAGGCTCCTTCTGGCCGTACTTTTATAGTCAGCATGATTTTGACAGAAGAGATAAGAGAACCAGTTTAAACCAGCTGTACAGTGGTACCTCTGGTTGCGAACGGGATCCATTCCAGAGTCCTGTTCGCAACATGAGCAGAATGCAAGCGGCATCTGTGCGTGCGCTGCATCTGCGCATGAGCGTGATGTCATTTTGCGTGTCTGCGCATGAGCGAGCGGTGAAACCCAGAAGTAACCCTTTCCGGTACTTCCGGGTTGCGGCGGAACGCAACCTGACAAAATGTATCATGAAGCAAACACAACACGAGGTATGACTGTACTCAGCTTCTCTAGAAGTATAACCCAAACATCATTAACCTTCTGCTTTCAGAACCCTCTAGAATTAAGTAGAATAGGAAAGATCTCTACACATCAGATCAATACTTTCTGCACCAAGAAATGCAAACTGACAGCTACAAGGCATGGTGGCTATTCTCTGTCTCCACATATGGAGGCAGCAATGCTTCCGAATTCCAGTTCCTGGGAAATTAGGGGAGGAGAGACTTCTCCTGTGCTCATGTTCTGCTCCTTGGTTTCCCATAGACATCTGGTTGGCCACTGTGAGAACAGGATGCTGGACTAGATGGGCCATTATCCTGGTCCTGCTGACTGTTCTTACATATGCTTCACCTTTTTTGAAAAGCAGCATGGAGGTGGGAAAGAGGAGAGTAGAAATTCCGCATCTCAGAAATGCCCCATTCAATTCTTAAAATAGAGGGAGATCTGAATTCTTCAGATTGACGGAAATAAACCTAACTAGCCTGTGTTTGACAAGGCGTATTTCTAGGTACAGAGTGAGCTCCCATTCATTAAAACATACAATGCAAATTTTGACTGAGTGGCCATACGTTCTTTTGCACAAAATGGAAACTTCAAAACCACAGGTTATGCCAAAGTTAAGCTTCTTAAGCATACATTGATACTTAATTCTCCTCTCCAACGTGTTGTTAGACTCTGGAAAAATCATGCAACTTGTTCTGCATCCACCGTGGTCTTGGGGCTTGAGGATGGGAGCCTTATATGACAAACTGCTTTGGAAATTGAGGGGATTTCTCAGAAACTCTGTGATGTGGCTTTGGAACTTGCAGAATAGCTGCTAATGTAGTTCTGTCCGAGTAGCAGCAGAGAAAGCTTAGTAAAATTGTATATACATATGCCAACCACAGTTTTCTCAGAAGCTAATGTGCTTTCCAACCTGTACTCTGCAAACAATACTTATACTAATAATAATAATAATAATAATAATAATAATAATAATAATAAATTTTATTTATACCCCGCCCTCCCCAGCCAAGGGCTCAGGGCGGCTAACATCAGATATAAAACAGTTGATTAAGATACAACTTAAAAACAAGATTAAAATACAACATTAAAATGCAGACTCATTTCAATACAAACTCAAATAAAAAACTTTTGGGGGATGAAAATGTCAAATCTTCACCAAGGATAACTATTCAGGCTGGTCCTACGTGGGCCAAAAAAAAGCCAGGGAAGTCCCCAAATAGGAGTTCCGTCACAAAAGGAAAAAGGAAAGAGGGGGAGGGGATCAAGTTGCTTCCAAGCCAGAGGCCAGGTGGAACAACTCTGTCTTACAGGCCCTGCGGAAAGAAATCAGACACTTAAAACCGACTTGGGTCCCACTGGGACTGGTGGTATGGAAAGCAGTGTGCTTAATGGCTGGTGAAGACAGGTACAGCCAACTAGTTTTAGCTTTGTTCCTATTAACAAGAGCAACGCTGAGCCTAAGGAGAAGGAAGCACACAGCCAGACAGAGCAACCCTCTGGACTGGTTGTAAGTAAGGACTAACAGACAGTAAGAGCTGTTTGACAGTGTAATGGTCTCCTTCGGGAGCTTGTGGACTCTGCTTCATTAGAGGTTTTTAAGCTGAGGATAGATGGCCATCTGTCCTGGATGCTTTAGCTGAGATTCCTGCATTGCAGGGGGTTGGACTAGATTAACCTTGGGGTCCCTTCCAACTCTACAGTTCTCTGATGCTATGATTCTATGAAGAAAGCACAGGTGGTTTTGGAGGAATCAAGACCGAGGTTGGTGGAGCAGTGCTCCATTTGCTGTAATGGCCCAGTCTTCACTGCTCAAGGTCCTCCACCTTCTAATGGAATTACACTGTTCTGAAAGCAACTCTGGGAAGAACTGCATACTTGTAGGAGTGATATTGCAAGGTGAGGGTCATCAGTACACTGGAAACATTAACATGGAGCGAGGGTGGTTGGGGCCTGAGTAACAAGTATCTTGTGAGCTTTTACGTTGCATGGAAGTTTCCTTGACAGGCAAGGCTTGTTCTTAAGTTTGCTCTTAAGCACTTTGGGCTAAACAAGCTTCCTAGGCCTGGAATAAGGAGTGCACATCTCAGGGTACACAGAGATCTGAACGAAGAGCTTCCTGTTTGCTGAGACATGCTTGAACATTCTGTCTGTGCAGAACACCCTCGCATCTAGTCCTTTCCAAAATAAGCACTTGGATTCTTAAGACTCTTAATACATCCCCCTCATGCTTATTTTGGTTTTCAAAAGATGTTTACTTGCAGAAGCGACTTTCCCACCAACGAGGCAGCCCTTCTCCAACTGAAATCAACCGACCCAACTCCCCATTGATGGTGTCATTTATTTTGTTTTCCTAGAGCACAATCTTCCCCAGAAGAAGAATTCAGTGAAACGTAAAAGGCTGCACACTTGCAAGAAGATGCGGATGTGAAAAGCACAACTCGAGGATTAATTGGGGAACAGAAGGGTTGTTGCTTCAACCATTTCTGACAGGCTCTTGTGCAGTCAAAGTTTCAGAGGTTGCATTCATCTTTATAGTTAGCCAGCAATGAATCAAATTCTATCCCACACTTTTCTGTCTATGGAAGAAGCTTGAACCTTATTTATAAGTTGATTTACTTTATTCCCTTTTCCTATACAGTTGTCTTTTCCCCATCCTTAAAGTTATTCTGTGGTTTGTCACACTGGATTCCAGCAACATGAGACAGAAAGCCATTCCCTCTGGACTATGAGCACTGTAGTTTACTCCTCACAGAGAGAACAATTCCCAGCAGCTCTCAAACCACAGTGCCTGGAATTCTCTGAAGGAAATGATGTGCTCCAAAGGTATAGGGTGTACACAGCTTTAGTAATGAAAGTGAAAGTCAAAAGCAGATATAAGTGCCTGTAAAAGGGCTGAAACAAAACAGGGCTGAATAAAATTAGATCTGTATGTAGTTTTTCTCTCTTGCAAAGCATCCTTCAGAGGGCAATTTTGAGGGAGTAGGGTGTTAGAATTCCTGCTCCGTGACTGCAGTAATAGGATAGTTGTCTATCCCCAGGAGGGAGGGAACATGCCAGTCGGGCATGTGTCTCTGCCAGGGTCTTACTTGAGTGTAGGACAAGCTCCTGAGAAAGGGTGCTTCACCTTTTCCTTACCAACCTGCTTTTTTGTTGTTACCCCTTATATTCCCACCCCACAAGCTCATTTTCTCCACATAGTATTCTGAAGTATGCTGGTGGAAAGAAGTTCATGGGAGGTCAGGATACCAAGGGAAAGGGTTCAGCACTCCCTCCACTTCAAGTAACCCATGCTGAGGTTGCTTCTCAAAGGAAAAGCAGTTGCAGAGTTGACATGACATCTGGCTCCATCAGTGCAATTTTAGCTTGTTCCTGAACGCTTTTAGCTTGTTTGCTTTGGGTATTCAGAATGCTGTGCTCTTGTTGTTGTTCTTGTCGTTCACAAGACGTTAAGCACTTTTGAGGCATCTTCCCATGATGGTGGGTGACATCAAGGTTGGACATCAAAGTAATGGCTGATGATGACACAGACTAGACCACATACTGTGGAGTGCAAGAGACTCCAGGGGTGTCTGCACTTACCCATGATTTGGCTTCCTTACAGTGAAGGTCAATGGAGACTGTGGTGTCTTTAGGATATAAGGTTTTATTTACACATACATACAACCAGTGCTTTTTAAAAAAAAATGTTTAGGGGTACTCTCATTTTCCTACTCATATTGAAATACTGCCCCTCAATGAGGCCAAACTTAGATTCACAAAATGTTTAGGGGTATGCGTACCCCTGCATCCCCCCAGAAAAAAAGCACTGCATACAACCTGAGTGTAAAATGGAGAGACTCACAGGATTAGCACACCAACAGCTCTTGCCCTCCTCGTTTGGTTTCCTGGGAGCCCCAAGCTACACCTCTTGGGTTCAGCACAGAGCAAGACATGCCTCTGTGTCCCCAGCTTCTTGCATCAGTCGAAACACACAAATTCTCTCTCCCTCTCTCTTGGCCTATTGTTTTCCATCTTAGGATGTCTTGGCACCCAGGAGATGATGTGGAGAAAGGCCCACTTATTTGTCTCCATGACACTCTCTTTGGGCATCTACATGGCACTACTTAACCGGCCAGCCAAGGCCATTACCTTAACAAGGGAACTGCTTGGGCTGGTTTCTTCTCATAGTTTCTAACCTCACATGCACAGAATCATAGATTTGGAAGGGACCTATGGGTATCATCCAGACTGACACACACACACACCCTGTAATAGTAGATACTATATATGCCTCATACAAGGAAGAAGGTAAACAAAACAAAACAAAAGCAAAACCTCCAAGCTGTGAACCAATGAGTTAAAAAGGAATGTTGGAAAGTAGAAGTGCCAAACCAGTACCACTGTTATATTTGCTTTTCTTAATCTTATTATTTGATAGGAATTGCAGCAGTGTAGGATAATCACAGCATTTTTTTGCCTTTATGTATCAAACTATTACGAGCTCCACATGACATCTATTAGGTTCTTTTTCACCCTAAGCAAACAGAATATTTGATGTCGGCTAACTACAGATTCTCCCCCCCCCCCCCCCGCTAATCTGAATCAATGTGATGAGATTAACATCATTTTTTTATAAAAAAAGAGTGCAAAAGTAATAAAGTTGCATAATCAAGTATCTGCAGGGGGGGATAACATTTCAGTTTGTTGGAACCATTTATAACTTTAAATGTCCTATTTGCATAGCTTGTAGCAACGAAAATGATGCTTAGTCCTGATTCAACATTAGTTTTGTTTTCACTTAACAAAACAAATATATTTCTTTGAATGATTAAATCCAAAAATATCTTGAACACTGGGTTTAGCTCTTTTTCTCTCTGCCTTTGCATACTGGGATTAAGCTGCACATTCCCAGTTTGGAAAGAATCCTTTGGAGCTCTTACAGGAATGATTTGGTGTTTGTTTGTTTGTTTGCTTGCTTTTCTAAACCACTTAATATTGAACCAATGTCATATTAAATGTCCCATTTTAAAACTTTTACCACATTGTTCAGTTCAAATGAAAAGTCAAAGTAGCTGACAAAAGAGGCAGAAATACAACATGCAATATTAAAATTGCAAATTGTTGCTGCAACAACAACAACAACAAGAGGCATTCATTAGCAGCAGCAAAGGAAGTGTTTCATTTACCTGCAAAATTCAGCCTCTTCACTATTCACACCTAACTTCAGATAATTTATGAACACACTGCTGAATCTTAAATACTAGATGCAAGGACAAGAATGTGGAATGATATCATCCGGAAAGCAAGCAAAATGTCTGCCTTGTAAATTAACAAGAATTGACAGCGACAGGCTTTAAGCCTACCCTTTAATCTTCTCATAACCTCTTCTTGTAAACTAAAGAAAATGCTGCCTTAAAAAAAAAAACTTCCAGAAATGCTGGCAGGATCCCACCCCACATCTCCCTTGCGACCAAGGCAGAAAGTAGTAAACAACCCATTCATCATTGGGTGCTGTGAAGTGCTGAGAGGTGTGAGATTCAGCAACAGGGACATGATAAATTGCCCCAAGCCCCTCATGCTTCGCCACTGCAAAAATATATTTTTAAAATTTGCAAGCTGATAGTCTCATTTAGTCCCTCAGCATGGCAGATTAGCAGCAAAGGGCAGGACTACAAAGATACACGGGTGGCACTGCGGTCCAAACCACTGAGCCTCTTGGGCTTGCCAATCAGAAGGTCGGTGGTTCGAATCCCTGCGGCAGGGTGAGCTCCCATTGCTCTGTCCCTGCTCCTGCCAACCTAGCAGTTCGAAAGCACGTCAAGGTGCAAGTAGATAAATAGGTAGTGCTGTGGTTGAAAGGTAAACAGTGTTTCTGTGCACTCTGGTTTCCAGCACGGTGTTCCATTGCGCCAGAAGCAGTTTAGTCATAGTCATGGCATAGGATTTGGTTCCCCAGAAGTACTCATGCCCCATGATACCCATGCCCAGGAAAAGAGTATTTGCCTTTGGACATGCTGAACTAGAAGTTTGTTAAGTACTCAGTGTTGTGCTTAAGAATAATTCTGTTGTATTATTCGTGTGGCATTTCTCGGTAGATCATTAAAAAAATTCCCAGAGTCATCAGAGTGCAGGGCACTGACAGGTTTTGGACACTTAGTCAATGTTTTTGTTCATTAGCTCCACTGGCAACTTCAGAATACCTCTGACACAGGCAGTCATTGTTCTGCATTAACTCTGCAGAGAAGGTGAGGGGAGTATTTATTTCGTTTGCTTGCAGGCTTGGTATGCCTCACTTGCTCTCACTGTAGTCAGCAAAAAAGAAAAGAAAAAAACCATGCTGGTATATTATTTATTTTGGGCATAATCCAGCCAAGGGTAAGCAGTTTTGAAACCCATGTATATTTATTTATTTATTCATGGCAACTGTTTTAAACTAATGTTCTCTGGGCGACTTACACTAAAAACATTTTTTTTAAAAATTAAAAACCCCAAAACCATTTAAATGCAAATTTATCGATCTCAATAAAAGAGGAATCAGCATGTGGTTCATCTCTGAGGGCCACGTGCTAACAATTCTTTTTGTTGAACTGTTGTCATGGACTGGCTGGCTGCAGAGGAGTGGTGGGAGGCACTAGTCAGGGAACCCCCTAGGGAACCCCCAGGGGAGGAAGGCTCAGAGCCAGGGGATTGGTGCTAGGACAGTGATGAGTGTTCAGAGAGAGAAGGAGCAGACTGGGAGGAGGTGGTGTCAGCGGCAAGAGAGGCAACTGGGTTTAGTGAGCAGGAGGAGTCAGTGGCAGAGTGCAGTTCAGATTCGGAGGATGAAGCAGAGACTGGAGAGAAGTGAGGTGAAGAATCCAGGGAGTCGTCCCCCACTGCTGTGACCAGCTCCCTTCCCTGCCCCCCTGCCCCCCGCCCCCGGTCTTCAGGAACACACAAAGAAATGAAAAGACCAGAACAGAAATTAGTTGCGCACAGACACAGTTTGAGACTGCATGGGGAAAACCCTGGAGGGAAGGAGCCTTAGAGAGGGGTGGGAAGGACCTTCAGTCCTCTCAAGTGCTTTATTGGGGCAAGACCTCCTTGGAAGCCTTGCTGAGACCACTAGGCTGGAGCTCTATGGTTTGTTTCATTGAATAGAGATTTAACTTCACTGGCCTCAGGTGATTTGTTGTTTTTGTTGCTGACCTTTGCCTGACTCAAGCCCTGGCAGCTGTGCTGGCCAGCCAGTAGCCTCACTACAACTGCACAGCTGTCATGCAGCTTTGGAGCGGCATCTCAAGGCTCCACAAAGCCTTTTTATGTGTGTGACATGGATTTGTGTGTGTGCGCACGTGCTTGTGGCAGTCATTCCAGGCAACATCCTATGAATACCAAGTGTTCCACTTGAGCTGGCCCTCACTGAACAAGATCACCTGTTTCCATCTGACAAATGTTTTAATGTATCTCGGCAGCTTTGTTTGCAACCTTAAGGCCAAACTCAATTCACTTTCAATGATTCGGAGGGCACTGTTTCCGATTGCTTTAATTTGTCTTCCCATTTCTTTACTTATTCCTTAGCCTGAGGAGCAGCCAAAGGCATCCAGGAAATACAAAATCAGCTCACGGTTCTTTGGTGTATCTGACACCTATCATTGCTGAATGCACCTGCCTCAGCAATCCTTTATGCCAGGCTTTGCCAAGCTGGTGCCCTACAGGGGTTTTGAACTACAGCTAGGAGCTGATGGGAATTGTAATCCAAAGCAGCGGGTGTGCACCAGGTTGATGAAGGCTGCCCCATAGAATTGCTGAGCTGGTCGTATTCAGCAGGGATCAGCAGTGTTCAACTGGCAAAGCTGCTGACATATTCTCTATCAGCACAGAACGGAAAGGGAGGAGAAAACATGATAATTCAGAAAACTGTTCATACTGCCCACCACTGGCTATGCCAATAACAACACCCACATTGCAGCCCGTGTAGCCAATAAACTCACAGCAATGAGGATACGTTTCCAGAGCACAACTCTGCATTGCAACACACAACCAGCATGCAAAACATAGTGCCCTGCATCACCTCGGTCTATCGGTCCCTGTGGCACAGCCAGCAATGGCCCTGCTTCTTCCAGTCTTTGGGCATCACTCCAGGTAAAGGTTTGATTCCCCTGTTGCTGCTCATAAGCACAATTTTGGAGGGAAAGTAGGAAAGCCTGCGCAACACAACACAGCACCTAAACAGTCCCTCCCTGGGCAGGAGGCATGCCCAGTCCTTCAGAGACAAAGGGTCCAGTAGACCCACTTAGAGAGGGAAGGGCCCTTTTGCAATGCAGCCCAGGTCACACAACTAGAGAAGTCGCAGAAAGTACTGGTAGCAGCCGCATCTAGTGGTTCACTGCATGGAGTGGAAAAGCAGGAGGTGTGTGTTTGGTTCCAGCAGGGGCTCAAAACTCATACCTTCTGCTCTGACACTCAACTTTTTGCACACCTGGCCCCAAAATCGTCATGTTGGGTACAAAAGAAAGGGAGTTCCCAGGAATCAAACTCATTGTCAGGAACTGGCAGGGCTCTGAAGAGTGTGCGACAGGGGACCAGGGAGGGATCCAGAAGAGATCCAAACAGACCTTGGTCCTTAGGAGTTGGATCCCATGCTCAGTATTCTTGACGCTGACTGGCCGCAGCTCTCCAGAGTTTCAAGCACATTTCTCTTCCAGCTCTACATGGAGACACTGGGGATCAAACCCGTGACCTTCTGTATTCAAGGCAGGTGCTCTACCACTGAGCTATGGCCCTGCCCCCAAAGGTCTGCTTAAGTGCAACCCTCCATTGAAGACCTGTCTAATCCAATTTCGCTTTAACAAAATAAACAACCATAAGGAGGGAGAGCAGGGACTTTGAAGTTCCCCAGCAACAATAAGCCAACAATCTGGGTAGCAGATGGAGCAGACACGTAGATAACCTGGTCGCGGTCCTCTTCACCAGGATGAGCTTTCTATTTAAATTATAGTCCTTATTTTGAAGCTTGCATTGCTACAAATAAGTTAGCACCTGCAAGCGTGCCCCCTGACCTCGGCCCTTCTTTTTTGGTGACACGGGTGGCGCTGTGGGTTAAACCACAGAGCCTAGGACTTGCCGATTGGAAGGTCGGTGGTTCGAATCCCCGCGACGGGGTGAGCTCCCGTTGCTCGGTCCCAGCTCCTGCCCACCTAGCAGTTCGAAAGCATTTCAAAGTACAAGTAGATAAATAGGTACTGCTCCGGCGGGAAGGTAAACAGCGTTTCCGTGCACTGCTCTGGTTTGCCAGAAGTGGCTTAGTCATGCTGGCCACATGACCCGGAAGCTGTACACCGGCTCCCTCGGCCAGTAAAGCGAGATGAGCGCCGCAACCCCAGAGTCGGGCACGACTGGACCTAATGGTCAGGGGTCCCTTTACCTTTACCTTTAAGCAGCCACCTTACCAACAAACCAGCATCCCAGCCAACAGGCATCACTGTCCCACTGCTCCTCCCTCACCATCGTCCAACGTTTATCCCTCACTCTCCTTCCACTTCTGCCGATTTGCCACCCCACTAGTGCGTCCTGGGAGGTCGGTCTTCTCACAGTCCAGGAAACCTGAGTGAGCGGTTTAAGGAGCCCACTGGCCCTGAGTCCATCATACTGCCTGCCACCTTCTGAATGTCATCCTGAGCTCCTGTTAGGGGGTTGGAAATGGATCTCTTACCTGCCGGCCCCTAGCAACCAAGAAGCATCACATGGGACAATGCCAAAGTCTTCGCAGAACAGCATCTGGGCTGGAGGAGGTCCCGAAAGGGAAAACCATATTGTGTGATGCTTCCAGCTACTCACCCGAGCACCAGCCAGTGACTTGGCACATGCTGTAGGGTAGCCGTAGGTGCCATGTCTCTTGTGGCACTGGCTCCATGCTAGGAACATCTTCACCTGTTGCATAAACTGTGTGTCACATATGTTTTGAGGCTACAGGAGCTTGCCTGCAGCAAATACAATTAAGTTCTTAACCCGAGGTACCACTGTACCAAGGGGCTGAAACACCTCTCTGGGCTGCAGATGGTGACAAATGGAAAAGGCAATTATAGGGTACATCCCTTAATGAATTTCATTCCCATGATCATGTTCACTTAATTGCAGCACCTCCAGCCTGAAAGCTATTTTGCAAAAACGAAATAGAAGCTAATTAAAACATATTACCTGCTTTCCTCAGGAAAATTACTGCCTCAGTCTAACCAAGCTTTGGGGCACTGCTCTGCAGAAGGTCCTCTTTGCCACCAGCGGGTGAGTAGCAGTTACAACTTTGCTACTCCTGTGAAAATTGTGTGTGTGTGTGTGTGTGTGTGTGTGTGTGTGTGTGTGTGTCTGCACACCACTTTGAAGAAAAGGGGGTGGGATATGAATGTAATATATAAATGGCAATAAATAAAGAGTACCGTGCTATCTGGGAGGCTTACTGTATTTCACCAGGCACAAGGTATTGTCCTTTGAGCCCAGAGGAAATGTGATAACTACAGTAGAAAGACTACTTGGATTCCTGCATTACAAGGGGTTGGACCAGATGACCCGGGGGCTCCTTCCAACTTACAATTCTATGAATCTATGATTCTAAGGCATCTGGACCCTCTGGAATGCCGTAAAGAAGAGGGTGGAATGGGAGCCATGATGAGGAAAGGTCCTTATTGAGGGACATCTCTTATTTCCAGAGGGATGGTGGGGAGGGATTTGGAGGTTAGAGAAAAATTGTGAGTTGCAAGATGTGCAGGAAGGCAATGGGTTGGGGTGGCGGCAGTTAACTTCAAATCTTCACATTCTAACCTCGTCTACCAACCTCAAGCCTATTTGATATTCACATTTGGCTGTGGTTTTCACTTAAATTAATGGCATCGGTTGCTGATTGGTATTAGGAATTCAGCCAAAGAATTGGCCTCTGTACTGCTTCATTCTCCCGGGCCAATCCACTACAATACACTTTTAATTGTTCCACTCAGTAACCCTGAGAGGACAGGAAAAGCAATCACAGAGGGCTGGAAGAGTCAACAGTCTGCTCCTTCCAGAGTTATCGAGCTCATTTTATCTGCCCTAGGCAGAAAATACCCGGGAGACTAATCTCATTAAAGCAGGATTTCTCCAACCTTGGACTTGATATAGTTGTATTTTTCCAAGCCAAGATACTGTCATGATGAGGAGACGTGGGGCCACAATCCTACACATACCTCAGAGTAAGCCCCATTGAACTCAACGGGAATTGCTTCTGAGTTCGCTGTAAGTGGAGACGGTGCCACTTTGATCTCCCCAAAGGGCTCACATACAATATTTGAACTTCTTTTCTTTCACATAGACTATTAAGTTAAGAACTACTACCATTAGCTGGAAGACTGGGTCTCCAAAACCACCCCTCGCTTTCACAGGAAACAAATGACACTGGTAGAAAGAGGGGCAATTTTCTGCCCAGCTTCAGTTCAGACTAGTGCAGGGGTTCTCAGACTTACTTACCTGCAGGGCCCACTTAATACGACTGAAAAGTTCTGAGGTACATCAGTCACAACATGGTTGTGCAGGGACAGAGCTAGTCCCAAAATGGTGGCAGATGGAGGCAGAGTGCGGCATAGTAAGATGGCAATCGCTAGCAACATTTTCTACTGGTATCTAAACCATCTAAGGAAATGACTAAATTCTTTCCCAAAACATTTTCCCTGTAGCAAGGAGTTTCATAGTTCTCCCTTTCCGTCAGCTAAGTGCAGGCAAAGGCTCTGGAATTATAGTGACTCAGCGCTCTCATTTTAGGCAGAATGAGTTGACCCAGAGGCTCTAGAACTCTCTTATATTTTCCCCCTTCCCATTCCTACATGCCTCTCAAAGTTTTTTTATCCCATCTCCTATAATTTCTTCCTCCCGTCTCCCTTCACACTCAGCCCTTATCCCTCCAGCACTCCAGTTTCTTTCACGCCTCCTCTTTGGTCCTTTTACATTCACTCCTTCCTCCTGCAACGCTTTTCTGCTCTTATGCCCTTCCTTTCTATTCCCAGTTTGCTTGTTTGTTGTAAAAAAAACATCATTGCCCAATACCTATTAGCTTTTATCTCACTTTCTGATTTCCTTCACCACCTCCTCCAGCCCTTCTGCTCAGAGGAGGGAGTTCTTTCTCTCCTCAGCCCAACCCTCACTGTATTTCTCTGTCTCCCAACCACCTTTACTCAGCAAGGAGTCCCTTGATTCCAGGGTATTAATCATCTTGAATTGTATTGATCATTTTGATGAACAATTTTTGATATTTTGAATGACTATGTTCTTATTAAACTGATTAATTCATTGTTGTTTGCTTTATTTGCATGTTCTTGTGTTTGATAGTATAGCGGTTGTAATGTTTGTTGTCTTTCGATGCCTTTATATGATTATTGTGAGCCGATTTGAGCTCAGTGTTGGTTACTGGAAAAGCCGAATAAAAATGTCATATCAAATATTAAATCAAAATAAGGGTGGGGCAGGCAAGTGAGGAGGCAGTGGGCAGGTTGGGGCGCAAGCGACCACCTAAAACGGGGCCCAAGGCCCACCATTCGAGAAGCACTGCGTTATATACTGTCTATACTGCTGTGACCTACACGAAGAACTGTGTCCCTGTGAAAAGTTCAGACAGTGCTTTGGGGACTCCTAGTGTTCACTACATGGAATGTCACATCCTTAAACCAAAACTCACCACCTTAAAATTAAAAGCAGCAAAAGAGGAATCCTTTTATTAGGAGGACAAAGGAAAGGTTGAAAAATAGTGGACAAACTTTTGAGTAAGCTCACTGTTTTGCTTGGGGGGATTCCCCCCTGAATAGACTAACATGGCTGGATGTTTTTATGTTGTGGTTTTATGTTGTGAACCACCCTGAGACCTGCGGGTATAGGGTGGTATACAAATTCAATGGATGATGAAATCAACAACAACAGCTCTATAAACCTTAAGGGGAAGAGCCACAGTTCAGTAGCAGAGTGTCTATTTTTCCAAGTATCTCTTTATCATATCCTCCAATACCTTGCAGCACCAAACAGGGTGTCCATGGCACATACCCGTCAACTGTCCAAGACATCCTCTTTTGGGGGTCCATGCTGTTGCACAAGACCACAGCTCCCCAAAATGTGTGATATGGCGGACAGACACACATCTCACATGAGAGCACGGTGCCCAAAAATGCACAGGAGCGCAGCCTGGAAGATGCACAGCTGGTTTTGCTCTGGGACATGTTGGAGAGTATGTGGCACCATTCACATAACAAAAACTACCACCAAGATATCAACATTTTCAAAAGTAGGGGGTCCATGGATTGGCTGTTGAAAAAACATGGGGTGCACAGTACTTAGCTAATAGGGAACCACTGTTCTAGAAAGGACGTGAAAGGATATGACAAAAAGCTCCAAGAGCCAGACTTTCATCACTTAAACTCTTATAGTTTTGATTAAAATGGCAACTCTTCATAACTGGACTCTGTCATGTGCCTTGTGATCCTGTTCCTATTCCCAGGTGCTCTTGTAAACCCCAAATTTGACTGTAGCAACAACCTTCCAGATCATGCTTGTAAAATGCCCCATGTTGCGTCATAAATATTTTTTACCAAGCAGTCGTGACAAATATATGAGAGAGCACAGACTGAAATTTCTCATGAAACAAGACTTTATTACCCACAAAAATCATATATATCTAGGCCTAGGAACTGTGCCTTCTGCTCAATATAATTATTCCCCTGGTAGCTTGAAAATGAGGGTATCATGAATGTGGAGGCAGCTTCTGTTCAATGTAATTAGTTCCCCCAGCTACTTGCATTGTGAAAAGTGCAGCTGTTAAGCCATAGTGAATGCTAAATGAAGGTAATTTCCATTATAGATTGCATGGTAAAGATGCGCCATGTTCACTTCTGTCACAGCCGACTATTACAATGCATAAATAAATTCTACTGCTCCAGTGATGGCCTTAAATCCTAAACCACGCTGTCTGGTACACTGTGTTGTCATGAATGGGGTATTTCTTCCTGCACCATACGGTAAATCATGCCAATTAACTCCACATATAAGGAAGCAGCAGTGTTTCCAAAACCAAGCATCAGAAATACAAGCAGAACCAAAACACACAAATATACACGGGAACCATGTTGTTCAATAGCCCTGGTCTCTCAGGGTAGATGCCTGTTTCGGATGTTATCCAGGAGATTTTGGGCCTCTTGGAGTCCATGACCAGCAGCTACATTCAGAAGCTTTTCTACATCCCTGGAAGATATGCAATCATTATCAGATAAACAGGCAGACAGAGAGGAGAAATGAGAACAGTGTGGGAATGGGCAGTTTTGTGCTTGCGTCGCTTCTTCATTATCTATACGTTTGCAGTGGTGCCCATTGGTGTGTCCGATGCCGAAAAAATAAGGTAAAGACTGGTGCAGATCTGCATAACATTTGCACATGCTATTGTATACAATGCAAATTAAGAAATAACAAGCAGAATTTAAACAAAAATAATAATACACCTCACCAGAGTGAAGAGCAAGACTGTGACCAAAGTAACAGTAGGTGCATGCCTGCTTAGTCCGCTGTGGGGAGCAAATTGTTGATGGGCAACTTGAAGCCCCGTCCTGGGACTCAGCTTGACTGGTAAAGAAAAAGCATTGTATATGCAATATAACACTGAGACACCAGATGGCGCTGTGGAGTCCTGTCTTTCCCTACCGGGTTTCCCCGTTAGGGTTGCCATATTTTGAAGAGCAAAAAAGAGGACACCTTTGCTGACTTCTGCTTTTAATTATGGATCTCTGTGACGACTCTCATGAAAAAGAGGATGTGTCCTGGAAAAAGAGGACATAGGGCAACCCTTCCTTAAATTTACAGCGTGTTTAATTGAAACGCTTCTTTGATGTGTCTAGATCCAGCCCTGGTCTCCCTTCTTGGGGTTCTTTATCTTTAAAGTCACACTTGACTGAACAGCACTTCAAAGAGAGACGAAGAACCTTGTTCAGCTCAAGGGCTGCATTCCCATCTGGCTAGTTTTCTGGGGGACACATGCTGGCAGTGGAGAGGGAAAAGTAGATGAATTGTAATCTTTGTGCTATAGGCTATGCATACTCACGCCCCCATTCTGTCCTGTATCCAGACAGAGAAAAAGCGCAATCAGAATTTAAGGAAACTTTCTAGTCAGGGAAAGACAAGGAGGGTTGGTCAAGAACGTGTTCATGGAGAAGGGAGAACTTTGACTGAGTATTGCCCTAGGAACAGAAAGAAATGAAACATACCCTTCTTCAAGGATAGTTGTCATGTTCTTCAGTTTCCCCACGGCCAGGTTGAAAGAGGAGTGTGGGTGGCCTTGCTCTGCTGCTTGTCTGAAAGAGGGAAGACGAAGGAAAGAGGCTCCAAATTAGGGTCAACATGGTGACCAGGTCAGACAAACTTGCAGAATGTGGCACCTTCCAACATTTCGCTGATGAAATGGGGGCATGCTTGAAACACCTTTACTGCCACACCAGAGACACCAACTTGTGAGGGAGATTGGGGGAGAATTCTGGGAACTGTAGTTTACCCCTCTCAGAACTAGAATCCCCACACCCTTAACCAACTATAGGTCCCAGAATTCTTGGGGGTGGAGTGGGGGCTTTAAACATATGTGTGTTACGCATCCATACCTAGCTAGGCCCAAAGATCCCACACCAGAATATGAGGTAAATTAAGTGCAGGCAGTATAAGTCCAAAGAAATCTTACAGTAACCATGTGTCCTATTTTACAGAGACTAGACCTCCATTTTGAAGGCCTGATAGAGAACAGCCCTTTATTTGAAGGCATCCTCAATTTGAGGACTGTCCAGTCCAAGTCTAGTTTGCAGTTAAGGAACCATAAAAGAAGAGAGTAGAAGCCTTGAAGTTGCCCATCCACAGTCAGGAGTGCTTGGTCAACAGACTGAGCAGGCACACAGGTCACCTAGTGTCTTCTGTACTGTAATGAGATGTATTGTGTTTTTATTTAAATCATGGTAATTATTTCTAAATTTGCGTCTATACTTATAAATTACCATGTGCAAACTGACATCCTCCTTTGTCCTCTTCTTTTTGGCTATACAAATCTGTTTTGGCAATGCATAACTGGCCACCCTAAAAAAAAACCCTGTCCCATCTGGACTTCCTGCTGGCGTGGGACCTTCAAACTGCTCTCCAGATGGCTATAAGCTCAATTGCTACAGCTAGAATAAATTATTCTCATCGATTACTTCTTCATATCAAGGTGCTTAATGGAGAAACATTTAGGAAGCATGTTGAAGAGGTAGGTTGAGCATGCCCGGCTGCGGGATTTAGCAGAGGACGGGCGATCAAGGACAAAGGGATTTAGCTACTATCCGTGGCTACTAGACACCTTGGCTGTGTTCTACCTCCCATATGCCTTTGAATCCCAGATTCTGGGAGTCGCAGGTGAGGAAAGTGCTGTTGCACTCAGGTTCAGCTTGCAGGCTTTCCAAGACCATCTGGTTGGCCACTGTTAGAACAGAGTATGAGGCAAAATGGGCCTTTGGCCTGATCCAGCTGAGCTCTTCTTATGTTCTTAAATTCAGCAGATGTTAGTGGTACCACCAAGCAGTGGCGTAGCGTGGGGGGTGCAGGGGGGGCCGGCCGCACCGGGCGCAACATCTGGGGGTTAGGGTTAGGGGGCGCAAATCCACGGGTTAGGGGGCGCAAATCCACGGGTTAGGGGCGCAAATCCACGGGTTAGGGGGCGCAAATCCACGGGTTAGGGGGCACAAATTACTTGCCTTGCCCCGGGTGCTGACAACCCACGCTACGCCACTGCCACCAAGGCAGGGCTTTGGGGCAGATGTCCAGGGCCCCATGTAGCGGTTTCAGCAGGAGAACCCCCAAATGCAGCAGGACTGGCTTGACACATCAAACTGTATGTGAGGGAAACCCTCTTAAGACTATTTCATAAAATCATAGGATTGTAGAGTTGGAAGGGATCACAAACAAAGGCTTGGGGGCCGGATCCGGCCCAATCGCCTTCTAAATCTGGCCCACTGACGGTCCGGGAATCAGCGTGTTTACACATGAGTAGAATGTGCCCTTTTATTTAAAATGCATCTCTGGGTTATTTGTGGGGCATAGGATTTCATTTTTTCCCTTCAAAATATAGTCTGGCCCCCTACAAGGTCTGAGAGACTGTGGACTGGCCCCCTGCTGAAAGGGGGGTGCTGAGCCCTGATCTACTTCAACCCACTGCAATGCAGGAATCCTTTGTTCAAGGTGAGGCTTGAACCCATGACCCTGAGGTTAAGGATCTCATGCTCTACCAACTGAGCTATCCCATGGATAGCAATCCCAGACCCAGAGGCTAAAATTACCTAATTGCAATCTCAGCAGGTAAAAGGTAAAGGTAAAGGGACCCCTGACCATTAGGTCCAGTAGTGACCGACTCTGGGGTTGCGGCGCTCATCTTGCTTTATTGGCCGAGGGAGCAGGCGTACAGCTTCCGGGTCATGTGGCCAGCATGACTAAGCCGCTTCTGGCGAACCAGAGCAGCGCACGGAAACGCCGTTTACCTTCCCGCCGGAGTGTTACCTATTTATCTACTTGCACTTTTTGGTGTGCTTTCGAACTGCTAGGGTGGCAGGAGCAGGGACCGAACAACGGGAACTCACCCCATTGCGGGGATTCGAGCCGCTGACCTTCTGATCAGCAAGTCCTAGGCTCTGTGGTTTAACCCACAGCGCCACCCAATATCAGCAGGTACAGTCATTTAATTCTTACTTCTTCTTCACGAGATGCACTTGCCCACATTACAGTATCTACAAAGAACTGTTAAATGCTCAGGAGCCCTTTGCTTTTGGCCATCCCAATGGAGATGGCTGTTTGTTGCTGGAATCAAGCCCTCAGATCCCTCACTATGCCTTTTCATAAACAGGGGAGTTTTAGAAATCAAAATACCAAGAAATGGTTACTTTGCTGTTCCTCCCATTGGCCCTGGAGCTCTGGACAGCTCTGGATTTTTTTATTTTTAATAAATAGCCACAGCAGGCACTGCGAACTTCCAATAGCTTGACTTCATCCCCAAAAGGTTCACTCCTCCATTGTCTCCTGAGACAGACAGATGCCAACAACAACAATAGAACGAATCATTACCCGCTTCTCACCTGAACCACTGCATGGCTTTCTCTTCATTCTTTTCTACACCAGCTCCTAGCAATGAGGCAAAGTCACAATCAATATGGTTGCTAACTGTTTTTTACTGGTCCTTGCTCCTGCATTGTTAAGGGCAGACCTTAGCAGACAGTGGTGATACTGAACATCTCCATGCTTTGAAAAACTTGGCTTGGCTCATTTCTGCAAGTTACCATTACAGCAACAAGCCAGACCGTCAGTTGACAACCTCACAATACAGGCCTGTTAGGTGAAAAGCCTACCCCTATTATCCAAAATATTGAGGGCAGCTATCACAGCAGCTGACAATACAGAGGGGGAACCAGGATGCACTTGTGATCCTGCTGTGCAACAGCTGCCGCAAGCCCGCACATTGAGCCTAATATCTGAAAGGGTCCATGTACACACAGAGATCTTCCATCTAATTAAGAAGCCAAGATTATTTTATCTAATGTTTTCCAACGTTCTTGTTCTCTATTTGGTGCGAAAAGAAGAAGTTCAAGTTCAATCATGGGTAGCCTAGATCTGTGTGAACAGGGCAGGATCCTGCACTAATGTCCTTTTCACAAATTCAAAGGTTGCTAATTGGGCATAGAAGTCATCTGATGGCAACCAAAGTTAAATATTACCTTTTAGGTATCTCTGTCCCACAATGTGCTGGGCACTGGGGTACCCTAGATGAGCGTACATGTGAGCCACGTGGAAATGGAAGTTCTCATAACACAGCATGATGTAAAGCAGAAGAAAGATGGAACCAATGATAGCCACCAGCTGTAAAGAAAGAAGAAAGGACTGAGAGGTTTGCTAGTAGTCTTTTTAGACCAAAGACCACTAATCCCCAGGCTGGTTACCGTAGAAATGTTTCTCCTCCTCCCTGTCTCACAGTCATTCTCCTTTCACTCTTTCTTCTATCCTGGGTGTGTACACACACCACATATTTTAAACCCCCCCCCAAAAAAAATCCTGGAAACTGTAGCATGCAATAGGTGCTAGAAATTATAGGTTTGTGAGGTGCAAGCTACAGTTCCCAGCATTCCTTGGGGGAAGCAACGTGCTTTAAAAGTATGGGGTGTGTGGAGCCCATTTCCTCCCCTCTTCTTTTCTGCTTTAAAAGCATTCTGTTACATGCCACCCCCATCTCTGAGTGCTGCGAGATTCCAGGGGTCCAGGGTTTAAGTTTCCATTGGGAATGAGGCACAGCGGAGACAGTGATGTCTTTATGATATATGGTTTATTTACACTTATATACAACCTGAACCTATGATGGACGGGCTCCCAGCATTACACTCTAAGAGGGTTCTGCGTCTTCTGTTGCTGCAAGCCTCAGAAACAAACAGAAATCAAACATGCTCCAAAATGTGGCTCTGGCCCTCTCACCAGCTTTCCGGCTTTAACAAACTGAAACGATTTTCCTCCAGCTCACATCAAGCAAAAGCTGCTAACCTGAAGCTCCACTGCTGGCCTTTGTTTTTCTAGCTAACCCTGAGCTCAACCCCTACCCCTCCACATCCAGCAGAGAGTGCTAGCCTTCTTGATGGCTTTCCTGATGGGTCACCACCCTGTCTTTGTTTGCTTAATGACTTGGCCATTATCAGGCTGGACATGGGAAGCTAAGTGTGGCTATTAAGAGTGTGCTTTCCAGTTTAACTCTCCAGGCATTGATTACATTCTAACACTTACTAAATCTAGAAATTATGAGTGCCTGACACTCACAAACTCGGACACCCGAAACTACTAACAAAACAGTCCACAAACTGGAAAACAGGCACTCTCAATGAGCAGTTATTACCCACCTAATTCCACCTGGAAGGGCACTCAGAAAAGGGCCTTTGAAACAGATGGTTAAATTTTGGACAACTCCATACAGGAGAAGGTAGTCCTTTAATAACTCCCTTAGTCCCCATTCATTTAGGGCTTTGAAGGTTAAGACCAGCATTTTTATTTGAGCCTGGAAACAAAATGGTATGATTCACTGTACTGTATATGAATTTGGATTTCCATGGTATTCTAAAGACCTTCTGCGGGAGAGCTCAGTCGGGAGAGCATGAGACTCTTAATCTCAGGGTTGTGCAAAACGATTCTTGTATTGCAGTGGGTTGGAATAGATGACCCTTCACGGTCTCTTCCAACCATACAATTCTATGTTTCTGCAATGGCTGGCTGCTTCTTTGGATGCCAATGGGATTGTGATCTTCATCCAGAGCCGCTACTTGTTGCATCCAATAAGAGATCATTTAGAACAATGGAATTCATTTTAAGAAAGCAATTTAGGAGATACTGCCACGGCTGGAACACTAGTTATTGTGGACTTTTTAGTTCTTAATAAATGGCTTTAGTTCTTAATAAATGGTTTTCTAATATGCCTGGATGGATGGACATCTCTTTAGTTGGGTTATTGCAATTCCCCACTTCTATGTGATTAATGAATGAGGAGCAGAGACTTCTTTTGTCTAGGTCACTGATTGGCCAGCTTATCAGCATATTTGCAGGCCGTGGCTGACAATTTATGCAAAGCAAACAGTATCAAACCTAAGAAATCTCTGCCTTTCACAATGGACTCAAATTGCTGTTAGACAGCTCCTTCTTAGATAAAGCCCATCTAAGTCCTTTAAGCATGACAAATGTGCTTTTATCATAGGGCACACAGATGTTTTCAATGACAAGCTGTTACAAAGGGTAATGGATCACCCTGTCCGAAGCAAAAGGTGGGTACCACTTTGAATGAGGCTTTAGAAAATAGGACCCTTGCAGCCTTGATATGCAATGATTGTTTCTCCTCTACCTGTTGATTTCCTGACTAAAAGTGCTTGATGCCTTTAAATGTGTTCATTCTGGATATAGCTTAATGAGAGCTATTTTTCTTTTTGTTATCTTTGTTGTCAGGAGGCAGGTTATATTTGCAGCATTTGAAAAAAAATTAGAAGCAGAAAACAGGAAAACAGAGATATGTATCAGCAATGAGAAAGTTGAGGGGGGACATGGGAATCTGCTTTAAACCAACTCAGACTATTGGCCCATCTAATCCAGCATTTGCCTACTGTTATGGGTTAGTGGTGAAATATTCTGTGGAATTAGCTATGCACTGGTCTCATGGGCATAGCATTTCCTGAAGCCTGGAGCAAGATGGCAGAAAACCATTCCGTTGAAGAAGAAGGACCATAGCTCAGTTGAGGAGAACAGGCTTTGCAAGGTTCAATTCCCGGCATGTGCAGGTAAGGACTGGGAAAACCTCCTGTCCGAGATTCTGGAAAGCCTCTGCCATTTAATGTAGCCAACATGGTGCCCCTCCAAATATGGACTACAACTCCCATCATCCCTGACCATTGGCCATACAACATTTGGGTGGCATCAAATTGTCTAGGCAGTTTAGATGGACAGTCAGTATAAGGCAGCTTCCTATATTTCTATGAACAAGAAAGGCTCGGACTCTGGAGTTTCTCAGCTACACAGTGGGTGGCGTCATCACCATCATCTTTAGTGCTGTTGTTGGTTGCATTATTACTACTGCTACGTAATAATGGCTCCCAGTACGTTTCTGGGCACAATTCAAAGTGTTGGTGCTGACCTTTAAAGCCCTAAACGGCCTCGGTCCTGTATACCTGAAGAAGCGTCTCCACCCCCACCGTTCAGCCTGGACACTGAGATCCAGAGCCGAGGGCCTTCTGGCAGTTCCCTCATTGCGAGAAGTGAGGTTGCAGGGAACCAGACAGAGGGCCTTCTCGGTAGTGGCGCCCGCCCTGCGGAACGCTCTCCCTTCAGATGTGATGAAAATAAGCAGCTATCTTATCTTTAAAAGACATCTGAAGGCAGCCCTGTTTAGAGAAGTTTTTAATATTTAATGCTGTATTGTTTTTAACACTCGATTGGGAGCTGCCCAGAGTGGCTGGGGAAACTCAGCCAATTGGGAGGGATATAAATAAATTATTATTAATTATTATTATTATTATTATTATTATTATTATTATTATTATTACATTCATTGTGCTGGGCACTTACAGTGGAACAAGAAGAACACAGATCCCTGCCCCATGTTGCTTTACTGTCTAAAATTCATAGTGAAAAAGCAGCATACTGGCAGGGATACAGCGTGTCTGTTGCCCTCATCCAATGTACTAACACCAAACTCATTCACCGTGTGAATCCTTATGCAGCCAAAATGGCAACATTCCTACATAAGGGAGAGGAGGAAGCAGGATCGGGGGAACCCCGAGATTTGCAGAAGTTCAAAAAAATATTTACATATATAAACCCTTAAAAGGGAGAGGGAAGAAAACCCAAAAGCAGTCCAACGAAGACTGAGTGTACCCATTTGGCATGGAATATGGACTGCTGCGGTGGACAGGGGAGAGAAAACGGGGTTGGGGGAGGTGGAATGGAATGGAATGGAGTGTCCTGGAACAGGGCATAGCTGGCTGGCATGGGGGGGGATCTTGAACAGGAGCAGTCCATGCTGCAACAATTTGTTGCAGGTCCCACTTATGCATCCTTTGATACTGCCCCTGTGACAAATAATAATCATGGCTATATTTTCTGCCTTTGAGCAGAGATGACCCGGAAAGTGAAACCACAGCCCCAAGTCCCCATCCCTGGTCACTCACCTCCCATCTGCTCCACTCGGAAAGAGAGGCTTTCTTAATCCTCTGATGAAGAGGAGCCTCCCAGATCTCCTCAGGACCTGCCTGGCTCCTTCTTGTCGCTTTCCTCTGCATTGTAGCCGCTTTCATGCCCCTGCTTCCTCTCGCATGCTTCTTGCTAGCCAGTTTTTTACTCCAGCGAAGAACAGCCTGCTTCATTCCCCTCCTCCAGATCCCATTCACAGTTTGCGCTCAAGCCCAGATCTTCCCGTCAGCGGGCAGGTGCTCAGTGTGGCTTCTACCTCTGATTTATGGGCAGCAAGAAAAAGAAAAATATGCACTGCTCTTGGAAGCAAAAAAGAGGGGGGGCAGTTTTCCTTTTGTATGGGTTCATTGCTTTTTCTTCCCCAGCAAGGCTTCCGTGTTTTGGCTGCATGGTAGACAGAAATTCAACAGATGCAGCTTTCAACAACGTATAGTGATGTGGGGGATAAGCCAGCAATCCCACCTGAACAGAAAGAGGGGAATAGTGACTTTTCCTTTAGGGAGCTTCTCAACAGCTCATATTTTAAAAACAAAAAAGTTCATGTTAAGCTTCTCGGCTTCTCTCTGATTTGAGTGGCCATTATGTGACCACATCAGCTATGAACATTTTTTTTAAAAGCATTTTTGACCCCTATGTTTTCAACTCATTTCTCAACATATAAGTTTCATATATAATTCTGAGTTTCTTGTTAGCAATGCAGATCTCGCTGCTAAGAAAACTGGAGAAAAAACTATGTTCCTAATAATTTTATTACATGTAAAAAGAAACTGTTTTTGCTGGGATAGCTCAGTCAGTAGAGCATGAGACTCTTAATGTTAGGGTTGTGGGCTTGAACTCCACATTGGGCAAAAGAACCCTGCATTGCAGGGGGTTGGACTAGATGACCCTCGTGGTCCCTTCCAACCATACAATTCTATGGCTCTATGATCCTTCAGAGGAAAAGAGAGGAACATAGAAAGCTGCTTTAAGTAGAGTCGGACCAACTGCCCATCGAATGTCAATAAACCAAACAGAATCAGTTGGCTCCATCTGGCATCAACTCCGGTGTCTTTTTTAATCTTGTGTTTTTATGTTGTGAACCTCCCCGAGATCTACGGATGAAGGGTGGTACAAAAATTTAATTAATAATAGTAATAATATACAAATGTACTTGTTTGCAGTTCTTATCTACCAATTTGTGCACTCATTCTACTGTTTATCATCATCATCATTCAATATGCTGCAGCTCAATTGCTGACAGAAGTAATACCAGTCAGCAAATTACGCCCACTCTAACGCATCACTCTGCACTGGGCTGGCCCACTGGAAATTGATGGGTGGGTTGTAGCCTATATTTTGTCCTCTGCTGATTGAGTGGCCATGTTAGAAGCAGTGATAAGGAGCCATCCTTATACCATGCTGCCATCATGTGGCCATATTAGCCTTTTAATGCTACAATTTCCAGAGGGTTTTAAAGAAAATGGAATCCATTTTAGCTAGCATTTCCAGAGACAATCAGCTAACTAGAACAGCACACTCGGGAAATTCTACACCCTGGTCCAGATAAGGAGCTCCATGTGTGGCAGAGTGGACATGCATCTCATGTCCTAAAGGACAGTTATCTGTTTTGAAGGGCTGTCAGAGGACAGTCCTCTATTTCAAGGCATCCTGCCTGGTCCAAAGATAAAGAGCCATAGGAAATAAGAACAGAGGCTTTTCAATTGCCCATCATATGACCTCCAAGTGTCCCTTTTTTTCCAGGGACAGTCCCAGAATTACAAAAGCTACCCCGGCTTCAGATTTGATCCTGGAATGTCACCAGTGCTGCCACTGACACTTGTCCTGAGTAACTATGGTGGTGACAGTGGCGAATGCAAGGGAGCATCTTGTTGCTTCTCCATGGCCTCTCCATGGCTACTGCTGCCGATCTCCTCCCTTGGGCAACTCATAGCAACGGCTGGAGAGCAGGTAAGGAGGAAAGACTGCCACCTCTGTGGCCCAGCCCTGGGTGACACACCAGCTCTGAGGTGCAGGGCCACCCTGGGCAGAAAGAAAAGGGGAGCAGAGCAGAGTGCAATGTGTCTTGATTTTTTTAAAAAATGTTTTGTGCATCTGCATCTAATCTTGCCCTTTCTAAATGTAGTTATTGGTGTGTGCTATTCTTTTGGTAAATCCACCAAATCTGTTGGTTGCTGCAGCTCAGACTGTATGGCTCTTACAAGCCACTGTTGAGTTCCTAGACCAACAACTCAGGAACTTTCATTGCTGTAAGCAAGTCAACTTTTACTGTCTGTGCAACTTGTTCTAAATGCTAAATGGGTAAACACATGAACCTGATCTTTGGAGAGTTTGTAAGGAAACCATTTTTAACTTACCAAATGTGTAGTCTTTTTCTATGCTAGGAAAAGAGGAGGATTCTGGAAGGAACTTTAAAGGGCACATTTTAAAGGTCTAACAGTCTATATTTCCACACTTCACATTGCTGCATATTTTGTCATTTTAAGCCTCTGCTGAGATTCTCTCACTAAAGAGTACTTGCCTCAAACTTTCATCTTGGTGTCCAGGAATTTATTTTTCCTTTAACCAACAGTAATGAGATCAGGCAACCCTGCACATCAGTCAAAGTGGCCTACGGGCGGGCGTGGTGGTTGAGGAGCCAGCCTGCTAGGCTGTAAATGTTCCCTGTGCTGTTATACGACTCTATATGGATTGCCAGCATTATTTAAGTTATGTTCACAATTCCAGTTGAATGGAAAGTTTGGTGTGCTGCAAGCCTGGAAAAAAATAGGATTTCTGTACAGACTTCTATTTTATTCCAAATGCCCCTCTGTGACTTTCCATATGCCCGCCATGCCTCAAACAGAAACCTGAAACCAACCTCCTTTGTCTCTTAACTGCTGTTACCAGTTGGGTGGGCCCACACCTTATACCTACTACTTCCATTGTTCTCATGTTAATTGATAAAATTCCCTGTTCATCAAGTTATTTTCCTTGGGGGAAATCACATGCCTAGTAGAGGAAAATAGTGGGTGACTATGAGCTGCTAATTAGGTTGGGTCTAGAGTGCAGACCCAATTTAAAGAACTGTTTCTGGCTAGATGTAAGAAAAGCCAATTTAATTTATCTAGATTTGAGATTAATTTGGTCATCCTCTTTTGACTCCAGCTTTCTCTAAAGAACTTGGCTCTCCTTTCAGAAATATGCAGTTTGGCACTGTAAGGTAACTAGATGTAAAGGAAGACAGGGGTCCCGAAGGTTGTGCAGGAAAAGGCAGGACATTGCTGGAATTCATTCTAACCTCAGTGTTCATAAATTACCTTTGTGTGCTAGTAAAAAACAAAAAAAGTACTGTATTTTTTGCTCTATAAGATTCACTTTTTCCCTCCTGAAAAGTAAGGGGAAATGTGTGTGCGTCTTATGGGGCGAATGCAGGCTGCGCAGCTATCCCAGAAGCCAGAACAGCAAGAGGGATCACTGCTTTCACTGCGCAGCGATCCCGCTTGCTGTTCTGGCTTCTGAGATTCAGAATATATTTTTTCTTGTTTTCCTCCTCCAAAAACTAGGTGCGTCTTGTGGTCTGGTGCATCTTACAGAGCGAAAAATACAGTACATACAGTAGCTGAGACACGATGAAGGTTGTGTGTGTTAAAGTTGACTATGTGAAAAAATTGTAGGGCTAGTCTGCAGTTACTAGAAAGCTGCAATACTAAGACCCATTCAGTATGGTAGAATTTGATTTTGGAGTAAGTGAATGGCCTTGGATTAAGTGAAATGTGTAAACTCAAGATATAGAAAGCTACCCATGTGCAGTGTCCTACGCAAGAAGCTAGGAAAAGCAAAGCTGGACTAGACAAAACATCTAAGTCTGGCATCCTGTTCACACAGTGGTGAACCAAACATTGTGTGACTGTTTTGATTATATGTAAGCCAGTCTGGGAACTGTTTTGGTTGAAGAGCGGGGTACAAATGCTCTAAATAAATAAATAAAAATAAGCCCACAAGCAGAGCTGAGCATTACAGTCCTCTCTCCCTACTTGTGTTTCTCAGCAATAGGTATTTAGAGACATACTGCCACCAACACTGAAGGTAATATATATGACTAGCATCCACTCATTTTTCCTCCTTCTCCAGAGAAACTGGTGTGTGATTCACAAAGGGTATAGAAAATATGTTTGTTGTCCAACTCTGTGTTTACTCAAAAGTAGGTGCCACTGTATTCAAGGGGCTTGCACATAAATTAACATCAGAAATCACCAGAGCTGGAAGCATGTCACAATCTTCATTTGTAATTATGACCTTGAAAGTTGGGTATTAAGAAAGCTTATAGCTCTGAGCCAATGCCTTTGTAGGAGGAAGAGAGAAGACAAGGCAGATTCATGAGAAGCTCTCTTTTTCCGTATAAACTGAAAGTTGCTCTAAGTAAGTACTCTTGGGGTGGATATTTGGCATGGGCTGTTCATGCAGATGCCAACAGAAATATGCCAACAGTTTCTAATTACTGGACTGTGTCACACAATTGGATTGCACAAGGGCCACCACCACCATTTTGTGACTCCTTATGTTTTAAGTGCTGCAGGTTTGACCCACAGTATTGGAAAGACACTGGAAGAAAACCATGAATGGCTCACTGATTACTGTGCTCACTTCACAAATGCACTCAAGTTTTTCTATCTACTTCATCCATGCAATTCATAATTTTATAAATTGAAATACTTTACACAAGCACCTCCCACTCAGCTCTCTTAGTCTTAATTCCCCTCGTTTACTGACGCACACCCACCAAACCCGAAAGTCAGTTGCCCCGTTGTTATCTTTTCATTCAGCAGCCTAACAGCCCACGGATAGAAGCTGTTCTTTACCCTGTTGGTGTGACTAATCATGCTACTGTATCTTCTGCCTGAGGGCAGTAGATCAAGAAAGTGCTGGCCAGGGGTGAATCATCCCTGAGAATTTTCCTCTCTCCTGAGACAACGTTCTTCTGCTATTTCATCCAGCGGATTCACGGGACACCTCAAAATATCTAGTGCTGCATTCACCACCCTTTGTAGGCACTTCCTATCAGTTGATGTCAAACTAGCGTACCACACCATGATGCAGTATGAAAAGAAATCCCACCTGATTTGACCTAAACGTCATGACAAATTAGATGCAAATTCATTTTAGTGCATTGGAAAAAAATTCAGTTCAGGCTTTACTGGAGAACCCACATGATGGTGTACGCAGGTGAGGAACTCAAGGCCCTCCATGTCTTCCTGGCTGATTGTCCATGGCTCAGTGATAGAGCATCTGATTTGCATGCTGAAGATCCCAGATTCAATTTCTGGCATCCACAGGTGGGCCAGGTATACCACCGCTAGCCAATGCCTACTGGGGATAGCTAACGCGGTATCCTCCAGATATTGTGGATCATCATTCTTGACCATTAGCCATGCTGGCTGGAGCTGATGGGAGCTGCAATCCAGCATCATCTGGAAGGCTCCAGCATGGTTATCTTTGGTGTGGACAGCACTGAGGAAGAGGGAAGCAATGAGCAGACTCAGTATACGGAAGCTTCCAACATTTCATAATGATCCTACAAAAAAAAGAGAGGTCAGGTTTGCAGCTCTAGTGGCAACCTAAAATGCAGATTTCAACAAACTGTTTGAGCATACAAGTTGCAAAAGGGGCTGATCCCACTATGGAACACCTACTCCCTTAATTTTCTCCATCTAAAAACTGTAGCATTGCACAGAAAATTTCCCAGGGAAAGAGAATCTGTGTGTGCGTGCGTTTCTGCTGGGCATACTTTGCTGTTGTTGTTGGGGGTTCTGTTGGGCCTACTTTGTTGCTATTGCTATTATTTAAAAAGTATGTACCAATCTTCATTAAAAGTTCTAACTTTTTAAAAAAATGCTAATTATGGTTTCTAACCAATCTGTCCATGAAATCCAGCTTTTGTGCCACTTGCCTGAAAAGCTCAAACTGCATTTCCCCCGTTTGTTTATTAAATTTCTATACCGCCCTTCGGATGAGGATCCCTGGGCGCTTTTAAAAACACAAAGGGCGTCGTTAGGCTGAAGGGTGGCTTTAAAATCACCAACAGGAAACCTCCTTCGACTGGTTCCCACCCTGTTCCCGTGGGGTGGGGCTAAAAGAAATAACACAAGCCCTGGGCAAAGGCGAGACCACTCGCCCCGCGGGGCCTCGGCCACCTCCTCCCGCCTCAGACGACCAACAGCGTTCCAACAGGCGAGCCGCTCTCAATGCGGGCGGAGTTCGAATGGGCGGCTCGACACGAGGTGCTCCGAACAAGCGGCCTGGTTCCCGCCCCGCTTTCCCATTGGCCCTCCCGGAGCGCAGAGGCGCCCGCCCCTTCGCCGCGATTGGTCGGCGTCGCGATCCGGGTTCCCGGATGCGAGGACGTTGGAGTCGGGTATAAAGGGATCGTGGAAGGCGGGAGTGGACGCAGTTTTGAATTGGAAGCCGCCGCCGAAGAATTGGGAGGGTGAAAGGCGTCCATTGAGCTCCCTTCAACGTCTGTGAAGCGCCTTCCAGGAGGAGAAGCAGTACCCGTTCGAGATGGTGAGTAGAGCCGCGGACGAAGGAAAAAAGGGTGGCTGAGGAGAGGGAGGCGGGCTCGTTCGCAGCAGACACGAGCGCGCGCCTGAGCCTTGAGGGGGGGGGGGTTGTTGCCGCCGCGAGGCGAACGTTGGGGGCTCGAGACCCGCTTAGGTGAACGTACGTCTCTGGCGCTACCAACGGTTCTCTTTAGCATACCCGCCTGTTGAGGGAGAGCTGTGAGGGGAAATAGATAAGGAGGAAAAGGGGCGCGGTCACAGACATAGCGGACGGGTATGAGGTCCCCGCTGAGGCGCATGCGCAGCGCAGCCGGCTCGTGGCGACGACTGGCGCATGCGCGTCGAATCGGAGGCTGAAGTAGGCGCGACTGTGGGGGGGGGCTGCGAGTGAAACGCGACCAAATGTGCGCATGCGCGGGGTGCTGCTAGTTGGCTGTGAGATTTCCCCGCCTCTCTTTCAGCAGCCGGGAAAGTAAAGCACGTGATTCTAGGGACGGTAGATACGACCAGTACTGATTCTTCCACACTTACTTTTGTGCACTAGGCTGGCGGCAAAGCTGGGAAAGACTCTGGCAAGACTAAGACCAAAACAGTGTCCCGTTCGCAAAGGGCTGGCTTACAGGTATGTATGTGTGGGAGGTTTAAAGTGGATGACCTCCTGTGTGGGGATTATTATGTTTTGACACATTCTGCAATGGAGGGAGCGTCCGTGCTTCACTTCCCTACTGCACACTTAATGGATAGGCTGGCTTCTAAATATTCCCATGAAAATATGGAGATCTGTGTGTTAGCGTCATCTGTTAAAGACTAATTTTGAGGCTTTTAAGATTGGGTCTCCTGCCAACCTAGCAGTTCAAAAGTACGTCAAAGTGCAAGTAGATAAATAGGTACTGCTCCGGCGGGAAGATAAACAGCGTTTCCGTGCGCTGCTCTGGTTCGCCAGAAGCGGCTTAGTCATGCTGGCCACATGACCCGGAAGCTGTACAGCGGCTCCCTCGGCCAATAAAGCGAGATGATTGCCACAATCCCAAAGTCGGCCACGGCTGGACCTAATGGTCAGGGGTCCCTTTACCTTTTTAAGATTGGGTATGAAACTACTGGTATTTATTTGGGCCTTGACTACTTTTCTGTGTGTGCAGTTTCCGGTGGGTCGTATTCATCGGCATCTAAAATCAAGGACTACCAGTCATGGACGTGTGGGAGCTACAGCTGCTGTGTATAGTGCTGCTATCTTGGAGTACCTCACAGCTGAGGTAAGAATCTGGAAAGGAGAGAAACCACTCTGCATTGCACATGCACAATAAAATATAGCTTGACTTTTTGTCTTGTTATCCCAATAAAATGCCCCATATTGAAAAGTGCAAGGTAGTAAAATCCTGTAAATTACTAATCCTGACCACTAAGAACCCACTGAGGCTGTATGCTTTTGGAAAACATGCCCCTATTATTTAACATATTTTAAATCGGCTTTTTCAACAAAGATTGGGGCGGTCCACAATGTATGAAAAATCCCAAACTATTAAGCTTAAGGAAACATGATTTGTTTGTCTGAAATTTGCTCATCAGGGATTGTTGTGTAATGGTACTAGCCCATGCATTGCACGTAGAAGGGTTCAATTGCCAGCCAGGATTAGGAAGGCTTTTTAAACACAGAGCCATTGGTGTTGAGTCTACACCAGCCTAGTGTTCTCCAGATACTTTGGACTACAAATATCAACCCCATCCAGCACAGGTGACTGATGCGAGTTGCACTCCAAAACATCTGGAGTACACCAGGTTGGCAAAGAGTGGTGTAGGCAGCACTAAGCTAGGTAGACAAGTAGTTTCCTTTGTATAAGGAAGCTTCCTGTTTTTCTTTATAATTTCCTCTGTTAGGGAACATGACTGGTTGTGTTCCTTATAGTTCGAAAGTGACAAGTCAACAAAAATCACTTCCACACAACAGGCTGGTGGGATGCCCTAGGTATGCAGGTTTTAAGCTAAATTTGAAAGAGCATGACATTTTTTACTAAAACCCAAAATCACTTGTTTGGACCAGGGGAAGCCACCATGGAGCCCTCCAAAGGTTTTTGAGTTCTAATTTCTATCCGCCCCAGCTAGTGTGGCCCACGGTAAAAAAAAAAAAAAAAGAGGTAACTGAAGCCCAACAGTTACCATAGGGGCACTTTGACACTCCCCAATACTCTTAACCTTGTGTGATTAGTACTATACTGGACATGTTTGAAACAAGAGGCTTGTTCTCTAGGAGCCATAAAATGTTAAATGCTTTTTGGAAAGTGGCAAGGGTGTTTGTAAAGAGATGGGCTAAATTGGAGGAAGCCTTGGCTGACCTGCACCCAGAACTGCTGTTAGACTGAGAATATAATACAGTGGTGCCTCGCAAGATGAAAAACGCGCAAGACGAAAGAGTTTTCCATTTTTTGAGTCATTCCGCAAGACGAATTTCCCTATGGTCTTGCGAGTTTGTTTCCTTTTTCTTAAAGCCGTTAATAGCCGTGCTTCGCAAGACGAAAAAACCACAAGACAAAGAGACTCGCGGAACGGATTAATTTCGTCTTGCGAGGCACCACTGTACACTATTTTCTTGGGTCCCACTTTTAAGGTGTACTTAACAGTAACAACTGTTTCAGGTTCTTGAATTGGCAGGAAATGCATCCAAAGACTTGAAGGTGAAACGAATCACTCCCCGTCACTTACAGCTTGCAATAAGAGGTGATGAAGAACTGGATTCCCTAATCAAAGCAACAATTGCTGGTGGAGGTAAGTGACAACTTAAGTAACTTAGTCTGCCATCACCACAGTTAGTAATGTGGCTTTGTTTTAGCACTTAATAATCTTAATCGTGTTGGTGATCTCATCATTTGAACCCATCTTTTTATTTCCTTCCCACAGGTGTAATTCCACATATCCATAAATCTCTGATTGGAAAGAAAGGACAGCAGAAAACAGTGTAAAGAAGGAACATGGGATTCCTTATTAACTTGGGACTCAAATGCTCAGTTGTCCAGTGTTGGTGGATTTCCAGTGGACTGCATCTGTGAAACACTTTTTGCCTTTCTGTAACCTTGAAGCTGGAGCCCATCAAGCTTTCTAACAAACCAAAATTCTATATTTGAAGTCTTAACCTTATTTAAGTGTTACATGGCTTCAGAGAAGCTGTTGTCGTGGTTCTTGACTGTTTTAGATATGTTGGATTTTAATGAAATTCTTGACATTGTTGCTCATTTTTATGCTTGAAGTTGCTTTACTCAGTTAAAATTTAACTACAAATGATTGGCACAAGCATTTTATGAAATAATTAAAAACTAGAGGTATTAAAACGCTGTTGCGGCTGTCAATCTCTTGTAGTTAAATACGAATAACCATTCTGACAAGCAAAAACACAGACCTTATTCCATTCTGGTCAATGAGTTCAATAAATGTTACATTATTACATTTTTATCATTTTACTCATGTCTTTAAGAAGTGGAATTGCAATTAATTTGAACTGACTAGTTCCTAACACAGACCAATATCTACATGGAACCAAAGGAAAGCTAAGGTAAATGTAGGTGCAAGAATCAGACAGCATTGGTTCAGCAATAGTAATTGCTAATCATGTAGGTACTTGGCAATTTGTATTTATTGGCAGTTGGCCAATTAACACGGAAGTGTTCATGTACAGCATATGCTGTAAGGGAGAACAAAGGGTGATTCCATTTGGTCTCATAAAGTGGGAATGAATAATTGGTCTCTATAAAAGGGGTGAAGATGTAGGCAGAACAGCCTGCCGCACTTCAAGCAGATTCTTGTTTCATATACTATCTCCAAAGAACCAACTACTGTACTAGAAGTACTTTACATTTATGTTTACATTTTTTTTATTCCAGAGATGGGGCTCTTTAAAGTGATAAAAAAGCTGACCTTTTCTAATTACACACCTAATTAGAAACCAGCAGTTTCCATGCAGTGCTTCCGCCTTACTCTTCAGGGTTTCCCAAAGTTGTTGTCTCCAGTAGTTTTTGGACTACAGTTCCCATCAGCCCTGACCACTGGTCCTGCTAGCTATGGATTATGGAAGTTGTCCAAAAACAGCTGGAGACACAACTTTGGGAAACCACCTCCTGATGTACAGTAAATGTTGGGAGAGTCCTATCCCAGCATTACCATTGCATTCTGTCCCCCAACACCCCCACTGGACCGTTTTGGATTCATTGGCCTTCTTAGGGTCTTTCTAAGAGGTTTGTTTTGTACTTCTGTGAAGCTTGGCCTCCTGGAGTGGATTGTGCAAGTTTAGCTACATGAGTTTTGGGGCCTACTAAAGCACAGAAAATAAAACATTTCAGAGTGCACTTGAGTGACAGTTGGCTTAAGAAGCCTGTATGGAGCTGAAAAGCAGGTGCAGGATGGGTTGATGAATATTACTGATTTCTTAGTCTATCATGAGGCACCAGGGTGGGTTATGACTATTTAAAAACAGCAATAAATCCATGTAGCCAGCATGGTGTGAGTTGGGAGTCCAACATCTGGAGGGCCATCGTTTCCCAATCCCTGTTGCACATCCTAAAAAACTAGATGTGGTCCTCTTGACATCTCACATTTTTGGGAAGGAGAGCTCTAATTCAGCTTGTCCTAAAACCACAGCTTGGGTCTAATACACCACAAGTAAATAATGCTGTAAGGTACAAAAGAGAGTGCTCTTCACCCAGAAAAAGCATCCTGAAGTGTACCGAAAGAGGTGAGCAGGAAGGAAAATTGCCCCCTGAGCCCACCTGCCCGCGGGGTTGGGCTGCGACCCCTACTGGCCGCTCCGCGAAGCCGCGCTCGCGTCGTGGCATTTGGGAGGCGAGTGCTCCTTTCGGCCGCGCCTGCGCAAAGCGATCCTCGCGGCCGGTCACGGAGCCTGTCCCCGGAAGCGAGAGCGGCGGCGGCGGTGCTGGGCCCGGCCGGCTCCGGTGCGTCGAGCAAGCGCCCTTAAGCCGACGTCGCTGACTGGAGAAGCGGAAGGCGATGCAGCGGAGGGCGCCCGTCGCCGCCGGCAGCGGCCCCAGAGGCGCGGAGTGAGGCGGCCCGCGGAAAGGCCCCGGCGAGCGCCCCTCTCGCCAACCCCGCCACCCCCGGCCTCCTCAGCGCCCCGGCGGCGCTCGCCCGCCCGCCCGGCTGGCCCCGTCAGGCGCCTTTTCCCTGCGCTGCGGCGGGCGGAGGCGGAGGAAGGACAGGCCCATGGAAGGGAACCGCGACGAGGCGGAGAAATGCATCGAGATCGCCCGCGAGGCCCTGGAGGCCGGCAACCGGGAGCGGGCGCTGCGCTTCCTCAACAAGGCCCAGAAGCTCTACCCGACCGAGACCGCCAAAGGTGAGCGCGGGGCGCCCGACCAAAGGTGGTCTCGGGGCGCTGTGTCGAGGCAGACGGCAAGAGAGAGGGCGACGTTTGCTGCTCTTGCTCTTTCTCTTTATAGCAGGCAGGGGGACCAGCCTTTCTCATCTTTGGGCCCCCAGCCCATTAATGATCCTGTTCCTGAAGCTGCTGCTGAAAACACAACGGGCCAGGAGTCTCATCAGATCGTAATGAAGGACGCTTGGACAGTATTAGGGCATGCCAATAACCCTTCCCCCCCCCACTTTCCATTTAGAATATATAAACATTTTTGGGAAACATCAGTGATGGGTGAAGCTCTTTGATTAGATTTGAAGTCAACTTGGTAATTTTGAGGTTTATTGGTTAACTTTTTAGGGGGGTGGGGGGCCTCCTGAGAGTTCCATGCTGGATTGAAATATCAGTATTATAGAAAAATAGAATTGTAGAGTTGGGAGGGACTACAAGGGTCATCTAGTCCAGCCCCTGGCCATGCAGGAATCTTTTTGCCCATCGTCAGGCTGAAACTCATGACCCTGAGATTAAGAGTCTCATGCCCATCACCCTGACCCACTGGTCCTGCTAGCTAGAGATCATAGGATCATAGAATCTTAGAGTTGGAAGGGACCCCAAGGGTCATTGAGTCCAATCTCCTGCAATGCTGGAACCTCATCTAAAGCATCAATGACAGATTGCCATCCAACCTCTGTTTAAAGACCTCCAAGGAAGGAGAGTTTACCACCTCTTGTGGAAGTCTGTTCCACTGCTAAACAGTTCTTACTGTACTGTCAGAAAGTTTTTTTGAATGTTTAGTCGGATGTTTAGTGGTCCCCAGAATTGGACACAGTATTCCAAGTGTGGTCTGACTAAGGCACAATAGAGTGGTACTATTACTTCCCTTGATCTGGACACTATACCTCTGCTGATACAGCCTAGAATAGCATTAGATTTTTTTGCTGCTGCATCACACTGCTTACTCATGTTAAGCTTGTGGTCCACCAAGACCCCTAGATCCTTTTCACATATACTGCTAGTAAGCCAGGTGTCCCCCATCCTATATTTGTGCCTCTGGTTCTTCCTGCCTAAGTGCAGAACCTTACATTTGTCCCTATTGAAATTCATTTTGTTAGCTTGTGCCCAGTTCTTCAATCAGTCATTTTGAATTCTGATTCTGTCTTCTGCGGCATTAGCTACCCCTCCCAGTTTGGTGTCATTTGAAAATTTGATGAGCACCCCCTCAATTCCTTCATCCAGTTCATTTATAAAGACATTGAACAACAACTGGCCCAGAACAGAACCCTGCAGCACCCCACTTGTCACTTTTTTCTAGGATGACAAGCAACCATTAATGAGTACTCTTTGGGTTTGGTCAGTCAATCAGCTACAAATCCACCTAACAATTACCTCATTCAACTCACATTTTATCAGCTTCCTCATGAGAATATCATGGGGGACTTTGTCAAAAGCCTTACTGAAATAAGATACAGTGTGTCCACAGCATTTCCCTGATCCACCAAGTTTGTAGTTCCATTAAAAAAAAAAAAGAAATCAAATTGGTCTGACATGACTTATTTTTGAGAAACCCATGCTGGGTCTTAGTAATCACAGCATCCTTTTCTAAATGCTCACAGACCGACTGTTGAATTATCTGTTCTAGAACCTTTCCTGGTATCAATGTCAAGCTCACCGGTTGGTAGTTACCTGGGTCTTCCTTTCCCCCCCTTTTGAAGTTGGAGACAACATTTGCCCGCCTCCAATCTGTAGGGACCTCACCTGTTCTCCAAGAATTCTCAAAGATAATAGACAAAGGCTTTGAAATTACATCCTTTAGTAGCCTTGGATGCAGCTCATCAGGCCCTGGAGATTTGAATTCGTTTGAAGTAGCTAGGTGTTCCCTTACTACCTCTTTTCCTATCTTGGGCTGCAGCTCCCTCCTTACATCATTTATTCTGTTATCACCAGGTTGGGCATCACTTTCCTTTTGGGTGAAAACAGAGGCAAAGTAGGTGTTGAGTAGTTCCGCCTTTTCTCTGTCACCCAATTGCATTTCTCTGTATTCCCCATGCAGAGGACCTTCCATTTGCTTGTTCTTCCTCTTACTTCAGACATAGCCAAAGAAACCTTTATTATTATTTTTAACCTCTCTTGTAAGCCTGAGCTCATTCTGAGCTTTAGCCAGCCTTACTTTCCCCCTGCAACTGTTGGCTACTCATGTATACTCCTCCTTTGTGATTTCCCCTTCCTTCCATTTCTTATACATACCCTTCTTAACTCTCCTCTCATCTGTAAGCTCCTTATGCAGCCACACCAGTTTCCTTAGATGCCTCCCACTTTTCTTTCTTGTTGGTATTGTCTGCATTTGGGCCTTCAATATTTCTCCTTTTAGAAACTCCCATCCTTCTTGGACTCCCTTCTCATTGAGTATTTCTGACCATGGGATCACACCCAGTAGCTGCTTCAGCTTTTTGAAACTGGCCTTCTTAAAGTCCAGAGTACGTGTCCAACTACACTCAGTTTTCCCATGCCTCTGTATCCTGAAACCCAGGAGAACCTGATCACTTCCTCCCAAGTTTCCAAGCACTTCCACTTCATCAATCAGTTCCTCCCTATTGGTGAGGACCAGGTCCAAGATGGATGATCCTCTTGTTGGTTCTTCCACCTTCTGGGAAATGAAATTGTCAGAGATGCAATGCAGGAATTTGTCGGACCTTACACTCTTGGCAGTCCCAGCCATTATTGGGGAAGTTGATGGGAGTAAAGGTAAAAGATTAGCAACAACACCTGAGGACCCAAGGTTGAGTAAGGCTGCTTTAGACTATACTTCCCCAACCTGATGGTCTCCAGATGTTGTGGACCCCAACTCCCAATAAATTTATTATTATTATTATTAGCTGCAGGTAGCATATCCTGTGGTTGGGTATGGTGGCAGCTAGAGTCCAACAACTTCTGGATAGTTGTGAGGCTCAGTCATCCCCGCAGTGCCACCCAAAGCAAGTGTGTGTTGTGTTGTGTGAGCTGCTGCCTCTATACACTTATGCACCCTCCCTTCATGGTACACAGTGGAATTGGGAGCAGGTGGCACTATGGTCTAAACTACTGAGCCTTTTTGGCTTGCTAATCAGAGGGACGGCAGTTCGAATCCTCATGACAGGCTGAGCTTCTGTTGCTCTGTCCCAGCTTCTGCCAACCTAGCAGTTCAAAAGCACACCAGTGCAAGTAGATAAATAGATACCGCTGCAGTGGGAAGGTAAACAGCATTTTCATGCGCTCTGGCTTCCATCACTGTGTCCTGTTGTGCCAGAAACAGTTTAGTCATGCTGGCCACATGACCCGGAAAGCTGTTTGTGGAGAAACACTGGCTCCCTTGGCCTGAAAAGCAAGATGAGTGGTGACTGGTCCATTGGGGCAAATAGGACACCAGCCTCTCCAACCTCAGTCAGCCATGGCCAGCCCCAACTTACCTGTCTTCCTACTTAGTCATTCTAGGGGGTAGCCCTGGCTGTCAGCTTCTACTTGCTTAGTCTCAGTGCTGCCATTGTAGAACTCAGCAGGAAGGAGGATGGGAATAAAACTCAATTTAGTTGGCTCTGCCCCTTATTGGCTTTGGCTCCACCTGCTGTTTGGGCTCTCCACTTTCCACCTCATCCAGTGGTTAGCAGTCACCACCGGTGTCCCCATATCCTGAAACCAATCCTGATGACGATATTATATAGTATTTATAAACAAGTTTCAACATGTTTCATGCCCATTATTTCATTGATGGATTACAACAGCAACTCTGTAAGGTAGCTCAGAGAGTCAGTTGGCTAGTTACCTAGTGAGTTCACCTAAAGTTACCTAGTGAGGCAACCTTTGAACTGGGTACTCCCTTGCTATAGAAATCCCGTTGTCATGTTTCGTAACTTATATAGGATAATTAGCAGAGATGATTCTAGCCACAATTAGTAGGGAGTAGCTGTAATTAAATTTCAGAGGTCTTACTTCAGTATCGACTTAGTTAGTGCTGCACTGTATTAAAAGTGCCTTAGTATATGTGCAACTCCCCACCACCAAACACACACCTTTTTTGTTATACATATGGCCTGAGCTAACTGGAGCCAGCACCATTGTCTCAGTTTGTTCGTTCTTTTTGCTATTGTAAAAAGGAAAAAAAGTATGTAGTCTTGTTGGAAAAACACTTGGTAATACGTGAGTTGTACCTGTTGAAATTTTAGAAACTTGATCTTTGGGGTATATCTACACAACAAACAAACCAGTTGTGTAGTGCAATCCTATGCAGGGCTATTCAAGTGCCACTGAGTTCATTGGCATTTAGCCTTAGGTAAGTGTGCATAGCATTGTAGCTGGGTGGTCTGGTTTAGCTGGTTTTGACTTCTGTAGGGGGATCCCAGGGGATCTGTTTCCATGAGGGCACTGAGAAATGTTAATAAATTTCTAGTTTCTTAACTCTAGCTTGTTGGCAGGGGATCAGTTTTAAGTGTGGCAGTAAGCAAGTTCAGGTTTCCATGAACTTACATGTATATCCTGGGCTTTTGTAGAAACTTTAAAAAGGGTGACCTAGATTTTTCCCAAGATATATTTGCTTATTTAACATGAGTTTAGTTTCATCAACCATGCATATCACTGAAACCCAGGTCACTCGAAATTCTACCCAGCCTCCATCTTTCTTGCCCACATGCTTTAAGCATAACTTTGCAGGTTTAGAAGCAGTGGTGTGAGTTTTCTAGATATTTTTTTTTTCTAGGCAAGGGTAACTTGTAATGGGAAAAGTTTCTGATACCCTAGAGAGTGATCAAATTTAGCATGTTTATTGTACTTTTATTTAGTGAATACAGCAAAAATGTGAAGCTTCCCGACTTGCCTAATACTGTATTTGCAATTCATATCCATTCATTGTTACTAGTAAATGTATAAAATGACATTTTTTCCATAGAAAAATGAAGTGCTGGATTTTTTTCTTATGGAAGATTTCCCATGTGAACATCACTGGCTTGCTTCTTTTAAAGTAAAACCGTAGATTCTCAGGAAGCTGAATTTATTGGATGTCAGATTCCTACATATGATTGTGGAAATGTGCTCAGCCCTTAATCTTTTATGCTAAGCCTGCCTCCAATTTTCCATTTCCTTGTTTCACTACTTAGCTATTCCCCTTGCCCAAATTATTTCCTGTATGCTGTAGACTGCACCATTGTCCCAAGTTCCCTTTTATTCAAGCCAGTTTCCAACTGCTAAAAGCATAGGAGGACTTGAAATCTGGTTAAACTGTGGAATCAAGGCTGGATATTTGAAATACAAAAGTGAAGAGATGGTAATGTTTAGAAATTATCATTCCCTCCACAGTTTAGAGATTTTGTTGGGATCATACAAATATATGTTGTTCCTGAGATACCTGCTGCACATTACTCCGTTAGCCTAATCTAGGCTGATCTGTCACGAAACCCAGTATAACATAATAGTAGCCTGCTTGGGCCCCTTGCTTCCTAGAGCTATGAAAGTACAAACAGCTTTGCTAATATATGTTGGCTCTGATAAACCTCCTTTCAAATACCTGGTTATATTTCAGGTCACAATACGTGTACCCTGGTAATCTGATCTGAAGGTAACATGTTCAAAAACCTATGTGGCTTTCAGAGCAATTTGTATCGTCATTGCCCTGGACCAGTACATATATTACTTGAAGATTCTTCTGCAAATAATAAAAGTAACATTATTATTATTATTTACATTTGTTAGTTAGTTACATTTTGCAAAAAAGAAAAGAAAAAAGTTTCAAAACTTTTGAAATATAACAGTTAAAAACTTAGAAAATGTAAAGCGGTATATAATACAGTGTGTGTGTGTGTATACACACACACACACAGTATATAATAATAATATTATATAATAATATTATAATAGTATATAATACAAAGTACCTAAAGTGCTCATCCAATAACACACTACACTAATGGCAAATCCTATGCACCCCATTAAAAGATAAGCACCACTGGAGTGACCGGCTTTGTTGCCAAAAGCCTGAGCGAATGAAAAGATCTTGGGCTGGCACTTAAAAACTGATCATGATGGTGCCAGGCACTTTTCCCTGGGGAGAGCATTACACTTATGGGGGACCACTTCTGAAAACGTCTTGTTTTCATGTGGCTCCCTCTGTATCTCACTCAAGTAAGGTGCATGGAGAAGGATCTCTGATGAAGACCACATGGTCTGCGCTATTTCATACAGGGAGAGGTGGTCCTGAGTTGCATAGGGTTTTATAGATCAAATGTTGTCCTTAAGGCTTTCCAAACTATACTTCCTGTGGATGTCATGTTTTGAATAGCAGTATATCCAAGTTTGTAACTGGCATGGACCTAATATTAAAGATGAAGGTAATGAACTGTATATTTTAAAAGCACAAATAAGACTTAGCAGTAAATGCCATTGTAGAATGTACACCTAGCTGAGCTCTGTTTTATTCAGAGATTCTCCAACAAGTATGATCCAGCTGAAACATATTGCCAAACATTTTTTAAAACCCTTGCAGCATTCCATGTCTCCAGTATCTCAGATAAGCCAGATCAGTTCACCTGGGTGTGCAGTGTTAGCATGCCACATACCTAGCAGCAGAGGTCTGCAGGGCTGTGAAATGTTCCATGTCGAAGTTCTTGCACTCTTAGTGTCATGTTTAAATTGAACCCTATAATTAAAAACCTGAGGAGCGGGCAGTTCAGTTTAAATTTCTCAAAAGAGCAGATTTACCTGAATAATTTAAGTGAATGGTGTGTGTTTACGTTCCCCTCTGAAAGCATCTACAGTATTCTAGGCCAGGCACGTACAGTGGTACCTTGGGTTACAAACACTTTGGGTTACAAACTCTGCTGACCCAGAAGTAGTACCTTGGGTTGAGAACTTTGCCCCAGGATGAAAATTTCATGACGGCGGCCCCATTAGCGAAAGCACGCTTCAGGTTAAGAATGGTTTCAGGTTAAGAACGGACTGAATGAAGCTCGTAACCCAAGGCACCACTGTATATGTGGCACTATATGTCCTGGGGTAAAATCCTTAAAAAGCTCAACAACTTTGGGGTAAACTTCAATCCCCTGTTCTAGGCCAACCCAAAGGCCTGATGCTAGTCCATGGGAGTTGCTCTTCTTTATACTGCTGTTTACTTCAGTAGATATAAAAGCAGTAGTGCAAATTGCAGTAAGCAGTGGAACTGGATCTTTGCAGCACATGTAACATTATCATAGCCCTGCTTCAAATCCAAATTTGTAGTCTTCACCAGCCATAAGAGCTGCAACCATGGCAAATAATCAAATCAAGCCTAGACACACCTAGTTTTTGCAAATTCAGTTTAAAGTAAGTACTAAAGAATTACTCCTTAGTAAGTTTCACAGGAATTCACTTTAATTAAGGAATTTGTCTTAATTAAGGAAATCTGCCTGAATATCTGGATGAGGGATGTCATAAGGCAGAGATGGTGAGCCAGTGTCGCAAAGGCACTTGCAGCAGCCCACCAGCTCTCTTTCAGATGGAGGTATCTTTTCTGCCTCTGGTGTAGTGCAGTTCTTAGAAGGCCTTAGTGTTTGGGAAAGAGGGGAGTGCTTAGAGTAGACCTTCTAGGAGTGGCTCCATGCCAGAGGGAGAAGAGGCATCATTGTAAGTAAGTCGGGGCTTCCTTGCAATCACAACACTAGGCTGTGGAGGAGAGGTTCCTCTTGTAGCCCAGCGCTATGATGCTCTTCAGAGACTGATATCTCTGAAGAACAGAGACAGTGTTTTTATTCCCCGTTGGAGTGCTAGGCTGATCAGCAGAAAGGAGGGGTGTGCTGCTTGAATGTTTCTGCCTGCCTCTCTGAGTGTACCTATGTGTGTGGTGAGTGTGTGCATGTGAGTGTACAGTGGCATGCAGTCCTTGAGGGGGACGGTGATGATACTACAGTATAAAAATTGATCACACACCCTTCACTCGAAGTGCCCAGAGCAGGTTACTGCAATTAAAACACAATATTAAAAATAGTTTTAACCAACCTTCAATGTGGTTTTTGGGCTGCAAAATGTTAGCCACCCTCTTCTTATAGGACGTTGGCCCTCAAAATGTCAGGTAAACTTGTATCACTTTATTTATATTTATTTTAATTCATTTAAGTCTGTTCTTGGAAGGAAGAATGACTTTTGATGTCAAGCCAGTGATGTTTCAGTTAGTTTGACTTCTTTCTTACAGAGGTAGTTTGCATGCTTGAGACTGATGGGACTTCAGCAAATATTTTGCTTGCAATCTTTGATTCCCTGGAGGGACCTGTTAAGGGACTGTATAGCACCTGTAGGCCTATTTGTTCCTGATTTATTTGTGCCTTCTTTGGGAGCAGAAGGATCTGTTCTTCCATCTAAACAGCTGGTATTTTTGTTTTGTGCTTTGAGAAGCCCAGGCTGGTTTTTTTGTGTTTCCTTTAGGCATGATATGTCCATATGTACTGAAGAGTTTTTGGAGGCGGAGAGTTCTGAGGGATAAATTCAATCTATTTACAAATGAAAGCATCAAGCCAGGAATATAGGACTGTGTAGACATGCCCTTTGACATGGTTCTATATAACATGATCGCAACCATACACAAGCAGGAGAATAGATTGTACCTTTCATAATCAACAGCAGACACAGCAAAGGGCATTGAAAGAAGCTTATAATTGTGGAACTATTTCAAAGGCTTTACAAGAGTGAAGTCCGGATTTGAATTTACTATATAAATAGCATTGTACTTGACTGGCCATTTCAATTCTTCCTTAGAGCACTGCATATTCCTTAGAGCACTGCATATTGCCCCCAAATACCCCAGTAATAAGATCATTAAGTTCACAGATGATACAACGGTGGTTGGTTTAATAACTGCTGGAGAGGGGGAGGCGGCCTATAGGAAGGAAGTTGAGCAGTTGGGGGAGTGGTGCAGGAAAAACAACTTACTCCTTAACTTAAAGAAAACAAAAGAGATCATTGTGGACTTTAGGAAATGTAAATTGAATATTCAGCCACTTATTATTGAGGGGAAGTGCGTGGAACAGGTCTCGGTGTTTCGATTTCTGGGAATGGAGTTGAGAGACGACCTAATCTGGGGAGAGAACAGCAAAGACCTGGTGAAGAGAGCACAGCAGAGGTTATATTTTCTGAGAATCCTCCGGAAAAACAATCTCTCAAAGGACTTGTTGATGGCATTTTACCATTGCACTGTGGAGAGCGTACTAACTTATGGTCTCTGTGTGTGGTTTGGGAGCTGCACGGCCAGGGAAAAAACAATGCTATCCAGGGTTGTAAAGACTGCAGAGAGAATTATTGGGTGCACTCTTCCCACCTTAGATCAAATCTATGCTGCCAGGTGCCATAAGAAAGCGGCAGAGATAGCACATGATAGTACGCACCCCGGAAATGATCTCTTTCAGCTCCTGCCTTCTGGAAGAAGGTATAGGGTTATAAAGGCCAGGACTAGCCACCTGAGAAACAGTTTCTATGCTAATGCAATTCTGTTTCTAAACGCAGCATAAGGGGTCTTTGTAGTATAGTGTATTTTAAAATGGGGTTTTAGAGTTTTTAGGGGTTTTTGAATGTTTTATGTAGTTTTTATGTAGTTTTATGTAGTTTTATGTAGTTTTGTGGTACTTTTATGTAGTTTTATGTAGTTTTTCAATTTCATTGTTCCGCAAGGGACAATGACAATAAAGATATCGTATCATATCGTATATGTCCACATCACTGAGGCATATTGAAGCAACTAATTTATATGCTTTATTTGCATGTAAATAGTATGTATGCTAATGTGGATTATTTAAAAAATCAATTGGATATGTTTTGTCTTATTTAAAAATAATTATTTTAATCTTCTAGTGAATTTGTATCCTTATATCTGAGTTGTGAGTGCAATAATAAGAGCTGCCATATTAGCATTTCATTTCTGGTACTTGAGGGACAGTCTTCCATTTGGGATTGCAAACTGACTGGGGAAAACAACACCAGCCTGGCCTGCTTTTGTGCTTTTAACAGCAGCTTTATTTGTAGAAATTGGCAGATGCAGTTCTTCATATCTTAGTGAGAAGGATTATAACGTTCTTAGACATTTTAATAGAAATGTGAATGGACTAGAAAAGATACAAGTTGGTAATCCCATTTCCTACCTACAATATTTGTCTTCACATGCTTCACACTAACAGATTTTTCATTCTGTTTGAAGTCCTGTTAGTTTCAAAAATGTGCATCTTCTTAACAACTTTGATTAATTAGAAGTTTCCCTTCTGCATTTTTACAATGCTGTAATAGTAATGATCAACAAGAACATGGTAGAAAATAGTTTTCTTCTAAAGCTGTTGAAGGCATTTTTTTCTTGCAGTTCTGATTTAACCCATTTCAAGACAATGGCTGTATTTTACAGATCCCAAGCGTATTTGCTCAGAAGTGACCTGCACTGAATTCAGTGGGAAATGCTCCCTGATAAGTGTGCTCAGGATTTTCCAATCTTAAAACTTATTTTTACTAATTCAAGAAAGTCTTTTTAATCTAATATTAATATCATATACGTTTAAAATTACATTACTAGGGAAATTTAGGACGTGAGTCGGTTGATTGCTCAAATACAGTACTATCAAAGATTTCATCAAGCCGGGATGGAGGCCCTTGTGAAGGTGGAAGCTTATATTTCTTATTTTAGTAATTTAGTTGCATCATAGTATCGCCTGATGGTATCATCTAACCTATTCTATTTTGCTTCTTACAGCAAAAAGATCTTGATTAAATTGAAACTATAGGTTTCAGTTTTCAGGAAGAAATAACTCAAGTTTAGCCCCCTCTTGACAAGAGAACTTGGTTTTCCTTTCTGTGGATTTAATAATTTAGATGTCAGAACATAGTCCGAAATGGGCCAGAATCAACCTTTTTGGATGCTACATTTTGCAGTGTGATTCTCCATTGAAGACTTTGCAGGCAGGACTGAATCAACCAGACAGTGCTGCCTCAGCAATTACTGTGAAATGATTGCTTTTTCTCTTTGCCTTAAAAGCTGTGTGTGGAGATGCAGGAAAACAATTATTTTCCTAACAAAAGGAACTACTGAACTTACTTTCTGTGGTAATAGTAGCAGCATAGAATCTCAGAATCATAGAGTAGGAAGGGATCTTGGGGGTCATCTAGTCCAACCCCTGAAATGTAGGAATGATTGAGCAGGTACTTATAGTAGTGCATAGGTACCTTTTGTATGGCACTCATGACATCAGTCCAGATGTCTTGTGTCACTTTTAACTACTCCATTTTATGTGCTTTAAAAAAAAATATTCTGAGGATGTGTGATTGAACTGTCTATAGCAGTGTGTCAGCACAAAGATAATAAATGAATAATAAACCACAGTAATAAACCAATTAACTGACCAATCTTCTGTGCAATTCATCAGCTAGTTTGGCATAATCTCTTTCTGTTATATGGGGGACAAGGATATCTCTTGCTGTGGGATCTAAGGTAGGGCCTGTGTGTGTATGAAGCAGTGGGAAGATGGTTCTTCCTTCATTTCCATTGTGTGACCTTCAGATTGGCATAAAGGAAGCTCAGGGATTGCTGGTGCCACAGCCCTTCAATGCCTTGTTTGGGGGCACTTGCTACTGCAGGCAGGAGAAAGTCTGACAATAGCTTTCCATTAGCACTCATCTCTGGTGGCAGAAAAGCACATATGCACTGTCTTAACTCCTTGGGACGTTGGTGGAATGGTTCAAATTGTGCTCTAAAATGCTATCCTATACACACTTACTTGAAAGTAAGTTCTACTGAACTCAGTGGTGCTTATTCTGAGTAAACCTGCTGCATAGGAATGCATTGCAAATATTAGCCTAGGAACATAATTAATTTATCTGATTCTTTCCCCCATTTGTCCTCAAAATGTAAGCCTATCGGCAGTATCTTCTATGCTTATGTAGCTTACACTCTTTTTCTTCTGTAGTGTTACTGGAAGCAATTTCAAAGAACGGGAGTGCTGCCGGGAGTGGTGCTTACTGTCGAAAACCAGCAAGTGGAAGTGATAAGAACAAACCCAATAGCATGAAGGACAGCAGTGCATCTGCTGCAGGTGAAAGTGGGAAGACCTACACCAAAGATCAAGTGGAAGGAGTGCAAAGGTATTTTCCTAAATAAACAGATTGCCTGTTGATAGTACTGATAATAAATTACAAGTGTATCTGACAGCATAGCGTTCCCCAACCTGGTGCCCTCCATCTATTGTTGGACAGCAGTTCTAATAATACCTGACCAATTGCCATGCTGCCTTGCAGGATATATTCAGGAGAAGAAAAGGCTGAAGAGTAAACCCTATAAAATTCCGGTCTCTAAGGCATCTTGTAAGCCTCGTAAGTCCTGGTGCCAAGCTGGTGCAAAACATATTGCTGTGCTTTCCTTTGGATCACATCAGCGAGGCCAAAAGGGGAGTCTTGTCATCTGGGCAGCCCAGGGCTTTCAAACACACTGCCCAGGCTAACACAGTCATTTGACTTCACCCCCAGAGGCACACTCCAGATGGATACCAACAACATTTGCTATGCTGATTGGAACTGATCAAAGTTGTAGTCTAAACGACCTGGATGGCACCATGTTGTGGAAGGCTGGTCTAGGTAAAAACAGTACCTCTTCAGATGTTGCCAGTGTGATTTCAGCTTAAGAATATTAACTTAGCTGAGAACATCACACTGCTCTTTACAAAGGTTTTAAGTCAACCTTTTAGAGCAGTACAGCTGTCACTTAAATGTTCTGATGTGAGAGCTAAACTCATGGATTCCATTTTTGAAAGGTCTCATAGTTTGAGCGCACCGCCGCTATGTTGACAGAATGCTTTGTCAATATCAGTTGGAGCCTGATGTAGCTTGTTATTATTTCAAACAGTAAATGAGATGGCTAAGAAAGTTTTGCCTATATAAACAGCAGCTGTGTCAATATGTTGAATTGTTCCATATACTGAAGTGTTTTAATTTAATTCTACTATTAACATGGTAGGTGAATAGGTCCTTTCCTACTTCTTTTCCTTTAGTGCATGTATTAGTGACTCTTTCATCTCTAACCTGAATCCAATCAGCAATTAGATTATGAGGAACATGTGGTCCTTGACCCAATTTGCAAGCGATAAGGAGAAAGAAAGCAGGGGCATGGAGAGCAAGCCCAAAAGCAAGAGGGTACACCACCCACTTTTGACTTTGGCTCCCCCACCACAAGCTTCAGTTCTATTCACTTTAACATGCACGTCTAATAGATTGCCCCAAGGGGATGTGGCCCTCAACAGAAAAAAAAGAAAAGGTTCCCAACTCCTGATTGACTCTCTCATTGAAGTATGTGAGATAACTTTTCCAGTGCAGGAGGAAAGGGTAAAAGGCCCCTTAGCCCATGCCAGGGTCCTGATCTGGATTGGCCCCCAAGCTTGCAATCTATTGTACTTCTGGACTAGCTGGGGTCCCATATGCTACTGGCATGAATGTCAAGGAGGAGGGGCAAAACTGAAGAAAAGAGTTCCTAGTGGCTGATGGGAATCTTCTGGGAGCCAGATATAGCTGGCAGGCCAGAGATTCTCCATCCACGTTCTAAAATATGATGCAAATGGTCTAGCCACGCATTTGCTGCATCCTGAGGTTTTTATTCTTACTTTTATTTATTAAATTTCTATTCTGCCCTTCTTCCAAGAAGCTGACAGAGATGGACAAGATTTTTCTTATCCCCAACCCCAATCTAACTTAACAATCTGCGGAGTAGGTTCAGCTGAGAGATAGTGACTGGCACATAGCCAGTGAGTTTCATGGCTGACATAGATTTTCCTGCTTCTTTTCCCACATGTTTAGCCTCTGCAACTCACTAAATATGACAGAAGTTATACGAACAACATTTGGATTGCATGTACATCACCTGAATGTTTGGACAATAGTGTTAAGAAGCACAGGAGTGCCATTTATAGAGCGGAACAATCTCCAAGTGATTAGTTTTAGCATATTTTTGCCAGGTTAGAATCTAATAATGTGTGTTGATAGGCAGAAATATAAACAAGCATTTTAGTTTCTTCCCCATCCTATACACAAGAGAGAGTGCTTGTAGTTCTTCAATAGAGTGTTGCTCGGTGACAGTATGGTTCAACTGGGAGCAGTGCAAGATGCAATAACTCTTTACTGATTGCATAAGGGTTAAGCAAGCTGAACAGAAGGCTGCTCACTTTATTGCACCAAAGAGGTCTGGTGATAATGTCTTCTCATGTGGGCAAAATTTCATTTCCAAGTTTCTGAAACAAAAAATATGGGCTTAGCTTTCTAGTAAAGAGCTATCATCTTCAAAACCTGCACAACTACCAATGGCAGCATAAAAGTGAAATGGAGATCTTTCTTATTGTAATGCTGGTGTCTCTGGAATATCTATCACAGCATTTAATCTCATTAAGTTTGGGGGGGACCTAATGGGTTGATCATTTTCATAACTATTATTAGTAGGAACTACTACGTTATCTTATTGGATTAGCGTTGCTCTGAATCAAAGTGGGATTTTAAAAACCATTTAGCCGAAATATCAGTGTTCCTCCAAAATATTTACTAGTTGTCCTTGGTGCACTTTTAATTCCTCTTCAAAGAGGAGCTGGAACCAAGATGAGACTCCAAGGAGTGCACTTTCCTTGTTGAAGAACTACAGCCGCTGTAAATCTTATTACCCTTTCAGGTTCCATGCACATTCCTTGCTTTTTTTGTTAAAGAAATATTCAGATCTGCTTTGAGATGTTACAAATTATTTTACCTAATGGAAATTTACCAATTCTTTCTTCAGTATAATGAACTGTATCTGTCATGCATGATTGATATTCATTCATACAAGCAAGAGTTCAGGAAAATGATTTGCCTCTTGTTAATACGTAGATGTATCAAAGTACTCATCTGTCTTAACAGAAGAATTTTGTGATTTAATTTCTTTAGAAATTGCTAACCTATCTACTGCTAGGTATTTCCATAATATTCCCTCCTATGCTTCTTAACACTTTTGTCCAAACTTTCAGTTAAAAATGTACATGCAATTCAAATATTGTGCGTATAGCTTTGACCCACATTTAATAATCGTACCTCGATAATAGTAATAATTTCACAAGTCAGCTGCTGGATTCTATGGCAATAAGATAAAAGTCCTTTGGTTTTAGGAGAAGACACAAGAGCTTTGCTTGCAAACTGCCATCATTTTTTCTAATCCATCCCCATAAGAATAGTTGTGCTGTTTGTCCCTGGAGTTTATCCTTTATAGTCTCTGGTGTTTGAAGCCACCTCTTTCTTGATGGTTACATCATTGACCTCATAATCCTTTTGCCATCATGAACTGTAAAGTTATAACAGGGCAAAGAATAAAAACTGCTGCCCACTTAAATGGGTTTCAGGTAACTGTAATATTGGATGTGTGTGTATTATATCTGGGATTCCTTTGTTAACATTGCTTTACGATAAAACACATTACCAACATTAGGCATAGTTCTACATATGGATTTCCCAATGTATGTGTAATATTACTGCTAAAAAAAAAATCCAAAAAATTTTCGGAATACTGGTACTGTGGTTTCTGTGCATAAGATGAAGCTGTTTGAAAATGAACTTTTCAAATTGTGCTTTAAGAGTTGATAGTTGTGTTTTAAAATTGAAGTTATTTTGTTTAATGACCTCTTGCAGTATAAAAAAATGTAAAAATTACTATGAAGTCCTTGGAGTGTCCAAAGATGCAGGTGACGAAGACTTGAAGAAAGCTTATCGAAAGCTTGCTCTGAAGTTTCATCCGGACAAAAATCATGCACCAGGAGCAACAGAAGCTTTTAAAAGTAATATTTTCTAATTCACTTGTAGAAAAGAAAACATTTCAGGGGCAGGTGTATCTCTTCTGCCCAACTGGTTGTGTTAATGTACATCCTTTTAACAATGGGTTGGATCCAAAGGTGCTCTTTTGTAGCTGCTAAAGGATGGCTTTTCACACCTTGCACTAAGCTGTACACCTTGTGGCCAGAGCGATTTATGTGACAATGAAACTAAATCTGTGGTCTTCTACTTCTGCAAGTGGAAGGATAAAAAGTGCTGTAGAAGTAACTTATTGCAAACCTTTCAAAAATAGCACTGGTTGTTATTTTCCTCCCATTTATGGTCCTTTGGTTGTAGCTCAGTATATTCAGATTCTCATACAAAAGCTGGTAGACATTGAGTTGTAAAAGCAAACCATCATCTATGTACTAACCTCAATATAGGTATGAAACAAACCTTACCAGTAACTTATTGGAAACATGGGCTGGAACCCAGGCTACTGGGAACCTTGTTTCATGTGCCCAGGGGGTGCTGGGTTTGTCAGTCTTGAGCAGGGTCCCTGTAGGTTGTTTCAAAAGCATGTTTAAACAGTTTGTGATACGGCATGAACACTTACTACAGTGGAACCTTGGCTGTCAAACGTAATCCTTTCTGGAAGACTGTTCGATTTCCAAAACGCTCAACAACCGAGGTGCAATTGCTGGTCAGCAAAATCCTTTGGAAAAATGGAGAAATGCGCCTCGGAAGACGTTCGACTTCCAAGGTGCATTCGAAAATGGAAGCATTCACTTCTGGGTTGTTGGCGTTCAAAAGCCAAAATGTTCGACTTCCAAAGCATTCGAAAACCGAGGTTCCACTGTATTTAAATAAAATAATAAATTGGGCACTGTTATGGCCAAACACTGCTTGCACTGAAGGAACACGAGTTTATATGTTACCAAACACACTTTCTGTTGTGATACCTGCTTGCATTGTTATTTGTTTTATTTATAAATAAATTGCTTCCTATGAGGCATCCCAAAGCATTTCACAGTACTATAGTCATACTGGTATCTGTACTATACATTTGCTTCCATGTTTCAGAGGGGAGGGGGAATGGACAACAACAACTTACTCCTTAATCCTTTTAGACTGTGTGCTATGCATCAACCCCCAGATGTGTTTGAGACCATGTCCAATGTTGTCTATGTGCAGTGTGGAAAAGTGGCTCACTGCAAGTCAGGCAGTCTGGGTCCCCATCTGACCTGTGAATTAATACAAGTACAATGTATCACTCCCTTCTCTGTGTATCTAAACTGTTTCTTTTCTCCCATCCTTCTTTCCCCTGCACTCTGCATTTCAGAGATCGGAAATGCATATGCTGTGTTAAGCAATCCAGAAAAACGAAAGCAATATGACCTCACAGGCAGTGAAGAGCCATGCAGCCATCCTGGCAACGGTAGATTTAACTTCCACAGGGGATGTGAAGCAGATATTACTCCAGAGGACCTTTTTAACATGTTCTTCGGCGGGGCATTTCCAACAGGTATATTCACTGATCACCTCGCCTTAGCTCACCACTTCCATCTCACTCCCTCTGTATCATCCTTCCCATTCACTTATCAGTCCCAAATATCTCCCCTTTCCTAAGGTAGATCAGCCACCTTGAGTTGTACATATATATTAAATGAATGGGGTGTAAGTGCTTTTGTAACTGATTAAATCTGTTCTAGCATGCTCAGCAACCATTGCCTTATGTAGGATGGTACCAGCAAGGTTCTCATACAATGATTTCAGAGCTCCCATGAACTATTTAATGCTTCCTAGTGCTTTGCTTAAAACCAAATTTGCTTTTCCCAAACCTGAAGAGCAAGTTTGTTAAACTTAAATGCTTGCCTTGCCCACTAGCAGCCAGTGGTCCAATAAACTGTTATACCTTTTTTGTGAAGGTTCAATATATTATTTGAACTAATTAGTATGGCATTCTGCATTGCCTATAGTGTTGCCTCAAAACGAGTACAGCTGAGTACTTACTTTTTCACCTTGTCGTGTTTTTTTCTGCTCCCAATACGATCTTTTAAATGTTTTCTCCCCTGTAGGCAGTGTGCATTCATTTTCTAATGGAAGGTCTGGCTACAGTCACCATAATCAACATCGTCATAGTGGGCATGAAAGAGAAGAGGAGAGGGGTGATGTATGTTTGTCTTTTGCATGAACTTATCTTTTTTGAAATATCGTCCCTAGAAGTAATATTAATGAGCAGCATGCCTTGCAGTTCTGTTGTCTAAATGAGTGCCTGTTTAGTAAACAGAAGCAAGGAACTAGTAACAGTTAAAAACCTAATTCCGAATTTTCTGAACTAGCGTATCTTATTTTAATGGAGGAATCCTATGCATGATGTTTACTCAGAAGTAAGACCCATTGTGGCTCACCCCCAGGTACTTCTTCATAATATTGTAGCCTGCATTAGATTTTGGGCTACAGTAAAGGCACCCTTGCACTTAATTATATATGCAGCATAAAGTTTATAAAGAGGAGCTAGCAGCAGCTTGCTTTTGCTCCTTTATGGGAATTCCTGCAATTCCTCTAAGCCAGTGGTTCTCAAAGGGTCTAGTGAGTCACACTAGTGTGGCAGGAGAGGATGGCAAGTGTGGAGAAGAGGAAAAAGTTCGAGAACTGCTACTCTAAGCCATGGCTTCACATGAGGATAGGACATGAAGTGATAGGTTTTAACAATATGAAGTTAAAGAAAGACTACACATAAGGCAACTGTTCATTAGTGCAACCTATCTCCTTCCAAAGCTTTCAAGAAAGACTGGACAGGAATCCACTATAGGTCTTTTGGGGTATACACATATTTCCTGTCTGGGAAATTGGTGGTGATGGTGGACTAGATTCCTTCCAACAAAAACAAAACACCCTGTGATTTGTCTATCTGATTGCTGTTTCCTTCTCCAGGGCGGCTTCTCTATGTTCATCCAGCTGATGCCAATTATTGTGCTGATCCTTGTCTCTTTGCTGAGCCAGTTGATGGTGTCTAATCCTCCATACTCCTTATATCCAAGATCGTAAGTAGTACTATTAATATTTGTATGGGTTCCAGGATATTTTAAAATACCTCTGCTGTTCCTGTATTTTTTCAAGCTTTATGTATTGCAGAGCTTTTCTCCTTTGTGTGCACCAATTCAGAAGTGATCAGGAAAATCCAAAAGCAAGAAATGCTGCTATTACCCCCTTGAAAAACTAGCTCAATATAGAAGCTCAGTTCTGCTGAACAATGGCTTATTGTGGGTCTGTGCTATGTTTACATCACTTAGGTCAGTGTTGCTAAGGGTTTCTGCGCCTTATTTTTGGCCTTCACAACTTCACTGGGAAAAGAGGCCTTAATGCTTTCTCACGTGGTTGTCCTTGACAAGGTTTGGACAGTTTGACTTAGAATATCTTTAGGAAAGTAGATTCAACAGGGGTTAAAGGAGAGCTTACAGTGAAATTTACCCATTTGGTTGCACTTTAAACTAGCAGCATGATGCTGTAACTAAGAAGTATTTACAAGTGGTTCTGAGTTTTGATTTTTAGAATTAGAGATCTTTAGATGGCAACCACAGCTATTTTCAGGCTTTTTGTGAGTGGAATCCTAGTGCATATTTGGATTGCTTAAAACAAATGGCTTTCCTTCTGGTACTTACTTCTGTTGGTAGTTTATCTACTAACACAGGGGTCAGCACACTTTTTCAGCAGGGGGCCGGTGCACTGTCCCTCAGACCTTGTGGGGGGGGCGGACTATTTTTTTTGGGGGGGGGATGAACGAATTCATATGCCCCACAAATAACCCAGAGATGCATTTTAAATAAAAGGGCACATTCTACTCATATAAAATCAAGCTGATTCCCTGACCGTCCACGGGCCGGATTTAGGTGATTGGGCCGGATCTGGCCCCCCAGGCCTTAGTTTGCCTACCCATGTACTAATGCAATGTGCATTATGTTTTCATGCTAATAGTAGATTCGTTGTTAGTATCTAGACTGCAGTTGCATGTGTCAGAGGCCAGGACCTCCTACCTGAGTGATAGCCTCTCCCTAGAAGGTGAGAAGTCCACAGCATTACTAGCTTCCAGTTTCCTATGGTAATGGAAGCCACTATCTTAAGCTGGCCGACTCTGTAAATATAGGCAATTAAGAACAGAGGGAACTTCTTAATTTAACCCTTTGGTATGAAGATATTTTTTCTTGTCTATTAATTTTAAAAAATGAAGCAAAGGTAAATATAGAGCACCTCTCCAAAATGAACTGTAAAATTCAGTTCAGTGTAAAGTGTTACATGTGAGGGGGGGGAATCTTACTTTCACACATAAGCTCATGGGGTCTGAACTGGTAGTGACTGACTCAGGAGTGAGACTTTGCAGTTGTGGATAGCTTGATGGAGATGTTGATCCAGTGTGCAGTAGCTGTGAAAAAGGCAAATTTCATGCTAGGAGACTTCTAATTAGGAGCCTTCTAATTAGGAGCAATCTAACTCAATAGAATGCCCACTTCATTGTGATAAGCTCTAGACATGTTTTAGCAAACCAGCGACATGGAAGGTATAGAGTTTACAGAAAATCGGACACCAGATACAATACATCATTTACAACATTGCTGTTTCTTGCTTTACAGACATGGCAAATAGGTGTTGTATATATGTAAAGACTTTTGTGAAAACTCTTATTTATGTTGCAATGAATCTGAAACCCTCTTTGATTTTTCTTTGCTGACAACAACACTGGGGACAGTGACACAGGCTGACAATTAGTATGGGATCTCTTTACAGGGGTTCAGGACAGACCATTCAGATGCAGACACAAAACTTGGGTGTTGCTTATTATGTCAACAAGGACTTTAAAAATGAATATAAAGGTGCAAATTTGCAGAAGGTGGAAAAGAGCGTGGAAGAGGACTATGTGTCCAACATTCGAAATAACTGTTGGAAAGAGAGGCAACAAAGTAAGTAGACCTTATGGTTTTTTAAAAAATAAAGGCATTATATCGAAATAACATGTAGCTCTGAATAGAATGACTTACTGGCATGGATCCTAAGGGAGTTTCCCCCCTTTTCAGAGGTTTGTAAGATCCAGTTTCATTTTCCCTAAACCACACCCACCTGCCCACCTGGTTTGACTTATAAGGCTCTTCTTGTATAAGAATTATTAAGGTTATCTTTGTAGAGTGCTTCGAACAGTTGCAGTGGAAGTGCTATATTTGTTGTCAGCAAGAGGGGGAATGATCCCAACCTCCTCAGAAGCAGTCATAAAATTCCGGGGGGGAGGGGGGAGACACTTTATTTGGACTCCAAATACTTCAACAATTATATTCTGGTGGCTAGCATCCTCTTCCTGGAGAAGATGTTCAAGCAGGTTGCTGACCAATTCCAGACACTCTTGAATTAAACTCTTTATAGATCCATTTCATTCACTGTTTAGCCTTGGTTTTGGCACCAAAACTGTCTTGGTTGCCTTGTGGAATTATGTTTTCTAGTAGGGAGACACGGTGTAGCCTTGTGGGTTTTTTTGGACACTGTTCTTAATAGTATCTGTTATAGTAACCTCCTAAAGATGTTGCTTGATTGGGTGTGGACAGCATTGCTGTTCAGTAGTTCCTCTTGTACTTGGACAGAAGCGGGTGTTCAACTCCATCACTGGCTTTAGGGTCCTGAAGGGTTCTGCCTTATCCATGCTTTTTAACATCTACATGAAATGGCTTGGTGAGGTCATCTGGGGATTTGGAATGTTGTGTCAGCAGTTTGTCAGTTAACATCTAGGGGTTCCCCCCCTTCCTTTATATTGAATCCAGATGAGGGTGTCTATCTTGTTCAATGCTGGGCTGTGGTAATGAGGAGGATGAGGGCCAATAAGCTTAGGTTCAGTGCAAACTATAGAGAGGTATTCCCCCTAAAGAACTGGGTTTGTAATTTGGATAGAGGTAGCCCCTCTAAAGGACTGGGTTTGTAAGTTGCATGAGCGGCTTGGAGCACCTTTCAGCTTGGATTGGTACACGGCTTCTATGATCCATTGTTATAGGGTGGTTTATATATTAAATAAAAAAGGGGAGAGAGAAAATTGAAAGCCACATGGCATCCAAGAGAAGAGGGTACTCTCTGGCAGGTTGAAAATTTGTGGATCTGAATCATTTTAGTATTGGCATCATATGAAAGAAGTAGATGACATTTTATTGTTTTTTCTTTTTGTAAACCACTTTGAGGTTTTTTACAATCAAGTGGTGTATACATTTTATGAAATAAATGACATTTGTCAGCTATTGCCAAAATGTTTTATTTACTTTTTGGTTTTGTTTTTAAAGAAACAGATTTACTGTATGCAGCAAAAGTGTACAGAGACGAACGTCTTCGAAGGAAAGCAGAAGCCATCTCCATGGACAACTGCAGAGAGTTAGAACGGTTGACCAGTATCTATCGGGGAGAATGAGCTAGATCCTGAAATGTACTGCCTGTACATGCTCTCTCTCTCTCTCTCTATGTATAAAAAGAAAAATCTGTAAACTGAGAAAATACTATTCCGTCATGAAAAGGAAGAGGGATGTAAAACTGCTGTCTAGCTGTTTCCAAAAACCTTATCCTGAAGTACCAATATAATTTAATAGCTTCTTAGTCTGAAATATATGACAAGGTCATATATTTATATCATTGAATTGTCATTTAAGTTTTACTCCCAGAGCTTCTGTGATTTCTTTTTCTACGAGAAGCAGCTCCAATGTGCTGCTACGCTTGTGGAGATGTAGACATAGTGGTTCTTCTTCTGAAATACTTGCCATGTAAATATGTGTGGAAAAAGAAGACTTGTGTATATAAAAATGTTTAAAGAAATCTCAAAGGCATTTAGATGCATTAAACCCTTTAATCTCATGGATGGAACAAATAGTATGACTACATCATTCCTTATTCAGATGTCAAGTGTGTGGAATTGAAAGAAAACAGGAACAATTTTCTCTCTGCATAAAATCTACTAGGTTGAATGAGTATTTTTTAAAAAGTAATGGGCCATGTGGATTTCTTATGAGATGATTGGATAAGACTGGCTGATACCAGAGTTTCAGCATTCATGCTGTAGTTTTAATGCTGTATATCTAAGCAGTGACAAACCAGACATCTGTACCAGACTGTTTCTTGCTAAGTGGCACACTGGCACCAAAAAAGAGAAGTACACAGATACTTTTGGTACTTAATCACATTCTGTTTTGGTGTATTTAAAAAAACAAGGTGTATTTAAGCAAGTGCTGCTGTACAACCCACCTCTCCATATTTTTTAGTTTAGCATGACTTAGGGTCACGTGCAAATCCTTTAGAAATGGAAGGTCTTAAATCCACTTGCTAAATACACAAGCATGCTAAATATACATTCATAGGCTGCTTCTCTTTCACTAAAAAGCAGAGAAAATAACGGAGTAGCAATTTTTTTAAAAGTTGGGGAATTTGGCAGTTGTGTTCATTTACAACTCTGTTTTCTGTGTAGGTATCAACAGTTGATCAAGCCACTTCTAGGGCATTATCCAATGTCACACCAGTGGATATAATGGGATTTTCCTTTCTTCTCCTCCCCGATGTGCCCCCATAATTGACTCAAAATATTCCCACCTCTGGAGCAGATTTTGAGGATGTGCAGGGGAGAGAAAAGGAATAAGTCCCCTTGCACAAGCAGACATCCACTGTGCAAGGATAACACTGTTGTATGTCACCTCTAAAGTTCAGCCTTGTGCCTTTGAACCCTTTGCTGATTCTTTTACAATTAGCTTGTCTATGAATTGCTGCTTTAAGCTGTGGTTTTGCTTGTTGACAAGAGCTAAGAAGCCACAGTGCAACAGTTTCTGTCCAGATGTGTACAGGGTAGATTTTTGTACAGAGGAGCATTGAGATCACTGATGAAAGAAAAGTGCTATAGTTCTCAGTGATCACATGCTTTAAAAAGGATATAGTCACATTTGCTGGTGTAAATTTAATATGCGGTTTTGGAGAAACTTTAAACAGGAGTCTTGGTGCCTGAGTTCCGACTTTAGCAAACCTTTGTAAGCTATTTTGCGTCTAATACTGCATATAAAAATATTTATGTTCCATTTGTTTTGTTCCAAGGGCAGTGTGGTTTATCTTAGAAAATATTTACTTTAAAATGAATCTGCAAGAGAAAACACGATTTCTACGTGTTAATGGAAATATAGTACCTCAGCTGATCTCTCCCCCCCCCCCCCCGTGAAACTAGTCATTGTAGTCTGATGTATACAGAATTCAATTTTTAAAATAAATCAAATGTTGCCTGAGTGGCTCTGAAATCCATTGGCCTTCATCAGGAATAGGCAAACTTGGCCCTCCAGATGTTTTGAGACTACAATTCCCATCATCCCAGACCGCTGGTCCTCTTAGCTAGGGATGATGGGAGTTGTAGTCCCAAAACATCTGGAGGGCCAAGTTTGCCTATGCCTGGCCTTGATTTAGGAGACCACATTAACACAGAGTTCGATGGCTGAATACAGAGCAAAACTACACCATTATTTCCAAGATGTTGTTCTGGATTATAACTGCTTTGCATAATCTTTCCTAGATATTTATAACGTTTGCAGGTAGATAAAGAATTTTAGTTGGAACAGACTGACTTGAGTAGGACAAGTAGTATTAGGCACAGGGAGAGTGTTTCCAAAGTGAGCTTCAAAGAATATGTGGCAGTTGAGCACTTTAATCAGTTTCCCCTCATTATTCTCCCGGTTAAGCTATGGGGTAAACAAAAAGAAGCCATGCAGCAGTACCTAAGCATTTTTATATGCAAGGTTCCATAAGTGATAATCAGTAGAGGCTCCCGATGCCTGCATTATCTGATCAATATATGTGAACCCTGTGAGATTATTTTGTTTTGAAGATCATGCAGTTTGTATTGAATTGCAAAACTAATGTTGTATACAGTACTTTCTGATACTTAGAATGTACATGCAGTATCATAACTTGAATAACGCCCCCTCTGCCCCACCCACTTTAATTTGCCAGTCTTACTTGTATGAACAAAATGGTAGAGACAGGCATTTTCAGTATGGGTGGAGCCAAGGTGCCTTTTGGATTTCTAGCAAAGTAGATATTGTAGGTTCCATTTTTTTTTCAAAATCTTGGGACATGCCTGGAACTAAAATATGCCTAATTTGGTTTACTGTATTAGATGATTCTGCAAACCTCTTTTACTTGGAACTGAGTTCTCCATTCTTCCTAGTAATTTAATTAGGATTACGTTCTTAGATACATAAGTCACATCTGTGCATGGTTTGTTTGTCTCGCGGGGCTGGGGTTCTTGACCAGGGTTTCTTGATTGGACTTGATGTTTCTTTGAATTTTTGACAACTTCTTTGTTTTTTTAGTGGCGCTGCACAGTATGCTGACCATTATTTCCTGAGTGTTGAGGTTCCCCAGATCACTTTTCCTGAATTAGCAAAACTAAATGTTGCAAGAATTATTAAGTAGTTATTAAGCTTTGGGGGGAAATTACTGGTAACCAAAGGTTAAAAATACATTAATGGTCTTCAGTTTGGTTTTGTAGAAGCTTACCCAGGATTCTGCCATGAGAATATTGGTGAAAGAAAAGCTTTCCATTGACATGCTTCTTCCCCTGCCATACTGCAGGTGCAACAAGAATGTAGGGCAGGCATAGGCAAACTCAGCCCTCCAGATGTTTTGAGACTACAATTCCCATCATCCCTGACCTCTGGTCCTGTGAGCTAGGGATGATGGGAGTTGTAGTCCCAAAACATATGGAGGGCCGAGTTTGCCTATGCCTGATGTAGGGAATGCTATAGGCCACGGGTGTCAGACTCAAGGCCCGCGGGCCAAATCCGGCCCGGCAGACCTCCTCATGCGGCCCGCGTAGCCGCCGCCGGCCGCCAGCGCTTTTTTTTTAAAGGAGAAAGCTTGTGTGTATTCATTGAGGGAAAGACCGGGGCGGGGAGGCGGGATGGCAGCACCGCACATTCAGAGAAAAGGAGGACGGCCCTGGGGGCGGGCTGATGCTTTTACGTGACTGACTGGCTCGAGGTTGTGCAAACAAGGCTGGGCTTTCCCTCCACACGAGCAGCAAAGCGGGAAAGGAGGCACGCGCTGTCCCACCCCTTTCTCCCCCCCCCCCCCAGGAGAGAAAAATGCCAGACAAGCCATAGTACGTTCCTAAAGGAGGGCTCTCCCCTCCACGCTGCCCAATAGCAAGCCACGACCATTCCTGCTAGCCAATGGCGAGGCGACAGAGGACTTTGCCTTTTCGGGCGGTGGTGTTTTGGCGCGCCAGCCGAGCTCGGGGGATCAGAGCGCTCGGTCCTCCCAAGGCACGTGTTCACTTTTTGCAGAGAGGCAGTTGCAAGGCGAGGAAAGCTCCTGGTAATCATAAAAATCCCATAAGGATAATTAAATTGGGATGGGGAAACTAGCTGGGAATTGCATTAGGGCCACGATCCGCAAACCGCTTCCTCCGGAGCAAACACTTAAATAAATCCCAGTGGAACTTTGACCTTGCTTGTCGACATAATAGAGTGGTTACTCCTGTCGCAGCCTCTATTGTTCAAGAAGTGGCAGTTTAAACTATTTGCAGGCTACCGATCCACATCAGCCGCTAAGGCAACATAAGGAGTTTGTGGATTGGTCTCTGCGAGCAACCCCTCCTGGGGAGAGGCTGTTTAGTGCGGGGAAGACTCTTGCCTTAACCCTTGCAGAGCCGCTGCTAGTCAGCCGTACTCAACCCTCACTGTCGCCAGATATGGCTGGGAAAGACTCTTGCCTTAACCCTTGCAGAGCCGCTGCTAGTCAGTGCCTGGCAGTGCCGGGCTAGATGGACCAATGGTCCGAATCGAATTGTTACAATACTGATGAGACAAATACACCAGTCGATGGCAAACCTTTATTCTGAATGCGCGGTGATTTGGAATCACTACCCTGCTCCAGTTTCACCTTGTCAGTCACTAATGCAGATTAAAATGCCACCCACACACGCGAAAACAAGTATTGGAAATCAGGCTTTGGTAGTTGCAGCACGTTAACCAGTCTTGAGTAAGGTACCAGTACTTACTGCCTGGAATAAAATTGGCATGATGCATGTGGGTACTGGGAAGACAAAAGCAAAATACTGCTAGATACAGGACTCACGGGATAAATAATAATAATAATAATAATAATAATAATAATAATTATTATTATTATTATTATTATTTATTATTTATACCCCGCCCATCTGGCTGGGCTTCCCCAGCCACTCTGGGCGGCTTCCAAAAGAATATTAAAATACATCAAACATTAAAAGCTTCCCTAAACAGGGCTGCCTTCAGATGTCTTCCAAAAGCCTGGTAGTTGTTCTTCTCTTTGACATCTGGTGGGAGGGTGTTCCACAGGGAAGGCGCCACTACCGAGAAGGCCCTCTGCCTGGTTCCCTGTAGCTTTGCTTCTCGCAGTGAGGGAACCGCCAGAAGGCCCTCAGTGCTGGACCTCAGTGTCCAGGTAGAACGATGGGGGTGGAGACGCTCCTTCAGATATACTGGACCAGGGCCGTTTAGGGCTTTAAAGGTCAGCACCAACACTTTGAATTGTGCTCGGAAACATACTGGGAGCCAATGTAGGTCATTCAAGACCGGTGTTATGTGGTCTCTGCGGCCGCTCCCAGTCACCAGTCTAGCTGCAGCATTCTGGATTAGTTGTAGTTTCCGGGTCACCTTCAAAGGTAGCCCCACGTTGAGCACATTGCAGTAATCCAAGCGGGAGATAACCAGAGCATGCACCACTCTGGCGAGGCAGTCCGCAGGCAGATAGGGTCTCAGCCTGCGTACCAGATGGAGCTGGTAAACAGCTGCCCTGGACACAGATTTGACCTGTGCCTGTGAGTCCAAAAAAAAAGTTAATGCCTTATGTTTGCCATATGTGTAATAAACAGTGTTTGGCAATATTTGGATGTTTAAAAAAAATTACTGTCTGTTACCAAAAATCATTTTTCAGTAAATTGTACAATAATTGTACATTTGAATATCTACTTGCCATTATTCTGACTATGTTTCTGCTTTCAGAGCTAGTTATTACTTACATTATTACAAAAAACAGTAATAATTGAATGCAGTGACAATAATTTATGATAAAGAGTGGACACATAGTCCTACAGATACAACCGGCCCTTTGAGGGTGACCAAACTGCTGATGCGGCCCCCGATGAATTTGAGTTTGACACCCCTGCTATAGGCACACACAGTATTTGTGACAGGCTACAACCAGATACAACAGCTTTCATTCAAGTAAACGGAAGGCCGCATTAGTACTCACCCCAGCAATAATTGAACCTACTTCCCATGATAAAGCTAATCTCAAGCAGTTAACACTGCCATTGTAAACCCGTGGGGATTGGATACAAAGCTACTCTTGTCCTTGCAAAAGGTTCATCTGCTCATACATGAGGCCCATCCTTATTGCCATTGATTCTAGTCTCCTTTTTGTCACATCCCATGCCATCCAAGTCTCTCCAAATCCTCGGGAGCAGCGTGGGAGGGGAAGAGGGAGATTGCAGAGAATAGGATTGGTGGGAAAGTCCTCTTGTGTGTAAACTGACTTCCCCTTGTGCATCTTTCAATCCAAGTGGTAATATTGAAAAAGTACTGAAATGTACTTGGAGAATGTTCATACAGATTACAGTTAAACTTCTAAATCTGCAATATTTGCTGAACTGGGTCAACCTTCTGTAACAACCAAGACCTGGTATACTAGATACTTTATTCTTTCAATGCAAACGAATGTGTGTTACTCACAGCATAAAGTCCTCCGTTTTTAAAAGTGGCCTGAGAGATCTGCTTTTAGTGTTAAGATGTCATTCTTTGATTTTGTTGTTGCTGTATATTGTTGTTCTCCTTAGACTTTCAGGAAACTTTTTTTTTGGGGGGGTGCTCTATGAACTGTAATTGAAAAAGACATTGTCAAGCAATATGTTTAATTGAAAACACAAGCAGTCTTTTCTTCTTAACATATTCTTCTCCCATAATTATGGGTTTGTGATAGCATGGGAAATAGTCTGTTTGCAATTAGAATAGTTTAACTCTGTAACTTTCATGCCTTTCATGTCTTCTCTTCTCATGAGGTGACCAAAGTATTGGAGCCTCAGCTTCAGGATCTGTCCTTCCAGTAAGCACTCAGGGCTTATTTCCTTAAGAATGGATAGGTTTGATCTTCTTGTAGTCCATGGGACTCTCAAGTGTCTCCTCCAGCACCATAATTCAAAAGCATCAATTTGGGTAGACGAGTCTAAAAAGCCCGGGACACAAACTTTCATGGCCCTCTAGCAGCTATGGCAGTTTATATAGCGTTAACTCTAGAAGTGTATACTGTACTCGATTCTGACCAAACTAAGCCTCCTGATCTATATTGTGCTCTAGGATGCTTAGTTTGGTCCAAACACTTTCAGAGTTAATGCTAAATACATTTCTTCTGGCAAATGAGCCGCCTAAAGATTTGTGTCCCAGGCTTTTTATCTGAAATCAAAGGGGCACATTTGTTGCCAGATATGAAATACATTGGTATTTTGGATAGGGGGGTAGGAGAGCTGAAAATAATGCCAATTTCTCACCCTGAATCTATTAGCAAATTCCACTTTAGATTTTGGTATCAGGAGTTATTTATACTGGAAACAGCAGAGGAATAATTACTAATCTCTCGTATAATTTAGCCCTTGGTACCCACTACCTAATCTACAAAATAGTTAGGTCTGAAGCCCTTGAAGATGCCAGATTTGATCCTTTAATGCTGAGTGAAGCTGCACAGAGTTGAGAGTACTGTACTTGCTTTGATTTAAGTAGTTCATGGATTGAACTGTCATTTACTTATTTCTGAGCCATCACAATTCTCCTTATAGGCTGCCTTGAAGTATAAGAGGACTCCCATGCAAGATGTTTCATTTTTATGAATGGTGTACAGCTCCTTCATATTATACATTGTAGGTTCTGTGTTTTTTCTGTAAGTAAACCAGGTATATATTTATTTATTATTTGCAAAAGTTTCTATACCACCAACGTTAAATAAAAACATGGCAGTGAACATCATAAAATCGACAATAAAATTGCATCCATAAAACATATACAAAATACATCAAAAATCAGTAGATCAGGTTCATACACCAACATATCTGAAACCCTCCTCAAAGCCTGAGTGAGCAGCTGAGTTTTGAGCAGGAGACTAAATGTCAGTACTGTAGCTGTAAAGAATAAATCTTGTCCCTGAGCTGGAAGCCTAACACGGGTGCTTTGCTTCTGCTCTGTTCAGAAATCATTTTGTGCTCTGCATAGACATTTCATTTTTTAAACTGTCTGTGTAGTTGGCCAGTGAACGCATTTACAAGATGCTCAGATTCAGACCGTTTCCCAAGTACTGAGACAAAATTGTGTCCATGCTATAATGGACACCTTTGTACCTGCCTGTTCTTTAGCTCCCCTATTATTTAAAGGAAGTTATTTTGAGGGACTTGGATGCAGCTATTATGACACAGCTAGAGGGAAAGAAAAAGTACACACTCCTCAGAAAATTATTGAGTCAGTGGACTGGCTGGCATATAAAGGTAATTGTGAAAGAGAAGCAGGCTAGCGTGTGCTCCTATTTCATTCTGCCCTGCTCTAAGTAATAAACCAGTAGCCTTGGCTTAACAATGTGTGAACCACTGCTTGTTCTTGGGGAAAAACAAGCCTTGATTGCTGGTTTGCATGTCACTAAGCCAAGGCTCATGTTTTGTTGCTGCTACCTCCAGGCAGAGCAGGACAAAACAAGCAAGTCAGGAGTGCATGTTTGCACTCTGCTCAATCACAGCAATCAACATAGGTGAAACAGCAGATGACACAGTTGTTGTCTTTCTAACTTTTATAATGATAGCACTGTAGATCCCAATCTATGTCAGTTTTGCAAAGACAGCCCACTTTCTGTGCCCTCGATGCTTCCTCTACTTCAAAAAAAATGCTGCCTTTCCTGCTTCTCTGCTGCAAAAAATTATGGGATGGCAACAGCAGCAAATGTTGCATGGTTTTAACAGGTAGTTAAGACTGACTGAGCCACAATCCACACAGGATGAGTTCATAAGCAAAAACCAAGCTGCCTCTTCTTGGAATAAGATTCATTTAGAGCAGATTAGAATATTTCTTCTAATTTGGAAAGAGACTGGGGGGAACAATGTACCGTATTTTTCGCTCTATAAGACGCACCAGACCACAAGACGCACCTAGTTTTTGGAGGAGGAAAACAAGGGGGAAAAAATTCTGAATCCCAGAAGCCAGAACAGCAAGAGGGATCGCTGCGCAGCGAAAGCAGCAATCCCTCTTGCTGTTCTGGCTTCTGGGATAGCTGCGCAGCCTGCATTCGCTCCATAAGACGCACACACATTTCCCCTTACTTTTTAGGAGGGGAAAAGTGAGTCTTATAGAGCAAAAAATACGGTAGTTGAGGTGCAGCTGATTATTCATACATAACTATGCCTCAACCATATTTGACGGAGGTTTTGCAGAGGTGGCGTATGTTAGGTGGGGCAAGAAAGTTCAATTAACAGCAATCTTTTGTGCGAGTTCAGTTAGCGCTGATGCAATCCATTGACAGGTCAACCTCATTCCCCTCAGTAAGGCTTGTGAGGGTTTTTAGGCAAGCACTATCGAAGAAATGAAAGTTGTCCTATTGAAGTGCCTAGCATATTGGGCCCCATAGATTTAAGGAGCATGTGAATCGTCTAGTTATACTGCAACTACAAATTTAATAAATAAAAACAAACTTTTTTTAAAATTGAAAGGCAGCAGTATGTTCAAAGGTCAATTGCCAGTTTAGGTTTTTTATTTAAAAAAATTTGGAAAAATGTATACCTTATGTTAAGGATTATTTCAAAGTTTCAGGTGGTCTTGAAAAATAATTTGGGAAAGCATCTTGGAATGTGTATTTTGTCCCTCACTTTATTTTCACTCTGCACTAAAGTCTATTGGTTTGGCAACTACTGTGTTTGCAAATTACTGTGTGGGACCATTTGTGTGCGTAGATGTGTGTATTGTCCAGCTTCATAACTCAAACTTGGGTGTAATATTTTACCATTGTATGTTTGCACAGAGTACCACAGGCAGTTGGGATTTCAGTGTCATAATGACAAAAAGCATTTTTGCCTGCATATTTCTCTTTCCCTTCCATCCCCCCCCCCCCCACCTCCCATTACGGCCCAGTGCAGTCATAACAATTAATTGTGATTAGCAGCAGCCTTTGTTTGTTGCCTGAACTTTAGTTACAATCCCACATAAAGTGAAACCCTGGTTTCAGCTTGCTAAAGTAAGCTCTGCTACTAAAGAATGTATACAAGAAAAGACAAGCAAGCCGCCTGATAAGAGCTTGGAGAAGGGAGAAACAGCCTTAATCATGTATAGAGATTAACACCAGGGATAATGGTTTAGGTATTCCAGATGCAACTTTGTTTAAATACTATGTCTGCACGGGGCCTGTGTGAGAGGACAATCAAGTTGTCACAGGGTCAACATTTCAAGGGAAATCCCATGTATTGTTTTTCCCTGGAGTGCGAAGATAAACAGAAGCATTCCTCCACTAAACTGTGAAATAACATTGGAAATGTCCTAAGGACCAAACAATGTTTCCAAACCAGTTGCTGACCTTGGATGTTCTTCTGATAGTAACCACTGTTTTTCCCCCTGACGTTTTATAAGTTGATGTCAAAAACCTCCAAGCTTAACTTGGAAGTAAGCTCTATTGGCATCAATAAATTATTTTTAAATAAATGCGCTTAGGGCAGAACTGCCAGACATGTCTTTTGCTAGCTTTAAAAATCTGAAGGAACTTCAGTGTTGGCTCTTGAAGGGCTAAGATGAGAGCTTTGATGTTTGTGAATCATGCTTTTAAAAAAAATGAATGCAAAGAAAATTCAACTAAATTTACGGTGGCATCTTAAAGAAGATCCTATTTTATTTAACTGTAGATTTAATGGTTAGGTTTTAAAAAAGATCGGATTTGTAATGTACCTAATGTAATATCAAACTTATATCAAAATAAAATTATTTTCAATGTGAATAAAAGACTTTTTACCTGATTATATAGCCCTATTGCATTCAGGAACTGGCATGCTAAAAGGAAGCATCTACAGCAGGCATGGGAAATCTTTTTTAACCAGAGGTCCACATTCCCTTTCAGGCAAACTTCTGGGGGCCACATGCCAGCAGTGGGCAGGCCTAGAGGCAAAAGTGAGCAGAACAAACATAGCTTTTCCCATTGTACTACAGATTAGTTTGTACATACATCCCTCTCTATTCTCCATCCAGGCAAGCAAGAGTTTTAGGACACATTAGATAAAGGTAAAGGGACCCCTGACCATTAGGTCCAGTCGTGGCCGACACATTACAGTCAAGCAAAAACACTCAAAGGGTGCAGAGTACGACAGGGGAGAGTTTCAAGGATCAAACAGATCCCAGCAACCCTTGCTCAGGACTCTCTTCCTATCATCTCATACCCAGTTATCCCGGCAACCTTCCAAATGTCACAGTTGGAATAAGACATATTTTCATTGCACTCTCATAGGAAAAAACTTACAGGTTTGACAGTACCAATGTAATTTATTTGGGTACATTCAAGTGCTTCACAAACAGATTGAGTACCGCACAAGAGACAAAGTCAGCTTTGCAATATCTAATCTTTATTTTAGCTTTCACGCCATCTTACCTTCGTGCTGTTGTAACAGCAGCCATCGTATCCTTGGCCATGTGATTTTCCTATTCTTAAACCAATAATTGTATACCCACCAATAATTGTATAGCATCAAACTCATTTAGTATTCCAAAGCTAATGAATTCTTCCCACATAATATTTTCAGTACCAGCTGCATCAACAGACACCAGGCAACAATTACAAATACACAGAAGAAATTCAATAGAACATAATCCCTTAGTGTTCATTTTCCTCTACTAGATGCTTCACAGCACTTGTCAGTTTGACGCACATGGTTATTCAGGTTTGCTTCCGATGGCCAACAAATTAGTTGCACACACTTGAGCACTTCTGTCCAAGTAGTTGAAGTATGATTTCTTGCACTTTCATGAAATACTTTTTGCTTCATAAAAGGCATAGTGGTGAAGTCTGTGCATGTTGAAAGATCAAGGTTCAGCTTCCCACATATTGAAAATCAAGTGCCCCTCAGGCACCATCTTTTTGCACAAGAGTCAAAGTTAATTTGTATCTATTAGGAAGTACGTAATCTCCCTTGAGTTCAATGGGGCTGACTTCCAGGTAAGTATTTACAGGACTGCAACCTAAGCAGCTCCTTAAAGCACTGCAGTGGAAGTTATTTCTAGAGCCGGTCACTTTTCTGGATGATTGAGTTGATTTATATGCCGCTTTCCCACAAATAGCTGTGCCCAAAATGGCTTACAGCAAATGTTCAAAACATCAAAATACAAATATACAAAATATGCCAGTAAATTAAAAAATGACGCCCAAAAATGTTAATAGGAAGTCACGACGAAAGAAGAATGGATACTAAAACTTATGCAGAAATGGCAAAACTTACCAGAAAAATAAGAAATCTATATAAACTTTTTAGAAAAAGAATGGAAATAGTTTATTGAATATTTACAAATAAACTCTAAACAGATAAGAACATTGGCAGGATTATTGTAATAACCTACAGTTTTTTAAGAGTATACATTTAAAGTAGATGAATAAATGCTTAAGTTAATTTTGAATATGCAGAAAATACAAAAAATTAATTTAAGGAACCTCAGAAAGAGGGGGAAGGAAGTCGAGTTTAATGTCAAAATGATTGTAACATTATTGAAATGTATAAAATTGAAAATCATAAATAAAAGGTTTAAAAAGGTAAATTCAAAAATGACAAAACTAAAGCAATTTAACAATAAATTCCTTTATTACCAAAATAATAGTAATCTAGGTTTAAGTACATAAAGACCAAATCGAAAACATTGTTAGCCGACGTTGCAGTTGTCTGGTACCAGTCTTCCTGCACCCCAAGGAGCCTGGAATAAAACACAGTTCAGGGCGACATAGCGCTGGCTCCCGTCTTCTTACTCTAGAGGAGGCTGGCAGCAGCAGCAAAAAAAAAAAAAAAAGGCAAATGCCGGGGACGACAATGCCAGCAACACTCCTCAGCAGCCTGATTGAAATACACTTCAGTATGGGAGCCTAGACCAGCCACACACAGCTGGGGCCTCGACGATTTGCGCGCGCACCCACCTGACGCAGCAGCAACCACGCGTGCGCAGCAGCGGACGCCTCTCCGGCTTGGAATCGGACACTCTCCCGCCCAACCCCCGTCCCCTCTCCAGACCGGAAGTGGCGCGTGCGTCTGCCTTCCCGCGCCCGACGCCGAAGCGGAAGCAGAAGCGACCTGGAGTAGTTGCTCTGCCTCACGCTTGGCAGTCACGCGACCTGGTAGACGGGAGGGGGAAGGAGCTCGCTTAAAGGGAGGGCGGCCGTTAAAGGCGTTGAACCCGGAAGAAAGTGGAGGTGCGTATGGGGGACCCGACAGTTAAGAGGCTTTCGGGACACCTGCAAGGGGAAGGGAGGGAGGGAAGGCAGGAAGGCGCCGGGTGTTGACCCTCGCTTGCCGCTGTGGGACCAACAAGTGGGTTACTGTCATTATTATTAATTATTAGGGTACGCTTACTTCATTCCGTACGCAAAAGAAGGAGTGGCGATATAATAATAATAATAATAATAATAATAATAATAATAATAATAATAATAATAATAATAATAATTTTTTATTTGTACCCCGCCCATCTGGCTGGGTTTCCCCAGTTACTCTGGGCGGCTTCCAACAAAGATTAAAAATACATTAAAATGTCACACATTAAAAACTTCCCTGTCTTCTCCCTTTCCTGATAATTTCGGAGCTGAAGCCGAGAGCCATGGGCCCTTGTTTCCACAACTGGGTCTGGGCGGCGACGGCGGGAAGCTTCTGGCTCCGTCGGGCTTCTGTGCCAACTTGAATACAATACTGGGAGGGCGGCTGGGCAGGTAAGCCACCCACCCACCCCGCGTTATCGATCAGACCATTTGAATGGCAATGCCCGTCGAGGGGCCCCGACCCCTTCAAATACAGTATTTGATTGAGGGGGCTGAAGGGACCTCTGCCCTAGAAGAGTCGGCTCCTATGCAGGGAGATAATGATGGCGCTCCTTCTCCCCACCCCCAATATATAAGTACCAAATGGTGTGTATTTGGTACATTTTTGCTTTCGCCTTTTTGTCTTTGCGTGGGCGTCTTGGGAGAGTCACAGCCCCACCTCGGTAGACCGCGGTAAGATACTGCTGGTGTTGTATCACCATTGATACTTGAAAGAGAGATAGATTTTGGTTTTGATTTCTTATTGCTGGTGGTACACATGACTCCCCCCATAAGCCGCAGGAGCACACATTTATGATTATGATCCTTTCACCTGCAGGTTCCAGGGCGGGTTATGACAATTTAGAATTAAAAACAGCTAAAGCAGATTACAGTCACAAGAATGGGGTAGGTCAAAAGGTGTGTGGCGAAGCAGAGGAGGTCTAAAGGAAATGACTGAGCTTATCTCCAGCAACTGAAGGGCGGATCTATCTTAAGGTTGCAAAATTAGGAAATATAGTATATGTATTCTGCAATGTAATGTAAAGCGCTGAGTCGTTTCAAAGGAAGAATAGCTGTTGCTCCTTTAGCCCAGATATTGCTGCAACCTGATAGCCTTTCCCCCCCCCACCAGATGGGGTCAATCCAATTAAGCCCATGTATAAACTCTTCTGCACCACTGGACTTTTCATCCAGCCCAACATTATCTCCCATCAACCCCTTTGAGGTGGGGTTTAGCATTTTCCTGAAGAAGGGTTCGTTTTTTAGTTGTTCACTTTTTAGTTGTTCCAAATAAAGGCTTTGGGTAGTAGTCAACTAAGTTTTACTTAGAATAGGCCAATTGAAATCAGTGGACTTAATAATGTAAATTACTTTCAATGGGTCTGAGTAAAACTTTGTGCCACACATACTACTACTCTTGGTATTTGAATTGGTTCCCCTAGTGGATCAGCACAGTAAGCTTGGGTTTTTCTTTTCTTTTTGTGTGGGAGGGGGCTGTTGCAGTCCTGTAACTCTGTACGTTTTGTATTATTGTCTGGCTTTTGTTTATCATCCAGAGGGGGTTCTAATTACAATATAGATTTTCCTCCTCCTGTGTCCATAGGATCCCTGTAGTATAGTACATTTGCACTCCAGACAAATAAGTGGGTATACCTCGTTACTCAGAATGTTTGTGGCCGAAGGAAAAACTAGGTCATTTAAAATCATTGCCTTCAGCTTTTCACATACTCTTTTTGGGAGAGTTGTTCTGTTGTCTAGAAAACCATGGTCCCATGCCTGGGTGTTGGGCTTCACAGATTTGGCTTGTCACGGGTTGGAATTGCTATGGGTCGACATTTTCCAGTAGCAACTCTGCATTGAGTGACTTTGAGAACAAACTGTGAGTGCTAAGTGTAGCGGGGGTGGTGTAGTAGAAACTTGTTCTCTGCTATATTCACATAGAAGGGCAAATTGTTTTGTCACAAAACATGCAACTTTTTTCCCCCAAAGGGTTTGGACTGTTCATTTGAACACTTCTGACAACATGGCGGATGTAAGTATAATTAGCACTATAATGCACATTTTGAAGTGGCTTGTTGAATGTGACAGAGAGCTGTGTACCAAAGTATTATGCCTAAAAGAGTGGCCATTTCCCCTGCTTTCAGGGACAGCTTATGGTGTAATGGAGGTTTCCAGTGAGTGATTATGAGTGTGAATGGAAGACGTAGTTAATTCTCCAGTATATGACCTCTTAATGTGTGCTGTAAGTGACTAAGGTAAACAGTTTCCTTTTCTTTCCTCTTCTAGGAATTGAAAAGGTTCCTGTACAAAAAGCTCCCAAGGTAAGATACCTGTGTAGATTTACATTCTGAACTTTTGAGTTTCACATATCAGGAAACCTGTGTTGAAATTTCAAACCCAGTGCTAAACCTGTTCTCTAAATGGGAGTTGGGAATAATTCTCATTTATCTCAGAGCAATGTCCTGAGTCAGTAATGCTTATGGAGTCAGCCTTAGTAGGATTTAATGTGTTCTATGAATACTGTACCTTGAAAAATTGTTGCTTTCAGGTACCCAATTGGAAAGTGTTGGGGGGTGGGAGCTGTGTCCCTCCACTTATTGAGGAACTTCATACTGGGGGCTGTAGGATATTGCATGGAGGTACACAGCTTAAGAAAGGGAAACTTGCAACACATACCAACCATGTTAGCAAGAAACTTCTGTTCTCCCCTCTCTCTCACAGACACACACACACACACACACACGTGTCTGTGGCTCCCAGCCTTGATTTAGTAACCTAATAATTAGGTAACCTAATATTAATATTAAATGGTTCCAAAGTTTTGACACTACAAGCCGAGACATAATACTTCATTAGACTTTTATCATCCTTTCTCCAAGTAGAATATATGCATCTGCTTAGCTTCAAAGTTTGGTCTGTATTTCCCATCAAATTCTTTTTTTTGGACCAAGAATGGGAATAATTTTCTGAACCTTTAAATTCTTCACAGGGGTTTGAGAATGTTGTGGGTTTTGATTGAGGCATTAATACAGTTCTTCAAATAATACATTACTGCTGTAATTGTTAAATTGCAGGTTGTAATTGTTAAAATGATTAATTGATTAGCAGAGTAAGGCTAAAAAAAAGATGCAGCTGGCACCATCAATGTGAAATAGTTGACAGTATTTCTGGTTAGGTTGCTAAAAATTCTACCTCTTTTACTTTTCCAGTGTTGAGGGCCTCCATGCTATTGTAGTGTCAGACAGAGATGGTGTACCTGTTATCAAAGGTAAGAGATAATCTGTGTATTTATCTGGCTAGGATATTTGCATCAATTTAATGGAAATATAAAATCCTTATTTGCTCAAAAGCAAGATGTTTCCTCCTACCTTGAAATAGAAATCATTTTCACCTTTTAAACTCTTCCCTTGTGCATCCTGATTCCTAAGGGGAAATTTTAAATATAACTAGGCACACATATCCACTCCCTGTCACCCTAGTCTTCTGTTGGCTTCTAGTGTAGACATGAGTCAGCAGAGATCGCAATGCCTATTTGTCAGCTGTGATGCACTTTCCTGGATAGAATAAGTGGAAGAAAAGAATACTGTTTGAGGAAGCTGTGTGTGTAAACCACTTTCTTGGTGCTTTGGTCTTTGGTAACAGTGAGCTGGGATCCTTCCGAGTTACATTAGAAGAAAAAGCTGCATTCAGGGCTATGTGCACTCAGTCTTCAAAATTGCACTTTTGATTGCCATGCTATACTGCATTAACTAGTGTAAAATGGCAAATGGTTGCTTGATGTTTACATGCTTTGTATATTTGTGCCTTTACAAATATAGTTGGACTATAACTTCCATTATCCCTGACCATTAGCCAGTGGTGTGGGATAATGGGAGTTGTAGTCCAATATCTTATTGGGCCCCAAGCTTCAAAAAGGCTGGTATATTGCTTGATGATTTAATTTGTATACTGCCTTCAATTCTATTATGGGTTGGGGAGTGCGGGAGGTACAGTTTAGGCAAGGAAAGGATGGATATCGGATTTGCTCTTGGGTAGTTAAAAGAGATGGAGTTCAGGAAATTCTTCCTGAAGCAGATGGATAGTTAACCTTGGAGGGCACTTTAACTCCACTTGCTGAGTATTAGGAACCCACTTGAACACACCCTGGCTTTGTCATCAAGTTCTTTCTTTCACAGTCATGCCTGTTGACTATTTTTCTTTAAAAAATGTTAACTGCCAAAATATTGCAAGATCTTTTGGAACTGCACTGTGCTCCAATCTCACTACACTTGTGAGGACTAGTCCCTTGAGTTTGTGCTGCTGGTTCAACTAACAAAATGCCTGTTATCTGTGCAAAATGTGTCTGTTACAATATTTGGAGACTGGCTATAGAGTGTCCTCTTGTTCTAGTTGCCAACGATAATGCTCCAGAGCATGCTCTTCGACCGGGTTTCTTGTCAACTTTTGCACTCGCAACAGACCAGGGCAGCAAGCTTGGGCTTTCAAAAAACAAAAGCATCATTTGTTACTACAACACATATCAGGTAAGATGTGTTGCCTTCCTTCCAGAACTGGTGGATGAATGGATTTTGCAAGTAATGTAATGAAGCAGTGTAGTGGAATGGGAGGAGTGGTGTTCTGTTTCAGCAAGCAATCTGCTTGTGCCTAGCTGTTTTGGCCAATATCATAATCTGGCAGGATGCTTCCTTCACCTTTTTAATTAGTCTAGAAAATTATTGTTAACAGCACTACATTGCTGATGCATTGTGTGCCAGTGTCTTGTAAAAATCTATTCTCATCCTTACCCCACCAATGGCTGCCAGTAATGTTGTGTAATGTTGGGCTCCAACAGCCATCAGCCCCAGGCAACATGGCCAATGGTCAGGGCTGATAGGAGTTCAGCAACAAATGGAACCTAGTTAGAACCATAAGAGGCTAGTGAACTGCCTGCCAGAAAACATTTACTGTGTGCTGGATTTTGAAATGAAATGTCTTGCTTCTTGTAGGTGGTTCAGTTCAACAGGTTGCCTTTGGTTGTGAGTTTCATCGCTAGCAGCAATGCCAACACAGGTACGTCTTCAGGACTGAGAGGCTTTGCTGTCTTCAGCACCCATACTGCTAGATTTAAGTTGTAATATGTGGGTACACGTGGTTTTTCAAAATGCTAAGTACTTAAAAGAAAAAGGCCAGTTGCATGAAATTGGCAGGCAGTTCCTCTCCAACTCCCAAGTTGTGGATAATATGATAGAAGTAGAGCCTTATAACAAAAGTCACAGTGACAGGACAGCTCAGCCGCATGAGATTTTCCAAGGGCAGGGGATGGGCCAACTGGGAGCAAGGCATCCTTCTTTCTCTTTTCCTCCTTGCCCTGTGGGCTGTGTGGGAGTGGGGAGGGACAGTTTGCCCTTGCCATAGTTGTAGGTTTCTCCCACCTGCATAAAATTATGCAGGAACACAGGTTCTTCACTCCTGTTAAGTGATGGCTCAGCAGAGGTGATTGTGTATACTGCTGCTTTGGCGCAAGGAACAGAGTGTGGTCTCAGCACTTGAGCAAAGGGAATGAAAGCTCTTATGGGCCAGGACCAGATCCTGTGCTGCCTCTGCAAGTATCTAGTTTATAGTCAGTGGCAGTGAGAATGTCTTGCTCTTGTGCCAAAATGTTGGCATGAAGTTCAGTTTCCCCAAATAATGTACAGACAGGTTATCAGTTCATGTTTACAAATGGATCCCTCTAGTATGATATATAAACTTTGTTTCTCTCTTCCCTTCCCACTTTGTGTAGGGCTGATCGTAAGCTTGGAAAAAGAGCTTGCTCCTTTATTTGAAGAGCTGTGGCAAGTAGTGGAAGTCTCTTAACCTGGCACTTTATCTCCAGAGTGAAGCATCTCTTGAATGCTGGACCGGAGAGATTGATTTCTTTTTTCCAACCCACTGCCATGTAACAAGTGTCTTGGAGCAAATGCTACTTTCTCTTGTTTTAAATAATTTAAACAAGTTGCATATAGAGCAAAATGTAGAATACGATGGGGAGAAGGGGGTTCGGGCTGCAGGTGCATTTGTTAAAACTACAGGGTATTGTGGAGACCAGCTGATGACTCCCATGGAGTTAACTTCAGGCATGCATGATATATTTCATAGGAAAAAAATACTGTTCAGAATTGGCCACCCCCAGCTCACTTGCTGTACGAGTAACGGGTGTGCCTGTCTTTGAACTACCACTATATGAACAGTGCAAAAATGTGTTTTCCCTTCCCATTCTTGCAATGAAGACTTGCTAAAATTTGCTCACATTGTGCATCAATGCTAGAAAAGCTTCCCCTCACAATCAGTGACTCATGGTTTGTTTGGATTGAGAAATACTAATAGCCTGGAAGCTTTTTTAAAAAACAGGTACATGCTAGTTCTCTTCAATACTGCTACAGCTGAGCTCTTACAGAGATCGCATCCATCAGTGTTCTTTTTGCATACATATTTGTAAAACAGAAGGATGAAATTTCTTGTTTTATCCCATTTCTATTTAAGTTCATGTAATTATGTTGCTTTGCTGCTTCATCTTACCTTTTTGCATGTCCCTAAACAGATTGAAATAAAAGTGTGAATAAGATGTGTAGCCTGATTATTATCAGAGAGAAGAATCTTGCAAAACAGCATTCTGGTTAACTCGTTTAGATTTGGATAGTGTTTCTGTGGTGCAGATGTGGAGAGAACTTTGGCCCTCCATATGATGTAGAATTACAACTCGCCGCTGTCCATGCTTGCTGGGGCTGATGGGGCTTATTGTTCAACAGCATCCAGAGAACCCACTCCTGCTTTGATGAGTAAAATGAAAACCCAGGCAAGGGTGAACTTAGTTGGACACTGTGCAGAGAGAAGAACAGCACAATCCCTGGTCAATTCAGTGGTGCTTATTCTTAGCCCAAGTATGCACTTGTAACCCCACTTAGCTGTGAGTAAGTCCTGTTGAATTCAGTCGGGCTTCTGAGTAGACAAGGGTAGGACTGCATTGCTATTATCTCTTTGCACTGTACTACTTATGTCCCAGGGAAAGAAGCGTGTGTCAAATTCCAGGAAAGGAAGGAAATGCAAGTATCTGAGCATTGCACAAACATTTGAGACATCTGACATTTCTCGCTAAAAGATGCTTAGAAAAAAACAACAGGTCCTTACTTGCGAAGCTGGACCCTGTTACTCTAGCATACAGACAGGATGTTCTCTTTTCTGTTTATTAGAAATTTTACAAGAGATACAAAATGCATTAAATTGTTCCAGATACAGCTTTGAAAAGCCTTCCTTCGTATTGTCCTGTTCTCTACACCTACCCTGATTCCCAGCACTCACAGTATATTTTGAAATGTTCCTGCTGCTAACACAGAAGAATATTAAATAATAGAACACACACAGAGAGATTAAAATTGGTTGGTTTACAGGGTTAAAAAAAACACTAGTACAATAGGCTGGTCCCCAGTTATCTTACCTTACAGTAATCAGAAGAGCACTTTGAATGCTGTTGGCACTTATGCTCATTAACACGCACATATAAAAAGGACATTTCACTAAAAACTATTGGCAGTTGCATCTGCTTTTGCATGTCTCCATGGTAATTTTCTCCAAACCAAGTGCTGTGACTTTATGTCTTGGTTTTTAAAGAGCATGTGGGAGAGGCTTGAAATTATTGGCATTGTGTGCTAAACACATGCCCTCCCATGCGCTGCTGCTGGTGTGCTTCCATAAGATTTGGCTGGTCACCATGGAAGACAAAAAGCTGGACTAGATGGCAGTTTTGTCTGATGCATTTTTCATGATCCAGCAAGTGAGAGAAATAACTTCCTAATGCGGTTTCCCCTGCTAGACCAAAGAGATTTCATTGCTGGGTGCACATTCCGACACACAAGTTCCATTTGAATTAGCCAATGTCGATGGAGGTGAATCTTTTCTTCTGTGCTGCAATGCACATGGGAACAAACATTCTCAGACACTGTCATGGGTCACTAAGAAATTGCAGAAGTCTGTGTGGGGCCAGAAGTCCACTTATGCTAGAGTACATGGTGTAAATGGCTGAGAAAACAGTCCATACCAAATGTGTAAGGATGAACATCTTCAGAGGTAACACAATGACCCATGCTATGAGAAGATCCAAGACATTTAAGCTGAAAGTTCATTCATTTGGTGCAGCAGGTGTGTGTGGAAATCACATCATGGAAGTGAAACCTGAGACATCGGCGTATGAGCATCAGCTTTTAGTGAATACATATGATGGCTTTTAAAGAGGGTTAGACAAATCCATGGAGCATAGGCCTGCAGTAGCCATTAGCCACAATAGCTAAAAGTGGAATACCCATCTTTAAAGGTCGCATTCTTCTAGTTCTCAGATGCTGGGAACAAAGATTGGCATCTCCAACATGCCACCTTTGTAGGTTTTCTTTGGGCATCTGGATGGGCCTGATGGGTTTTTGCTTTTAACTAGTGCAGAAGTTCTTACGGTCACAATGACAGATTTGGTGGAGCATTGATTTGAAGCAACCTGGGCCTTTGTGGCAGTTAAGATTTGCTGAAGAAATAGCTACGGCCTGAATGTGCCTGAGTCACGCTGGCGTGCTTGTCTCCTTATCTGTGACTACAAAAAAAGAAAAGAAAAAACCAGGTATTTATATAACAGAGATGAGTTTATCAAATGGGATATTTTTTCCCCCTTTATAATCTCCATTAAGGTGCTGGTCTTTTTTATTGTTCCCTAATCATCCAACTTGGTAGGCCTGCACTGGCAGGTATTGGAAGTTAACTGGTGGCAGCGGTGCAGTTAGTTGGCCTGGTTTGTTTATCACACTAAACCAAACCATAGCTTAGTGCAAGCATGTGGGTTCCTGGAAGGAAGGTCCATGGCCTCTCTGGACATTCTGCTTCTGGGCTGAGCTGTCAAGTTTTGGCTTAAAGTGACATCAAACCAGGCTACTGTTTCTGCTATGTGCTGCACAAGGAATAACTGAGCCTAAAAATGTGCAACTGCTAGGCTTGTAATCCTTTCCTCCTGGGTCCTCTGCTGCTGTCACCCATCGCCTCCAGGGCTGAACAGCTATGCCCTCCATGTCCAAGGTAGCCCCCTCACTTCTGTTGCCCTCCTTCCTCAGTATAGCTATGCCCCGTCACCTCAGTGAGCGGGGCTAGATGCCCACACCCTAGTGCACACGTATAAACAAACCGTGGCTACAATTCAGCCTGTGGAGCAGGGATTCAGTTATTTCTTTCTTAATGGTTTTGTCCCCCTCCACCAATGAAGCTCAAGGGTGGAGGCTACCAAAGTCGTCTCAGATGCAGTGCAAAAGAACAGCAAATGGAATGGAAAACTGGGTCTGTGCTGCACAGAAGCACCATGACTTCTGCACTGGCTTTTGGATAGAAAATAGGAAGTTGCCTTACCCTGAATCAGAACATTGGCCCATCTAGCTAACTCAGCATTGTCTAAACTTTATACTCTCTGACAGTGGCTCTCCAGGGTTGCAGACTCCTCTTTGTGGAGAGGCTGGGTATGAAATGATATTGTTTAGGTAAAAGCATGTGCTCTATATCGCTGACCACCTTAGCTTATATACTTGTTTAAAGGCTAGGGATATCACTTTCTCTTTTTACATGCATAGTAAGGCCAGTGAGGAAATAAAGGGTTCGGAGTTACACATTTTCAACATGAAATGTTTCCTTTTATCTTAAATGAACCAAGCGAAAGCTAAAACACTCATCTGAACTTGAGGGATAGGCACTTCCTTACCAGTTTCCATTGCAGTATTTTAATCCATTCATCTGCTTCTACTCCAGTCTTTGCATAAAGGTAATATGTTCTCAGTGGGAATACTAAACTGTGAAAAGAAAAATTGTAAAAAAGACTTGGTATCACAAGCATAAGCAATACTAGCTGCAGCCAACACCCATACTCCATTTTACCAAAGAAGAATTGAAGCTAAATTTGGTTTTAGTTTTGGTTTGTTTTATTTTAAAAAAACAAAAATGATCTCACTTTTATTCCAAATAAGAATTCAAAGCAGCTAACATTAAAACACTGAAAAGAAGGATCAAAACACCAAAGTAAAGCACAGAGCCAGTGGCAAAATAAAACCAGCTGAAAAAGACATTTCCCCTCTGTCACTTCAGCATACAGAATTAACTTAGGGTCTTCAGCAGCACTGCTGGCTTTGGCTACATACACAAAACCAGCTTAAAACGCTTCTCTTCTCAATTTGGAACAAAGTTGGATTGCAGGAAAACATGTTAAAATGCAGTATATTTCCTAAGAAACTACAGGATAGATACAGATTCTGGATAATGTAGATTCAGTATACTACTTCCCAGACCCACAATGGGAATACACTGGATCCAGAGTAAACAGGGTGTGTACACCAGGCATGTCGCAAACCTGGCCCTCCAGCTGTTTTGGGACTACAGTTCCCATCATCCCTGACCACTGGTCCTGTTAGCTAGGGATGATGGGAGTTGTAATCCCAAAACATCTGGAGGGCCGAGTTTGGCCATGCCTGGTATACACACAGCCTTGAAGGAGAACTGGAGATTTAGAAACATGTCCCTTTCTCATATGTAAAATGCTGGAGGAGGGTATGATTGGGTTTTTTTTAAAAAAAAATAAGCATTTTAAAGCATATATATTAGCGTATTTATCAACTGAATTTTGTAAGGGTACGTGGTTCGGGGCATTCTTGAATAGCCAGGGCTCTGCATGCAGAAAACACAACAAATGTGGAACTCAAAGGCTGCCTTGGTTAATAATAAGCTCATTCATAGACACAAAGGAAGTTGCCTTATACCAAGTCAGACCACTGGTCCATCTTGCTCAGCATTATCTGCACTGACTGACAGTGGCAGCTCTCCAGGGCTTCAAGCAAGAGTCTTTTCCAGCCCTACCTGGAGATGCTCTCTGCCAGCAAAACAGAAATTCTGCCACTGAGGGATGCCCATTCCCCCATGCTAAGCCACAGTAAGACAGAAAGCAAGAAGGAAAGAATAAAGTCAAGGAAGGGGCAGCTGTAGTGTACAGCTGTTGAGACGAGACGCCAAGGAAAGCCGGAAAATCACCCCGTGGAGTTCAGAGGAGGGGCTTATTGATGGAGCTGGTAAATTGGAAGAGTGGGCATTCACTGGGCTCCTGAGAAGACAGACTAATAAATTTATTGTCTTCATTTGTGATAGTTCAGAGCCGTTTGAAGTAATTTTACAAACACAGTAGTTTTTATCTAGGTCTCAACTTACCAAAAACAATTGACTTTGTCCTGGGAATAGTCGAACTGCACAGCTGAGCATTCTGTTAGGTCGAGCGCTCTGATTGGCTCTGTGGACTTAAAAGTAAGTTATCTTTGAAACAATCATTCTTCCCCCTCCCCCTGTAATGAGCTGAACCCCCAACTCCCCAAATAAAGATGCCGAGGAATAAGCGAGGCCCTGTCTGCACAAGCACTGTTACCCACATATGTACTGGCACCCACCTATATAATAAAGAAGCAATGCTTGCGTCATCCACCCACTCCCCACGTTGACTGAACTGACAAGCCACCGGTAGAAATGACTAAGACTTCCATGGAGTAATGTGGAGCGCGTGGGAACCACTGGGAGCCATTAGCGGGAGGGCGTTTGCTTGGCAAAATTTCCTTTGGCCCACATGATTTGGAAGGATCTCAACACTCATGTCCATATGCAACAAACTCAAGGGATCAAAACATGGCTGCCCAAGTGCAACTTGCCAACTCACCGTCTGGTCTTTGTAATATTTCAGCTCATTCCTATGCAATGTAAACCACCTGGTTTTCCAATTCTGAAAGAATAAAGAGGGTGGTATTAGAGGAACTTAGGCATTTGAAAAAATACAAGAATGAAGATGGCAACACAGGCATTGAAAATGAGCTCCCTTTCTTCTCTTCTGCTTCAGAACATGTATATAGTACTAACAACCATATACTTCTTGCTGTGCAGATCATATGTATTATTTTATGATTATTACCAAGGCTTATTTTCAGCCAGAACTCACTGGAACTCAGTTCCGGCACCTCTCAGGTGGGCTCCATTGCCATTTTAAGAGAACAAGAGATGTTCCTAGTGAATTCTAGCACCTTTTTTTTCTAGAAAATAGCTATTTTTTAATTAATACACTATTATTAAATTTGCATTGGCTTTCTACACAGAAGAAAAGGAGAGGCACACAAGTCACTGACATTTCTTACCTTAACTATTCTGCCTTGTTTCGTCAAATATCCTTCTTTTGTGCCTAACTGCAAGGAAAGAGGTAAAGGTTAACTAAAAGGATGGGGATGAAGGCAGGAACATGTACACATTGATCATGGTCATTACACAAGCTGGCGAAGCAAAACACAGCAGGAGCTTTTATGACCTCATAACTGTCTGTTCATTTTATCCTTAAAACTGGGTCACTGTGTTCTCTGCCAAAAGTATGGGCCCCTGGCTACACCTGAGGTAAACACACAAAATAATTCTGTTGGTTCTGATGAAATGACACCCTCTTGTATCACAGATTAAACCAGGCACTTGTCATATTCTCTGAGGTACATGCTGTCAAAGGGCACAGAGGGTCAAATTTTAAATAAATCCTAGGGCAATTCAGCATTGTTTGACTTCCAACAATGTGTTCATTGTATATGTGCAGTAACGTGGCACTAAATGCTGAACTAGGCCTTGATGGCTAACAGCATGATGTGTCTCAAATGGTCAAAGACCATTAATGACACAGGCAAGAAAACAGAAGTGGTTTTAAAAAACCAAAAAAAAATCCCTTCCAGGCAATGACAGCCCTTGTTCTCTACAAAGACTATTATTAATTATTATTATTATTTTACTTTCAATTGTTTCCTCTATGAAGCTTAAGGCAGCATACATGGTCCTTCTCCATTTTCCCCCTCACAACAACCCTGTGAGGTAGGTTACAATGATAGACTCTGACTGAATCGAGGTCACCCAATGAGCTTCATGGCTAAGTGGGAATCTGAACACTGGTCCCACGAGTCCTAGTCTGACACTAACAACTACACCACACATAGCCAAGCTCAAATAAATAAAGAATACTGTGCTTCTAGTAGGTTTGCCATATTTGAAGAGCAAAAAAAGAGGACACATTTGCCAACTTCTACTTTTAATTTTGGATCGCTTTGACAACTCTACCCATGAAAAGGAGGATGTGTCCTGGAAAAAGAGGTCATATGGCAACCCTACTATGCATTATTTATAATACCTCAAGGATCCTAGAATGAAATTATCAGCAGCCTGAGACTGGGATCACTTACTGAACGAATGACTGAGATAAGATTCAAACCAGGAACCCCTGACTCAGTTCACACACCCTAAGGGCCAATCTAGATGCAATGACAAAGATGCTGTTTGCAAATTGCAGTCAGATGAAAGGGAGGAGAGGTGACTAGATACAATCAGGACCCAGGTTGCAGACCTCAAGAAAAACTATAAATCTCCCCCAAGCTGCTACTGAACAGTGAGTAACACTTAAAAGCAGTGACTCACTGACGGCGCATTGGGGACAAGGTCAGTTTCCGTCTTTCCGGTCTGCATTGCCGTGTGAACCCGCACAGATTCGTAAATGGAGGGCTCTTCCACCATCTTCGGATATGGGTTCTTCAATATAATCAGGGTACCTAAAAGAAAGTGAAAGCTAAGTGACCTGTACAGAAAAGGAAAAATGCAGCCACTACCCTGGAGGAAGCACTCCAAAAAAACAAATGGCAGATGAGCTGGCAGCAGATCAAGCAATAGTTCAAAAAAGCCACAGGATCAAGCCAATTGAGAGACCTAAATGAATCATATAGTTTAGTCCCTTACCCTTGACACAGGATATTTATTAGAGTACAGTAGGCAGACAACTTACGTGGGGATCAGGGGGTTTGTGTGCAAAGGCAAAATTGAGCAAATTCAGGAAGACTCCCCCGGAACCAGCCCTGTGTGACTAACCCTACCTCATTGGGCTCTGGGAAGGGAGTGTGAGGCCTCTGCAAAGCCTTCCAGAAACCTTGATGTGAACCTCGGAAAGAGGTGGTTTCATAAGCTGGGTATCACAATGGAAAAGGACTGCCTTCAGGTTGTCGCAAGATGGGCCTCAGCAAGCTGTGGCACAACCAAAGACCTTAGCTCATGGGCAGGTGAGGTCTATGTGTCCCAGCACATCTTGGAGTGCCACACCCTGAGATTACGTGCCACTTCTTTGGTACCTCTTAAAACACTGTCCCCCTCAAGCAGACCTTCGGCTGGACCAGCCACTGACCTGCCAATGTGGTGCAATCTTCTGTCAGGCAGTTCAGTGGTGGAGGAAGTCTCTCAGGCACCTGGTGCAGCGTGCTGAGGGGCAGGGCGAACTGCCCGGCAGTGCGCACAACACCCAAAATGGATGCACAGACGGCACGCATGGCGCCCAATACAGATGCACAGATGGTGCCGCCACACCTCAGTCACCCTACAGCTGGGGGAAGGAAGCGGGCAGACAGCGCAGAGCTTGCGGGCGCCTGAGACGCATGGCTCAGGCGTGCTGCAGGCCCCACAGTGAGTGCCACCTGCCATTTTGTCACACACCCCCTCAGGGTGACACCTGGGTCAGACCACACACACCCATCCTACGACCCTGAGGCAGTTTCTCCTCTTAGTTGCTGTTATAATGATAGGCAGCAGCCACATTACCCTGCGTGTGACCTGCTTCACCTTCCCTGAGGCAACACAAGAGCTTCGCAGAATTTTAATTGGGCAAAGGAAGGTTTGAGATTTTTAATCTATTGAGCCGTTTTTTAAATCTCCCAGGCTTTGTGGAATTTGCATCGCTTGCGTTATGATCTTGGGAATTATTTAGCTCAAGTGTCAACCTTCTGTTCCTGAGTACTGTTTCACAGAGGCAAGCAACGTGGAAGTGGTACTGTGAAGCTCAACGCCTGTTTTCCAGCTGGTGGCACTGTCCATTTTAGGCACATGAAAGGAGCTTCACAGAGCTGGCAGAATCTGATTAGGGAGCTGGTAAGCCACTGGGCAAGTCTATCATTCAACACTGGAGATCAGATTCACTGATCTCAGGCAGCATTAACTCCTTAACTGTTAATGGATCTAGCAGATGGCCGGGGAGTTGGTGGTGGGGCAAGGATGGAACAATTGTGTGCAATGTTAATCAAAAAAGAATTAGGGTGTATAAGTGGGATAGGCATTTATTCTGTTGTATTTTTAACAGCTTACAGTGGAGGGGAGGGATGAAGGATTTACATTGGGCAGGGAAGTATCATTTTTCTGTTTCTTTTTCTATATATATTTGTTTGCTGAATATACTGAAATGATTGTTCGTTCTATTTATATTGTGGTGACCTATGGCTTTCAGCAATAAAGTTTTATTCAGTCATTCAAAAATAAACCAATTACTGTATAATCTAGCTTTTAAAATCAAGCTGAAATAAACGGCTCCAAGATAAAATAACATAGTTCTAAAAGGTCTGGGAGATTAAATGCATTTTCACCTGATGCTAAAAGCATCTTAATGCAAGCACAAGACAAGTTTCATTGGGGAGGACATTCTATGATCTGGGCACAATCAGCAAAAAGGCCCTCTGCTTAATAGTCATCCACTTCACCCCTTTAGGTAGGGGAAACTGGAGAAGGGCCTTCTATGAAGAATTTAATGTCCAGGCAAGTATAATAGGGGCTGGTGATCTCTCACCCACCCACAATGGGTTGTATCCGAAATAGTCCCAACTGCACAAAGACATCCACTTGTGCAATTGAATTTACCCTCCCTCTCCTTTCCCTGCATAACCCCCAAATCTGCTTGAGATTTGGGGAAAATCCCAGAACAGATTTGGGGTTGGGTGGGGCAAGCAGAACTCCTTCTGTCAATAGGATGACTTTGATGGATACTATGCAAGTCTTTTATTTGACCATTGATATCCCATCTTCCATCCACGGAGCTCAAGGCAGTATCTACAAGATTCCCAGCTGGTCTCTCACCCAGATACTGCCCAGACTCACACCTACAAACAGCAAAGATAATGTTGCACTGATTTCTGGCCATGTCCTGAGTCTCTTTGGTTTTATTTCTGGAAGCAATAAACTTGGGAAGCTTTGGGAAAGGGACTTATATTTGTACTGTTGATTGTTCTTCCTCTCCAGCGAAGAAAAGGATAAATGACAGGAAGGTGAAATCACTCCTGACACATAGGACTTATGGTGGTCCAGACCATGCAAAGACAGGAAGAGACAGGGCTGAGTAGAGGACTGGAGTAGAGTTGAAGGTAAAGGGACCCCTGACCATTAGGTCCAATCGTGGCCGACTCTGGGGTTGCGGCGCTCATCTCGCTTATTGGCCAAGGGAGCCGGCGTAAAGCTTCCGGGTCATGTGGCCAGCATGACTAAGCCGCTTCTGGCGAACCAGAGCAGTGCACGGAACACCGTTTACCTTCCCGCCGGAGCCGTACCTATTTATCTACTTGCACTTTGACGTGCTTTCGAACTGCTAGGTTGGCAGGAGCAGGGACTGAGCAATGGGAGCTCACCCCGTCACGGGGATTTGAACCGCCGACCTTCTGATCGGCAAGTCCTAGGCTCTGTGATTTAACCCACAGCGCCACCCACGTCCCTGGAGTAGAGTTAGGGCATGCTAAAGCAGGCCTTGGTTTGTAGAGGTCCCACATCCACCAACCTCTCACCAAGCAAAGGAATCCTCAGGTGGATCTTTCTTTAAACCCCAAAATCTGAACAAAAGTAATGTGGGCATGTAGGGAGCTGATTCAGAAAAGGATACCCCCTTCACAAAGGCCACAGGGGCAGGATTCTGTCAAAGTATGAATTAGAGCCCAGGACTGCTCATAGTCCTTGACCAGCTCTGCTTCTTTCAGGTTAGCCAGATATTTTAGTGCTCTTGAATTTCAGTCCCCATAAATCTGATTTGCCAGCTAATCAGTTGATAATTGGAGCCTTTATTTTCCATCTGGACCAATGCCAAGCATTGCAGGGGGGAGAGGACCTCGGTCACCTCTTGTGTTAAATAACAAACCTATTTAGGAGCTGTTTAACAACAGAGCTCAAGTTTCAGGGCACTGAGTCAGTCAGGGCCAAGTCAAAAGGGGTTTAACACTCATGTCAGGAAATAGATATGACACTTCAAAGAGATTAAACCCTTTCTGGCCTGGAAAGCAGTGGCTCTTTAAAACTGCACCAGCACCAGACCCAGGGGCTACTCTTGGTTCTCTATTACCCCTTTCATCACTAATCTGATAAGATCTATTGAAATGTAAATATTAAGTAAGGAGGATAAATTCTTGATCCAAAAAGCAATACATACAACAATGCTTGTAAAAATAAATTAATAATAATAATAATAATCAGACTAACTGTTGCATCAGGAATCTACTGGCAGCACAATCCTATACATTGTGAAGTGAACCCCATAAGAAAACCCCATTGATAGGAATGGAAATAAACCCCATTGATGTCAATGAGATTTGTTCCCAGGCAAATGTGCATAGGGTTGCAGCCTTCAGAAAACATAAGTTTTCGGATAACACAGAGTTGGGTTCAATGCGAGGAGCTGCCCTCTGGCTGAAGGAGTCCTTCCCTCGGAGGAACCTTTGGTTCCAACCCATTGAAGCCAAGAGGTGCCAGGGCCTGGGGGGCGGCCTTAACAAAGCACCTGCATGCTGCCATGAGGGAGTGTCTTCATCTGCTGAATGCCCTATAGGGCATGTATTTTTCCACAGCCAGCAATTTTAAAGTCCCTTTTGTGGACTAGGCTGAGAGGGTTTAACTTCCCCACCCACTGCAGTACTGTGTCTACTATTTTATTTTTTCATCTCATTTCATTTCATTTTTGATGCCACCACCGAATCAGTAGGATCTTGGGGTGCCGGAAAAAATGAATGCTTGACCTGGCCCCCAGGGTGGAGCTTAGCCACCCCAGCTTCAATGCCTAATAGTTTATTTCTTATTCTACTGTGCAAAATAATATCACTAATGCAATACCTGAACACCAAAGGCAGTCTAACGTAAAGCAGGGATAGCCAATGTGATTTTGGACTGCAATTCCCATCAGCCTCAGCTAGAGCAGAGATGGAAAGGGATGGTGGGCATTGCAGTCCAAAATACCTGTTGGCTATACCCTGATATACAACATAAGGGAGCACAATAGGTGGATTCTGTCATATCCTAAAAGAGGGAAGAAGAACAGAACTAATAAAACAGAGGAATATCCAAGTGTATAAAGAGATACTCATATCCTACTCAGAATTGAACTCTTGAAATTAATGGACTAAGAGAAGTCCATTCATTTCCATAGATCTACTCTTAACTTAGGTCAGAAACAACCCAGGTTAACAAATATAATCTAAAATATTTTAAACAGCTAGATGGATAGATAAGCAAATGTAAGTTACCTGTCTCACTGCCAATTAAAGGCTGATTTGCAAAGTGCATGATCAGGTCTCTCAAGCTTAGAAACTCGTTAAAACCAAACTTGTATGAAGACCCAGTGTACTCCACGTGAAAATGTTTCACAGAATCCCTTGCTCTGAAACAAAAATAAGGCTGTTGAAACATGAAATATGCATTCTTCTTAGCTCAGGAAGGATAGTAAATTTTATGGAGATATCAAGACACCAAGTGAGCCATCAGAGAAGACAACCCTTTGTATGCATGAGCAGCTTGTTCCTAGTCTGTCTTTACAGCCTCCCTCCATCTGCCCATTGCATCCCACCAATCACAAGAGTTTGTTAGTTGCCCATTTTCAGCAAGTCCAGTTTCATTTTCTGTTGTCCCATTATTGTTGTTCCCATGGCATACAGAGCAACCACAGTGGAAAGTAGATGGGGGCTAGATGGGGGTAGATAGAAGTGATAGGTATGTGGGCAGGAAGGTAGGTAGATGGATGATATCAATATCACACCAGGCTCTCAAAGCTAGCCAGCTCAACTCTGAGCATTCAATGATGGTGTCAGGCAGATCTCATTTGGGAGTATATTGAATAGTCACATGCCATTACAGTAAAGGCCCTGTCTGTCGTAACCCAGACACCAAATATACGATAGAGATGGGACATCATCATCATCATATTAACAACAACAACAACAAATAATAAATTTATTATACCCTTCCCATCTGACTGGGTTGCCCCAGCCACTCTTGGCAGCTTTCAACAAAAATACAGGAAAAACAGGGGAAGGAGGAGGAAAGGAAGGTCACAACTGTTGATCTCAACAGTATGGGATGATGTAAGGGATAGTGAAGATACTGTACCTTACTGAGAGAGAGTAAAGATCAGCCTTGCCATCGCTCTTCCTTAGGAGGTAGCTTCCATCACTGCCATTGGAAAGAAGAAGTGCCTCTGCTGCATGACGAGTAAGACTGTCATGGTACCACCTAACAAAACATCAAAGTTAGGCATCCATTAGCTACTGTATTGTAAGCTATAGTGGTGGTGGGGGGGAGACTTTTCTGTTATGAAAATCTCATATTTTCAGGGGGGTAGCTGTGTAACTCTGTTACAGCGAAAGCAACAGAGACTTGACGATGATTATTAATAACATTTACTATGCCAAAGTTTTTCATGAGCCAGTGCCCACATCATCAGGCATGGAATGTGATCTGAAATAGACAGACAGACAGACAGACAGATAGAGGGAGAACAGGATCTGACTGGGCTGAATCCTGAACTTCACACAACTCCCCTACACACATACACACACACACACACACACACATGCTGTGGTGACTTGGCATCACCATAACATCTAAAGAACGTCAAAAGAAAGCATTGGGAGCACATTCTAAGTGCGTTCCTAATTGCTCCTTTCTTTCCACCTGGAATCTCTCGCTGCTTGGAGAGTGGGCTGGTGTGTAGAAATACCTATCATATAGACACTACTGAGCAACTACACAAAGGACATCTAAGGATCACTTTAAAAGAGGAACCTGCCAACCACTCCACATATCTACCTGGGTACATCTTCCACCCACTCACCATAAAATCTATTGTCTACAGCCAACAAGCCTGACAGTACGACGACATCTGTGTGCCTGACCCATCCAACAAAGACTTCCAACTTTATGATTTATACCAGGAATTTCTTAAACTACAAAACCTACCCCAGTGAAGTGGAGAAGCTGATCAACAAACCCAGACAAGTACCCAGGAATACCGATAATAATAATTTTATTTTTGTATTTATTATTCATCCTCCCCATGAGCCCCAAGAAAATTTATACAAAATAATATGATTTTCCTGACACAGAATTTTGAATGTCTGAATGCCCTTTTTTGCAGGCAGTGGAGGAGTAAGTGATTAGATATATAGATACACACAGAGACTTTATGATATCCCTATCCAATATTGTTCTGTTCGCCCCACCACCACACCATCGGTATGCTTTTCCATGTGCAAAGTTCGCTATCATTCTTATGTCGTTTATTTTAACAGGTGAGTTAGGCTGAAAGAAAGGAATCTGCCAAGGATAGTGTGAAGAATTTGTTCAAGGCATTTTGCTGTCTGAAGCACATCCTGCTACTCGCCTCCCCACCCCCACCCCAAGGCAAGCTGTGTGATACCCAAGATTGGCCAAGTAATTTTGGCACCCGAGACAGAAAACCCTACAAGCAACTCCCCACCCCACATCTCTTCCTGGCTGTAAAATGACAACAAATACCTAACAACCTGCTACCTTTTCAAGACACCCTAAATCAGCTGCCTGGCACAGTCACCCTTCTCTCTGCAACGTTTGGGCCGCTCCTGATTTTACTTATTTATATGTTTTCTTATCTACCCAGTAACTCCGAGGCAGGTTATAGCAATGGAAGATACAGTTATAAAAAGAGATAAAACTGTTATAATGATAAAAACCAGTATGGTATGGTGATTAGAGTGTTGACCTAAGACCGGGGAGGTCAGAGTCCAACTCCCCATTCGGCTATGAAGCTTGCTGGGTGACCTTGGGTCAGTGACAGCCATTCAGCCCTCTCTCCTGCCCTCCCTCCCAGAGTTGTTGTGAAGATAAAATGGAGAGGAGCAGAACCACGTATGCAATCTTGAGCTCCTTGAAGGAATGGTAGGATACAACTACAATAATAATTAGATAGATAGATGATAGATAGATAGATAGATAGATAGATAGATAGATAGATAGCAGGGCTTTTTTCCAGCCAGAACTCACTGGACCTCAGGTGAGTTCTGGCACCTCTCTCTCAGGTGGGTGCCATTGTCATTATAAGAGAAAAAGGGAGGCATTCATTCTTTTTTAAATTTCTTTTTTTTTAATTAGCTGTTTTTTGTGTATTTTTTGTGTTTTCTTTTTTGTAATGTCTACTTTTATCTGTGGTCTTTTTTTCTTTCTCTTTTTTATTATGTGAATCTTTATTTTTTTCTTTTGTAAAACTCCAATAAAAATTTATTTAAAAAAAAAAACATACTGAGTTGCAGCACCTCTTTTTCTAGAAAAATAGCACTAGTAATAAGTAAATTTGTTCCAAACGGAACCAAATACTGTGGTACCTCGGGTTACATACGCTTCAGGTTACATGCGCTTCAGGTTACAGACCCCACTAACCCAGAAATAGTGTTTCAGGTTAAGAACTTTGCTTCAGGATGAGAACAGAAATCGTGCTTCAGTGGCGCGGCAGCAGCGGGAGGCCCCATTAGCTAAAGTGGTGCTTCAGGTTAAGAACAGTTTCAGGTTAAGAACAGACCCCCAGAATGAATTAAGTTCTTAACCCGAGGTACCCCTGTAGTCCCTTTCAGCCTGAAAGGTTCTACGCTTAGGCAGGAATAACCAGCTGCACCAATATAAGGTGGGGGACACTTGGCTTACCGGCAATACATGATTAAAAGGATCTAGGAGGCTTAGTAGACCACAACATGAGAACAGAAATCATGCTCCGGTGGCACGGCAGCAGCAGCAGGAGGCCCCATTAGCTAAAGTGGTGCTTCAGGTTAAGAACAGTTTCAGGTTTAGTACGGACCTCCGGAACGAATTAAGTACTTAACCCGAGGTACCACTGTAGTATAAACTTGGCAAAAGAGATGATGAATGAAACAAAAATGCTTTACCTGTCAAAGGTCGGGTTAAAGTGCCTTCTGTGCGTCCATGTGTAAACCAGTGGTTTCGACTGCACAAGACATTCTCGAACCGTCTTGGTGAGTTTCTAAATCTGCATTTCCTGAAGTCTTTTTTTCCAGGAAGCCATCTTATTGTTACACTTCCCCTTTCGGACAGATGAAGCATGCCAGAAATGCTGCTGTCCTGAGCTACATATATACTTCACACACCCCTCTGCATGCAGCCAACCTCAATCATCTACTACATATTACATGTAGTAGACATCTAGTGACCCAAGCTAGGCAGTTAAATGCAAGATATTTTAGATATAAAACCAGTGTAATTGAGTTGTAGAAACAGAAGGAAGGACCAAAGTTGCAGTAGTGTTCATAAATATCAATCTTTTGCATTAGCAATACGAGGGTCACAGATTATTATTATTAATTGTTGTTATTACTACTACTACTATTATTACTACTACTATTATTATTAAAGGAAGAGCTTTACAAATATTGGTATTTTATATAGATACATAATATGTGGCCATTGTCCTATGAAATCTCAGAAGTCGAAGAGGGCCAAGCAGAATTCCTTACCATTATATATGGTAATGCCCATGACTTTATCTCAATTCATACCATAGCCCAGCCTTTTTCAGCCTGGTGCCCCTGAAACCAGCCCCACCCAGCTCCCATTTTTGCTTCATTAACCCAATTCAATATCCCTTAACGTAACGAACTAGGGAGCAAAATCCTCCAAACTATTAATCCTGGCCATTTGAAAAAAAGCCAAAACGAGGCTACATGCATTTGCGAAATATGCTGTTATTTTTATTAGTCACTTTTGTACTCTGCTTCTTCAAGACCCTGGAAGACAAGGATTCAAATCCCAAATCAGCCATGAAGCTTGCTGGATGGACTTGGGCCAGTCACTCAGCTCAAACAACCTCACGGGGTTGTTGTGAGGATTAAATGGAGTGGGCTGGGTTGGGGAAACCATGTATGCCAACCTGAGCTCCTTGGAGGAAAACTGGAATATAAAGGTAATAATAAACACAAAGACTGAGGCAGCTCACAACATAAAAAAAAATTAATAAATCACAAGCTGTTGTGTTATCAATAAGGTAACACAATTTAGTGTTGTGTTGTCTGAGGAAATGTGCTCATCAAGGGTTGTGGTGTCATGGTAAGGAGACATAATCTACATGTGGAAGGGTCTAGGCTGACTCTTCAGCTAAGACTGGGAAGGCATGTCTGAAACCCAGAGGAGTCACTGCCTGTCAGTCTACACCAACCTTCACCGACCAGATGTTTTGGACTACAAGTCCATTCAGTTCTAGCTAGCACAGATGTTGGTGGAGACTGGGACTGATGGAGGTTGTCCAAAACATATAGTGGCAGGGCTGGCTGCTGGCCTTGCCAAAGAAAAACAATTCCAGGTTCCTGGATCATGGAAGTAAAAGAAGCAAAGACATATAGATTTGTCCTATCTTAATTGGAACTTGGACTTCTGGGTTAAGCTCAACACAGAGAACCCTGAATAAGACATGTGAACAAAACTGAATGGTGGTTATTGGTTTGATGTGAACAATTGTTGCATTAGTGGGAGGGGAGGTTTTGTTTCTTTTTATTTGTTCATTAGTGCGCCTGAGTATTGCTTTGTTTATTATTAGAGTACAGTGGTACCTTGGTTTGCATACGTCTTGGTTTGCATACGTTTTGGATTACAAACACGGTAAACCTGGAAGTGTGTGTCCTGGTTTGCAACCTTTTTTTGGATTACAACCTTCTTCTTTTTTTGGATTACGAACCAAAATTTTTTGGAGGCCCCATTGGTGAAAGCACGCCTTGGGTTACAACCTGTTTTGGTTTACAAACGGACCTCCGGAACGGATTATGGTTGTAAACCAAGGTATCACTATATGCTTTATTTAATGGATGTTATATGAGAGTCCCATGGACTGCAAGAAGATCAAACACATCCATTCTTAAGGAAATTAGCCCTGAGTACTCACTGGAAGGACAGATCGTAAAGCTGAGGCTCCAATATTTTGGCCACCTCATGAGAAGAGAAGACTCCCTGGAAAAGACCCTGATGTTGGGAAAGATGGAGGGCACAAGGAGAAGGGGACGACAGAGGACGAGATGGTTGGACAGTGTTCTCGAAGCTACCAGCATGAGTTTGACCAAACTGTGGGAGGCAGTGGAAGACAGGAGTGCCTGGCATGCTCTGGTCCATGGGGTCACGACTAAACGACTAAACAACAACATATGAAATCTTAATGTATTATATGATTCCGCCCCACACTTTTTCCGCTATGGTAATATGTATTGTATATATATTTTTCTCTCTAAGTCACCTGGAGACCTTTGGGTGACTAATAAATCTAATAAATGAAATGAAAATTCTAGCAAGCAACAAATGCTAAGATTAGAAGCTACTCCGACAAGCACCTACACAGACCCCGCAGAAAGAAACTATAGTGGAACCTCAGTTTTCGAACGTAATCAGTTCCTGAAAACCGTTCTACTTCCGAAATGTTTGAAAACCGAAAATTGAAAGCGGAAGCCTCAGTACAATAGGAAAACTCAAAATGAAAGTCGCGTGGCACATTCGGCTTCCGAAAATTGTTCGAAAACCGAAACAGTTAGTTCCAGGTTTTCGGCGTTCGAAAGCCAAAACGTTAGACTATGGAGGCGCAGGGGCATACAAAGTGGGGGGCGGAGGGGGTGTGCCACCCCAGGTACAACTTGTGGGTGTGTGACAAGATGGCCCCTGCCTCCCCCCAGCTGTAGAGCAGCCGAGGGCGCACGCAGTCAGTATGGGCGCCGCTCGCGCGCTGTCCATACGGGCGACCATACAGGCTGCCATACATGTGCACTCTGTACAGGATGCCATACATGTACACGCCCATGTGGCATCCCTTAAGGTTTCCGTGCAAGTGGCAGCCTGTACAGACAGCGCGCACGAGTGGCATCCCATACGGAGTGTGCAGGCTGCCGCGCATGCGCACTCTGTATGGGATGCTGCGTGTGTGCAGTCAGTACAGATGTCGCACGTGTGCCACCAGGCGGTTCGCCCCGCCCCTGGTGCCGGAGAGGGTTCCTCCACCACTGCAGAGACGTTGGAAAACCGAGGTTTCACTATAATAATAATAATCATTTTATTTGTACCCCGCCCATCTGACTGGGTTACCCCAGCCACTCTGGGCAGCTTCCAGCATATATAAAAACATAATGAAACATTAAACATAAAAAAACTTCCCGATACAGGACTACCTTCAGATGTCTTCTAAAGGTTGTATAGTTACTTATTTATCTCTTTGGTCTGGAGATCACAGGGCCATCCTTAACACATGTTGTGAGCTAGTTAACAAATTTCCAGAATGAGAAGCAGTCCAAGGGCAGTTGTGCAATGATCTGATAACAGGATGAGGATGATCAGAAATAGTGGGGAAGGTAGGAAATCAAGGTGGAAAAAAATAAATGATTAAATAAATAAATAAAATTGGGGTTTTTTTATTTAAATTAGATTTTTAAAATAAAATGCTTTTGGAGGAAAAATATTTCTAAAGATAGGTTTCTATTTAAGTTACATTATAGTCCAAAAACTATTCATCAGTAAATAAGGAATTGTTTTAAGTTTTTCATGTGTGCTAAAACTCAGTCTAAGGTTTTTAAAACAACAGCAGCGTTTAACCACATCAGTTAACAAACATGGATACATATGCTATAATGTTACTGCATTAGTTAAATAAATAGTTTAAATTGTTATTAAGGAAATGATTGTTTTTCTCCTTCCAGTAAAGTACAGCAGAAAAGTTGTCCACATATTAACAGTTAACTTTTTAAACCTCACAATAATTTCATAATTATCTGTCTATGTATTTCTAATAGTATAACCAAATCAGTAATTTTTGATATAACTGTAAAAACTACACTGAATATTTATTCCAAAAATGAAACCTTCCTCTGGTTGTAAATATTAAAATTATACCAGCAAGAATGAGTCTTTCTGTAAAAAAATAATAATGATTTAAATCAAGTCTTACTGACTTGTGATTTAAATCATGATTTAATTCGATTTGATTTAAATCAAATTCACCCTGTAGGAAATGCAAAGGGACAACACATTCTGGCAAAAACAAGTGCCCAAAACATATAATGTTGCAGTCCTAAGCATATTTATGTGGGGGTAAGCATCAGTGAGAGGGATGCAGATGGCGCTGTGGGTTAAACCACAAAGCCTAGGACTTGCCGCTGTTACGGAAAGGGGGGGGGCATGTCTTCTTCACCTTCTTCTTCGCTACAATATATCAATTTATTTCCAATTGTCAATGTCAAAAGGGACTAAAATTTATAAAATTCATAGAAAATCAACGTGCCAATTTGCTCAATTTCTCTAGGACTCCATCACACCTCCCCTGTCCTCCAGAATCCCTCAAGCAAGGTGTCAAGACCCTAATCCTGTCAAATCACTCTGCCAAGCCTTTCCTCCGGGCAATGCCAGGTGGCAGACTATGCATACATGGACCATTGTCTTCTCATCACCGGCACTCAGGATGTGCTTATCTGCGCATATCTCCAGCTCTGCATATTCCCCCCTCCCTCCTCCATATGTTAATCCGGTGTAACCCAACCTCTCCTTAATGTATTCATGATGTAATCTGTGTAACCCAACCTTTCCTTAATGTATTCATGATGTAACTGGGATGTGTTTTGCACTGTATTCTGGGACATGGGGGGAGTTTCAAAAGTTCATGTCACCCCTTTCTCGCTGTTCAATCTTGCCTTGAACCTGTTGCGCAATAAACTTGGATCTTCTGCAATTTGCTCCTGTCCGGCTGAGCTCATTTTCTTCCGCAGGGACCCACGGACTTAGTCCGATGAGCTGGGTGGCAGAGTAGCCCCGCACCCAGATTTTAGCCGTTACAGTTGGCGCCCAACGTGGGGCATGCGGTTCTCCCGCGTTGCTGACCGGGGGCCCCGAAATCTTCAGCCGGCACCGGGCCATTTTGCCTGGGAAGATCCTTTGGACCCTCGGCCATCCTCCGGGCGGTAATCAAAAGCCCCAGGAGTTCAGCCGGGGAGCAAAGAGGGATCCAGCCGGCTTATTCGTCGATCCCGGGATCATCATAGGAGACACGTGAGTATAAGGAAAAGGAAAAAACCCAGTGCACTGGTGGGAAGGGGGTGGAATCTCCTGGCAACTGAATTCTCTGCCCTCCTCTCTATCGCTCCTTCTCGCCTGTCTCTTGGTCCAATTGGTGAGAGAGACCGTGGACTGCTGCTCGACCCAAAAGGGGGGTTCTGAGCTCTATCTCTTTCTCCTCTCAAACCCTCCAGTCAGCCGCACCAATTGAGAGTCCGAAAGTAAGACGGAGAGACCCGGCTTGGAAAGACAGCCGACTCTCTGCAACGGGCATCTCAGTTGAAAGCAAGGGGCTGGAGTTCTTCTTCCGAACTTCCCGAGCGCCCTTACGGAGGGGGCAGGAAGGGGTCTTGCTTTCTGTCTCAATCCCAGCCGCACTGGTCGGTGCCACGTAACACGTGTATCGTGCGTGAGCCCGCTTCCAAAAGCAAGGGGGATTTTCGGTTCAAAACTCTATCCAGGGATCACCCAATCTGGCACCGCACGGCGCGGGCGTTCAGTAGGGCCCCTTTTCCTGAGATTGTGACGATAGGTAGGAGGTTGCCAGGAGGGATAGCTCAAGAGGAATTGGGCGGGATTTGGCAGAGTGGAAAGGAAAACCCCAGGAAATAGATAAGTAAGGAAGGAAGAAAATAAGTGAGAAAGGAAGAAATAAGGAATTAGGTAGAAGAGCTCTCTAAAAGGAAACCCTGTTAGGAAGTTGCCAAGCAACAAGGAAAAGGAAAACCCTAAATAGCCCCCTGTACAAGTTACCCAAATCCTAATCAACCTCTCTCTTTCTCCCTTCTCTATCCCAGACACCCCCCCCCCCAAAAAAGAAAAAAAAGCAACAACAGCAATGCATGCATATATAAAGGGGTACCCAGTCAACCAAGCGTTGTGAGCCCTGCCAGTTTGATTAACTGGTGGTGTGTTTGAAGAGGCAAGGAAGCTCATAAAACCATGTGGGACCTTCCTACTAATTTCACTTAATGAAGCCAAAGGAAGCGGCCCAACTCCTTGCGATAACCAACTAAAGAATGAGAATATATATGTTTACATGTTGTCTGTTATGTGTGTTGTCTGTTAATATGTATGTTTACATGTTGTCTGTTATGTGTGTTGTCTGTTCCTTCTGTCTCTGACAGACTGCCTTTCTTAAGTGTGCATAGTTTAAACTACAAGCTTGCTTCAAAATTTAAATCTAGGGAAGCCATGCTGGACCTTATCAATCTTAAAACAGAAAAGAACAAAAACAAAATGAGAATGAAGGGTGCAAATGTTTGTTATTTGAGAGAGGCTCCAAAGAGTCTTCCTCCGAGTAGCTTAAGTGAGGGTATGATTTTAAGCTGATGGTAGATAATGTTATGTTGAGTTTGTGATTCTACATCCGTGTTCCAGTCCTTTTTCCAGTATTTTGAAATGTGCTGTGAAGAAACTAATGTTTCTGCTGCAAAAGCCTAGTTGAGCACAATTGCTCTCTCTAGCTAAAATGCAGCGTATGTATTTCACTAAGCATATGCCTATGAAAGTATGGTGTTCCTTCTAAGAAAATATGTGAGTCCAGTTTTAACTTTGATTTGGTTGGACAGAAGAGTTATTGTAAGGCTCCTGATATCAGTCTCTATAAGACTTCCTGGCCTCTTTTCTCAGAAAATGCCCCCCCCCCCCGTTTCATTCTGTCTCTTTCAGTTTTTTTTTTCCCCTCCCTTCTTACTTCTGTGCCAGGTAAATTTACTCCCGAGTAAGCTTCCTTTAAGGGAAACTGCAAAGAGGGGGGAGCAATCTTTCCTAAGGTACCCTGCATCTCACTTTCCTATGTGTAGTTATTAAAAATAATAGTAGTAGTAATAATAATAATAATCTAAATTAGGCTTACTATTCCTCTGCAAGTTCAGGAAAAATTGTTCACTTTTGTATTCCCGTTAGATCAAATCTATGGCTGTTTTAATTATGCTTAATAAAAGATCCTCTCCCTATCTATCTTCCTTAGTACATGATAGGAGCATTGATTGTGCTCTCTTCCCCAGTAGTGCCTGTGTACATAAGTATGTGTGTGTCTCTTTGGTAATACAAATCTTGCTGTGAAATCTTGCTGTGAATCCTATATTTTGGAGGGTTGGACTAGATGACCCCAGGGTCCCTTTCAACTCTCCCAATTTGTGGCTGTGTGGAAGGACATGTGTCCGCAAGCATTGGAGGGTAATTCTTAAATTCTGGTGTGGTGATGGAGTTGAAATTCAGCCTAGCTTTGCTCTTTAGTTTTAAAAGGTGAGAGGTGAAGCTGTGATGTTTTGAAGCACAACTGGTAATATCAAGCATTTGAGTGATTACAGTGTTTATCATTTTGTCTACTATTTAAAAATCAGACTTCAAAATCAATTCAAAGTTTAAGCACATACAAATACATATGGGCCTTGACCAATCCTGTAAATAAAGGGCAGGAAAAATTTTTTTGTCTGCAAATGGTAAGGCTGAAATGTTAAAAAAAAAATAAAAATCCTATGAATTCTGACTCTCTGGCCATTTTCCCCCATATATAAGGGCGTGGCATTGTTCCGCGAATGACCAGAGGGAAATCACACAAAATGATAGCCCTTTCCTGTAAATAAAGGAAGGAAATATGATCCCTTAGAAAATTTCTAACTTTGGTAAATGCTTGAATTGCGGAGTTTCTTGTTTTGTTTTAAATCTAACCCTATTTTTAAAAATCTACTCCTTACCCTTCATTTCCTTTATTCAAATGGTAATTTAGCCAAAATATTCAACATTTTCAATAGTATAAAAGGTTTGCTGAGACATGAACTCTGCACATGCACAGAGGCTAGATCAGCTAAAAAAAAAAGGGAAAAGAAAAAGAGAGAGAGAGGAAGGGGAGAGGAGGTTTGGAGAGCTTGGGCTGCAGGGAGAAACTTATCCAAATTTCCTTATGTAAAACTTGGAACCATTGAGGGAAATCACCCTTAATGTGTCCTTTGCTCCAGGGGCTACGTAAGACAAAAGAGTTAAGTACTGGACCGTCAAAGTCAGGAGGTTGCCAAGTTTCAAATCTTAACATGCCAAATTCTTTTCACAGGTAAATATTTCCTGACAGGCTTCTCACATGAAATAATTTTCCCTTTAACAGGATATGTGGACCCCGATAACAAAGTGTTTGTCCCTTCTTTTCTCCCACAGCAACTTTCTTTCTGTTCTGTGAAACAAGTCTGAATCCCTGCTATATTAGTGACTTCCATCTCTTTGCGGCTTTGACACTTTAAGTTACAAGTAATCTGTTTTCATTTATTTATGTCTATGAAATTAATTGAAGCACAACCAAACATTGTTTGTGGAATGGTATTTGTTTACCTTTTGCCTGAGCATTTCTTATTAATTCTGTCATTTTGGCTAGTTCAAGGTACTTACACAACTTTAAATTGCCATTCATTTTCTTGGTATTAAGTCATTTCCCAGTATTTTGCTATTAACATCCTAGCCGATATTGTCACATCAAGAAACACTCTTTTATTTTCATTGTTATTTCAGATTTCTTAAAATTGTGTGTCTTAGCATTTATTTATGGTTCCTCATAGGTCATTGTGTGTGTGTGTGTGTGTTTTATTATTATTTTAACCTTGTATTTTTTACAGTTCTCTTTTTAAGTCCCCAAAACCCTGCCCCCTACAGGATATCACTTCTACAAATGTGTTACTACAGATCCAATGAAAAGCTTCGCCACCACAAGACCTGCAGCAACAACAACAGACACCAAAGTTTTCAAAGTGGCCACAGCAATTCCTTTCAAAGGGGGGTGGAGTAGAATTGTAAGGACATCTTCTCACTTTTGAACCTCAAGACTGTGCTCCAGGATTCAAAAGATACATACATAAAATATCACAATTGTCTCAAGATATGCAACTGATACTTAATTAGTTTGTTTTGTATTATGTGTTATTATGTAGGAATGTTGAAATGTGTCTGACAGTGTGTTATTTCCACAAATGGGGGGGGGGCTATTTTGTGGCTATTTTTGTGTGTTTAATGTCTTATTCCTTACAACCCAGTGGAGGATTCTCATACATTTTATGCTTTTAACAGACCAGGCTATTATGTAGTCCAATGTTTAGAACTAGATAAATTTATAACCACATTTAGTTGTTTCACCTGGCACTCTGCCAACTTCCCTACCCATTTTAAAATGTGCTAAAACTCACTTTACCAAGGAGGAGCTTCATGAAAGTGCATATGCTTTGGTTTAGCAGGAATAATCCCTTATAGAGTTAAATTGACTTATTTGGACAAATGCCCTCTAAGAATGGTTTTATTTTAACAGATTGGTTTGAGAAGTTGGGAACCATGGGGCAAGATAAATTCAAATTGGACTCATTTTGAATTGGGCAAGTGTATCCAGGCTGCAATTAGCTTTTTGGTCCTTAAAGTGCAAGTGAGCAACTTCCCATGACTGCAAGACCAGAGCCTATAATAATAAAATCCCATAGAATGGCCAAGGCAAGGACATTTCCCTCATGACGTGCCCAAACCTGTGCCAGCTGGGGTGAGTGCCAGGCAACATGGTTAATATGAAAGCCCTAAGTGGATTCACCAGGGATTGCCACTACTATGACACCATGCCGGTGTGAGACCACAGAAGAGCTACCTTCGCACCTGCTAAATGTAAAGCATAGACCACTATTGAACAAAATACAACAGGTGTTCTTTTATGTGATATCCTATATCCAGCTATCTGCACTACTATACTTGCAAATGACCTTAAGAGGCATGGCTTGCAAGTCCCCTTCAGGTTTGCACAAACCCACACATCTAGTACGGTGGATACCAAGTTATTAGTGCATATCTATATAACATACACGTACATTATTGTATTGGTCCGTGTTGCTCCCTCCTTTGCTGCCCTGCTCAACCCACCTCCTTTTCCATTAAAGTCTATTCCCACTCACAGGGCACCCCTACCTTCACCGAGATTTAGGGTGCGGAGAAAAGATTTGCAAGTTCTTACAGAACTTTAATGCAAATCTATCTCCGAATGGGGGACTGTTACGGAAAGGGGGGGGGCATGTCTTCTTCACCTTCTTCTTCGCTACAATATATCAATTTATTTCCAATTGTCAATGTCAAAAGGGACTAAAATTTATAAAATTCATAGAAAATCAACGTGCCAATTTGCTCAATTTCTCTAGGACTCCATCACACCTCCCCTGTCCTCCAGAATCCCTCAAGCAAGGTGTCAAGACCCTAATCCTGTCAAATCACTCTGCCAAGCCTTTCCTCCGGGCAATGCCAGGTGGCAGACTATGCATACATGGACCATTGTCTTCTCATCACCGGCACTCAGGATGTGCTTATCTGCGCATATCTCCAGCTCTGCATATTCCCCCCTCCCTCCTCCATATGTTAATCCGGTGTAACCCAACCTCTCCTTAATGTATTCATGATGTAATCTGTGTAACCCAACCTTTCCTTAATGTATTCATGATGTAACTGGGATGTGTTTTGCACTGTATTCTGGGACATGGGGGGAGTTTCAAAAGTTCATGTCACCCCTTTCTCGCTGTTCAATCTTGCCTTGAACCTGTTGCGCAATAAACTTGGATCTTCTGCAATTTGCTCCTGTCCGGCTGAGCTCATTTTCTTCCGCAGGGACCCACGGACTTAGTCCGATGAGCTGGGTGGCAGAGTAGCCCCGCACCCAGATTTTAGCCGTTACACCGCTCAGGTCAGCGGTTCGAATCCCCGTGATGGGGTGAGCTCCTATTGCTCGGTCCCTGCTCCTGCCAACCTAACAGTTCGAAAGCATGTCAAAGTGCAAGTAGATAAATAGGTACCACTCCAGCGGGAAGGTAAATGGCGTTTCCGTGCGCTGCTCTGGTTCGCCAGAAGCGGCTTAGTCATTCTGGCCACATGACCCGCAAGCTATACACCGGCTCCCTCGGGCAATAAAGCAACCCTAGAGTCGGTCACGACTGGACCTAATGGTCAGGGGTCCCTTTACCTTTAAGCATCAGTGAACACAGTGGAGCTTTGCACTGAATAAACGTGCATTGTCAGGAACATTGCCAGCAGAGTGAACACCTGAGACTATACATGTGGGACATACACCCGAGTATGTGCATTGGATCACAACCTTATACAAACTGGCACATGCATTTAAATCTATCCAGCTCCTTTGGAGAGGGCATGCAAATAGGGAGCTGCCGAGGCCAAAATTATCACCTGCTTTCACACAGTAACTATGTACAAATTAGACAAACAGGTATGCATAACCCAAAACAAAATTCAACAAAGGGAAGACAGGAGCAGAATTGGCCAGTTCTCTCTGGACAGCTATTCTGATAAAACTAAGGTCATCCTTCTTCCCAGTACAAATCAGCCAAAAAATGCATTCAGCAATACAGTGTTTAATTGCACTTGGCAACTTCGCTAAGCCTATTTGCAGCTTCAAAAGGAAGACCAATGAGGGGTCTGATGCAACTTATTGGGATCAGGTCACATCAACTTACACTGATCCCAGTAAGTTACATCAGGCATCTGACTGAAGAATGCAGTAAGTGTGGGTGTAGAATTGAGGTTGTTAGGAAAGTGAGCCACTTTACCCCTTTAGAAGGAAAACGCCTGGAAGAAGAGGTTCAAAATAGAAATTGTGTGTCAACAGAGCTGTTCTAAAATACCAGCATAGAACATGGAAGATGGGAACATAGAAAGCTGCCTCATACAGAGTCAGATCATTGGTCCATGCAGCTCTGCACGGTCTATATGGCAGTGGCTCTCTCGAGTTTCCAACTGGGAACATCCACAATCAGCTACTGTAGACTGAAACAGATCTTCTGCATGCAACGTATGTGTTCTATGGCCATTCTGTCATGGACAAGGCCTATATATACCAGGTCAGAATTGTACTCCACCTAGCCAAGTATTACCTGTCACTGATGACTCCAGATCTTTGGGCAGGTATTTCCTAAACCTGATCTTTTAAACTGGAGATGCCAGGGACATTCTGGAAGTAAAGCTTGTACTCTACCCCTCTGCACAAGTTGTGATGTTGTGTGGGGAAAACTTAAAGGATTCCCCTTTCCCCAAGCATTCTATGTTCCCCATGGAAATTTTTCCATTGCATAAGTTTATTGGTAACAACGAATGGATGCCAACTGCAGATACGCTATTAGGCAAGCTTGGCAGCTTCCAGGTTTTTTGCTTTGTTTGCTGAATACAAGTAAAAGCACGTCAAGCTAGGTCACCCTTTAGGGCATTAGAAAATTTTCCCAGTGCAAACAGAACACTTTCCGATGCAAATTAGCCTGTTTCCCAGGTTGCATGGCGAGTCGTCCCCCCCCCCCCCGTGGAAATAAAGACTCATGACACAATTATTAAGGTTAATGGGCTAAATAAGGCCACAACTTTATTGGTTACAGGTGATGAGCGGTATTGGCTTAGGCAGTGGTGTAGCATGGGGGGTGCAGGGGGGCCGGCCGCACCGGGCGCAACATCTGGGGGTTAGGGTTAGGGGGCGCAAATCCATGGGTCAGGGGGCGCAAATCCATGGGTTAGGGGGCGCAAATTACTTGCCTTGCCCTGGGTGCTGACAACCCACGCTACGCCACTGGGCTTAGGCATTGGTCCTAACCGACTATATCCGGCTTCAGCCTGTCCGCTAGAAGTCCGGGAAGGGTTAACCACCAGTAGGGGGAGTCCTGCTGATGCACATCAACTAGGAACTCCCCGGGGTCACCGCTCGGGGGCGTGCCTTAGGCCCTCACCTCCATAGGCTTCGGACAGGGCCACGCCCCCTGAAATCCTTTATCAGGCTACCCTTCAATATGTGGGGCAGGTGATGGCACTTCCTCCCTTCTTCCATCTACATAACAATACCAATACCAATGCCTAACCGCCAATACCAAGAAAGTTGTGATGATTTGCTACGAGGTAGGCGAAAACCAAGTGGCCGGTGCCAATTTGCCAAGTGGAAAAATTCCTACCAGGCCCCTCAATGGCGACCAACGAAGGTCCATAGTAAGGTCAAGGAACGAAAACCTTAAAGGGCGGGAGGGTGGAAACAGGAACAGCTGGAGGTGGCAAAAGAGGGAGATCCCCGGCTGCCCCGCATTAAATAAGGCAGACCACGCCCCCAGAGCCGGCTGATTGGCCGGCCAGGGGGTGACGCAGCCCGGGGATTCCCCCAATTGCGCATGTTGGGGCCGTGACGCCTGCAACCCCACCTCCTCTGTAGGGCGGAAGTGGCTAAACCCACATCACTGAAATTGCGTGATCATTTTTGACCAGGAGAGATGGGGCAATCCTGGAGAATCTTGGGGTCCTTGTGGCAGGGACTCCAGGGCTTAAATCAGAAAGTCTGTAGTTTGAGGCTGGTCCTAATGAGCTACCAGAGGCTGTGGTCACATCCATTTAAAGCGCATGACTTCTCCCGAAGAATATTGGGAAGTGTTTATTAAGGTTGCTAGGAACTGGAACTGTGTGAGGGGTGAACTACAGTTCTTAGAATTCTTTGGGGGAGTCATTGCTTTAAGTTGACGGTTTGTGGGTTCAAGCCTTAGATCCCTTCTGAAGTGTAGACAGAAATAAGACACTCAACATCTTCCCTGCAGATGGCAGGTATTTTGAAGCTTCTAGATTGTTGACTAGGCAAGAGGAGAAGGCCTCACCAAAGAGTACTTTCTGCATACCAGAGTTTAGCCCCCAAAATCAGGGACCCTGAACTGGAAAACACGCTTCCAGATCTAGATTTGGATATAGCCTTGCCCTGATATTCTGTGGAATTTAATTGTATTTAGAGGAGACATGTGCATGTTAGATTTTGCAACCATCATAGTTTGAACAGCCAGATTTCTGCGGTTCATTCAAAAAAAGTTAGCTTGGATGGCGCTGTGGTCGAAACCACTGAGCCTCCTGGGCTTACCAATTGGAAGGTTGCCAGTTCAAATCCCCACAACAGAGTGAGCTCCTGTTGCTCTGTCCCAGCTCCTGCCAACCTAGCAGTTCGAAAGCATACCACTGTAAGTAGATAAATAGGTACTGCTGGGGTGGGAAGGTAAACAGCATTTCTGTGCGCTCTGGCTTTAGTCACAGTGTTCCATTGCACCAGAAGCAGTTTAATCATGCTGGCCACATGACCCAGAAAGCTGTCTATGGATAAACACCGGCTCCCTTGGCCTGAAAGCGAGATGAGCGCCACAACCCCATAGTTGCCTTTGACTGGACTTAATCGTCCAGGTGTCCTTTACCTTTACCTAGGTGATAAATATATGGTGTTGAGGTGAACCATTTCTTATGGTCCATTTCAGTGGTTCCCAAACTTCCCCCTGCCATGGGCTAATGGAAAATAATGGTGGACAACTTAATGCTTTTTTCCTGCTTGTTGCAGCAATTGCAATTTCATGAGATTCAGATTGTAATGCAACACATTACAACAAAAAATGAGAAGCAATTAAAATGAAATTAAAAAATCAACATGACTATTCAATGCAATTGATGTGCTGTCTCCCATCTTCAACCATAAATCCACAGACATGCCATGGACCACCTGAATTAAGTTCACTGATGGTCCATGGAGCACAGTTTGGGGACCCCTGATCTAGTTGGATGGTGCAATGGCAAGAGAAGTAATTGATTGAGGGTAGGCATATCACCAGACTCCATCAAGTCTCTTCATTACATATGATACCAGAGACAAACGCTGACCTTAGAGAACCCTCCACATTGACAGTTTCTGAGAGTCAGTCACAGAGCAAAGCCTCATGTACAAGACTTGGCATAGTGCCACTAATTACATGGAAGTAACATGGCACACTTAAAATTATTGCTTGTCTCTGAACATATTGCTAAGACCATCTATGACTCATTCGCAGTGTTTACATGTGCTGTTGAAACTGACTTGTGAAATAACGTGTTTGTGGTTGTTCCCTAGCACTTCTCTGGATTGCATGAGTTGCCTCTGAATATTGGCCAACATCTCTTTCACACATACCTCTCAGGTCTCATCAAACACGATGGTGCCTTAAGCCAATTCAGTTTCATCTCCTTTTCTAGCAATGCTGTGTACCTCTTCTGGTTCAGAAATCCCAATCTGATAACCATAAAATCAGAGTATGTTTAGATATATTTTACTCATGACCTTTCCTGGCAATGTATGCATGTGTATATAAACACACACACACACACGATTACCAGTCAAAATGTGCCTGTTTTCACCCCTGCATGCTACTCTCACATTGTGCATGACTGTTAAGGTAACCATGTATTCTACTTTACAGAGGAAAATCCCTCATTTGAAGGTGTCCTCTCTTTGAAGGGCTGCCTAATCAACGTGTGGTTTAAAGATATAAGACCCTAAGAAGAGAGGGCAGCAGGGGTCTTGAAGTACAGTGGTACCTCAGGTTAAGTACTTAATTCATTCCGGAGGTCCGTACTTAACCTGAAACTGTTCTTAACCTGAAGCACCACTTTAGCGAATGGGGCCTCCTGCTGCTGCCGTGCCGCCGGAGCACGATTTCTGTTCTTATCCTGAAGCAAGGTTCTTAACCTGAAACACTATTTCTGGGTTAGCAGAGTCTGTAACCTGAAGCATATGTAACCTGAAGCATATGTAACCCGAGGTACCACTGTATATTTTATGATGTAAATTGCAGTCAAAAGTGTTCTATACATACATCAGTTAATGAATGATGGGGTGGCAAGGCTAGCATGTGAGCGCTTGTCTGGTATGATTCTAGTTGTTGATTTAGTGGATAATATTTTTTAAAACCAGAATCTTAATCTGTGGAGGATGGTCAATTCAACAGACCAAATTAACAAAATATAACCATAGATGGAAAATTAAGCTCCAAATGGCTATCTGCTACTTCACAGGAAAATTGCTGAGACCAGGAAGATGATTGTCACCAAAGTTTCATAGAATTGTAGGGTTGGAAGGGACCACGAGGGCCATCTAGTCCAATCTCCTGCAACGCCGGAATCTTGTACCCAACTTGGAGCTCAATATGTTTAGTGTTTCCTCATTTGGTCAGTTCTGCCATTTCTACCCGCTGACCAAAAAGAAACAGAAGTCAGCATAGATGGGAAGTTCAGTCCAAAAGCAGCTGTAGAGATCAACCCTCAGTTAAAGCATTATCAAGAGATACTTGCTGTTCTACAGAAAAGTCACTGAGGCCAATATGATGTCACTGCAGTTTCTAAGAAGATTTTAAAGATTTCCTCATTTTAGAAACAACAGAATAGCCACTTTCAATTCAGCTTAGCAAACTAATGAACATTTGTGTCCAAAAGCAATTGTGCCATGCACCCATGGATATAAAAGAAGTCTAAACAGTGAGGCCAGAAGCCCAAAAAAATACAGCCTGGGACATTTCTATGCAAAGCTAAGCACAGTAACTGCCTACAGCAGCAATAATTGGTGATAATGCAATCCACCTAGAAAAAAACCCTGGTCTTGATTGAGCCCTAATCTTTATCCTGAGATTCCTTACACTGAATGCATGAAATCCTCTTAACAGCTTGTGAGCTGTTTAAAGATATTTGTTTCTATGAACCATTTAAGTTGACCCTGTGAAGATGGTACGCATACCACAGGAGGTGAACACTCTCACAAAGAATTCTGTGTGACACCTTCAAGACTGATGGATTTATTGTTGTGTAAATGTCTGTGGATTAGAGCCCAAGTCTTTTTAGTCATTAAGGTGTCCTAAGACTTCTGTTTCTATTGCCTTTTATGAGAAGGTGTTGGGAATTTCTGTTTTCCAAATTACTTACAAGTGCCCCAAGACAACAATGACCGGTGGCTTTACACAAGCAAATACCTATGATGTTTAATTACATTACCATTATTTGCTTGTTTACATGACATCTCCTTAAAAGCTTTCCCCACACAAACATGTTCAATCCTTCTATGAGAAATAAAAGCATAAATAAAATGCTCTCTCAGAATACACAAGTGCCCAGACTCATAAATGCCTAATTATATAGTAACTCCCTCTTCATTCCTAAGATCACTTAAATACAGCTTTTATATCTCTCTGGCTTTTACAACTCCACATTCCCATAGTATTTCCTTGTTAACTTTGTTCCTCCAGAAAAATAGAACTCCAAATTGAAAACGCATAGAAAAGCTCAAGATACATGTTGATCTACCCACACGTAGTTGTTATCTCTGGGAAACGTAGAAAATAACAGGATATATTTATATGAATTCTTCAAACTTACACAACCCTTTAAAAATTAGATGATGGTGATTACATCCAAACAGAGCCCTGTCTTGGTTTCTGATCCGTAATTGGATATATATATCCTTATGAGTTTGAGTCTGTAATCTCTGTTTGAGTTTGTAATCCTTGTCAGAATACATACTTTTGAATGGATTAGTTTTTATTACAATTGACTATTGATTTGCGAGTAGGGACCACTCCCACTATTGAAACTTAATTGGCCTGAGTTCTTGGTGTGCTTTTTTCTTGGTACACTGTGTAATAAAGCCAGTCTGCCATTAGCTGAAGCAGGGTTGCAGTAAGATCATAGAACTGTAGAGTTGGAAGGGACCCTGAGGATCATCTAGCCCAACCCTCTACAATGCAGGAAGATGCAGCTGTCCCATACGGGGATTGAACCTGCAACCTTGGCATTATCAGCACCATGCTCTAACCAATTGAGCTATTCAGATAAAACATAGTCTGTCGCTTCTAAATTCTGGACGCTTCCAGATTGTTGGTATTAACAGGTGGGATTCCATCACAAACCAACTATTTCAGGTTGCACGGTTTTAGACGATCTGGAGATCTTGTGCAACAAATCTGCTTCCCCGAAAGCTCAGACCTTTTGCAAGAAGGGATGGGGAAATGCACTAGAAAGTGGGAGATAACACTTGTTTTGACACAACATCAAACCTCACAAATAAATCAGGGTGAATGCTTATTAAATAGCCTAATCTCATTAAGTTGCCTAATCTCCTTGCAAACAAATCAGGATGAATGAGGTATCCTGGAAGCTCCCTCTGTGACCTTTTATGTAGGTATACAACTGAAAATATAGTACAGGGAGAAACCACCTTGTGTTTTTCAACATGGAAAACCAACGTCAGACTCTGCCCCCTGCCCCCACACAGTTGCTCAAAGAAAACCAAAAGTGTCGTGAATAACTGCTGAATCTTAGGAACTTCTGACCCACAGACTTTTATTCCCTTTCTCTTTTCACAAGAAATCACATAATCACATGCTCATTTATGGCAGAGAGAGAGAGAGAGAGAGAGAGAGAGAGAGAGAAACCTTAATGTCTGAGACAGTTTAGCATCTCAGTGAGAACTATATTTTAGTTTTACAAGGCACAATGTGTCTCCTGTACATTTTTCCGGCTGGCTACATGGCAAATGTAACTTACTTAAGACTCAGGACATCAGCACAAGGGAAGTAGATCTGATGGTGAAGAGCACACATACACACCGCACCTTTAGGGATACTGTTTGTGTGGCTTTAGCTGTTAGTGCTACACTTTTTTAGGGGTTTATTAATCCAGGCAAACACAAGAAGAGCCCAGCTGCTGAATCAGAACAAAGGTCTAGCTAGTCCAGGGGTCAGCAACCTAAGAGAGTTTGGATTTGATATCCCGCTTTATCACTACCCGAAGGAGTCTCAAAGTGGCTAACATTTTCCATTCCCTTCCTCCCCCACAACAAACACTCTGTGAGGTGAGTGGGGCTGAGAGACTTCAGAGAAGTGTGACTAGCCCAAGGTCACCCAGCAGCTGCATGTGGAGGAGCGAACCCGGTTCACCAGATTACAAGTCTACTGCTCTTAACCACTACACCACACTCGCTCTCTAAGACCCATGGACCGGGAGCGGCCTGTGGAGGTTGTTTGACTGGCCCATGAGCCACCCCCGAACTAAGTCACCCACTCGCATGCTGCGCTAAACTGGCATGGAGACTTGCTTCCGCGGCACCGGAAATCGCATCCATGCATGCACAGATGCCCAAAATCGTGGGCAGGCACGCAGTCTGGCCCACGGAGGGATCTCCGTGGGACCGATCCGGCCCAGGCAAGATTAACCTTGCCGACCCCTGAGCTAGTCCTATGACAAGACCACAAAATCAGTCTATTATTATCCCTCACTGTTGCCCCTCAGCAATTGGTATTAAGGGCATTTAGAGACTGCAGAACATTGGGGGGGGGGGGTGTGATTTACAGTCACACAGGAATGACTTAATTCAAAATGAGAGTCCACATATCCCTACCATGGTTTGGAGAACAGGAGTGTGCCACAAACTTCCATACGCTCACACCACATCCTACCCTGCTCTTGTGCTCAGATTTCCCTTTCTCTTCCATCGTTATCTAGAACCATAGTTTAGTGTTCTGTCTCTATCAGGCAAACCATGGTTAAAACCAATAGCCTCCTAACTATACATTGAAAATAGAATTTCAGGTGGGTTTGAAAACAATTGCTGCAGGCAGTCCTGGTTAGCTCAAACCATAGTTATCCTAGATGCAAATGTAACATTAACAGTGGTTATGGCCAACCATGGGGATAGACTATAGCTTGATGGTAGACTACATGCTTTGTATACAGAAGGTTCTAGACTCGATCTTAACATTTCTGGTTAAAATAAATAAATCAGGTAGTCAGCAATATGAAAAACCTGGAGACCTGTTGACAGAGTAAACAATATTTCTCAAAATGGACCAATAGCCAGAAATGGCACAAAGTTGCTCTCTGTGTTCATGGGAGATAAGTATTCACATGGGAGACTGGAGAGCAGAAACCCAAACTATGGACTGGAGATAGGAAACAGTGGTTGTTACTCAGCTGTTGAAGGAGATCCAAAAGTTTTCTCATAAAGTAGCACATCTCTTGCAGAGAAACTGCATTCTCGCAGCATCAAACGAGAATGTTTCGTCATGTTATCTGAAGCATGTGTGCTTAGCTCTGAATACTTTATATAATTGGTCTGTAGGCTGAATACACAATTAAACCGGCTGACTGAATATTTTGTCACTGAGAGAAAGCAGTATGGGATGCTAGGAGTGTTATCCTGTTGGATAATGCTCCAATATTGCCGATAACCAGTGACACAGCATTATTTCATTTAAAGAACAATTGAAGGACTTCTTTTGAGGCTGAATGCACAGTAACCTGCACTGCAAAAGATGGTTCTTGAAGGAGTTTCAAGTAAATAAGTATCCCTAACTGAACACTTTCTCTCATCCCTTGCCCTTTCATAGAACTGTAGAGTTGGAAGGAACCTTGGGGTCATCTAGTCCAACCCCATGCAATGCAGGAATCTTTTGCCCAACAGGGGGCTTGAACCCATCGCCCCGCAATTAAGAAGGAGGAGGAAGAGGAGGTGTTTGGACTTGATATTCCACCTTTCACTCCCCTTAAGGAGTCTCAAAGTGGCTAACAATCTCCTTTCCCTTCCTCCCCCACAACACACACTCTGTGAGGGTAGTGAGGCTGAGAGACTCATGCATTTTTAAATTCAAGGCTCAGAGCTTCAACTCCCAGCACAGAAACACACCTGCCCTGTTTACTTCCAAAAGCAGGGAAGGGAGCAAACAGGAGTGTCAGCTTGCAATACAACTGTTCCTGTCTGCCTAGCCTATTGCACGACGTTATCATGTGAGCTAGCACTAAAGAAATAAAGCAGACAAGGTTCAGCAGGAAAGGTACCTCTGGTGTCATAACATCAGCTTGATAATGTCAGCAGGCTTTCTCAGCCTTCTCAGAGCTTCCCTGGGAATGGAGGGTTCCTCTGTCTGCTGGAATTATGCACAGCTACTTGTTCTCACCCTAGATTCTGAAGCTCCTCTTCTACATCACTGTGCCCCAAGTGGCGGCGCTGATCCTGCTGGCAGCTCATCCTCCTTTCTTCCATCTCGGCTATGCCCATCCGTAGCACCTGTTGCGGCTCCTCTTCAGGGTACCACTGGCCAGAGGAAGAAAGAGGTGGGAGGCAGGGAACAAATGGGCATCCTTTTGCTTCGGCTTCTGCCTCCCTTCTGTGGACAACAGGAAATCTCTACAACGCAAGCAAGCATGCAAGCAAGCTGTTTCTGCTGCTGCTTGGAGTGAATGAGGAAGTGAAAAATGAGTCCCTCCCTGCTTACACCAAAGTGCCCTCCCTTGCCTCTCCAGTTCAGGCGGAGAATGCCGCCCGGGCTGTTCCGCCTCTCCTGCTGTCATCACTCACTACAATGCTGGGAATGTGTATATACGGAACTAGCATTGCCTGAGCAAGTATTTGTCTCCAAGATTGTGTCTGTGCACATGCATGTGTGAAAGAGAACACTTGCCGCTTTGCATAACCATTTGTGCCTCCCTGCATGTATGATTTTGCTATTGAAGAGTCCTGGAAGGTAAAATGTCAGCCTGGATTTTGTTTGTTTGTTTGACATCATAATATGTGCACACAGTGAAGCAATTGCCTGGTGGTGTCAACATACACCCAGTCTCACTCAGCGCTCTACTCAGACCATATTCTGATGTTCCCAGGGTTCTGCAACTTGGATGTCACCCTGGGAGCAAAGCAGCTTGAAACTTTCTTAAGGGTTTCTTTTGCAGAAGAATTCTTTTGGAGAATTGTCTGGAGCCAGGTTGGCCAATGAGATGCCCTCCCGTGCCCTGAACCCCTGACCTACCTGGCAGCAAATCACCATGCCAAAGTTCAAAGTCCGAGAGCCAATCCACACAAGTCCAAAGGTCAGGAACTGCAGTTCAGGGTCAATCCAAATAGCCAAATCTGAAGTCTAGCAGTCAGGATACAGTCCAAAGTCAAACCCAAAGCACAATCCCATAGAGGTCCAGGAGCACCCAAGGCAAAGTTCATCAACATCAGCAGTTGAGCAGACCCAGCACCTGAGCTCTGCTTCCCTTTTGCACTTTGCATGTTGATTGCAGCATCTGGGCTCGATGAGGCATATGGCCCTCAGCTGCTTCAAGCCCACTCCAGTTGAGGTATCAAACCCCTCCTCCCAGAGCTAGCAAGTCCCACCTGGCCAACTAAGGAGCTGAGCTCTGGGTCCTTGCCTGCTTCAGCCTCCTAGAGTGCCCCTCCTACTGCTCCCTACACCTTAGTGCCCACCATGTTCATGGAGACAGGGGCCCCTCCAATGATGGGTTCTTCTGCTGTGCATTGACCCCCATCCCCTCACCATCCTCTGTCACCATGTATTTCTTTCTCCATCCCCTGCTTGCCCCAGTGTGTCCTAGTTCCAGTGACATCTCTTGCTGGGTCATCTCTCTTCCTCCTTCCCATCACCCTGCCAGTTCATGACATCTGGATGTTGAGTTCCAGCTTCCATCATCCCTGATCATTGGCCATGTTTGCTGGGGCTGATGGAAATTATAGTCCAATAACATCTGGAGGACACAACTTTGGTTATCTCTGGCCTAGAGCGCTAGGCTAGGATCAGTGAAAACCAAGATTTAAATCTACGCACAGCCCTAAAGACCATGCGGATAGCCTCAGACAAGCCATAATCTTACCACCTAGTCTACCTTGCTTGGTTGTTTTGCGGACAAAAAGAGACAAGCTTAAGAGTGCCAGCATGAAACCATGGAAGAACAATGGGATGCAAATGCATTAATTCAAGAAAATGGACTTCTTTGTGAGGCTCTGTGTAAGACCAAAATAGCCAGTATGGATGCTTCTAGACTGAGAATTTTTGAGGTGTGCCAGGCATGCTGATTCAGCAACCAGGCACACCACATGAGGATCAAACAGCTTAAAGAGCAAACTAAAGTGGCACAGCAGGAAAGAACGACTCTAGTAAATGAAAGTGGCACATTCCTCCCTGCCAACTTGGAATTTGTGTTCCCTGAGGTAGCTTCATCTTTTCTTTCACTTCTAGTTTAGCACTTTAACTTTCTTAAAAGGAATGAGGAACAAGCCATAAAGTTTCTGTCTGCCAAGATGAGGTCTCATTAGCTTACAGTCTCCTATTAGAGAGGCTGGCCTAGATTGGCGCTGTTTAAACCAGTTGATGCCACAATGTTAGGTAAGCACGCACTGTCTCTTAGACTGCTGCCCACACATCATCTTGGCTTTCTGCCTTGGCTTTCTCTTCTGCTTTTGAGCTCAGTTTTTATCCTCTTGTGACCTGTAGCTCTGGTGGGCACCACTCTTGTTACAGTCAACACACACAGTGTGCTCCCTCAGGTGAGCTGCTAATTAGGCATTGGACCTGATTTCCTTACAGCAGAGGTTCTCAAACTGGGCCACGCTTTCAGAATAAAAATTTCCAATATGTGCTTGGATCTCTCCTGCAAAATACTGGTGGTCTGGAGTAGACATACACAAACACCTGTCTTATCTTAAACAGAGTCAAACCTAACCCACCACCAAGTCACAAGCAGCCTGCAGTTTAAAATAACCCAATTCCATCTCGCATTTCTAGAGTTTTCAGGGTGTTTGTACGGGTTTTGTTTGTTTGTTTCTGTTTATTTTATGTGATTTAATTCTGCTTGTGATGTCAGATTGCTGCCTGCAAATGTCCTGTGATAGACAAACAGACAGACAGACAGACAGACAGACAGAGAGCACCAAAGTGAACTCATAGAAGATGATGTATTTTGAAGTCTGCCAGCTTTATCCTCTTTTAGGCAGCATGGTAAAGCAGGTCTGGTTCACCAGTCAAATTTTATGTATTGGATGTTCCAATCTCCAAGTGGTAAGAAATTTCAGGTGCACCAACACATACCTCTGGTTTGGAATGAAGGTCCTTGGAATGCAGGTCACTGGAGATGATGGTGTCATCATGATTTATGATTTTATTTACACAAAAATGCATGCTGAACATAAGATGAAACTACTCACAGCATTAACATACTGACAGAGCTTGTTCCCCATTAGGTTTCCAGGGGGATCTCCAGAGCCATAGTTTTGGATTCAGTACAGAGAGCAAGTCCAGATTAGTAGCTCTTCCCAGCCCAGTGGTGTAGCAACGTAAGGTGGTACCCGGTGCGGAAAATTTCTTGTCACCCCCCTCCACATTGAAATTATTAAAAGAAGAGAACGTAAGATACTTACAGTTGCAAGTGTTATTTTCTGCTTTATTTACTTAACATTGTGAGCATAAGCACTTAAACCCTTTTTTTCGTTATGGGAATTCCTTATGAATGATTTTTTTTTACTTAATTTCACTATTTTGCAGCTTTGGCTTAACATACAAATACAAACAAATAGCCTATATCATAACACTTACATTACTTACCAAGCTCAATATCATAGAGAAGAGGATGATCACAATGAATCAATGAACTAAAAAAATGTAACAAAAATAAACTCAGCATGGCACTTATAAGCTTCAGTAATAATGCACAACTAACTCAACAGAATGACATGGGGTGACTGACAGGCATGGCAGCGGATAGGATTGGTTGCGGGTTGAGTGATAATGAATCACCAGTTGTTTACGTCTTGCTCGTGTACAAACTGCAGAGACAGACTTCGGCGAATCGGCGGACAGAAACACCCCCTCCCTTTCCTTATCCATACGCTCTCCACTACACAGCGTCGAGTTCAGCTGCATTTTGTTGCATTTGTTGACTGAACTAAAAAGTTTCAATACGTATTATGTTGACTTGTTGAGGTTAATTAATTGTCAGATGAAGTTATTAAACTCATTTTAAATAATAGTTTTTTCCAAAAAAAAGTGTTGTGAGCCCCCCCCCCCCAAAATGTCCAGAAGTGTCCAGATTGTGCTCCCTAGTCAAGGCCACCCCCCTGCTCTGGAAGTCCTCCTGGCAGCACCAGCCCTTCCTTCCTTCCTTCCTTCCTTCCTTCCTTCCTTCCTTCCTTCCTTCCTTCCTTCCTTCTCTCTCCCCCCTCACCTTTCTCACAAAACTACCTCCCTTTCCTCTCTCAGCAACACCAACACAAAAACATGTGCGTGAGGAAAAGTCTCTCACCTCAAAAAAACTTTGTGAGGGGAAGAGAGAGAGAGGAAGAGAGAAGGGGGGGTTAAGGTTTGCTGAGTCTGGTCCTTCCACTGGTTGGGGAGAAGGATGGGGGAGGCTGTCCCCAATCTGAAAACACAATGGCTCTTCCCTCCTCCCCCTTCACTGTCCCTTCCTGCCGCTACTGTACCTCAGAGCAGCTTGTTATTGGTCCTGGGGAAGGCAGAGAGGTGGTGGGGAGAGGAAACGGGACACTTTTTTCTCCCCCCCCCTTTCCTTGGGCAAAGCCAGGAGACCCAACAATGTCCAAACCAAGACCAGGGAAACTTTTATTCTTAGCAGAGTGAAGCAGCGCCGGCGCACCTGACGAACGGCACAGGCACATGCTCTCCTGCTGCCGCTGCCGTTGCCGCTGCCGCCGCTCCTGCTCCTGCTCCTGCCTCGGCTTCTTGGCTTCCTTATCAGCTCAAGGAATCCAGACGCCGCTGGAGAGAAAGATGGAGGGAGATGGAAATGGAGGAGCCTGCCGCCGCCGCAAGAAGCGAGAGCGCTCCACAAAGAGGAGAGCAAACTTGGGCCGCTCATGAGGGCACCCCTGACGGGAACCTTCCTCACCACCCCCTAACTATGGCCATGTATGTCACCCCCCTCAGTGATGACACCCATGGCAGCCTGCACCCACCGCACCCTCTTCCTATGCCATTGTCCCAGCCTAGTCCAAGACTGGGCTGGTCCCAGGTCTATTGTTCTCCTGACATAATTCCCAGCTGGAAGGGGAAAACCTGCCTTGCCCCTTAGCCGACCTTCTGGAGGCTTCTTCATCTCATAGTTTCTGCAGCAACCAGTCATCTGTACTCTTTAGTCATACAAAGAGATACTTAACAGATTTGGACCAACTTAACAAAAAGACTGATTTGACCATTCCAGCAGTCTTTTTTCTGCTACATAATCCCACCTTGCATATATAAAACTACAAGCTTGGAGGGCATTTCAAAAATGACACCCAGACTAACCCTCGCCCAGTTCTGTAACTATATACCGTATTTTTCACTCCATAAGACGCACCAGACCATAAGACGCACCTAGTTTTTGGAGGAGGGAAACAAGAAAAAAAAATTCTGAATCTCAGAATCGCTGCGCAGCGAAAGCAGTGATCCCTCTTGCTGTTCTGGCTTCTGGGATAGCTGTGCAGCCTGCATTCGCTCCATAAGACGCACACACATTTCCCCTTACTTTTTAGGAGGGAAAAAGTCTTATAGAGTCTTATAGAGCAAAAAATATGGTAATTTGTGATTTTTTAAATTTTCATTTCTTAGAGAAATGGCAACAAATAATATGCAGTAATAATATGAAGTAACTCAGTTTAGGAGGCATTTCCCACTACAGAGGTGAAATCTTTGAAGTGGACAGAGAAATCAGAACTGACGGCATTCTGATAAGCCACAAAAAGTTCATGCCACAACAAATTTTCTAGTCATTAATGCCCTGCAAAACTCTTTTTGCTGGAGCAGACTAATACAGGTACCCGTCTGTCCATTTGCTAAGTACTTCCGATCAAGGGTGAAATTTCACAGGGCTAGCTTGAGGCCTGATCATTTAAGTGCATCGTGCTTCAAATACCAACCAAAATTCAATCTGTACTGACACACGGCTTTCTAGCAGCAGGAGATTTGTTGGCCTCCATCCCAAAGGCACAGTTTATCTGAGAGGTTATTCCTTGGAAAGAGAAAAGTGAGGGTGCCAGGTGCATCCATCATAACAACCAGTGCCACTAGAAAGCAACAAATATATTTACAGGGCACAAGCATGGAGTTAGAAAGTCTCTACCTAGCCCAACCTCCTGCTCAATGCAGGCTCACCAATGGAGGGCACAACTAAAGCATCTCTGTGCTGGTCCCGAGGGTTAACCATGCGGCGAGGTCCGAGTCCAGTCCGAGGTCTGGGGTATGGAGGCTGTCCATCAAAACTGAAGCAGGGCCCAAGGCAGGGAGTCGGGTGAGGTCAGGAACTCTGGCAGAAGAGCAGGACAGGGTGCAGGCAGGAACAGGCTACCAACAATGTTGGTCTCACAACCTGTGACTGGGGCTGGCTGGTTTTTATCTGCCCCGAGGCATAGGGTGGCCCCGATCCACAGGTGATTTGCCTCTCCTGGCCTGGAGGTGAGCACTCCTCCTGCGGGAACTTAGTTCCCTCCACCTCTCTGCCCTGAGCCTCTGCAACTCAGAAGAGGCTGGAGGGTTACTGGACCCAGAGGCAACCTCAGCTTCCGCTGACGGGGCTGAGAGTGGAGCACCTGCAGGCAATGGGTCCTCCATCACCTCAGGAGCCAGAGCAGACTCAGCTGGTGCCTGCACCTGAGGATCCAGCACAGGTGAAGACCCTTCAGGCTCATGTCCCAGCCCTGGCTCAGCTAGTTCTGGAGGCGGGGACTCCTGTGCAGGCTGGGATTCCTCAGGTTCAGCCTCCGGGTCCAAATCCCAGGCCATCACAATCTCCTACTGATGACCCTCAATGATGACTGGCAGAGGTTGATCAGTAAAGAGACTTGGGTCACATCCAGATCACACCATACATTTAAGGCACCTGGCTTTCCCCCAAAGAATTCCAAGCACTGTGGTTTGCTAAGGATTCTAACTAAGAGTTCTGTGGAGAGTAAACTACAACTCCCAGGATTCTCTCAGAAGGCCCTCGGAGGTGGACCTCAATGTCCGGGCTGATCAATGGGGGAGGAGATGCTCCTCCAAATCTCCACCTTTAGGATCGGTGGAGTGAGGAAACAGGCTCACCTCAGAAAGTTGCTTGGTCCATGATATCCTCTCAGAGTCTAGAACAGGGATGGGTAACCCATAGCCCTCCAGATGTTGTTGGATTCCAATTCCCATCAGTCCCAGCCAGGAACCATAAAATCATAGAATTCTAGAGATGGAAGGATCTCTTTAGTCAGAATCTCATTTCTTGTAACTTGAATCCGCTGATACTGGTCCTACCTTCTGGAGCAGGAGAAAACAAGCTTGCTCCATCTTCCATGTGGCAGCCCTTTAGATATTTGAAGATGGCTATCATATATCCTTTCAGCCTCCTCTCTTCCAAGCTAAACATACCCAAAATCCCTTAACCATTCCTCATTAGGCTTGGTTTCCAAACCTCCTTTGCACACATTTCAGTTGTCAATACCCAGGGCTATTTTTTCATCCGGAACTCACAGAAAATCACTTCTGGCACCTCTTAGGTGGGCACCATTGCCATTGTAAGAGAAAAAGGGAGGCATTCATGGTGAGTTCTGGCACCTTTTTCTAGAAAAATAGCACTGTCAGTATCCTTTTTAAATTGCAGTGCCCAGAACTGGACACAGTATTCCAGGTGTGGTCTGAGCAAGGCAGAATATGATGGTGGGAACTGTAGTCCAGCAACAACAGAAGGGCCACAGTTTTTCCAGCCGTTCTCTAGTGTGTCTCCTCATAACCAGGTATTCCATTGTTTCCACGATCTGGGAGAGCTACAAGAATGTAAGGACAACCCTACTGGACAACCCCAAAGGTCTATCAACTCTAGCTGTTCTGTTATTATTGCTTCTGGGGTTTAAAATATTGTTATGTGCAGCCCAAAACATTAGGAACATGAGAAGAACCCTGCCTGATAAGGCCAAAGGCCCATGAAGTTCTCACAGTGGCCAACCAGATGCCTATGGGAAGCCCGCAAGCAGGACATAAGTACAACACAATTACAGACCACTTGTAATTCTCAGCAAGTGGTATTCAAACGTATGCCGCCTTCAACAGTGGGCATAGACTGGGCAGGCTTCCAGTGAGGAACAGTCAGCCTTGATACTGGGTGTTATTGCTGGCCTGACCTAGCTCTCACAGAGGCCTTCCTCCTGCCAGCTTCTCCCACTGGCCTTAGTCCCAGGAACTTGCAGCTCCTGATTCTCCCCCTCACTAGCTCCCTTAAGGCCGAATAAGGTGTGGCAGTAAACACATCTTTAGCAATCAAGTTGGGTTTTTAAAAATAACAGCAACAGGTGTGGGGCTGAGTGTGTGTGTCTTTTTATGAAGACCATAGAGTGTGGGTGGGTTTCCCCTGCCACCTTTCCCCTGCCATGGTCCTGATGAAAATCCAACACACACACACACCCAACACAGCCACAGTTAGCCTTGAACAGGAAAGCTCTTATTAAAGCTATGGATGTCTAGCAGCAGTCAGGGCTAATTGCAGCTGTGGGAAGGGAGATTTTCGTTAGAACCACAGCAAGAGAGGAAAGCACATTTCCTCTGCACCTGCTACAGTCCCCATGAAAAGCACCACACACTTACTATTAATTTTTTTAAAAAAAGAAAAAGGAACTTAAACTGACCCAATGGTTCAAGATGCATTTAGGAAAGCACTGTTTGGCCCTTAGAAGCTGCATAACGGCCAGCATCACAGTTGCAATTTTGCATAGGACAAAAATTGAAGCATGCATTACCCCACCAGCAGCCTGATATGGAATAATGGCAGGAACTCTGCATATGCTCCCTAGTCTAGTATCTGCATAAGTAAATTGTTCCTAAAATTCAAAATTAGTTGTGGTGGTCGTTATGAGGGGGCAGGAAGGTTGTAGAATATTTCTTTTACAAAGCAGTGAAGTACAGGCCCTCAAAGCAATGCTAGAGAACCAACTCATGAAATTCCTAGCAGAGTGGAATTCCCGCCCAGCATATGACATCCCACCCTCTTTTGTCTGCTGGTCTCCCGTTCTACCTTGTCAGACTAGCAGAGGCAGCCTGCGGAGAAATCAACTCCCTTGCATAGGGCTGTGGTTATGGCTCCACCCTAATGGGGAAATGGAAGTTGCATGAGTAGTTGAGTAAAGAGGACATAGTGTGTTGATTCCGTCTGATCAGAGTCAAGAGGGAAGGAGTTGAGAAACAGGCCATCTCTGTCTCAGGTTGTTTAAATAGTAGCTGCTGCCACACAGTCAGCAAGCCCACTGGCTGGCAAGTCATAAGGATGTAAGAAGAGCCCTGCTGGCACACATCAGGTGCCACTGATGGCATGTGGCATAATAACACATAATGTGTTGTTTGCTGAAATACCTTTACGGTATGCTGCATGGGTAGCTGTTGTTGCTGCTGCTGCCTGTCCCAGGCAGTGCAAAGTCCAGGCAACCCTCCCAATAGTCCCTTTTAAATGCCAGTACACAAGGGACCAACCATTCAGAGTTTAGAGAAGATGTACTGGACTGACTGGATGCCGAGGAGTGGCGGGAGGCATCAGCTGGGGAACCCCCAGGGGAACTCCAGCAGAAGAAGGCTCAGTGCCAGGGGATTGGTGGTGGGATGATAATGAGTGGTCAGAGGGAGAAGAGGGATCTGGGAACTGGGAGGAGGAAGTATTGGAAGCTGAAGAGACAACAGGGTTTAGTGAGCAGGAAGAAGCTGGGGCAGAGAGCAGTGCAGAATCAGAGACAGAAGCGGAAGCTGGAGAGAAGTGGGAGCCATGGGGCTGAATTAGCCAGGGAGTTTCCCCCTCCAGCTCCCCTTCCTCCTGGTCTCCCAGAACACACAGAGAAATGAAGATAGCAGAGCAACAAGAGGCAAGATGACAAAGTCTTAGGCTGCTGTGGAAGGAACTGGTGAGCGGTGGGAAGGCAGGGATCTTCAGTCCTCACAACTGCGAGGAAGTGTTCCTGTGACCACGAGGCATGAGCTTTTTTTGTTTCCTTGAATAAAAAGTTAACTTCACTGACATCGGGTGATTTATTGCTTTATTGCCTGACTCCGACTCCTGACAGAAGATGTCTGTGAGCTATCCTATACCTGCAACAGGATGAGATGGTGCAATCACGAGATGGTAGGGTGGACTATACTACTCCCCCAGACCTCCCTAGAAGGGAAAAATCAGAGGCAGCTGTCATGGAGGAAGGGGTACCACCATGCCCCTGGCCTCCTTTCAGCGGCATTGCTGTGCTTACTAGGAGGGAGAGGGGTGAAGCAGTGGGGAGGTTGACATGGTGCAAGTGCACTTTTGGAGCCAATCCAATGTGTTTGCACCATGCCAATCCCCCCACAACACACACCCTTCCCAGTAAGCAACAGCATTAAATGTGCATTAAATGTATGATGTGTATATTTCCAGATTCTAGTGGTATCTCCGTGCTACACATGCTTGCTTTCTGGTGACATAGATGTTGGTTCACCAGCCCAGCTTACTCTTCAGTTCTGTATGGGCATGGCTCAGCCACCATTAATATGTGTGTAACCAGAAACCACAAAGATAACAAGTGGGAATTTGAGACGCCAGTGGCATTTCCAAGCCATTGACAGCTTGGCTGATTATTTAAAGTCGTCAAATGCCACCACTGCTCACTTGCACGAAAGACTTCTAAGAAGAAAAGGGCTCTCATTCCAGAAAGGCATTCAAAAGAGTTAAGAGGCTTTTAAGTCCTGTTGAGCTGTGTCCAGTGCACTGCATGCTGTGTATTCTGACTCACCCATCTTTCTCCGTTCTCCCCCTCACCAGTGCTTGATATGAATGACGAATCTCAGCTCTGCTGTCTTCCATTTTGGGTTGAGGCATCTGAGCCATGGTAAAAACCAATACTTTGTCACATTAACACCTGGTGCCAACAGCCTATCAGCATGCCAGTTATAAATAGAGATCCTCTCAAGAGGCATAGGCTTACCTGGAACGGCCATTTGGGAGTATTAAAAGCCATGATTCGTGCTTGTCTATTACTTGGCACGTCTTATTCATTTTCTTTTCCCCTCTGGAGGAGGAGAAGGAGGCAGGAAGTATTTCTTTCAGTACTGTATAATGTGCTTTGTAGGCGAGTTTAAGGGAGCGTTCCTAAGATAATGCACTCTTTGGATCCAGGTGAATCTGTTCAGTACAAACATGATCTTCTGGTGCTCTTCTTGTGATCGCTAAAATTTGCATCGGACTAGGACACCCCACTCCTCATATGCTAATATATGAATGTTATGTCCTAGATTCAAAAAAACTGAGGCACTCTGATGATCACTACTACATTCCTTAAAATCTTTAAGGGATATCAAAAGTCTTCACCCAGAGACTGAATAATCTTGATACATTCAAAACAAATCACTCTGATCTAGAAAGTTATTCATGCATTATTACCATATTTGGGCTGCAAATATATTTCTTCAATTAAAACTGTTCCACTACTGACAATAGACACACCTTACCAGTGCTCATAGTATCTCTTGTTCACAGAAAATTTACTTCTCTCATTGTTTGGATTCCTTTTGTTTTTGTTGTTTAGTTGTTTAGTCGTGTCCAACTCTTCGTGACCCCATGGACCAGAGCATGCCAGGCACTCCTGTCTTCCACTGCCTCCCACAGTTTGGTCTAACTCATGTTAGTAGCTTTGAGAACACTGTCCAACCATCTTGTCCTCTGTCGTCCCATTCTCCTTGTGCCCTCAATCTTTCCCAACATCAGGGTCTTTTCCAGGGAGTCTTCTCTTCTCATGAGGTGGCCAAAATATTGGCACCTCAGTTTCAGGATCTGTCCTTCCAGTGAGCACTCATTGGATTTCTTTAGCATTATTTTAAAATGATTGTCTGTGACCACATCGTCTAGTAGGGACAAAAGGCCATTTAATGTAAAAGGCCACGATTGTGTGCCCCTTTGGGCTCTCAAATCTCAGCAGCACCCCGGGCAATGCTAAAATCTGCCTCTCTCCCTTGGGTCTACAGCATTGTTTTTGTACCACCCTGCAGAGGGCACCCAGGGTGACCGCACCAGTTGTGCTACCCTAAAACTGCCTCTGCCAGCCCACTCCTGCTTGTGATTACCCTTTGTCCTTGAGCAGCAGTGGAGAGCTTTTTCTAACCCAAGGGCCACATCTCCTTCTGAACAAGCTTAGAAGGACCATATGCCAGTGGCAGGTGGGGATAGAGACAAAAGTGAGTGGAGCAATGAGTGTTAATGTTACGTTTTTTTACAGTAGCATAGTTTCTACTCACATTCATGCACCCTTCTCTATCTAGGCAAGCAGGAGACATTATCAGAGTTCAAGGATGCACTGCAGCCAGACAAAAACCACCCAATGAGCTGTAAAGAAGGCCAGTATGGGGTGTGGTTGGAAAGGGAATGTGGTCTATAGAGATAATGTTTGGAGGGATGCATCCAGACCCCACAGAACTGAAGTTCTCCACCTCTGTCCTTGACAAAGGTGTTTTAATGCCAAGGGAGATGGTGACTTGTTACTGGATCACCCATTTTGGAGCCAAATCTAGCAGTCACGTTCTTTATATCAGTCAAAAGCCAATTCCTACTCTCTGCAATTTGATGGCTTGAATTGCCAGTGATGGATAGAAGATTTGGGTCCTATCCCAGAGGTATTCCCAAGTACAGGATGATGTCGTCCAGCAACTCCCATCAGCTCCAGCCAGCATGGCTTAGACAAATTCATGAAAGATAAGTCCATCAATGGCTATAGCCACAATGGTTATGCTCTTCCTCCATATTCAGAGGCAGTCACCACAGGAGAGAGGAGTGCAATTGTGCTCAGGTCCCACAAGTTTCCCATGGGAATCTGGTTGGACACAATGGGAAGAGAATGCTGAACTAGATAAGCCATTGACCTGATCCATCAGGCTCTTATGTTCTTAATGTTCAGGGGTGATGGGAATTGTAGTCCAGCAAGGACTAAATGGCTATCCCTTCTCTAGACTGCTGAGGTAGGAACTGGGAAACCAAGCTTAAAATTCCCAATGGACCCTGCAGCTTATTGGTTTGATACTGTCCTGGTTTGCACATAATGCTAAGGCAAGTGTGAGTCGTCCCACAGATGAACAAACCAACCATGGCTTGTTACTCCAATACTTGGCTTGATTTCCAGTTGCTCTTGCCTCACACGTCTGGGTTGGGCTGGTCAAAGAAACCATGGTCCATAAAGAGTGCTAGGTTCACACGTAACACATAAAACAAACCAAGGTTCATAAATCAACCATGGTTTTATTTCATGCCTTGGTGGCCGTAAACAAACCATAGGTAAGCTGCCAGGCAGGGCTTACACATTATGCTAAACCATAGTTTAATAAACAACAGCTTAATAAAACATGGTTTGGCATTATGTGCCAATTAGGCCAATGAGTTAGGCTGCAATCCTAACCCCACTTACCTGGGAGTAAGCCCCACTAAATTCAATAGGACTTACTTCTAAGTAGATATAGCCTTACAGGGTTGCTGGGAGGATAAAATGGGGGTTAAGCCATGGGTGCCATCCTGAGCTCTTTGGAAGAAGGGTTGCAGTGAAAATGTAATTGAAATACCATCTTGCTGAATGAAGGGCTTTGTTAGTTTAATCACTGGTGTAGGTGAGCTGAGCATGAAGTGATGCTTCCCTTTCTCGCCCTTGTCCTTGCCCCCCACCCCCCCGCCCAATCCAGTGTGATCCAGTCCTCTTCCTTTGGTTATTTATTATCACATAGGTGATAACAGCTGCTCAAGGGCCCCACGTGGCCGACATGCTCGCTTTCTGCCAACAGGTCAGCCAGTCCATCAACCCTCCTTTTTTTTATTTTTACGGCATCTATTCATAGCAGATCTCTCGACCCACTTCAGAAGAGTTATAATTAGACTGCATTAAACCCCATTCAGATAAACAAAACACAGATGGCACACAAGCAAGGGAGCCACAGAGACTCATTCTTATGGGCAAATAAGGCAGGGTGGCTTGGCTGCAGAGGCTCCTGTCCAAAGCCCAGCTTGCCTGGTTTGATATAGGGAAACTGAAGCCTCTACCCTCCTCCTCCTCCTCCCAGGTACAGCTTAGCCCAATTTGGTCTGTTCATCGAAGGGAAGTGTTTGTTTTCATTATATTTGCAGCGAGGCAAGTGGCTATGGCAACATTAAACAGATCAGGTTTCAGTTCCTTGTTGGAGGGACTATTTAAAGCCTGCCTGGCCCCTTCGTGGTCACTGCTGTAGGGTCTTTTGTTCAGGTCACTGCTGCTCAGTCATTCATGTGCACGCCTAAGGGCTCAGAGAGCTAATAACAATGTTATTGCTGTTGTTGTTGTTACCTGCCTTGGTGCTCTTTCAAAAGAAATGCAGGAAATGATGCTGCTGCTGAACTGGGAGGTGAATAACATCTTCGTTCCCTCAGCACCTCCAGCATCTGCCTCCATGACAAGGGCTTAGAGAGGTGGAGGCGGCGGCAGCAGCCACCCAGCAAGGAAGTTCTCCTGGCCTGTGTGGGTCAACCATCTAGCATCCTAGCGGCTTCCAAAGGCCAGGAGACTCAGCTGCAGAATAACACTTGTCAAAACATCAGAGAATGGTTGGGGTGGGCATACGGGACCTTACATACACCTCTACTCTGCTTCCATTACTTTTGTATCGTTGTGTGGTTTATTGTGTTTTAAACATATTGTAAGGCACCTCGAGAACTTTGGTTAGGTGGTACTAGTATGGGGTAATGTCAGGGCAGTCTTAAGCATATCTGGTGCCATGGTGCAAAGATCCCTCTGACAGCGCCCCCCCCCCCCCCGTTTCTCAGAGTTGCCGACCTTTTTTAGGGAGGACAGCACTGCCAGCAACATGCCCAGCTTTGTGGGGCTGGAGGAGGCGGGCAGCAGCTGGAGGGCAGCTCCTCCGGTGGGGAAGAGGTGGAGGCTGGATGCAGTGGCTCCCAGCTCAGCTGGCTGCTTCGTGCAGTGGTGGCCACGGCAGGTGGAGGCTCCGGGTGTGGCGCTGCTTCAGCGCAGCATGGCGGAAGCGGGTGAGGGCAGCGAGCTGATGCCGGGAGGTGCCGTGTCCAGCTTCTGCCTCTTCCCTGGCGCCCTCCAGAACTTGGCGCCCTGGCGCCTTGCACCACTAGCCTCTATGGGTAAGACGCCCCCGGGTAATGTGTTGGAATAGGACTAATCCCCACCAAGCCATGAGTCTCAGTGGGTGATGCTGGGTCAGTGACTACCTCTCAGCCTAGCCTACCTCACAGGTTTGTTGTGAAGATAAAATTGGGGAGAGGTGGAGCATGGAGGAAAAGGTGGTGCATAAATGTAACAAACAAATAAAATACTCCTAAGTACGATGGGAGAAGAGCTCGTCTTTCTTTCAAAAGAAAATGAAGGCAGCACACACACACAGCAATTCACAAAACCCAAAGAACAGTGAAATTATTTGGAAGTACAAAAACAAACTGACAGCCCAGAGTTTCAAAAGGCAGGCTTTAAAACATGGGGTCAGGAACAATCAGTCAGTTAGGTTTTTATTTGCTCCAATGTGTTAATTGATCAGTTAGGGATGATAGCTTAATAGATGAATTAATCACCCAACAATTAAACAAAAGAGCACCCAGAAGAACAGAATGGCAACAGGGCTGACAATAAGGGCAGCCATGCGTCCTACTTTACAAAGAGTGGTCCTCTATTTGAATAGTTGTCAAGTTCAGTTGAAAGATGAAGAATCATAAAAATGGAGAGCAGGAAAAGCCTTGAAGCTGCCCATCAAGAGTGAACACCAAGAGATACAAGAATCTTGCTTCCCAGGTCACCTGGTCACAGCCTTCCCCACTCTGGTGAGGTGTATTGTATTTCCATTTAAAGTGTAGCAAGTATCTATAGATATAAATTTAGCATGGACAGATGTTTGGTGATGGAAAATCCTTTCCCCTGCATGATCCATTTCCTTTTTGGGGGTGGGGAGATGTGTAGGTGGCCACCATGATCACAAGTCCATATGCCAGATCCCCAAATTCCAGCTGTTCTCTATATGGCAAAAGCAAAAGAATGAAGAAGCCAGATAGGCCTCGCTAAGGATGGCATTCGACATCTCACGTTGCCATAGCTGAAGGAAAAGGCTCTTGCCTCTTATATCCACCTGCTGAACTTCAGGCTGTAGGAGAACATGAAGCAGGAGCTCTGAAGCAGATCTAATTAAGTCGGGCAGGTGCAGGCAGGAGGAGATATTCCTCAAGGAACACTCATCTCAGAGCATTCAGGTCTTTCAGTTGAGCCCAGTAACAAAGAGGCAACCAATATACCGGTAGTTGTATCTCACTCCAAAATAGTGACAGTCGGAGGTTCACACAATAAAATGGTGCAACTTTAGGGTTCACATTTCCAGACACAATCCCAAATTTGGATGGTTCCCACTCCATTAGAAGAGTTAAAAAAGAAATGCTTCTTTTCTTGGTCATATGAAAGCACAGGATACTTTGTGAACCGACTGCAAATGGTGTAGCAGAGTTTCTGGCAAGCCTACACCTAAAGACTTTACAGTAACTCTATCTGGATGTATGAGAGAGGACGATCTCCTCAGAAGATTTCATGTGAGCATTTAATCTATCTCATATTTTGCAGGTGATAAAATTTGTTTTTATTAGTCAATATATTCCCCACCCCACCCCATCACATTGGTCCAGAGCAACTTACAAATCCAAAATAGTCTGGAGATGATGGCTCAGAAGTGCAAAAATAAAGATAGCAGTCAACAGCAAATGTGTGAAGAAAACCTAGCGGGTGAATTTGGATGCAGGTTTTATTTGGCGTCAAGAATGAAAATGTTGCACTGGCTCAGCTTCCTGGAAAAGAGATCCAGCGTCAGATCTTGGTATTGAAGTCATCAAATTTAATTTCAGTTGCTGAAATCTATAGGATTCCAGGGGTTAAAAGGGGGATATTGGAGAACCTGCAATATCTGGTATTTTGATTTAAGCTTCTTGAAGGTGTTTACCCCATTTGGGGACTTCCCTGGCTTTTTTTCTGGCCCATGTAGGACCAGTCTGGAAAGTTAGCCTTGGTGAAGACTTGACGCTTTCATCCCCAAAAAAGGTTTTGATTGGAGTTTCCATTGAAATGAGGCTGTATTTTAATGTTTAAATGTTGTATTTTAATCTTGTTTTTAAGTTGCATTTCAATCAATTTGTTTTTGTATCGGGTGTTAGCTGCCCTGAGCCCAGTCTTGGCTAGGGAGGGCGGGGTATAAATAAAAAATTATTATTATTATTATTATTATTATTATTATTATTATTATTATTACTGATAGATCAACTGTTGCAATTATTTCCTTGCATGTTGTTGGAAAGGGCATCCCAACTCCTTTATCTGGACTTTCCAGTGCCCCTTTTCTCTTGGAAGTTTATTAAGTTCATCATTCAACTCATAAATCCTGCATTCACCTAAGCAATGGCTTCCTTGTGGAGCTTCTCCAGACAACTCGTTTATTGAGAATTTATCTTGATTTGTTTGCACAAAACTTATGGGCTCCTCCAGACTTATGGTTATGTCACTGAGACAGTAATAGTGCATTTGTGACTTGGGTCTCCACAACATCATTCTGCTTTATTAGTTGTACTGCAGTGCATCCTCAGTGTTACCGCATTGCTGGTATCTGGAGGGACGCTATTGCACTATACTGCAACCAAAGCAGGTAAAAACAACAACCCCGACACGGAACATTTGTGGTATGAAAAGTTACATGATTTGAGTAGGAAGTTACAGGAGAATACAGTATGTTCGCCCCAAAACTTCTGCAGGTACAAAGAGTACTGAAACAAGAATTCTCCCTGATTGGTTTGTGGGGTGTTCAAATGTCTTCCTGCTAATCATACCACACTTTCTAATGTATTTCCCTGCAAAAAGTCATTTTAAAAAGTGATTTTGTGTGTGTGTGTGTGTGTGTGTGTGTGTGTGTGTGTGACAGAGAACTTTAATCCACTTTAATTGTACAAACCTAAATTTCCAGTACGTGCTTGAATCTCTCTCAAAATACTGACAGTAATGAGCAAGTTGATCCCATCCACTGTACAATAACTTTATCCCACCTTCCCTTCAGTTAGTTCTCTCACCTACTCATTTTTACCCTCATAACAACCCTGTGAGGCAGCTTAGGCTGAGAGATGGGATTGGTCCATGGCAACTCAGTGATCTCCAAAGTTAAGTGGGGGTTTTAACCCAGTTGTTTGTGGAATAGACTCTAAAGACTACCCTATTCTGGCTCTCAGTGTAGTTCAGAACATACCAATATAGGTTATCTCTCTGCCTAAACTGTTTCCCAGATGGCTTCTGTGCAGATGTTGCTAGTCTTATAAAACATCAAATCAACTTTAATTTGGCTCTGATCCCTCGAAAACAAGTATGAACAGGCGCCAAGTTTCAATACCCCATGATTCCTTCTCATGAAAATCAAGGCACCCAAATGTCTTCCCTTCTGCAGATCATTCACAAACCACAAGACTGATTCTGAATGAGCAAGAAGTGGTTCCAAATCACGACTTGCCAAATCTTTCCAAATGTCACTAAGCAATATATATGAACAGGACGGGTGCTGAGAAAAGCAGTGCCATGCTAAATTAAACAGCAACCCTCTTTAGACTTCAGGGTCCTCCACACCAAGGAAAGGTTACAGATCTCTTTATACTTGTACGTGTCTAGCAGACAAGTGTATGGTTCCAAACAACAACCTAAACTTAGCTTGTTTGTGAGAGGGGCAGGAAGGAAGATCTGAACCTGGCATTCCTCATCAATGAAGACAAAAACACTCCCCCAAAGAGGTAAAAAAATGTTGCTTACTGAATGGCCATACTTCATGTGGAGGGCAAGCTGGTGTAGCATCCTTTCCCCCACGCAATCCCAGGAATGGTTTGGATCCAGATCAAGAGAGGAGAGAACATAATAACATAAGAAGAGCCTGCTGGATTAGGCCAGGGTTGGCATGAGACATTTTTGCTGCCTGAAGCAAAGGACATGGTAGTTTTTCCTCTCCACCCAGTTCCTTGCTGAGAATTGCCTGGATTGGCAGTTGAAGCTTATTTCAGCACTGGCAACGGTTTAGCATCTTCCACTGCACCTGAAGCAGCCCAGTAGTTTGGGGCAGGGGTCAGCAAACTTTTTCAGCAGGGGGCCGGTCCACTGTCCCTCAGACCTTGTGGGGGGCCGGACTATATTTTGGGGGAGAAAAAAAGAACAAATTCCTATGCCCCCCAAATAACCCAGAGATGCATTTTAAATAAAAGGACACATTCTACTCATGTAAAAACGTGCTGATTCCCGGACCGTCCACGGGCCAGATTTAGAAGGCGATTGGGCCAGATCTTGCCCCTGGGCCTTAGTTTGCCTACCCATGGTTTAGGGGGTATATGACAGGCAGTGTGGCACATACAGCTCAGATAGCCAATGATGGGGTATGGTCAGGGGCTCAGGAGGGAGCTGCCTCTCCCTGCCCCATATCTGCTACTTGGGACAGTTGCCTCATTTTTCCTGATGGTATGACCGGTCCTTCCATGACTGACAAGGGCTGTTGAACATCTTGTTTAGTGACACCTGCACAGACCGATCTAATCTACACTTCCCAGACAAGGATAACAGATTAAAACCAGATATACAACTCCACGCTAACCTTTAGTCCTTTATTCCAGGTGTAGTTAAAGGTATCCCACATTACTATGAAAGAGCTCAAAGGCATGCAAGGGCTGTTGAGAGTCAGTGCGGCTAGATCAGAGTATTGTATGATGAGGCCTTATTTCAAATCACTGCTGAGCCACGAAGTTTCATGGGTGAACTTGTACCACCTATCTTCTCCCAACCTAAACTACCTTTTAAGGTTCTTTCAGAGGATAAATGAGGAGGTGAGCAAGGAATACAGGCACCTTTAGCTCCTTGGGAGAAAGAATGGGATCAAAACCACAGAGCCTAGGACTTGCCGATCTGAAGGTCGGCAGTTCGAATCCCTGTGACGGGGTGAGCTCCCGTTGCTCGGTCCCTGCTCCTGCCAACCTAGCAGTTCGAAAGCACGTCAAAGTGCAAGTAGATAAATAGGTACCGCTCCTGTGGGAAGGTAAACAGCGTTTCCGTGCACTGCTCTGGTTTGCCAGAAGCGGCTCAGTCATGCTGGCCACATGACCTGGAAGCTGTATGCCGGCTCCCTCAGCCAATAAAGCGAGATGAGCGCCGCAACCCCAGAGTCGGTCACGACTGGACCTAATGGTCAGGGGTCCCTTTACCTTTTAACCCATTCCCAGCACTAGTCACTATCAATAAGTGAGGGCACCATTACATCTCTCAGCTGAATGGTAGTGATCCCACAACTATATTCTGGAAGATGTGACTTTTTAGAAGGGAGGATTCTTAATAGCCAATTGACTTTCCAATGTGGCTTTAAGCCTAAAGCACAGCACAGATTCATATGCTGAGGTTTAAGCCCTGCTATAGAAGATCTTCGTCATATTGGTCATTTGTTCTGAACTATATGATGCTGTGATGTTTTCATTATTATTATTTTTTGTTCACCTCCATGACATTTTAAAAACAAGTTACCCATTTGTAAATGCTCAGATAAGTGAATACAGTGGTACCTCGGGTTAAGTACTTAATTTGTTCCGGAGGTCCGTTCTTAACCTGAAACTGTTCTTAACCTGAAGCACCACCTTAGCTAATGGGGCCTCCTGCTGCTGCCGCGCCGCCGGAGCACCATTTTGGTTCTCAACCTGAAGCAAAGTTCTTAACCTGAAGCACTATTTCTGGGTTAGCGGAGTAATCTGAAGCGTATGTAACCTGAGGTACCACTGTAAATAAAATTAACCACCCACTTGGCTGTAGTTTCCATCTTTACTATCGCTGCAAGCACAAGAGTGCCCACTTGCTTTAGTGGAAGGCGTGCGCAATTCTGCGCATGCATTTCTTGAACGGGGAAGTCTGCACCTCGATGCCATGGAGAGGATAACACCATCTCTGGTGTGAGGCACATCTGTTCTCACCTTCACTGAGAACAGCAGCAGCAGGAGTTTCAGTATAGCAGTTGAGATCCCTCCCACCCATAAAGTTTGTATTTATAGCAAATGCAAATCCATGGGACTTTTATGTGGTTTTTCTCTAGAAAATTATTGTGAATCTTGTCTCCCATGCAGGCAACACCCCCAAACAAGACGTAAATGGAGGGGTGGAGCACATTATACAGAAAAGCCATTGCCAAAATTGGTGGGGTAAAAAGTTGGGGGGGGGCAAATTAGCCTCCCAGGCAGAGTGTTTAATCATTTTTTGGGATGAGGATATCTGTATAACCACTTGCTCTTGTATGAACCTGCTGGGCCCAGTTTGCATGCACACCACAAAGGTCAGTTAGAGTGGTGAGTATAAGAAATTGGGTCTTTTCACAGAAACATAAGAATACAGGAAGCTGCCTTATACTGAAAGCTTGCAAAAGGAAGGATAAGAGCGTAAGAATATAAAATGGGTCATCTAGTTCAGTACAGTGGTACCTCAGGTTAAGAACTTAATTCGTTCTGGAGGTCCGTTCTTAACCTGAAACTGTTCTTAACCTGAGGTACCACTTTAGCTAATGGGGCCTCCCGCTGCCGCCACCGCGCAATTTCTGTTCTCATCCTGAAGCAAAGTTCTTAACCCAAGGTACTATTTCTGGGTTAGCGGAGTCTGTAACCTGAAGCGTCTGTAACCTGAGGTACCACTGTACTGTCTACACTGGCCAGCAGTAGTTCTCCATGGCTTTTAAAGTAGGGGACATTCCCAGTGCAACTTGGAGGTCCCTGGGATTGCATGCAAGGCAAATGCTCGGCCACTGAGCTACAGCCCTTCTCCATACATAGCAGAAAATTCCTGTTTTGTCCTGAGGTCATGGAAGTCTTAGGAATTAGTCTCTTTCTGCTTATAAAAAACAGGTTGCATTTACCTTCTCAGGAGTCACCTATTCAAACATAGCAAAACACTCCCTAGTTCTTCCATGCAGTGTTCTGCCAGTCTAGCTAGTATATAGCATCATGTGGACGAGCCCAAGATGCTGGCTAGGATCAAGATCTATTGCATGCACTACAAGCCCCATGAACCACCAGATCATCTTTGGTTAATTACAAATGACAAAATGCAGTTAGGGTATGGTTTGGGTCACCATCCATCAGTATCATTTTTTTTGTTTTTAAATGTGTTGTTAAATTATCCAGTTGTTTTTTCTTTTCTTTTCTTTTTGCAAGAACCCTGTTTGCTCTTTGGTTAGGTAACTGTGCCTCCTGTTTCCTTGGGAATTAATCTTCCACGAAAGAACAGCTCATCTCTTACACTGTGAAGAAAATTTGAAAGCAACCGAATGCAGGAGACTGATTTAGAAGCAGCAGAGCAAAAGACCATTAGCAAGCCAATTAAGGTCACTGAACTTTCACTTGAGACCTCCTGGAATTGCTGGCATATTTCTCTCTCAACCCCCCCCCCCCCGCACCGCCCCATCAACTCTCAGCAGTCCTAAGCACACATGCCCACAGGAAAGCTTTTGGCCCCTCGGGCAAGAGACAGGCAAAATTAGTGGCATTTGTACAAGGAACTATTTTTTTATAGTAGCTTTTTTTTAGGTGAGAATAGGTGAAGAGTTATTGCCTGGCCTATCTAGAAGGTTGGAGAAAGTGGTTTTTGTATTGTAATCCAACAGGCTACTGGGGATAGAAACCCCTGCTGGCATGTGAGTCAGTAATTGTCCAGATTTATCCAGGTTTCACGGTGTAGCTATGTGAGTGGGCTGTTGATTGAGAATGTAAGATTAAAGTATGGGAGTGGTTTGATGGTGTGTTAGAATAGTAAGTTTGAGTATAATGGTTTAGAGATTTACATGTTTACATGATGTGAGTGTGTACTTCAGCAGAACTGTATGGAATGCATTTTTAACCATAATTAAATCAAATTGCTTTTATTGCTGTAAAGGGGGTTGAGAATTTAATTGGATTCACTTGTCTAATTGTTATGAATGATTGGGCATATGATGTTTGGGTTTTATCTTATCCAGTTATTTAAAAATGTGGAATTTGTAGATTTTCACTTGTAATAATGTTTAGATAATATTATGTCTAGTTGCTTATTGTATTTTTCAATGTGAAGTTTTCTATGTATTTTTGTAGCATTATGTGCATTTTTATTTTGATGCTAAAGAAGATAAGTTATTTAGTGGTTAATTGTGCTATACAGAATATGGAGGTTTTCTGGGCTTTTTTGCATCTGTTTATTTTATTTACTATGTCTTAACCTGTGCTATAAACCACTTAGAGATTGGTTTAAATAAAAGTGATATATAAATTGTCCAAGTTATAAATAATAAAACAAAGAAAAACCAAGGATTCCCTTTTCATAATTAGTAGCTGAAGCCTTGGTGCTGTGATTTCATTATCCTATTATCCCACCTCCTTTCTACAGAAATAATTAAAATAGGTGTAAGGAGTCTTTGGGCCTCCAGATGTAATTCCCACCATCTCTGACTGTGAGTGATGAGTCCAACATCGGGGAGGGGATTCCCCATCCCTGAAGTAAAGTAAGAATCTTCTAGACTAGAAGAAGATAGAGCTGCCAGCCACTCAAGGCTGGACAGTAAAGGACCTGCATCCTGTACAAATCCAGGAATGAAAACATGGCCAATATGGTGAATTCTGTATCTCAGACCTGCTTCTCAGTCCCCTGCTCCCAAGTACACAAGCAGTTGTTGTTCATAGAGCTGAATCACCCATTCATACAGCCAGTTTCAACCTCATGAATGATCAGGGCAGACAGGTACAAACTACATGTGAAAGGTCTGTCGGACCCATGCCTGGAGCTTGAACTGAGACTCACAAGAGCCCTCTGAGGAAAGAAAGCTTTAGTATTTGTTTGCTGGTGCTGCAATCCCACTTGTTTTGTCTGAGCAGGCCAAGCACATAGGTAAATATGCTTTCACTGTTAGCTAGAGAAGGCACCTTACTGTTCCCTAGCTAGAGAAGTTAGAGAATTCAGATGAAAACAGAAAGAAGCAGTGGAAATTGTTCACTAATTCATCTAAGGTGCAAAACAGAAACCAGTTCAACTAATGCCTGACATTGGTATTGGCTGTTGTTGCTTTCAGTTCACAAATGATAATATAACTGATTATGTTTCCGCTTTCCCCTTGCATTGTTTCTTTTGCACAGAAATGCATAGGATGGAATAACTTAACGGCAATGTAATTTACGTAGATAATTAGGTAACTTACATAATTTCACCACAACAGACAGAGAGACAAATAACATAGTTTTTGGCAGAAGACAAACTGCAGCATAACGGAAGCAGTGATGTGTGGGGTGAATGCAGGGCAGACTGGAAAAGGATGCTTTCTTACATCCCTATCTCTAGCACAGATACAAGAGTAATAGTGCAGTAATAGTGGAGATCCTTAGTGGCTACTGCCAAGGAAATGCAGGCCTACTGCACTATTCCCTTCCGTGAGAGAGAGTAAATGATTCAGTAAGCAAGTGCAAGCTACAGCACTGGGAGGGCTGGAACACGTTTAGCTATGGGTCCTGTAGCAGCTATCAGTGCTGACTGCTGCTGCTGCTACTGTCACCCAGAGGCTTCTGAAGATGTGATGGCTAGTGGCCATTCCTGTGTGCCGCTTTGCAAAAAAGACGTAACCTGTGTGATTAGTGATACCTCCAAAAAGTAGGTATTCCTGAAACAGATACTTGAAATACCTGTGGATACCTGTGGAACCTTAAACACCTGGCGCTGTGCTCCCAGAGACCTGTACAATATGATTCAGTCAACCTGCCAGAGAATTCTGCCTTGTGACTTTTCTAAGCCCTTTTGTGGCTTTCGGGTATTTCAAGTATATTTTGTGGCTTTCGGGTATTTCGGGTGTTTCTCTTACAGAAAATTCTGATTTCTGCTTACTGATTTCTGCTTCTTGCATACACACCATACATTAAAAGTAACCCCTAAAGTGTCCTGGGAACTGCAGTTAGTTAAAGGTGCTGGGAACTGTAGCTCTGTGAGAGGTGCTTTAAATGTGATTTAAATGTATGGGGTGTGCACACACATTTCAACGTAAGCTTGGCAAATGGATTTATCATTAGGATCATGGTATACTGGAATAAAGGGATGCAGGTGGCGCTGTGGGTTAAACCACAGAGCCTAGGACTTGCCAATCAGAAGGTCAGCGGTTCAAATCCCCACGACAGGGTGAGCTCCCATTGCTCAGTCCCTGCTCCTGCCAACCTAGCAGTTCCAAAGCACGTCAAAGTGCAAGTAGATAAATAGGTACCGCTCCGGGGGGGGGGGAGGTAAACGGTGTTTCCGTGCGCTGCTCTGGTTCATCAGAAGTGGCTTAGTCATGCTGGCCACATGACCCGGAAGCTGTACGCCGGCTCCCTCGGCCAATAAAATGAGATGAGTGCCACAACCCCAGAGTCGGTCACGACTGGACCTAACGGTCAGGGGTCCCTTTACCTTTTTATACTGGAATGAAGCTTCCCCCCTCCACTTAATACAGTTCATCTGGACTTGCTGGTATGGGTGTGCTTGGGTATATGTGTGAACAGGTCTTTTAAATCAAAAAGCAGACATTTCCCACCTTGTTCTCCCGCTTCCCATTTAACATTTCAAAGTAACCCAAGGCCACAATCCCCTCCCCCTTAGTTCTAAGGTGCGGGTGGACAGCTTGTGATGAGGTATGTATTTTTACCCTCAGCTCATCAGAAGCTGATGGGCCACCTGGCCATGTGGTGAAGCAATTAGTCAACCGCTTCAACGAGTGTCCACTGCAATGCAGCAGTAGCACGGATCAGCTCCCATGCCAAGAAGTGCAAAGGGTTATGTGAACCGGATCTCAGATAAAGCTACTGAGAAGTGGAGAATTTGCAACAGCCCATGAAATTCAGTCAACATCTATCGTGAAGCGTCAGCGAAACGGCAAGGGGCACTTCAAAGGGTTCAGCATCAGTTCTTCAGCCCTGACCAGTTTTACATTGATGGCACAAATCTCTAAATAAGAACATAGGAGCCCTGCTGGATCAGACCAAAGGACCATCTAGTCCAGCAGTCTGCTCTCACAGTGCACAACCAGAAACATATGGCTACGAACCTGAAAAGAAAAGAGCAACCAGAATTCTTGAGAAACTCCCCTATGAGGAAATGTTACAGCATTTGGGGCTTTTGAGTTTAGAGGAAAAGGTGAGTAAGAGGCAACGTGACAGAAGTGTGCAAAATTATACATGGCTAGAGTGGATAGAGAAAAGTTTTTGTCCCCCTTGCATTACACAAGAACTTGGGGACATCCAATGAATCTAAATGTTGGAGGATGAAAGGAAGTACTTATTCACACAGTTAAACTATGGAGTTTTCTCCCCTGAGAGGCAGTGGTAGCCATGGCCTTAGAAGATTAGGCAAATTCATGGAGGATATGGATGCAAATGACTACTAACCTCCACCTCTGCTGTTGGAGGGAGCATGCTTCTGAAAACCAGTGGCTGGAAAATGCAGGAGGTGAGAGGGCTCTTGAGCCTGGGTCCTGCTTACAGGTTTCCCCCAGGCATCTGATTGGTCACTGTGAGAAAGGATGCTGGACTCAAATGGACCACTGGCATAATCCAGCAGGCTCTTTTCTTCTTGTGACTTGAATGCAACCAAGCTTGTGATATATTCCAACAGTGGAGGCAGAACACAGGCTAATAACCATGGTCATCCTCCGTGAATTTGTCTAACTAGCATGAGTGTTTTTCCAGAGCAATAAATAAATAGATTCTAGAGCAGGGATTCCCAGTCCTGGACATCTAAGCACCGGAACCTCCTGCTCCAGAATGAAAGTTCATCCTTCACTTGGTAGCTCAAGGTAAAAAAGGTAAAGGTAAAGGGACCCCTGACCATTAGGTCCAGTCGTGACCAGCTCTGGGGTTGCAACGCTCATCTTACTTTATTGGCCGAGGAAGCTGGCATACAGCTTCCGGGTCATGTGGCCAGCATGACTAAGCCGCTTCTGGCGAACCAGAGCAGCGCACGGAAACGCCGTTTACCTTCCCGCTGGAGTGGTACCTATTTATCTACCCGCACTTTGACGTGCTTTCGAACTGCTAGGTTGGCAGGAGCAGGGACTGAGCAACGGGAGCTCACCCCATCGTGGGGATTCGAACCGCCGACCTTCTGATCCTAGGCTATGTGGTTTAACCCACAGCGCCACTCGCGTCCCGTAACTCAAGGTACACAGATGCAAATGCACAGGGCTGCACAATTCCAGCAGGCTACTCCAGCTCCTCTCTCCACTCTTCATTTTACAAACGCTTGCAACAATTACAACAGATCTGCCATTACCCAGGACAATTATTTTTGTTTTCCAGTCCTTACAGTCATTTAACAAATTAACTGGGCAACCATCACATTCTTGCTTCCTTAACAGAATGTCTCTATAACTCATGTTCTGATGCGTCAGCATAGCCAGCCAGGAAATGGCTCTGCATAACACATCAATTGCTTTTTAAGATTCATCTGAAAGATCAGCACTTTTCACAGGGATAGTGACAGACGTGGAGGCAGCTTTTAGCAAACGCTGCTGCACTTCATGCACTGAATAGATCAAGCTTATTTTTATTTATTTTTTAATGGTTTCTGGTGTTAAAAATGCACAGAACATTTCAGAAAAGAAGAATAACAATGCAGGATCAGGCCAAAGGCCCATCTAGCACTGCAACTTCCTTTCTCAGTATTCATCCAGATACCCATGGTAGGGCCTGAGTGCAACAGCCTCTGAACAGTTGTCCATAAATGGATGCCTTTTCTGGTTGTCTTGTTTTTTTTTTTACGTCAGTCTAATTGCTCTGGTCTGGATTTTAGACCTGGCAAATAGACAAAAGCAGCTTCCATATGAGTTTTTGTCTGCTTCTTCTTCAGTTACCCCCTTCACTGTAACCTTGGATGACTATTTTTCTAAGTTAAGGAAGAGAATTCATGCACCAGAGAGTCCATCCTCATCTGTTTCCCCGCTTTACTGGATTTATGAGCCCTGGTATCATTCCTGGGGCTGGTCCAGATTCTTTTCTTGCCTCTGGGTGCCATTTTAGATTCAGGCCAAGTTAAAATCTCAGTAGTTAAGAGTATCAAATTCAGCTGACTTCCACACTTTTCACTTAATAAGTGGGGTGCTGACAGTGCAGATAAGCTCCAGCTCCAGGTTTGTTAATTACTGCTTACCTCACAGCTCAACATTCTTCTGCTCTCGAGCTCCAGGTTAAAAAGAAACGGTTGGTGATTAAGAAAAATAAAATACTTGGTCCAAAATGAGTTAAAACGAGATAAAATCAATTAAAACTCAGTTAAAATTTGGGGAGCTCTGGAGCTGACTGCCTGGCCTGCCGCCATCTTGACCCGAAGCTCATGCACCAGAACTCTCCTTCCATTACTGAGGTCCCAGAAGTCTTGAGCCGAAACTGCTGGTTACATTATATTTGAAAATTGATTGGGACACTTACCTTGATGGCTTTGTCATTTTGTTAAAGTCCTCAGTTATATTTGGCACTGTGTTATTGCTATTGTTGCTGCTATTACTAATACTGATACTGCTGCCGCTACTACTACTACTACTACTACTACTACTACTACTACTACTAAAATGCATGTACATTTCAATCCTCCTTAATCCATAAAGGGTTGTGATAGGGCAAAGAATCAGATGTACAGCCAATCCCAAACATTTTAAAGTACCAAATATTTTTAGTAGAAAAATATGAGGGAAAACCTAGAATAACTAAAATATATTTATTCTGAAGCAAGTTCCCCCAGGTTGAATGGGAATGTCATTCGTGATCATTTGTACTCATGATGGTATCAGAATAGTTATATGCTTTCAATACTGTTTGCACCTGCAAATGTTTTGGACCTGAGAATGCCTTGTTTCCAATCAGTGGATGCCTTGTATCTTGCTGCTATGCTCCTGTAACTTCTTATACAACAAATGCTCTGGTTCATTTTGAAATGCAAGAGTGCCCCTCCAGATTGCAGGAATGTAGTGGCATTGGGGAAGCATCACAGAGCCAATAAAGTATAATGATGTGTGGACAGTCCAGTCCTAACCCACTACTAATCCATCATTATTGTACCAATAGGTAAGGTAAAGATAAATGACCCCTGGATGGTTAAGTCCAGTCAAAGGCAACTATGGGGTACAATGCTCATCTCCCTTCAGGCCGAGGGAGCCGGTGTTTGTCTGCTGACAGATTTCCGGGTCATGTGGTCAGCATGACTAAACCACTTCTGGACACCATGATGGAAGCCAGAGCGCCACCATCATCATAAACAACAAAACCCCACTGCAGCACCCAAATTACAAGAAAAAGGATGTAGAGAAAACTTTAGGAAGAACATCCTGATAATACAAGCTATTCAACTGTGGAACAGATTGTCTCAAAAGGTGGTGGACTCAGTGTTGACAGCTAGGCGGTTTTAGCCTCGGGACCTAATGGTCTTATGGGGACTACCTCTTTAGATGGCGATATGTGCTAAGCCAACCTGCTCCTTCTGTTAAGCGGGCTCCTGGTCTCTGTCTGCTCCTGATAGTACCACTGGGGTGTGCTCTTCATTGCAGGTTTTTAAGCAGAGGCTGGGTGGCCACCGATCAGGGTTGCTGTAGTAGTCTATTCCCTGAATTGGCAGGGCGTGAACTGGATGTCATTTGAGGTCTTTCAACTCTATGGTTCCATGGAGCATTCCCTGTGGGCAGTTTTGTAGACTGAGCTCAATAGGCAATAGGCCAAACCAAGGAGGAACATCTTGCCCAATGCCCTGGTGCCCCCCAAAATCTGGAGCCAGCTCTACTTAGGTCCAAGTAAATGAGCATAGGACTGTAGCCTTAAACAGATAAAATGCTGGTGCTAAGGCCTCTCTGCCTTAGAGGATTAATCATGGATGCCAAAGGAGTTGTATCATTTGCCTGACTCATGTGGTATGAACATTATTTGCGCATCATGAGATCCAGACATAGGGAAGTGTTCCTCTAGTAACAGATAAATCAATTTCGAGTGTGTAGAGGGGAAAGGATCCATGGAATAAGAGAGCCACAAGACAATGATCCACTCTATAAAGCTGATTCCCTCTTCCCAGGAAACCCAGGGAACTGTAGTTCTGTCAGGTGAGATGAAGGATCTCTGAAAAAGCTTACCACTTTGGCAAACTATAGTTCTAAGTCCCACTCAGAGTAGACCCAATGAAACTAATGGTCCTAACTTACCTTATTTTTTGCTCTATAAGACTCACTTTTTCCCTCCTAAAAAGTAAGGGGAAATGTGTCTCTGTCTTATGGAGCGAATGCAGGCTGTGCAGCTATCCCAGAAGCCAGAACAGCAAGAGGGATTGCTGCTTTCACTGCACAGCGATCCCTCTTGCTGTTCTGGCTTCTGAGATTCAGAATATTTTTTTTCTTGTTTTCCTCCTCCAAAAACTAGGTGTGTCTTGTGGTCTGATGCATCTTATAGAGCGAAAAATACGGTAGTCGTATTACATTTCAATGGGTTTAATTTGAGTAAAACTCAGCTGAATACCACCCCAGGATTATTTGGAAGAAGCTGTTATGACAGCTAACTTCTAAAACTGATATGAGTTTGCAGAAGAGCCGTGGAAAGAGAGTCAATGGGTAGGGTGGCTGAAGGAGATATGTGATAGAGATGGTGAAGTTTTCGTTTGTGTGAAAAGTAGGGGGAAATCAGGATAATGTCTTTCAGCCCAGACTGCAGAGCTTGTAACTACCAGGTCCATTAGCAATTGCCTTTCTTGGAGGAGGACGGAAGAGCTGGTGTCCTGCGTGCCGCTGTCAAAATGTGAAAGAGATTAAAGGAGGGCACACCTGTTGTGTTTCGAAAGTACCATAGTGTCTGTAACACAAATGCAGCTGGCAGATGCATCAGAAGCCTGAGCTCCCTCTCGATTATCAGGCTGCCAACTGCAAAGCTGAAGCAGCTTAAGGAAAGGAGAGTAGCTGTGGGAGAAAATGAACCACACAGATCTCCATGTGTAGGAAGGGGGAAATAATTCTGCAGGTTTTTTGCAAATGTGTGTGCTTATGGGGGGCGGGGATCTGGCAGGTTGCAGAGGATGGCCTTGTGAAATTCAGAATGTTCTGAACTTCGCAGGTCAGGCTCCGTGTTAACTAGCTTTGTTCAGTGGGGTTTCCTGTGATTAGGCAACGGCCGGCTGCAGTACCCTGAGTTCAGTTAGAAATACAAGCAAATGTTTCAAAATACAGTACCAGGCTGTATTCATGTGCACTGGAGTTGAATGCACTTCTCCTGTACAATACTCATTTAAAAAGTGAAAGTTATGAAGCACATGAAGTACCCAGCCTGTGCTTTGGTGCTATCTACCTATATTCTGCCACAATATCGTTTTTCAGTCTCGTAAAAATGTCAAGTCATTAGAGATTTGGCACGATCTGCTCTTGAACCTGACCTTTACAGTGTGTTTTACAACTAGATGGAAATTCAATTCTGAATTCTGTTCAGAAGCTCATTAAGGCATACAGGCTCTCATTCCTGATACATTTTAGCTTGCAGTTAATTTAAAAAAACTATTTTGAGTTGCTGTGATGCTTTTAAATGTTTATTGATTACTACATTTAGTTTTGTATCACGGATGGTAATTATTACTGCTATTAGACAATAAATAAATAACTGAACAAGATTGCACCTTTTGACTTACTGATTTTTTTACAGCAGCTGTATTGTTAAGACTCCAAGCACTACCTCTCTCACTATAATTTGTATTGACTAATTTACTAACACCACATTCCTAACCACATTGACTCAAGTCCTATCAAATTCAGTGGGGCAGACTCCCAGGTAAGTGGGGTTAGGATTGAAGCCTAAATGATATTAAATATGGTAATGTGTATGACAGAGATCTAATTGTATCTCAGTGTGTAGGTATATATGTATAAGCACACACACTCACGCAAATAATCTCAAACAGCAGGCTGGAAAACAATTCACAATGGTGTTTATTGCAGTCATCTATATATAGCAAATGCAGTTTCATGGAGGCTTTGCTTTGAGAGCTGCTTGATCTGCCTTTCCATCACCATGTGATAGAAAGTACTTCTTTGCCCCACAAGGCAAGCCAAAGAAGAAATTTGCAGTGCATGAGCTTCAGTTAATATCACCAAAAGCAGGTGTCATGGATTGTCGCTAATATGGCAAAGAACATTAAAGCAGTGCAAATCCTGGCTGCTGCTTAAATCCAGTGTCTCAAGCTGGCAGATCAACAGCATAAATATAGATTAATCTGCACATTTCATCCCATTAAAAATTGTTGGGGTGTAGCTAAGGACTGGTGCAATACCTGTATGCTACTTTGGGCAAAAAGTGTACATTTTCATGTTATGCACAAATGTACAATGTGGATTTGTGTGTGCATAGCAGAGAGGGGAAGCCAAACATATCCACATCCCAGAGTCAAATTTTCATTAGACTAACATTAGCGACTGGGTATGTTCAATGTCCATCTGCACCGAAGCATTATGGAACTTGCTCCCAGATTCACAGCATGTAGCATATACAGGATCTGCATTGGGATGCCTCACATCTTAATGTTGTTACATATCTGAACCCAATCTGTGCTTGCAGTTCCCAAACCTGCAGGGGACTCTGTGCCTTCTATACGTGTATCTTGATTCCTGGTTCAGAGTGAATGTGGATACAGTATTTTGAATCTTGCTCTGTATTTTCAGGAGAGGGTGGCTATGAAATCATGTGGCAGAGCAGCAGGGCACCACCCCACCATGCAGAGAACCTGCAATGTTAACTGGCCATCAGCATAATCAGCCATTCATGCTTTGCAGAGGATCCCAGTTCACAATGCAGGCTATCTGAGAGGTGGACTCCTACATCATGCTACTGCAATAGTGTACTGACTGAACCTGGGCAGTAAATAAACATCAAGGTGTCAATGGAATGATGAACAAGTGAATGAAATATCACCAACTGGCTCAAATGAGTAACTGTCCAATGTGCCTGGTGTGTGTGACTAGATCCAGGAAACTGATTTTCTAGATACATTTCAATCAGAGTTTAGGCCTAGTTTTAGCACAGAAACTGCTCTGGTCACCCTGTAAGATGAACTCTGTCGGAAGAGAGACAGGGGAAATGTGTCCTTGTTCATTCTCCTTGACCTCTCAGCAGCTTTTGATACCATCGACCATGAAATCCTTCTCAAGTGGCTGTCCGAGTTAGGGGTGGGTGGCGCTGCTTTGCCAGTCCTACTTGAATGGTTGTTTCCAAAGAGTGCTTGGGGAGTGATCTTTGGTCCTGTGGAGACTTCAGTATGGGGTTCCTCAGGGTTTGATTGTATCCTCTATGGTGCTTAACATCTACATGTCAGATGTTGGAATGTCTTTGCTTATGCCTAGCCATGTGTCCTAGACTCTGCCATTGTACCTGCTGAACCTTGCAACCTTTATTCTGAACTGATGCAAAGATTGTGTCACCGATTTCCTTAATAAAACTTTTAGGGTTTCCCACGCCAAGAGTCTGAGTTGTTTGTCTGTTGGTGGGAGCCAGGACATTGATAGCCTTACCCTCCATGAATCAATCTAATCCTCTTTTAAAGCCATCCATGGTGGCAGCTGTCCTTCCATCTTGTGGGAGCCAACTCCATAGTTTAATTATGAACTGTGTGAAGAAGTACTTTCTTTTGTCTCGCCTGAACCTTCCAATATTCATCTCAACCACTGCTCAGGGTGTTTCAAGCAGTGAATGATGGCACTGCAAACCAAACTTCCATCACTCAGAGCTCCTTATTGAATCTCAACTATTTGACCTCTCACACGCTATTACAGTCCATTCCATTTATATTTATTTCACAAACACACAGCTAGTACAAATTACTGTTTACGCTGCACACAACAACAATGCTGCAGAGGCGTAGCCAGAGAAGCAGCAACTGGAGGCCTAGAAATTCTGCTCAGATGGAGAAATCAAGTGGTGCAGCAGTTGGACCATCTGTCCCTGGGAAGGCATTGCTATCTAGCCCCCTCCGCCCGGTACCTGCCTGCTGTGAGGATGAATTAGGAGCAGCAGCAGACAGACCCACATGACCCAGAAGGTAGGCCTGTCTACATGGCAGTCATTTTGATTTGGTCAGGGCTGTTTCTGGATAGAGGCACAACTGGTGCAGATCCCCGTCGAAGGTGTTTCTCCTTTTGTGTCAACCCGTTGAGTTTGCACAAGGGCCACATCCTTTTTAGTCTCTATTTTTTAGGGAGGAGATTGTACTTGACTAGGAAACTTTGGGCAAATTGCTGAATTCTCTCCCATTGTGCCATCCATTAATACCGGCTGAGCTCCCAATCTTTTTTTTTTTAAATTGTTTGTTTTCTGAGTAGTTATTTACGTGGATTGCTTGTTCACCCTGAATCCTTGAGTAGTTAGAATGGGGTGGTAGAGGTGACAGCACCAGATAATACCTCTAAGTGGGATAAGCATTTTTTAGTGTCTCTCCTTGTCTGTGACAAGGGTATGGGATTTAGGGCTGGCGAAAGAATGATTTCATCCATTAGCTTGGGCTGGGGCTTCTGTAAAAACTTGTCTTCTTTGCCAACATGGTGCTCTCCAGATATTGTTGGACTATCATTCCCATCAGCCCCACCAGGTGGCCTCAGGTGCAGTGTAAGACACTGTCTCTCTGCTCTTGTTGAAGTAAGAACATGAGTCCTGCTGGATGAGGCCAGTGGCTCGTCAAGTCCAGCATCCCGTTCTCACAGTGGTCAATGAAATGCCTATAGGAAGACCATAAGCAGGACCTAAGCACAAGAGCACTCCCAGCAACTCCTATTCAAAGTCCATAATGCCTCCAACAGTGGAGGTAGAACGATGTCATGCTAGCTAGTAGCCATTATCCTCCATGAATTTGTTGAATCCTCTAAAAAACTGCCCAAGTTAGCACCCATCACTACTTCTTGTGGAAGCATATTCCATAGTTTAGCTATGCTCTGGGTGAAAAAATACGTTCCCTTGTCATATTTAAATAAGTAAGTCCAGTCACCTTCTGTATGTGGCAATGGGAGAGAGGCAACCATTTTGTCCTTTATTCTTGTCTAAGCCCAAATATTTGAAGTACTCCTAGATTTTCAGCTCACTGATTCCCCCACCCCACCCAATGAAGGCCTTTTATCCTCTGTTCCAAGGACAAAAGGGGCTAAAAGGAAGCACATAAAAGTGTGTGTGTGTGTGTGTCCACAAAACTTCTTGTCTTCAATTTTTCTCATGATACACACTGCTTGTGCTTGAAATGCTATCTCCTTGGATTTCAGTAAAGCCAGCTATTCCCATAAATACTCTTTCATGCCAACAGCACTGTAAATTCTAGATGGATGTAGTGAAGATTATTTGCATGTCAGGATGGCAGGTGTTTAGCTCTTAATCTGTTTGGTGGAAAGGCATTCATGCAACAGAAATCGAGCAGTAGTTCTGCTTTCTTTAAAAGGTGCTTCTTTCTAAAATAAATGCTGCATGATGAGCCAGGGAGGGGGATGCGAAAGGTTAACAATTTAATAACTTCATCATGCCTTGGTCAGCATGTTTGCAAAGAGCATCTGGCGTGATGGTGTGACTTGATTAAGGGGAAAGGGAGTACTTTTTTGTATCTGTTATTTCGCAAGTACTTCTGCCCCTGACACTAACAGGGCTTCAGTTACAAGGCAGCACATTGCACTGTGTAATACAGCATGCCAGAATATGATCCGTTCTCATCCTGGAGAGGAAATGCAGTCTCCCATTCTAAGGGGCAATGTAAGGCCTCTAAATCCTTTTAATCTCACTCAGGTTAAGGTCTTGAAACCTGTCCAGGTTTACAGTTCCATTCCTTGGAAGAGGGTTGTGCTTGCAGGGAAAGGCAAATCTGAAAAGGTTGCCAGGAGTGTTTGACATGTGCAAAATAGCTTATTATGATCCTAATCTCTCAAATGAAATAGGGGACTAAAGATTTGGGTGTTTGTTTGTTTGTTTAAAAAAAATTAAGGTCATGAAAATAGGTCTCTAATGCACAGAAAGTTTTGAGATGTTCAGAATGCTTTAACAGAAAAGACAATCTAGTATAAGTTGTTCAGGAATAAGGTCAGATCTACAAATGTAGCAGAATGGCAATGAAATGTTTGTGCCACTTCAAAATGAAGTTACAATTTTTGTTCCTGCTTTTAAAGAAATGTAACTCAACATTATAACATGCATATAAAAATAAATTGATTTAATGATAGTAGTTATTCAAGTACACCACAAGAAACAACGCATCTCAAAAAAACAAATTCTTCCCATTTCCAATTCCAGTTATTACATGCATTTGTCCTGTTAACTATCCATCTAAATGGCAGGTACTACTTAAGCCAAACTGCTAAGGATTACACTAAGGATAACAAGATTTTGCTCCTGTGTAATTATTTTAGCTGCAACAGATTATTTTAGCTGCAACAGATTCTGCACTCTTCCTCCTCCTTCTTCTCATAATCAGTTTCCTAATTCTTTAAATTTCAGTGGATCCCCCTCATTATTAAATATATACCGGTTATTATTTTCCTGACAAAAAAGTTAGCATGAAAAGAAAACAATTCCACTATGTAGGAAGCTTCCAACAAGCGTAAGATTCACGAACCAGGAAGGAAGACAGTGGTATAGTGTTTTCAGCAGAGCTTGACCTGCAAGAAGGCTCAAAGTGGCTCTACATTTAGATGTTTTTGAAGCAGTTTTGTCCCACCTTTCAACCAGAAAAAACAGTGGTTATAAAAATCAATAATAAAAGGAAACTCAGCCACCTGATCTTAGTTTTTATAACAACTGACTAGAATAAAAACAATTGAAGAGAAGGCACCAGAAGATGGTCTCTCAGTTGAACAGGTGGAGTGGCCCTGCTTCCCTTCTCTTCCTCGCCCCCCTCTCTCTCCTGCAGACTGATGGAATAGGTGCTTATGTAAAGTAAATCACTTTACACTCTATCAAATAAATTCTGCTGCACACCAAAGTCTGCAGTATTAATTGTATCAGGCGTCTTTAGCTGGCCCTCAAGACTCTTCCTAGGCTAAACCAGACCATGTGGGAAGAGTGCTATTGCACTGAGATCCTGCTTGTGGGTTTTTTGTAGGCATTCTGGTTGGCTACTGTAAAAATAGGATGCTGGACTAGATGCTCCTGTGGTGTGATGCAGCAGGGCTCATCTTATGTATTATTATTATTATTTTTTGCATCCGTATCTAATACTTATGAAAAATGTTCTATATTAAACTTTCCTAGTAGCACCCATGTTGCAGACTAAAGTAAGAAATTACATATTTTTTTGAAGGTGTGTCTTTAACTTCTGAAACACCAAGAAACTAATACAATATAATATTTCAACACTAGAGGGCCGTTTTGTACAAGCTAATGGAATTCTTGGTGCTATCCAGTCAGCCCACGTTGACTTGCAAGCCTCAAAAAGCAAGCTACAATCTGAACCCCTGGCATATAGTGGAAACTTCATTAAATGTGTTGTATTTTCATACTGGGTACAGAGATGACAGGTTGTAACTGGGGTATTTTTTTGCAGGCAACTCTTAAAACAAGACGTCCTTCCAAACCAGTTTTTGCCCTTCATAATCAATTTCCTCCCTGGAAATTATCTTTCTCCCACTGGACCTTCCTGGACACTTGAAATAGCTCTCCATGACCAGATGCTAAAGTGTGAAATTGTGATGCTTTTCCTTTCTACTGCCCAGGGACTTAAATCCCTCCCACCTGATCTTAGACACAGATGTCCTGAGAAGTGATTCATGATCCAAATTGATTCCCAAATTTGGCTATCCTGTATGGCAGGTTGTTACATTATGAACACTGTATGACTGGCTCAGTGCCTTACTCTGATTGAATGTCCAGCCTGTAATATAACCTGAGCATTCCATTTTCCTAGAAATGCTGTCTTCGATCTAACTATAATTTTAAAACTGTCTTATTTTGTAGTCATAGAATGCTTCTAGACAACAATTACTTTAAAATTATCAGTTATTAATAGACTATAGTAGGTAAATTAGTAAAAAAAAAAAAACCCTCTTATCTGGATATTCCCCCATTGTTGAGTATCATCAAAGTTCTTCTCCTAAAAAAGATGGAATGTGGCACGTGGCACTCTCTTTCCCTCCTTTCTTATGGATCTATTTTCATTCTATTTCAATATTAATCATCTTTAATGTTAGTGATCTTTCTATCTATTAAAGACACATAAGACTCCATCTTACATTGTTTCACAAGTTTTACCTTACGCAGTATTGCCAATGTTAAATAGAAGTCTACCCCAACCAGCTACCTGATGTTATGAGGAAATGTTACCGACCAAAACTGAGCTGTCATAGATAAAAAGAAACATTCACTGTGGAACACATCACTCCTTCCTTTTTCGAGTTTTCTACTCGGAGTCGAGAGTGGATTTCATGGTCTTTATTCAGCTCATAGTGGTGAGAAGGAGGAATGAAAGTTCCCCCAAAATATCTGCTTTATATACATTATTTACACAATGGGCTGCACGTGATTGGCTAATTCCAGGATTCTCCTGTAGGCCAATCAGGTTATAGATTCACTTACACCCAGAGCTGGACCAATCATACTGCTGCATTGTTCTAGGACCAATCAGATTGCTGCATTCTGAATCCTATTGTTCTAGGACCAATCAGACTGCTGCATTTTTAATCCTATTCAACTCATGTACATAACACTACTGCTGTTCCTTTTCCCACCAATGGAAAGGAAATGTCTTCGAAGGATCCTTCTCACAACAAACAAATCCCTATTGCATCATAATAAAGACGCCCAGGTTACCTAAAGGTCTACCTTTGCCAATATTAATTTACTTTAGCCCGAAGATAGGCTTTGAACAGTCTTTGGCCTGTGTCCAGTGGAAAGAGAGGATGTGGGTTTGACTCCCCTTTCCAACCATTTACAGACATATCTGAAGTACTTGGGCACCATGGAAAGGGTCTTCTGGGTGGTGGTGCCATGGTCATGGAGCTTTCTCCCTTAGATCTGACAGGCTCCCTTACTTCCTGCTTTCAGGAAGTCTATAAACACATTTTTTATCCAGCCAGGCACTTGATGTATGCCCCATCCCCTGCTGTTTTAAAAGTTATATGCTGTTTTAGTGCTGCTCAAGTGTTTATTCTTTTGAAGTTTTATAATTCTGAATATTTAGCATTTCTGTACTACACTCTTTTTCAAAGAAAGTGAATAGAAATAAATTATATGGTTATGGAACTGTTTCCTTAATCATCTCATTGGCCAACATTGTCTTAAAGCAGAACACTGTAAAGAAAAAACATGGTAAAGAACATTGCCTCTGGTTCAGAAGAAGATACACATTTGGAACATGGTTTTTCCAACCACAGGTTACCCAAATGAAGAATTTTTCCAAACTACAGTTCCTACGCAAATGTCACTTAATTCTACCTGATCCACAATTTCACATCTTTTGTTTGTATTTTCCTTGCTCTCAGTAACAGCTTTCCACCTTAAATATTTGAAAGTAGAAAGATGGGCAAGAACATTTTATTAGCGGGGGTTGGGATTCTTGCTGTGACTGATGGCTGAACACATTTATTTCTGCTATGTACAAATGTGATAGTTTAAAATAGTACTTTATTCAATCGGATGATATGACACACAGTCTATGTATAGTTAATAGTTTTGACCTAGCAAGCTACGCTGATCTTACAAAAATGCTCCACAGTTTCATTACTCTCACCAAAGTGGCTATGAAAATCCAAACCAGTTTAACATTTTCCCAGTGCTTCTCTTCAACTTCCCTTTCCAGACGGTTAAAGACATATCTGAAGATTCAGTAGGAAATTATTTTCTTCTTGTGAGGTACAGAAAGTTGCTTGTTATCCAAGGAACAGCTTTACAAGAGTCAGAGAGAAGGTAAATGTTTTGTTACCCAAGATTATCAATTGTCTTCTGTGCTGAAATGTGATTAGATCTGATTATAACAGGTGGCCATAATCCAGCATAAAGTTAGACATACTTAAGACCCCTTACTCTAATAGGAATTAAGTGCAATTAATTGTGGCTGACATGCCTTGACTAAAACTCTTTCCTCCTATACTCAGTTTATAGGATTGAGGGTTTAACTGATAGATTCCGTGTAATTTAAAATTACCTAAATTCTTTTATTTAACTAGATGTGTTCTAAGATATCCATAAGATGTCTGCTTCAAGTATTTTGGAGGAAAGCAATAATTTTGATATGGGGCTACACTAAAGAAAAACTTTTTGAAATACTTTGAGCATGAAATACTTTAAACATTTTTGCATGAAATTTCAACCAGGTGCTAGACAAACTAACTTCTCTAACATGAACTAAAAATCGGAAGTTTTAAAAAGTTTACTATTAAAAATGCAAGTAATTTGTTGTCTTCAATGCTGTATGAAAACTTAGTTCAATGTGGGCCTCTTGTCCATGCAAACAGTGTCTGGAATTTTTATTTATATATTTAAAATTAGCACTTCAAACAGCAGTATATGCTTTCCACCCTTCTTCTTGTCACAGAGCATTCTCTCCGTCCAAGTACTACGTAATAAATAAGGCTAATATTCCTCTAACTATATAACGACAATATACTGAACAGGACCCCCCGCCCCCGCCCCTTTCATAACTAGAAGTACAAGAATTTCCATATGCTTTCTCTTCATTTTGGGATGTCTGGGGAAGCTGAGCTGCAGATGCTGCTAATACTGCTACTTCAGTTACCAATGGCATTCAGACTGACAGCTCTTCGTGCCAAACCAACAACTGTACTTCATAGCTCTGGAATAAGACACTGGCAGCAGCAGCTACCCCCCCATCTCCGCAGAGACAACAGCAGCCACCCGCCTTACTACCACTGCGGGACTATCGGGCGTCTCTCCAGGGTCTTCCGCTAAACTGCAGGGAGTGAAGTTGGGAACCAACCACTGGAGACACGTGTGTGTGTGTCCCAGCTTCGGGTCTTGGTCGAAATCTCTTTGTTCCCTTCAGTCAACTTGCAGTGATCGGAATGGAACTGCTTACAAAATCGCCTGCTGAGCAGATCGTCACTCAAAAAGGGAGTGCTGGAGAAAGCAACAGCCGGATGATGAAGCACCATTCTCAAGAGCCATCAACATCCTCATCTGAGGAATCAAAATATGTGGAGATTTATGATTTCCCTGGAGGGAGGGGAGAGAGTCCCCAAGCTCTAAAACTGACTTTGGCAGGGAATGGAAGTAAAGTGGCCTTTATCAAACCTAAAAATGGACCTTATGGGATCAGTGAGGTTAACAGATTGGCTAACAATATGCTGGCAGACAAATCTGCAAATGAAGCACCCCAGGATTATAAATCTAAAATGGAAGGCACTCCTTCCCCTGTGGGGATGAAGGCTGATGAGGTGGGGGGAAGCATCACTGGCACCAGCTCAGAAGGGTCGGAGAACACTTTGTCCCCTAGTATCTCCAACATTCAGCTTTACACAAATGGCTGCCCAGAATCATCCTCATCCTCTTGTCCTTCGCCAGTACAAGAGACGGGCAGCTTTCCAAAAATGGATGACATGGGAACGGAGGGGAAAACCTCCTCTTCTTCATTTGGATATGAAAGTGATGAGGACGATGATGCAGACTGCAAAGAAATCTGTCTGAGTAACCAGAGAGGAGGGTGCAGGCGTGCTTCACAACTGATGCACTCGCAGCAAAGCTACACCAGTGAGAACAACTGTAACAATAATGATGAAGCACATTATATTACAACCCATGAAATCCAGCTTAGCGAAGTGGACCATGACATGGACTTTGATTATGGGTTAGCCTCTCGGTGGGATTTCGAGGACAACAATGTGATTTATTCCTTTGTGGATTACGCTTCCTTTGGGAGTGACGAGACTCTTGCGGATACCCAGACAGAAGAGGACAATAGCTGTTATCTCAGCACGACCACCAGTGATCCCAATAATCAGACAGACAGTATCGATAATACCAGCAGTACAGAGATAGTCAGCATTAATTCTGAAAATGATACCCCTAGCACAGACAAATGCGCCAGCTCGGAAGAAAGTCAGTCCAAGAACCTCAGCAACATGAGTGAGAATTCTGCAGGCCAGATACTCCTATCAATCAAACCAACTTCCAGGGCTATAAATGAGCCTAGCAACCAGCACGAAAAGCAAAACATTATTTATGCTGCCAAGCATGAAGGCGACATGAGCCTCTGTGTCTCCACAGCTCATGAACGAAATTCAAGTTTGAAACAAGATGTGTTTCATGACTATGGAAAAAAATTTATTGCAGTTCCTGCACGTTTGCAAACAAGGTGTGGAGCCATAAGAGCAAGAGAATTGGGAGGATATTCAAGCGGTGCCTCAAGCGTGGTAAGTGAGTTGGATGATGCAGATAAAGAAGTAAGAAGCCTGACAGCAAGGGCATTCCGCAGCTTAGCTTATCCCTACTTTGATACCTTGAACCTGAGCTCCAGTGAATCCTCCACATCTCTTTCGGATCACACACTAGGAATCAACCGGTGGTCAACTTACTTGGATTTAAAGTGCGGCAGCCTTGGGCAGAAAGCAGAGCAAAATCTTTTCAAAAGCAGCACCGCATCTGCAGGATGGAACAGAAGCACTGGGACAAAGACATCCAGTGACCAGTTCTACATTCACTCCAATAAGTCACAGACAAAGGCATTAGAGTTTGTTGTCAGCAAGCTTGATGGGGAAATAACGCATGTTGAGACACCACCTTGCTTTGAAAAACGGATCCAGTCAGGCTCCCGGGTTGTTACTTTGTTGGAGACTTTGAATTTTAGCAGCAATATAAAAGCGGGTGTCCCCAGACCTGCTAAACCTTCTGAAAATGCTGCTGCTGGATCAAGTTGCACAGATGAAGTTACAGAAACACTGCCAAAGGAGCTGGGCAATGAAACTTGCAAACAAACTGGGCTGGCTGCAGAAACCATGGAAGGAACACAGAATAAATCAAAGTTTGCATCTAGTCTCCTCAAAAATGTTATCTCAAAGAAAATGCAACTGGAGCACGAGTTCAAAATGGAAAGGGGCGAAATCTCGGACACCACATATTCTGGTATGTCCAATTCCTTATCTTCTAAAGAGGTAGATGGTGCGTTCAAAGAAAAGTTAAGGGATGGGGGTTTGCAGAGACAGAATTCTAGATATTCAGAAGGCAGCTCTGATTACACTATTGTAACAGCAGATGATTTGGGGGAGTTTTTTGACAGCAAGTCCCCTACCTCCAAGCCATCTACTCCCCGGGATGGAAATGTTAGCCTGGATCGATCCCTTTCTGAAACATTCTTAGACGAGGCATGCAAAATAAAAGAGAGTGCTTCTGAAACTCTCAAGGCAACTTTTCTCCGCAGTCAGAACAGTGCATTTAGAACATGGAAAGAAAAAGAAGCAGAGAAAAAGGAGGAGAAAGCTCCTGTGGGAAAACTGAAAATTTCATCCAAAGGTGACAGGAAGGCTGATTTGGGAGAATTCTCAGCCAGCAAATCAACTAAAATGTCTCGTCTCTTTGTTCCAAATATTCAACAAACAACCAAAGAAAAGCAATCCAGCACACAAGTGACAAAATATTCTACAGCAACCAACACAGCAGCTCAGACTGCCATCGCTACCACAATGATAAAGCCCAAACCTCCTGAGATCAAGATCAGCTTGGGTAGCATGCAGCAGAATAAAGATCACCCTTTCAATATTGCTAAGCTCCTCACACCCAAGCTATCTGGAAGTGTCCCAAACTTTTTCAAGGCAGCTGAAGATACCAGAAGCCAGCATCAAAAGCAATTCAAAGGGGAAGGTATGGACAAAGTGCCTCAATTTCTGGTACGCGATGTAAGAGAAAACAAACACAAGGTGCAAGGGCCTATCCATCAGGTTACAGATGTCAGGAAACTAATTAAGAGTAGCTACAGCCATGAGTCGGGGGATAACAACAGTGACAGAGGCAGTGTCAACTCTGACCAGGGAACATCTGAGCAGAAACCCAAGCAGCTGGTGACAGCAGGCATTTCCAGGCCTCTGTCTCCCATGGTGATAACCTGTCAGGCAGTAAGCAACAGCAAGGAAGACAAGAGGGCCAGCAAGGCTTCAGAGACAGGGGCCAAAGCAAGTAGCGGGGGCAAGATGCTGCCATCCAGCCAAGATGGGACAATCCTGGTGCACAGGACCTCAGGGAGGCTGCCCGTAGCTACAATCGCCCCTAACAAAAGCGACCCTCGCCAGCCTGCTGTGCTGAAGATAGTCTCCAAAACATCTGTGCCCTGGAGGCAGCAACCACAGCCGCCGCCACCAATTCAACCTACGCCAGTGGAGAAAAGCAGCAAGGTAGGCCCACTGGTGGTGGCTAGCGAAGAAGAAATTCCACGAGAAGAGGTTGCCAAGGCGCCCCTCACAGCGAACCACCAAGCGCTGGAGAAACTTACAGCGGCCGTCCGGAGCATGGAGGAGCTCTACAGCTTCCACAAGAACGAGTGGAAGCGCAAAAGCGACCCGCTGCCCATCACCGACAGCCACGTCCTGTCCCTCATCGCCAGCGAGGAAAAGGCCACGGGGGGAGCCACGGCCACGGGAGCCAGGGAAGAGTCCACGGCCAGCGCCAAGGCAGAGGACCAGGATGCCAGTCAGAGTGCGGCCTTGACGACTTCCCCCAGCAGCATCGCCAGCAGCAGGCCTGCGCCCGAGCGCCAACCCCACAGCCGGACTGCCAACCCAACCAAGAACGCAGAGAAGGTGTCAGCCAAGATGGCGACCTTCGAAGGCTTGGCACAGGCTCGGGAGCGGGCACGCGGGCCGGGCTTCCGCGGGGAGGCCGCAGGGGGCACGGAGAGAGGCAGGGCACCGGTGGCACCCCGCAGCACCTTCACCTTCAATGCCCAGGCCCAGAAGCCCAAGCAGCAGCAGTCTCAGGAGCCATCTCCTGACCCCCCACCAAGAGGCCTGAAAGGCCAGGCCGGGCCTCGCTCCATCAAGCTCTTTGGGGACAGGCAGGGGAGCCTCGTGGAGCCCGACAGGGTGCCCAAGGTGGCGGCGGCGGCTCCCGACTGCGGGAACTACCTGGCCATCCCTCTCAAGGCATCGTCGTCGACGGAGCAGCCGGGGGCTGCCACATCAGGAGACCGAGGCGGCCGCCCGGGCCTAGTCTCCGCGGCGGCGGCAGCGGCGGCCCTGTGCAGCCACCAGCCCTACAGCACCGGCAAGACCCACGGGCAGGAGGCGGCCAAGCAACAGCAGCGCGGAGAGGCAGCTGCCCCGCAGCCTCAGGCCACTCATCCTCCGCCGCCTCCTCCGCAGCAGCAGCAGCCGCCTCAGTTCGAAGTGTCCCCCGCGCAGCTCTTCCCTCAGGCCTTGTCCTTGGCCGCGGCGGCCGCCGCTTTCTCGGGCGCTGCCCAGCCCGCGCCTCTGCTGTGCTTCTCTCCGCCCGCGGCCGCCGAGCCCGCTTCTTTCCCGGCGCCTCAGACGCAGCGCAAAGTGCTGCTGGACCTCAGCACCGGGCAGTGCTACGTGGTGGACGCGCCGCTGCAGCCGCCGCCGCCGCCGCCTCAGAAGAGGCGCCTCTTCGACCCCGAGACCGGGCAGTACGTGGAGGTGCCCCTGCCAGCCCAGGCGCCACCTCCGGCCGTGGCCCCCATGACTCTCCCGGTGTCCTCCCTGGCGCTGGGCGCGGCGGGAGCCTACGGCGCCCCGGCCGCGGCCTACATGATCTACCCGGGCTTTTTGCCGGCCGTCTTGCCCGCCAGCGCCCTGCAGGGCCAGCTCGCCCAGCAGCCGGGCGGAGAGCTTGGCCCCGCCAGCCCCGGGGCGGACAGTCCTTACTACATGCCCACGGGCAAAGCTGCTCAGCAGCAGCAGCCACAGCAGCCGCCACAGCAGCAGCAAGGGGTTCCTGGCGAGGGGAAGGCGCCGCTCATCAGCATCACTTCGCAGCCTCTGGGGCCCAGGATCATCGCGCCTCCTTCCTTCGACGGCACCACCATGCGCTTCGTCGTGGAGCACCGGTGATGGAGAGCCCGGCCAGGGATGCTGCTGCTCGCTGCTGCTGCTGCCACGGGTGAGTTGGGCTCTTGGACAGCAAGCCAGGGCCGCTTGTTTGTGATCCCAGGCCTCCTCACAGGCAACTTAGGAAAGGGCCTCCTACACACACACACACACACACACACCCATGCACGCCCACTAGTCCTAGGATAGCCCCCTGCCCTTCATAATACAGGATTGTCCTGTTTCAGGGCAAAAGGGTACATCCTGTATGGGTACAATTTTGACCTGGGTGTCAGGTCTTCTCTCTCTCTCTCTCTGCCAAGTTGCATGGTGTGTGAACGGTAATTTATTTCAGCTCTGGGTAGCCAAGCACAGAGAGATTTTACGAATCCATGTGTGTGCACACCTACAGATTCCAGAGGAGCCATCCTGTTAGGTTGCAATGAATTGTAATGCGTTGCTTTGAAGTCACATCAGCATCAGATTTTTAAAAAACAGCACTCTTCCAATCGCAACCTTGTCCTGTATTTTGCCAGAACAAAGGTGGCAACCCTACTTCCTACAAATGTGTGTGTTGTGAGGTGGGAGCCCTGTGGGGTAAGCCACTGTGCACATTGAGATCTTGCTTTTACTTTTACCTTTGATTCAGGGCAGCTGGTCATCACGCTAACAACTTGAGCAGCCCTTTCTCGATCCCCATGAACAAGCTGGTACTGATGATGATTAGTTATTAAATTTGTCACAAGTGGCTCTCTTGTATATTCACACCAGGAAGCAGTTGCCAAAGGGGAATAATATGTGTGAACTCACATGATGGTGTACTTGAGGTTTATACATGTTTGCTGTGCAGAAAGCGATGTCCTTAAAGGTAGTCATTGTTGCACGTGTGTAGTAGCCCTGTGATTAATTGGAGGGGAGGAGGTTAAAGTTTTCTGTAATGGATTAATCAAACTCTGTGTCTGAGCACTTTCAGGTTTATTGGTTAATGCACCCACTTGCATCTTCTCCAAGATAGGTTTTTGGGGTTTTTTGGCAAGAGAGAGGGTTAGCAGAAGAATAATGTTTTGGAAGATGAGAGGCATCAGATTCTTAGTGGTCCCTGTTTGATTATAAGGCAGGGTAAATTCAGAGGAACAGCTGAGCTGAAGAAAGTGAGGAGTGTCTTGTGTGTATTGACTGTTAGCGTGAACGCTCTGACATATCACAGAAGTGGCAAGATTGTAGATCACCACCTGGCTCACACTACACACTTCAAAGAAATGCCAAGAGCCACTGAGCTGCAGTTTCATCACTCATCTGTGACATATGAGACTGTTCATACTAACAGTAGAGTTGCCAACTTTTTTCTGGTAGGGCTTTAACAGCTGCTCGACAAGCAGAGATTCTGCAGGTGTTTTTGTTCATTATGTATAGATAAAGGTACAGAAGTCTTGCCAGGAAAAGAAAGTTGGCAATCATAACATTCAGCAAATTACCTCAGAGAGGTCTTGCCGGTTCAGAACATTTTAATGTTAGCCATGCTCAGAGTAGGCCCATTGAAATTAGAGTGCATGACTTACTTAGGCCTGTTACTGTAATTTCAATGGATCTACCCTGAGAAGCATTTATCTCAGGGTACCCATGGGTACCATGGCTTTCACTCTAGCACTCCTAGAAAAAAATCTATGGGGTAAAATGCACAGATACCTTCTAACTGACTTCTGTGAAATGAGTGGGTGTACTGTGGCCACCATCAGTGTGCGTGTGCACATTTAAAATCAATATTGTATAATCTCCACAATTGGGACCAGCAGCACATAGCTGATTTCTCATGGTAAGTATAAGGTTGCTGGAGGTAGCTATCAAACTTTGTGCTATGCAATTATCCCCATGTGTTATGCTATGTCCCCCCATAACAGCTATTTTGTGACTGGCACCCCCCAGTTGCATACAACCCATAGGTTTTTTTTAAAAAAAGGCCTAGGGCATATAGCAGCTTAGGTTTCAGCAGGGAAACAGTGAAATGAAAAGAGTTCATTACCATGTCAAGATCTTGATCTGGACTGGGCTCACTTGTGGTGGCTTTTTGCAAAAAATGAGACCTGGCTAGACCCACAGTATTCAAAAATGGTTATTAAAGCGATGTTTAGTTTGGCCTTCATTGCACCCAGTGGGTGAGAGCAGGGTAAGCCTGGAGTCTGCTGTATGTCTTGGCCAAGGTTCAAAATCAGCAAAAGATTCTCCTGCATCATATTGAACTTCATTTTCTAGGATGCTTTCCCCCCACTTGAAGAGTCTCATCTTCTTTCTTAGAGAGGTGTATCTGTGTACGGAGGGATAAGCTTGAGTTGAGTGTAATAAATCTTTCATCTTAATGGGGGAGTGGATACTCTATATTTGTGGTTACACAAATAGCCTTGTCGGTCTCTGTACACTAGAACTTCAAGCAAGCTAAGTGTGCACTTAGATGAGATGGCAGGAGGACACCTCCCACTCTTTCTTTTTAAAAAGGTTAAAAACAGCTATACGGTAACCAGGTTGGGCTCACAGCACACCCCTCCAACGCCTTCCTTTCATTTTTAAATCATCCCCCCTGCCTTGAAGCAGCTACTTGCCCAGCGTGAGTGGGGAGGAGGAGCTTTGAGTGAAAGGGCTACCCATCCCCTACTGCTGTGGCTCTAATCCAATATAGGCAGCTGGTATTCTTTTTTTAATGCAAAAGGTCCACTATCTCATCTAGAGTAACCTTTTACTTTGTGGATTCAGTGCAAGGCGTAATCACGAAAGCAACCTGCCCAAGCAGGTTGTGAGTCTTGGATTCCCAGCAAGTGGTATTCAAAGACATATTGACTCTGATCTTAAATGTAGAACGTAGCCAACATGGCTAGTAGCCATTGCTAGCCTTATCCTCCATGAATTTGTTTAATTCTGTTTTAAAGCTATCCAAGTTGGTAGTCATCACTAGCTCTTGTGGGGGTGAATGCTACAATTTCACTATGCCCTGCGTGAAGAAGGACTTTATTTGATCTGTCCCGAATCTTCTTATATTGAGCTTCATTGGATGCTCGCAAGTTCTAGTGTAATGAGAGGGGGATATTTTTCTTTCTTTCTCCACAAAATGCATAATTTTATACACTTTTATCCAATCACATGCACTAAGATTCAAACTTAAGAGGTACATTCTGCTTGGGCTTTGTCTAAAGATGTTTTTGGTATAAAAATAGAAACTGGTGGCCCTCAGCATAATGGAAATCATTTGGGGAGTGTCTTCAAAGGTAGAAATTTCCTGCACCTTTTTGACTACCAACTTTGGTTTCAAGTCTTGTTTTTGTGAATGAGGAATTTAACACAGATTTAAGATGCAGAAGCAGAGAGTGATGTAAGCGTGTCAGGGTTGGACGGGGAAACCTTCAAGGTTCCTTCCAACTTTATGATTCTGAGATCAGATTTTGGACTGGAGAATTTATGAATTGTATCTAATATAAACCATGTGCAGAATACTCCCACTGTATTTAATGGAGATGGTTAGTCTAGGGTGAGTGTGACTGAGTTGGATATAGCCCTATCAAGAACAGTAAAGCAGCATATTGAATGATGTGTGTGTGTGTGTGTGTGTGTGTGAGAGAGAGAGAGAGAGAGAGAGAGAGAGAGAGGTTAATAATTGGATCTTTATTCTAAGATGCTGTCTAACAAACTTTGTTTTGTAAATCTAGGATTTATTTTTTTGTTTGTACTTTATCTTACAGGCACAAACAACGAGAATTTCTTTCCCTTAATCTGAAAACGACTTGGTAATGCTAAGCTCTCATTTAAGCTGCTTTTTCTCTTTGTCATGTATTTCTCATGCATTTTTTGTACAACACAAGTGTTGATGATGTTCATGTTTGTATAACACCCCCTCCCCCTGTTTTTTAACTGTGCGTAAATTTAATTATGCAAGTGTGGGCGGGTGAGTTGTGGTATTTTTTGTAAACTGTCTATATATAATGCAAGGTAATTGTTATGCCTGCTAACACATGTGGATAACTACATGTTACATGCAAATGCATGTAAAGAAACAATACGAGCCATTTGCTTTTTAATGAAAAGCAGCTTTGAATGGAAAAACAACAGAATGCAGAAAGAAGGCAAGTGCTTAACCTTTTCCCTGACATAACTGCAAAAACTGGACACGGGAAGGGTTAGCTGCCCCTCCCTCATCGGTGTTTCTTTTTTTTAAAAAAATTGATTGGAAGGAATTTGATACACACATTTGTGTGTAACATGTAGTTTTCCTTAAGCTTTAACTTGAACTATTTTTCAGGGATCCACTCCACTGAGAAAAAGACATGTAAAGATGATGTAAAGTCATTTCAAATTTAGTTCCATTTCTTCAAAGGTATTAAAAGTTCGCAAGTAACAGCCAACACATGTTGTTTCCCCTGAAAGAATCCACAAGTTGTATTCTTGAAATAATCTTCAGTAGGAGCTGAGTTAGGACGTGGTTTACATTATAGGTATGCACTTTGATGAGCTTGGTTCAATGCACCTCAGTTCCAGTTTAGCTAAAGCCAGTCGAGTCTATGCCCCAGTGAAAACATACAGAGCCCAACCAGAGGCACCAGCTTGTGAGGCAGATTGGGGGACCATTGTTCCTTCTGGAGGTGATGCATGCAACAATGTTGCATCAGGATGGGATGTGCAATGTTCCCACATTGCGCTAGGTTGAGGGAGCTAGGAATGCAGCAGCAGCATGACTTCAGTGGCTGGCAGCTCCTCCTCATCCTCCTGTTGTTGTTCTCACCGGCTGGAGGCTGCTTCCCTCTCCTTCCCCTCCATGACAGGAGGAGGAGAAGGAACTGGCCACTGAAGCCGCTCTGCTGCCGTGTTCCTGGCTCCTCTGACCTCACCTAACGTTGGGGGGATGCCCTCCCAAACAAATATGGGGGGGTCAAAAGTGTTCAGCCCCCAGGAGTTGGTGCTCCTGGGCTGGATTCAGCTAACAGGTCCTGCTAGCAGAAGCCCACAATAGGACTTGAGCTAGCACAGCAAAGCTTTCCCCATCTCTCCCCCCTCCCTAATTTGCTAAGGATGGACAGGAGGACCCAAAGAATAGCACACAGGGAAAGAAAGGGGAGATCATTCCATCAGGCAAACAGAAATGCTTGCATTGACAAAGCGATCTCCTTGGATGCCTCCTATTAGTTGCAAGTCGAAGACTGCAAGCATAAAACCACTCACCCAAGTGTAAGACCCATTGAATTCAGTTGGATTTACTTCAGATTATGTATGGATGGGATTGCATTGATTTTAGCAGAATGTGAAGCCCAATCCTATGCATGTTTACTTTGAAGCAAATCACATCAAGTTATTGGGCGTTATTGCCAAATACAGGTGAATAGGATCACACTTTTAGTTATGATTTAGATGGATTGGGCCTTAATCACTAATTATGTTTTTTTCCAGACTTGGTTGTAAAAATAACTGGAAATTTGCTTTGATTGCTTTATAATTCAAAATTTGCTGCTTTGTACTATTTTGTGTGATTTGATAAGGAGCCTTGACCCCATTAAAAAAAAGATCAGAAAACTAGAAAAAGAATGTACTTAAATCTAGGGATACTAATTTTCTTTAGCAGGCTGGGTGCCTTTAAGAGTTTTGCAAGAGACAGACATTCAACTGGTGAAGTTTACCCCATCACTTAATCTTCATGTAGAAAAAAGTGGTATTCTCGTTGATATTCTAGTCTTGTATATAGGTATGCAAAAGGCATTCAACTTTCATTTTAAAGGTGAAGATAATTTTTATTTTCCCTTCTATCCAAGTGTTTAAGCTAAACATATTTTTTGTGTTTGTGTTTTTGCAAATGTATGAATTTTGGAGAGTCTCTTTAGAAAGTATTTTATGAATGTTAGCGTAACCTGCTATTTCTTGTCAGTGTCCTACGCCAGTTACATGTATGTTTGGCATCAAGCTAAAGCTCAAAGATTTACCTCAAAGCTTTCTCAAGGGAGGAGAATGAACACTTTAGTGAGCTTTTGAAATAGAGAAATGTTGTAGGAAGTTTACTTGATGCAGGCACTGCAATCTTAGCTACACTTAGGACCCACCCAGGAGAACTTGAGACTTTCCCAAGCCTGCCATGATTACTGGGCATATGTGCCATCTATAGCTGAGAGAGGCAGAATATGCTCTGTCAGATATGCTAACCCTGTACCCATCCCCCAAACATACAGACATACCTTCCGTTCACTGTTTGTTGCATTGCAATCAATATTTTTTGGACTAGATCAATTAGCTAGGGATGAGGTGCTGCGTTTCTCTTCTGGAGAGGTTTGTCATTTGCCTATTGTGATTTTAGTTGCGTTGCCACTGGAGTGAATTCGGATCTTCCTCCTCAGGTGAAACATCTGAGGAAAGCAAAACACAGGGTTTCTTTAAGATGCTCTAAGGGCTGTTCTGCACATCATTTCGCTATCATGGTATATTGCCTAAAGTGAATTTGCAGAAATTGCAGCGTACCTCTGGTTACGAACTTAATTCGTTCCGAAGGTCCGTTCTTAACCTCAAACCGTTCTTAACCTGAGGTACCATTTTAGCTAATGGGGCCTGCCACCGCACCGCCACTGTGCGATTTCTGTTCTCATCCTGAGGTAAAGTTCTTAACCCAAGGTACTACTTCCGGGTTAGCGGAGTCTGTAACCCGAAGTGTTTGTAACCCGAGGTAGCACTGTATAAGGAATTTCAAGGGAAGCCCGGAGTAGTTTCAATACAGTGGTACCTCAGGTTACATACGCTTCAGGTTACATACGCTTCAGGTTACAGACTCCACTATCCCAGAAATAGTGATTCAGGTTAAGAACTTTGCTTCAGGATGAGAACAGAAATCATGCTCCAGTGGTGCGGCGGCAGCAGGAGGCCCCATTAGCTAAAGTGGTGCTTTAGGTTAAGAATAGTTTCAGGTTAAGAACGGACCTCCGGAACGAATTAAGTACTTAACCCGAGGTACCACTGTACAGGAATTGTAACATTTCTCAGGGGAGATTTCACACAACCTAAGATTTTAGTGAAGGCCATGTGTGTTCACACATTACCGGTCAGTCTAAGTTGAATTCATTTGCTGCACCTGTAGTGAAAATATACTAGAAGTGAAACTTGAAACACGCAAAGCCTACGTCAGAAAAAGATACTCAGTAGAGATACTAAAGGCTGTACGTACAATTCCATTTCACGTTTTTGCTGTGCAGAACTTTACGATACAGAGCTTAAAGGAGAAGCAGATATCTTATTGAATAGATCATTAGGAAAAGGGGGTTGCTGTATCACTTAATAAATGGCCAGGGCATGTCAAAACTAAGGGCATGTCCCATAACTGTGCCATACTAGGCTAATAAAACCAGCAGCCAAGTCCCCCCAAAGACCAGACATGCTTACTGGTGCTTTGTGTAACTGATGGGAGCATTTGCTGCAGCTCCCAGCCCAAATAAATAAGCTATAGTACTCTAAGGATGGGTTCTATTTTTTCACATTGTTGGAGGGTTTTTTTCCCCTTATTGAACTAGTTAGTTTGATGAGCTCAAAGGTACATATTTATCGGGCCACGTTCCATCACAGTGGGTTTAAGTGAGCATCACAGTGGCCTTGATTGTCGACTTGCTTTGAACACTAAATGTAAAACTTTTTGATAGTATAGGGGTGGACTATTCAATCTGTTGCAGTGTAAAAGTGTTTTCATGCAAGCCATTTACCCAAGACACCCCCTGACTTTATTCGTATTTCCTTCAACCACAACTAAGGAAGCTGAATGATTACAAGTGCCAGTGCCAATTTAAGTGTAGGACAGGAGAGTCCTTCACTTACCTGCTCCAGAAAGTATTCACCTCTATGGTATTAATGGTGAATGGAAAACCAGTTCGCACATGGCACCAAATGAAGGCTAAAAGGGCAATCCACCTTCCTTCAGTCTATTTAATCTATTTCAAAATGGGATGCCTGCACAGTCAGAGCTGCATTATCACCATTCACATGTGCTTACAAATAGCACGAGAGGGGCTCAAAGATAATTTCTATGGCATGTGTGAAAAAGCTCTGAAATCTTACATCCTTATTAAATACTCTGCAAGCATATCTCTAATTAGGGGTGATTTAATATGTGCATTTCCCATTTTCCTGTATGAAATCAAATTATACCAACTCTGAAAAATGAATGGGTCACAACCCCATTTTTTTGTATGGTATAAATAATTTTATTTTTCTAGCTTGGGGTTTGTTTTTTCAGTTTAATGCTTCTTAACAGAAAATGAATTCATTCATTCTTTGCTTTCTTTCTTTAAAAAAATTCTAATTCTCGAAGTATTCTCTGCTATTTTTCAAAGCCTGCATGTGATGCACAAAAGACTTGTATGATGTTTTCAGACTGCCGGACAGTATGGATACCACAGTAGCTCAGTCATATTCTCATGCACATAATATTAGAACCCGTGTAATCAGTGACATATTTCCTCTATCTCGGTGCTCATGGAAATGTTTCTCTGTACAGTTTACAAGATACATGTTTGCACACACAAACACACACCACAACCCTGCGCAGAGTTAGGCACACTTAATTCTGTCTTGTATTGTGGCCAGAAGCTCTCAGGGGTTACAATTTTGCCCAGTGTACTTGAAAATAAGAGTGGAACTGCATGTGGTCAGAAACACAGGGCTACTTACTGCCAAAAACACAGCAGCCCTGTGTCAGATCCCCCTTCCCCTCCTCAGTAGCACATGATTCAAATTACCTCATGTCTTGACATCATTAAAGGTAAAGGTAAAGGTACCCCTGCCCGTTCGGGCCAGTCTTGCCAGACTCTAGGGTTGTGCGCTCATCTCACTCTATAGGCCGGGAGCCAGCGCTGTCCGCAGACACTTCCGGGTCACGTGGCCAGCGTGACAAGCTGCATCTGGCAAGCCAGCGCAGCACACGGAACGCCGTTTACCTTCCCACTGGTAAGCGGTCCCTATTTATCTACTTGCACCCGGGGGTGCTTTCGAACTGCTAGGTTGGCAGGCGCTGGGACCGAACGACGGGAGCGCACCCCGCCGCGGGGATTCAAACCGCCGACCATGCGATCGGCAGGTCCTAGGCGCTGAGGTTTTACCCACAGCGCCACCCGCGTCCCTTGACATCATTACACTGAGCATTTTTGACCAATCCTTCATTTTTAGCTGGCAGTGTTGGGGAAACAGTATAATGACCCAAAACCACCAGGGAAGTGTTTCTGATAATGTGTAGTTCTGCTGTTATAAAAAGACCAGGCACCCTATATTTAAATGTTTGTACAGATTTTTAGTGCCTGTAAAAAAAAAAAAAAACTTTTCTCAGGGCAAATCTCCTCACTTGGCGCATTTCAGTCATAATATCAGGTTATGCTTAATTTTTACTGTTATATACTAACTACACTTTTGTGATTGTAGAGAGAACTTGATTCTGTAAGATTGCTGTGAGATTTCCTGACAATATTCTGGACCCAAGCCAGGAAAGCAATTAAATATGTGACAGGAATGGTCTTGGTGAAAGCAGAGGAGTAAATACTTTACTGCATCAGGGTCAGAGGTTTACTTTGCAGGATTATTCCCCCAAATTTTTACGTGTAGACAGCCAGGTTTGTGGAGTTGGCCCTCTCTAAAAATACTGGTCCAAGAAGCTGGAAAAATCCATTAAATGTGGTGCTCTGCATATGCCTCATGTTATTAGGGAGGGGTCGTAGTTCGGTAGTAGAGCACATGCTTGGTTTGTATCGTATTTCAGATTCAGCGCAGTTAATGGATCTCCTGTAGCAGAGCTGCAAAGACTGTCTCCCTAAAACTCTAGAGAGCCAAGGATAGTCAGCATAGCAGCACTGCACTAAATTGATTACTGGTCTGCTATAAGCCAGCTTTTAAAGTTGAACTGTATGTAGTCTGGGAAGGGCTTCAAGGATCAGATCCCCCTCCCTTTCACAAGTCTGTATACCTGCCCACTGGAGCGCTACTCCAACTTTTCTTCCCCTATCCTTAATGCCTTGTATTATCCATGTATTTATTTATTTCGTCTGATATCCAATTAAGTCATACTCAGAGCAGACCCATTGAAATAGATGGATATGTTTCTTAAGTTCATTGATCTTTGTGGATCTACCCTGAGTATGGCTAACATATCATCCTACATCTTTTCAAATTAATACAAATTAAGACAGAAAACCGAACCTGGTTGGTCCTACTTCATATTAGTTACTATTATGAGTGCTGATGCAGAACATCATTTAATAAATCAATTTTTGATTTATTAACTGTGCTTTGAATCCAAACTATGGGGTTGCATAAAAGGAGCCGTGAGCAGACGGGAAATGGTTGCTGGTGCTGTTCTGCAAACATTTAAGTGTTTGTTTGCTTTGTGTAGGCTATTGTACAAGCAAATCTCTTTGGATTTCCTTTTTTCATCAACCACATTCTCACACAAACGGTAAAACAACCCTTCCGTACAAGGAAGATCAGCTTCAGATTCAAGCCTATGAATAAGCCAAATTAGTTGATTATATAAAATCAGCTAACAACATTTGTAGAACAGGTGTAATTTATATTACCTGCTTACAGTATCTGGCAGAATTTAAGTTTCCAGGTCACAAGTAGTTCGGCTTTTGATTTACTGTAATGTAAGCCATGGTCTCCCCATAAAAGGGTTAACATGCTAATAGGTTTATATATTTTACACATTGCAGCCGTATAATTTTGCAGGTAAGATTACTCTCAGTTAAGAAGCTATGATAGCGTGTAGGCATCACTTTAGTGGTTTGGGTCAGCTTCAGAGCCCACTCAAGCAATCCACAGGGAAATTTCTGATTGGTTTCCCTGGGTCTTGTACGAGGCCGCCTTTTCAAGCCTGAGATGTTGTACTGAATGTCTATATACTGGAATGACTTTTACACTATTACGTTTGTTACTATTTTCTTTTTGGTAGCTGCTTCAGATAACTTTGTTTTCTGTCCACAGAAAGATGCCTTTGCCACCTAGTTTTGATGGCTGTGGTGTCATTTCTTTTCCTGTTACAAACGGCAGCAAATTACCTAAGGGCAGTAAATTCTAAAGTGCTTGATTTTTAAAATGATCTGTGGTGGTGGATCTCCGCCTCTCTCCATCTTCTAGATAAGGGAAGATCAGCGTCAAGTAATTTAAAGAGCGGGGAGACATAAAGAAAGTGCAATGGTAATGAATGATAATGTCAGTTGTATGTTGGGCTTGAGTGCAGTTGAGCAAAATGGTAAGGGCAGAATGCTTTGAAGACTGTTTTGGTGAAATGGACTGCTGTTTGTGGAAAACCTAAAGACAATTATCTAGGAAATGTTGACTCTATGCTGCTTTCAACATAGATGACATTGTAGCGAGTTATTGGCTGAAGTCTGGCGTGATCCCATTACAGAATGCTGTGAGCTTGGAATTCAAGGACAGCAAACCCAGCAAAGGCGCTCTGGGAATTGCACTACGGGTGTGTTGCACATAGCGAAGATTTAATTGTATGAGGATCACAAGAATATAATAAACTGTTTAAATGCTTTAAGCATCAACCTTTGTATGCAAACAAGCAAGCATTTGTATATTTTTTGAATGTTATGACAAATAAAATGTATTTTTCATTAAACTATATTATAAACAACCTCCTAAGTACACCGTGATTTTTTATGTTTTATTTTCAGTCTATACACACACAAAACATCTGACAAGAATTATTCATGTTGGGTTATATTAAACTTTCATACAGGGCAGAGCCGCTGAAGTAGACCTAAGTCAAGTCATGGTAATTAATTGCACTGAGTAAAAGTTAATTAAATACAACACATCATTGTAATGCTAGCCATTCCTTTAGTGAAGATGAGTAGATTCATGCTACTTCCTTTGCAACCAACATTCTAGCTGTAGTTATTATGTTAGAAACAATTAGGAGGGGAATAAGATTTATATAAAATATTAGCATAAGATGTATTATATGAGCTCTTTTACCCCAGAAAAGCTTAATCGCTGGACAGTTCACCAAATCCTGATTTGCATTGCAAAATGTAACAACAGAATATTGTTACTGTTAGCATTTTACTCTCTGTCATCTAAATAAAATACATTTTATCAGTACATGACCTTACAATGTTTTCCCTTTGTATTAACCTAGTATCTGACTTAGGTTTTTTAAAAGCTCTCTACATTATAGTGGATCCAGCTTGGACAAAAATAAATATACCTTCACAGTTAATAAAGCTGCTTGTGCCTGTAAATCATACTCTAAGGGAGTTTTAGTTATTTCAAAAGCAATAAATTACCATACTTTCCTGTGTATAAGACTAGGGGTTTTTTTACTAAAAAATAATGTTTAAAGGGGGGTAGTCTTATACACGGGGGCAATCTCCCCCCATTTTCTTAATTTTGAGTCTCCAAAAATAGGGGGCATCTTATACATGGGGGCATGTTATACATGGAAAAATATAGTATGTTGTGTTGCCAAACTCAGAATAGTGCTCAACACAGTTTCACAAAGTGACACCCACAGAAAAGAGAGATTTGCAGCAAACAATTTCAGATTAGGACCTTTTGCACTGCTGCCTAGTGGTTCATGTATTGTCTTTGTGTTGGTAGCATGACACATGTAGCAGCACAATTTATTTCCTTATTTGATCGCCTATTGCATTTGCACCAGCAGTACATCCTTTAATAGCAACTGAACATACAACAGGTATGAAGACCAGAGTGTGAAGAAATGGTTCGTTAATAATGGCCACTCCCTCTCTTCTTATGAGGGATAAGTGGGAGCATTGCTTTTTCCCAAGAAAAATAGGTGCCGGTACTCACCATGAAGTTATTACAGTAAATGCCACATGTTTTAACAACAAAAGAGGTGCTGGTACTGAGTACCCTTGAGTACCCCCTTAAACCCACTGAGTGGGAGTTCAGCACTTTGCACTCTACTACAGAAGGGCAGTTGTACCATCTTGATAGAGTTCTCTTTAACTTCCAGAGCAAAGCATAAGGGAACACAGCAGACTGAGTGGGTATTTTTCAGAATGATAGGGTGGGAGGCTAGCTGATGGATGCTTGCTGATCAGCACAAATTGGCACAGCCTGTTCTTTCCAGGCCTACAAGAAGGCCTTTTCAAGATGGCATTTGGATTGGCTCTGTAAACTATTTTTAACTAGTTATCTCTTTCATTTATTTTTATTTTTATTTTTTTATGTCTGATTTTAATATGTGTTAGTTTCTGTAAAAGAAAATGCCGGAACAAACTTGGGCCTAGTCCTGGACTGAAAGATGGTGTAAAACTCATAATAATAATAATGATGATGATGATGATGATGATGATAAAAAACACAATACACATTACAGTATCAGAAAAAGGATTGCACATTTGCTAATGGAGTGCAGCTGTACTGTTACAGCTCAAGCCCATCAATGGAACCATGTAAATCCTTCCAACATTGCTGTAAATTAAACTTCAGCTAAAAATGGGATGTAGTTTGAAAGGTTCCGTTTGTTTGAAAAGAACATTTTCTCGAAAGGATTTGCTGAACTAACTAATTGATCTGGAATACAAAAAAGGGAGGTGTGAGGAGGTCAGGGAAACAAGCAAATGAAATATATGATATGAAAAGACTGATTTGTTTTTTAACTGCTTTTTATTTATTTTTCTGTACTTTGTATTTCTTTGTATTTTTGTATTTTTCCTTCCCCCCCCCCCTTTTTCATTTTGTAACCTTTTTTGAAACTTCAATAAATATCTATTAAAAAAAATGAAAAGAACATTTTCTCCATTCAGCCTATAAAATGAGAAAAACAATATAAAACAACCCGAAAGTGTCACCACTGCCATGCTAATAAGTGAAATAAAAGTTTTTATTTAACAAATTAAAGTGGGAAGAAATGAAGATGACACGGGAGAGGGTTGTTGTTTTTAACTGCTCCTCTAGCAGCAGGTGGAAAACTTGCAAAGTTAAAGTTAGCAATGGGCTTTTAAAGGGTTGCTTAGCAAAGACATTCCTGGTTAACTAGCGCCGAGTATGTTTCAGGCTGTCACAGACCACTTGCAGGCATGAGATTAAAATAAGCATTCTCCTGAATAATGAGCTTATAAGCACCACCGACATCAGAGTCACTTTCTTAGGTGCAGTGAAGAAACCAGTTCTAAAGTGCTTTCCACCTGTGATATTTTTCGCTGTTGCAGCTCCATCTTGTACAGGAACCAGGATGGCTGCCTACTATCCACGGTGGTTGAGTGATTGCAGGGCAAAACTGCATGATAAGTACATGTGCACACACAAACACACATATACTCCATGAGAGGTAGACTCTTAACTGCTCTTTTGCATACTTCTTTATTACAACATTAATTAATTGCATTTATATCCCTCCTTTTTCTCTAAGGAGCTCAAGGTGGTGTGTATCACAATCCCCACAATTAAACCTTGTGAGGAAGGTTAGGCTGGGAGGCGGTGCTTGGGTCAAGGTCATCTAGTGAGCTTCATGCCCAGGTAGGGCTTGCAACCCTGGTCTCCTAGCCTGACACTCTTAAACCCCTGTATTACACTTGCTCTTATGAGTCACTTTGTACATGAATTGCTCTCATGCGGAGAACAACACATAAACTTACTGGGGCAAATGGGAATTTCCATATGCATTTGGAAAAAAATTCCACTGAAATCACGACTCGGTTGCCCCGGAATCATACGAAGGGAAGAACCTTTGGAGAGCCTCCTAGGACAATATTTTCCAGACTCGGGACTGAACCGATCTTTGAAGGAATCCTGTGCAAACTGCTCTCTGATAGAACCCTTCCTGTTAGTGGACCCAGGCAGCAGCAGGGCTAGCCCCATTTAAGTTTCCCACGATACTTCTGACTGACGCTTTGTCCATGGCATTATGGAAACTGAAAATAGTGGTTAGACTCACCTGCCTGGCACTGCTTGGAGCATTGGGCTGGAAAAATATTTGTAAAAAGAGTGCCCAGGTCAGGTGTAGTGATGAAAACAAATGCTTTCCTGCATGTATTTTTTTTTTTCAGTGTAACAAATAGACTACAGTCCTTAGCGCTTCCATGCTTCTTTTCTTCATGCAGTGTAGGATTTTAGGACAGCATTTGAATAAACATTGCCATCTGCGCTCTCCAGTAGTAGAGTCTGCACCATATCATTTCTCCAGTTGCATAGATTTGCCTGTACTGTATGAAGAAGCTCCATGGGGTTTTATGACTTTCATATGTGAGTTTAGACTGCGTATGGCTGCAAACATATTTTTGTCCGTTGTAGGGTTGCCATAGCAACATAGTCCTCCAAGCAAGTAAACCATTACCTTCCGATACCCAGCTGTTGAGCTAACTCTCTTCCTGGAATCCCCATTATGTCCAGCTGTTGGGGTCAGATATCTTCAGAATCAAATGCATGGCTCTGATAGGAGAGAAAATCCAGAAGGGCATTTATCACCGCTGAAGGAGTAAAACTGGGTTCAGAAGCTTCCATTTGCTGACAGCTCTGTTTTGATTTCACAGAGCACTTTCAAGAGTTCGTGGTGGTTGGAGGCTGATTGAGCAGACCAGCTGTTTGATTGCAAAGGGCTAATTTCCACTAATTCCCATGACTTTCTGCCCTACCATAGTCTGTGCCATTGCCAGATAAGCTTCATAGAACAATTCCAAAAAGTGTTTGTGTGTTAGAGTGCACAACCCACAGTGAAAGGAATAGGAGATGCACATGATAAATATCCTACCCTACAAAATTACCTTTGTCCTTGTACAGCCCAAGTTCTGTTGGCAGCAACACAGACCTCTGCACACACAACTAATAATTAGTGATGGATGAACATTCCTAGTGTGCTGGTCCCGGGGGGGGGGGGGGATACTGTGAGGCGTGGTCAGAGTCCGGTCCTGGGCCGAGGGTCTGGAGACTGTCCACCAAGGGCAAAGCGGGGTCCAAAGCAAGAAGCCGGGTGTGGTCGGGAACTCCGGACAAAACAGGTCTGGGTGCTGGCAGAAACAGGTTTCCAACGTCATTGCTCCCACAACCTGGGACTGGGCTGACTGGCCTTTATCTCCTCTGGGGCCTAGGGCGGTCCCAGCCCACAGGTGACTCGCCTCTCCTGCCCTTAAGGCAAGCACTCCTCCTGAGAGAACCCATCTCCCTCTGCCTCTCTGCCTTGAGCCTCTGCAGCTCAGGAGAGGCTGGAGGGTTACCGGACCCAGAGGCAGCCTTACCTTCTCCTGACAGAGCTGGGAGAGGATCACCTGCAGGCAATGGGTCCTCAATCACCTCCGGAGCCAGAGTGGATTCATCTGGTGTCTGCTCCTGAGGATCCGGCACTGGTGCAGGCCCTTCAGATTCAAGGCCCTGCCCCGGCTCAGCCGGCCCTGGAGGCGGGGACTCCTGTGCAGGCTGGGATTCCTCCGGTTCAGCCTCTGAATCAGAGTCCCAGGCCATCACACCTAGGCTCAATTCAGACTTGGGCTGTGCTACGCCAACCAAGCCAGGTCAGAAAATAGCTGTTAATTTATGAGCCAGATGCATCCCCATGTTTCCTATCCCTCTCAATTTTTCCCAATCCCGAATTTCTATATCTGATTCCACCTACAGTTGTTGTGGCCGCAGGGCTACTCTTTCCACCTCATCTTAACTCGCTATGGTAGAGCAGAGAGGTCTTTCCCTCTATCCCTCCTGGGCATCTCGACTATGGGAGCAGATGAGGTTTTTACAAGTCCTGGGAAATGCAACTTCTCCTTGCAGCCAAAGGAGTTGCAGGGCACACATGGAGCTCTGTTGTGAGCTCTGCATTCTTTCAACACAAGAGCAGCAGTTGCACACACAGAGGAAGTGCATTGCAATTGAAGCAAATATGCAAGCCCATTCACATAAAAGCTCTAGATTAGTTGGACAGTGTCTCCTTGATACCAGTCATATTAGTGATTAAAATTTTTTAAATATTTTTATTTATTCTTCCTCCAAGAAGCTCAAGGCAGCATATGCACCCATTTTTCATCCTCACAACAGCCCTGTGAGGTAGGTTGGTGATTGGCCCAAGGTCACCCAGTAAGCTTTGTGGCTGAGTGGAGAACTGAACCTGTGTCAAAGTCCAATAGTGGCTCTTTCATTTCTCTCAGCATCTTGTGACCAACATATGAAGTAAATATTTTATCTGACAAGAAAATATAAATAAGTGATGTCATCTCAGGATTACCAAATTAGGAATTTGGATTTTGTTGTTGTTGGAGTATGTACGGTATTTCTTTATTCTAACACAGTTATCACTGGGAGAGGGGGGACAACTCCAGCCACTCACCTCTGAAGAATTAGGCATGTGGAGCATTCGATGAATTGTTGTTGTTGTTTAGTCTTTTTTTTTTTTTTATAAAATTTTTATTAGGTTTTAAACACATAATAAAAGACAATACAAGACAATACATAAACAAACAAACATATAAACACGTATACTTTCTTAACATTTTTTCCTTAACCTTCTTTCGGCGACTTCCCCATACCTCCCCTTTCTGCATCCCTGTTATCAATCTTTTCAGCATCCCCTAATTTCCATATAAGACTTTCTTTAGATCTTATTTCTCATATCCAATTGCTAGTCGCTGCAATTCTGTTTTGCATTACCCAAAACATTTTAGCAATCATTAATTTTACAACAGTTCTTAAGATAGATTTTAAACTTCTTCCAATCTTCTTCCACCGTCTCTTTCCCTTGGTCGCGGATTCTGCCGGTCATCTCAGCCAGTCCCATATAGTCTATTACCTTAGTCTGCCATTCTTCCAGTGTGGGTAGTTCTTGTGTCTTCCAATACTTTGCTAATAATACTCTTGCTGCTGTTGTAGCGTACATAAAAAACGTCCTGTCTTTCCTTGACACCAATTGGCCTACCATACCCAGGAGGAAGGCTTCTGGTTTCTTCACGAACGTGCATTTAAGCACCTTTTTCATTTCATTATAAATCATTTCCCAGAAAACCTTGATCCTTGGGCACGTCCACCAAAGGTGGTAGAAAGTACCTTCAGTTTCCTTACATTTCCAACATTTATTATCGGGCATGTGATAAATTTTTGCTAGCTTGACTGGGGTCATGTACCACCTATAGATCATTTTCATGATGTTCTCTCTTAAGGCATTACATGCCGTAAACTTTATACCGGTAGTCCATAACCGTTCCCAGTCAGCAAGCATAATGTCATGGCCAATGTCTTGTGCCCATTTAATCATAGCTGATTTAACCATCTCATCCTGTGTATTCCATTTCAGCAGCAAGTTATACATTCTTGACAAATTCTTAGTATTGGGTTCCAAAAGCTCTGTTTCTAATTTTGACCTCTCCACCTGGAAGCCAATTTTCCTGTCCTGTTTAAAAACTTCATTTATCTGGTGGTAATGTAGCCAGTCTCTTACTTTAGACTTCAACTTCTCATAACTCTGTAATCTCACTTTCCCCTCCTCATGTTCTATAATTTCCCAATACTTTGGCCATTTAGATTCCATATTAAGTTTTTTCACTTCCTTAGCTTCCATTGGTGACAACCACCTGGGGGTTTTGTTTTCCAGCAAATCTTTGTATCGAGTCCAAACCTTATACAATGCTTTCCTAACAATATGGTTCTTAAAACCTTGATGGATTTTTACCTTGTCATACCATATGTATGCATGCCAACCAAATCTGTTGTTAAACCCTTCCAAATCCAAAGTGTCTGTGTCTTCAAGAAGCAGCCAACTTTTCAGCCAGCAAAACGCCGCTGATTCATAGTACAGCTTTAAGTCCGGCAGGGCAAACCCCCCTCTTTCTTTTGCATCAGTTAATATCTTAAACTTTATTCTGGGCTTTTTGCCCTGCCAGACAAATCTAGATATGTCTTTTTGCCACTTCTTGAAACAATCCATTTTGTCTAAAATCTGCAATGTTTGAAACAAAAACAACATTCTAGGCAAGACATTCATCTTAATAACAGCAATACGGCCTAACAAGGAAAGTCTCAAATTTGACCATACTTCTAGGTCTTTCTTAATTTCTGTCCAGCATTTCTCATAGTTATCTTTAAAAAGATTCACATTCTTAGATGTCAAATTAATCCCCAGGTATTTCACCTTCTTTGCTATTATTAAACCAGTTTCACTCTGGAACTTTTCCCTTTCAACAGCTGTTAGATTTTTGTCCAGTACTTTCGTTTTCTGTTTGTTCAACTTAAAACCTGCTACTTGACCAAATACTTGTATTAGTTCTAGAACTCTTTTCGTACTAGTGTCTGGCTCTTGTAAGGTTAAAACTAAGTCATCTGCAAATGCTCTCAGTTTGTACTGTTTAGCTCCGACCTGAATCCCTTTAACCAGCTGGTCCTCTCTAATCATATTTAATAGAACCTCCAGGACAGATATGAAAAGTAGTGGGGATATTGGGCATCCCTGTCGTGTCCCTTTTTCAATAGCAAATTCTTCAGTGACCACATTATTTACAATCAGTTTTGCTTTTTGCTCAGAATAAATTGCACTTATACCATTTTCAAAACCTTGGCCTACCCCCATCCCTTGGAGATTCTGTTGTTGTTGTTTAGTCGTTTAGTCGTGTCCGACTCTTCGTGACCCCATGGACCAGAGCACGCCAGACACTCCTGTCTTCCACTGCCTCCCGCAGTTTAGTCAGACTCATGTTTGTAGCTTCGAGAACACTGTCCAACCATCTCGTCCTCTGTCGTCCCCTTCTCCTTGTGCCCTCCATCTTTCCCAGCATCAGGGTCTTTTCCAGGGAGTCTTCTCTTCTCATGAGGTGGCCAAAGTATTGGAGCCTCAGCTTCACGATCTGTCCTTCCAGTGAGCACTCAGGGCTGATTTCCTTAAGAATGGATACGTTTGATCTTCTTGCAGTCCATGGGACTCTCAAGAGTCTCCTCCAGCACCATATTTCAAAAGCATCAATTCTTCAGCGATCAGCCTTATTCGAGGAATAGCCAGGAACAAATTTCATTCATTTTTCCTAATGAAGAGGTCGTGATCCTGCAATGCCTTTACAGGAGAGCACCTTGTTTCCCCCCAAGTTATGACATTAGCTGCAAATCCTACTGCCATGAAGAAAATCAGTTGCATCAAAGGTATGGGATTACTTCTGTTAGCTTCAGCTGTTGTGTTAAATATTTTTTACCAATTTATGAGGAAAGGCAATTAGCTTCTTCTACATTATACGGTACAAAGCTATGTGGTGTGTTTAAAGATCTTTCCCCAAAATCTGATACTTTACTGATAATTATGGCAATATTAGACTAACCCTGAAGAATTAAATGGAATATTCTGTGTAGGAACAGCTGACCAGCTACCTTAGTGGGTCTGCAATTGCCAGGATAGTTTTGCACAGCCGGACAACCAATAAACAAAATTATCAGCACAATAAAACTGCTTAAGTAGTACCAACCCCAGCCCTCCAAACAAAATTAAACCACTTCTCATCCCCATCACTACAACTGAACAGGAGTACTTTGACCTTCACACCTAGGAATGGCGTTGTAAGGAATAGCTTGGCAGCAGCCCCATTGCCAACCATTCGGGCCCTGGCAGAACAACCACAGAATCATAGAGTTGGAAGGGATACCAAGGGTCATCTAGTTCAAACCCCTGCAAGGCAGGAATCTCAACTAAAGCATCCCTGACAGGTGGCCATCCAAACTCTGCTTAAAAACTTCCAATGGAGGAGAGCCGACCACCTCCCGAGGGATACCATTCCAAACAGCTCTTAACATCAGGAAGAACCTTCTGATGTTGAGTTGGAATCTCCTTTCTTTTAACTTGAATCCCTGGGTTTAGGCCCTACCTTCCGGAGCAAGGGAAAAGAAACTTGCTTCATCTTCTGAAATATACTCAGAGACGAGAGATTTCATGCGCTTTATTCATCTCAAAGTGGTGCCCCCCAGAATGTCTGTTTTATTATACATTATTTACACAATGGGCCCCCCACATGATTGGCTAATTCCGGAATTCACCTGTAGGCCAATCAGGTTGCGGATTCATTTCCACCTGGAGCTGGATTGGGTGGCTCCTGTGGACCAATCAGGCTGCTGCATTCTGGACCCTATTGTTCTAGGACCAATCAGACTGCTGCATTCTGAATTCTATTGTTCTAGGACCAATCAGACTGCTGCCTTTTGGATCCTATTCAACTCAGTACGTAACATATTCCATGTGACAGTCTATTAGATACTTGAAGATGGCTATCATAGCTCCTCTCAGTCTCCTCTTTTCCAGGCTAAACATACCCAGCTCCCTCAACAGTTCCTCATAAGGCTTGGTTTCCAGGCCCTTGATCATCTTGGTTGCCCCCCAGCTTGCCAATATTCTTCTGAAATTGTGGTCTCCAGAACTGGACCCAATACTCCAGGTATGGTCTGACCAAGGCAGAATGGGGTGGTACTATTACGTCCCTTGATCGGGATACAGTGGTAGCTCGGGTTAAGAACTTAATTTGTTCTGGAGGTCCGTTCTTAACCTGAAACTGTTCTTAACCTGAGGTACCACTTTAGCTAATGGAGCCTCCCGCTGCTGCCGGGCTGCTGGGACACCATTTCTGTTCTCATCCTGAAGCAAAGTTCTTAACGTGAGGTACTATTTCTGGGTTAGCGGAGTCTGTAACCTGAAGTGTCTGTAACCCAAGGTACCACTGTACTATACTTCTATTGATGCAGCCTAAAATAGCACCATAATCATAATAATGACCACTTATCTGCATCTAGGGTGGTAAAACATTTTTGTGAAGATGTCAAGAGCATAGCAGGAAAACTACACTCAGTCTGTGCATATGTGTGTGTGTATGGTTCAGGATTAGAGGAAATAGATTTGTCAATGCTGTTTAGTCATCCTTGTAATCCTCTGCAGATGCTCCCAATAAATCCAGTCTCTCCCTAATGGTTTCTACCCACCACAAAAATAAATTCAGTGTGTTAGCTTTGTGAGTGATTCTATGCACGGTAGATACTTTAACTACAGAAGGAGGAGGTAAACCCCAGCAACTTCTCAACTGCAGAGTTATTTAAATCTATTTACATGCCATATTGCTCGTTGCCCAGAATGCAAGTCTACCATTAATGAGGCCCATGACTGCCCAAAAATCACACATGTCAAAACCATGAGGTGGAGCCTTTGTAAAAAGGGTAATTAGGAGGTGAGACAGAGAGGAGGCTCTTTCGAGTCCTGATGTTGTCCTCTCCTGGCCCAATTGAGTGATGTCTGTGTGAACACATTCCTACTTCCACCACATTTCAGAACGAGATCGTTTAAAAGCACCAGTGTGAACCATGTTTATTTCCACTGAAGCCACCGATTGGCTTTCAGAAGAGCAAATTTACGACTTGGGATTTTACCCTCTCCCAAATCAGAACTGTCTCCAACAGCACACAATTTTTTAAAAAAAAGATAAGCAAGCATTTACAAACACATAGGTTAACAACCCAAGTCCTTTCAAACACAGTGCTGATCAAACAAACCACAAAACGAAAAGGAGTACTAGCCTAAGGGTGCAATCCTAAATAACGATGGGCAAATCTGTCAATTTCAGGATTTTCTCAGAATCTCATTTCCCCCCAGTCTTAAATCCAGTTCCCTATATTTCCACATCAAATAGGTCAGTAGTTTAGTGTGCATTTCTCCTTGCACGGTTTACATCCAGTTTTGCCTACAAAACAGTTTTGTCGCAAACAATTTTCTCCATTATACTGCAATTTTTCTATGACACTAATATAAGCTTTATATGCATTTACATTATCTGGTTGGAGAACTGCATTGCAACATTCAGAGAAGTGTGAATTTCAAAGGATGGCTGTGTTTTGCTTCATATTGTTTCAGGAAGTGCAAATCTGTGACCTGATTCAAATGTCTTCCTCCATCCTTAACCACATAACTAGGGACTAAGTCCTAATGAACACAGTAGGATTTACTTTCAAGTAAGTACATATGCACAGCATTGTTCTTCATCTTGCAAACAGTACATTAAAAAAGCCTGGGGTTAGTATAATACATGGAAAATATTTATGAACACACAATTCTATCTCTTTTGTACAGCATGCATTAGCATATTTCCATCCATTATCCTAACTCCAATATTTTTTGTTTTTCAGTTAAACCACACAACAGCATCCAGCTAAATCTTCTGCTCATGTCCCATTAAAATGAGCAGGAATTGTCCGGGAACTGGTGCAAGGTTTCAGTTTGGGTTGCATTAATGTTTATTTGTGCTACCTTAGCATGGAACACTACTGCACTTTAAAAAATGGGTTCCACTAAAGGCAGGATTACAACTGAAATAATAAATAATCATTATTTTTACTGTGCAGATTTTAAAAACGCCTGGGAGAACCATGGACCTTTCTGTTTCTTCCTTCAAGAAACAGTGTGTGTTTGCAGTGTTTTTAATGTCAACGCCAGAGTGATACTGGCCCCAGGGCAAAATCAGATAACTGGAACTCCTGTGGTCCTTTTTCTTTGGTTAAAAGTAGCTGGAGGTGGGTGGTGGGGAAGACTGGGAATAGGGTTGTGATATTTAAGAAAGGAAACCCCCCCTTTCCCCCTGAATCATGTCCTTTACTTAAATTGCTGCTGTTACAGCTCTAATGCTGCTATGAAGCAAGAAAAGACAAGGACAAGTGCCTCCCTTCCAATCCCTTCCCATGGGTAAAAGTAACTTCATAGCTGAGGAGCAGTGACTTAAGTTGCAGAAATGAGGTGCAGGAAATGGGTTAAGCCAGGGGTCAGCAAACTTTTTCAGCAGGGGGCCAGTCCACTGTCCCTCAGACCTCATGGGGGGCCAGACTATATTTGGGGGGGGGGATGAACAAATTCCTATGTCCCACAAATAACCAAGAAATGCATTTTAAATAAAAGCACACATTCTACTCATGTAGAAACACCAGGCAGGCCCCACAAATAACCCAGAGATGAATTTTAAATAGAAGGGCACATTCTACTCATGTAAAAACATGCTGATTCCCAGACCGTCTGCGGGCTGGATTGAGAAGGCGATTGAGCCGGATCTGGGCCCCGGGCCTTAGTTTGCTTACCCATGGGTTAAGCCCTCTCTGCTCCTTCACTGTGGCCCCAATCCAAAGTGCCTGCCCCCAGGTGTTTTTAAAACCAAACAAAGGGACTCAGGAAGATCTGCACATGGCCACACAACACATCTAACTGGACCCTCAATGAGTGCCTAGAATTGCGTCAATTTGTATGATTTCCTTAACTTGTCACATAAAAAAGGGTTTCTTTAAATATATGTAAATATGTAAACACAGTGAACACGCACTCAAGATTCTGGGCCTCTTGAAGTTGACAGTAAAGCTTTCATGGGCTCAAGTATCACAGATTCAGGCCCTAAGCCAGCACGGCAGTACGTGTAAAAGCCAACATCAGCCACGGTTGGGGTCAAATGAAAGATCAGGCGCCTGTTTCAAAACCAGCTTTCCGAGGAGTCGGGCTGATCACTGAAAACTTTCTTGCACATGTTGGAGTTCTCTTGGTGAAGGGGATATTCGGAACCAGCCAGCAGCCTCACTTTTCCTTTCCGGGAGGTATAAGATTCTCCTGATGGTAGACTTTCATATTTAATTAAGTATCTCCTGCAAAATAATAATAATATTGCATTATATATTGTAACTCGGATGACATAAAGTATCTATCCTATGAGTAGTAGTTCTTAATGATAAGCCCAATTGCACATTTTTGTGGCAAAATCTCTTCCCACCCAGCATATTCTAAAGATATAAAGAAGCCAATTTTCAGGATTTCACCAGGGTTGGTAGAAACCTCCAGGCCCACCAGCCTCTGAATCCACTTCCTGACACACGTCCTAAGCCAACCCTCCCTAAGTCTAGTTACAGTACAGTGGTACCTCGACTTACGAACAGTCCTGTTTACGAACTCTTCGGTTTACAAACTCCGCAAAACCAGAAGTAGTATTCCAGTTTGAGAACTTTACGTCGGTCTACGAACTGAAGCCAAACAGTGGAAGGGCACCAGCAGTGGTAGGCCTCATTAGGGAAAGCATGCCTTGGTTTAAGAATGGATTTGGTTTAAGGATGGACTTCAGGAACAGATTAAGTTCTTAAACTGAGGTACCACTGTACACTGTTAACATTACAGACAAATAGCTCCCCCTGCTTCCTACCTGGAAGGACTTTCAATTTTGTCCATCTGCAAGCAAACTAAAAATGGATATTGTGAAAACTGCACTGTAGAGACAAAGTCCAGAGTTGTTTCAGCTTCAACACTGCTTTCCATGCCAGCCTTGACGAAGAGCGCATCCACAACAATGTTGCCGACTATCACCACAGCTCCCCTGCAAGAAGAGATTGAGATAAACCAGGACGTCATATATTAGATACCATTCCGGCACCCAAAGAACAGGAGCGTCCCTCCCGTCTGTAACTTCCCGCAAACTCCATTAGGTAACAAGGCCACCACATCATGCCACCTCCCCAATGTCTCTGTATCACTGGCTCCTAGTGGTAGGAAAGCACATTTTAGGACATCCCAAGACAAGTAAATATGCCTAAACAGTAGAGAGGGAGTACTCGACATGTGGCTGCAGTTCCAATTCAATTGCCACATCGAATTCCACTCTGAATCTCAATTTGATAAAGCCATCCTCAAATCCCACAGATAGCCTGAGAAACTCCTCTTACCAATATGCCAACTAATGAAATCCAGTTTTACATAGAAGGGCTGTCAATATCTTCCCCACAACCTCAACAAAGCCTAACCTTGAGCACCTTTTGGGGGAAGTGCAAGAACTTTGCGTAAGCATGGTGATTATGCATCATTAATTGCCCTTATACATTTGCAGCAAAATCCTATGAAAGTCAAAGTCTGCTCAGAAAAAACAAGTGTTAAATGGGACTGACTGACTTCCAGGTAAGTCTGATGAGGATTACAACTGCATCGTTGCCAGCATAGTTTTTGAAATCAGTTAGACAAAAACAGTCCCCCCAAAGAAAGAAACATGAATATTTCTGTCTAAAACAGGGATTCAGTTCATATTGATAAGCATTTTAAGATTTCCACGCTTTCCTCAGATTTAAAATTCCCTATGTTGACAAAATCATTTGATGCGTTTCCTTTAAGGATGTCTGGAGTTAGGTCATCTCACCGGTTTTTAACATTGGTTTTGGATTCTCTGTACCAAAGGCTGAATTCCATTCCTCCAGAAATATCAATGGCCAGGCCTCCCTGGAATTCCGTGCTGCAAACCAGCCCAGACTGTAGCTGAATTACCTAGATGCAAAATGGTGCACATGTTTTATTCAATATATGACCAATATTTAAAATCTGTTCTTAACTGGTTTTATTGTGATATTGCTTACTTGTTTGTGAATTAGGTTCTTCTTTATTGTTGAATTATTGTTACCTGGATTGGGCATTATTTAAGCTTACATCATTACTGTTTTAACATGAGTTTAAGAGCAGAATGTGAAGGAATGGAAACATTTTAAAGACCTGTCTTGATTTTATTGACTTAGCTTCAGAAACAGGGTGAAGTGATGGGGCTAAAGTCAAGGGCATATTTAACCTACAGATTTAAATAGATTTTACGGTCCTTGTCTACATTGCATTTAAGAGACATGGGAGAATTCTCCACAGGCTTCCTGACAATCTCCGTCCCCTGACCTGCTGCAGGAACACCAACATAAATCCCACACAGCACGGGAAAAGTTATGTAAGAAAGATACATCAGCTACCAACTACCATTCACAAATTCCAATCATCTGGTTGTGAAAGTCTTGCAGTGCCAGCTAAATGCAGAAGTAACCATAGATAAGGCTGGCAGAGTGAGACCACCACACCAGGAGTTGCCTTAGGGACATCTTTCAGACCGAAATGCATCTCTTGGGAATGCTGTTAATGCTGTGTGGAAAGTGAGACATTTTAAAAAGCAAGCATGTATCTCCACTTAATTTAGCCAATTCAGCATTTCTTGCAGGAAGCTGCCCAGAATGGCTGGGGCAACCCAGCCAGATGGGTGGCATATAAATAATAAAATTATTATTATTATTAAGTTTCCAATCCAGAAAATTCAAGCCCCATTTGCATGAGATTATCTGAATGCCTGCAAAACTTGAGGTTGCTAATCACAAGGCTCTCTCTATGCCATGGGTAGGCAAACTAAGGCCCGGGGGCCAGATCTGGCCCAATTGCCTTCTCAATCCGGCCCACAGACGGTCCAGGAATCAGCATGTTTTTACATGAGTAGAATGCGTGCTTTTTATTTAAAATGCATCTCTGAGTTATTTGTGGGGCATAGGGATTCGTTCATATTTTTTTCCCCAGAATATAGTCCAGCCCCCCACAAGGTCTGAGGGACAATGAAACGGCCCCCAGCTGAAAAAGTTTGCTGACCCCTGCATGCCTTCTAGAGGAAGTTGGGAAGACACAAAAAAGAAACCACTTCTCTCCAGTATTAGGCCACCTGCAGCAAGAATTTGTGCAAAAGAGCTATTGCAAGAAGTGCCAAATGGTTTCCTGCAGAATTTGGTTGGAGATACAGCTTTATGGGCAGGCAGGAGGAGATAGCTGCATTCACAGAGCTTTCTGCCAAGGCTAAGGCTTACAGCTGTCAGAATCTTTTACAGCTGGACTGGAAGTCCATCGCACTGAGTCAATTTTGGAAGTGATAATAGCTCAGGGTCAGAGCAAGTCATTTCATTTGAATGCTGATAGACAGCCAAGATTTTAAAGTTCACAGGACTTGGAAATCAGATTAACTTTAAATATAGCCATACTACATGGCCTGAGACAAGGCATGATGTGTCCAGATCCAATGCACAATTTACGCTGAAGTAAGACCCATCAAAATGGAAGGTGTATAACATGGGAGAAGCAGGTGGCACTGAAAAGCGCACTTTTTTCCACTGTCCTTTGCTTTGTTAAAAAAATAATAATAATGGGGGAAAGAATAGGTTTTTTTTATTGTAATTCAGCAAGACAGATTTTTAAAGATGCTTTAAATAATAGCAAATCTGCACATTGGGCTCATTTGCTTTTAGAGCTTGTGTTTTTCTGCTTTATTCTATTTTTATCCTGCACACCACTCCCATGGCTTCATGCTATGAGGTGATTTATAATTTTGTAAAATATAAGCAAATAAATGTGACTTCATGTTACTAGCCATGGAGCTGCTCTAGTCCCGGGGAAAGGGCAGAGATTCCTCTTTCTTTTATGTGTGTGTGTGTTGGGGGAAGGGCTTGCTCCTGTGCCCCCCTCCTATTTAATCCTTACACTAGCCCTGTGAGGTACGTTGAGCTGGAAAAGAGTCTCTGACCCAAGATCGCCCAGGGAGCTTCATGGTTAAATGGGGATATGAACCTGAGTTGCCCCAGTCCTTGTCTGATACTCAATATAACCATATTGGGTAATGGTGGCTCTCTGTACATTTCTAAACAAACATATGAATCTTAGCCTAGATTCATAACTCCATCTGATTTTCAATTACACTTAGTTGCAGCAATGGGATTTATATCAAAAAGGGAGGTTTAAAGTACTCATTCATATGAGATTTTAATGAAATACAATCAAATGCTACAGGAAACTGTTGCCATGGGTTGAAAAATACCTGACATTTCCCCATGACTACATGCACTTCGGAATATGCAATCATATGGTGAATAAGAAATAAAACACTGGGGGGAAAACAGCGATACATAAAATGGTGTATTGTGTTACGTCACAGCTAAGCACAGTTATAAAAAATGTGGCTTGTTTCTTGTTTTTGTGAAACTATGAATGTCAGTGATTTCTCCCCTTGATGAGGTTTAAGCATTTGAGCTTAGCATTTGTCAGTTGGTTGCATGTAGACTCTGAATAACTTAATGGGAGGATAGTATCTCCCACTTCCTGCCAATGGGAATATAGACGGCTCATCCACACTTCCACTTTCTGCTGTTTTCCCTGTGAAAACCCACAGAACTGGAGCAAATGTCAATTCCCCACCCCCCCTCTCACACTCCCGTTGGCTTTGCTTCAATTTAGCACTAAAGAGCAGATTTTCTAGAGGAAAGCAATAGGCCAAAGGCAAAACCACTCGGACCCCTGCCTAGAAAGAATGAGACAAGCGGAAAACTACTTGGACCCATTCTTCCTAAGCAAGGGACAAGCAGAAGTGTGGACAAGCCCACAGCAACCCTATTGGAGCTAGTGTGGTGTAGTGGTTAAGAGCGGTAGACTCGTAATCTGGTGAACTGGGTTCGATTCCCTGCTCCTCCACATGCAGCTGCTGGGTGACCTTGGGCTAGTCACACTTCTCTGAAGTCTCTCAGCCTCACTCACCTCACAGAGTGTTTGTTATGGGGGAGGAAGGGAAAGGAGAATGTTAGCCACTTTGAGACTCCTTCGGGTAGTGATAAAGCGGGATATCAAATCCAAACTCTATGCTTGTCTACTCAGAAGCAATTCTTATCAAGCTCAATGGAATTTGCTCCAAAATAGCAAATCCTGCACAGGATTGCAGTCAAAATTAATTAATGCAGTTCTGGTTGTTCTTACTTGTGATCTCCCCGTAAGTGCATGTCAAATGGGGAGTAAAGGATATTATCTATGCACGGAAGCTATTTAATTGCCCGGTATGGAGAACTCACCTGTGAGTAATCCATCAGAAGGATGAGTCCTTTCACCACACTTATGGGGTCTCCAGTGGCTGAGAACATTTTAGACATGAGATCGCCATACCCTTGGAAAAAGGTAACGGGTCTAAGCTGAACATCGAACATGAGCGCTGACACACCAGCGAAGGACTCTAGATTTTCTTCACCTTCATCAGCAGATGCAGCTATAATGGATTCTAGGCCCTGAGCCTCAATCACCACCTAAAAGGAGATAGGAGCACACAGCTTGCATGATGAATGATGACCACTTGCAGGCAAGCACATGCCATCCATACCTCTTTAAAGTCCACAAGGTAGCTGCAGAATTTGCCATCAGCCCATGCCCTGCTTTTATATCTAGGTGTCCAAAAGAGAGGCATGGCATGGCTCCTTTTAGGTAAGAGTTGCACAGAAAGTTTTATCAATGTGGCTTTTTCATCCAAGGGTGTGAAAAACTGCAGCTGCTGAAATTCCTTCTTCTGCACAACTATTAGATGGAATAGGCCTGTTCTCTTTTGCATCTGGACACTTGCTGTCTAGACTGGTTCACATGTAATGCTAAATCATCATGGTTCAATGCTACAGGGTGAGCCCTCAGAAAGTCAGAGCATAGTACAGTGGACACTCGGGCTGCGACCATGATCCGTGCAGGATGCACATTCGCAACCCACAGCATTTGCTACCCACAGTGGTGCATCTGCGCACGCGTGGGTTGCAATTTAGCACTTCTGCGCATGTGCGACCGCCGAAACCTGGAAGTAACCCGTTCCAGTACTTCTGGGTTTCGGCAGGTCCGTAACCCAAAAAAACATAACCTGAAGTGTCTGTAACCCGAGGTATGACTGTACACCTCCAATGTGACCAGAGCAAAGCTGCCAAGATGACTGCCAATTTTCCTTGAATGTCATCTTAGTGTTATATACAAATCTGGAATTCTGGATTAAAAATAACTCTGTTCAATAAAGCAAACTGATAACTCATAGTTTGAAGTTGTCTTAGTTTGAAATTGATTAGAACAGGATTCCTGGTTTGTTTGGACAGTAAGGATTTGAGGAAATTGAATGCCATCATAGGAGGGCGGGGGAGAACTAAGCAGGAGGAGGAGAAGGCAGGGAAGGAACATGCAAGCCAGGCATTGGGCTTGTGGAGGTTCATCCATTTAGGGCTACACTGTGGTTTAGTATTACATATAAACACAGCCTCTGTAAGAACATAAGAAGAGTCTTGTTGGATCAGACAAAAGGGCCATCTATTCCTGTACAGTGGATGCTCGGGTTGCGAACGTGATCTGTGTGGGAGGCACATTCGCAACCCGCAGCGGCGTGTCTGCGCATGCGCGGGTTGTGATTCGGCGCTTCTGCGCATGCGCAAAGTGCAATTTAGCACTTCTGTGCCTGCACAACTGCCAAAACCTGGAAGTAATCCGTTCCAGTACTTCTGGGTTTCAGAGGTCCATAACCTGAAAGAGCGCAACCTGAAGCATCTGTAACCCAAGGTATGACTGTATTGTCCAACCAGAAGACTGTGGGAATTTCACAAGCAGTATATGAGTGCAACAACACTCTCCCACTGTCATCAAAAAAACAAAAGCTCAAACAAAAATGGTAGTGCTACTTCTATAACAAACCTTGGATAAGGGAACACTCTTAAGGGAGACACCATAGCTGAGTGCATGCAGAATGTCCCAGGTTTATTCTCTTGCATCTCTGATTAGGAGGCTGATAAGGAAGACCTCTGTCTGAAACCCTGGAAAGGCTCTGCCAATCGCAACAGAGGATACTGACCTAGCCAACAGTCTGACCCCAAACTATAAGGCAGCTTCTTACATTTCCATTTGAGGGGCTCAACCCACCAGCTGCTACGCACATTGGTTCAAAGTATGGTATAATGGAGCGACCACATTATGTCCAAGCTGCACACTTATACTTTTTCGCTGAGTTATTACTCTAGTAGCGCATGGGACTTACCTGGTTGGCATGAAGTTGAGCATATTTATTGAAAAGAAAGATATTCAGGTTACTTCTTCTTAAGATTCCAGAGCCAGAGTAGAGTATGTCAAGGCTATAGGTGGATGACACATCCGGAGAACCTTGATTAAACAGAGAGACAAGTTGTAAGGATTTCTGGTGAAACTGAGTGTCAATAAATGTAATGAAAACCTACTATCTAGTTTGTTAGTCACTTACGTGTTAGGTAACCCGAAAAAGCTGAGGAAGAACCTGTTTTCGCAAATCGGTCGTAGTTATGAATGGAGATATCCTTCAGAGCTTTGCGGATCATTTTGCTGAAACACAAAAAAGTGTCCTTAACCACCAGAAAATTAAATATCTTCTACAAATGGCAACATGCAGCAAATGGGAAGGTTTGTGTTGCTTGAGTAGTGTAATCAAAAGACCACAACCAGAAGATAAAAATGTTATTATTATATTGGCCTACAGATTGCAAAAGGTCTTAACCCAAAAGTTGCTGAAATCACTGATGATTCTGTAAAGTTCTAATCACTGCATAAGAACCACTGGAGGAAATTGTTCGATGAAGTTGCTTATTTATGTAAGAAATTCACTGGTTAAAAGAACAGTAAAGGAATAACAATTATAGGAATATTCAGATGTGGTGAGGAGGCTTGAGGGAGGCAGCGAATGTGGCATTGCTGCAAGTGCTCTAGGCCAGGCTTCCCCAAACTCGGCCCTCCAGCTGTTTTGGGACTACAACTCCCATCATCCCTAGCTAACAGGACCGGTGGTCAGGGATGATGGGAACTGTAGTCCTAAAACAGCTGGAGGGCCGAGTTTGGGGGTGCCTGCTCTAGGCCAAAGATCCTGGATTTTCTAGCATAACACAATAGAAATGAAAAATTAACATCTCAATGCATTTTTTGTAGTCTACCAATAAAGAGAAGGATAATGAAATTATTTTAAACATTAGATCTGCTAAGGGTCTTCCCCTTCTTTTAGGAAAAAATAACCAGTCCATTAAATACCAGACAGATATTTTTGCCTCAATACTTTGCAGTTTCTCCTGAATCCCCCACCCCCCTGGTCTAAAAAGGTGGATTTATACTGAACATGGTGTACATGTTTCCAGTACAGCCCCCACCCCACCAAATGCTGCCTTGCCTTTGCCCTGAAACAACACTATGCACAGGCAAGTGGAGAAACATAAATAACAAATGAAACTTGATATACCTGGAAGGCATTTCAAAACGTAGAATGTCCTGGATTAGCGAAAGCATGTACTTATTCATTTCCAGAGGCAGCTCTCCAATAGAGAGCAGGAGGTTTTTCACTTCCATGAAGGAAGGATTGTTGCTGAAGATGATGGAAGCTGCTGTGGTGCGTACCGTCTTCTCGTGAACTTTATGGTTCTGGTGATAAATCCTGTTCATAGTTTTCTTCACCTAATGGGGACACAATCTGGTCAAGTTTCATCACCTGTACATAACTGGCAGCATAACAAAAGCAGGAAATTTTATTTATCACCAATAAATAAAAACAGATCAGTGGGCTGGCTTCTCAAGGAACAACATACAAGTATAGTATGAAAATTCATGAATATTATACTAGGACCAGTCCGAAACAATGGGACTCCTCCAGCCCCAGACTGGATGCGAAAGTATAACCAGGAAGAATTTATGACTGACATGCAGCTTGTTCTGGGAGGTGGGGGGGATGATGGGAAATCACGTGAGTCACGAGTCTTACCTGGAAGCTGTAGGAGTGAATGATAGATAAAACTCCCATATAACTACCCACCTAATTCTTCTTTTCACCCCTTCTAGAAAGAGCCTCATGCTTTTTAGGGCTATAAGCCGGAATTGAGATAGCATTTTACAGTTTCTTGTGATATGCAGATGGATAGATGGACAAATGTCTCCTACAATGCAAATCCTGCTCACTGGTCCAGGGCAGAGGACAAGGACCTAGCGCTACCTTGCCTATGCCCCCCAAATATGAGGCTTATGGGGAAAACTTTGGGGTTGCTTTCAAAAATGTCTTCCCAGACTCTTCAGGACATAGAATGATAAAAAAAATGGAATATTTATCTTACTTAGAAACACCTGATATTTAAATGAGGGACTATCAGGCAGGGAGAGACACATTATTTGAAATGTCCACCTGTGCCATCTTGTCTTTGGGCAATTTTCTATTATTTTACCTCACTGGTAATGAAAGAGTGGTGATATCTCTGCAGAGCAGAAACAGCAACATTGCTGATGGGGCCTTCTCCCGACTCAGCGTATTTCAGAAGGTCTGGAATAGCTTCAGGCAAAACAGCATTCTTCAATGCCAGAAGGTAGACCTTCACTTCATCAGCCGTCTTTGCCCTGTTCAAACCTCCAGAGATCAGCTTCTTGGCTTCCATAACAGCCTGGAAAGAAAATGCAAAACTTCCTAAAACACTGTTATATTGAGGGGGTCAGTGGGGGTGGGGGTGGGGAATCCATGTGATTGGGTAGTAAATCAATGATAGTGATACTTGGGAAATCTGGCAAAATTACACCTAGGAGTATAGCAGATAGATGATAGCACGAGCTCCTTGCTAGATTCCATAAAATCTAGCAATATATACTCACTATTATTAACACAGCTCCCAGCCTTGAGATCACTGCAAAGAATAAAGTAGGTCTACCATTTAGGGAGAGGCTAGTGGTGGCAGTGGTGGGAAGAGACACCTATGAGAGCAAAAGCTATTGTTGTTGCTGATACAATATTAGATTTTATGCAAACCAGTGTGCTGTGTTGCTGTACAGAATATGGAAGTGACATGATCTCTTCACCTCAGAGGATTCATTAGATGGACAAAACTGGGATAGCCAGGCAAGAGAGAGGTCCGAGGAAGGAACAGGTGAATTACATGAAAGGAGCAGGTAAGGCAACATAAGGATGGTTCGAGAACAGTTCTCAGAAAGAAATGCTTCATGAGCGGGGAGTTGGCTTGGGGCATAAATATTGAAAGGCTGTTCCAGATGTAAGGAGCACCATGAAAGAAGCCAGAAAGATGGAAGTGGGCAAAGAGGTCAGCTTGGATGGAGCTTCATATTTGCACAATTCTGCTTTTGTTTCCAACACCGAAAAGAAAATACATACAGGCAGTTTGCAGCCTCCCTTGTCACACAGCTTTTTGATGAGGGCCCCAATAACGATGACAACTGTTTCTCGGATTTCGCTGCTGCCGATCTGGCTGTTATATGTATTCTGTTATATGATGAAGAAGAAAAGACATTATTGGTTTCTGCCTCTTAACCCTTGGATGTATATTTGATCCCCCTCAGATGTGTTTCACTGGGTTCCCTTTCCCACAGGATTATTCCTTCCCAGGAAAAGCTGGTGGTGTTTCAGACCAATCTCAGGTGCTTTTGTGTTCCACTCTGAGGTTTGGTTGTGGAAAACGGCGTTCCTTATGAAAAGGAACTCATTTCCCAGCCACACCATGTGCAATAGCCAAACAGCCATTGTGAAAGTATCTCCACGAAGAGCCGCAGGCAATCTGCTGGACGAGAAGGGATAAATGACATATTGAATTGCTTCCCATTGCAAATAATTAGCCCAGCCTACTGCTTCACAAAAGGGATGCGGGTGGCGCTGTGGGTTAAACCACAGAGCCTAGGACTTGCCGATCAGAAGGTCGGCGGTTTGAATCCCCGCGACGGGGTGAGCTCCCGTTGCTCAGTCCCTGCTCCAGCCAACCTAGCAGTTCGAAAGCATGTCAAAATGCAAGTAGATAAATAGGTACCACTCTGGCGGGAAGGTAAACGGCATTTCCATGCATTGCTCTGGTTCGCCAGAAGCGGCTTAGTCATGCTGGCCACATGACCCGCAAGCTGTACGCCGGCTCCCTCGGCCAATAAAGTGAGATGAGCGCCTCAACCCCAGAGTTGGCCACGACTGGACCTAATGGTCAGGGGTCCCTTTACCTTTACCTTACTTGCTCCACAAGGCAGGTCAGGACATCGACTCATAAGAGTACACATCCTTGCTATTGTCTCGGTTGAAAGTGAGGCTCGTGGTACAGAAACATGAGGGCTAAATCAGAGCACTGAGTTCAATGGGGTTTGCTTCCATGTTAAGTACATAATATATCAGCCTTATGGCCTTGTTTTTAAAATGTATGAAGAGACTGCTAGATCAAGCCAATGGCCCATCTAGTCCAGCATCTTGTTCTCCCAGTGGCCATCCAGATGCCTATGGGAAGTTTGCAGGAGGAGCTGAGCACAGCAACACTCTCCCTTGTGATTCCCAGCAATTGACTTTCAGAGGCAGGCTGCTTTAACTCGTTTTTAGTTTCATTGTACTGAGTCTCCACTCAGAGACAACTGCAATTAAGGTGCAACTGTCAAAGAAATAAATACAGCCTCTGACAGTGGAGGTAGAACACAGGCATCATGGCTCATAGCCGTTGACACCATTATTCTCCATGAATTTGTCTAAGATCCCTTGTGAGAATGAATTCCAGAACTTCACTATATACTGTATGAAAAAGTTCTTTTCCTCCAACATTGAGCTTCACTGGATGTCCCCAAGTTCTAGTGTGACGAAAGAAGGATAAAAGCTTTTCTCTGTCCACTTTCTCCACACTTTCATGAGCTCATCTTCAGCTCTTCTGAAAGACTGGGCAATTCCTTTTCTGAGCATGATTCTTGCTCTGTAAACCCATGTTCCCTTTACCACCACTGAGACTTACAATTAGAGATCTGAGTAGTAACTCGTTGGGATGAGAAGCAAATCCACAGGCATAGAGGAACCTCTCCTGAAGGACAGATCCACTCTTGTTCTTGAAATCCAGGAAATCCAGCATAGCTTTCAGAGAGGCTGAGGTCTGTGCAGAGGCTACTGCATCAACCAACTGGGGACTGTATGAAAAGGGAAGGGATTAAAAAAACCAGGAATTATTTATTGTAAGGCATTTTTAAATTTTTTTGGCAGAGTGATGGTTACGGCATCTCCAATCAGTTTATTGCATGAGGATAGCTCAAATGTCACCTCAGTCTCTAATATAATAAAGACATCAAGCGGCTAATTACATTTCCCCCCCCCTCCTGCCTTAACCATGGTTGATGAATCAGCACTAATATTTATCCTGTTTAAGGAAATTAGCCCTGAGTGCTCACTGGAAGGACAGATTGTGAAGCTGAGGCTCCAGTACTTTGGCCACCTCATGAGAAGAGAAGACTCCCTGGAAAAGACCCTGATGCTGGGAAAGATGGAGGGCACAAGGAGAAGGGGACGAAGGACGAGATGGTTGGATAGTGTTCTCGAAGCTACCAGCATGAGTTTGACCAAACTGCGGGAGGCAGTGGAAGACAGGAGTGCCTGGCGTGCTCTGGTCCATGGAGTCACGAAGAGTCAGACACGCCTAAATGACTAAACAACAACAACAACAACAACAAACTTCAACCAGGTTATCTGCTTAATCAGGGTTTGAAGCTGGATTTAAAAGCAAAGAATTGAAGTCTGGCTAAGAAAGAGCTTGTTTAAGCAGTCATTGTGGTTGAGGCTCTGTTGCTTGGAAATGAAGGTTTGCTGCAATTCCACATCCTACTCCCAGTCTCTTAAATGCCCCGATGAGATTGGGGACACTGCATCTATATCAATCCACAGAGGTTTCTACTTTGGGAGGCAATTTAAAAGGGTCTCCAGGCCTGAGCACTGTGCCAAAGGTTATTATAGAAGCAAGGCCCCTACAACAGTGCTTTAATTTTCTGCTAATGTCAAAGAGAAGAAAATATTAGCTGTTGTAGCTTAGGGACTCAGCTACACAGCTGCAAATAAAACGTTCTAAATGTGTTGTAAAGGGCAATATACAAATGTGACACTAGATGGCAAGAGTGAGCTATGAAAAATTCAATGTATTTTTCAAAACGCTTTATTAAAAAGCACTTTCACAGCGTTTTTTTGTGTGTGTAGATTCCACGTAGGTAGATAAACCTGAATGAACGCGTTGATTCTCCTTCTGTGTATTCGCACATTTAAGATGGATATGCTAGAGATGGAAAAATAGGTTGCCAGAAACTCACAGGACTTCCACGTTGCTTTCACTTCTCAGAATCTGAAGGATCTCTTCTGTCGTAGCTTTCCTCAAGTTCTGAATGAAAGACAAAAATCCTTTCACAGCATCGGCTTTGGAAAGGTTTTCAGGTTCCATCTGTGGCCGGATAGTCTTCCACTGCTGAGTGAGCTGCCAAAAATGGACAAAATTGGTGGTAAATCTTCCCCACTGGTTAGTATTTCTATGTGCTGATCGCAACAGGTCAAAAACGCAACTGCATGTTTTCTGACAATAGCTGAAATGAAAGGGACAACTTTAACACATTGGTCACCCCATACCTTATTGTTGCAGCCTGTCCCATGTCTCCCATAGAACTAATTGGGAGGCAATGAGAAAGCAAATACAGTCTGTTCAGGATGACTGTAGGTGTGGGAGTGACCTTTAGCTGTATAGTGAATGGATACAATACACATGACCTTTTCTGTAGTGGTGATTCCATGCTTTTTCAGTCCGATTCCATATTTGCTTGGCTTTCAAAGGACAGCAAATCTTACTTCAGCTCTTTGCACCTTGGGGTGATGATTGACAGGTACATAAATCTTTTTATCTGCAGCTGATGTTCTTTTTGATGCTGTCATTTGTTTGTATACTATTTCAGCACAATGAGCATTTTAATACCTTATATAATGTTATTTTTTTATACTATCGCTAGGTGCAGTTTGTTATCAGTTAGTTTATATAGAATAAGCAGGACCTAAATATATTAGAATATGAAAAAGAAATAAACCTGTCCCCTCCCCACTCTAAGCACTGGGGTGAACTATCCATGTTGCATGAAGCTAGACAGCAATAGATTCCCATTGCCCTGCATAAATTATGAACTACTGTATTTTTTGCTCTATAAGACTCACTTTTCCCCTCCTAAAAAGTAAGGGGAAATGTGTGTGCATCTTATGGAGCGAATGCAGGCTGTGCAGCTATCCCAGAAGCCAGAACAGCAAGAGGGATTGCTGCTTTCACTGCGCAGCGATCCCTCTTGCTGTTCTGGCTTCTGAGAGTCAGAATTATTATTTTCTTGTTTTCCTCCTCCAAAAACTTGTGTGTCTTGTGGTCTGGTGCGTCTTATAGAGCGAAAAATATGGTATATGCTGCCTAGATGCCAACCAACATTTTAAATCTCCCTTCTTCCCTGACAAGGACTCAAGGCGGCTTACAGATAAAAAAATAACAGCTAAAAACATAGGGGGGGGAACAATCATGAGAGAAACAGAAGGCTGAGCTTTGTCATTTCAAACAACCTTCCACAAAGAAACAGAGCGGGTATTTTTGCCTGCGCTCTCACATTTCATGCCTCCACTTCTGTTATCTAACATTATCTATAGCATTCCTCAGAAAAGGTGCAGCTGTTTTCCCTCAACAATATTTATTTCAGCTCTCTTTATCAGGAAACCACATCAATACCAGCTCAGCCTTTGCTAAAATATCCTATCTCCATAGGGTCCGTGTTGTGAAGAGACAGCAGATGATGCTAGCCACAAATAGCCCTACAATTTCAGCAGTACTGAGTTCATCTTCCATGAATTGTAGCTAAGCCATTAGGTAATTATGAGTGAGGTGGAGGCTATTTCCTGTGGATTAATGCTCAGCAGGGGTGTATTAATGACCCAGAACACAGGTGGAGACTATTAATCTCAAATGGTGGTCACTAATGTGCAAGAAGGCATCATTTTCCATTCTGTATTTGTAACACACAGCACTGTTTCTGTTTGCTCACCTTTTCCCAAAAACTACAGTTTGTCCCACTATCCACTACGGCAAAATTACACAACTTAAGTACTTAATTATCATACCCCATTCAATGCAAAGGAAATGTAATGCAAATGGGGGGGGTCATATAACCAATTACGTATTGTTTGCAGACTGAAAGCAACAACGGCAAATACAGATAGTATGTGCTGGATTGATGCCTGTCTCAGACTTGGGACAAATAAGTGATGATTTCTGTTCCCATTCCCATCAGAATTCTCCAACCTCTCTATCAATGTGCAGCACAATGATGAACAGGGCTTTAGTGAAGCTTAGAATGGTCAGCAATATACTGTGAACTTGGGGGCTTGTGTTTGTAATCTATATTTTATATATAATAATAAAAAAAACAAAACCACATTATACTGTGGAAGGATGGACTCATAAATAAACAACACTGTTTTCCATTGTGGTGTTTCATCTCACAGTTTTAATTCAGTGTGTCCTTTCACCCTTTTTATGGGCTTTGTAATTGCATACATCTAGACCAGAGTTGTTCAATGAAACTGTGAAATGGGTCGTTCCACCGTCCCCCAGAGGCTATCACCTGTCCAGTGCAACTATGGACAACCCAAAATTCTGAAATGTAGCCATGTTATTTATATCTGACGCTATAGATATGCTTCGCTTGTAGGCGAGCAAACTCTGGCTTGCATGGCTACAGTTACAGCAGCATCTGATTACTGGCAACCAAGACAGAACTGGTTGGCTTAGCTCCCTGCTGTGGACACACCCTTGCCTTATTCCAAGAAAAGGCTGACACACAGTTCCACTGATTTTCTTTGATCCAAGTGGTCTTTGGATTATAGGAACACTGTTGTTTTGTTTGCTGTCAGGATACTCAAATCGAATCCTATAAGATGCCATGCTCTATCAGTTCGAACCAAAAGTCAGCTTGATAAAAGGAACAGGTAGCAGGGTTTTGTTATTATTATTATTTTAAAGACCTCTGCCTTTGACCCTGCCAATCAGAATAGACAATATTGGACTAGATGGGTCAGTAGTCTGACTGTACATAACAGTTTCATGCATTCATAAGTTCATTGCTTTTGAAAAGGTATAAGCAGATTTAGCTGGCTTCAGAAAGCAAATGCTATGATCTTAACCTGCTTCCTTGAATCGAGTGGTGCAGGGAAAGGGAGAAAATTGTCCTGGGACTCAGCTGGGCTCATAAAGAAAAAGTGTTTTACATGTGTTGTATATGTGATATAACACTGTGGCACCAGATGGCACTCTGGAGCTCTGTCTTTCCCTACCAAATTTCCCTGTATGAGTTTGCAGTGTGTTTAACTGAATCACTTCTTTGACATGTCTAGATCCAGCCCTACTCTCACACTCTTTCCCTTGCTGGTTGCTTTGTGACTGTGTGATTGCTTTTCCTTTGCTGAGTCTGGAAGGACTCAGAGGCAGCGACTTTCTAAGTTTCCAATGAAACACTTGGAAGGACCAAGGATCTGCAAAGGCAAGGTAGGTCCTTCAAAGCCCTCATGTTCATGGGGCGTTCCACATGCACCTCTCTGAATCTCATCTTATACTGGGATCTCGTAAAGTAGAATACACTCAGAAGCAGGGTGGAATTGCAGCAGGCTTCAAAACATTTAAGAAACGCTGACGAAGAGGCAAGATGTGGGACTTTGGTATATTGTAAGGCTGTGCTACATGCCATAACAGAGTGATATTAATATACGCATTGAGATATGCAACTGCTGGATACTATTATTGTCCCTCTAAATACCATACTCTATTTATAACCCCAATCTTTTCATAGCACTTACAGTAAAATACAGTAACCAGTGAGAGAGCAGAGCTAATATGAAGAGCTCCTTTAGGTTTACCATAACAATCTGACGCCCCCTTCCCCTTACAGCCCTCTGTAAGGCCCCCAGATGAGTATGGCTGTAATTATAGATCTAAATGGCTTCTGCTAGACAGAACAATTGAACAGAAGGTACCAGCGGCTACAGAAGTCACCAAGAAAGGAACAAGGACAAGGAGAAGGCCTCTTCTACTTAATTAACAATACCTTGGTTCAGCTTTTTCATAGTTTTAAACAGCAAACGAAGCATGCAGCTGACTGCAAAAGACACACTACAACAATATTTGTCAAATAACCTAATCAAATCCCCTCCCTGCATGAAGCACAGGGCTGCTTACAGTAACAGCTTTCCAACAGTAATAAAGCAGCTCTTAACACAACAATTGGGAAACACTGGTGCCAATAAGAGGTGCGTGTTTTTCTGTTGCTGATGACAGCACAAGAGGAATTTTGTTGGGATTATGGCAGGTAAGGGAGAAGGTTAAAAATTTCCTTCTTTATGCTATGTGGTTCTGATTCATAATGGACCTGCCCCCCCACAGTACAAAAGAATAAAACTTTACACAGCACTACAGATGACGGGGTGAGCTCCCATTGCTCTGTCCCTGCTCCTGCCAACCTAGCAGTTTGAAAGCACGTCAAAGTGCAAGTAGATAAATAGGTACCGCTCTGGCGGGAAGGTAAACGGCATTTCCGTGTGCTGCTCTGGTTCGCCAGAAGCGGCTTAGTCATGCTGTACGCCGGCTCCCTCAGCCAATAAAGCGAGATGAGCGCTGCAACCCCAGAGTCGGTCACGACTGGACCTAATGGTCAGGGTTACCTTTACCTTTACAGATGACATACTCAACATTGTGTGTAAGCCCTTATTGACCTGGCATTCAGGTCAAACAAGCCCAATTAAGACTTCAATGGGATCAGGGATGGCTCTTTAGAATTACAGCCATTTCTTCCACAAGATCTTTCAAATATTATACCACAGTTCAGCTGTGCTGTATCACAGCTTTGGCATTCACAGATGGGTACATTTCTCGCCCCATTAAAAATGCATATTAGTAGCAAGCATAACATTTGTGAGACCTGATTCTAACAGTAATTAAGGCAGATAACACTGACTGATAAAACAATGTAACATGCCTTAATGTGTTGCTGCGGTGTCATGAGGTCAGCCAAGTTGCTGTAGAATATTCGATAAATCCAAAAATTTCTGTGTTCGATAATTACAAATCTAATATCTCACTAACATCTTGGTAAACAGTAATTTCTTTTCAAGGAGTGCTTTTACTTATGAACTTGAACTTAAGGCACGCACAACTTGCTCTTTTATTTACTTACTGTGGGGCAACTTTTACATTCATCCGAGACAGGCTCTGCTGCAAGTGAAATTGCAACGTAATTTGAATCCAGAGCCTTGATAATCTTAGCAACTTGCTTCCCAGCCATCACTCTTGGGCCAGCTTCCGTTGACTTCAGTTCCAGTTTCTGCCTGTTAGGTACACATATTGAAACAGAGCTTTACATCTTGGTTGCAACTTGAAGACATATCCAGGTAGCCAGACTTCTCTACCTTTAATAGCTGTGCTAATAGTTGTGTAGAAGAGGGAATTTCAGTAGGCATAATGTATCATGCAAGCTATTAAAGGTTCAAAAGCCCTGGCTTTTCTGCAGATGGCCACCTTAATATATATCCCCAATTCCATCCCAAACAGTAGCTTGTAATTATTACTGTATGCATTACTTCGTGTCACCATGTGTAAGTAGGGACTTAAAGACTTTCACATTCTAAGCTTTCTATAGCCAAGTGATGGCAATAAGCAGACTGTTTCTATATTCAGTGACAGGCCACACCATACAAGTAAGAATTTAGACACTGGGTTCAGCTGCAGCAGTCCAAGAAACTCAGTTTAAATTGTGGCGGGTGGGGCGGGGCGGGACTCATTGACTCCAAGATCACATGGCTCTTTAAATTGTAACATGGATTATGACATTTACTGCCAATGATTGAGGAAATGGAAGAAATGCAACAGACTGATGAAAGCAATGATCAAATTAGGTCCATGGGGGTCACAAAGAGTCGGACATGACTAAACAACAACAACAACTCTTAACTTCCACACAATACTAAATAATTTTCAAAGTACTGATGTATTTGCTTTAATTCACGGCGCTTGGGATGGCAGCAAAGGGTAGCAGGTTATAAAACATATCATTTCGCCACTAAAAATGTTCTGCAAAATAGTTAAACAAGCCAGCTTACTTCGAAACTACTTTCACATCAATTGCTCGCTGAATATTCACGTTCAAAATGTGATTTTCTTCTGCTCGCACTGATTTAATAAAAGTGTCCTCCAGCACATACGTTGTGGCAGAAACTGATTTTTGGCTGATGTCAAAGAGCTGAAATATAATTTTGTTAGGACCAGGAAATGCAGAAACAAAGTCAGCGCAAAACATGCCAAAACATAGCTATGGTATGCTAGATATGTACTACAGTATGGTTGTATGTGTAATGATTATAATTACAGTATAGTTGCATGTGTAATGACTTTATGAACAATTGTGATTAGGCCAGGGTCCCCAGATATACACACAGGTTTGCTATTTTTTTAAAAGTCCTCATTTTAGTCCAAATTTATTCTAATGTACACATCTTTGCATGCGATTTCCCCTAATATAATGCATTTCCATATGTTGTTTTCACTAGTATATTCAATGTTATGCATATTTTGTCCCAGTATCTGCATTTTAGTACACACTGCTTAGTTAGAAATTGCATTGAACCAATGGTCTGAAACATGTACAGTAGAATCTCAGGTTGCGAACATAATCCGTGACAGAGGAACGTCCGCAACCTGTAGCATTCATAACCTGCAGCGCCACATCTGCGCACGCATGTCACACAATTTGGTGCTTCTGCACATGCACAAAGCATGATTCAGTGCTTCTGCGCATGCCTACAGTATGTGTTGAAGATATTATCCATACTATACCTGACTGTGGCTGGTAAATCCTGTCCGTTCTAATTTACAAGATTTCAAGGCTTTAATTTTAGTGATTTCATTTTCCTGAGCCCGGTAAGTAACATCGCATTTGCCGGAAATATCCACCTAGAAAATTTAAATAATAATCAATAAAAAAATGGCAAAGGCGTTATCACATTGGAATACCTAAAAGCCTCTGGGCCAGAGTGTCAGGGCCAATGTAGACATGATATTGACACCAGTACAATAAAATCCATATGGGTCTTAAAACTTCACACACACATACGAAAATTAAGGAACTAAAACCATCAACCATGCACTTGTTCACATGTTGCTGAGTGGCATTTCCGAGGGTGATGTGACTGGGCCTTAGGCAGAGGTTATTAACTGCCTTACAGTTAGCTCTTTGATTCAATAACACATTTGCTTCTGTATTGTGTGCAAAGTCAAATATATTTCATACTAGCAGTGAACGTTTGAGAGATTGTGCAGCTTGCATAACATGATGCAGTACCTCATTGACAGTCCCAGAGTTCATCTGTATCTGAAACAAGCTAGCCAGGCCTCTCTTGAGATTCTGAATAACAGCAGGTTCATTTTCGTAGGAGTAGAAGCTCTTAACCTGAGTGAAGAGGGAAAACAACAACAATGTGGAATATTTTTTTCACCTGAAAACTGTCATCCAGAACTCAGGCCTGGTGACATGAAAAAATCTTTAGACAGTTGTGTACATATAGGGGAATAAATGCTTGGTTTTCTCACAGTATATACTTTTGCGTACAAGAAATCCTTGGTACCATCTTTCACATCTCCAATCTAAAAAGGTTCCGATGATGGAATGGCCTCTGTCTGAACCCTGAAGAGCTGCTGGTGGTCAGAGTAGACATTCTGGGCTAGATGGATGACTCTGACCTGCTGCAAGGCAGCATCCACTGTCCATACCTTTAGAACCCTTATAATAGTTGTGTGAAAAGTGCTATAGTCTTGGGGAAACGATATAGAATGCTCTCACGTTTTATAGCCATCCCTCTCTTACTACCCCAGCAGAATTTCAAGATAACATATATCTTGTACTTTAACCTCATCAGGCAAAAATGAACAGTAACCAAATCAACGGCATGGAGACGTGTCGAAAACACAGCGAACTTCGACCTGCCAGACAGTCCTGCTACATCTGAACTTAACTCAAGACTTTGCACCTTTAGCTAGTGCTTAAGAAAAGGGCTTTTCTACCTCTAAAAACAATGACATCAAGAAAGTCTGTTATCTATTTTGGGCATCCGACTGCTAAAGATTTACACCATTGTGACAGCAGTGTTTTGTGTCATCATAGTGAAGCAATATCCTATGTGATACAAGTGGGGAAAATCTATTTTCCTGTGCTGCTTAAAACCAGGTATAGAGGCGGGCGAGCAGTGTTTTCTTTCTGGGGGGGATGCAGGGGGTACGCATACCCCTAAACATTTTGTGAATCTAAGTTTGGCCTCATTGAGGGGCTGTATTTCAATATGAGTAGGAAAATGAGAGTACCACTAAACTTTTTTTTTTAGAAAAAAAGCACTGGAGGCGAGTCACCTCAAGCCCTGCCTAATCTCACCCCTGACCTGTGATCTTTCCACCTGCTGCTGCACCTGCATAACACTTGATTCAACTTCCATCATTAAAGCAACATCACAAGTTATGACACAGTGTTGGCTAATAAGCCTTGGATCCTACACTTTTCCTAACACAATACAGTGGTACCTCTGGTTACGAACTTAATTCATTCTGGAGGTCAGTTCTTAACCTGAAACTGTTCTTAACCTGAGGTACCACTTTCGCTAATGGGGTGTCCCATTGCCGCTGCGCCACCGCCACACAATTTCTGTTCTCATCCTGAAGCAAATTCTTAAACCAATATACTATTTCTGGGTTAGCGGAGTCTGTAACCTGAAGCGTCTGTAACCCAAGGTACCACTGTATATCAAGAAGTGAAGAGATTATGTGTAAATATGTTCAAGGAATGGACAGGGACTGTGAAATAAAGTCTTCTCACTCCTTACCTTTCCACGAGTCCACTGTAGAACTACAGGCCTTTTTAAAGCTGCCAGGTGCTCTTTTCCAATGACTGCAGCTGTATTTTTTCCTTCAAAAATGTTTTTCTTTTTTGGACGCTCATGCACGTTTTCAAGTTTTGCATCTGTAATCTGAAAAAGCAAATGGGAAAGGCAGAATGAAGCCACCTACACTTACCTGACAGGCAGGCGCAGTGGTGGAAGAGGCTGAGTGCAGAGCTGAGTGTGGCACAGCTTCAGTGGCCGCCTCATCCAGGTGATGCAACCTCCTCCAGGTGATGCAACAACGCATGCGCATTGCGTGCCTGATGTCACAAACGCACAACGCAGGCTCGCCCCCTCAGTCTTGGGGGCAACTTGGCACCTCTGCTGACAGGGGAAGATTACCTACTGAGATTTTCACCTCACCCACTTCAATTTACTTTCAGTATGCATATTCTGCGGTAATCCAATGTACTATGTGGAATTTATATTACTGTTACCACAGGCTGTTCTTCTAACATTGAATTGTATCCAACTAGTTTCTACTCAGTGCAAACACACTGAAATGAATGGAGCCAAGTTGGTCATATCCACTAATTTCAATAGGTCTATGAGGAGTATGACTAACGTTGGATAAGGCCCACTAAGGCCTATTCAGATATCTTTTGGATTCTAATATTGCCAGAGATATGTTTAATTTGAAATACTAGGGACTGAACCTGGAGTCTTATTCACACAAAGCGTACTTCTAAGTTATGACCCATACACAAACAGGATCATACCTTCCTTCTAGGGGTATACAAAACACTCTAGGGAGGAGAAAATAGCATTGTGCCTAGTGACCCCATGACTGGCCTTCATATTTCCATAGCCCCCACCTTAGCATCTGAACATTCAGCAGAAGATGTGAAAGACGTACCTGCACACAGCTGTGTACATGTGGTCTTCCATATAATAAGACACCCTGATTTTATGCCCTTTCACATCTTCTACTGCACATGTGGATACTGTACATGGAATGGGAGGGTGTGATCATGTCCAGTGGCCCCACATCTGACTTTGGTGCACTGGAAATTTCAGGCACTGGAAATTCTCCCATTAAGATCTCTGGGTGCTTCATCAAACTTCCATTCCAAGAGTACCTTGTGTTATGGGCATCACAGTTAAATGTGCTCATCCGGGAGTATATCTCATTGATCTGGGTCTGGCCCAAGACAATTTACCACCTGAGGCAAAGGACAGGATTTCCTCCTCCATCAATTCTACCAGCCAAACAGCCTGGCAATTGACTCTTACTTCAACACCGGCAGTGTAACAGCATCCTTTACCTGAGGGCAGCAGGCTAAGGGTGGTAATTCTCACTAGTTCCAATACCCTGCCATCATTCTCTGCCCTCCACCCCCACCATCTCCTGTCTATGGCAGCCACCTGACTCTGCCTACTGGAAGTGTAAGCCAGGGTATCCAAACTGTGATTCACAGACCACCAGCGGTCCATGGTGTGCCTGTCTATTTGTGGTTGAAGATGGGAGGCGGCACATCTATTGCATAAAATATTCAAACTGGTTTTTAATTGTGTTCCATTGCTTCTTTTATCTCTTATGTTGGAATTCCAACTGCAATACAATAAAATATATCAGAAAGAAAAGAAGAAATAAAATGCAACTAAAATGCATGCAGCCTCTAGCATACCATCATAAAGACCCTCAGCAATTTTCAAGTGATTGGGGTGGGAACCAGTAACTTATTGAATATACTGGGCCATACTTCCATTCCATTTAAGTAAACTTAGCAGTGCAACCCTGAATGCTTAAGACTGCATGTTAAGTTACTTAAATGCAGCATGTATTTACTGTTTACACGAGCGGGGGCGGGGGGACACTCATTTTAACTCTGCCTCCCACGTTATACGTGGGGTTCACTTTTCTTACTTAAACCAACTGGCAGAAAACACATTAAATATGTCCTTTTGCATCCACTGCTTGCCTACCGCAATTTTAATCAGCTGATCGTCATCATTATCAGGATTTCTCCATACTAAGTTGACATCCACGCCACATGAAATTCGGTAGCCCGCACTCTCCAGGGATGAGCCTTTCACCCTGTCCAGAAGCACATCTGTGGAGTAGGCGAACTTATATAACTTGTCATTGTTTATTCGTGGACCAGTATTGTGGCCTGTGAGGGAGGGGAAAGAAAGGTGGAAAGCACAGGGTCAGTGACCAACAGAAATCCAAACTGCCTGCCTAATGCTCTTCTCCCTAAAGCTTTGCTTAAAAATGAGAGATGACGCACCAGCCTCCCTCTCTCTGAGTCATGCCTTCCACAAGCCTGGACATGCCTGTCCCTAAGCCCAGAGTGCTAGATGAAGATACAACACTCTTGGAGTGCTCAAAAACACTCCCTTATTATTAGTCTGGCAACTTGGAGAACGTTTTACCTTCCAAGTCCCCCGCTAAAGGTGGAGTGGGAGGTAGTTTTCAGCTACTGGGTGGGGAAGCCCCCAGCCACCTTTACAGCAGAAGACTTCAAGAGATGGCCGTGGGGCAGGGGTGGGGGAGCTGAGGCAGCAATGTACAAGCACACAGCTGTTGACTGGCCAGCAGGGCCCACCATGAGTCACTGTATCAGCAGCCTCTCTTATTACTGACACCACCACATTGGCTTCTTCTCCCAGCGCAGCAGAAAACTTAAAAGTCAGGTGGACTCTCTGGTTTGCCAGCCAGGCAACCTTAGTTGGTTTAAGTGTGGTGCTGATATTGCCAAGGTTGCAGGTTCGATCCCCGTACGAGACAGCTGTGTATCCCTGCATGGCAGGGGATTGGACAAGTTGGTCTTCAGGGTTCTTTCCAATTCTATAATTCCAGACCCTCCAAATGTCCCTGTTTTCTAGGGAGAGTCCCGGATTTACAGAAGCCGTCCCAGTTTTGGAATTGATCCCAGAATGTGCCCCTTTTCCTTAGGACATCCCTATTTTCATCGGAGAAATGTTGGAGGGTATGGAGTTCTCTGAGCCCCGACCCATCTGAAGGCAGCCCTGTATAGGGAAGTTGTTTAATGTTTAATGTTTTGTTATGTTTCTATATATGTTGGAAGCCGCTCAGAGTGGCTGGGGCAACCCAATCAGATGGGTGGTGTATAAACAGCAAAATAATAATAATAATAATATAGGACATCCCTATTTTCATCAGAAAAATGTCGGAGGGTTTGCAGTTCTAGGATTAGTATTTCACATTAGTATTTTCTCTCAGAAGTGCTGCCTTCCGGTTCTCCCTTGAAACATGTGGAAATTTGGTCTTCCAAAATGGTTCCCAGTTTTAATGCACAATTAAAAGTCAGCATCAGTGTGCAAATGTCCTCTTCGTAGCCATCCATTCTTAACATTCAAAAGAACTTACTTAACCCAAGCTGCTTTCCCTTTTGATTTTGTTGCCCCCCTTCTGATATATTTGCAGAAAGGCAATCATATGCCCTTTGGGTTCCCATCTCCTTAAATAGTGCCAGACCTGGACTTTAGTATAGTATTTGATATACTGACTTAGGGTCAAGTGTGCCTCTGGGTTCTTGCAGGAAGGAGTGGGTAGATATACAGCTTGACTTGCAACCCTAGTGTCTGCCATTACGGCTGTCTATAATTAAATCATGATACTGTCGTATAATACACAAAGTTATGCTGCCTGAATTGGGACAGCTGTCAGGGCCTGTGCCTTATATTAGTACTCTCGGCATGCACAACATGTGCTAACCACTAGCTGGCTTGGGTTAGATTGTAACCTTGCACTGGCTCTTGTAAATTTAGATATTTTTTTCTAAAAAGATAAAAAAAAGCAGCAAGCTATTTATTAGAAAATACTATTAAAATGCATTGCTTGGTAACAACTCATAATTTGCTGTAATCTCAGCGAATCAAAAAAGCAGCTTTATTAGAAAATAATATTAATGTGTAGCGAGCAATGCGTATTTATAATCTGAATATTTCCAAGCAGATGAAACCAGATATCCTGAAGAAATATGGGGGTTTGGGGGAAGGTTTATCGGTTGGGGGTGGGGTTCTTAATTTTATTATGATTTTGTTTTGTTTTGCTGTTTTTATCTTGTATTTTTATGTGTGAACCAGATGAAGGGGGCTATACAAATTTAATAAATATAAATACAAAATAAAAAGAAAGGTTAATCTTGGCCCAGTTCTGACACTAACCATCAGATTATTCAGATTGCCATCTTCTTGATAACCTCCTAAGACCTCCTACTGGAAGATTTCTTAGGTTACCAGGAATATGTGTTTGATTCAACAATCAAAGCTGATACTTTTCTAGCTTATGGGGCAGGTGATTCAGGATAAAGACATTGTGATCCCACCCTAAGAAGACTTGGAACTGGGCAGAATCTGCCTGGTGCCCTTGATTCCTTGGGTGTAGGGGTAGCAGGAATATTTCAAAGCCCTTCTCAGAACTCAAGGGAGAGGGCAAACAAGCAACCTCAATGTGCAAGAAAATTAACCCAGCAAAAGCATGGTTTGCCTGTATGTGAGGATTAGGAAGGCCAGTGTTTCTACTCAACTAAAGGTAAGCCCCTGACCATTAGGTCCAGTCGCGGACAACTCTGGGGTTGCAGCGCTCATCTCGCTTTATTGGCCAAGGGAGCCGGCGTACAGCTTCCGGGTCATGTGGCCGGCATGACTAAGCTGCTTCTGGTGAACCAGAGCAGCACATGGAAACACCGTTTACCTTCCCGCTGGTTTACCTATTTATCTACTTGCACTTTGACGTGCTTTCGAACTGCTAGGTTGGCAGGAGCAGGGATCAAGCAACGGGAGCCCACCCCGTCGCGGGGATTTGAACTGCCGACCTTTTGATCGGCAAGCCCTAGGCTCTGTGGTTTAATCCACAGTGCCACCCACGTAGAATTTATCAAACATTATTCTTTGTTTAGAGAAGTCTTTGCTATCTGTCTGGTTCTTTTAAGCAAAAAAGAAGAGAGTGCTTGCCTGAGCACACTGGGTGTTAAGGACAGAGTTATGGGAAAGCTAGCATCTTGCTTTGTCTGGTTGCCTAGGCAACACACAGGAAGAGGTTGCTCTCTGTGACCTGAGTTCAGTGCAACTGCTTATACCTGAAGATTGCAGCAGAGCAAAGAGACAGCTGATGTGGACAAAGGGAAGGGCCAGTGCCGGATTTACGTACAAGATAAATACAGTGGTGCCTCGCAAGACGAATGCCTCGCAAGACGAAAAACGCGCAAGACAAAAGGGTTTTTCGTTTTTTGCGTTGCTTCGCAAGACGATTTTCCCTATGGGCTTGCTTCGCAAGATGAAAACGTCTTGCAAGTTTGTTCCCTTTTTTCTTAAAGCCGCTTGAAGAGGCGCAGTTGTGACGGACCGTGCTTCGCAAGACGAAAAACATCGCAAGACGAAAAGACTCGCGGAACGAATTAATTTCGTCTTGCGAGGCACCACTGTAAACTATAGCTTAGGGCCCCACTCTCTTGGGGGCTCCAAAAAAAAAATTAAAGGAAAAAACCACCTGGATGTACATTTCCAAAATATAAGATAAAAAACAAATAAAATAAAACTTACATACAGCAACAGTGTTTTGTGTTGTGTAGGCTCCTATTTGTTATGCGCAAATAGCTTTAGATACCTATTAGGTCCATAAATTACCATATAGCATATATTCAATACAAAAAACAGCAACAATTTGTTGTTGACAAAGGGCACCTGGATATATAAAGGGCCCCATTACCTTCAGTAGCTTAGGTCCTCATCAAACCTAAATCCAGCCCTGAGAAGGGCTGTAGCTCAATGGCAGAGAGCTTGCTTTGCATGCAGAAGTTCCCAGGTTCAATACCAGGGAAGGTGGGTCATAACAGGAGCACGGCAACCGTGTAAATAGATACAACTAACAGATTAAGAATTGGGTCACCAAATGCATGTTTGGCTTAAAAGTGAGTCCTGGGTCTGAAAAGGTTGACCATTCCTGGTGTAGGAAACATTGAGCTAGATGGACCTGGACCTGGACCTGGACCTAGATGGCTTGGCTTCAGTAAAAGACAGCTTGCTTTGTTCTTAAGGGATGCAGACAATGTATTCTGAGTCATCATAGTTGTTTGGGAATGACTAGGTTTGCTACTCAACGAAAGCATCCATGACAGATGGCCGTCCAACCTCTGCTTACAAACCTCCAAGGAGGGAGAGTGCAAAACCTCCCAAGGGAGTCTGTTCCACTGTCGAACAGCTCTTACTGTCAGAAAGTTTTTCCGAATGTTTAGTTGGAATCTCCTTTTTCATAACTTGAAGCCACTGGTTCATGTCCTACCCTCCAGCGTGGAAGAAAAAAACCTTGCTCCATCTTCCATGTGACAGCCCTTCAGATATTTGAAGATGGCTCTCATATCTCCTCTCAATCTCTTCTTTTCCAGGCTAAACATACCAAGCTCCCTCAACCGTTTGCTTTCCAGACCCTTTATCATCTTGGTCACTATCTTCTGCACACATTCCAACTTTGTCAGTATACTCCTTAAATTGTGGCACCTAGAACTGGACACTGTATCCCAGGTGTGGTCTGACCAAGGAAGAATAAAGTGGAACTTGATCTAGAGACAGGACTTCTGTTGATGCAGCCTGGAACAGTATTAGCTTTTTTTTGCTGCAGCATCACATTGTTGACTCATGTTGTGGTCTACTAAGCCTCCTAGATCCTTTTAATCATGTATAGCTGGTAAGCCAAGTGTCCCCCACCTTATTTTGGTGCAGCTGGTTATTCCTGCCTAAGCGTAGAACCTTTCAGGCTGAAAGGGACTACAGTGGTACCTCAGATTAAGAACTTAATTCGTTCTGGAGGTCCGTTCTTAACCTGAAACTGTTCTTAACCTGAGGTACCACTTTAGCTAATGGGGCCTCCCGCTGCCACTGCGCCGCCACCATGCGATTTCTGTTCTCATCCTGAAGCAAAGTTCTTAACCTGAGGTACTATTTCTGGGTTAGCGGAGTCTGTAACCTGAAACGTCTGTAGCCTGAAGCATATGTAACCCGAGGTGCCGCTGTAGTGGGATTTAGGAAAACAAAGAAAAATCCCTTCTGATGGGCTTCAGCGTCACTTGTTGCAATTCAGGGATTTTTTTAAGCATGGAATTTTGTGAAGCACTTATTTAGATGAGGGAAGGTTTAAGATGGCAGCCCTCATCTGACCACACCACCCATAGGTGCCAACTCCCTATGGCTGAGGGGACCTTAGGCTCCCTCCCCCAAATTGGGATACTACTAAGCGCCCCTCCCCCCCCCCCAACCTTGAGTGTCCTGGCCTCGCTGCAGCAAGCCTTGCTGTGCTTTGCCACACCTGCGGCCAGCTGCAAGAATGCCCAATGGGGCTTGTTGCGGGGAGGCGCCTATGACACCACCTAAATCCACCATACTTGAGCAGTATTATAGCTGTCCACAGAAGCAGCATGCAGGTATGAGAGATTACGTTCTCCTTTATTGTTCCCTGTTTTGCACTATTTTTGGGTGCTTTTGCCTGGCAGGTATTGGTGTTTGAGCTCTGTTTGTGGTTGAAGCAAGAGAAACAAAGAACATGATGGGGCATTACGTAAAGCAGATGAGGACCACTGTCTTGGCCACCAGCACAACATTCATTTTTTAAAATGAACGAAGTGTTACCAAACCACTCCAATCCTTAGTTGATTATACATGGGAGTATGCACTGTCTCACACATTGCTCCAATGGGACCTTTTTATAAATACACTTAACTACATAAAGTTTGTGTAAACTATATAAAGCTTGTGCACAGTACTTTCTGTCTCTTCAACTTGGGATTTGCTTCTAAATAAACATGCTTATGGAGGAGCCTTGTGGCAGCAACTGACAGAATCTTTTCTTAGAGGAAGAGATACGTTAAACCCTGTTATACGTCAGAAATATTTAAAGAAAGCTGGTTATTTTTGGTACTTAATGTGAAATAGAGAAGCAGCAATGCACAACCATGACCTTTTCAGTTCTTTCCACTGCTCACTATTCATGAGAGAAGCCTGTTTTCATAAAGTCTGTTAAACATAGGGAGCCCGGTGTATAACACTGTTATGGGGTTTTCAGAGCTAGAGTTTCTGGCTGCCTGGATTTAGTAAGTGCTAGAATTTAATCAATGCTTAGAGAGCTAAACTGGAAGCCAGACCCTTAATAGCTGGGCTCAGCTTCCCATGTCCAGGCCAGCCTGATAATGGTTAAGCAAACAAAGGGTGCATGGAGATGGGTGCTTAACAAAGCTGATTCTGTGCCAGCCGGAAAGATGGGTGAAGTCCCTCCCTGAGCTTAATGTTCGGTAGAAGAACAAAGGAAAGTAGTACAATTTCAGGATTGCTGTATTGTATGCCTGGTGTGCTCTAAGGGAAAAGGTTTATGAATCAGTAAGCAGCAATGCAATCTAGGCAGCTGCCTACTGAAAAGTTAGGAGTTATGTGAGTGGGAAAGCAAGGCAAGCTGTGGGGCAACAGGCAGGATGTCTCATGCCTGTTTGAACCCAGGACTGTGCCTATGATAGAAGCAAGACCCTTTTGGAATGCAATGCTGTGCACCCCCCTATCCTAGGCTCAGGTTGTGCATATGTGTAAATAAACCATATATCATAAAGACACTACGGCTGGGCAATATCTGGGCAATATATCACCAGCTAAACACCACGATATACCAATATATCACACAATGTCTGAAATAACAATGGAGTTATGTTGAAGCATTGACTGGCTTCACGGTTTTCCCACATTGTGATTTTTGCATAGCAATCCCTCCCCCAACACACACGCCATGATTCACAATATATTGCCAGGTCAAAAACTATGAAACCGATATCACAATATGGACTTCAAACTGCTTTTGGACAATATATCGATAAATCGCCCAGTCCTAAAAGACAGTCTCTGCTATGCCTCATTGTCCAAAATGAAACACAGACCCCAGACAAGAGCCTGGATCTCTCGGGAATATTGCATCGTTGTGGAGATTGGGGGTGATATTGCAAGAGTCTAGAAGAGAGGTTCCCAGAGCATGGGTAATTGTGGCCAAGCTATCTCCATTCAGTTATGGTCATAGCTAGTGACCTTTATCAGCCAAAGCTGATAAAAGACACTTTGAGCCACAGAGGTCATGTGAACTTCTAATGACAATGTTGGGTCAATAAGCACCCTAAGATTTGTGAATGTCAGCCTTCAAGCAGTGCGACCCCATGTAGAACAGGGTGAACAACCTTCTCTCTCTGCAGCAAGCGGAAAGCAGCCTTGTAAAAGCAAAGTGTTGAGAGTCAACAGTGTGACAGTATCTGCTTGGCTGACCAGAAGCTGACCAGAACAGGCTTAGAAATGAGGAGGAAGAAGTCTCATAAAACAGAGGCTGCAGACACTGCAAAACAAGGCCCCAGGCAGCTGGAGTGGGAGCCTGGGGAGTCTAGAAGGAAACAAGGAGAATGAAGAGAACGGACTGAGAAAGACAAGCAGAAAGGAGGAGGGGGGAATAAGGAGAGCTTTATCTCAGGGGAGAAGTGGAGGCAAAAGTAAGAATGTAGAAAGGGTCTAGGACTGCAAATCCCAGTGGTGAACCGAGAAAGATAGCAGAAGGCTAGACAGGGACACTACACTACAGAAACTGTATGAATAGGGGCAGGATCAGGTCATGACACAGGTGCCCATGGGCTAAAGGATCCACCAAGATCCTTTCTGAAGAGATCCCATGGGCCTTTGAGAATTCCTCGAACCAAAATGGTGACTAGAAAAATCCTCACACAAAGTATCAAAATTAATTATCTTTCCTCCCATCTTTTATCGTTAAGCGTTCTGTACTAAACGACCATTCATGGAAAACCGAAAGCCATTTTGTCCTGAGAATTGAACCTAGTCAGCATATCTTCCTAATCCTCTTTGAGGACTGATTGCAACTCATGTTCTGACCTCTAGTCTCAAAGACATTCTGGCTGTAAAAGCTCCTACCTTTAGTCCTAGAAGTTCTTACTCTGGTCCTTGTGTTATGTAGCTGTTCACATTGTATTTATGTAGACGGATTGCCTGGCTGACCTCATGTGTAAGAAGGTAGCAAGCCACTTTTTCATTTCACTTATGGACCTAGAGTTTACCTAGACGTTGGAAAAGTGGAGTTTCATCCTCCTCTACATCACAGAAAGGTGTCATATCTCATAGCTGTCATCCTGAGTGCACTCCCATCAATTTAGCCTGCCATTTGCAAGGGCCAGCAGACTGCCTACACATCACTGTTATGAAAGGATACTTCAGGATTTTCAGCAGCATGGAAGAGCTGAAGAAGACAGGTGGGGTTTGTTATAGTACACAATTAGAGGTGAATTTTGAATATTCCATCCTCAGAACTCTGCCAGATTCAAAGCCCAAATGGACTGGAGTCTTCTTTTCTTTTCTTAAATGTTATTCAAAGGCAGATTGACAATACAAACATGGTGAGCACTCTTGATATGAATCCCATAAAGTGATTCAAACGAATTCATAATCATGAGCATAATAATAATCTTTTGGAAGTCATAAAAAGCAACATCTGGTCTAGTGTCAGAGTATTATCTCCAATCTTTGTAAGAAGGGTATTTTTACAAAGATATGTAACAGCTTAATTTTATACTGGCTTTTGGGGGGGTATTAAATAGTTATTCAGCTAATAACTATTGTTACTATTAGTATAATAACTATTATACACAGTTATACAGGAACTGTGGCGAACAATACATTCAGAAGTAAACTCCATTGGGTTCAATGGGACTCACTCCCAACAAGTAAGTGGGTATAAGATTGCAGACTAAATTAATAAAAGCACATTGCAATCCTAACCATGTCTATTCAGTAGGGAGTCATAGTGCTTTCAGTCAGGTTTACTCTCAGGTTAGTGGGGTTACAATGGCAGCCCCACTTTCCTAACACCATTTCCATATAGATCCCTGTTAATGGCTACAGAATTGAAGCCCAGATCCAGACTCCACCAGAGAGGGACAAATACAGTTTCACTGGTAATATAAATGCCTTTGGCACTTTCTTTTTCAGACTACAGAAAAGCTGCTCTTGACATGGCTCATGAGCCACAGTTGGGTGATCTAAGCATAATGCAAATTCAGTATGATCTAAAAACAAAAAGTCTCAGATTAGCACCCTTTACTGCCCCCTTTTTCATCAAAATTACTAAAGGAAATAACAAAATATTATCTAAATAAGTAACTTACCTTTCACAGATGCTGAGTAGGTGGAAATGATGCACGGGAAAAGCACAGTAAGAAGAATCATGCTTGCCCCGTCTAACAGCTGTAATACTGTGAAATATTTCAAGGCTACGGAGAAGTGAACTGCTCCGATTGGAGTGAAGCCTGAAAAGAGGGCTTTGGAATCTGTCACAATAATGTTTATCTAGATGTAGTAAGGGTCAGATTCCAAACTCCACACTTGGGTACTAAGTTCATTGAAGGCCTTTCCAGTTAATTATTAAGAACTGAGGTAACCGGTGGCATTCTGACGTTTCATTGTTCTCCTCAGGTGTGCATGTTTTTTTACTAAAATACATGCTGGCATGTAGCTCATATATGACTTAGTTCATCTCCTTGTAAATTTAATAAATGCAAAGCCTGTAGGCTGCACGATAGGAAGGCAAGGATAGATAAGCACTTTCCTGGGGGAAAGTACCGTACTGACTTCTTCTTTGTCTAGGCCATTTACACTTTTCCAAAAAGACTCCCTGGAAAAGACCCTGATGTTGGGAAAGATTGAGGGCAGAAGGAGAAGGGGACAACAGAGGACGAGATGGTTGGACAGTGTTCTCAAAGCTACTAACATGAATTTGACCAAACTGCGGGAGGCAGTAGAAGACAGGAGTGCCTGGCGTGCTCTGGTCCATGGGGTCAAGTAGAGTCGGACAAGACTAAATGACTAAACAACAACAAAAAGAGAGAGGAAATTTACCATTTAAAAGGACCAAGGAAGTGTGTAGATGCCAATTCATATAGAAATTGCAAATTTAGAAATAATGATTTTAATTTTAGGATTGCCATATTTTGAAGAACAAAAAAGAGGACGCCATGACGACTCTCATTTTAAATACCCCTACTTTATGTAGGCTATAGAAGCTGTGATGTACTGCTGAGGGGGGCAGGAGAAGAAAAGAGGAAAGCAAGTCTTCAACCACCAGTTATGCCTCATCCAGAAAGTACAGTGGTACCTCGGGTTACAGATGCTTCAGGTTACAGACGCTTCAGGTTACAGACTCCGCTAACCCAGAAATAGTACCTCGGGTTAAGAACTTTGCTTCAGGATGAGAACAGAAATCAAGCACCAGCGCCACGGCAGCAGTGGGAGGCCCCATTAGCTAAAGTGGTACCTCAGGTTAAGAACAGTTTCAGGTTAAGAACGGACCTCCAGAACGAGTTCTTAACCCGAGGTACCACTGTTTAGCCAGAGATCTTTTGGTAAATTAAAAAAAAACCTACCCAGACGGAAATTTTACCCGTGAAAAAGAGGACGTGTCCTGGAAAAAAAGGACACGTGGCAACCCTAATAGAAATAGAATACATCAGACCACATTGGGAAAGGTTGTGACCAGGTGGCCTGTGTGCCTTGCTCAGTCTGTTGTCCAGGTGCTGACTATCGAAAGGCAACTTCAAGGCATCTGTTCTTCCTCTTAGGGTTCTTTGTAATGGACCAGAAAGCCCTCTGCATTGCATGGCCTCATTTCCCAAATAACTTGAGCAATACAGAACAGCAGGGGTGGCCGTCTGACAGCAGCATTATCAGTGGCGTAGCATGGGTTGTCAGCACCCGGGGCAAGGCAAGTAATTTGCGCCCCCTAACCCGTGGATTTGCGCCCCCTAACCTGTGGATTTGCGCCCCCTAACCCTAACCCCCAGATGTTGCGCCCGGTGCGGCCGGCCCCCCCTGCACCCCCCACGCTACGCCACTGAGCATTATTGCTCCTTCCTGGGACAAGCCGAGTAGTGATGAGGTTGAGGCAGCTCAGGTGCATGAGTGGAAGGACCAGTTTGTCTCTGCCAGTGCACCTGTACTGCTCCAACCTCACCACAACACCCTGGGAAGTGGGAGTAACACTGCTGCTAGGAGGCCAGCTCCACGGTGCCACCCTACTGACCACCCCTGTATGGCAGATTGTTTCGCTTCATAACCTATTTTGCACTTCCTGTGTCATCCTCCCCACATATTTCATTGCCACCACTGGCAAAAATTGCACACATTTTTCTCACATCATTCCTTATTTCCAATTCAGTGAAAGTCTGCTTTTCTGAATAACTGTTTTTAATTAATACCGGCAATATTGAAAATCAAATTAGGGTCAGGTGAGGGCATGCTCGCTAGGTAATGCTAATGACATTTAAGCTGGGACCCAAAGAGCTACTTCAAACATGCTATGTGGGAATTTTGCTTTTGTTGTTGAACAGAACCCCTCCTCCATGCCCTCTCACCATCTGATGATAAAACATCCTACAGTCTCGCCCATTGATGTGTAAAATCATCCTTCACATGGATAATTCTGTAAATTCTTACAACTCCTCTGTAAAGGCTGGCCAGGATTATTATTTCCGTTTTGACTGATTCGTTCATTTATGGTGTGCAAGATGTGTGGAGAAACTGCAGAACCAAAACACTCATGACCCTAACAGCTGGGTTACATGGGGGAAATAAGGAAAATTCTTCCTCTGACAGGATGGCAGCTGTAGGGGAGAGGATTAAGCCTCCCCTTCCAGCATGCTGCAGCCCCAATGGAAACTGGAGGAGGGGGACACCTTTGTAAAAGGGGGAAATTGTGTGCTTCTCTGCCATGCTAGCTTAACTTGTATCTCAACACTTAGTTCATGTTTAAAATCTCTATAAGGTAAGGAATAATGACATATTCACCAGAAAGTATCTGTTCCTCCTCTATTACAGAGGTAATATTTCAGAAATGCACAGAAATGCTCACACGCATGTTGGCAGTTGGGTGAAATTGGAATAGGATTCTGTGAGTGATCAGCGCATTACTCTTTTGACTGCCATTGTTCAAAAGTCATCAGGTTCCACAGCTGCTGCCTGAATGTGACTTTGGAAAGAGGACACAGCTCACTGGCACAGTTTTCTTCTTGAGAATATAATCTATATGTTCTTGAGAGACAATCATTATGAGAAGAAAAGTGGGGCAACTGGAAAGCTGATCTATAGGTGCTCAGAAACCTTGTAATATACAAGCCACCTTCCATTCACACCATGTGAATCATGGTAACATCTCTGGAATATAAGAACATAATAAAAGCCCTGATGGATCAGAATGGAGACCCGTCAAGTCCAACATCTGATCTGGCAAGCAGCTAACCAGATGTCTATGGAGAGCTTACAAGCAGAAGGTGAGGACACCAGCCCTCTCCAACTGTTGTTTCCCTTTATTCCGAGGTATACTGCATCTGATCCTGGAAATAATATGGTATATAGTGAACCATGGAGTTTGATCTTGAGGATAAGGCAGCTCCATAGAATTCCAATGAAAAGAAAATCAGAAGTGACCACATTACTCTGTAGAAGAGCTTCCAGAGAACAACCGCATCCATAGTTTCAGGATGAACTTGCTATACAATCAAGTAATTGCAGTTATTACCCTTGATTTGAACAAAGGCTGCATGATGGTCTCTTCCGGTACACTTCAGTTAAGTCGTGGTGGCCAGTGCTCTAGGGTTAAAGTACGACCACTGTCATAAATTTCCAGGGTCCAAGCAATAAATGTACTACCATTATCACCTAATAAAACTAATTGTGCTTCCTTTGACCATGCTGACTTCAATAAAACATTCTCATTCTACTCCTCACAGAAGACAAAGTAAGCGGTTAGTGGGGCAAATGTCACTTGCATATTTGTCATTTCTATATTGTCATTCCAAATTAACTGTTTTTCAGCCAAGCAGAAATGGTTTGTATAGAATAGAAATTACCATACATTTATGTAACTCTTTGACTGTAGCGATAGGAATGTTCTCACAGTACTTTATGATTGGCAATTCTAATTCAAATAAATGACTCTGAGGCACTAGTACTTTATTCAAAATGTGAGGAAACAATAATTAAATAAATGATACAAGATTAATCTCTTTACAATGGTATATCAAATTCCCAAAGACCATTATTAATGATGTAGTTCTATACAGATTTACCTGGAAATTTATAGCTAATGGCCATCACAATATGCTTCTGAGTAGACATGTTTAGGATTTCACTTTAAAAAGCATAAAATGTGCATTAATTTATATTATGTTATTTTGAAAACATGCCTTGATTATTGAATGATGATCTATTCACACTAATAATTGTAAAAACTGAAACTCAGAACAAAAACTATACTGTCCTAAATCTAAAACCATTCATATTCCAGGAATGAATGAGCATATCAAGCTGAAATGAGATAAATGTTTATATGTTCATATTGATATGAAATATATATTATGGCTACGATATATAAATACACTTACTGGCTTCATTTGCTTTATTTCAAGAGCTAGGTGAATATGTCTTTAACATGCACTACACATAACACACAGCTTCATTTTATATTGCCTGCTTATGCTGTGATACAGAAACTTTAGTACAGTATTCTTCCCAGAAAATATTTGATTGGGAAAGACAAGACTTGCATAACACACTTTCTATCTAATCAGACAATAAAGGTGCAGATTCACTGGCCAGCGTGGACTTTTGAAATCAAGCAGGCTACACATCATGCACTGTGGTCCTAAATCTGCTGTGCCACCACATAAATTTAAAGACACACACAGTGATGCACAAGTTCACATTTTTTACGATTCATAAAGCTGAAATGAAATAACTGTTTAACTTCCTTCTTTCCCATGCTTACTTTCACCATGTAACACATAAAAATGGGTTGGTTCTGGATGAGTTGTTACAATGTGGTATGCAGTGCTGGTTTAAATCTGGTTCTATTCAGGTGTAGGGGGAAGTCAGGTTTGCAGCTTTAAGAAGTTTTGAGAGCCAGAAGTTTAATGGCCAGTGCTGAATTACTTCAAGGGAGATCTAGGTTCACAATCACCACTTAGACATGACAAGAAGCTCACTGGGTTACACTGGAACAATCACAATCTCTCAGATAACTACTTCGCAGGATTGTTGAAAGGATAGAACGACGGTTGAGCTCCTTGGTGGAACAATGGGATAAAAATGTAATAAAGGAAATCCATCCATCTGCTACTCTCACAACTATCTTTACGCAAGAGAATGACTCCCAATGTGTTCATGCTTTTGGACTGACTTGATACAGTGGCTGGTTTCTATACACACCTCCCATATCATAGAATCTTAAGAGACCCAAGGGTCATCTAGTCCAACCTGCCCCCTGCAATGCATCCTTCAATATAAGAAAAGGGAAAAGTTGCAAGCAGAGTGCCACTCGACCACTATTTCCCAAAGTTCACCCACATGTTCCCAATAAGTCCTCAAGTGAAATATACTCAAGAGTCGAGTGTGGATTTCATGCTCTTTATTCAGCTCATAGTAGTGAAGAATGGAAGTTCCCCCAGAATGTCTGCTTTATATACATTAGTTACACAATGAGCCCCACGTGATTGGCTAATACCAGGATTCACCTGTAGGCCAATCAGGTTGCGGATTCACTTCCACCTGGAGCTGGATTGGGTGGTTCTTGTGGACCAATCAGACTGCTGCATTCTGAATCCTATTGTTCTAGGACCAATCAGACTGCTGCCTTTTGGATCCTATTCAACTCAGTACATAACATCAAGTAAGACTGACCTACTACTCGCCCCACCCCCACAGCAACTGCCGAGATAAACGCTGCCTCTGAACATGGAGGTTCTCTTTCACGTTGTTTCTCAAACTTAGGTCCTCGGGTGTTGCTGGACTACAACTCCCATCATGCCTGACCAGGGGTCCTGCTAGCTAGGGATGATGAGAATTGTAGTCAAACAGCAGTTGGGGACCCAAGTTTGAGAAACACCGACTCTCTCTTTTTCGAGAGAGAGCGTGTTCACAACACTGCCGTGTTAACTTTCGTATAAGGTTGGTAAAGCTGGGCACACGCAGGCAGCGACGGAGTCAGCTAAAGTACAAGCCGCAACACGTCGGCGCGTCAACCTCAGGACCCCAAAACAAAGCGATAGTCGCTCGCCCGCCCGTCCGCCAGGGGCGGAGCTTCCTTCCCTGAGCCCCGCCCGTGGTCGCGAGGGGATTTGCGTCACTGTCACGCGCCGGCATCTCCCGCTTCCGCCGCTCAGCCTGAGGTAGCGCGTGAGGAGACGGTTGGTGGCGCGCGGCCCACGGCGTTTGTTGGTGACGGTTGCTGCGCGCGGGTACAGGCAGGTGCTTTCCTTTCCTTTCCTGTTTCTTAAGCGCGGGAAGCCGCGTTTCTTCGTATCCCTCCCCGCTTCAGCATTAGGCCGGGCGCTGCTTCCTCCCTCCCTCCCCACCCGCCTCAGGGCGGCGATTGGTAGCGAAGAGAAAGCTGTTGATAACGGACACCCCCCACTCACACCTTTTAAAACGCTTGGGCTTTTCTCTCTCTCTCTCTCTCTCTCTCTCTCTCTTTAAACAGTAGTAATAATAATAAGTGAATCCACAGACGGCTTAGCCGCGTTTAGTCTGTCGCAGCGAGAGTAGCTTCAAGTGTCTTAAGAGGCTACAAATGGGCTGAAGCTCTCGTAAAAATAGTAAAAATAAAAGGCCAGAGGCCGCAGCTTCAGGTAAAAGAGGAGGCGGACTTGGCTGAAGCTTCTTCCGCAGCGAATTATGTCCGTCTTCAGTAAGCCTCCTCAAGGCTCTTAATTTCACAAACTGAACAGCTTCTTGCCAATTTAGGACATCTGCCCATCGTATGGCTTATTTGAGGTGACAAATTGTTTGCCTCGTGCCTTAAACGTGTTCTACCCTTTGTTCATAAACACCGATTTGACATTAAAGCATACTGATTTTTAGAAATATACTGGTTTTTTTTTTTTTTGTTTTCTTGTTATCCTCCATGTTGGTTCATTTACAACATAATAGGAAAATAGGTTGGAAACAATATGTTACATTCCTAGTCTTGTAAATTTCTCTGAGATTAATTGCCTGGGGTTATAGTTCTAACAAACAAAGATTTCTATGAATACTTTTAAAATAATATTAAATCTTCTATTTTATCCACAGTATTGGAAGCAGAAGTTGTACAATATATTGATTCCAACATTTGTAGCATCTTCAGGGAAAAAGGAAAAGTGAGATAGTTAGAAAGCTCATGTCATCAGGAATGCTACCAGAAAACCTTGTGGCATCCAAGGTTACTGATGTAAAAGGAGATGGGAAGTGCAACCTTGATCAAATGGGAAATGAATTACTGGAAAAGATGGAGAATATTGAAGCTATGTCAAAGAGGCAAAGAAAGAAGCTAATGAAACAGAAACAGTGGGAAGAACAAAGAAACTTGCGCAAGTATGGGTTATTTCTTGCTACAAGCTTGGGTTAATAACTGAGCAGGTTCGGGTTATATTCTTCTCTCTATGTCGTCGTGCCACTCCTTGGTGTGTGGAGTGCCGCAGGGCGCAATCCTCTCCCCAATGCTTTTTAACATCTTTATGCGCCCCCTTGCCCAGATTATCCGGAGCTTTGGGCTGGGCTGTCACCAATATGCTGATGACACTCAGCTCTATCTGCTGATGGATGGCCACACCGACTCGGCCCCGAACACACTGACCAGATGCTTGGAAGCTGTGGCTGGATGGTTTCGTGGGAGCCGATTGAAACTAAATCCTTCGAAGACAGAGGTCCTATGGCTAGGTCGGGATGGCATGGGGATGAGGGACCAACTCCCTTCTCTTGCGGGGGCCCAATTAGTGCCATTGCCTTCCGTTAAGAGTTTGGGTGTAATCCTTGACGCCTCCCTTTCCATGGAGGTGCAAGTTACAGCAACAGCCAAGGCGACATTTTTCCACCTTCGCCGCATCAAGCAGTTGGTCCCTTACCTTTCCCGCCCCGACCTGGCCACAGTGATCCATGCGACGGTCATCTCCAGGCTTGACTACTGTAATTCGCTCTACGCGGGGCTGCCCTTGAAGCTGTCCCAGAAACTCCAGCGGGTACAGAATGCTGCAGCGAGGCTCCTCACGGGGTCTCTGCCATGGGAGCATATTCACCCAGTGCTTTTCAAGCTGCACTGGCTCCCGGTGGAGTACAGGGTCAGATTTAAGGTGCTGCTTTTGACCTTTAAAGCCCTTCACGGCCTAGGACCCTCGTACCTACGGGACCGCCTCACCCGGTATGCCCCACGAAGATCCTCAAGGTCCATAAATAACAACACCCTTGTGGTCCCAGGCCCTAAGGAAGTTAGATTGGCTTCAACCAGAGCCAGGGCCTTTTCAACTCTGGCTCCGGCCTGGTGGAACGCTCTGCCTCATGAGACCAGGGCCCTGCAGGATCTGATTTCTTTCCGCAGGGCCTGTAAGACAGAGTTGTTCCGCCTGGCCTTTGTCTTGGAGCCAATTTGATTCCCTCCCTCTCTTTCTTTTTTCTTTTCCTTCTCCTCCTGTGATGAGGCTACATTTTAATATTTTAATGTTTCAATATTTTAATGTTGTATTTTAATTTTGTTTTTAAGTTGTAATCATTCAACTTGTTTTTATTATTGCTTGTAAGCCGCTCTGAACCCGGCCTTGGCTGAGGAGGGCAGGGTATAAATTATTATTATTATTATTATTATTATTATTATTATTATTATTATTATCCCCAATTTGTATAAAAGAAAAGATCAGAAATGGGCTTCTTTATCTCATGCCCTTTCTTTTATTCCCACTACTGTGGGGAGAAGTGAAAAAACGTGCTAGGGAAAACTAACATTTATTTAAATGCAGGATTGCATGATAAAAACCTGCTTAGAAACTACTGCAAAATCTATATTTATTTTACATTACACTAGGCATTTGATATAATCATTTATTAGAATAAATGAGACACAGGAATCTAATACATTTCACATATGATTTAATATGTGTATCATGTTTTAGTTTTTATGCCTTCCATCATTCAGATATGGAAGAAGGAAATTGTGCATTTATTCTTCTTGACCTTGGCATTTCTATCCCATAACATGGCTAACAGTTGCAATGGAGTTCTTGAGCTTTAACCAACATTCTCTTCAAATCCCTCTTCCATTATTTCTGTGCTGCAGTTTGTGTGAAGCTTTTGTTTTGTCCCAGTCAAGACACTAGAAGGAATAATGGGTTCAGTTGTACTTCTGCCTTGATTAACTGTTTCTCCTTGAGCAGCTTCTTTCTCTAAAAATAATTTTTTATAGATAGTTGCTTATGTAAGACTAAGAGTAAAGCTATTATTTGTTTTGCAAAAGGATAACAGCAAATCTTTCCCCTGGGATGAAGGTGATGAAATGGATGAACATTTAAAGAAAAGGTGTGTATGTAGAACTAGGCATTGCGAGTGCAGGGGCACAAGACAGCAAGTCAGAGAGGCCAGAGCACTGCAGGTCAAAACACAAAACACTTGAAGAGAAAGACTGTATAAAAGTGTTTGTACCCTAGTGCTAAAAGCCTCTTGAGACAAGATGGGTGAGCTAGAGTGCTTAACTGATCTACTACCATCTCTTTATGTTGCATATGTGTGCAGAAGCATTGTATAGTTAATACCATGGCACTTGGGTGTTTACAAATTGCTATCTTTCAGACAGAAACGTAAAGAAAAACGCCTGAAGAGAAAACAAGAGCGCCAGTCTCAGTTGGAATCTAGCAACGATGGAAGTTTCAGGAAACGTTTGCGTAGAGATGTTGTTCCTAGTACCCTTCGCCTTATTATAGATTGCAGTTTTGACAATTTAATGGAGCTAAAGGTAAATGAAAGTTATATTTTTCAGAAGCAAGTTATTGAGGGTGCTTTTGTTTGGTTATTAGGGTATGCCTATAATAGTGTAGGCCAGAGCTTTCCAAACTGTGTGTTGCCACATGTTAGTGTGTTGGGTGTAGTGTGTAGGTGTGTCACGTGAACACTCTTGGCACTCCTCCCAGGGCTAGAAAGGGGTTAGTTTAATCTCTGGTTTCTTAGTAAAACTGAATTACTGTGTCACGAAATGGTCATAGAATCATAGAATCATAGAGTTGGAAGAGACCACAAGGGCCATCGAGTCCAACCCCCTGCCAAGCAGGAAACACCATCAGAGCACTCCTGACATATGGTTGTCAAGCCTCTGCTTAAAGACCTCCAAAGAAGGAGACTCCACCACACTCCTTGGCAGCAAATTCCACTGTCGAACAGCTCTTACTGTCAGGAAGTTCTTCCTAATGTTTAGGTGGAATCTTCTTTCTTGTAGTTTGGATCCATTGCTCCGTGTCCGCTTCTCTGGAGCAGCAGAAAACAACCTTTCTCCCTCCTCTATGTGACATCCTTTTATATATTTGAACATGGCTATCATATCACCCCTTAACCTCCTCTTCTTCAGGCTAAACATGCCCAGCTCCCTTAGCCGTTCCTCATAAGGCATCGTTTCCAGGCCTTTGACCATTTTGGTTGCCCTCCTCTGGACACGTTCCAGTTTGTCAGTGTCCTTCTTGAACTGTGGTCCCCAGAACTGGACACAGTACTCCAGGTGAGGTCTGACCAGAGCAGAATACAGTGGCACTATTACTTCCCTTGATCTAGATGCTATACTCCTATTGATGCAGCCCAGAATTGCATTGGCTTTTTTAGCTGCCGCGTCACACTGTTGGCTCATGTCAAGTTTGTGGTCAACCAAGACTCCTAGATCCTTTTCACATGTACTGCTCTCAAGCCAGGTGTCACCCATCTTGTATTTGTGCCTCTCATTTTTTTTGCCCAAGTGCAATACTTTACATTTCTCCCTGTTAAAATTCATCTTGTTTGTTTTGGCCCAGTTCTCTAATCTGTCAAGGTCGTTTTGAAGTGTGATCCTGTCCTCTGGGGTGTTAGCCACCCCTCCCAGTTTGGTGTCATCTGCAAATTTGATCAGGATGCCCTTGAGTCCATCATCCAAGTCGTTGATAAAGATGTTGAATAAGACCGGGCCCAAGACAGAACCCTGTGGCACCCCACTAGTCACTCTTCTCCAGGATGAAGAGGAACCATTGATGAGCACCCTTTGGGTTCGGTCAGTCAGCCAGTTACAAATCCACTGAGTGGTAGCATAGTCAAGACCGCATTTTACCAGCTTCTTTACAAGAATATCATGGGGCACCTTGTCAAATGCCTTGCTGAAATCAAGGTAGGCTACATCCACTGTGTTCCCTTCATCTACCAGGCTTGTAATTCTGTCAAAAAACGAGATCAGGTTAGTCTGACATGACTTATTTTTCAGAAATCCATGCTGACTATTGATGATCACAGCATTCCTTTCTAGGTGCTCACAGACTGTTTGCTTAATGATCTGCTCCAGAATCTTCCCTGGTATTGATGTCAGACTGACTGGGCGGTAATTATTTGGGTCCTCTCTTTTCCCCTTTTTGAAAATAGGGACAACATTTGCCCTCCTCCAGTCTGCCGGGACTTCGCCTGTTCTCCAGGAATTCTCAAAGATGACTGCCAGTGGTTCTGAGATCACATCTGCCAGTTCTTTTAATACTCTTGGATGCAGTTCATCTGGCCCTGGAGACTTGAATACATCTAGACTAGCCAAGTATTCTTGTACTATCTCCTTAGTTATTCTGGGCTGTGTTTCCTCTGCTGAATCATTTGCTCCAAATTCTTCAGGTCGGGCATTGTTTTCTTTATCGGAGAAGACTGAGGCAAAGAAGGCATTGAGGAGTTCAGCCCTTTCTGTGTCCCCTGTTTGCAATTCACCATCTTCTCCTCTGAGTGACCCCACTGTTTCTTTGTTCTTCCTTTTGCTACGAACATACCCATAAAAGCCTTTTTTGTTGCTTTTAAGCTCTCTAGCAAGCCTGAGTTCATTCTGTGCTTTAGCTTTTCTGACTTTGTGTCTACACGTGCTGGCTATTTGTTTGAATTCCTCTTTGGTGGTTTCCCCCCTTTTCCATTTTTTGTACACATCCTTTTTTAATCTTAACTCAGTTAAAAGTTCTTTAGATAGCCACCCTGGCTTCTTTAGGCACCTTCCATGTTTCCGTCTCATTGGTATTGCCTGAAGTTGTGCTTTTACTATCTCCCTCTTAACAAACTCCCAGCCATCATGAACTCCCTTTCCTTTTAGTATTACTGTCCATGGGATCTCACCCAGTACTTCCCTAAGTTTTATGAAGTCGGCTTTCTTAAAGTCGAGAAATTGAGTCCTAGTATGCTTGGCTGCTCCTTTCCGCTGTATAGTAAACTTCAGAAGAGCATGATCACTCGCGCCTAATGATCCTTCCACTTCTACCCCACTAACCAGGTCATCAACATTGGTTAGGACCAGATCTAAAATGGCTGTTCCTCTTGTTGCTTCTCCCACTTTCTGGACAATGAAGTTGTCTGCAAGGCCAGTGAGGAATCTGTTTGACCTTATGCTCTTGGCTGAGTTTGACATCCAACAATTATCCGGGTAATTGAAGTCCCCCATTACTACTATCTCCCTTCCTTTTGCATGCTTGGCCATCTGTTCCAGGAAGTCATCATCTATGTCCTCCGTTTGGCTTGGGGATCTATAGTAAACTCCCACAATGAGGTCACTGTTATTCTTCTCTCCCTTAATTTTGACCCAAATGTTCTCACTTTGGCTTTGAGGTTCTAAATCTTGGATCTCTTCACAGGTATACACATCCCTGACATATAACGCCACTCCTCCTCCTTTCTTGTCTGGTCTGTTTCTCTGAAATAGATTGTATCCCTCCATTATTACATTCCAATCGTGGGACTTATCCCACCAGGTTTCAGTGATTCCTATTATGTCATATTTAGTTTGCTGTACCAAGAGCTCAAGCTCATCTTGTTTATTTCCCATGCTTTGCGCATTAGTGTACAGACATTGAAGTCCATTAATCATTCCCCCGTGTCTCTTATTTAAGGATTTTTTCCTCCCACCACTAGGTCTGCGTGCTGTTTGCTCCATTCGGTCTATGACATTTGGATGATCATCTTCATCAATTGATAGACTCCTACCTTCAGGAGCACTGTCTCCCTCCCCCACATTAGTCAGTTTAAAGCCCTCCTGATGAGGTTTCTGAGATTTTTTGCAAAAACATTCCTCCCAACCGTTGTGAGGTGCAGCCCATCGCTTGCCAGAAGTCCATCTTCAAGAAACTGCATTCCGTGATCTAAGAATCCAAACCGTTCCTGTTTACACCATTTGCGAAGCCAGTTGTTCACTTCCACTATTTTCCCCTCTCTCCCTGGGCCACGTCGTTCAACTGGGAGGACAGATGAGATGACAATTTGTGCATTTAATTGCTTCAATTTCCTGCCCAGAGCCTCATAATCTCTTTTGATCTTCTGGAGGCTATTGCTTGCAGTGTCATTGGTTCCCACATGAACCAAGAGGAAGGGGTATTTGTCAGTGGGTTTTATGATTCCTTGCAGTCGTTCAGTTACATCTTGGATCTTAGCCCCGGGGAGACAGCACACTTCCCGAGACATCTTGTCAGGCCCACAGATCACTGCTTCTGTTCCCCTCAGTAGGGAATCCCCTATCACCACTACACGCCTCCTCTTAGGTCTGGTCGGGGTTCTTCCGTGAGCTGTCCGTTCCAAGGTCGCCTGCACATTCCCTGAGGGCTGACTTTGCTGCTCGTCTTCATATACCTGATCGACTGTAATGAGGGAGAGATCCTCAAATGGAGTCTGCTCTTCGTCTTCCATGCTAGGGGAGAGGACCTCAAAGCGATTGTGTATTTCTAAACAATCAGAGTGAACCCTGGGCCTCCTACTTCTTTGAGTCAGGTTTCTCCATATATCTGGCTCCTGTGTTGGTGAACTAGCCTCCTTCTCAGGGGAGTCCCCTGTCTCCTCCTTGGTGGAGACGGTGTGCTCTGTTGCTTCCAAGAAGAGCTCCAGCTCTCTAATTCTTTGGAGCGTAGCTACACGTTCCTCCAGTGATGCATGTCTAAAAGGTGTGTCACCAACATGAAAAGTTTGGAAAGCTCTGGTGTAGGGCTGTAGAGACATACAGATATGTTAGTAAAATAAGGCTATTGAGATTGAAACTACTGTATAATGTTTCTGTTTTATAACAGTGGGTAGTATGTAACACTGGTATTTAGTAAGCACCAGTGGTGTCCAATAGGCTTGGAGACATTTGCATCTCACTTTCCTCAAATGTTTGTTCTACTTTATTTAATAATGAATGGCAGTTGAAAGCACATGGTGAAGAAATTCCTTCTAATTCTAGAAGGAATTGTGCATCACTGTTAATTATTACAGTGGTTAGACTAGGATTACTGTCCTGTACACACTTGATTATAAGAAAGTTCCACTGATTTCAGAGGGACTTGTTCTCAAATAAGCACCCATAGAATTGCAGCTTAGATATTTCCTTTTCAGTTTTAACTTGTTTGTAAATTAGTATTATTTTTTATTTTCAACATGATGAACTTTAAGTAAAGTACAATAGTGAATATGTGAGATCTTTGAAAAATTATTTAATTGCAATGTTATTTTTTATAGTGACTTAATATTTCTTTTCCAAAAATAAATGTTCTATTCAGAAATAACTTTTTGGTCAGTTAAAAGTTTCCTTTCTCTCTCTTTAGCGTCTCTGAATCTCTTGGTTAAAGCATTTTGTGGTGCTTTCTCTGAAGGACAATATAAAAACAAATTGTGTTGTATACAGGATGTCAAGAAACTTCACAAGCAAATTCAGAGATGTTATGCAGAAAATCGCAAAGCACTCCATCCTGTACAGGTATGTTGTTGTAAACTATTTTCTGATTTTTGTGTTCGGACCAGTTAGTTATATACATGAAATGTGAAAGGCCACTCCTTCCAAAAATGAAAATATATTCTTTAATAACAAACAGAGACATAATTTGACAGTATTTTTTGTCAGACTTGCATTTCAATATATTATTAAGATGACAGTGCAAATATCTGTGTATGCCTAAAAACAGGTATAATTTCGTTGTGCAGTTAATATTTTAGAGTACTTGTGTCTTTGTCTATTCCCAAGTCCAAAACACAACACAAGCAAAGTAAGGTAGCCATCCTACCATATGTAGAAGTATTTAATGGCTGGTTAATTATGGTATCACTACATTTTATTGCAATAGAGTACTCATTTATGCACTTTTAAAAATGCAGGGTGTACAAAGATTAAATTAAGACTGAAATTGACTACGGTAAATATTTGGTTTTTATATAAATAGGCCATAACCACACTGTGTTTTGCTGTGGAACATTTTGGGCAAAATTCTGTTTTGTTAAATCCTGTTTTGAGTTTTATTCAAACTAATAAAGCTAAAATAATCAAAATCCATTTGAACACCTTCAAAAATAATATATGCTTGTATTGTTAGGGATAGAGGAGTACCTAATTAGAAGTTAGATATTAGCAGTCAACATTATACACTTCTTTTGCCTTTTTGTCTTCCAAAGTTTTACTTGACTAGCCATGGAGGCCAGCTGAAGGACAACATGAATGAAACTGACAAAGGATGGGTAAACTGGAAGGTACTAGCAATTTCAGATTTGCTTACCTTTTGTTGTGAACACTTTTTCGTCTTGTTTGTGTGTTTAAATGAATGCCCCAACCACTCTGAGAGGCTTCCAACAGAATATAAAAAACACAGCGAAACATCAGACATTAAAAACTTGCTGATACTGGGCTGCCTTCATATGTCTTTCTGAAGTTGTATAATTGTTTATCTCTTTGGCATCTGATGGGAGGGCCTTCTACAGGGTGGGTGCCACTACTGAGAAGGCCCTCTGCCTGGTTCCCTGTAACTTCACTTCTTGCAGTGAGGGAACTGCCAGAAGGCCCATGAAACTGAACCTTAGTGCCTGGGCTAAATGATGTGAGTGCAAATGCTTCTTCAGTTATACAGCTCCAAGGCTGTTTAGGGTTTTAAAGGTCAATACCAACACTTTTGTGTTCGGAACCATACTGAGAGCCAATGTAGATCTTTTAGGAACGTTGTTATATGGTTCTAGCGGCTGCTCCCATTCACCAGTCTGGCAGCTGCAACCACATCACTACTAGCTTTTAGGAAACACATGAGGTGGGAATTCTCAACCACATCATTTCTAGCTTATTAGATTGTGTCGTGATCTCTTAATTCCTCTTTTCTTGTCTGATGATTTTCTGTCCAGTCAGTTATGAACTGGTAGTTTGAGTGAGAAGGCTGCTTTGTTCATGTCTGGGTTTCTGAATTATAAGTGAAGATTGACAAATTTGAAGAGAACAGTATTGCAATTCCTAAGTGAATCAGCATATGTACAAAAGGACCTTGTTGCAGCTTTTTTAATTGCTGTTTTAAAGAATTCTGCTGTTTTGAGGCCAGTCATGAATCAAGTCTTTCTGCTCTGTATCCAGGCTGATTGGGACATGTTTCTTGACAAGAAAGTAGTTTGATTTAGAGGATCTGCTCAAGATGTAATGTTGGGCAGGTTCTCTTGAGACAGACTGATTGACTTCCTTCTATCTTGGAGGTGGAGGTAAAAATCTCATCTAGTCTTCTAAGTAGAGCCAGTGACATTGTTAAAATCACACCCACTTCATTATAGCACATGTAGAAGAAACAGTTGAATGTAGCTGCTTTTTGTAACTGTGTCTACCACTTTGACTGGTTCTCTGAGAAAGTCCTTGAATATTAAGACAGTTTATTTAATACATTTGTGTGTATTTGTATCTTGAAGGATATCCACATTAAATCAGAACATTATAGTGAACTGATGAAGAAAGAAGACCTTGTGTACCTTACATCGGACTCTCCTGAAGTCCTGAATGAACTAGATGAGTCCAAAGCCTATGTCATTGGAGGCCTTGTGGATCACAATCATCACAAGGTAGAGAACTAATGTGTGGAATCCTGTGTATGTTTACTTGGAAAGAAGTCCCGTTGAACTCCGTTAATGTGCATAGAATGCCATGGAACATGATTATTTTAAGCTGCTGCTTTGTGTTATAATGTGAAAGGCAGGTTGCTACTTTTCTGGGCACCTGGCAACATCTACTAAAGTAGTGGATTTTTCATTCTTGAGTTACTTCCTCATTGAATGCTTTGAAACTGAGCAGCAAACATTCTGTTAAAAGCCCCCCTTTTGGCTTTGCTTTTTTAGAATTGGTGGTTGCTTCTGCACATTTTTGCCTCCTTCAGTAGCCAGTCACATCAGACTGAGCATTTGGAATGCAAATTCTTTTGTGTCAGCAATTTATATTTGGAAAGACAGAGAGGTCAAACTAAAGGCAAATAAACTAAGAAAGACAGACTATCTACTGCCCCACAGTTGTGGGAAGAATGGGAAGAGAAGACATTAATAAATCATCATACTTCACTTGCCAGAGAAATCTTTCTGTGCATGAGGGATGTACTGGAAAAGCAGAGGGGTTAAAAAGCTACACTGTTCTTTGATGAAGTATGATGTGAGGCGCTTACAGTGCATTTAAGCACCCTGCACCAGGACTCATAAAACAAATTTGAAGGAATACTGAGTTTTCAGGTTGGCTTCTGTCTCTCCGCCCCCCTCCCCCAGTCACCATTCTGTATATGAAATTTACAATTTGGTATTTGCGGCCCATGCTGCAGTATGATCCCTAAAACAGCTACAGCAAATGCCCACATCAGCAGCGTTTCTGTGGTTGCTGCTGATACTAACAGATCATTCTCTGTGATGGTTATTTTAATCATATTTAATATAGTAATGGTAGTAACTAAGAATAGACTCCCAAGTAGCATATCCAAGTGTTTGTAACAAATAGAGATGCTGAATATAAGCTTAAGTGAAAATATTTAGAATATACAAATAGAGCAAGCAGTTGGGTGATAATAGTAAACATACCAACCACTTAATCATCTTGTTCTTCCTTTAGAAATCTAAGTGATTCATAGTGGGTCTTCTCATCGATAAGAAGGTGGCATGCAACTAAAGCACACAGAATAATTTCAGGGAAATACTAGCTTAACAGCGAATTTTCCAGTATTTTTGTGTAGCCTCAGACCTGCAGGTGTCTTGAAAAGTCCAGCTTGTAAATGAGCTGTATTTGCCTGCTTGAGTAAGAATTGCATCAGGTTATTTGTTTGAACACACATGAGGCACAAACAGTAAAGCCTCTTAGGATATAGTTGCAAAACATTTTACTAATTTGAAACAAACTATATATAAGCTGTATGGAACTTCTTTTAGTTGTGCCATATGACTTCTTCCATGCACCCACAGCTATCTATCTATCTATACATACATACACACACACACACACACACACACACATATATATATATATATATATATATATATATATATATATATATGACAAAACTCTTAACATTCTGTGAAACTCTCACAATGTACAGATCTGATAATCAGAATCAATTACTTTTTCTTCTGTGTCTTATTATAGGGCATTACATACAAAAGAGCACAAGAAGAAGGCATAAGTCATGCACAACTTCCACTAGGGATCTTTGTGAAAATGAACAGTCGGAAAGTTCTGGCAGTCAATCATGGTAAGGATGAAAGTAAACAAAAAATGAAACATTGAAGAATAAGTGTGTGTATAGTCAAATCTTCTCATGCACGACACTTTTCTTTGTTCTCCTCCTTTTAAAAGCTGATGGTTTAAATATGGACCTTGCTGATTTTTGCCTATACTTTCTTTGTGGCATTCATCTGAGATCATTGTCATCTGTTATCTCATTATGTCAGTTGTCTTTTTTACTTAGCACCCACATGTTGTGATTCAGTAGATGATAATAGTAAGAGTAGTAGTAATAATAATAATACTATTTTTGTAGCAGTGAGTGAGAGAAAACACAGTCGTTTGGTCTAGTGCCACAGGTAACGCAGTAATTCACCTGTGTGTAGTGGTTTTGTAGTACTCTAGACCTCTTGAAGGATTCTGAAGCTGCATATAGTAAACATGGCAGCAGGCAGTGGGGATGAGCACACTAGCTCTTACTCTTTGTTGTCATCACCCTTCACATGCGGACAGTGCAGTGGGGAGCCTTCAGTACTTGTGGGGGCTCCCCATGTTTTAAGGCTCTGATTTTTCAGAGTTCTAAAACTGTTTCGCGCTGCCCCACTCATGTTTATTACAGTTTGAAAATACATAAAGTGAGCTGTATGCTTCTTTTTCTTTTTAATTCGCACTAATTCTTAGATGTTTCCAAACTTACTAATAGGCATGTTTTTCATAAATGTCAGGGACCAGTACCATTACTTGCCACATGTGCTGACTATTTGATAGCAAGCCAACTTTTCAGAACAAGAAACTAGCTTTTATTTTTCAACTTCACATCCACTGGATTTCAGCAGTAATGATAACACCTGAAAGTCTAAGAAACTAAGCATTCAATGCACACTACTCCACTACCCCAGTTATTATGTCTCAATTGATGGATGTTAATTGCCACTCCCATAAATAGACCATTAAACAATTAAACAAGAAATACTAGGGGAAACTTGGTAATTGCTTCCTACACAGCAAACACATGCTGACTACTTGCATAGCTGAAAATGCTATATAATATCGGCAGGTGTGAAAGCTTTGCTTGTTGAATCTTTCTGTGTATTATTAAACTACCTTTATTTTTGCTGCAGAGGTTATAATTAAATTTAGTTTCATAACTTCAATAAATTTCTGATTCTGTCAGACACTTCTGTTATTTTTAAAGGACATGTGATCTTTTTGCTGCAGTGTTTGAAATCATCCTTGCATTCTTGGAAAAGAGAGACTGGGAGGAATCATTTTTCACCGTTTTGCCACAACGGAAAGGAGCCAAACCACTAAATGAGACAACTGAAGCCACCATGTGCGAGCGGCAGAAGTCAGAAATGGTACAAGGTGAAATCTCAGATAGCGAATAAGCATCTCTGGATGTTAATTTAATTTAAATATTTAATATCCAAAGATGGCAATGGATGGAGGCTGAATGAATACACAGGAATGGTTTGCTGTCCTTGCAGTGTACAGTTGTTTATGGAGTGCTGCATAGCTTATCTGTTATTATCAAGCACTAATTTTATTTGCCAGATCTGGACTTGTACTACTTAGAAAATACTTGATTTTTGGTAGCTTTTTAGCCTGCTAAAGGGCGTTTAAAGAAAACTTTGTTTCCCAAGGAAGCTGATATATATTTTTCTTTTTATTATTTTTATTTAATATTTGCCAGAAGGGGGAGCTTTTAAGTTTGAGTAGCACCTCTGCTTTTTATTGACCATGCCAAGATTGTTTTCACAAGTACTACTGCCAAATCACTTGTTCCGCATTAATACCTGTGTATCTCATTTCCCCATCCTTGAATACAGAGTTTTGTATTAAATACATAACTTTGATAGTTTCAACACAGTTTTCCATTCAAATTTAATTCCTGTCTTCTGAGGCACTCATTTAGCCATCACTCTCAATTTTCTGTTATGATATTTAGGCTATAAAACTTTCATTAATGCATTTTATGTTACTAATTTTGTCCCATTAAAAAAACAAAGCAGATCATGATTTGTACAGTCCTGTTTGTGTCTGTAGTCTTCATGTTATAAATAGCATATGTACATATGCACTGAAATACTTTTCCTCTGTATTTCTGTAAGGAGAAGCTGATGTAACAGAGCTGCTAAGGGCGAACTTCCAGGGCCAGCTGAATCATTTCAGTTATCTAGCGATGCATTTTAAGAATGAAGTGGCAGGTTAAATTAGGCTTAGAGTAAATGAGTGGCTTCCAGTAGCCTTCCCCAACGTGGTGCCCTCCAGATGATTGAATACAACTCCCATCAGCCCCAGCCAGGATGGCCAATTCACCTTTCAAGCTTCATGACTGAGTAGGGATTTGAGCCCAAAGCTAACACTGTTTTCAATACCACACTTGTTCTTCTCATAAAAAGCAATGCACTAAATGTTTGTGGGGGTGCTGCACATCTCATGTAATTTGCGTATCTTTCCAGTAACCCACATAACTTTCCCTGCCTTGCTAATGGCATCTGCATCATGTTCACAACAGACTGCTCTGGTTGTTTGGCACTGGTAACCACTAAATCTTGGTCTGATCTGTTTTAAAAACTATTAAAGTTCCCATGGAAGTCTACTTTATTTGCTGTCTCTATTGCATTAACTACCTTTTAAGAAAACAGTTGACTATGTGCAGTTCCCATAACATACTGATTGTTTATTGTACATTGTAGAGGTTTTTTATTTTAATGACTTGGAACAAAATCTCCAGTGGCATGTTTAATAACTCCCTAGAGCAAGTTATATAAATATGTGCCCAGGAATATTGGGTTGCAGTCTGCACACTTTTATGAAGTGATTGACATGGATGTATGGCTATTTAAATTATTATGACTTTAGATTTGTGTATCTGAGTCTTTTCCGTAGCCCCAGACAGAAAGGATCCTGAAGACTGCAGACTCAGCTGTTAGTGTCTGGGGGAAAGAGTTTGAAGATGGGCCATATCACTATTATTGTACAATGAAATGTGACCACCTCACCAGAATAGTCTTGGCTATCATTTCTGTGCTCTGACTTGTTTTGGTTCTTCTTTTGGTGGGAAACTCAAGTCAGCAAAAGAGCAGGTGCACATGGGTATTGGGTGGAAGGGGAATTGGAGGGCATAGGCATTATTTTTCCTCCTGCAACTTTATGCTAGGGTAAATAAACAGATGGCTGTGCATCAGTATCCAAAGGGCAATATATGGTGTTCCAAATGTGCCCTGTGGCTTTTCCAACCCTCATCTCACTGTAGCCCCTGGATTTTCCCCAAGCTGCTTCTGAAGGCTGGGGAACCATTCACAGAAGTGACACAAGGAGCTGTAGCCCGAAAGAGAAATTGGATTGCCCTCCCCATGCATGCACCTGCAGAAACCTATCATTTGTGCATAGTGCTCTGGATTACAATATAGATTTCATGGCAAGTACACTGGAAGATATTATTTATATACCACTTAATGCTAACAACAACAATATTAAAACTTTCTTGGGTTGAGAAATTAAGGGAAAGTGTGTAAGCAGGTGTTTCTTTTATGTAAGCAACAAGACCTTAAAAACTGGCTTAGTGGCTAATAGGTCCCTCGGCACTGGTGTGACATGTGTCTAGTAGGTGGCACAACTTGAAACCTAGGTTGTGGGTATTAAAAAGTGCCTTTTAGCACTCAGCAACTGAATTGCCAGAATGTTGACAATGGAATCCATCAGCAGTGTTCTGAGTTATGGCGGCCATCACTGCCTTTTGAGGTGGGGAGTTCCATAGTTTGGCTACATGCTGCATGCTCATTTGAAATCTGTTAGAAAGAGAGAGCGCATTGCATTTCCTTTCATTCTGGCTTTTGGGTTAATATCACTGATCCGAGTAAATAGCTGGATTCTCTCGGAACAGCCAACTAGAAGGGGCTCCCTTCATGAATTGTCTTGACCCCAGTCCTAACAAACTACATGGATATGAACTCCACTAAAATCCAGCAGATTGGAGTGATATTGAATGACTATGCTATAGTCACTTAAAGCGTTACTGACCTGAATGAAGCCCAGGGGAGCTGTACTAAGTTGTAAACTGTTGACTTATTTTTTCGAATGTTGACCTGCAGTGCATTAATTTTAAAGAATATTCAAAATTCTGAAGATTATGCAGAAAAAGATCACTTCTATCATTTGTATTCAGAAAGAATGAAAATGTCCACGATATCTTTTCATATCAATTACCAAGACACAATGACATGCTCTCTTAAAAACAAAATGTTTATTTAGCATTTTGTTTACCAGTGTTCTAACATTCAGTATTTTGTGTGTATGTGTGTTTAAACTTTACAGATACCTGTTTAGCAGGTAAAACTCTTAAGGTCTAAATGGTGTGGCTATAAACTTTTTCTAACAACAAAAATGACACTTTAGAGCTTTGGAAAAAATTGTGCGAGATTCACTGTACATGTTATCTTCCAAGAAAAGCATTTGCTGATTTTCAGATGCTCTGAAATCGGGCCTCACCTCTTGAAGCAGCGTTGTGTCGCTTAGAGTAAGCCTTGTTGTACAGCAACTGGGTGCTGTTTTGGGATAATGCAGGACTGTGGGGGTGACTTTGAAGAACTGTGAGTTTGCTGGGGGAACGCTCTACAGTCTCAGAAGTTGGGATTCGGATTTTCTCTCTTGTGTGTGTACTTCTCTCCCTGTCTGAAAGAGATTGTGAAAATCAAAGCTACATTAATGCACTGATAATAATAATAATAATATTATAATAATTTATTATTTTTACCCCGCCCATCTGGCTGGGTTTCTCCAGCCACTCGGGCCGCTTCCAACAAAATATTAAAGTACAATGGTCTGTTAAAAGCTTCCCTAAACAGGGCTGCCTTCAGATGTCTTCTAAAAGTCTGGTAGTTGTTTTTCTCTTTGACATCTGGTGGGAGGGCGTTCCACAGGGCGGGTGCCACTACCGAGAAGGCCCTCTGCCTGGTTCCCTGTAACATCTCGCAGTGAGGGAACCACCAGAAGGCCCTCGGCGCTGGACCTCAGTGTCCGGGCAGAACGATCGGGGTGGAGACGCTCCTTCAGGTATACTGGACTGAGGCCATTTGAACTGAAGGTTTTTTTGTCTATGCATCTAATGACAGAGCTGTCCTCATTTATGCCACTATGACAGCAGTTATGTGTGATGCTGTCAAGAGGCAAGATGATGTGGCTTCCTCTCAACTAATTTTAATACATATGAGCTCAGTCTCTTGCAAGCATGGTCTTATTTTTCTGGATAAAAATGTACAATGCATAACTAGCCTCTCACCTTTACTGGATACTGTTCCTCTGCTTGAAAGCCTAAAAAAGAAAGAAGACTTCTTAGTTGTTTTTTTATACAGTTTATATACTGTTTATTTACAATGGCTTTTAAGTGGTGCACAGTGAACACAGTAAAGACAAAAAGGTAAATATTGGTTAAAAACTATATAATCAGAAGTGACTTTAAATGACTGCTGAAATTGTAATAAGTATTCAGCAAGGAGGTGGCCTGTCTAATATCAGCTGAAAGAAAACTCCATGAAATTGGAACGATATTGGGCATTCTGCATAGTATGAGGTACAGTACAATTTTTTTTTTTAGGATGGATGGCGGAGACAGGAGAAAAATCAATGTGCAGATAATCCAGATTTGAACAGAAATACAACACAATGATAATACTTTCATTAAAAAGAAAGAAGTGTGAGAGCAGTAAGTCAGGAATTTCTGGTTTCCGTTTTCAACATTCTTTATTGCCATGGCTGTTGCTTAGTTCAGGAGCAAAGATAAACTAGCATTTATTATAGTTAACAAAATTTGAATGCCACTTGATCTTAGTAAAACCTCTAAGCAGTTTACAAGAAATAGTAAAATTATCAAGAAACACAGTTAAAACAATTAAACATTTTAAAGATGTTAAACATTAACAGTAAAAAAAGAATTTTTAAAATTCTGTCATATATTTGTCCGGATTGACTTGCCCCCCCCCCCCCAAAAAAAAAGTTTTAAGCAGGGGCTGAAAAGAGAATACAGTGAAAACGCCTGCCTGATCTCGATCGCAAGAGTAGAGGTGCTGCCAGTAGTAGCCTGAGACAGTATCTCTCATTCAAAATTTTACTACTGAATGAAATGCAATAGAAAGCAGATTTCCTGGATAAATGCACAATTCTGCATGGTTCCCCACCAAGATTTATTACCCTCAACTGGCTTTTAAGATATGACCTAAGTTTTTGGATTATTTCCTGTTAGAACCAACACAGGCTGGTTTCGTCAGAAGTTATGCTTTGGCCAGTAGCTGACATTAATGGTCAAATACCTTTTGGTGGTTTGGAAATGACATGGATTTTTCCTTTTCTTTCTCAACCTGCTTTACTTGTGTAAATCACAAGATCTCAACATCACCATCCATGGTGAGCAAAAAGTGCTAGTTGTGAATAATCCCAGCCCATGCTGCAAACAAGGCAAATGACCAACCTGGTGGCTTCCCACGTAGCACCATACCTAGGGCAATGCATTATCAATTTTACCTGCGCCGGCTCTCTTCACTTGCTGGTTTATTTTGAAGTGCTCTTTCAGCTTTCAGCATATCTCGTAAACTCAGAGCCTCTACGTCAGCTTCTTTCAGTGCCCTTTTCTGATAATTCAGCAGATCTCGGCTGGTCACGTCGGAACGGATGAAATTGGACACAAACTCCTTCTCTGAAACACCAGGAATATAGATGCAGCTTGTGTTTCAAATATTGTGGCTTGCAACTCAAATAGGTACAACATTAAAGGTAAAGGGACCCCTGACCATTAGGTCCAGTCGTGACCGACTCTGGGGCTGCGGCACTCATCTCGCTTTATTGGCCAAGGGAGCCGGCGTACAGCTTCCAGGTCACGTGGCCAGCATGACTAAGCTGATTCTGGCGAACCAGAGCAGCACACGGAAACGCCGTTTACCTTCCTGCCAGAGCGGTACCTATTTATCTACTTGCACTTGGCGTGCTTTCAAACTGCTAGGTTGGCAGGAGCAGGGACCGAGCAACGGGAGCTCACCCCGTCGCGGGGATTCAAACAGCCGACCTTCTGATTGGCAAGTCCTAGGCTCTGTGGTTTAACCCACGTCCCAGGTACAACATTACCAGGTAGTAATATTAATATAATGGATATGTCAGGGTCTTCTGTGTGCATGGAAAGGCTACTCCCCATTTTCTTTTGATGGCAGAGAAAGGTCAACACAAGCCTATTTCATAGGAAGAACACTCCCAGAAATAGGAGAGGATGGTATGGGCATATCTGTGTGTGCACCACAGACTAAACATGCTTTGTGAATAAAGTCTTGTAAATGTCTAAGATCTTAATCTTAAGGGTATAACTGTGATGCTACTTCTTTCATCTAATGGAAATAAAATGCATTCCAGGTTTTTCTCCATTCAGGTTCCTTCCCCCTCCATAATATTTCTTAAACAAATCTTAAGTTCTTTAAATATAACACATATGACGCCTGTGAGAAACATAAAAGCAGGATTCAAGCACAAGAGCACTTTCCCCTCTTTGGTTTCCAACAGATTTGTTGTTAAATCATCACAACAGTAGGAGATGTGTAAAAATTAAATATAATCTAATTTGGGGTGGTCCTCCTATCAGCTGTCACCTGGCAGCAGCCATTGCATCAGGCTGAAACAGAGGAGGGAAGAGAAGTGGTGCAAGGCTGTTCCAAGAGACCAGCTGCTCTGCAAACCTTTTCTGGCTGAAGAGTGGGATAAAATGCTATATATAAAATAAAGCATGGGTGCAGGCCGGGGGTGGGGTCATTTTCTTGTCCAAGGCCAGAACCTGAGAATTGTATAGCCCACCCTATCATTAGGCGGAGTGAGGCAATCACTTTAGGTGGCAGGATCTGGGGGCTCATTCCCTGTGACCAGAGCGCTTTGGTAATTTCCTCTCACATAAAAGTTTGCTACCACGCTCTAATCTAGTGGGACCCCCTTAGCGTCACTCAGGGAGTGGAGGATGCAAGTGTTGAAGTAAGAATCAACTGCTTCTGTACACAGAAGTGGGGAGATAATGAATGTAGATGAATGTAGGTTGCCTCGGGCAGCAAAATGTCTTGGGGCAGCTCTGGGCTATATAGAGGTATATTGGGTTGGGCAGGTGTCAGTTCATTTGCTTACCTCCTGAAACATCCCGATATATTGTGGGAGCTTTAGAACCTCCTGCCATGCCACAGCTGGCTTAGCTGTGACAGCTGGGTAGAGAGATACCTCCTCTGTTATATATTCAGTATCCCTCAAGTATGCAAAAACTGCTACCGTATGTGGCGTTGGCACTTCTAAACTGGCAGGCATTCATCCAATAGTTTGTTATCAAAGGGAACGATAATCTGATTTTATATACATAGATAGATATACAAAGAGGGGTGTGCTCTCCTGCCTGCCGCATGCAGCCGAAAGTCAGTTGACACTTCAGCCATGTGCAACTATCACATTTTCTCTCCTTACCTTTTAGAGTTGCCTTTGATAACCAGGTTTGGATCTCTGCAAGCGAGTCTGTCTGTAAAATATCACGAAGCCTTTCCAAGATCTAGGAGAAGGACAGATCAGACCATTGAAGCACTGCAGTCAGGGCTGCCGCAATACATTTTGCTGCCTAAAATGGGAAGATTGCTGTTGCCCTTAGGTCCTGGCTTGCAGGCTCTCCATCTGGTGGGCCACTGGGAGAAAGAGATGATGTGCTAGATGGGCCATTGGCATGATGCAGCAGTGTCATCTTCTGTTCTTATGACACCCCCACCCCAGTTACACATACGAAAGCCAAATGGGGTGGCACCTAAACATCAGCCGTGGGACAGTGTCCTTCACCACACCTGAGGGAACAGGATAGCTCAGAGGGCACCCAACAAGAGGTATGGTACACAACTCACCACGGTGGCTGCCTGCCTGCTGCCCCCTGAAACCAATGCAGTGGTGGCAGCACCAATGCTTGGGCAGCAAATGCAACAAATGTTATTAGTATTCAAAGCCCTTACTAGCCTTGGGGCAGTTTACTTACGGGATTGTCTTCCCCCCTATATGCCCATCAACCACTTTGATCTGCCGAACTGGCACTGTTACAGCCTTGTAAGTGTGAATCTCTCCCAAAAGTACACATTTTTTGCAAGCAATTTCCCCTAATATGGTGCATTTTGTATGTTACATTCACCGATGCATGCATTGTTACACACATTTCCCCGTAATATATGCATTCTTGTACACACCATTTGGCTGGAGACCTGCATCACAAAATTTGGATAATTTTGAAAGTAGCTGTATTTCGGCATTTGCTTTGTGAAGAGTTCTGTAAAACTCAGGAGCTTGCAACATCAAAATCTCAGAAATGGCCTCCTCTCTTTTACGGGCCATCATTGCCACCTTTTAATGTTTTAATGTTGTATTTTAATCTTGTTTTTTAAGTTGTATTTTAATCAACTTGTTTTTATTATTGGTTGTTAGCCGCCCTGAGCCCGGTGTTGGCTGGGGAGGCGGGGTATAAATAAAATTCATTATTATTATTATTCAACAGATTGGTGGTTTTCAAACTGGCCGTGCAATCCTATGCATATTTACGCAGAATGCAACTTACCCCCTAGTAAACATGTATAGTACTGCAACCTAAATGTATTAAATGACATCCTCCTTTTTTTATCAGTTAAAGCAGAAGCGTGCAATACATGACATAATCACTTAATGATGGTATCTTACTTTTATTTCCTGTTCCAAGTAAGTAGGGGTATAATTCATATTCTCGATGATGTCTGGCCTGTAGTGCGTACCCGGGGTAGGTAAAAGAGGGTGCTCTGGAGGAATCCTATTTTGTGGATTGTCTGCAAGGTATTTCCTCAAAGGATCATCCTGATGATAAAGCAGAATATAAAGAGACAAATACAGACAGCCCACCGCCCAACTTTCTGTACTGCTTTGCTTTTGATCACCTCCAATACATCTGGACTAATCATTACGTTGTGCATTGGAGGAATGGAGAACCTGTGGCTTCCCAAATGTTATTGGATTTAGCATTGCTGATGATTGGGGTGATGGGACCTGGACTCTACGTCTGTATGGCCCATCTCTGCTTGAGTATAAGGGTAAGGCTGTGGTTGCAATGGCTCTCTTGCTATTGTCCTCTCTAGAAAATTGATGGGGTTTTGCACCTTGAACCCTTTAAATGCCTTTCAGCCATCTGGATCCTACAGGATTCCTGATCAGCTGAAAAAGATGAACAAACTCCCATTCTTAAGCCCTATTCAGGTGTTCAATATACACAGGTGCTGAATCCATGTATAGAATGGGTATAGCAAGCTTTGCTTCCAGCCAATGCACGTTCACGTGCATGTCTGCAAATGCCCTTCACTATAGAAGCAGAGAGCTTTACATGATCACAAGAACAGAGGCGTCTGCCTGTAAAGGCTCTCGCTTTGTTCAAAGTATATTAGGTTAGGGCTTGAGTTAACTGTTCAAAGCGCTACTGCCAACCTCAAATTTGTCATCTGCCCTTCACCAGCAGGTTAGGACAATTTAAAATTCAGAATTAAAAACAATTAAAATATATTACAGTCCTGGAAATAAGGTAAACCCAAAATCATGAATGGAGTGTTCTGCAGGAGTGTAGATGCTCCAAGAAGTCTTTATGGTTTCAATTACAAATACCAGCAGTAGTTTGGCTCGTTACCCTTCTCTTTAAAAGTGGGGTGTTTCCTGTTCTTTGCTTGAGCTCTGCAATTTCGTCTCTCATAAGCTCTGAAATGCAGTAAAGGGATTTTTCATGAGTTTTCATGGTAAGATTATAGAGAATTAAAGCCTGGTGAGACCTCTTGAAAAATACAAGAATTCTATGTAACATGGGAGGGCAGAGGATGCCTCCAGTGCGGGTGGCAGGATACCGTGGTGGTTTTTGTGTCAACCAAATTTTTGCAAAGAATTTACAGACCTGTGCATTCATCAGCATGGGATGCGGGTGGTGCTGTGATCTAAATCACAGAGCCTCGGGCTTGCCAATCAGAAGGTCGGCAGTTCGAATCCCCGCAACGGGGTGAACTCCCGTTGCTCAGTCCCTGCTCCTGCCAACCTAGCAGTTCGAAAGTACGTCAAAGTGCAAGTAGATAAATAGGTACCACTCCATCGGTAAGGCAAACGGTGTTTCCGTGTGCTGCTCTGGTTCGCCAGAAGCGGCTTAGTCATGCTGGCCACATGACCCGGAAGCTGTACGCTGGCTCCCTTGGCCAATAAAGTGAGATGAGCGCCGCAATCCCAGAGTCGTTTGCGACTGGACCTAATGGTCAGGGGTCCCTTTACCTTTGCATTAATCAGCAACTCATTAATCAGCAATCTATTGGAGGGTCCACTTTGAGGAGGGGGTAATAAAGGCAGAGCCGTAGCTGGGGGTGGGTTAGCCAAGCTTTTTGCCCCACATGAAGCCTCCAAAGAGGTGCCATTGATGCCCTCTCAAATTGTGGTTTTGAAGTAAACATCCTATCTCTTTGTGTAAGCAACCAGGGGTACTTACGTCCAACATTCGCTCTAAGTGGGGTTTGTACCAGGCTTGGCAGGGTATTGTTGGGAAAAGAACTGTCGGTGGGCATTACAGTATTTCTGAGAAGTTGAGCATGTTCTGTGCTTGAGTCAACGAAGCGTCCTTCATTGTATCCTCGGTCTTTCACAACACAGACAGGTGCATCATTTAGTCCTGGGTGGGGAAAGAACGCATTTTACATTTTCCTAATTGTGCAGTTGGTTTTGGTGCAGCGATACACTGGAAATGGGGGTTTCAAATAGGGATAGTGGAGAATTTTGATCCTTTTTGTAGGCAAATCTATCAACTCCACACATTTAAAAGCAATGTCAGAATTGAAGCACAGCCATCCTGCAATCCTCCAACTCAATGGCATTTGCAAAAATGCAAAAGTTGGCATAAAAATGGAGTTATTTTTGAAAACAGAAAAATGCATTATATTGGGGGGGAATTGTACATCACAAAACTGCATGTTACTCAAATTTGCATACAAAACTGGGGAATTATTGGGGGAAATTTGCACTAAAATGCTGATTTTTTTATGAGGGATTTTTGAAAAACATCAAATTGCTGCAGAAATGTGGAGAACGGAATTTAATACTGGACAAACTAGAAACTGAGAGAACCAAAACTAACGGATCCTTCCATCTCTAATCCTGAACTAGAGTATTATAGTTTCCTAGGGCTGGTTCACATATGCATGTATGTTTGATTATACAACACTTAGCTCCTACATGAATATTGATTGTATGATTATAAAATCATACCTGTGAATGAGTCAATCCATGTTTGTTTGTTTTTTTTTGTCCCAAAGCTTTGATTTCATTCACACAGCATAGCTTTATGGAGACGGTTCACACACAAGGCTTGACAGCCATCAGCTGATGCAGATTTATGTCGGAACCAACACTAGGTGATTCAGAATTGCATGCAGTTCTGCCCATAGCTGTCAATGTTTCCCGTTTTTTAAGGGAAATTCCCTTATACCGAATAGGATTCCTCGCAAGAAAAGGGAAAAGTTGACAGCTATGGTTCTGCCTGAAGTGCAGAACAAAATGGTGTCCCCTCCCCAGTCCATGTACAGGAGTCGGCTGCAATGGCTGTTGAATCTTACTTCAAACTAGCAGCAGGCTTTATGGGAGGGCAGGGTTCTGCCCTTCAGAAAAAGAGGAACATGCATTTTAAAATCCCCTGCATTTAGGCTACATTCTGATGTGGTGATTATAGTGTTGGTTTTCCTAGTTTTAATGCTCATACTTCTGTCCCAATTTCTAATGTTCCTTTTACACTGCGGTATCTTTAGCATTATGGAATTGCGGCTTCATGAGCAATATGCTGCCATGTCATGCTAAATTTTAGACACATAGAATGAGCTTCATATGCCAGGATACCACCTCAGATTTCATCACATGAGCGGCAGTCGTGCAATCATGAAACCCATGGGGAAATGGCAACGCAAAACTCCCACACCTTTTCAAGTTCACGGGGTTGCAAACAGGTATTTTTTTCCTGGAAACAACACAAAAATAAGCACTAGGCTTCTACTAGATTCCACTAGATTTTCAAGAAGCGGCTCACATTAGATGCAAAAATCAACAGGTAAGAAAATGTCAGGAAGACAGAATAAAGCCCCACTTGAATGTAGCCTAAGTTTTTGTTCAGGAAACCCAAAAAAATGAATACAGAGATTGGCTTGGCCATATTAGCCCTTCCAGGGGGAGTTTACCTCTAATGTGGCACACTGTCTTTGGATGTGGAGAGTGTCTGCAAACAAAGTAACTTGTTTTCCCAGAAGAGCCCTCATTTGCCGCTTGCCGCGGGGTTCCCAGGGGGATCAGCTGTGGCTCAGGTTGTGCTCTAAAATTGATATTCATCTTAATGGGTTTCTATTTTCTTCACTGCTATTCTTGGTACCACAGCCTGTAGCAGCATCTCATCCAGAGAGTCCTAATGAGGGAAGAAGAGAGGAGACAACACACATGGACCTAAGGGACATATTCTGCTCTTCTGTGCTGAACATAAAATATTTGTCAGTTAACTGACCGGGCAAAGCAGTTTTTGCCCTGCGATATCAAGTTTTCATCTCAGCCATTCTGAGGCCTTCAGACCTTTCAACTTGTACTTTGCTCTCTTTGTCCTCGCTGGCTTCTCTCTTCCCTGAACATCTCCTCAAAAGTCAAACAATGGGGCCACCAAGCCTTCATTGGGAATCTAAGAATCTTTTCCCTCCAGAGTTCTGTATACATTCCCTTCTTTTATGACATCTTTCAGCCTCATACAAGCGTAAAGCAAGCATGTGATTTCTTGCTTACGGTAAAGTGAGCCTGTGCAAGCTGAACAGCTCTATAAATAAATACATTTCCAGTGGTGAGTGAGGAATTATAACAGTGTTTATCACAGAATCAATACAGTAAAGTAAGCAAGACCCCGTGTGATAATTCCTCATTTGGGACTGCAAATATATTTATATAAATATTCAGCCTGCACAGGATCATCAAATGGATATCAAACAAAAAACCATTCCTAAATAAGGAATGTGGTTTACCATAGGATTGATGTCAAGCACGTAACTCAGGAAAATATGCAGACAACAGACTGACTATAAAGTCTGGTGTGTTTCCACAGTTATTTTTTTCTATGTACGGTACATTGACTGTTAGCATGAGGGTACCATGTGTGACAGTTCCTTTTGCCGAAAACAAGCATTGGGACAAATATAATTCCATACATTTCCGTTTCAGAGCTGGGCACCACCACCAAGAAGGCTCTTTCTGGCATCACAACATAACAAATCTTGGCAAGTCATGGTACAACGGACACACACAAAAAGGACAAAGGGGGATGCATATTTGCAAAAAATATTGAACGTGCTAATTTATATGTATAGGTGCACATTTAGAAATAATTATAATTTAAATGGAAAACAATAAAATTCACCTGTGTGCCTGCTCAGTCTGCTGTGCAGGTGTCAATTGTTGGACAACTTCAAAGCCTCTCCTGTTCATTCTTCCTTCGGGTTATTTATCTTTAAACTGGAACTGAGCATGGCACAGCCCTTCAGACAGAGGATGCCTTCAAAAAGAAGTCACAGCTCTTCAAACAGAGGACTGTCCTGCATACACTTGTTAACCCTACTTTTTGGCAGTTCCGTGTTTGATAGGGAGGAATTCCTGAAATTTCTGTCACATTTCACAGATCTGCTCTTGTTTAATCTCTTGGGAAAACACTCATTTCGGGGCACTCTGCATTGGACACAGGGCATTCAAATGACTGCCATAGGAAACCCAGCACATATTCCAGTGTAGCCCAAAGTGCCACTAGATGGTGCTCTTTCATGCCCTGCAATCTTTTACAGGTTGAACATTTCACCACTCTTGTAGCTTCATAGGACCAGTTTTCTCACAGGTGCTGTAGGCTGTTCTCAACCAGCTTTATTAACACGACCCCGAAATTTTCGATCCCCAAACGTGTGCCAAAGTTTTGTGCTGGTTTGGTCCATTTTGTGCTATGAACCCCACTGAATAACCAAAACTGAATAACCGATAACAGCAATCCATGGATACAAGACAACGCCCTCCAAAAGCCAACATTGTCTGATCCCTTCCAAAGAGATGCCAAAGTTTTGTGCCGTTTGAAGCTTTCTCTACCCACTGAATGATCTGTTGCCTTGCGATGTCCTCTCCTGGCTTCTTAAGTGGAGCATATTAGTAACAACCTCCAGGCATTGCTGAACTACAACTCCCAAAACTCCCATCATCCTTGAGCACTGGGCATATTGACTGGCTAATTAGAGTTGGAATCCAACAACATCTGGAGGTCAGCCACCCCTGTATTATGTTAACCATGTGATTAGCAATCACATCTTGGGTTTTAAAAATTAATAAATACCAGTTCAAGGTGTTGGGAGTGTTTGGTCACAGACCCACAGTGAATAGGGATGGAAAATTTAATTCTTCCCTACTATCTTGGTGAAACACACCCCAACACCACCACAGAGCAGTTAGCAGTGGGAAAACATGCATTAATACCCTTGGCTTTCTTTATGAGACTGGTAAAATGTTGATCATGGCCTTGATTTACATTATTATTGCCATTATAAGAGGAGCAAAAAGTGGAGATGACAATGCAGTCTTCTGGTGCTTCAGGGCTGATCCCAATATAGAGTATCTTTCTCTCCGTAGGAGTGTTTGGGAATTCCTGTAGATGCAGAGTGTAAAAAATAAAAAAGCACCATTTAAAAATGAACAATCCACATTGCAGCAGAGTATGCCCACAAATCTGTCCTGAAACATGGATTCTCCAAAATGTAACATTAGAAGTAGTTCCATTGCCTTCATTCAAAGTGCTAAGATTCATAGGCCAACTGGATAGGATAGCTTATTTTAGAGACATGTGATTACTTAGAAATCCAAACACAACCCTGGCAAGTGTTGATTTGAGCTAAGTTTCCAGCCAAATAGTCTCCTATGTGGAATCCAAGCATTTATATTCACCAGCCCTGTGCACCCTTTCATTTATTTATTCAGAATGATTTTAGTGACACTTTTCATTAAAATCACAAAGCTATGTACAAGATAAAAAAACAAAAAAACAAAATTACAGTAAAACTGAGACATATTTAGTTATTACCATGAAAACAAAAAAACCACAGCAACAAATGGAGAACACACTTCACCCACCCTGAAGGCTTATTCCCTGGCAGAACTGAGTGCTGGTGTCGGGATGACCTATTCCAGTTTGTGCTTGCTACAAGATTAATTATTGCCTGCGTGAAATGAACCAAAAGGCACAGACTTCTAGGAAAGAGGCTTTGCTTAGCAAATGATCCAGCAACTATCAACTCCTAGGACTTGCCTCTATCATGAATTGAGTTATGTCCAGCAGCTTGGTCCCTAAACTCCCTTACCTCAGAAACATACAAAGTCAGACCACTGGTCTGCTTAGCTCAGCTTTCCAGGGTTTCAGATAGAATTCTCTCCTAGCCATACCAGAAGATGCAGGGGGTTGAAGCTGGACTTTTCTGCAAGCAAGGTAGATCCAGGCGTTGGGTTGCATCCGGTGCTAGAGCAAACCCAGGAAGATCAATGGAAATGGCTGTTAGGTTCCTTGATTTGAGTGGGTCTCCCCTGAGTAGAAAGGGACGCGGGTGGCGCTGTGGGTTAAACCACAGAGCCTAGGACTTGCCGATCAGAAGGTCGGCGGTTCAAATCCCCGCGACGAGGTGAGCTTCCGTTGCTCGGTCCCTGCTCCTGCCAACCTAGCAGTTCGAAAGTACGTCAAAGTGCAAGTAGATAAATAGGTACCACTCCGGCGGGAAGGTAAACGGCGTTTCCGTGCGCTGCTTTGGTTCACCAGAAGCGGCTTAGTCATGCTGGCCACATGACCCAGAAGCTGTACGCCGGCTCCCTCGGCCAACAAAGCGAGATGAGCACTGCAACCCCAGAGTCAGTCATGACTGGACCTAATGGTCAGGGGTCCCTTTACCTTTACATTTACCCCCGAGTAGAATTTTTTTGGCTACAACCCATTGAAATGAAAGAGGAAGCTTCTGCAAAGGATCATGTGCACATCAGGCAAGTCGTATGCACACCTCGGCCACTGGATCATGGGGAATGTGGAGCATTGTTTGGTAGAGTGTGCTCTGGTTTAGCAGGGCCCACAGTCAAAAAGATACCTAAGGGACCTAATGCATACCCTCCAACATACCTTAGCTGAAAATAGGGATATTTCTCACTCCCCACAACTGACCCTCCTCAACCCCCCCATTTTTGGCCTCCCCCTCCACAGGAGAGCAAGTGCTGCCGCCACCACACCAAAAAGACACAGCACACACAAACACCTTCCACTGTCTTGAGAAAACCCCTTTATCCTGATTTGATTTTATTCTTTGGCAGATTTACAAAAACACACACCAGTAAAGAAATTTTAGAAACAGGCAAGATTGGGCACAGCTGTGCAAAGCATTTTATTTTTAAATAATTAATCAAGACTCCTTGTGCTTCGCTCCTCTTTTCTTTCCGCCCAGGGGGGCCATGCCCTCTGCCTGCACCTCAGAGACAGTAGTGTGACTCATGCAACACACTACTGATTAATATACACAGAACAATAATTATACATATTTTATCAACCCTCTGAGAAAAATACAAAACGTTAAACAAAGCCACAAAGACTTGTGAACTACCCAGCCTAAAATGAACTTATGTTTGGTTTCAATAGATTTTTCAAATGCTTAACTCAGTCTTTTAGATAAGTTCATGAAGATACCAACAAAAGGTAAGTTCGGTGATATTCACAATACCGAGAGATGCTAGTAGAGTTGTAGGTAGAGACAGGGTGCTGGCGTTTCACCCTGGCAGTCCAAGTAATCAAAAGGCCGCTGTTTGCCCCCGATGGGGCCCTTTAACTGGGGCTTGCAGATAGCACACTCCCAAGATAGTTTTCCAGGCTTCTTCAGTGGTCTAATCTCAAAGTCTTGATACGTATATTGATATTCAATCTTATAGAGAATACTCTTTCTTGGCTTAAGAGACTGATTTGCTTAGAGCCGGCGCATTATGCAAGGCTGGATCTCAGTGATGGCAGCCTCTCCTCCTGCTCACCCACTCTCCAGCAGCCACTATGAGCTGCCCAAGGGAGGAGACTGGCAGTGGTGACCACTGGAGAGGCAAAGGGATGGTCCATTGCTGCTGCTGTGGACAAGCATCGGCTCATCCTCTTTCCCAAGCTTAGTGGCAGTGCTGGCAGGGAAAATAGGGGTATTCCAGGATCAAATGAGAAGCCATTAAATTACTTTGGGACATGATATATGAAGAGCTGAAAAAAAATGATTGTGCCATTTGCCCTCCTAGGTGTGTGACATCATACTGGGTCATAAGGAAAGGGTTAACTAAGTGTAAAATGATTAACCAATAGGAACCCAAGGGGAGGAGTTAGAGTTGTTAAGAAGTCAGTCTGGAATTAGAGAAGGGAGAGGGAGGATAAGTCTGTGGGGGTTGGGCTAGTTTGATGTGAGAGAGTGAGAGAATCTGTTAAGAGGAGTCAGTTAAACAGTTGGGATAACCAGTTAGAAGGTATTAGAAAGGTATAGGCCGGTAAAGAAACTAAGGTTAAGAAACTGACAAGAGAAATTATCTGAAACCATCAACTTGTTAATGGTTATAAAATAAACTTGATTATTTGTTTTTAATGTTAACAACTGTCTGGACTCAGTGTGTACCCAAGAGAAACGGGTTGGTGGCAGCGGGGAAGTGATCACAGTGGTGGCACAGGGATCAATAGACCGTCAAGCGTCCGGGGACCCTGTGTGATCGCCACAATGATGAAACACACATTCTTAAAAAAACAAACCAGAATTATTTTTATTAGGTATCTTTACAGCACACATCCCAAAAGGTCAGGTTTTTCTCTACGCTACAGCGGCAGCCAGGATCCTGATTGTGAGATACTGGAAAAGTAACTTATTGCCGACTAAGGAAGAATGGCAATTAAAATTATGTGAGTATCTTGAGTTGGCAAAATTAACAGAATCAATAAGAAACCACCTAGGAGATAAGATAAGAAAAGAATGGGATGCGTTTAAAAAGTATATGCTGAAATACGGTTACACTGATTATACCTGGTTAAGCATAGAGTAAATTCCACAGAGATAACAGGAAGGTGCATCACGGATCTATATAGGAGACAGATAAACTAATATATGAGAGAAAAGGAACCGCATAGGGTTGGAAGGAAGTCATTAAATAAATCAGGGTTTCAAACCACATAGGAAATAAGGGTGTATAATATTATTGATGATGGTTTGTATTCCTTAAAATATTTTATGTGTCAAATAAAAAAATTTGTGAGTCTTCTTTTTCCCAATTTTTTTCTTGTTCTTTTTTCTATGGTTCAATACCTTTTTTCCTTTTCTTTTTTGTAATAAGAAAAATGTCTTTTTAATTGTATTGATTAAATTGCAAATAAAATATTTAAAAAAAGAGAGAGAAGCCAGGATGGCTTTCGAAATTCCACAACTGTCCCTGGAAAAGAGGGACACTTGGACGGTGTGCTATTGTTAATATGATGTCTCACCTAGCAAAACTCAGCTCCATTGCCTCCGAGTGCAAAATTCCTACGTGTGAAGAGGGAAACCAAAAACTATGCTAGCAGTTTATCAATTCAATCATTTCATCTTCAGTTTGGACCTGCTCACTCAAACCACAGTGCTTGTTGTGTTGCTTCAAGGTAAGTTCCATTCATTTTAACAGAACTTGTATGAGAATTCTGAATGGGCCATTCTGAAAACAGCAGAGCAGTCAGGTGAGTGGAACTCCTCTACCCATAGACCAGTAGGCTGTGGTGACACAGAAAAAGACATTCCGTAAAATATGGAGCAAGACCCCCACCCCCAATCAATAATGTGTAACCTATCTAGCTAGTCAGAAATGACAGAGGGGACCTCTCTTTAACTCTGCATTAGATCTAATTATAGCAGGGATCGCAGGAGCGTTGAACTCCAACTCCCATCATGACTGATGGTCAGGAACGATAAGTTGTAGCCCAAGAACTTCTGAAGGACACTTCACTGTCTACCCATGTATTCCAGTAACGCATGTTTCATTGAGCAAGCATTATGTAAGCAGCCAAGAGGCTGTGTAAATGTTGCAGACTGCTACAGGTTATGAACTTGTTTACACAAGGGGAAAACAAACAAAAGTGATGGCTAAGAGCCACCACTATGGTGGGTAAATAGCTGGGGAAGGCAACTGGAGAACCTCAGCCTGCATTTGTGTGCAACTCCACAATGAATGATGCACAGACATATTTTAATCACAACTTTGATCCAAGCAAGGCTCTTCCGATGTTCTTATGTCAACAGACATGTAGATAGGAGCGATTTGGTGGGCATGATCTATTTGCATTTCAAATAAACCTTTAACAGAGTCCATTGCCAGGGGCTCCTGACTAATCATGGCAGTATGGGTTTAGAAGGTCGGGCCCTTTTATTTCATTAATTTCCTGTTTTATAGCCCTCCTTTCTTTCATCATGAAACCCAATGCAGCATACCTGTGGTTCCCAGACAGCAACCCATGTGGACACAGACAAGATCTAAAGTGGCTATCCTAATGTGCCTTCAGGTCATATACCCTGTGACCAGAGTATATTTTTATTGATTTGTAACTGGTTAAATGACAGAAAGCAAAGTCTATGGATAAATGGACAGTTTTTGAAACCAAACAGTAGGGGTCCTTCATGAAACTCTGCTGTGATTCTTCACGAGTGTTAAATTGCACCAAACTAAAGAAGGGGAGGGACGCAGGTGGCACTGTGGGTTAAACCACTGTGCCGCTTGGGCTTGCTGATCGAAAGGTCGGCAGTTCAAATCCACTCAACGGGGTGAGCTCCTGTTGCTCAGTCCCAGCTCTTGCCAACCTAGTAGTTCGAAAGCACGCAGTGCAAGTAGATAAATAGGTACCGCTCCGGTGGGAAGGTAAACGGCGTTTCCATGCACTGCTCTGGTTCGCCAGAAGCGGCTTAGTCATACTGGCCACATGACCCGGAAGCTGTATGCCAGCTCCCTTGGCCAGTAAAGCAAGATGAGCGCCGCAACCCCAGAGTTGTTCATGACTGGACTTGATTGTCAGGGGTCCCTTTACCTTTACCTAAAGAAGGGTAGAGCAGTTAAGTAGCCAAGTTTATTTTATTCTTGAATTACATATATGTGGATGAAAGTCTAAAATGATTTCCTCCAACTAGAGAAACAGTCTGCAAAATGGCAAATGAATGTCAATTGAGCAAGTAAAGCATATTGAGTAAGTAAAGCATTATGAATGTTGGAGCAAAAGGATTCCTGTTTTACATGCAGTATGAAATGACAGTGAAATGACAGGAAAATAAGGAATGTCTTGAGGAAAGCTCAAAGCAAACATGAACTCAGTGTGTGACGGCAGTGAAAAAGACAAATGCCATGTTAGGAGAGGGATTGAAAATGGCATGGTTGGTAATGAATTTATATAAATCTATTCGGCAGCTGTTCACAGTGAAGAACAGAATGTCATTCCCCTTGCATGTATGTATATTTTTTGATAAATATGTAAAAGGCGTGTGAGAGCACAGAAATACATCTTAAAGACCGGATCAGAAATATTTGGTGGGGGGCACTAACTCAAACCTCATATTTTGTACGTTGCTAGCAAGCCCTATTGCTGGGGAAAATATTTCAGGTTTAATCATTGATTTAGTTATACATTAATGTGCTGACATTGCACTTTGATACTACTTTCTCAAGCACATGAAGATAACAAATGTCAGAGATCCAAAAGACAGGTAACCCCATGGTATGTCATGACTGTTGGGTGCTCAGGCTGATCCCAGGGCTTGCAAAGTGCTTTGTGCAGGGCTTCTCAAATACTTGACCGTGTCCTGGCCCTCCCTGTCAGAGGAAGAGCTCACACTCAGGATTTTGGTTCTGCCAAACTCTTTAATGCATAGACCTGGCCAAAGCAAAGGTTAAAGACACTGCATGGCTAAGTGTGAGTTCAGAGTTCAGCCGTTGGCCCAACAGGCTACACAGAAACCTGCTCCTTCCTATTGAAGAGTGCAGCAAGCACAATAATTAAGTGGCAAACAACAGGTGTTTCTGCTCTGGGCAAGCGAGCAGGCATGCCTGTGCATGGGCAGGACATCTTTGTTTGCGTTGGCTCTGGCATCTCTATGTCCTTGGTGAAGGAGGTGCCCACTCAGTATCCAGCTGACTCTTAGACACTTCCCCCCAGGGGAGGCAAAAGCAGGGGCAGGAACCTGTCTGAACCTTCCCCAGAATCCTGCTCCTGACCCTCCTCATATTTCCCCTAAAAGACTTACTCTGTATGCAATGTTGACAAATTTGTGCAAGACATGTTCCTTGATATGATGCCGTTCTGTATGTTATTTTCACTAAACAGATGTAATTCCCACCCACCCCCATACTTCCCCTCTAATATGTGCATTGGTGCCCATAGTTTTTTGGTTGGAGAATTGCACTGCAACACTCAGAGAAGTATGAGTTCTGAAGGAGAACCGTGTTTTGGTCTGGGTGTTGTTTTAGGAACTGCCAGTTAAGTATGTTCACAATAAAATGCAAACTGAACTGAATCTTCCTCCCCAATTCACTACTTGGACATAGCTTCTTCTAAGTATGCAGGCATGGCAGACTATCAAGTGTGTAGTTTTGCCAGATTATCAAATGGCCTTGAGATTTTAACAGCTGCACCAAGATTGAACTCAAAAACCTGAGCCTTGGTGCCAAAGTCTGCAGCCTAGCAACCATGCAGCTGAGTACCTCCCTCTCTAAATGTCTTCCCAAATATTTTCCTCCACTTTTCTCTTTACTACCACCTTATGATCATATCATGCAAAAAAAAAAAACCCTTCCATAAATCATGAGCTGATGAAAGGAACAACTTAACAGCAATGCAAAATATGTATTTGTTGTTTTACATCCCACCATGATTGGTGGGTTCAAGGCATGATAGGCCAAATGCACGATGTGAGGTGGAAAACAGACTCATAAATTTTCGTTACTGTGATAGCAGACAGAATTTGGCTCTAGCACAACAGTTTTCATGGAGGAAACTGTTCTCAACAGAAAGGTTGGTCCTATCAGACAGATTGAGGGGAGGGAGGACAACATCAGCATCCCCTTGGCTGTTGCTCCTGAGCCTACTGGCTATGTGCTCTTCTGTTGGCGGAGAAAGAGCTATGTGTGGTTCCTGGCCTGACCAGCACCTCCATAACTTGTCTGGTGACTTCAAGCACGATGGAGGACACTATCCTATAGCCTGTACTGAAACAAGATTCAGCTGTCCATTCAGGCAGCTACTGGACATGGAGTGATAGAGCCACCATTTTGTACTTTGCCTCAGGCACCCAAAGGTCTAGAGCTGATCCTACTCAGTAAAACACACACACACACACACACACACACACACACACGGGCTCAGCATCTTCTCCCTCAGCTTCAAACTGTTAATATGTTTATTTGTGATATTTACTGACTTCCCTATAATAAAAGTTGCAAGGGAAGCTTTACAGAATAAAAACGAAACAGAGTAAAAATAATAAAATGAGCTATACAATAACATGCCTTCTTAACTGAACATTGCAATGGGGGGGGAATCACACAATCTGAAATTCTGACAAGGATTATCTTTTTTATACGGTTCAGCACTCTTATTTCTTATACAGCAAATGAGTTCAGTGTATTAATAGTCAATTTATTAGTATTTATGAAGTGTTTATTCCAATTGCCAGATGAAGAAAAGCGTAAACCTAGATATTTAAAGGATTTCACCTGCTCAATGGGGTGCCCATCAGTTTGTCTCTTGTGTTTTTTAAACCCAGGTAATAAACAACTATCTGACTTCTGGAAGACATCTGAAGGCAGCCCTGGATGGGGAAGTTTTTAATGTTTGATGTTTTATTGTGTTTTTAGTATTCTTTTGTGAGCTGCCCAGAGTGACTGGAGCAACCCAGTCAGATGGGCGGCATATACGGTAAATAAAATTATTATTGGCAAAAACAAAAACTTTTGTCTTTTCATAATTAATTTTTAGCATTTCTTGCACTGCCAATTGATTAAAATATTTCAAAAGTCTTCTTGACCCATGCTGTAGTTGGGACAATTAAATATTGTCAACAGCCTACATAAGTACTGTATCTTTCTTGGTTCCCAATTTAGGAGGTACATAATTACATTATGTTATTTAAAACAGTTATTCAAGATTTGGCGTAAGTGTTAAGACAATGCTGGGGCTAATAAGTATCCCTGACAGGTGGATCTCAGAGTGAACCCGAAAGGTTTAACATAATCTGAATCTTGGTCTCAGAATGAAGTTCCCACATCAGCATCAGTAATCTTCTACCAGTTATCTGAAGAAGTGTGCATGCACACGAAAGCTCATACCAAGAACTAACTTAGTTGGTCTTTAAGGTGCTACTGGAAGGAAAAAAATTTTTTTGCTTCTACCAGTAGAGATTTTATTTAATTGATCCCAAAGGCGATCACAACTGATTAAGAAAAAAGCTGCTGAGAAGTCAATAAATAACCTTCAATTTCACATACTTAGGTACCAGGTATGAAAGAACAGAGCAGTGGCCAGTTGTTGAGTGATTACAACAGAAACTCGCCATTCTTGCCACATAGAGGAAATCTCACATTCCTAAAAACTCTTTACAACAGTGCTGTTCCTATCCTTTTATTCTCTCTCGTCAGAACCCTCCAACCACTGTCACCGCCTGACCTTTTGGATTTCTACTGACCTATATAAAAGCTTGATTCTAGTGCCAGCTGTCATAACTGAAAACCTTACGAGCTACGCAGTCGTGAAACATTAAACATTTAAACATTATGCCTCCCAGCTCCTAGTTAAAGTAAACTTCCAGTCTTTTTATTCAGCTAACTGTTTAGAAAAGAATGGCTTGTAGTCAACTAATTTACTCAGAGTAGACCCACTGAAATTAATAGCTATGAATAACTTGGGGCTATTACTTTCAGAGGGTCTACTCTGAGTATATGTTAGTTGAATACAACTCAATGGGCAGGATTCACTTAATGAACTCAGTAAGTAGAAGTCTTGTGCAAGGACTTCCAGTTGTGCAACAGGACTTTCCCCCTTTCCCCCCATGACCCCCAAATGGATTCAGGGGAAGGTTGGGAGATCCTCTAGAGTCTAGGACATGCACTGGGGGCAGCAAGAGGGAGTCATTTTGCCTGGCAAGCTGCAATGCTTGTACAGATGGAAAACTCATAGCATTGCAAACTGATGCAGAAACTGAGAAATGGAGCAAAACTGACCTTGACAGATCTGACCATCACAGCTTCTGATTGGATATATCTACTGTGACTCTACTACCTACCAAAGTTTGATTGACTGAAAAGATTTATCACCTGTCTTTCAGTCTGTGAAACTGAGGTGCATTCCAAACAAATTAACAATTGGTACAAAATGCCATTAGTACATTAAAAATAAAAAGAGCAAAAGACTCACCAAAAAACAAACAGAAAATACAGTTGATGCACATGAATGGCAATTTTAAAAAAAATATAACATTAGTCAATAAAAGGCCTAGCATATATAAGATTTTCACCGGGTATCTAAACTCATCAAAACTGGTGCCAAGTGAGCATCGTGGGTTCTACAGGAAGAGTGCTGCCTCTTCATCCCCTCATTAGATTGGTCTGGAGTGTAACATGCTAGACACCATATATCTAGTTTCATTTCCTCTCTGGAGCTAAATGAATGGTTTCTATGTTAGATGCACCTGTGATTAGAGCAGGATGGATTTATGCTGTTTAATTTGGCACATATCTGCGTGGATATTTGTTTATAGTACTGTTTTAAACACCTTGATAAGCATCAACCAACTTCTAATAAGCGTTATCTCCATTGCTGCTAAGCTGCAGTGTGGAATCGTGTATCATAGCAGAGGAGGGGTCTAATGCATCTCCTTTTTGGGCTCTGGGGTGGGATTTAAGAATAAGTGGGTTTGGTTAAAAGGCACCAAGCTGTGTTTGTGCAGTTGTAGCTTGCAAGGGAACTGGGTAAGCAAACTGTCCAACAATTTGCTCAGGCTAAACCAAGAAAGCAGAGAGCAGGAGAGACTGCAAAACCGAGGAAGAAGCACAATGAGTACCGCAGGCAAAGTAAGTAGAAAAATCAACGCTGAGTATTCACTGGTGCTCATGGTCCAGAATTAATATTGGATTGCACAAATGATTTTTAAACTAATTTCCTTTTCATTTTTTTTCCTGTAATTGTAAATTTGTTTCATGGGTATCAGTTGAGATTATATATACTGTATATAGTTTTTTAAAAAAATGATTCTAAAAGTCAGGGCTGAAAAGGATAAAACTCCAATGGAGTCATCACAAAACTTATAAAATTAAAAACACAAATAGCTGGAGAAGCAACATTCATGACCCTTGAGGTCATTTTCACCTCTAAAAGTATATGATTCTATGGGCCAGGAAGAGCCCACCGATTTGGGAAGGAACAAGTAAGTACTGTACAACAGTATCCAACAAAATGTGTTATGTTGAAGGCTGCTGCATTGAAAGCTCATTTTAAGCTAATGGAAACTTGAGAGCAAAAGGTTTTTTAAAAAGAAAAAAGAAAGCAAGCATAGTTCAAGTTAAAATACAAGTAGGGCAGCAATACCTAGCCATTGCTTATGTTTCCACCAATTATAGCTCGAAAGTTAAAATACATGCTTAACTCATTCTTGCTGGAAGCAATGGGACTTCAACAGTGCTTCACTTTTGCTGGATTGTTGCCACACTTTGGAGTTTTTAAGCTTCCCTCTTATATGAAAGCAGTACATACATTATGCCCCAAATACCTCTTATTTTCATGATCTTATAGGACTGGGATTGCTCTATGTATTTTAGAGGGTTAGCAGTCTTAATCTCTAGCAGCAAAACTCACAAGGAGTCTTGTGGCACCTTAGACTTCCAACGTTTATTCCGTCACAAGCTTTCCTGCTGTACAGTCCACTTCATCATTTTTTAATCTTCAAGGCACCTCAAAGCTCTTTGCCTATCTTCTTCCTCCTTCCACTGCAGCATAGGACACTGCTCTTTTGCAGAGTCAGGCCATTTGGTCCACCGAGCTCCACTGACCGGCCGTGGCTCTCCAGCATATCAGACAAGGCTCTCTCTCAGCCCCACCAGGAAACACTGGCAATTGAACCCAGGATCTTTTGCATGCCAAACAGATGTTCTACCACTAAGCCATGGACCTTCCCATTAACACATTGAGAAAAGTATTTCATTTTTTAAAAAAGATATGTATTAAACAATCCATGAAGGTGCAAATCTGATGGCTATGGGTTAAAACTTTCTGGAGATATTTCAGCTGGAACACATAGAATGCAGATATTAAGCTCACAATGAACACCACCTTTTATTTAAATCCTACCTATTCCCCAAGGAGCTAAGGGAGGTGTGTACGGTTTTCTTCCCGTTGTTCCCATTATTCTTCTCTGTAACCTGGAGGAAGTTTAGACTGAGAAAGTGAGAAGCCCAATGTTTCAGGACTCCCAATGGTGAGAGTTGATGTGGCTGGACTACAACTCACACAATGTTTGCTACCTTTGTGTCTAAGCCCTGTACTACAGACTCTTAAGCCAGGCCTCTAATATTTCAGTTCCGAGGCAGCTACTCTTTGCTCAAATAATTTAAAGCACAATATGCCTGTTTTATGAGAAACGGTTGAGTATTTTCCTGAATGCACTGCCAAGAAACACAATTTTCTTCAATAAATACACAGATAAGGCTTTCTTCTACATATATAAGCAGAACTTCACAATGTGGAAATAAACTAAAGTATAAGGAATGCACACACCACTGATTTTTAACAAGAATACTTAAGGATATTCAACATCTCAATTTGGATCATGGAAATGCTTCTGTACTTCCACAGACCTCTGTTATTCCTCTCATAAACTCAGTGGGTTGTATCTGACAGAAGTAATACTCAGAATAGACCTGTTGAATTAAGTGGATCTGCCAAGTTAGTCAAATGGTTCTCCTCAGACAGTTGGATACAATTCAATAAAAGGAGTATACAAAAAGTTGTATTTCTTCACACTCTATTATGAACAAATACCTATGGCACTTTTTATCATTTAATTCAACGAACCATTTAACTAGGAGACACTAGTAAGTGGTTTGTGGTATTCAGTAGTTCTGGATTCCCAAAGTTAATGCTGCCTACAATAACAGCAGACATGCTTTAAAAAAAAAAAGACTAATTTTGCCAAAGACAGCATGTCAGATAGATGATACATATTTAGTGGTGTGGGGATTGCTTCACTATTACAGAATGTCCTGCCAAGAAGCAGTTTTCTGCAAAAGAGATAAAGTAAATGAACTGATACTGGATGTTGTTTAGGCAGCTTTTACTGGTTGTATTTAAATGAGGTTACTAAAAACAACAACACACCACCACATTTATTGCATTTGCCAGATATGAAATTCCAGTGTAAAATATGTGCTGGCAAGAATATTCATCATCTCATTTGAAAATACCTCCCTTCTACATTCTATTCTGCGTTAATAGTATTGGCAGTGACACGTTCCAGGCTAAGAGTTGTTTTAGCATCACTTTTAAAAAAAAACCTCACAAAAAACACCAACAGAATTTATATCATACTTTTTTCTCCAAGGAGGTGGCATACACTGTAGTTCCTCCTCAATTTTTCCTCCTGTGAGATAGATTAGACTGAGAAGCAGTGACAGGCCCAAGTGAGGTTAATGGCCAAGTGGAGATTTGAACCCTGGTCTCTCAGGTCCTAACCCAACACTAACCACTACAAATTCTAACCACGACACCACACTGGCTCTCTCATAAGAGGTCCTATAATTCCTTCCCACAAGAAAAATACCAAAATCTGTCTTGTAAATCTGCATTAGTCTATTTGATTATTTAACTTCTTTAGCACTTAATAGATAAAAAAATTCTCTCATTGCAGTGTACAAAAAACTGAAGCAACATCAGACAAACAAAATATTACAAAAATACAGTTACATATAAAAATGTTGCATTAATTCATATATTTCAATATGAATTCATTTTCCTTCTGACACACCCTCTCTCTCAGCCTCTGGGTTCTCACCCAGAGCCCAAACAAACTCACAGCTCACCTGCAAATATCAGACAAGACCCTGGAAACAGAAGGCAACGTCACCCTCATCTCTCACTCTAGATTTGCTTTTTATGGGCAGGCCCAAGGTGGAAGGTAATTTCTCAGGCTGCCCACAGCTGTGCCCCATTCAGCTGCACTCTCCCCTCCCAATGACAGGTGCAGAAGGTTTGCTGAGTTTCCCAAAGGGGCCAAAGGATGAGGAAAGGGCCTCTCTCCACACACAGCTCTTACTTCTATGTGTATGGATCTCTAAATGTGCTATGTTGCATGACAGATTGAATAATTAAAGCACTCTTCCTAGATACGCATCTGGAAATAGTTAATCCACTCAGTTTTTGAAAGCTAGCCTTTGTATATGGCACTTTTCTTTAGGCTTGTCCAATAATTAATCTTGGAAGTTAATTTGGGGAAGATTTTGCCATTAACCAGTTATGGACCATTGCTAATTCTTGAAAATAAACTACTTTGCACAATAAAAATTGGCAGGATTTGCATCTGGAAACTGTTTTTTTCTCACACATTTCCTTCATCCCTCCCAACTTATGTTGTATATTGAATCAATTCGTTTCTTTCACGGAGAACTTGCAAATCTTACCCCAAATCTTAATTTTGTTCATTATTGTAACTTTTTCCTCCAGGTCTTTGAAGACTCAGCAGCAGCTGAATATTCTGATATTTTTATGGTTTTAATATTTTTGGTATATTATTCAGTGTCACCCATTGCTATAAGATTCCTTAGCAAATGGAATCTTATTTTTCAAGGGGAAAATTATGGGCAATTTTTCAAGGGAGTGAATGTTTGATTTCCCTGAAAAGTAGAACTGTTTACACAACTCCATCTAACTTCAGTCAATAGCTAAGGCTTACAAATGTTACCATCATATTCATAAAAATGTGCAGCTCCAATCTCAGCAGACCAAATGAAAATCCCAATACACAGGCAATGTTTCATAAATGTCATAATGAGCATGTCAATATAAAATATAAACTGGGCCAGCAGGCCAGAGGTTCTCCATACCTAAAAGGAAGAGATGCAGAGGTCATAGGATGAAGGGAAGGTAGGAGCAAGCTTCCAGCAGCCGCTCAGCTGTTATTCATTGTGGTTTCTCCATTCCTATGCTAGGCAAGGTTTGCCAACAGAGTGCCCATGAGTGCCTACTGGTACTTCCTATGGCACTTGCAAAAGGTCTCAATGAAAATATCCTCAAAAATCTACAATGCACAAGAGACTATTTGCTCTTCCTGCTCCTGTCTTCACTGGTTGGACCTTTCTGACGTTGAACATAGACTAGAAGACCTCAGAGGTCCATCTTCCAGCTATGATCTAAGGTGCCTCAAGTGTAACACACAATAACAAAAGTGATTTGATATCTTCTATCATCTTGACAGGTCATTAAATGCAAAGCAGCCGTTGCTTGGGAAGTTAAGAAACCTCTGAGCATTGAGCAAGTGGAAGTAGCTCCTCCGAAGGCTCATGAAGTTCGCATTAAGGTAAACAAGACATATCACGTTGATGATACATGGACTGAAGACTCATCCTTGCAATGTTGTTCTTTGTTTATTGAAAAACACAAGATATAGTCCAAAATGTTACGGCTACATAGCATTTATGAAATCAAATTCAGGAAGTCACAGTCTACATTAGAGATATAGAATTCTCTTAATAAAGAGCATATAACAAGACTTCACACATTTGATGATGTAATGGTGGTCTTTGATAGGCCACGAGTTTAACCAAGGTAAACAGACCCTTTATTTTGTATATACCTTTAAAGCACATTCAAAGCTCTTTTTTTCCCCTCAAAGAATTCTGGGCACCGTAGTTTGTTAAGGATTACTCAGAATTGTAACTCTGTGAGGGGTTAACAACAGTGTCCAGAACTGGAGGGGGGGGGAAATGTGTTCTGAATGTGTCTACAGCCTTAGACGTTCTGTCTTCCCTTGTTTGCCACTGTTTTAGCAAATATTATCATTCCAGCTCCTAAGAAGTACACCATACATATTAAATGGGTTTAGCAAAAAAATAAAATAATGCAAGCATGCAAGATTATCTAACTGTTGGTTTCATCATTTGCTGTAGGAGAATCTAGTTCCTTCAACCCTTCTGTGAACATTTTTTATTCAAGAGCCTTGAGCAGGGATGGTGAACCTGTGACCTTCCAGATATTGTTGGACTCCAATTCCCATCATCACTGACTATTGTCCATACTGACAGTGTCTGATGGGAGCTGGGAGTCCAACAACATTTGGAAGGTCACATGTTTTTCATCTCTGGGCTGCAAGATGTTGTTCCACAGGTAACAGCCAGGTGCTAAAAGAGTTATCATGAAATATGTTAATATCTAACGTCCAAACAGGAAAAGAACACAATGATTTCTCCTCTCCTGAAGCACAATTTTGTTTCTGTGCAGATTCTGGCCACAGGGATCTGTCGCTCAGATGACCATGTGATCAGCGGTGCCTTTGCTATGCCTTTTCCGATTGTTCTGGGCCATGAAGCAGCTGGTGTTGTAGAGAGTGTTGGAGAGGGAGTGACTTGTGTGAAACCAGGTATGAAGAGTGGGGGGTGAAGGGCTTTCACATGAGACCCTGAGGGCTACTTCTCACATGATAACACTTGTGGCCATCGGTGTCTCAGCTGAAGCAGTTGTTGCAAAATTAATACTCGCAAATCACAGTGTAAACGTTTTTGCCCTGTGCAAACAAATAGAAGGTTGTCTTTGCACTATGCAAATTGTCCAGTTTATGATGAATATGTGGGGTTGTTTTTTTAAAAAAAGTTTTAATACAGTTCTTTGATGACACTGCAGTCCTTCTTCCCAGTGTTGTGTTACTTAAGTGGCTGCTGAGTTGTGCTTTCCTACATTGTTATGGGGTCTCATGTAAAAGTTTTAACTATTTGTGTATTTTCCTCCACAGGAGACAAAGTAATCCCCCTCTTTGTTCCACAATGTGGAAAATGCACTTCTTGCCGAAGTACCAAAGGGAACCTCTGTTCTGAACATGAGTGAGCTTCAGTTGTTTTTCATTATTATTATTATTATTATTATTATTATTATTATTATTATTACACAGTTTTTCTGACATAATTTAATAGCTGTTGTTTAAATTAAAACAAAGGGAGAGAGGCAGGAACACAAGGCAGTGTTCCATCTCCTTATATTAATCAGAGCAGTTCATTTTTAAAAAGGAACTGCTTTTTTTTAAATTAATTGTGTTTATACCCCACCTTCCCTCCAAGGAGCCCAAGGTGGTGTACATGGTGTACTCCTTTCTCATGTGATCCCCACAACAACCCTGTGAGGTAGGTTAGGCTGAGAGGCAGGGTTTGTTCCAAGGTCACCCAGTGGGCTTTGTGGCTGAGTGGGAATTTGAACCCTGGTTTCTCCCAGGTTCTAGGCAAAACTCTAGCCACTACACCACACTGCCTCTCATCTAATTCATCTTCGGTTCACTCTGTAGTTCAGAGCTTTTTGACTCAATTCAGTGAACTTTGTTAAACTAAACTAGTTCATTCAAGGCACTGGTACTGATTCACTTTGTTCTTCACCTGCTTCCATTTGGCACTATAGCCAGTATTTGGCACTGCCTCTGATAGAAGCTTCCCTCCCGATACAATAACGATTTAGAGGAGGATTTTCCTCAAGGCTACTGCAGAGAAGGAAAGGGTTAACCCGAACTACAATAACTGTTATATATACACAACCAGGTGGTGCTATTTGCATTTTAAGATGCACATTAAGGTCACATCTATTTTTTCCCCCATTTCTGCCTGTCTCTTTTCAACAGCCTCAGTGAGGCTCGTGGATTAATGCTTGATGGCACCAGCAGGTTCACCTGCAAAGGGAAAAGCCTTCATAATTTCATCAGCACCAGCACCTTCACGGAATACACTGTGGTACACGAAAATGCAGTGGTGAAAATTGATGCTGCTGCTCCTTTGGAAAAAGTGTGTCTGATCGGCTGCGGGTTTTCCACCGGCTATGGTGCAGCAGTTCAAACAGCCAAGGTGAGTTCTACTAGAGCACAAGTATATCCTCTGCTTAGCTCAGTGCTTCTCAAAAGGAGTGGCATGCCACATTGGTGTGGCAGGAGAGGATGGCAAGGGCGGTGGGAAGATTCAAGGACAATCAAAGAAACATTTAAGCAGTATAGTATAGTATAGTATAGTATAGTATAGTATAGTATAGTATAGTATAGTATAGTATGCGGTAGCTAGACTGGTGACTGGGGCGGCCGCCAAGACCACATAACACCGGTCTTGAAAGACCTACATTGGCTCCCAGTACATTTCCGAGCACAATTCAAAGTGTTGGTGTTGACCTTTAAAGCCTTAAACGGCCTCGGCCCAGTATACCTGAAGGAGCATCCCCACCCTGATCGTTCTGCGTGGATGCTGAGGTCCAGCGCCGAGGGCCTTCTGGCGGTTCCCTCACTGCAAGAAGCAAAGCTACAGGGAACCAGGCAGAGGGCCTTCTTGGTAGTGGCACCCGCCCTGTGGAACGCCCTCCCATCAGATGTCAAAGAGATAAACAACTACCTGACATTTAGAAGACATCTGAAGGCAGCCCTGTTCAGGGAAGTTTTTAATGTGTGACATTTTAATGTGTTTTTAATCTTTGTTGGAAGCAGCCCAGAGTGGCTGGGGAGACCCAGCCAAATGGGTGGGGTACAAATAAATAAATAAATAAATAAAATAATAGTATAGTATCAAAATATTGGGGGGGGGTATACAAACAGAAACAGTATCCACACCTCTCTTCAAAGAGCATTGGCTGTTCTTCTACACAACATATTGTTCTCCACAACATATTGGTGTGAACAGGGATTTTCAACTCGGACAAATATGAATGATCAGACAGTGAACGGCTTCATTGTGTTGATGAGGAGACATGAGTTTGTTTGTCTCAAATTAGACCTAATATAAATGAAATTACCTAGCCAAAGCAAGCTCATACCTCTCATTGACTTTGTTTACATATTTTGTGTACATATGTAAGAGGCTCATTTAGAATTATAGCCTGGGAATGATTCATGTTCTTATGTAGCTGCATTGCTTTATACTTTCTGGATGTCCCATGATCATCTTATAAAGTAGTTGTGTTCTATGTTATAAGTCAAGCACTGCTAGAAGTTGTTTCTTTTTGTTTCCCAGTGCATTTCTTATCAATTTAAAAAAAATCGGTGTGGCATGAGAAAATTTTTATTCTGAAAGTGTGGCGCGGAGAAAAATGTTTGAGAACCACAGGCTTAGATGCAAATACAATTATTTGTGTTCTCATTGACAGATTGGTCTGCTCAGTTCTGCCATTTACCTACCATTTGCATATGAGTCAGGATGCATTTGTCTTGTCTCATCCCTTGTTCCCCTGTTCATTTCATCCTGAGATGAAAAATAATGTAAAGTAGCTGAGCATCATTAGCATTCCATACAATGTGTCCTTTGTTGTCCCATCTCAGCACAGCAGTGTCTTGCCTAATTAGCTGTCACAGCAAAGAGACAGAGCACATGCTGCTGTCACCATAGGTATGTCATGCTGTCCCCTTGGACCATTATCTCCAACAGTCTTGAGAAGCTGTTTTGTACTGAGCCAAAACAGGTGTTCTACAATCAAGGTATAGAACCCTCTGATGTGTTCTAGGTATTGTGTAAACCTGGATTTCAGGAACCAAAGTCTGCGAATTACCATTTCAAGGGATAGATCGCCCAGAGACTAATCCAGAATACATAACACACAAAGGATAGCTCCATATTTTACACTTTTTGTACCACATATCAGAAGGACCATATTTCAGAGGGTACAGCTCCTTAAATGCTCCTTATTTCTGAAATTCTAAGCTGGTCCCTACTGGAAGGGACCAAAAAGCCAGGTGAATTAGCAGAGCAGGATGGAAATAGCTCCCTGTCCACCTATTGCCCAAACCCTGTTTTGAGAAGTTAAAATACTACATATTTTTTCCACACCAGTAAAATTGTCTTCTGAACAAAAGTTGGGAAAGTATGCTGCACTGAGATATACTAGGACTACCGAGCTCTGCAACCATTTTTTGGATCTTATGGTTTCCTAGGTGGAGCCTGGTTCAACCTGTGCTGTTTTTGGTCTGGGAGGAGTTGGTCTCTCAGCCGTCATGGGCTGCAAAGCAGCTGGAGCGTCCCGAATCATTGGGGTCGACATCAATAAGGACAAATTTCCCAAGGCTAAAGAGATGGGAGCCACAGAGTGCGTCAACCCTCTGGATTTCAAGAAGCCCATCAATGAAGTGCTGTTTGACTTGACTGATGGTGAAGGTGTAGACTACTCGTTTGAGGTGATTGGGCGCACAGACACCATGGTATGTGACTTCAGAAACTGGACTGCCAAATAGTGCCAATAAGGCAGAATTAAAATTGCCAACCTGGGGATAGATCAGTACTTCAACCCTATTGGGGAATGCATATCTTCAGCCAGGCACTGGGTGTTGTGAACTCTAGTCATTTTCAGCTTTATTCCATATGCCCCACTCCTGTGCATGTTTCAATCCCTCTATTCAAGTTAAACATTTCTTCTCTGTTTAGTGGATGTGATGTAGCATTTAGCATCTAACCATTAAGAGAGTCCGATTCATAGTGGGAAGAGCCAGGTTAGTTAGTTAACTGTTCATTTATTTAAATGCACTTTTATGCACTGTCCAAAAAAGTGTACAGATAATAAAAAAATTATCATAAAACAAATAAAAAGTTACAAAAAAATTCAGAGACCCAGCATCCATTTATGCAGTAGTATAAACAGTCAGGAGTATTGATTGAGAAAGTCCTGGGTGGACAAATATGTGGCAAAATATAAAGCTGGTTGTGGTGCATGACTGATGTCTGAGGGTAGGCTGTGCCACATGAAAAGGGATGGAGGGATGGAGAAGAAATTTGATTCAGTATGCATCTAAAGCCGAATGTCTCAGATCTGCATTTTCCTAAACATTATGCAAACAAAAACACGGCTCTCCTTCAAATTTGCACTTCTCTGAATTTTGCAGTGCAGTTTTCCAACCAATGTTTAGAAAAATGTATTAGGGAAACGTGTGCATAAAAATGAAGAGATTGGGAAAATAACATATAAATATGCATTATATTAGGGGAAATAGCTTGCAAAAATTGATCAAAACTGTATATAAACCTGTTTTTATTAGGAGAAATTAGCAGCAAAATGCCAGTGGATTTGCATGAGGATTTTAAAAATGAAATAAACCATAAATTGCTGCAAAATGTAGAAGAGTGTGGAAAAAATGAGAAACTGGCAGATACTTCCATACCAAGATATTACTGTAAATTCCCTCTTCCAGGTGATTCAAATCCCTAGTCTGGCATTACACTTACAGTTGCCTACCACATCTCTCTCTCTCTCTCTTTCTCTCTGAGCTGAGCTGAGAACAGTATTGCAAAATTCTGGGAGACACAACATCCAAAGGACAATTACGTTATGATTCACATGGTAGTCTTGGAGATGCAGATCAGGTCAAAATACATCAGAATTCTTAGTCATCAAATATTCCCTATCTACAAGATTCAAAGAGTACATTTTTCAAGGGAAAGAGAAGAAAAACAATAATGAAAGCTTTAAAATTCAGATGCTTTGGGATTTTTAACCATTGTCCCATTTTACTATTTAGGCCAGGAAAGAGCTTTTATTTTGTCATCACCACATTTTGTAAGTGAAACAAATAATGAAATGCCATGTCTTTGTGTTTTACCTCAGACGGCTGCCCTGGCATCGTGCCACAACAACTATGGGACCAGTGTAATTGTGGGAGTGCCTCCTTCCACCTCTACAATTGCTGTTGACCCGATGTTGCTTTTCACAGGACGTACCTGGAAAGGATCTGTTTTTGGAGGTATGATTGTGGGCTCCCCCTCAAAAAAAAGCATATTAATTCCATGTATGCAGGTTAAAATTTTGGATAGTTTCATGTCCACAAATAAGGGATAATTTTGGACATGGTGGTGAGTTTCTGAGTGTGCTTTGGGATATTTAATGCAGAAATGTACAAACTGTACCTCCAAACCCAGGAACAGCACACAACTGAATCCTGTTGTCAGCTGCCAATGACAAGAGTTCCATCGGCATACTTACTTGATAGCTCCCCATTTCTCAGTACTAATTCAAGCTCCTCTGGGAGGTTCTTAGAGTTGGGGAGGAGGGTGGAGTGAGAAACAGTGAACTGCTGGATCCAGGAACACAGGCTGTCCAGTTCAGTGGGAGCCTGAACGGTTGCAGGGGAAGCAGTCTTAAGTCCAAGCCAAGCAGAGAGCATTCAGCACTTTGGACAGCTCCAAGATAGCTGCAAGAGAAGTTGTCCCTGCAGTGAGCTAGAGTCAGATGAAGCCTCATGACCAAAGCTGGACTGTAGTGGGCTCCACTTCCCGGGAGGAGCTGGCCAGCTAGTTATTTTGTATTATTTGGCTTATTCAAGACTGGTGAGACAGAGGTAAAACAAGGAACTTATCCTGAGTCAGAGGATGCCGACAGGCAGTAGTGGGATGGAGGCTCTTAGTCTTACCTGATGTCTGGCAGGTGAGTCATTGCTTCTTACCAAGAAGGGGAAGTGGCAATGAGGTCAACATGGTTTAAATGCACTAGTGTATCCAAACCAATGCACTTACCAGTGCCTTTGCACTGCTCTGCCTTCTCTTCTGGTTTGCCCTTTCCCCTCCTGGTAAGCAGCAGCAATGCACCTACCAAGAGATTGGGTAAATGTATCTGTGCCACAATGCCATCTGCTACTGGCAGCATGGCTGCGGCCGCAACAGTCCTGGATAAGGGCTCTAGTGGCTCTTTCTCAAGGAAGCAGGAGTCCTTTGCAGTAAAACTTCAGGGAAATAGTTTCACAGTTTGTATTGCTCTTATTTCCATGTTGCATTTTGCCTGATATTTCCCTTTTTGCTGGTTTTCAGGGTGGAAGAGCAAAGACTCTGTCCCCAGACTGGTTTCTGATTTCCTGGGGAAGAAATTCATCTTGGATCCATTAATAACCCATACACTACCATTTGAAAAAATCAATGAAGGATTTGAATTGCTCCGGGCAGGAAAGAGGTGATTCTTTTTTCTTCTTTCTTAGCTGTACTTTTAAATACCTTCTCCTTGACTATGGGGTACAGTTTGTGGGGAAACCTGCAGATTTCCATTCAGGCAAGACTAACTGGGCGAATGGAAGCCTCCATGTCAGTTGCTGCCTCCACACAGGTGATGGGTTTGGGATGATGTCTGTAATTTCCGTAGCAGAACATCCAATTTGCATGTGTAGGTTCAGTTTACAATCTTTCACAAAAGGATCAGGTGGCATAGCAGGAAAAAGCAAGAAATACAGGCAAACCACCACCCCCATTTACCTGGGGGTTGTGTTCTGAGACACCGTGCAAATCAGTGAAATTGCATATATTTGAAACACCATTGGAAAAGCCTGCAAACATTCCGTTTCTGACATTTTTGTGATGTTTTTGTGTAACTTCTGGGTTTGGCGCAATGCACATGTGCACAGTTGCACACATATTGAATGGGGGGTTGCCTGTATTGATATTGCTTACTTGACGAAATGGCTTCTAAGGGGTTTACAAACCAAGTATAGAATATCTCTTTACACCTAATTAAAATGCATAATGAAATAAATGCATTAAAATGGTTTATCAATTAAGCAGCACTGAAATTATTAGATCCGGAGCTTCAGGTCTGGAGATCAGGAGAATGTTTGTCTAAAGAGATGCATCTTCACGAGGCAGCAAAATGCCAGTACCTATGGGGTGTCTCATATTTTAGCAGGCAGAGCATTCAACAACACTGGTTCTACCAGTGAAGAAGCCTGCCTCTGTGTTACAACAAGATGATTATCATCAGGTCATGGCCAAACTAACCAGGTTCCGATGGATGGACAAACAGTCTCACCTGTGACAAGGCAGCTGCTTCTGCTTATGTGACACCTGGAAGTTCTGCTGTCATTGTTGTCACTACCACCTATCTGCTCCTGTGGCCACCTGCTATGCCACTGCCCTGTGCCCCATTGCATCCACTGCTGGCAAGAAGCACTGTCACCGCTGGTGCCAATTTCAGGCAAGATCTCACCCAAAATGGGCGCTGTCTTGCCTCAAATCGGTTCTGCTTCTCTGCCACTGGTGGAGGTGGTGGGGCAGGAGGGGAACTCATGGGTATGCTGCTTGGGGGGCTTTTGCTGCCTGAGGCAGTGGCCTCACACTACCTAATGGCTGGGCCCTTTCTGATTGCATGTGGACCACTACCATGTGCACAAGACAAACATCCTTGACTCTTCTCTCTCCCATGAGAAGAGTCCTGTTGGATCAGGTCAAAGGCTCATCAGCAGATTGTTCTCATAGTGACCAACCAGATGTATATGGGAAACCATATTGGCAAAACCTATTGGAGTTTCACAACTTTCTGACTAGTTGCAGGACCTTAGCCAGACCTAGCAGAGTACACGCAGAATCCACGGAAGCAATTGGCGACTTGGCTGCAGACAGAATAGACGAAGCAGGAACCAGGAACTTGTGGTTAGGTGTTTATTATATACAGTGGACTATTTACAGGAACAGAACACGGATCTTATGCTAGCTCTCTCTGACACAACTCACAACTCCTACACTGACACAGAACTCTGAACTCAACCACTGAACACACGTATTCCAGTTAGTAGGCCATTAATTATCACTCCCTTGAGAGAGCTTGACCAATCAGGGAGCCTCTGTTATCAGCAGGCAGACTTACTCCTTCAGATTGCCTTCTGGCTGTCTGCCAAACCTTAATTCACTCTGTGTGAGTAGCTGCACGTACACAGTTTCCCAACAGTAAGCAGTATTTGAAGGCATACGGCCACCAGCAGTGGAGGCAGAACATAGACATCATAGCTAGTAGTCACTGATATCCTGCAAAGGCAGGTTGGAAAAGTACAGGAGACAGTAAGATTCTAGCAGCTCTCTTTGAGTACCTGGGAAACAAGGCTTGTCAGAATCATATATATATATTGTTTTTTATGTTTCAGCATCCGCACTGTCTTGACATTTTAATATCTTGCGGTGAGAAGAAGGATGACAGAGTGAACAATAGAGGAAGCTACTACTCCCAATGTCTATAATCAATATGAGTGCTAAGTTTGTTTATATTTTCATTTTCTTCTCTTCTCATGTTTGCTTAATGGACCAAATCTGAAGAGGTTTGCTTTCTCTCTAGCTAAGGAGTTGAAAACATGTACATGCTTGAGAGCTTAGTTGACCAGGTGATGGCCAAAGGTAATCTAATACCTTCTTTTGGTAAGGTATTTTCTGCACAGTAGCCTCTCTGTGCTTCCAAATAAATGAAAACTACTGCAAACACAGTTCTCAAGTTATCAGGTGTTAAGGAGCTTGACATAATATTGAGTTTCTTATTGTTTCCCAAAAAAAAACATAATTATGACTTTCATTTCCAGCCAGAGAATGACATGTTATATTGGACTAACATATTAAAAATACATCATTTTATCCATTTGGCATTTGAGTAAGATTTCATGTAAACTCTCTTTCTGATCTAGAAATGGCTTATAGATGAAGAACTCAGATGCATGTGTAGAATTTCTCCATGTACAAAAGCTTTCCTTTGAGCACTATTTGTGCATGCAAATGGATGCATGTGCAATTTAGTTCTCCATTGATAATATGCATTTTACATGAATGGGACCTCACCCGAAGAGCTCAATGTATGTATCTGAGTACTCGGAATGGCCATCTGGATCAGAGCAATTGTTGCATCTATTTCTATTTCTTTCATCACTCAGAGCTGTATACAAAGTGCCTTAATTTAGCAGTATCTATATTAATTATACAAATTGTTTCAAGGGTGCAGTAAAGTCTAGCTAAAGTTTTTTAATTGCCAGTAAAAAAAAGTGCTACTATAAATCACATTACAATAGATTATACTTACGGTAAAATAACTATATTTCTGTTTCCAAAGGCAAAGCCGGTACTAGTTAATCTTTTAAGTGACTTGTTATATATACAGAGAGATGGGTTAGGCACCAGATTAAGTCATGGGACACACAGGTTCTCATAATGGGAGGAATTCAACCTTGTGCTATTATGATTGTTCTGACAGTGGAAGCACTTGTGGTGTAGTGGTTAAGAGCGGTAGATTTGTAATCTGAGGAACCGGGTTCGCGTCTCCGCTCCTCCACATGCAGCTGCTGGGTGACCTTGGGCTAGTCACACTTCTTTGAAGTCTCTCAGCCTCACTCACCTCACAGAGTGTTTGTTGTGGGGGAGGAAGGGAAAGGAGAATGTTAGCCGCTTTGAGACTTCTTCAGGTAGTGATAAAGCGGGATATCAAATCCAAACTCCACTCCTCCACTTCTTGCTTGCCAGATGGAATAACCTCCCTCTCCCCCGCCCCCGCACTTTTCTAGGGGTTTATCCTGATGCTCCAGAGTGAATTTTGAGAAGGTGCAGAGGGCGCAGGGGAGGGTAAATTGCTAGCAGATCCCCTTGTCCTGGTTTCCGTTAGCATGTTCATTTAGTTGAATCCAGACCAAAGTTCTTGCTAATTCCCATCTCAGCATGTGATAAAGTCTACGAAAGAAAGATGTGGCCTAATAGCAGGTTATCATTTCTGAAACTTTTGTTGCTATCAGCTGTAAGGACTTTGCTTCCAGTATATTGAAACGGGACCTCCTTATGCATTGGCTTAGCTGCTGAGAACTTATGGAATATTTATGAAAATGTTGGGCGGCCACGTCCCCAGTCTCCCCTGCCATCTGTATGTTGACCCTAAGTTTGCCAAGAGATGAGCTAAGATTATAGTAGCAGTTTGTATTAGAACCCATGCACTTAGGTGTAGCCTGATTTTACCTTATTGTTTTCCTTTCTACCATTGTCTCTGCTCTTTGATGTGTCTTTTTCCCCCCCTTGGCATGTATATGTAATCAATAAAACAACTTTCCTGTATTCATCTGGCGTGAATCTGTGAGTTCTGCAATCCAGCTATTTGGCAACCTTTATAACCTGAAAGGAGTAGATAAAAGGGAGCAACCTGCAGCCCTCCAAATGTTGCTGGACTACAACTTCCATCACTCCCTGGTCATTGGCTAGGGCTGAGGGGCTGGATTCCAATATCTGGGGGGACACAGGTTAACTCCTTTCACTTGCCTGAAGTTTTTTCCATGGTAGCTTGACCAGAAATCATGTTGGGGGGAGCATGTACACCAACAGTACTGTCAGCTCTCCAAAAGTAGATCCAATACAAAGAATGTTGGATCCAATGGAGACATCTGTGTTCAGCTTCTTACTCAACCATGAAGCTCAATGGGGTGGGCATGGGGTGGCCCTCTCATCTACCGTATTTTTCGCTCCATAAGATGCACTTTTTACCTCCTAAAAAGTAAGGGGAAATGTCTGTGCGTCTTATGGAGCGAATGCGTGGTCCCTGGAGCCAAATTGCCCAGGGGCAAAAGGAAGATCGTGCTTTTTTTTTTTTTTAGAAAGAGGGAAGGGGGTGTTGAAACAAAGCGGCTGAGCAGCTGATCAGCAAGTGATTGGGAGGGGAGATAAGGGACTCTAGCAATAAAGGAGGCTGCCTGGGATCGGGGAGGTAAAGACAATGAACTTGCGAGGAGAGGAGACAGGAAGATTAAAGCAATGAGGAGAGAAATTAGAAGAAAAGGACGAGCTAAGGAAAAGACACTAAGACAAACAAGATGGAAGGGGGTGTTGAAACAAAGCCGCTGAGCAGCTGATCGGCAAGGGATCGGGAGGAACATAAGGGACTCTAGAGATAAAGGAGGCAGCCTGGGAGCGGGGAGGTAAAAGCACATGGATCCTCAGGATTTTTGCACTGGGTCACCCCAAATTCACCATCAGATCACATAGCATGTTCATGGCTACAGCCTGCACCAAAAAAAATCACACATCCACTGCTTCATTCAGAATTTTTTTCTTGTTTTCCTCCTCTGAAAGGTGCGTCTTATGGTCAGGTGCGTCTTATGGAGCGAAAAATACAGTATCTATCATCTATCTATCTAATCATCTCACAGAGTCAAAATACATGCTACATTATTTGTGGTTTTACTACACTGTGCCTACTTTGAAGGCAAAGCAGCTGCAGGGCAACCTCCAATCCAGAACATGTTCCTAATCCAGTTTGGGACCCCACAACAGTTTTCTGCTGAAAATCATTCTCCTCCCAGATAGTTAGCTCTGATATTTACTGTACTTCCAGCAGAAACTCTGGAGGCAAATGGTTGTGGCTGAGTTGGTCAGCAGGGAGTTGTGGACTGAACCTTTCAAAATACCTCTTAAGATACTGTAACTGTCGTGCCCCCGCTGGAGGAATCCTCTTTGAAGGTGGATCTGCTGCTCCCCAAAGCAGATGCTACAGGGGAGCAGGTTATGCCAATGAACAGGGAGATGGAGCAGGAGGATCTGGGACCTTCGGAGGTGACTGCATCCCCAACCCCCTCCACAAGATACAGGGGTCCCAGGGACAGTATCAGAGGTAGAGGATGAGCTGCCACTGAGTCCAAGGAAGCTGTAGCATCTAAAGGTCAGCTGTAAGACAATGGAGTGCCTGCCTGAAGAACAAGGGCTCACCAGGAGTAAGTGGCTCATTGTGGAGAAGCTACACCTCATGAGAAGCTACACCTCAAAATTCTGAGGCAACCCAGCAGTGTATTTTGGACACTGAAGACTCATGGTTTAAACTCTCAAGTTTCTGGCAGAAATGCCACAACAACATCCTTACAGGAGCTTCTTGATGTTCCACCTGTCCGGTTACTACATCTGAGCTTGGAGTTGTTATTGTTGTTGTTTGGACCTTGCCTCATTTGTTGTGACTTTCCTTTTGCAATTGCCCATGTGAGTGGACTTGGGATTCCTACATTTGCTTTCATCTGAAGCAAGACAGTGACCAAGTTTTGCATGATGATTCCTGATATCAAGGAACAGGCTTTTGCATATAATAATAATAATAATAATAATAATAATAATAATAATAATAGTATTATTTGTACCTCGTCCATCTGACTGGGTTGCCCCAGCCACTCTGGGAGGTTTCCAACATTTATAAAAACATAATAAAACATTACAAGATGATGCAACATTTTTCTTTTCTTTTTGACTCTCAGGATTCCTAAGCATTGGTGGGTACAAAACTACTACCAGTCTATCTATCAGTGGCAAAGCTAAATATCCACTGACTAAATGCCAGGCTTAATCATTGATTTTCCTTGAATGTCAATATGCTTTAGAAATCAGTCAAGGGCAATGGGTTTAATATTTGCCTGAAATTTAAGGCTTTGTTAGGTATTCAGGGTGACGGTGCAAAATGTGTTTAGCAAACCTTTCCTCTCATTATAAAGCAAATATCTCTGCGAGGGCTCTCTGCAGGGTCAGAATATTTCAGAAGACACGCAGCAGAGGCAGATTTAGGGCACCGAGATGATTCTGCTGCACTGGGTGTTGCAAGGTGTCTCAACTATAATGTAGTCAATTGAGCAGAACAGAAGGCAAAGGGGGTGGGGTGGTGGCCTCACATTGGGCACCGATGAAATTTTTAAGACCAAAGTCTGCCCCTGGAATGCTATGTGGGGTAAAACACAGGCAAAACACTGTTATAAACTATGTCAGTCATAATCCAGGAATAATAATAATAATCCCATGTGGCTAGGTTTCCCCTGCCACTCTGGGTGGCTTACAGAAAGGAAGCAACCTTAAGGCCATGGAGAGATGGCATTGGTTCTTGATCAAATTGCACGGGGTAAACCTGTGCATTTCAAGAGGAGTACATTACGGGAGGAGGTGTGGGGAAAGAGGAGACCTATCCACATATGGTAGGAATGCAGATTTGCTGCATGGTTGGAATTCTGTGTTTGCAGAAATTATCAGCTATTGCTGGACGAGCATCCAGTTCTAGCATTACTAAATATTGGGCAACCTGCGGGCCTTCAGTTGCTTCAATGGAAACTGGTAGCCCTCAGCAGGCTGAATGGAAGTGGAAAGTTACTGGAAGATTAAGGGCTTTTCAGTGAAAGGCTGGCTTGATAAGATATGGCTTATAGCATCCTTGAAGCACTGGGTGTGTCAAAACAGGGTCATTAAAGGTAATAAATTTAATGGAGTAGGATAGCCCTTTCCTTTGTACGCAAATAGAGATGGACACTTGATTCAGCCTCCATTAACAGAAATTACATTAGGGAGGATGGAACACTATTTGAGAAATACATACTTAGAGATCTTCTGAGAATAGTGCATGAACACAATCTTTGAACAAAATACTTTTATTTCTGTACGATGAATAGCAAGTGTGTGCTTTGTACGTCCTGTTTTCTTGTCTCATGCTTTACTTTGTGAAAACGTCAATTATTTTTTTTAAATTAAGAGCAGAGAAACAACCCTTTTTCATATGATTTTAAAAAATAGAAATCAAAGCAAAATATTAAAACCTTGATTCAGAAAAACACCTTTAGTGTGAAGAGACTCGCTTCCTAAATCAGGAACTAGATGCAATGATGTAGAGACATTTGTCTTGTATGAGGTATTCAGTACGTCCTCCAACCCATTTACCCTGTACAATGTGGTTATGGGGTGACTTTTTGTCCCTACTGCACTGCAGATAAGGAACTGGATTCCCAGCCACTGGCACAGGATGTGTCCATGCTGCTTTTTATAACTGTGCTATTATTATCATTATTTTTTTAAAATGTGTGTGAGAGAGTGAGAGAGACAGAGAGCACGCAGCTGTAAACTAGTAATTCAAAAGACCTTTAGAACAGAACAAAGAGATGACAGCTGTACTTCAGAGCTGTCTTTCTCTGAAAGCCGCTTTTTCAGAATCTTGGTTGCGGCCTGCAGTTGATATAGCAAAATTACTAACATCATTTCCATTAAATTTATATACTACTTGAAAACAAATTTAGATCTTTAATCACACACAGTGCCAGCCCTGCTGAGAGTAGACTCACTGATCAGAGTCGCCCATGGGGTCGACAACGGATGCGTTGCACAGTTTGGAAAAGATTAAAGCAAATTTTCATGGAGGATACGGCTCTTATTTTCTTGAGTGCAATCTAAATGTACGGTGTATTGTACTGCAGCTGAGGACTCTTAACCTACTTCCTTCAAAGTTGTGAAATTGCAGGTGGAGTCAAACTGAACGTAGAGGAGTGGCCACATTTCTTGGCATTGAACTGGGGAAGGGCTATGTTTAGTTGAAAGATAAGCCAAATATTTGCAGCAGAACCTTTGTACTTCTAGGAGGACAGACTAGAAGTTCTGAAACAACACAGAGGAAGCAGATACGGTAGATTACAAAGCTCAACATCATGAGCACTGCAGGGAAAGTAAGTAGATGATTTCTTTTAAAGTTTTTTTTCAGCACCAAGATGCATAAATAGCTTAAAAAATTACAAAATAGGCTTAATGTATTGTACTATAAGCAGGAGCAATACATTCCTTGAGGTTCATCCAAGAAGTTCTTGGAAGTTTCATCTTAGGGGTTCCTGAAAGTTTCTTCTATTTTCCTCCTCCTGGAATGCCATCATTAATACCAAACCAGTGCATTTTAAACGTGCTTTCAACACGTTTAAAACATCCAGCAAGCTGAAAACTAGCTGAGTGGTCATCAGAGCTTCAATCCTAAATAACTTAACCAGGGAGTAAGCCCTGGTGAAGATTGTAAAAAGATGTCTAATTGAAAGCCACCCTGAGGAATTTGGCTATAGGCAGGGCTTTTTTTCAGCTGGAACTCACCAGAACTCAATTCCGGCACTTCTCAGATGGGTACCATTGCCATTATAAGGGAACAAAGGAGGCATTCATGGTGAGTTCCGGCACCTCTTTTTCCAGAAAAATAACACTGGTATTGTGGCACATATTACATATTAAACGTGCAGAGGATTGCAATGTTAGCTGTGTGGAAAAATAGTATATGATCTTCTGTTATTTCACAGGACATTGAAATCAGAGCTGTCACTGTAAATTGTTTTGAGGTTTTGTAGAATCAAGTGGTATATACATTTTATTGGGGGTGGGGGTTGTCCAGGATAGGATTGCACAGTTACATACAGAAATACTGTTATGATATTCTATTATCTCAGGTCATTAAGTGCAAAGCTGCCGTTGTCTGGGAAGTCAAGAAACCATTCAGTATTGTGGAAGTAGAAGTTGCCCCACCTAAGGCACATGAAGTTCGGATTAAGGTAAGAGAGACAAACCAAAAATGGCATTTCTGCAGATTGTTAGTATCTGCACTAGGTAAAGGTAAAGGTACCCCTGCCCGTACGGGCCAGTCTTGCCAGACTCTAGGGTTGTGCGCTCATCTCACTCTATAGGCCGGGAGCCAGCGCTGTCCGCAGACACTTCCGGGTCACGTGGCCAGCGTGACAAGCTGCATCTGGCGAGCCAGCGCAGCACACGGAAACGCCGTTTACCTTCCCGCTAGTAAGCGGTCCCTATTTATCTGCTTGCACCCGGGGGTGCTTTCGAACTGCTAGGTTTGCAGGCGCTGGGACCGAGCAACGGGAGCGCACCCCGCCGCGGGGATTCGAACCGCCGACCTGACGATCGGCAAGTCCTAGGCACTGAGGCTTTAACCCACAGCGCCACTCGCCATCTGCACCAGGGATGGAGAAATTCGATTCAGTTTGCACTTAAAGATAACTCTACCTAATTTATGCTTTCAAAAACAATATGAGAATGGGGAAGGGCTGCAGCTCATGGAGGAGCAGCTGTTTTACTTGCAAAAGGTCTGAGGATGAATCCCTGGTATCTCCAGGCAGGTGTGGGAGAGTCCCTAGTCTGACTCTCTGGAGAGCTGCTTCAGTCAATGTAGAAAATGCTGAGCTAGATGGACCAATGGTCTGACTCAGTATAACAACAACAACAACAACAACAACAGCTTGTACCCCACCCATGTGACTGGGTTGCCCCAGCTCCTCTGGGTAACTTCCAACAGAATATTAACAAAGGTCAACACTAACACTTTGAATTGTGCTTAGAAACACATGGGGAGTCATTGTAGATCTTTATAGCAAACATGTTTATATTAGATGAAATTTGCACTGAAATCCTGTTGAATTTTCACAAGTACTTTACTGCAAACTGATGTGGAAATGTGGGAGAGTTTTGAACCCCTGCAAGTTGCTGTAGGAGAGGGATAGTGAGCAATATCATTTCTAGGACCAAGGTGAAACTCAAAAGCTCCCTGGTTATATTTGCTGTTGAATGATGGGTGTCAATTAAAGACTTCCTTTTTCAAAAAGCCCTGTTAAGTGGAGATCTTTAACCAGTCTGAATTAGATGTAAAATTGTTTTCACAAATGAAATTATTTTTAATTGCTTTAAAATATTTGTACATGTTGATCTGTTTGTAATTGTTTCTATTATTTATGTTTTTACTGTGATATCATTTTGATATGTCTTATTGGAAGCAATTCATGAACTGAATTTTAAAAAATAATATAAAATAAAAAACTTTTTCCTTTAAACCAGATTTTGGCGTCTGGAGTCTGTCGCTCCGATGACCATGTGCTAAGTGGGGCATTTCAGGTAAAATTCCCCATTATTCTTGGTCATGAGGCAGCTGGTGTTGTGGAGAGCGTTGGGGAAGGAGTTACCTGTGTGAAACCAGGTAAGGTAAAGCAGAGTGCAACCAGAAAATATCAACTCACAGCATTGGTCAACAAGGATCAAACGAAACTAGGAGAGCCAACCAACTGGTGGAAGAATAACCAAGAAAGTGTTTTCTTTGGGGAAGGGCAGTCAGCTCTGGGACAGTGACTAGATTTTTAATGTAAATGCCAGAATTTGGAATCAATTGCTAGACATTTCTGAATAGGAGTCAGCAACATTATTTCTACTTAACTGGTGATATTACTACTACTACTACTACTCTACTACTACCATCACTTGCCAGGGTGGGTCACAACTACTTAAACTAGCAATACTAATTTAAAACAAATTGCAGTCAAGAGAATAGGGTAGTCCCTATTCTCAGGTGCCAAAGACCAGGAGTGCTATACTGCCAATACCCCAAAATGTTGATGAAAGAGGAACTACCAAAAGGGCCCCTTCTACTGATTTGAATGTCCAAGAGAAGGCACCTCCAAATTCAGCCCTCCAGATGTTTTGGGACTACAACTCCCATCATCCCTAGCTAACAGGATCAGTGGTCAGGGATGATGGAAATTGTAGTCTCAAAACATCTGGAGGTCTGGGTTTGGGGATGCCTGCCCAAGAGGGTCTTTGGGGTCTTTAGGGGAAGAGACAATATTTCAGCTATTGGGAATTAAACACTAAGATGAGCAGCTTGAATTGGGCCTGAAAACAAAGTGGCAACCAGTGGGCATGCATGAACGGAGCAGCCTACACATGCACATTAAAGAACCCACTTCTTGAATTCAATTTGTGCTCTCCACTTCACAGCTAGCTGCATGAAAGTCTGCAACATTCATTACATACCCTCCAACATTGCTCAGATGAAAATAAGGACATTTCTCACTTCCCCCCTCCAACTGACCTTCCTCAACCCCCCTCCCCAATTTTGTACTGTCCCCCGCCCTAAAAAAAGCATTTCCCAACAGAGGAAGGGTAAGTGCCATCAGCACTGCACCAATGCGACACTGTACACATGCCCTCCACCATCTTGAGAAAACCCCTTAATCCTGATCGGATTTGATTCTTTGGTAGATTTACAAAAAGAAAAACACACTGCAATAGATAAATTTTAGAAAGGGGCAAGATTAGAAACAGACACACAAAGCATTAAAAAAAAGAAAATCAAGATTCCTTGCACTCCACTTTGGTTGGCTGTCTTGGCTCAGCTCAGCTGTCCCATCACACTGGCCACTGACCATGCTTGCTAGGGTTGATGGGAGTTGTAGTCCAACAACATCTGATGGACTGAAGGTTCCCCAAGCCTGTGGTATGTACTAGCTTGTCCAAATATTTTAAGCAGGCTAATGATGGTATTTTCATCATTCCCAGGAGACAAAGTCATCCCACTCTTTGCCCCACAGTGTGGAGAATGCAGTGCATGCAAACATCCCAGAGGCAATCTGTGCAAACTCTGCGAGTGAGTTGAAGTTGTTATTTGAAACAGTATTGGAAACACCAGCAGTGCATATGTTGGATTAAAAGAAACACAACCCAAAGCACAATTTTCCTTTCTTCATCTTTTAGCCTTGGTGTCCCTACTGGATTAATGCACGATGGCACCAGCAGGTTCACTTACAAAGGCCAACAGATCTACAGCTTTGCCAGAACTAGCACCTTCGCAGAATACACCGTGGTGCATGAGTCTGCAGTGGTCAAAATTGATGCTGCAGCTCCTGCAGAAAAAGTGTGTCTGATTGGCTGTGGGTTTTCTACTGGCTATGGTGCTGCCATCAACAGTGCAAAGGTAAGGATTAAAACATTGGTAATGCTCATATTCAGTGTGGGGAATTTGTGGCAGGTCTAGACAGAAAGAGGAGGACAGGTGGGCTCTGGGCCTCTGGCACAGAACCAGGTGAAAGCGCAGTCAATACAGTAAATGAATCAAAACAATATAAAATAGCAAAGCCACCAAATACCCACCAATCCACTGTGACCTGCATTCACGTTCTTGCTACAGACATAGTTCTCCAGCATCCCACCTCTCTCTTGGATGCTTTGAACATCAAGGAGCAATCCCATCCACAACCAATTGCCCAGGGGAACACCCTTGCCATCATATACCGAAAGAGAGACCCAAGTACTGCATGGGGTTGGATTAGATGGTCTCTTCCAACTCTACAATTCTATGACTATGATTTCAGGTGGAGCCTGGTTCAACCTGTGCCGTTTTTGGTCTGGGAGGAGTTGGCCTCTCGACTGTCATGGGTTGCAAAGCAGCTGGAGCTTCCCGAATCATCGGGGTCGACATCAACAAGGATAAATTTCCCAAGGCTAAAGAGATGGGAGCTACAGAGTGTGTCAACCCTCTGGATTTCAAGAAGCCCATCAATGAAGTGTTGTATGGCTTGACAGACGGTGAAGGTGTTGACTATTCATTTGAAGTGATTGGGCGCACAGACACCATGGTACATGCATGGAGACAGGATTTTACTGTCCTATTTAGAAAAGGGAAGATGGCATTTCCTGCATTCCTGTTCTTCAGTGGTTCCTATTTTTCACTGGGTTGTGATCTGATAATCTGTTGCAGCAAGGGCCTTGGGTTCTGAGACAGTAGAACGTGTCAGAATTTTAAACATCCTCCACCATTGATCAGGTAACTTATGGAATAATGTGAGATGGGACTCAGGCATGAGGGACTCATGGAGGGGTGAGAATGATCCTTTTGGGTGATTCTTCTCTCCCACATAAGCCCACCCCCCAGCATCCCTTCCCACATTCTTCAGAAGGCCCTCATCATCCAAAAAGGCTTTCCAGGGTGCGCATGTAGCTGGACAGGGACGCGGGTGGCGCTGTGGGTTAAACCACAGAGCCTAGGAATTGCCAGTCCAAAGGTTGGCGGTTCAAATCCCCGCAATGGGGTGAGCTCCCGTTGCCCAGTCCCTTCTCCTGCCAACCTAGCAGTTCGAAAGCACGTCCAAGTGCAAGTAGATAAATAGGTACGGCTCTGGCAGGAAGGTAAACGGCGTTTCTGTGCGCTGCTCTGGTTCGCCAGAAGCGCCTTAGTCATGCTGGCCACATGACCCGGAAGCTGTACGCCGGCTCTCTCGGCCAATAAAGTGAGATGAGCGCCACAACCCCAGAGTCGGTCACAACTGGACATAATGGTCAGGGGTCCCTTTACCTTTACGTAGCTGGACATGGGAGGAAGAAAAGATAGGGATGTTTTCTTCCATTGCTATTAATATGCTTTGAACAGTAAAATCTTTGAGAGGTCTGATCACCATGGGAGGTGATCATGGATGGTATTTCTCCCTGGCTTGATTCATGCCTTTGGATTTCCCCCAGACTGCTGCCTTGGCTTCCTGCCACATGAATTATGGGACCAGCGTGGTTGTCGGAGTGCCCCCTTCAGCTTCTGAAATTACCTTCTCTCCGGCGCTTATCTTCACGGGCCGCACTTGGAAAGGATCTATATTTGGAGGTATGGGCCTCCTAGCTTTCCGTCAACAGGGCACATTTCAAATTCTGAGAGAGTATTGAGGACGCCCGTTACAAAATAGCTTGGGGTGGCAGCAGGTTGTGCCATAAAATGTCTGTCATGAGGAGCATGGCATAACACAAAATTAGAGAAACACCTTGATTTGTTCATTATTTCCCCACCCCCAGCAAATACAATTTAGATTTAGATTTAGATTTTTAGATTTAGATTTAGATTTAGAAAAAAATCACTTACCCTGTGAAAATACATTTAAGATCTCATACAGTTTGGCCCTCTGTAGGCTTTCCACGCAAGCTCTTGCCCCATAATTACTACGTTAGTATCTCCTCTATCTCCCTCCCACCCACAGATCTGTCATAACATCAAGACCAATCTCATTGCATAACCCAAGTTCAAAGACGGTTTCAGGCTATAAATTTGTGGGACTGCCAGAACTTTAACCAACGTTTTGCTCATTTATTTATGGCATTGTAATTAGAGTACCATATCTTAACTGTGCACTTACTGTTTTCAGGTTGGAAAAGCAAACAAGCTGTCCCCAAGCTGGTTTCAGATTTCATGGGGGGGAAGTTTGCTCTGGATCCACTAATTACCCACACTTTGCCTTTTGATAAAATCAACGAGGGCTTTGAACTGCTGCGTTCAGGAAAAAGGTAAGACCTTTCCCCACCCCCACCCCTCAATAGTGTAGTGGAAAAGGCAGGGTGCCATTCTGAGAGTCATACCCATAGTCATGATAAGATTACACAATCCTCCTCTGGAGTGACTCAAGCTAGGAGGTTGTTTGCGTTGTAGACTAAAAATGGATGTATGGGACTTCCAGCACAATGTTGTATTGCAGAGTTTTTCTGTACAGTGTGGGTAAGGGGGGATTGGATCCAGTTTCCCTGACTGCAGTGGCTTGCTGACCTGTCAATCACATGACATCACTATATTGGGTGACCAGGTTTTCCTTTGTAGCATGAGCTGGGCTTGCATACACATCCCCCAACCCCTCTCCAGTTTAACTCAAGACTCATTCACTCCAACACCCCCCCCCATAAGACCTAGATTTAAAATGAAGTCTACGCTTTATTCATCTACCAAAAAAAAATGTGGCCAAAAAAACCCAAAAACAGAGAGATTAGCTTGATCATTGTTAGATTCTAGTACTGAAAGTTGCATGAGCTATTTACGTACAAAGAAACAGAAGACAAAATGGGGAAACGGACACCTCAAAGAATGAAAATGAATAACTAAATGGGACAATGAAACCCATGTAGAAACAACGCAATGTACATCCATGCAAATATGGATGTTCACAAGCAAGACCTCCGCCACAACTGTGGCCGATCTGCATTCCATTAGGCTGAGCAACAATTGATTTATAAACTGAAATTGATACTGTTTTGGATGGGGCAATGAAATTACACCCACAAACTGTTTACCTTGATGCTTCTGTTAGGGACAAATATGCCTTTATTACAGCTTCCTGTGATGGCATAAATGAATAGCATCAACTTGTTGTGCTTTTTCTTGTGCAATTCTTTTTCTTGGAATCACTTTTATAAGCTTATCACCTGGCTTCTTATTTCCTCTTTTTCACACCCTTTTCTTCTCTTTTTCTTTTATCACTTTATTCCTTTATAAATGAAATCCTTCTAATAAAATGTTAAGTATAAAAAAAGTTTCCTATTTCTGTACAGGTTCAGACTTCCCTCTCCACCCCCCACTCTGAAAATTACTCACTGTGTTTGCTATATGCTCTTCCTTTTTCTGCTCCTCTGACTGTAAGCTGTGGTAGTTGTGTCAATATTGAATTTGAAAACGTTGTAACCCACCTGGAATGCGATGGCAGAGGGTGGATAATAAACAGAATGAATGGATCGTGCTTAAAAGATCACCTTCCCTTAATATCAACCGGATCAAGCCTTTCATTAGAAATTTGTGGCAAGATCTTAAACCTACTGAAATATTAGCCTATTAACATTAAAAATCTAGCAGATATTATCACCCTTCCATTTAAAACTGTTTTTTAATGTTTCAGTATTCGCACTGTCCTGGTATTTTAAAGTCCATGGTGAGGAGGAAGAATACAAGACAATGACCTTTGCAAGCTCAGATTGCCACATTGCCTAGTAGGACATATGTGAAAATGACTGGATTCTGCAATGTCATCATGTTTTTCCTCCAAATGCAACAGAAGAAAATTACCATAAACACAATCTTAGGTTGTGATTCAAACTATCAATATCCTGTTTATTGAAGCAACAACACAAATAATTTTTATCATGTATTTCAAAGGTGAGAGGTTGGGTAGTTTAGGCAGCTGTCTTATGTATATTTGGGAGCAAGTCACACTCAACCCAGTGGAGTATACATGCTGCAAATCAGTAGCTTCAAATCTCTCTACAGAGATTCCTAAGAATTGGTGGGTACAAAACTACTAGTCTATCTATCAGTGGCAAAGCTAAATAGCCACTGGCTAAATGCCCGGCTTAAACATGTTGATATTTTCACCCCTCCCACTGACAGAATCTCCTGATCTAAAGTTTTGAGAAAGGAGGGGGCGGAAACTGCTATTCTCTTCTTCCGCTCCTGACTGATTGCCTGACTGTGTGTGGAGAGAGTCCTATCTATGTAGTGACTAGATGGCTGAATGGGAGATGTAATACTCATGAAAGCCAGTAGTTCGTTAGTTTTTAGTAGCTATTAGAAATAAAAGGTGTTATGCTTCACAGCTAACTTCCGCGTTATTTATACTCTGCATGAGTCTGGTGCTCACAATGCACAGTTGTGGGTCCAGTGCACTGGGACCTGCTTTCCAGGATTGGAAGGTCTCTGAAAGTGCTCCAGTCGCCTAGCCCAGTCAGGGCAGAACCAGTTATTGAGCCCAGTCGCTGCACATTGGTTGAAAGGCATACTGACAAATCATTGATTTTACTTGAATGGCAATATGCTTTAGAAATCAGTCAAGGGCAATGGGTTTAATATTTGCCTGAAATATAAGGCTTTATTAGGTATTCAGGGTGACGGTGCAAAATGTGTTTAGCAAACCTTTCCACTCATTATAAAGCAAATATCTCTGCTAGGGCTCTCTGCAGGGGCAGAATATTTCAGAAGACACGCAGCAGAGGCAGATTTAGGGCATCGTGATGGTTCTGCTGCACTGGGTGTTGCAAGGTGTCTCAACTATAATGTAGTCAATTGAGCAGAAGAGAAGGCAAAGGGGGAGGGGGATGTTGGCCTCATACTGGGCACCGATGAAATTTTTAAGACCAAAGTCCGCCCCTGGAATGCTATGTGGGGTAAATCACAGGCAAAACACTGTTATAAACTATGTCAGTCAGAATCCAGGAATAATAATAATAATAATAATCCCATGTGGCTAGGTTTCCCCTGCCACTCTGGGTGGCTTACAGAAAGGAAGCAACCTTTAAGGCCATGGAGAGATAGCATTGGTTCCTGACCAAATTGCACGGGGTAAACCTGTGCATTTCAAGAGGAGTACATTACGGGAGGAGGTGTGGGGGAAGAGGAGACCTATTCACATATGGTAGGAATGCAGATTGCTGCAGAGTGTTGGAATTCTGTATTTGCAGAGTGTATCAACTATTGCTGGACAAGCACCCAGTTCTAGCATTACTAAATATTGGACAACCTGGGGACCCTTATTTGCTTCATTGGAAACTGGTAGCCCTCAGCAGGCTGAATGGAAGTGGAAAGCTGCTAGAAGATGAAGAGCATTTCAGTGAAAGGCTGAAAACATTAGGGAGGATGGAACGCTATTTGAGAAATACATACTTGGAGATCTCCTGAGAATAGTGCATGAACACAATCTTTGGACAAAATACTTTTATTTCTGTACGATGAATAGCAAATGTGTGCTTTGTACGTCCTGTTTTCTTGTTTCATGCTTTAATTTAAATCAGAACCAGTGAAGGCGGTGAATGTCCTGTCTGAGTGCCTGGAGGCAGTTGGAGGATGGATGGTGGCTAACAAATTGAGGTTGAATCCTGACAAGACAGAAGTACTGTTTTGGGGGGACAGGGGGCGGGTGGGTGTGGGGGACTCCCTGGTCCTGAATGGGTAAATGTGCCCCTGAAGGACCAGGTATGCAGCCTGGGAGACATTTTGGACTCACAGCTGTCCATGGAGGCGCAGGTTAATTCCATGTCCAGGGCAACTGTTTATCAGCTCCATCTGGTACGCAAGCTAAGACCCTTCCTGCCCACAGACTGTCTCGCCAGAGTGGTGCAAGCTCTAGTTATCTCCCGCTTGGACTACTGCAGTGTGGGGCTACCTTTGAAGGTGACCCAGAAACTGCAATTAATCCAGAATGCAGCAGCTAGACTGGTGACTGGGAGTGGCCCCCAGGACCATATAACACCGGTCCTGAGAGATCTGCATTGGTTCCCAGTACGTTTCCGAGCACAATTCAAAGTGTTGCTGCCGACCTTTAAAGCCCTAAACAGCCTCAGTACTGTATACCTGAAGGAGCGTCTCCACCCCATCGTTCAGCCCAGACACTGAGATCCAGCGCCGAGGGCCTTCTGGCGGTTCCCTCATTGCGAGAAGTGAGGTTACAGGAAACCAGGCAGAGGGCTTTCTAGATAGTGGTGCTCGCCCTGTGGAACGCCCTCCCATCAGATGTCAAGGAAATAAGCAGCTATCCTATTTTTAAAAGACATGAAGGTAGTCCTGTTTAGGGATGTTTTTAATATTTAATGCTGTATACTCGATTGGGAGCTGCCCAGAGTGGCTGGGGAAACTCAGGCAGATGGGCAGGGTATAAATAATAAATTATTATTATAAATTATTATTATTATTACTTTGAGAAAAAGTCAATTTAAAAAAAAATTAAGAGCAGAGAAACAACCCTTTTTCATATGATTTTTTAAAATAGAAATCAAAGCAAAATATTAAAACCTTGATCCAGGAAAACAGCTTTTGAGTGAAGAGACTCACTTCCTACATCAGGAACTAGATGCAGATGATGCAGAGACAATTGTCTTGTACGAGGTATTAGGTGCATCCTCCAACCCATTTACACTGTATGATGTGGTTATGGGGTGCCTTTTTGTCCCTACTGCACTGCAGATAAGGAATTGGATTCCCAGCCATTGACACAGGATGTGTCCGTGCTGCTTTTTATAACTGTGCTATTATTATTATTGTTATTATTGTTATTATTATTTTCAAAAAATGTATGTGAGAGAGAGAGAGAGCACAGCTGTAAACTAATAATTCAAAAGACCTTTAGAACAAAACAAAGGGATGACAGCTGTACTTGCATTTGAATCTAAATTAGCACCAGCATGCAAAACAAAACAAAAAACAAAAAAACCCAACGGGGTGGGGGGGAGACACAGAGCTTGCAAATCACATTTTCTTGCTTAAGGGCACTAATGTTTAACAGGAGGTGGGTTGTTGAGATTTCTTGTGACTTGGCTGAGCCAAAAATTCTCCAGGACAAAGGATAGTGGGAGAAAGGGCACTTCCATATTGTTACTACTTTTGGATGGGATTGAATCACATCCTGGAATATCCTGGCTGTGGATCCAACTTTTTGCAGTAAGGTAGGTGATGGAGAAATGCAACAGAGACTGCAGATTAACACTTGCTTGATGCAATGTTATCTAATCTCTCCACAAACAAATCAGGCTGAATGCTCATTAGTTTGTCCAGATTAAGGTGGTTGGGGGGCCTTGGTGCAATTCCCCCCAAGCCCCCTTCCTCCCAAAAAAGGAATGCATTAAATAAGGTACCACCCAAAAAAAGTATTGTAGTATCTCATAGTCCTTAACTCTTTCTTTGCGTTAGAGGACAGTGGGAGTTTCGGGCACCGCAATCTCACACAATCTTGCGCCACAAAATTTTGCATTGAAAACGACAATATTAGTGAAAAGAACATACAAAAATGCCTTGTATTGTTATATTATATTGCTTGCAAAAATGTGCATCACTCAAAACTGCAAACAGAAAAGTGAGACTAGCAGATAAGACAAACTACAAAGAATTCAGCTGCCATTGTGGTACAAAGGAAACACCATCCTTTCCAGATTTGTCAATGGGATTCTGGAGGTGTCCTTCCACAGCTACTCGATTGGGAGCTGCCCAGAGTGGCTGGGGAAACTCAGGCAGATGGGCAGGGTATAAATAATAAATTATTATTATAAATTATTATTATTATTACTTTGAGAAAAAGTCAATTTAAAAAAAAATTAAGAGCAGAGAAACAACCCTTTTTCATATGATTTTTTAAAATAGAAATCAAAGCAAAATATTAAAACCTTGATCCAGGAAAACAGCTTTTGAGTGAAGAGACTCACTTCCTACATCAGGAACTAGATGCAGATGATGCAGAGACAATTGTCTTGTACGAGGTATTAGGTGCATCCTCCAACCCATTTACACTGTATGATGTGGTTATGGGGTGCCTTTTTGTCCCTACTGCACTGCAGATAAGGAATTGGATTCCCAGCCATTGACACAGGATGTGTCCGTGCTGCTTTTTATAACTGTGCTATTATTATTATTGTTATTATTGTTATTATTATTTTCAAAAAATGTATGTGTGAGAGAGAGAGAGAGAGAGAGAGAGAGCACAGCTGTAAACTAATAATTCAAAAGACCTTTAGAACAAAACAAAGGGATGACAGCTGTACTTGCATTTGAATCTAAATTAGCACCAGCATGCAAAACAAAACAAAAAACAAAAAAACCCAACGGGGTGGGGGGGAGACACAGAGCTTGCAAATCACATTTTCTTGCTTAAGGGCACTAATGTTTAACAGGAGGTGGGTTGTTGAGATTTCTTGTGACTTGGCTGAGCCAAAAATTCTCCAGGACAAAGGATAGTGGGAGAAAGGGCACTTCCATATTGTTACTACTTTTGGATGGGATTGAATCACATCCTGGAATATCCTGGCTGTGGATCCAACTTTTTGCAGTAAGGTAGGTGATGGAGAAATGCAACAGAGACTGCAGATTAACACTTGCTTGATGCAATGTTATCTAATCTCTCCACAAACAAATCAGGCTGAATGCTCATTAGTTTGTCCAGATTAAGGTGGTTGGGGGGCCTTGGTGCAATTCCCCCCAAGCCCCCTTCCTCCCAAAAAAGGAATGCATTAAATAAGGTACCACCCAAAAAAAGTATTGTAGTATCTCATAGTCCTTAACTCTTTCTTTGCGTTAGAGGACAGTGGGAGTTTCGGGCACCGCAATCTCACACAATCTTGCGCCACAAAATTTTGCATTGAAAACGACAATATTAGTGAAAAGAACATACAAAAATGCCTTGTATTGTTATATTATATTGCTTGCAAAAATGTGCATCACTCAAAACTGCAAACAGAAAAGTGAGACTAGCAGATAAGACAAACTACAAAGAATTCAGCTGCCATTGTGGTACAAAGGAAACACCATCCTTTCCAGATTTGTCAATGGGATTCTGGAGGTGTCCTTCCACAGCTATTCTTGTTAGTGAATTTCCCCCCCCCCCCATACAACATGCCAGGCTTCATTGGTGTCCTGGTGTCCTCTTGCAAGAGATACTGGGTGTGTTAGCTCCTGACCACAGTTCTTTATACCAGAAGTCTAGTGACTGTTCACTGTAGGATTTCCATTGCTTAGCTATTGCTACTCCATCTGCTACCAACTGCTGGTGTGAAATCAGTTCTGCGAAGTACAAAGACTCCAACAAAGAAACCAAAGATGTCAGAAAGCAGCAATTTCTATCCAACCTTGTCTTCATTATAATCTGCTACAGTTTGGTTTTCTCCAAATACTGCATGAATTGTGTCACTGTTGGCTATTTAACATAATTTATGTAATTTACATAACGTTTTACTTATGCGATTATCCCACTATTTCAGTTGTAAGGAAATAGCAAAACAATATTTAAAAAGAGTCATTAATTACATATCTGTTGTGGGGGTTTGAAAACAACAAGGGTTGACTGAATACCAATCACATCCGTTGGATTGGTACTGACCATATTCGCTAGATTGAATTCTTTTCTGGACATGGGATAAAAATGCAAACAGTTGCAATTTCTGATTCTGTTTCTGACAGAATTACCTGACATCCCTACTGGGTTCTGTCTTTATGCTTTACTCAGTCATTGGTGCTGAAATCTCAATAAACACTCCATTCTGAAAGCTTTCAACAATGGGATATAATGATATCACATATGATAGTAAGAATCTTTATCCAGTTGAGGCTGGTCAATTAAAGTGATTAGGGCTACTCGGAGTATGACTTAGTTAGATACAGCATGACCAAAAAGAGAATCTGGATGTTACAGGGGACTGCCCTGTCATGAAACTCCAGCGTACACAAAAATGTGTGTGCAATTCACAATAAACTGATTTCTTGCACGGTTATTGTGATACAAGCTAACATAAAACTTTGAAACACAGCTCTTCAGAGCTGTCTTTCTCTGAAAGCAGTTTCTTCTGAATCTTTGCTGCAGCCTGCTGTTAATATAGCAAAATTACTAATGTCATTTCCATTAAATTTATATACTACTTGAAAACAAATTTATACATTGCTTGATAAAATGAAACAAAACCTCAAAGATAAAACAATAAGTTTGAGAAATCTTTACAACAGTAGTTTAAAATATGCAAAAAGTTAACCTACTAAAGGCGATTAAAATCCTTATCAACTTTCTAAGCATCTGGGTAGGCTTGTTTAAACAAGAATGTTTTTAGCAGGCACAGAAAAGAATACTTGATATTAATGCCATCATAAAATGCCATCAATCAAGGCCCATACCCAATTCTCTCTTTCATCTGACAGGTTTTACATAGACAAGATGGTATTTCGGGGCCCTTCTGAATCCACAATCCTATTTTAAGTTGTGCCATTTACAACCCATGAAATGAAGAAAGGTACCTGGATACTTTTTGCTATGTGTGGGTAATCGTGGAAATGATACCTAAAGTTGAGCCTACTTCTACCCCTCAAGCGCCACAGGTGAAGTTTGTTTCCAGGCAGCACCAATTCACAGGTTGCGGCTTGCTTGAATCTTCCTCCGCACAAGATATTCCCTATACTTGGAAAACCGGCATGTCAGGAACAAGGCTAGGCTGGAAAAGCCATTCCCCCTGATGTTAAAGGGCACAGATCCTATTTGGGTCATATGCAATGACCAGGGTTCCCTTAAATCCCTGTACTCACTAATGGCTATTTGCTGGTTGGAACTTCTTGAATAGCATTAGTGGTGGAATATTCCAGCTCCTGCAAAAAGGCTACAAAAAGGCGAACCACGCAGTCGGGCGCAAAGTAGAGGCTATGGGCGGAAGGGTAATTTAGCACCTGAACATCACATTTGAGAAGGAGCCACTGTTTAGGCACGATGGAGTGCATCTATCTGAATCTGGCAATAATGCATGGCTCACAGACATCTCAGAAGGCTTCAAGGCTTGGTTGCAGATGTAATGGTGTGATGGCAAACCCTATTGGCTTGGGTGGCAGTTAAGGCATTGGGTAAACCATAGTTTTTGGTGGAGGGGAGGTTGTACCCTCTGCTTGCCTCTCAAGTGCAAACGGATATTCCATTAAAGCAGTGTTTCCCAAACTTGAGCCTCCAGCTACTGTTGCACTACAGCTTCCACCATCCCTAGCTAGTAGGAACTAGTGGTCAGGGATGATGGGAATTGTGGTCCCAAAACAGCTAGAGACCCAAGTTTGGGAAACCCTGCAAAGGGATCTGGAAGGAGTGGCTTCTGTTCTGAAGCCCAGGCAGGTTCGTACTTGATGTGCGTCATTAGGAGCCTCTTTGCCTTGAGTTGAGCCCACTGATATACAGGCGGGCTGGCACTTAAACTGGTTTTCCCAATGCCTGACCAAACCCTTCATCTGTAATCAATAAAGTTGTGCCAATATTTGACCCAAGCAACGTGTCCCGTGTGTTTATGTCAAGGATGGTCATGGGTGATAGGGGCATGTGGCTCACACAATGCGTCTCTACAATTCCCACCCTTCACAGACTTATTTCCTTGAGTGCAATCTAAATGTACTGCAGCTGAGGACTCTTAACCTACTTCCTTCAAAGTTGTGAAATTGCAGGTGGAATCAAACTGAACGTAGAGGAGTGGCCACATTTCTTGGCATTGAACTAGGGAAGGATTAACTTTATTTGAAAGATAAGCCAAATATTTGCAGCAGAACCTTTGTACTTCTAGGAGAACAGACTAGAAGTTCTGAAACGACACAGAGGAAGCAGATACGGTAGATTACAAAGCTCAACATCATGAGCACTGCAGGGAAAGTAAGTAGATGATTTCTTTTAAAGTTGCTTTTTCAGCCCCAAGATGCATAAATATAAAAAATAAAAATAGGCTAATTGTAAGCCACCCTGAGGAATTTGGCTATAGGTAGGGCTTTTTTTCAGCTGGAACTCACCAGAACTCAATTCTGGCACCTCTCAGATGGGTGCCATTGCCATTGTAAGAGAACAAAGGAGGCATTTATGGTGAGTTCCAGCACCTCATTTACTAGAAAAATTGCACTGGTATTGGGGCGCATATTAAATATTAAACATGCACAGGATTGCAATGTTAGCTGCGTGGAAAAAATAGTATATGCTCTTCTATTATTTAACAGGACATTGAAATCAGAGCTGCCACTGTAAATTGTTTTCATGTTTTGTATGATATTCTATTATCTCAGGTCATTAAGTGCAAAGCTGCCGTTGTCTGGGAAGTCAAGAAACCATTTAGTATTGTGGAAATAGAAGTTGCCCCACCTAAGGCACATGAAGTTCGGATTAAGGTAAGAGAGACAAACCAAAAATGGCATTTCTGCAGATTGTTAGTATCTGCACTAGGGATGGAGAAATTTGATTCAGTTTGCACTTAAAGATAAATCTACCTAATTTATGCTTTCAAAAACAATATGAGAATGGGGAAGGGCTGCAGCCTTGGAGGAACAGCTGTTTTGCTTGCAAAAGTCTGAAGATGAATCACTGGTATCTCCAGGCAGGTGTGGGAGAGTCCCTAGTCTGACTCTCTGGAGAGCTGCTTTCAGTCAATGTAGAAAATGTAGAAAATGCTGAGCTAGATGGACCAATGGTCTGACTCAGTATAATTAACAACAACAACAACAACAACAACAACAACAACAACAACAACAACTTGTACCCCACCCATCTGACTGGGTTGCCCCAGCCACTCTGGGTGCCTTGCAACAGAATATTAAAATCACAACAAAGGTCAACACTAACACTTTGAATTGTGCTTGGAAACACACGGGGAGTCATTGTAGATCTTTAAAGACCAGTGTTATACGGTCCTGGAGGCCGCTCCCAGTCACCTGTCTGGAAGCTGCATTCTGGATTAATTGTTGTCATAACTGTAGTTTAAGGCAGATTCCTGTGTTCCTATGAGAACCAAAACACACCCATTTTTCAAAATTCGCACTTCTCCAACTTTTGCAATGCCAAGTAATAAGTGTAAAAATTCATATAGTGGTGTAAAATGTGCACAAAAATGCCAGTATTAATGAATATAATATACAAATATGCTTGATATTAGACAACTTATTTTGCACTGTTGTATATTAGGCAAAATTGCATGGAAACATGTTTATATTAGAAGAAATTTGCACTGAAATCCTGATGAATTTTCACGAGTACTTTAAAATAAAAATCTGCAAACTGATGTGGAAATGTGGGGATGTTTCGACCCCCTGCCCTTGGAAACCTTGCAGGTTGCTGCAGGCGAAGGATTGTGAGCAATATCATGAGAGGGGGTGTTTCTAGGACCAAGGTGAAACTCAAAAGCTCCCTGGTTATTTTTGCTACTGGATGATGGGTGTCAATTAAAGACTTCCTTTTTCCAAAAAAAAAACACCCCACCCTGTAAAGTGGAGATCATTAACTCAGTCTGAATTACCGTATTTTTCTGTGTCTAAGACTGTATTTCCCCCCAGATTTTTTAAGTTTAAAATTGGGGGTCGTCTTATACACAGAATGTTGCAATTAATTATTTCTTAATTTTGGGCTCAAAAAATAGGGGTCGTCTCATACATGGGGGCGTCTTATATACAGAAAAATATGGTAGATGTGAAATTGTTTTCACACATGAAATTATTTTTGATTGTTTTAAATATTTGTATAGGTTGATCTGTTTGTAATTTTTTCTATTATTTATGTTTTTACTGTGATATCATTTTGAGATATCTTATGGGAAGCAATTCATGATCTGAATTTTAAAAAATAATATAAAATAAAAAAACTTTCTCCTTTAAACCAGATTTTGGCGTCTGGAGTCTGTCGCTCCGATGACCATGGGCTGAGTGGGGCAATGCACGTAAAATTCCCCGTTATTCTTGGTCACGAGGCAGCTGGTGTTGTGGAGAGCGTTGGGGAAGGAGTTACCTGTGTGAAACCAGGTAAGGTAAAGCAGAGTGCAACCAGAAAATATCAACTCACAGCATTGGTCAACAAAGATCAAATGAAACTAGGAGAGCCAACCAACTGGTGGAAGAATGACCAAGAAAGTGTTTTCTTTAGGGAAGGGCGGTCAGCTCTGGGCCAATGACTAGATTTTTAATGTAAATGCCAGAATTTGGAATCAATTGCTAGACATTTCTGAATAGGAGTCAGCAAAGATATTTTTTACTGATATTACTACTACTACTACTATCACTTGCCAGGGTGGTTCACAACTACTTAAACTTGCAATATTAATTTAAAACAAATTGCAGTCAAGAGACTAGGGTAGTCCCGATTCTCAGGTGCCAAAGACCAGGACTGCTATACTGCCAATACCCCAAAATGTTGATGAAAGAGGAACTACCAAAAGGGCCCCTTCTACTGATTTGAATGTCCAAGAGCAGGTACCCCCAAACTTAGCTCTCCAGATGTTTTGGGACTACAACTCTCATGATCCCTAGCTAACAGGACCAGTGGTCAGGGATGTTGGAAATTGTAGTCCCAAAACATCTGGAGGTCTGGGTTTGGGGATGCCTGCCCAAGCGGGTCTTTAAGGTCTGGTGGGGCTTCCTGTTTCCGGTGGTGGAAAATGGCGGATCCCACACGATCGGAATTCAGCCGTTCTGATAATTCAGGGCTGATATGGGGGTAATTAGCCCTGGCAGCCTCCCCAGGGCAGGGGACGACTGTCTCAATGACCCACAATTTGCCCCAGATTGCCGATGTGGCAGATGGCAGGGGCACTGGGTCACGGAGCAAGGGACGGACTGACACTCCTGTGATGCCACCCCATAGTCTGCAATGTTCATGACATACCCTCCAACATTGCTCAGATGAAAATAGGGACATTTCTCACTTCCTACCTCCAACTGACCCTCCTCAAACCCTTCCCCCAATTTTGTACTGTCCCCCGCCCCCAACAAAGCATTTCCTGAATATTTTAAGCAGGCTAATGATGGTATTTTCATCATTCCCAGGAGACAAAGTCATCCCACTCTTTGCCCCACAATGTGGAGAATGCAGCACATGCAAACATCCCAGAGGCAATCTGTGCAAAATGGGCGAGTGAGTTGAAGTTGTTATTTGCAACAGTATTAGAAACACCAGCAGTGCATATGTTGGGTTAAAAAAACAACACAACCCAAAGCACAATTTTCCTTTCTTCATCTTTTAGCCTTACCGCCTCTGGATTAATGCACGATGGCACCAGCAGGTTCACTTACAAAGGCCAGCAGCTCCACACCTTTCTCGGCACAAGCACCTTCACAGAATACACCGTGGTGCATGAGTCTGCAGTGGTCAAAATTGATGCTGCAGCTCCTGCAGAAAAAGTGTGTCTGATTGGCTGTGGGTTTTCTACTGGCTATGGTGCTGCCATCAACAGTGCAAAGGTAAGGATTAAAACATTGGTAATGCTCATATTCAGTGTGGGGAATTTGTGGCAGGTCTAGACAGAAAGAGGAGGACAGGTGGGCTCTGGGCCTCTGGCACAGAACCAGGTGAAAGCGCAGTCAATACAGTAAATGAATCAAAACAATATAAAATAGCAAAGCCACCAAATACCACCAATCCACTGTGACCTGCATTCACGTTCTTGCTACAGACATAGTTCTCCAGCATCCCACCTCTCTCTTGGATGCTTTGAACATCAAGGAGCAATCCCATCCACAACCAATTGCCCAGGGGAACACCCTTGCCATCATATACCGAAAGAGAAAGACAAGTAGTGCAGGGGGTTGGATTAGATGGTCTCTTCCAACTCTATAATTCTATGATTCTATGATTTCAGGTGGAGCCTGGTTCAACCTGTGCCGTTTTTGGTCTGGGAGGAGTTGGCCTCTCAACTGTCATGGGCTGCAAAGCAGCTGGAGCTTCCCGAATCATCGGGGTCGACATCAACAAGGATAAATTTCCCAAGGCTAAAGAGATGGGAGCTACAGAGTGTGTCAACCCTCTGGATTTCAAGAAGCCCATCAATGAAGTGTTGTATGGCTTGACAGACGGTGAAGGTGTTGACTATTCATTTGAAGTGATTGGGCGCACAGACACCATGGTACATGCATGGAGACAGGATTTTACTGTCCTATTTTGAAAAGGGAAGATGGCATTTCCTGCATTCCTGTTCTTCAGTGGTTCCTATTTTTCACTGGGTTGTGATCCGATAATCTGTTGCAGCAAGGGCCTTGGGTTCTGAGACAGTAGAACGTGTCAGAGTTTTAAACATCCTCCACCCATTGATCAGGTAACTTATGGAATAATGTGAGATGGGACTCAGGCATGAGGGACTCATGGAGGGGTGAGAATGATCCTTTTGGGTGATTCTTCTCTCCCACATAAGCCCACCCCCAAAATCCCTTCCCACATTCTTCAGAAGGCCCTAACCATCCAAACAGGCTTTTCAGAGTGTGCATGTAGCTGGACATGGGAGGAAGAAAAGACAGGGATGTTTTCTTCCATTGCTATTAATATACTTTGAACAGTAAAATCTTTGAGAGGTCTGACTGCGTCATGGGAGGTGATCATGGATGGTATTTCTCCCTGGCTTGATTCAAGAGTCATGCCTTTGGATTTCCCCCAGACTGCTGCCTTGGCTTCCTGCCACATGAATTATGGGACCAGCGTGGTTGTTGGAGTGCCCCCTGCAGCTTCTGAAATTACCTTCTCTCCGGTGCTTATCTTCACGGGGCGCACTTGGAAAGGATCTATATTTGGAGGTATGGGCCTCCTAGCTTTCCGTCAACAGGGCACATTTCAAATTCTGAGAGAGTGTTGAGGGCACCCGTCACAAAATAGCTTGGGGTGGCAGCGGGTTGTGCCATAAAACGTCTGTCATTGAGAGCATGGCATAACACAAATTTAGAGAAACACCTTGATTTGTTCATTATTTCCCCACCCCCAGCAATGCAATTTAGATTAAAAAAAAAAATCATGCTCTTACCATGTGAAAATACATCTAAGATCTCATGCAGTTTAGCCGTCTGTAGGCTTTCCACGCAAGCTCTTGCCCCATAATTACTACGTTAGTATCTCCTCTATCTCCCTCCCACCCACAGATCTGTCATAACATCAAGGCCAATCTCATTGCATAACCCAAGTTCAAAGACGGTTCCAGGCTATAAATTTGTGGGACTGCCAGACCTTTAACCAACATCTTGCTCCTTTTTTATGGCATTATAATTAGAGTACCATATCTTCACTGTGCACTTACTGTTTTCAGGATGGAAAAGCAAAGAAGCTGTCCCCAAGCTGGTTTCAGATTTCATGGGGGGGAAGTTTGCTCTGGATCCACTAATTACCCACACTTTGCCTTTTGATAAAATCAACGAGGGCTTTGAACTGCTGCGTTCAGGAGAAAGGTAAGACCTTTCCCCACCCCCACCCCTCAAAGTGTAGTGGAAGAGGCAGGGTACCTTTCTGAGAGTCATAGCCATAGTCATTATAAGATTACACAATCCTCCTCTGGAGTGACTCAAGCTATGTTGCCCTTGAAGTTCCATTATCCACAACAGAACTTGCACATCACTGTCTTGAAACTGAAGACAACTGCTTAGCTTGGGAGCATATAGAACAACTGCTCTTGGGTGTTGTTCTCATGCACCTTCTCCAGAATGACCCTAGGAGCTAATCCTCAGTGGCTGGCTCAACTCCTTCCACTCAGATTGGCTCCAAGCAGCACAAGGCCAAGAAGACTTGATCATGGTTAGATTCTAGTACTGAAAGTTGCATGAGCTATTTACGTACAAAGAAACAGAAGACAAAATGGGGAAACGGACACCTCAAAGAATGAAAATGAATAACTAAATGGGACAATGAAACCCATGTAGAAACAATGCAATGTACATCCATGCAAATATGGATGTTCACAAGCAAGACCTCCGCCACAACTGTGGCCGATCTGCATCCCATTAGGCTGAGCAACAATTGATTTATAAACTGAAATTGATACTGTTTTGGATGGGGCAATTAAATTACATCAACAAACTATTTACCTTGATGCTTCTGTTAGGGAGAAATATGCATTTGTATTCAGCTTCCTGTGATGGCATAAATGAATAGAATCGACTTGTCGTGTTTTTTCTTGTGCAATTCTTTTTCTCGGAAACACTTTTATAGGCTTATCACCAGGCTTCTTATTTCCTCTTTTTCACACCCTTTTCTTCTCTTTTTCTTTTATCACTTTATTCCTTTATAAATGAAATCCTTCTAATAAAATGTTAACTATAAAAAAGGTTTCCTATTTCTGTACAGGTTCAGACTTCCCTCTCCACTCCCCACTCTGAAAATTACTCACTGTGTATGCTATCTACTCTTCCTTTTTCTGCTCCTCTGACTGTAAGTTGTGTTAATTGTGTTAATACTGAATTTGAAAACGTTGTAACCCACCTGGAACGCGATGGCAGAAGGTGGGTAATAAACAGATGAATGGATGGTGCTTGAAAGATCACCTTCCCTTAATATCAACCAGATCAAGCCTTTCCTTAGACAGTTGTGGCAAGATCTTAGACCTACTGAAATATTAGCCTACTAACATTAAAAATCTAACAGATATTATCACCCTTCCATTTAAAACTGTTTCTTATTGTTTCAGTATTCGCAGTGTCCTGGTGTTTTAAAGTCCATGGTGAGGAGGAAGAATACAAGACAATGACCTTTGCAAGCTCAGATTGCCACATTGCCTAGTAGGACATATGTGAAAATGACGGGACTCTGCAATGTCATCACTGGCAATGCTCCATTATCAACACGTACGTCTATCCCAAGACCATCACGTTTTTCCTCCAAATGCAACAGAAGAAAATTACCATAAACACAATCTTAGGTTGTGATTCAAACTATCAATATCCTGTTTAATGAAGCAACAACACAAATAATTATTATCATGTATTTCAAAGGTGAGAGATTGGGTAGTTTAGGCATCTGTCTTATATATATTTGGGAGAAAGTCACACTCAATCCAGTGGAGTATACATGCTTGAAATCTCTTTACAGAAATAAATTTGGTACCGTTTTACATTGTTAATAAATATAAGATATGGAGGTTTCTCGGTGATCCACAAATGATATCAATTTCCTGAGAACTCCTTAAGGAAAATTGCTGTAATTTTTGTATGTTCTGATATGAAATTCTGGCAATGGCAAAATAATACAAGTTTTTTGCTGCTTAAATTCCAGGGTGGGTGTGCTTGGTGCCTTATATTGCAAGGAGTGGTAAACTGTATGGATTATATCATAAACACCTAATAAAAATAGCTATGAATTCCAGTGGACTTCCATCACTAATATTTCTGTTTCTCCAGGCACCTTTCACAGAATCATAGAGTTGGAAGGGATGCTGATTGTCATCTTTGCATATTTAAATAAAAGTATAAACAGTAAGAAATAACTGAGATAATCCTAAAACCTATCAAAAGGTTTTTTAAAAAAACTTTAGTGAGGCCTATATTATTTATTTATGTTATTTATTTATTTTCTATACCGCCCTATACCCGAAGGTCTCATGAGATGTGCTTCATTGGTTAGGAAATGTAACTATTTCAAACCCTATTGTATAGAGTCTCTTCAGACACCTACCCAAATGCGTAAGGGCATAACTTCTATACCCCGGCATTCTGAAAGGAGAGTAAGCACATTCAGCTAAATGCCCTTAGCATTTTCCCCAGATGTTCTGGAGTCTCACATTGTCAGGAGTGCTGATCATAGGAATGTTTTTAAGGGTATTTAGCTGAATGTCCTTAGAATCTTCTTTCAGACCTTCATGATGAACACACAAAGGTCCAGGGTGAAGCAGGCATGTTCTGTCTTCCATTGCCTCCCGCAGTTTGGTCAAACTCATGCTAGTAGCTTCGAGAACACTATCCAACCATCTCGTCCTCTGTCGTCCCCTTCTCCTTGTGCCCTCCATCTTTCCCAGCATCAGGGTCTTTAGGGTCATCTAAATTCTACCATTTAGCAATTGCTAACATTCACTAACTCTAGCCATTATAAGTGCTCTTGCACGGTGTTATGTACTGAGTTGAATAGGATCCAAACTGCAGCAGTCTGATTGGTCCTAGAACAACAGGATCCAAAAGGCAGCAGTCTGATTGGTCCTAGAACAATAGGATTCAGAATGCAGCAGTCTGATTGGTCCTAGAACAATGCAGCAGTATGATTGGTTGGCAGGAACCACCCAATCATGCTCCAGATAGAAGTGAATCCACAACCTGATTGGCTTACAGTAGAATTCCGGAATTAGCCAATCATGTGCAGCCCATTGTGTAAATAATGTATATAAAGCAGATACTTTGAGCAGATTCATTCCTCCTCACCACTATGAGCTGAATAAAGAGCATGAAATCACTTTGCGACTCTGAGTATATTTCACTGGCGACGAAGGTGGGATCCCGCTGAGCTGACTGCCACACACAGCACCGCAGCACCGCCACCTGCTGCACCGCTGCCTCGCACCGTGTATCCAGGCTTCAGCTCCGGGACACAAGGAACTCAGAATGGCAACCGACAGCAGCTTCTCACCGTTCAACCCAGCATCTGGAGACTGGGAAGCGTACGCCTCCCATTTCACCTTCCTCCTAGAAGCCAAAGGGGTCACCGAGGAAGAAGACGCCAAGAAGAGGGCAATATTCTTCAGCATCTGCGGAGAGGAGACGTTTGAAATCGCCTGGGCTCTCCTTGTGCCTGAAGACGTTGCTACTGTTCCACACAAAACAATAATGGAACAGCTGAAGGGGCACTTTTCGCCACAGCCCTCAGTGGTGGCTCGTCGAAATGCCTTCTACGCAAAGCGGCAAGCCCCTGGGGAAACCATAACTGGGTTTGTGACTTCTCTCCGCTAAGCCGCCCGGTTCTGCAACTTCTCAGAGCTGGAGAACATGCTTCGGGACCGCCTGAAGGATGAGAAGCTGCAACGACGCCTCTACGCTAAGAAGGACCTAACATTCCAGGTCGCTCTGGAGGAGGCCCTGGCAACGGAAGCTGCCGAGAGGTCAATGCAAGAGGCACGGCCGAGCCAGCCGTCCCAACCGAGGGTCCACCACGAAGACCTCACCGACGACTCAGGATCCAACAGGGAGGAGGTGCACCGAGTACAGCAGCGCACTAAAGCAGCCCACATACCACAGCTGCCTCGACGAGAAGGAGGGAACTGCGCAAGCTGTGGAGAAAGTCACGAGAGGAGGACCTGCCGTTTCCGCAACGCAGAGTGCAGGCAGTGCAGAAAATTGGGACACATCGCCCGGGTGTGTCGGGCTCGGCCCACCCGACGCCAGGCATCAGATGACCAATCCAAGAGCCCCAGGTCCCGGGGCCCAATGCACCAAGGCAACTCGACGGAGCTCACGGACTTCCAGGTATACCAGTTGCCCCACCCCAACGTAGAGAAAATTTATGTAGAGGTACAGATAGAGGGGGCCCCATGCCGCATGGAGCTTGACACGGGTTCAACTCTATCCATAATCTCGGCAAGGACCTTAAGGAAACTGTGTCCTACTGAGGGTCCCAAACTCAGGCCGGCCCCATTCACCCTCCGGGACTTCCAGAAACGTAAGGTCCCCACAGTGGGGGTGGGGACCTTCAGGGTGCAATACCGAGGGCGGACGCGGCAACTGGACTTGCTTGTGGTCAAGGGCCCCTACATTAGCTTACTGGGATTGGCATGGTTTGGACCACTGGGGCTAGCCGTCACCGGGGTGAACCACACAAGCTTACAAGTGGATGTGGACGCCATATGCAAGGAATTTCCGGGGGTTTTCGATGGGAAATTGGGACAGTATACGGGGGCCCCCCCATTGCTCTACAGCTTGACCCTGCAGTACGACCGGTCAGGCTCAAGGCCCGCCGGGTCCCGTTCGCTCTGAAACCCCGTATAGACGAGGAATTGGACCGACTCGTGGAGCAAGGAGTGCTGGAGCCAGTGCCTAATGCCCCCTGGGAAACCCCAATCGTCACACCCGTCAAGCCTAATAGTTCGGTCCGCATCTGCGCAGACTACAAATGTACCATAAACAAGGCCCTCACGGCCCATGCATACCCAGTGCCAGTGGTCAGCCATGTCCTTGCCACCCTGGCTGGGTCGAAAATTTTTGGCAAGCTGGACTTGGCCCAAGCATATCAACAGCTGCCAGTAGATGAGGCCACAGCAGAGGCACAGACGATTGTGACGTACAGAGGAGCGTTCAGGGTAAAGCGGCTGCAATTCGGTGTCAGCGTGGCACCAGGCATATTCCAGAATCTAATGGACTCTCTCCTTAAAGGGATTCCTGGTGTCACCCCCTTCTTCGATGATGTGTTGATTGCCGGGCCCACACCAGAGGAGTTTGAGGACCGCCTCCGCACCGTTCTGCACCGTTTCCAGACGGCGGGTCTCAAGGTGAAGCGGGAAAAAATGTCTACTAGGAGTGCCTCAGGTGGACTTTCTGGGATTTATGATTTACTACCGGAAACAGGCCCTGACCCAGCACCTGCACAAGAGGTTTTGAGCCTGGAGCTGCTTCCCGACCGCCCCATTCAGGCACAAGAAGTTGCACACCATTCCAAGAAAGATAGGGTCAACTCCCGGGGATGGCCCAGCAGCAGCCCCGGGCCAGAATTCGCCGGCTACACAACCCGCAAACATGAACTGTCGGCCCACAAGGGGTGCCTGTTATGGGGAAGCAGGGTCGTTGTTCCCCAGCCCCTCCGCAAAAGGGTCCTCACAGCCCTACACGAGACACACCCAGGGGCAGTAAGAATGAAGGCCCTTGCCAGGAGTTATGTGTGGTGGCCGGGGATCGACGGAGAGATAGAGGCCTGGGTCAAACACTGCCAGGCCTGCCAAGAATCCCGCCCAGATCCCCCAAGGGCCCCAGTCCAGTCCTGGGAGTCCGCCCGAGCACCATGGTCACGCCTGCATGTGGACTTCGCTGGCCCCTTTCAGGGGAAAACATTCTTCATAGTGGTGGACTCCTACACCAAATGGCTGGAAGTCGCACTGGTACCGTCCACTTCTACGTCCGCAGCCATCCGGGTACTACGCAGGCTGTTTGCAACCCACGGGCTCCCTGACACTCTCGTCTCAGACAACGGGACTGCATTTACGTCAGGAGAATTCCAAACCTTCACAGCGCAGAACGCCATCCGCCACATCTGTTCGGCGCCATTCCACCCTGCCACCAATGGCCAAGCAGAACGCATGGTGCAGACCACCAAGGACACCCTTCGCCACATGACGCAAGTGGATTGGGAGTACCGCCTTGCCACATTTCTTCTAGCACAGCACAACACCCCCAGGTCAACGACTGGCCGGAGCCCCGCTGAACTACTAATGGGTCGGCGCCTTGCAATCAGATTGGACCGCCTTCACCCCGATAGAGTTCAGGATGAGGTAGTGGTGGGGGAAGGCAGGAACCCCCGGACCTTCGAGGCCCAGGACCCAGTGTACGCAAAGAATTTTGGGGCAGGCCCTGCATGGGTACCCGCCAGAGTCACCAGGGTCACTGGCCCCGTGTCGTACGAGGTGCTAACAGATGGGGGACAATGCTGGCGCCACCACTGCGACCAGATACGGCGACGATTCCCGGGAGAAAACCAGGAGGAGGAGGACAGGTCAGAGGAGTCCCAAGGGAACAGTGGGGCAGTGAGGCCCATAGAGCAGCAGGGACAAGCAGGAGAGGCAGAATCAGTAAATACAGAGAGGACCCGTGAGGCCGAAAGGACACCGGAACCAGAACCACGACTAAGCGAGCCGGTTGCGCCAGACCAAACAGCCCCATCACAGCCAGCATCCTTGGAACACGAGCCAGAACCTGAACCCCGGACCAGGGAACACCCCAGGCCGCAACGCACACGTAGGCCGCCGGCGTACCTTGAGGACTATGAATGCGACCTCCCAGGCAGGACTGGAACTTAGAGGGGAGGGGTGTTATGTACTGAGTTGAATAGGATCCAAACTGCAGCAGTCTGATTGGTCCTAGAACAATAGGATCCAAAAGGCAGCAGTCTGATTGGTCCTAGAACAATAGGATTCAGAATGCAGCAGTCTGATTGGTCCTAGAACAATGCAGCAGTATGATTGGTTGGCAGGAACCACCCAATCATGCTCCAGATAGAAGTGAATCCACAACCTGATTGGCTTACAGTAGAATTCCGGAATTAGCCAATCATGTGCAGCCCATTGTGTAAATAATGTATATAAAGCAGATACTTTGAGCAGATTCATTCCTCCTCACCACTATGAGCTGAATAAAGAGCATGAAATCACTTTGCGACTCTGAGTATATTTCACACCCCCTAAACTCTATTACCCCAGACTTGCAATATGCATTCTTGCCGGCATTGGTAGGTTGTAGAGCTTATCACAAAATTTGGGTAAATGTGAATTTCAAAATATATCAAATTGATACACTTCGCTTTAAATATGAACTTAAAATTTCTCCCCCAGCCCTTGTGAAGAATGATAGGAGTTGTGTTCCCACAACATCTGAGGGGTCATTTGTTCCCCATCTCTGGCTTAAGGAACAGTTCACATGAAGTTTGCCTTAGCCTTCCTACAGTTATTACACCTCTTGCTCAGTTTGGAATAAACCTCACCCTCTAGTCATATTTGTTCTTGCCAGGATCCATACAAATGGCCTTGCTTTGTTTGCATTAATATTTGCTCTTTTGAGGCGGTTCAACTTCCTAACTAACAAGAAAAATACAATACCGCTTTGCAATGTTGATGTTATCATTCCAGCTTGTCAGTTCACAATGTATAGTATTTCTTATTGGCACCCAATCCATAAGAATATATGCAGCTCCTTCCCTCAAGGTGAAAGTAATCAAGATACTCAACCCCATAATCATTTGTGACCAAAATGGTGTGTTTTTCTTTCTGTTTCTGAGGAAAAGTATGTTTCTTCTGGAGAACCATCTTTCTCCTCACAGCACCCTCCACCCAAAAAAGGAGCAAGAGAACTCAGGGGTTGATCAGAAACATATGTTTCTCTCTGTGTGTGTTGTATTTTAAGCATTCTGAGAATTTGCAAAAATTGTGTAATACTCTGAGGGCCAAACTTGGCAATAATTCATACTCAATAAAGAACTGGATATTTTTTTCCATTCAAGTTGCTCTTCTAGGGATACCCATCTGGTTTGGAACCCTAATATGTGGCCAAGGGGGCATTAACCATTTGCTCTCTACTATGGCCCCAATTCATATCCATGCTCCCACAATTTGCATAGAAATACAATCCCACTCCCTGGTGCCTTGCAGCTGCGAGTTTTCCTATAGATGGAGCAAGATGGAGTCACCAAATATACTTGGCATTGCCACTCATTTTCTAGGGCTGATTATCAGCATCAATTTGTTTGTCCCATGAATGAAATCCCTCTGTCACCCAATGTGGCGTTTGCCTTCTAGGATGGGTCATAAGGAAAGGGTTAAAATGGGTGTGATGTGATTGGCCAGTGAGAATGCAAGGGGGGAATAAAAGTTGAGGTTTGGGAGTTGGAGAAGGAAGAGGGAGGAATAGGCAGTGGGTTGGTAGAGTTGTATTGTGAGAGACTGAGAGGAATTGTTAGGTGGAGTCAGATAGATAGTTGGGAATAATCAGTTTGAAATTGTTAGGAACTAAGATTAAGAAACTGACAAGAGAAATATTAACTGAAACTATACGCTTGTTCCTGCATTTAAAAATAAACTTGATTATTTGTTAATGTTAACAACTGTCTGGACGCCATGTGTCCCCGTGAGAAGCGGGGTGGTGGCGGCGAAGAAAGCAATCACAGTGGTGGCACAGGGTCAATAGACCGTCAAACGTCTGGGGGCCCTGTGTGATCGCCACACCCTAGTACAACAAATCAACTTTCTTTTACAGTGGTACCTAAGGTTACATACGCTTCAAGGTTACATACGCTTCAGGTTACAGACTCCGCTAACCCAGAAATAGTACCTCAGGTTAAGAACTTTGCTTCAGGATGAGAACAGAAATTGTGCTCTGGTGGCGCGGCGGCAGCAGGAGGCCCCCATTAGCTAAAGTGGTGCTTCAAGTTAAGAACAATTTCAGGTTAAGAACAGACCTCCAGAACGAATTAAGTACTTAACCCTAGGTACCACTGTATTTTTAAATGGCCTTTTTTTGCGATTAGGAAAGTGATGGGGAAATGCACTGACCCAATAATCCCCCCGCAAACAAGAATCACCGAGCCAAGTAAGACTATGCCTTGCTCACCAAACCTCTCTCATTGCCAGGGAAAAATAATAAATAGAATGAGAACCTACCTAAGTGAGGCTGCCACCTCTTACTACACCTTGTCAAAAAATGTTTGCCTCCTTTGCATTCATTTCTATATGGATGGTTATAGACTGCTTTGAAAAGGGATTAGACAAATTTATGGAAGATTTAGACTCAGTGGCTACTTGTCAGAATGGCTACATGCTAAATTCAGGATCAGAGGAAGCAGGCTTCTGAACTCCCATCACTGGGGAACAACCAAGGCAGAGGCCTATTGCCCTAATGTGTTGCTGCTGGGATTCCCATAAGCATCTGGGATGCTTTGGGTCAGAGGATGTCAGGCTAGGCATGTATTTGGTGTGATCTGCTCTTCTTATGCTAGCAGAGTTTATGCATTCACACAAGCCAGGAAGCTAATTTGCACCCCACTGCTGCAATGGTCATGGGGCTGAGGCTTTGGGGCTAATTTCCACCCTGATGCCCAAGTTTTCAGTGTGGATCTAGAAAAGAGATCCCAGTCTGCATTTGTTCTTGTTCCCATCCCATGCAACGTCAAACAAGAGGACACTTTTTCACACAAAGGCTTGTGGATATGTAGAGACAGCTTGTACTTGTTTTCAGTGTAGCGTGTGAACAAAACCATCACCAAATTTTATTCACCACAAAACAGCGTCATATTGCAGATACAATCTTTAAAAATCCTTTAGTTTTGTAACTCCTTTAGCACCTATCCTTGGAACACAGGCTGAAACAGATAATATATGAAGCATGCAAACACAGAGGGATCTTTCCCAATAAAATAATAAAACCGTGCAGGGATTAAAATAACACGTGTCTGGCAAAACAAAGGCCAGGAGTGCAAACCTGCGCAAATATTCGTCCCCGCCTTCTGCCTGTTACCTCTCACCATTGGCGCGCATCTTCTCATATAGGCTTCCCTATTGGGGGAAATTTGAGGCATTTTAGGAAACGTGCTGGGTCTGCGTCTACGGGCTAAGCAATAGACTACATCCCCCAGAGTCCCTGGCGGTAGGTCTACGGCAGACAAAGAGGCCAGTTTAAGGGACGTGGCCCCATTCCGCTACGCTTTTGTTCTAAAGGAATCTCAAGGTTCCCACGAGAAACATGCACCCAAGTAGAGACCGGGGTTAGTCGTTGTTTCCGCTTTCCAAACTCGGAATCGGAGACGCTCTGCAAAAGAGGCGAGCGGATTTCTGTGCGCAAAGGAACGCGCGAGCATGGACTCTCCTGGGAAAGTAAGAAGACAGCAGTTTCTCTTTCATATCGAAAGGCTGCAAGCCCATCCAAGCCCTATTTAGCTGGGAGTAAGCTCCTCTGAATTCAATAGGTCTTACTTCTGAGTAGACACGGTTCGGATTGTGCGCTGAAGGATTACCCTTTCATAAAGTTGCAATCCCGCCCTCGCACACCTCCTCAGGAGTGTCATTAAACTCAGTAGGTCTTACTTCCGACTAAGCATGCGTCCACTTGCAGTTCATGGTTCCGGTCACGATCGGGTTTGAAGCTTTGATTGCTCCCAGGTTCTGGCTGTGGAAGCGGATGAAAAGGGGAAAGTAGCCGCGTGCAGAATTGTATGATCACCAATTGCGTGATCAAAAAATAACTGCATTTAAACCGCAACCTTTATGTGTCTTACGAAGTTGCATGTGCAAGGATTTAGGCTTCATTCCCGGACTTCTTAGCAGACAGGTATAAGAAACTTCCCCAGCCTAAAAATGGTGCCCTCCAGATATTGCTGTTTTATTTTAGCCTAAAAATGGGGAATAACAGTTAATTTAAACAAAAAACGAAAGTGGGTTTTGAGATGTTTTGAACTACAGCTCTCTGTATTGTAGTCCAAATGATCTACAGAACACTGGGATAGAATCACAGAATTGTAAGGGACCACGAGGGTCATCAAATCCAACCCCCTTCAGTATTTTGCCCAACATGGGGCTCAAACCCACAACCCTGAGATTAAGAGTCTCATGCTCTACCAACTGCACTATCCCGGTATGGCAAAGGCTGAACTGCCAGTCAGTGCAGTACAGGGCAGCCAACATGGTGCCCTCCAGATATTGTTGGACTACATCTCCTGTCATCCTTAACCATTGCCCCTGTTGGCTGGGACTGGTGAGAATTGGAGTACGGCAAAAAATGGAGAGCATCGTCCCCTGGTGTAGCAGATGATAGTATGCAAGATGGAGCAAGAGTCTGTCTCAGTACAGTACTCGTGGTTGTATTTCTTGTGGCGAAGAAATACATCTCCCCCCCAAAAAATTTTCTCTCAATGAGAAAATGCAAGAAAGAGTATTGCGACTACCAGATGTTGCTAAACTACAACTCCCAGCTTCTGTTCTAGGCCTATATTGAGATACCTGGTTACACCCTGGAGATGGACACTATACTTTTACATTCCCCACTGGAGTTGAAGACAAACCCACCACAGCAGCTTCTGTCTGATTTTCCTTTCACAAAGTCCCATCTGCTGCACAAGATTCCATTTAGGCTACAACCTGCAACTATACACTTTCATCCAATCCTATCTCCTTTTTGTCCTGCCCTGGGATTGGATTGAGCATCTCATTGTTCCCTTGTTTTTACAGACTATAAAATGCAAGGCTGCTGTCGCCTGGGCAGTAGGGAAGCCGCTTTCTATTGAAGAGGTGGAAGTTGCCCCTCCAAAAGCTCACGAAGTCCGTGTTAAGGTAGATGAATTGTTTGTAGTCCCTTTCCATGCTCCTCCGCTATGAGGACAATTTTTCCTATCAATGTACAACTTGTGTCTGTTGTTGCTCTCTTTCTCCAGCTGTTTCTGAAATGGCCGTACAGATTTTATTACGCTTGTGAGTCAGCAGTGGTAGTGATGGGTAAGCTAAGAGAAGTTTAAGACTGGTATGGAGTTTTCATTCCAGTTTAATTTGATGCTGCTGCTGATCATAAATGTGTTTATTTGTTTGATTTGCAAAACACTTCCAATAAGACATCACCAAGTGATTTAACAATAAAGTCGTATATCACTGCTTAGATTGCATCGGTTTCAAGCAGTATATAAGTAGGTATAAGAATAAATATAGAAGAACGTCACTTAAAATTCTTGTTGGAAAAGGAAGGTCTACAATAGTCACTGAAAATGCAATAGAGTTGGTGTTTTTCTGATTTATAGGGGGAAGGAGTTCCAAAAGAAAGGTGCCACCACCCTAAAGGCCCGATTCCTGCATTGTATGGAACTGACCTCCTGATGCGATGTTATCACAGGTCCTCTCCTACAGAGCACAGTGACCATAGCACTTTGTTTTTTTAAAAAAAAATAATATTTATTACTTTTAAAGCTTACAAGAAAAAAAGAGAAGAAAAAAGACGAGAAGAAAAAACAAAAGAGAGAAAGAAAAAAAAATACAATACAGTATATAAACAATACAAAATGCAACCGTAACACATTAAACTAAACAAAACAAAACAACAACAGTTTAAAAACATAGATCATACCATTTCAATACTCTGTCTTTCATTCCCTTGTTTCATCGACCTCCTCTCACCTCCCTTTTTGTATTCCACTTCTGTTAATTGTTTCAGCAATTCCTTTCCATCTTTCTCTATTTTTTGTCATATAAATATCTTAACATATTTTTAACCTTATTTTCCATTAATGCTAAAGTACTTATTTATGCTTAACTCCTTATAACATTTCTACTAAAGCCATAAAATTTCATTCCAACATTTTTCTAACACTCATTAATTTTACAGTATTTCTGTACATAAACTTTAAACTTTTCTAATCTTCTTCCACCATCTCCTCTCCCTGGTCTCGGATTCTGCCAGTCATTTCCGTCAATTCCATATAGTTCATCAACCTGGAGATCTTCTGTCCGAGGCTCTTAACTCTTTTCCAAGTCCCTTCTGCAGGTCTTCTTCATATTCTTTGATGCTGAAGAGCAGATCTTGGGGAGACTCCAACCTAACAATGCTTTTATTCCTTCTCGACGGGTCAGCCAACTCTCCATAGTTAAAACTAAGGTCCATATAATATTTCAGGACATGTTTCAAAATTCCTCCAAATCCAAAGGCCCCCACAACTCCAATCACCTCCTGACCCAAATCCAGGTCCCAAAGGTCAGTAAGTCCCTGCATGAAGGGATCTATCCAACTTTCCTTCTCCAGTCTGAGCAGGGCTCCGATCCTCAAAATCTGACTTTTTCTATATTCAATCATAAAAGGGGTCAACTTATAGTCCTCAATTTGCCTCTGTAAGGCTGGGGCTCCCACTTGTGTTACTTTAGGTTCAACAACAACAACTTTCTCTTTCGTCTTCTCCCCAATTTGTCCTGTCGAAGTAGATTCCTGTGTCAGATCCTGAATAATTTCTGTATTGATGTTCACTTTTTGTCCCAAATTAATCACTTTTTGTCCCAAGTTATCAATTTTAGTAGTCATAACATCCGTCTTCTTGTGGAGCTGTTCCAGCGAATAGCTTATCTTACATAATGCAGTCACTAAGAAGGCTTCTTCTGTCGACATTCTTAAATGGTCCAAGGTCAATCCCTGATTCTCACAGTTTCTTATCTTGCAGCTGGAGAATCCCCAGCTCCACTCTTGTAACAGTTTCAAAAGCTCCCTCTAGAGGGAAACAGTCTCCACTTGTATCAATCCTTTCAAGCACAGTTCAAGCAGTAAAGTTAGTTTCAATTTTCAGTTACTTTTCCTCCTTTTTAAACGCAGAAGAGGACAATGGAAACAATATATTTCTCTTATAGCTAGCTATCAACATACGTTCTGTTCACAGTCAATGAACTCTCCCAAGACGTCAATCTTACTGGCAGCCCGTTTCCAGGTTCAGGTTCAGAGCGGTGGTAATTTAATTTTCATCACTCTCTCCTGCAGGCTTACTAGGTCCAAAATTTTCCCCCTCTTCTCCTGCTTCCAAGGGGGGTTTAATGATTTTAACCGATGGAAATTTAATCCTTTACGAAAGGCTTTCCAAGACTTTAGCTTGCAGCGTCTTTACTTCAATCTATTTACAAAAGAGGAAGGTGGACTTCCTGTTTGAAACCTTCCCGTTTCGGTGCCAAATTAAGATGTTTAAAGATCCAATTTTGCGTTCTACTCACGGGTAGTTGTTTAAAGTCCAATTGTCCACAGGAAAAAGTCAGCGCTCTTCGGCAACAGCAATGCGGCTTCACTCCGTGAAAGAAGCAGTCAATTCGAAGCACCGCGCCGCTCACCCCACGTCGCTCCGGATCCCCAAAACCGGGTTTCCCTGCGAGTAGGGGAGGCGCAAAAGGTGCCAGCCGAATCCCACGTCCACAGGCTTCTCCCGCCTGTGGTTTTTAGTGGGTCTCCGCCTTCGCCGTGGCGGCCAGACCCTGATTTCCACGGAGCGGGTTCCTCCCGATCAGAGGAATTCCGCCAGTGCTGGAGGCGCTAACCCGGAAGTCCATGACCATAGCACTTTGTATCTTACATGATAACTTTGAAATGATTGCAAGGTGACGCTAAATTTCATAGAATCATTGAATTTTGTGGTTGGAAGATACTCCTAGGGTCACCCATTCCAACACCCTGCAATGCAAGAATCTCATAACAGTTGGCCATCTATGACAGTTGGCCATCCAAGCTCTGCTTAAAAACCTCCAAGGAAGGAGAGCCCACAACCTCCTGAGGGAGTCCATCCCACTGCTGTTAGAAAGTCCTTCCTGATGTTCAGTAGGAATTTGATCTGTATTAAGTTGGTGCCTTTCACTTCCATTACACTATCCCAAACTCCAACCTTAATATTATGCTGTAAATCACTGCAAATGGAAACCCAAGAAGTCTTTGGAGTAGAGCATCCTTCACCATCCTGAAGCTCACCAGGTGTTTTGGTTTACAACTCCTGTTGACCCCAGATACCACACGTTGAAGGGTGTCAAAAGCTGGGTTGGAGTAAACAGAATATAGAATAGAGCACAGGGAAAGTCAAAGAAATGCACTTTTTTCTCTTACAGGTAATAGCCACAGGGATATGTGGAACTGATGACCATGTTCTGACAGGCTCTTTCCCTAAAGTCAATTATCCTGTCATTCCTGGGCACGAAGGAGCTGGAATTGTAGAGAGCATAGGTGAAGGAGTGACTTGCGTGAAGCCAGGTACATAAAAGGATTTTAGATGTATTATCAATATCTTTCTAAAGCACCACAGCATAATTTGACAATGCACAGTTGTAGTAAAATCTATGCTTGCCCAAGTAACTCTTACTGTATTGAGATTATCCCTGGTGAACCAGCACTAATCTTTGAATGTTTCCACTACGTAAGTGCTCCTTCCTCTCTGGACTGCAGGCTCTTTTTTAAATTAACTTTTTCTGAACAATAACACTGAGTAAAGGATGTGTGTCAATATGCAGGCAGTGCCAATTTAAAAGGACTGACTTAACGCCCTAGTCCCTATTGCAGCCTCCACCAACCTAATGCCCTTCTCCCAGTGTTTTGGACTACAACTGCCATTGGCCCAAGCCAGCATGGAATGGAAACCACTTCCAATGGAAACCACTTTCCTCTCTTGAGCAAGGCATGCACCTACTGCCTAGTGGCTAATGGGAGGGTGCGAGTGTGCCTTGCTCCAGCAGCTCCCATGATTCCTGGCCACTGGCTGTGCTGGTTGGGGCTGATGGGATTTGGAGTCCAAGAATGTCTGGAGGGCCATAGGTTCCCCACTCGCGATATAGAACTTCCTGCTGCAGCCTGAAGTCATATGTGCCAGAAGAAGTTTTCCCACTTTATTCCAAGGAGTGAATAATAGGCTCCTTATTTACTTTGCTGAAGTGGACAGCAGGCTGGAGCATTTGTTGATGAGTGTTTGTTGTAGCAAGAAGAGCCTTGTGATGCTGTGGTCACAGTATTTTGATACATAGCTCACTCCCTTCACTGAGCACTTGTTATGGATGCAGACTCCCTTTGTTGGGTTGTTTCTATCTACTATATTTTTATGCCTCTTTTATTTCTAGGAGACAAAGTTATCCCTCTTTGTCTGCCTCAGTGCGGAGAATGCGCCTCATGCCTGAAACCTAACACCAACTGTTGCCTAAAAACCCAGTGAGTTGTTCTGGAAATTTCTCCTGTATTTCTATATCGGCAATATACAGCACAGCTTTTTGTTATTTACAAATCCCGATCTCTTTGAAACAGCCTTCTGGAGCCACAGAATCTAATGCCAGACAAAACCAGCCGATTCACCTGCCAGGGGAAGTTAGTTCACCACTTCCTGTGGATCAGCACTTTCTCAGAATATACAGTCATGCCTGACTCAACCGTTGTTAAAATTGATGATGGTGCCCCTCTGGATAAAGTCTGTCTTTTCGGCTGTGGATTTTCTACTGGCTATGGGGCTGCCCTCAATACAGCCCAGGTGAGGAATCCTGTTCTCCATTTGTGTTCCTTGGTAGACTCTTTTGGTCTGTGTAATAGACATGAGCTTCTTCTGTTGGAAATATGGCCTACATTACCCTATTCCACAACTGGAATTTATCCTGGTCCTCTTTTCTCCATGGCTCTATAGGTCACGCCAGGTTCCTCCTGTGCTGTCTTCGGTTTGGGAGGAGTTGGTCTTTCTGTGGTCATGGGATGCAAAGCAGCTGGAGCTTCGCAGATCATTGGGATTGACATTAACAAAGACAAATTTGTAACAGCGAAAGAACTGGGAGCCACAGAATGCCTTAACCCTCTGGATTACAAGAAGCCAATTCAGGAAGTGCTGGTTGAAATGACAGGTCATGGTGTTGACTATTCATTTGAGGTTGTTGGGTGTTTGGATACATTGGTACGTATTGTTTTTAGTCAAAAGATTTCTGGCTCCAATTTGTAATTTGATAACCATAGTTCGCCAGTTTGGAGGAAATTTCTATGTGTGATTAGTGCCCAACAAACCAGGAAAAAGGGAATTGTAACACACAAAGGGAAGAGGGAGGTGGCAAATCAATTCACAAGCCCAAGAGTTCATAAAGACTTGTGCATGTAGCGCTAAACCATAGTTTTATGTTTCATCTGAAGCAGTCCATATTGTCCCCAGGATCCCTGGCATTCCTAGAAAGTTGATTAATTTGTATTGATGATTTGTAAGATGAAAGAGATGGCTCATAAACACCCATGACGAAGCAACAACAACCCTTACTTCATTATTCTCCATTAACTATTTTGCAGTGCATCATGAAATGTCACTGTTCCTTTGCATGACAGCAACCTGTTTAATTTCCCCCCCTACGTCGATTAGACAGCTGCTCTGGCGTCCTGTCACATGGGCTGCGGAGTCTGCGTGATGGTTGGTGTGCCTCCTTTAGGCTCTAGGCTCTCCTTCGATCCTATGCTGCTTTTTACAGGACGCACCTTGAAAGGGAGCTTCATTGGAGGTATGGTGATGCACCATGAATGAGCAAGCATGTTGATGTATGGACATTTCCCAGTTCCTGTGTTTAGTACTGTGAAACCCTGAATAGGTCATGAAGTTGTTTAATAACTGTGAAGAAATGTCTATGTGCCACTACTAAGAAAGTCATTTCCCAGGTGACTGATCAATGTGCTTCCACCCAGATTGGCAAGAAGGGCCTCCATAGAAGATCTTTAAAGCGTGAAAGAAGGGGACATTGTAGGGTGGCGGAGCTCACCTGACCTCCAGCTGGTCACATCAATGATGCTTACTGGGAGGTTCAGTAGGAGGAATCAGGCCAGCATGATTCATATACACCAACGGAGCCAATCCAGCATTCCCACTGGTGTATTTGCACCATATTGGCCTTGTCTTCTCACTCCACCTCCCGGTAAGCAGTGACACAACCAGATGGAGTTCAGGTAAATACTGCTGCCCCACTTCTTTGCAGAGAGACACAGAGAACCACACCTGATGGTGATCTCAGGGCATGGATTCGTACATATTAGTATTAGTATTTTATTTGTACCCTGCCCATCTGACAGGGTTGTCCCAGCCACTCTGGGCAACTTCCAACATGTACTGTATAAAAAGAGAATAAAACATTAAACATTAAAAAAAAATCCATATACAGGCATTCCTTTAGATACTGCAGTCACAAGCCATGTAGGGTGTTAAAAATTAAACTCTGTACTTAGAATTGGCCCTGGAAAGGGGCTGAAATGTTGAATTGGTGTAATAAAGAATGCATGTGCATATGTGAATCTCTCCACCTACTACCTTCTCAAGCAGGGAAGGGAGGCTGTTTAACCCTTTCCTTCTCAGCCATCATTCCACTCGGCCTACACACCCCTTGCCATTCCCAGCCTGTCCCATCCTAGCCCTGTCCAGATAAGCTGCAGCAATTTTGGTGTTTTGAGGGTAGCTCAGTCTCGCTATACCAGCTACAGCTGTGTATCTGTAAGAATTCCTGGACTAGAAGTGGGAGCTGCAGTATGGGTTGCTGCCAGAACCAAATTTTGTTTTAAAGACTGGTTGTTGCTGCCCTTTATTTTCTTGAAAGAATAAGCAGTAGCAACCCACGTGTTTTCTGACTGTCCTCTTGCCCTATCTTAGGCTTTATAAGACCTTGAGAATATCACAAGCCTTGTATTGCTGAGTCATTTTTATGGCGTGAAAAAAATTCTGGGTGATAAACACTGTGTGGGTCGTGGTGCTTGGCATGATAACATAAGATGAGCCCAATGGCCGTCTCGTCCAACATTCTGTTCTCACAGTGGCCAGCTGGATGCCTGTCGGAAACCATTTGAATGCAAGAGTACTCTTCCTTCCTGTGGTTTCCAGCGACTGGTATTCAGAAGTATTGCTGCTTCCAACTGCTGTTTTGTTGCTTCTCCAGGATGGAAGATGAAAGATTCTATCCCTCAGCTGGTATCCAGTTACATGGAGGAGAAATTTAAGTCAGATATTTTAATAACCCACACCTTGCCATTCAGCAAGATCAGCGAAGGATTCAATTTGCTTCATGCAGGGAAGAGGTGAGATTTGTGACTTATTGGTACTTGCAGAACTTCTTTTCTTTCTGTTGCAGAATTTTCTTTAAAGCCACTGACATTCTGAGGAACTGGCCTTCTGGAGATTTGTCTGAGAAGAAGGGATTGGCACCAATCACTACTTGGGAATTAAGAGTATTTTGATATTTATAGGACAATGTGGCTAAGTCACACCTGGGCATTGGAAGACCCACTTCAATAAAACCCTGATCTCAACCCTCCCAGGTAGACCAGAAACCCTTTGGCTTATATCAGTAGAGCTATAGAGCTGGAAGGGGTCTGGGAGATGCTCTATTGAGTTAGGTGCATTTTTATAAATCTCTTCCCCCAAGGGAGGTATACAAGGTTTGTCCTGCTCTAGCGATTGCAACAACTCTGTGAGCACTCTAAAGTCTCAGTTTTTTCTTGTCAAATATGCCTCACCCCCTCTGACCACAGATCTGCAGCAGCAAAGTAATGCTGGCATTACCCCACCGTCAATGGCCTTGGCAGTGGGCAGAGGAATGGTATCTGTCACCTTTGGGGGGTGAAGTCAAATTGTTGGAAGGTTACAGCACCTGCTGTGGCTGTAGAGACATGTTTAGTTGCAGCAGGGGTAGATGAAGACATCCAGTTGTGCTGTTGCAGATGCACTGTGGTGTTTCTTCTCTCTCTGCTCCTCCCAGAGCTCATTCCTCCTCTGGAAACTGCTGTGGATACACAACCTGACTGCCTTGTCTACAGGCACTGCAGTCATCCGCAAGGGATTCCCACATGGTAGGGTAGATGTTACCAGCCTTCATGTCATGTCTACAGACATCTATGTAATGCAGAGTTGGTCTGCCAATGGGCCTAGTGCCTGAAGCCCATAGCTCCTTGGGGATCCAGCCACCTTCCATTCTGTGGACATGGTCAAGCCAGCGTAGACGTCGCTGAGACAGGAGTGCAAACATGCTGGGAATGTGGGCTTGGGAGAGCACACCTTTGTTTGAAACTCTGTCCTGCCATGTGGTACCCAAAATCTGGGAATGCTGGTGGCGCTGTGGTCTAAACCACTGAGCCTCTTGGTCTTGCCAATCTGAAGGTCAGCGGTTCAAATCTGCGCTACGGGGTGAGCTCCCGTTGCTCTGTCGCAACTCCTGCCAACCTAGCAGTTTGAAAGCATGCCAGTGCAAGTAGATAAATGGGTACCGCTGCAGAGGGAAGGTAAACGGCGTTTCCATGCGCTCTGGTTTCCGTCACGGTATTCCGTTGCGCCAGAAGCAGTTTAGTCATGCCACATGACCCAGAAAGCTGTCTCTGGACAAACGCCGGCTCCCTCGGCCTGAAAGTGAGATGAGCGCCACAACCCCATAGTTGCCTTTGACTGGACTTAACCATCCAGGGGTCTTTTACCTTTACCTTTTTACCCCAAATCCTCCTGACACAGTGCATGTGTAAGGCATTGCGAGGTTGCTGCTGATGGTTGTAAGTTATGGCTCACTTACATAAAGCAGTGTGCTTGACACACAAGCCTCGTAGACCTTCATCTTGGTATCCCAATTTATCCCTCCCCACCACACTTGGTGCAAAGGGGATTTGGATTGCTCTGTACCACAAACACATATAAAAATATATCTATGTGGTGTATGAAAACTCAGTAAGCTTATCTTAGGGTAACTGCAGCTATCTAAGGTGCCAGTTCTCTGTCGCATGTGGCCACATAATGAGATGAGATTTGCCATCTCGCCAAAATGCTGTTGGATACTGGATACTGTACTACTAGAAGCAGACTGCAGTCATGTTTCTCTCCCTTTCCTCAGCTCCAAGTTGCCAGCAACATCTGTCCAACAGTATGTTGAACAAAAAATTAATGATCACATGGGGGTCCAAAAATAAACTCTGCTTCATTGCTTTTTCAGCAAAAGGATTTGCAAAGTTAACTCTACTTTTTCCTCTTTCAGCATTCGTATTGTCTTGGTGTTTTGAGTTGCTGGCTTGCTGAAGCTTCCCAAATGTCTTCAGTCTGGAACGTCTCAGAAAGAATTCTCTCTCTTCCAAATGTGGTTGCTTTTTAAAAGCAAACAAAACCAAATACACTATAAAAATTGCTGGCAAATGACATGAAGTGCCTTTCATACATTTTATTATGGGAGTGGAAATTGTACAAACAAACATAGCATGGTTCATGACAGTGAGCTGGATTCACTTCGCTCTGGATGCTTAGAGATCCCAAATCATGCTCTCAAATCTAAACCATACACAGAAAACAAAACATACAATTTCTGAGCACCCGGAGCTGATTTAAATTAGCCAACAGAAAGCTGTTATCTAGGGATGGAAAGATCAGTCTAGATCTGTTTCTTATGGGTTTGTTCACAACTCTCCTATCCTGTTCCTGCATCATCCTGCAACTTCAAAACAACAACAACGCAAATTCAGCTCATCCTAGGTAGGATTTTAGCTATCTTAAATAAACAGGCAAGACCACAAGCAAACCAGCAAGGCTTCCAGGAGGTACCCTGGAAATTATTTGTTTAATTCTCCTGCAGCAGGACAGTACCCCCAGGTCAAAACCCAAAACCTGAACAGAGAAATCTCCCAAGTCTGTTATACAATTCTTACAATTAGTAAATAATTAGTAAACATTAGCAAATGCGTCAAAGTCATTAAGAACAGGTGTGTGCATCAGTTTTATCTAAATTAATATTAATATACTTTATTGCTGCTCCTATTCCTTATCTTATTGATACATTAGCCCCTGCTGGGTCTCTACTGTGTAAAGAGCACAATATTTTATGACTAAATCAACAACTCTTTTGCCCACCACAGGACCGGTGCATGATATACTGCCAAGTTCAGCCAACAATCTCAATTATAAGTAGTACAAGTGTAAACAGCATCAGACTTTGTCCTGTGCAGGAGGTTTTCACAGTTCATTCTGATTCAATACTATTTAGCTCAGTTGGTTAGAACATGGTGCTGATAATGTACCATTAGTTCGATCCCTGTATGAGACAACTGCATATTCCTACATTGCAGGGGTTTGGGCTAGATTATTTTCCATATGTTAAACTGATCTAAGGATTTTTGGGGGATCTTGAGGGGAGCAAAGACAGTGAGAAGCACAAGGAGAATCAGGCAACAGACAAGCATTCCCTTCACATACACTCATAGACTCCTTTTGCAGTATAAAACCCTGATTGTTTCTAAACCTGGTAGAGCAGGTTTTCTCATGGCAGAAGTTCAGCCTTCAACATGTGGAGATCTGCAAGAGTGGTAACTGATGGAAGGTGGTGAGACCAGGGAGCGTACCGCTGCTGCCCTTCCTCATAAGAAGGTAATGGAAAGGTGGTGGAAACATCTGACAAAGGCTTTTGTTTGATCTGATCTGAAAGAAATTCACCCACTTCCTTGTTTCTCCCACTTCAAGCACTGCTTGAGGACAGCTGATCAAGGAATATATAGTTCTTGTTTTGGCCACTAAAGGTAAAGGGACCCCTGACCATTAGGTCCAGTCACAGACAACTCTGGGGTTGTGGCACTCATCTCACTTTATTGGCCGAGAGAGCCGGCGTACAGCTTCCAGGTCATGTGGCCAGCATGACTAAGCCGCTTCTGGTGAACCAGAGCAGTGCACGGAAACACCGTTTACCTTCCCGCCGGAGCAGTACCTATTTATCTACTTTCACTTTGACGTGCTTTCGAACTGCTAGGTTGGCAGGAGCAGGGACCGAGCAACAGGAGCTCACCCCCTTGCGGGGATTTGAACCACCAACCTTCTGATCGGCAAGCCCTAGGCTCTGTGGTTTAACCCACAGCGCCACTTGGAATTCTTGAGTGGAAGAGCAAGAAAGATCTATGAGTGATAAACTTCAGAGGAAATTGTGCAGAATAAACAATGAAAAATGTTAATTCATATTTGGAAGCCCAAAGGCGGTTTGAAAGTTGAATTGGAATTGTTTTTCAAAACGGACTTGATAATTCGCTTCATTTGAATGTTATATTGATTTGTCTTTTGCTAGCGATAAATGAAAGCTCTGCAGAAAATCTGTTGCCAGAATGTCCTGGAGGGGAAACTATCCTTAAGTCCAAATTAGTTCTCTTTTTCAATTTATTTATCTCAAAACATACAAAAGGATAAAAGCAAATAACTGCTTTCCAAAACATTGGTGCAGTTTGCAGAGCTGACACAGAGTTGCAGCACAAAACAGATCAATATAAGCACATCATAAACACATTTTAATTTTTTAATCTACACCAAGATGAAATCTCCACATTGACATGTGAGTGACAAGAGGGTGGAGCACTCCCACAATTTTGTTTATATAAGTGGATGAATTGATACCATACCCAAAGCACTCCTTGGTGGTGGCTGAGCTACTCTGAGAGTACTAGAGCCAAACTGTTTGCAAAAGGGGAGTAGAAGATTTCCAAAGCCGAGCCACTGTCATTCTTGCAGCCACTAATGACAACCATACTAATGTTTTGTTTTGACCTTGGGATTTAAGGTTGTTTCCATAGGCCACAGAGCTAAAGAGGGGTCTAAGAGAAGAGTTTGACCAATGATAGCAGATTGGTTCTTGATACAAAAGCCAACTAGGCTTGTTGATCCTTACTTCAACATTGACAATGGGACTGAGTTCACCACACCTGAGAGCATCTAGTTTAAAGATCACAGGGTAGGGCTCACGACTCTCACTGCTCTGTCAGCTCCCCATCCCTCAACATCTGCCACCTGAGGCAATCACAACACTCTGCCCTGCCATTCAGCCTAATATCCTTCCAGGACAAGGTTGTGAAGATAACATGGGAGAGAGGCAATTTACTGCCTGAGTCCCTGGAGGGTGGATGTGATAAACATATAATAGCAATTCCGGTGGTTATATGGCCAACATCTGTTCGGCCAAATGCAGTGATCTTTGCAATCTGGAAGCCCGTATTCTCCCATAGGGCAGAAACCAGATCAAGGCTTATCTTCAAGTTTTTGGCTTCCTTTGTAAAAACCACTTGAAATGTGAACTTCTACTGTTTATTAAGCTCTTCAAATAACCCTCAGGCACCTCCACTGGGTAGGAGAAGAACACACAAAAGAAAATACACTAGTTTCCTTCTGGTAAATCCCACAACAGGAATTGGGAGCTCTGGAGGCTGGAGGACACGCAGAAAACCATAAGGACTCTCTAGGTCTCTCACACCATTTCTGGCTATGAAATAAATTGTTTAATTATTTCCTGGTGCTGTGTGTATGTGCAATTGCGCAAAAGTGAGGATTTGCCTGTTCTTCAATAACCTGTAATAGAATTTCTTTCCCAGTTTTTGACCCTAACGGCTTCTGCACTCCCTCCTTTATGCATTAGTAAAAAGTGTGTGCCTCTGGCATCTGAGTAAAAAGCATTGTGTGTGATTATGCTCTATTCTAAATAATTTGAGCAAGAGAACATGGACCAGAATGATTTTCACTTGTATGCACAAGTTTTTAGTCAGAAGGTCTGTACCTGAACTAACCTTTTTCTTTTTAGATCCAATATTGTCCTAGCTCATAATGTTGGTTTACTTTAGATGGCAACTCCAGGGGGAATTAATTTCAGCTAAATACTTGCCGGGAACGAAAGAACTTTCAATCCCAGCTAGAAATGGACCCTGGCCTATCATTTCTAGCTTGCTTTAGGCAAGGAGTGATAAACAAGAAGAGAAGTCCTTTGTAAAGGAGCAAGCTTGTGGCAAAACTGAAAGCCAGATCTGGACACATGGCGACTACAGGAAAGGTAAGGAAGACTGTTTTTATGGTTCAGTCTAGTCTATCTGAACGCTACATTCTAGTGTTTGCATTTGCATAGCTACTACACTGCTTTGAAGAGGAAAGAACTAAGCATTGCTACATTCCCATTGCCAGAGCAGAGAAACCTCTGAATTTTATTTGTGCAAATTCACTTCACAGATGCAAAGACCAAGCTGAAAAAAAATTATGTCCTTCCTGTAGATTCAAAACACGAGCCTGCTTGATATAAGCAAAGGAGACAAAGAACAGGATGTTGGATTTTCCCAACAAATGCTAAAAGTTGACATTGCATTGTGTAGGTGTTAAATAGTAAAGCAAGACGTTCTGGGTTTTTCAAGTGAAGGTAAAAGATCTTACTCCAGTGACATAACTAAAGCAGTTGCAGTCCAGAATAAGTTGACCCAGCCATGGACCAGAGCACGCCAGGCACTCCTGTCTTCCACTGCCTCCCCCAGTCTGGTCAAACTCATGCTGGGAGCTTCGAGAACACTATCCAACCATCTCGTCCTCTGTCGTTCCCTTCTCCTTGTGCCCTCAATCTTTCCTAACATCAGGGTCTTTTCCAGGGAGTCTTGTCTTCTCATGAGGTGGCCAAAGTATTAGAGTCTCAGCTTCAGGATCTGTCCTTCCAGTGAGAACTCAGGGATGATTTCCTTAAGAATGGATAGGTTTGATCTTCTTGCAGTCCATGGGACTCTCAAGAGTTTCCTCCAGCACCATAATTCAAAAGCACCAATTCTTCGGCAATCAGCCTTCTTTATGGCTGGACCATACATCACTTCCATACATCACTACTGGGAAAACCTCCTTTATGCATTAGTAAAAAGCAGGGCTGAAACTAGGCTTTCTGTCACCCAGGGCAAAGACCCAGTCTGGCATACACACATCCTGCCACATGTGTTTGCGTACACCCACACACAAACTCAACACATCTGTTCATAAAGGGCATAAAAAGTAGTTTGAAAGAGGCTGGAGAAGACATAGTCTTGCCAAATAGTAAAATTTTCTGTGTATGTATCTGTGCTTCATTCAACCTTAAGTAACTCTCCTCAGAGAGTAATAGATCATTTGAGGAATCCTAGGAAGCATTATGACTGTATGGTCAAAGGGAAAATGAAAAAGTAAAATTAAATTGTTTTTCAAAAGTAGAGCTTCCATGTGCAGCAATTGTCTATCTGAGGTCAGGCTTTGAATTGGATTTCTTTGGTTAGAAGGCTGCATTTCCATAAGATCAGCCAGAACTGTCTGGTTTCCTTTTAATTTTAATTTAATTCTTTGGTCTTTTTTATGCTTTTTTGACATGAGGTCCAGCTCCAAGGGCCTTCTGGCGGTTCCCTCACTGCGAAAAGTGAAGTTACAGGGAACCAGGTAGAGGGCCTTCTTGGTAATGGCACCCACTCTGTGGAACACCCTCCCATCAGATGCCAAAGAAATAAACAACTAACTGACTTTAAGAAGACATCTGAAGGCAACCCTGTTTAGGGAAGCTTTTAATGTTTGATGTTTTATCGTGTTTTTAATATTCTGTTGGGAACTACTCGGAGTGGCAGGGGAAACCCAGCCAGAAGGGCGGGGTATAAATAATAAAATTATTATTATTATTACTACTACTACTACTATTATTATTAATGTATCATGTATTTTTAAAGTCTTTAAAAGTTATTACACACTGCAAGTCTCAAGTCCTTCCCCATTAATATAAGGAATTGTAAATTACATGGTTAAAGCAGAAGAGAGAGTGAGATCTGAATCTGAAGAAGCCAACACACATATTTACAACCTTAACACAGGTTCTCATGACTCAGAAGGAAGAGGTGTCTGCAAAAAAAGGACCTATGGATGGAGTGATGGCCAGGCAGCCCCTGTATGGCAGGTTCACAGGCTCTTCTCAGTGCAAATATATAGCAACAACAACAACAACAACAACAACAACAACAACAACAACAGATGTAAGATTAAAGTGTGGGGGATTTTGGCCATTACAAGTTTTCCCCACACTCAAAAGAACTCGAGTAGACCTCTCCTCAAGTCCTCCATTGGTGAAGGTGGCTGTGAAGCTGGTAGTCTCGCCTTTCCCATGCCCTCACACAGTGCCAGACTTACATAATATACACATCAGAAATGAGGCATAGGTCAGAACAGAGAACTAGGAGCAAAGTGCAAGCAAATGTTTGCTTTCCCCGCCCCTCTCTTTAAATGCTGACAGGTTCAGCTGTAAGCCTAGATGGCCCCCTCTAGAAAGTGTCACCTGGGGCAAACACACTGACTGGCTCTCCTTTGGCTATGGCCCTGGTAAAAAGCGTGTGGTCTCTAGCATCTGAGTGAACACACCTTGTGTGATTATGCTCTATTTTAAATAAATAATTTGAGCAAGAGAACATGGACCAGAATGATTTTTACTCATATGTACAAGTTCTTAGTCAGAAAGTCTGTACCTGAACTGACCTTTTTCTTTTTAGATCCAATATTGTCCTAACTCTTAATGGTAGTTAACTTTGGATGGCAACTCCAGGGGGGAGTTGATAAATACTTGCCAGGAATGAAAGCACTTTCAATCCCAGCTAGAAGTGGGAACTCCCCTTTCCCAGGTGGCCTATCATTGATTATAAATTTTGTGTGTACTGCAGGAAATTGCTGTTTGTGTATCTCCGTGTTCTTGCTTTAGGCAAGAAGTGATAAGCAGTAAGAGAAAACCTTTGTAAAAGAGTGAGCTTGTGGCAAGACCGAAAGCCAGGATCCAGACACATGGCGACTGCAGGAAAGGTATGGAAAACTTCTTATGGCTCAGTCTATCTGAACATCTGTTTGTCTCGAAAGACAATGGAGTGCACCTCTGGGGGTGAAGTCAAATCTGCTGTGTTAGCAGCACCAAAGGGACCTCCCCAGAGCACAAGCCTGGGCAGTGTGTTTGGAGGTCCTGGGCTGTCCATACGACAAGGCCCCCTCTTGGCCTCACTGATGAGGTCTAAAGGAAAGCAGAGCAATATGTCTGGCACCAGTTTAGCTGCAAGAGTAGCCAGAAGGAGGTGTACAAGACGTCATCCAACCATCTTAGGGACTCCACTCCGTATTTCTGTAGGGTTTATGCCTTAGCCTTTTCTTCTCCTGAAGGTATCCCACAAGGCAATGGATGTTTAGGATCAGAGTTTTCCTTCTTCTAGATGGGCTACCTTCCCAGGTTGACGAGCCCTATCTGCCCCCATCTGTATACTACATGCTAATGTTTGCATTTGCACAGATACAACATTGCTTTGAAGAGGAAAGAACTAAGCTTTGCTACATTCCCATTGCCAGAGGAGAGAAACCTTCTCTGAATTTTATTTGTGCAAATTGCAAAGCTGCAAAGACCAAGATGTAAAAAATTATCTCCTACTTATACATTCAAAACAAGAGTCTGCTTGATATAAGTGAATTAGATAAACAGCAGGACACTCGATTTTCCCAATAATACTAAAACCAATAATACCAAACAATACTGACATTGCATTAATGTGTAGGCATTAAATAATAAACCAAGAGGTTCTGGGTTTGAAGGTTACCTCAACTATTAGATTGCATTACACAAGTTATTGTTGTTGTTGAAATAATTCATTACATACATATTACATAAATTATTTTTAAAAACCTTACAAACTTATATTGATAATAAACCTGCCATTTTTTATAACAATGCATGTTATAATTACAGTGTTCCCAAAAGTGTATTTGGTTTGACATAGTCATGCAGACTGTCAGTTTCAAATAATTATATTGACCCGAAGTTGATATTTCATTTACTAACATCAGGAAATTGGCACTAGCTGCTTGAAAGAAGCCCTCGTAGGTCTTTGATGGAGGTCTTTTCTACCTTTAACTGAAGATGCAGAGAACTGAACCTGGAAGCTTTTGTATTAAAAGCTTGTCTTCTGTCACTGAAATACAAGCCCTGTCCAATAATGATCATAATATTATTTATTCTATTGCTATTGTTTTCTGAACCCCATTAACTGTTACAGCATCAAATGGCATCCTTATTGGTGTGGGTTGAGCATCACTAAAGTGCTTGTAGGCAGTAGACTTTGGGAGCACAGGTGTGCTGGTCTAGTGACACTTGCAAGTCATGTGATAGGGATGGGCAACCTTTGGCTACAGACAGCCACATTCCCTCAGGTGTAATTTGTCAGGGGTCACATACTAGCAGTGGGCAGGACCGGAGCCAAAAGTGGTCAGAACCAGCTTTTTCCCATCTCTCTTTTGGCTATTCTCCTCCTCCCTCTCCCTCTCTTCTCCTTCTTTGCGCTGTTGAAAGAGGGAGAGATTATTCTTGCCAGAGGTCTGAACTGATAGTTTACAGAGCAATTTTGAAATAAGGCCTTGGGGCCAAGGTTGCGCCAAGGGTGAAAGTGGCAATCTCCATGCTGACTACAGCAACTCTAAGGTTGCAATCTTAACTGAATCATTATAAGGTACACTGTGAAATTCATCTCTGACCTGTTTTGATTGGCTCCATTTCCACAGGTGATCAAATGCAAATGCATAATGTCTTGAGTTTCCTGTGACATTATTGTTCCTTACTTTCTCCTTTTTGTTTAGCTGGCCTTATGCTCTGCATATCACTCCAATTCCATTTCTTATTTCCCCTTTTCCTGTAGTTGCCAGGAGCAGTGGAATACAGATGTTTAGTTTGGATTAATTTATCCAAACAGAGCCAGAGATTGGAGGTGGCCAGAATTGGATGCAGTTGTTATACTGCAGGGGTTGGGTACAGAGGGGACAGAGGTGGAGACCGAGGAAATCACTCTCCTTGTTTTCTGATGTGTTTTGTTTTGTTATCATCTTTTAAAACAGCACACAGAATGCAGGTGGGAGGGAAGTTGGCCAGACTGTGTCTCTCCCACAATCTTACATTTGAACTCAGGAAAAAAGTGAATGTACCATTACTTTTAAAAGGAACGAAAAACTGTCACAGGGTAAAATGGCAGCAAGAAGGGTAAAATGGCAGCAAAACCTGCTGTTTTGGCAATAATAGCACAGGATGAGGACAACTGATCTCTGCTAAGTCTTAGATTTTAAGTCCTCAGTGGCTTGGGACCTAATATCTTTTTTTTTTTGCAATAAATTTTTATTAATATTGCACATATATACATATATACATATACAAAATCCATTACATAACTTGCACATATTATATCCACTCCACAAATCATAAGTATAATATACAGTTGTTTTAGGCTCTGCCGAGCCTTGGACTTCCCTCCACTCCTTTGGTAAGTATCAGATAAATTTTATGGTCACGTATTTTATCTCTTTTACATAGTAATCCCTTACTGTTAAGAGTTATTTCAACCCCGCCAGTGTCGTCTGAAATTTAGTTCCAATATACATCAAATATTTATTCCAATTATCATGAAATTTCTGTTCGTCTTGATCCCTTAATCTTCCTGTTATTCTAGCGAGCTCGGCATAATTTATCACTTTAACCTGCCAATCACTTATATTGGGTATAACCTCCGTTTTCCAATTTTGTGCTAACATGATTCTTGCGGCTGTTCTGGCATATAGGAATATTGTGTTATCTTCTTTTTTAATTTCTTTACCCATCATTCCTAGCAGAAAAGCTTCGGGCTTTTTGGGAAAAGTGTATTTAAGAATTTTTTTAAGTTCGTTATAGATCGATTCCCAAAAGCCTTTCACTTTGCGACATGACCACCACATGTGGTAAAAGTCCCCTTCTGCTTCTCCACATTTCCAGCATCTTTTGTTCTTCAACCTATAAATCTTAGCCAGTTTCACTGGCGTGTGGTACCACCTGTAGATCATTTTCCACAGGTTTTCCCTTAGTGCCGTACACGCCGTGAACTTCATGTTGGTAATCCATAATTCCAGCCACCTCACAAAGTCAATGTTATAACCAATGTCTATCGCCCATTTAGTCATGACCTCCTTCACCTCCTCGTCTTTTGTGTACCACTCCAGTAAAATATCATATATCCTAGACAATATTTTATTCTTACCTTCTATAACTTCCACACTGAATTTAGATTTTTTGTCTTCAAATCCTAATTTCTTTTTGTCTTCTTTTAACAAATCATTTACCTGATGGTATTGCAGCCACCCTGTAAATGAATTTTCTATCTCTTCGTACGGTCTGAGTTTAATGCCTTGATCAGTTTTCCGCGTAAGTTCTTCATAGGTGGCATTCTTCCCTTCCATATTAATTTTTTTGACAGTTAACACCTCTATTGGTGAGATTCACCAAGGTGTCTTCCTTTCAAATAGATTTTTATTTCTTTCCCATACTTGAAATATTGGTCCTCTAAAAATATGATTTAGAAAGCCTCTATGTACTTTCACCTTTTCGTACCACAGGTACGAGTGCCACCCGTACCTGTTATCGAAGCCTTCCAAATCCAAGATGTCCCTATTTTCCAGTCTTATCCAATCTTTCAGCCACATTAAACACGCCGCTTCATAATATAAACTTAAATCCGGTAGGGAGAAACCCCCTCTTTCTTTTTTATCTACCAATATTTTCATTTTTATTCGCGGTCTTTTTCCCTGCCAGATGTATCTCGCCAAGGCTGTTTGCCACTCTTTACACTGCTTTAAACTTTTAAGTACAGGAATGGTTTGAAATAAAAATAACATTCTGGGCAGGACATTCATTTTGATAACCGCTATCCTCCCCAGAAAGGATAGTCTCATTCTCTCCCAGATTTCTAAATCTTTCTTAATATTCTTCCAGGTGACCTCATAGTTATCCTTATATAAATTAATATTTTTAGCTGTAATCCACACTCCAAGGTACTTCACCTTCTTTGCTGTCATAATTCCCGTCTTTTGTTCTAAATCTGCAGTATCTTCTTTAGTTAAATTTTTAGTCAGCATTTTGGTCTTGTTTTTATTAACCTTAAGGCCTGACACAGCACCGAACTCTTCGAATTTTTGTAAAGCTTCTTTCACACCATGCTTTGGATCTTCTAATGTTAGTACAATATCATCCGCAAAGGCTTTGATTTTGTGTTCCTTAGTCCCTACCTTAACTCCTTTAACCTCTGCTGTTTCCCTCAGTCTCTTAGTAAGTACTTCCAATACTGTTATAAATAATAAAGCAGCAAGAAGGGTAAAATGGCAGCAAAACCTGCTGTTTGGGCAATAATAGCACAGGATGAGGACAACTGATCTCTGCTGGGGCTTAGATTTTAAGTCCTCAGTGGCTTGGGACCTAATATCTGAGGGAAAGCCTCCTCCCATATTGTCCTGCCTTTGAAATTCATCTTTGATCTTGTTTTGATTGACTCCATTTCCACAGGTGATTAAATGCAAAGCCGCAATCATCTGGGAAGTTGGCCAATTGCCTTCTGTGGAGGAGGTGGAGGTTGCATCACCAAGAAGCCATGAAATTCGAGTGAAGGTAAAACTTATTATTCCAAAAGGGAAGGTGCTTTCATTCATTGTGAATTATGATTGTAGTGGCTGAGGATCTTGTGCCTAAACTCTGAAAACTTGGATACGGGAGTCTTGAGTGGTGGGGCAATGGTTCTGGAAGACTTATACTTAAAACTCAAAGGTGGCTCTTTCCCTGCCAGGAGAAGAAAGATTCCACAAAAGTCTCAGCCACATATGTGCAGAGTTTCAACTATAGTTTGTTGCGGTTGTAGTTGAAACGTACACAGCAATAAGATGAAAGGAAATCCAATACTTCTGAGCAAGTTCAAAAAAGAATAAAAGTGAAAGGTTCTCCCTATTGTCTTCCGTACAAAGATTATATGTATTTCTGGCTAGTCCTTTGGGTCAGATCTGAACTGGATCAAGTGGGTGATATTCTTGCTGAAACTCTTGTAAGCAACTTTCCTTGTGGGCTGGCCCTCTCTGCGAATACCTGCAGTTGTGTGAATGTGGTATCTGCACGATCATCTGTTCACGTGGAGACCCATTTTTTTGACAGAGACAAAAAAATTCAGTGCCAGTTCTTGACGAAAATGTGTGCTAGGTTGAAGCAGAGTAAGTACTGAAATAATATATATTCCATTTCCCCTGCAGATAGTGGCCACTGGGATCTGTAGGACGGATTATCATGTAGTGAAAGGCATTTTTGCTAACATAGACTACCCAGTTATTGTGGGTCACGAAGGAGCTGGAATTGTTGAAAGTATTGGACCAGGAGTCACTTGTGTAAAGCCAGGTAAGGATGAGGCAGATCAGAAACTCAGAAGTGCTTGCGCATTGGTCCCCACTGGGATTTGCAAGCATGACATAAATAGCTTCACTACAAATTATCTTCTAATGGGGAAACTTTGGGCCCCCAGATGTTGCTGAACCACAACATTCATCATCCCCAGCAATCAAGGCCAATAGCCAGGGATGGTGGGAGTTGTTCACATTATATACTACAAATAATCTCTTTCTCCAAGTACCCATCAGAAATGTAAGGTATGCATGAAAATAGTGTTACTAATGTTGGACAAATGCCATCCCCTATTCCTGCTGAGTGATAGCATGATTCCAGGAGGTTCCGGGCCCTCAGCCAGGGTTTGTGTTCCTTTGGAGAATTGAGACATGGCAGAGATTGTTGTAGCTTTAAGAAATATGGTTTATTCACCTATTTACACCTTCAGTGCATGGAGGGAGTCCAAATTTTACCAGCATTGTCATCGCACAGAAGTGCAGCCCTGGAGTCAAAGGCTTATCTTTCAGCCAGCCTTCAGCCAGTCTGCCCAAGATGGATCCCAGACTTTGTTCACCCACTTCTTCCCTGGACACCTTGCTAAAAACTATATTTTCCTGTCATTTCACACCAAGTTATCCTGGCAACCTTCTGCCTGCCCAGATTCCTCCTAGATGGGCCTTCAATGCCTTTTGTTATGTTAACGCCTCTATCCCAGGAGAGACCCTGGCTTGGAAAGGAATCTTAGCCTGATTTTTCCACTGGTCTGCAATCTTTCCTTCAATACTCCAAATAATCAAAATCCTACCATATATTAATTTCTAGGGTTTAGAGGAGCACCCCCCCAAAAAAAATAACAATATGTTTCCCTATTGCCACACCTCTTGCAATATTCCTTATTAACATCACTGTGTTTCTCACAAAATCAAGCAAGTACACTCTGGCAGAAATGGTTCCGTTTCCTTTGAGTGACAACCATAGCTTCATAATACACAAAGTAGCCCTGTATATGCTGACTACAAAATTATCAGGGGAAAAAAATATAAATCAGTATAAATTGTTGTGGTGATTTGGAGATTTGAAATCAAGCTAGATTTGAGTTTGTTAGTGTCTCTGGTATCTTCTCTCTCTTACATCATGGATGTTGGCTTACATTATGGAAGTATGTTCTGCATTTCATTAATATTATTGCTACAAGTTTTTCATGGCCTTTGAATAGAACAATAAGCCTATGAACTTGAACTTAAACTGTTCTTGTCCTTGTTGTTTTCCCACAAGGTGACAAAGTCATTCCTCTTTGTCTTACCCAGTGTGGAGAATGCAGCTGCTGTTTAAGTCCTAAAACTAACTGTTGCCTCAAGAACCAGTAAGTTTATCTGACATCTTCTATTAAATATTTGTGTTTCTTAGTAATATTGAAAATTAGCATTTAGTCCAATTTATTATGCAAACCAGTCTGAATCTCCTCAACAGCCTCTATGAACCTATTCAAAATCTGATGCCAGATAAGACCAGCAGGTTCACCTGCAGAGGGAAACAGATCCACCACTTCCTACAAATGAGCACCTTCTCCGAATACACGGTTGTGCCTGAGGCTTCCATCACAAAAATCCACAATGATGCTCCACTGGATAAAGTCTGCCTCTTTGGTTGTGCATTTTCCACTGGCTATGGAACCGCTATCAATTATGCCCAGGTGAAAATCAATTCACATTGATTCCCTTGTGCTTCTCAAATAAGTGAAACAAATGTGTGCTTACTCCCTGCTGGAGAATAGTGGCACCTTCAGAGATCACTTTTCCTGTAACAATTCCGAGATGCAAAAATAGCTGATACTACTTCAGCTTCCCTGCTCTCAATGGGTCCAGCCTCATAAATAGTAGCTCTAAAAAGCAGCAGCAAGGGGCTGATGGTTGGGTAAGTCAGTGTGTTTCGATTTCATAGGCCACCAATGGGGAACATGTCACATCCTGGCACTGTTAGACTACAGTTCCCATCATTCTGAATGGCCATGTCGCCTGGGGTGATGGGTGTTGCAGTGCAACACAGGTCCTCTTTCCCTATCCGAAGCTGTTCCTTATCCCAGCCTCCCAACTGCATTCTTTTGTTTCTCTTGTTCATCCCTTATTCTCTTCAATGATTCCTGCCCAGTTGGTTATTAATTATATTCATTATATTTATATCCCTTCTTTCCTCCCAGGACCTCAAGGTGGTATACATGGTCCCCCCCCCCCCGCAACATTTAGCCTCACAATATTCCCATGTTGGACTAATACAGTGATTGGCCCAAGGTGACCCAGTGAGTTTCATGGCTAAGTGGGGATCTGAACTGTGATCTTCTAGGTCCTAGTTAAACACCACAACCACTACACCACAGTGTCTCTCAGTTCTGTCTCTCTATGCCTCTTATCTTCCGGTCGGCCAGTCTTCCTTCCTCCCAGGTACCCAATCCTGCTACATCACTTGTGTCCTGGGAAATCCCTAATGTAGTTTATATCAATTTGCAGGTTGAGCCTGGTTCTACCTGTGCTGTCTTTGGCTTGGGAGGTGTCGGTCTGTCTGTTGTCATAGGCTGCAAAGTTGCTGGAGCATCCAGGATTATTGGGATTGATATCAACAAAGATAAATTTACTAAGGCCAAAGAGTTAGGAGCCACAGAATGCATCGCTCCTCAAGATTTCAAGAAGCCCCTGAATGAGGTTCTGGTAGAGATGACAGGTCTTGGCGTGGACTACGCATTTGAAGTGACGGGAGATATTGACACTGTGGTATGTTTTCTGTTTTGGTGCTAATCAATTGGGCTCACATCCCCATTTTTTGGCTCTCCCATTCAGCCCAGGGCTCACATCCATGATCTCTCCTTATATAAGCAGTGTACCTGGTTGGGACTATGTAAAAGTTTTAGGTGGGAAATTCAGAGGACAGAGGGAGGCTTCATGGTTGGAGGAAATATGCTTCTGAATTCTACTTGCTGGAAAATGCAGGAGGAAAGAGGATTGCTGTACTCTGGTCCTTTTTGTGGGCTGCCCAAAGGCATCCGGTTGGCCACTGTGAGAATAGTATGCTGGACTAGATGGGACCCTGGCTTTTATGTTCCTTTATCTTTTCCTATCCTGAGCTTGTTTTTCTTTGTGTCTCAAACAGGTCACTGCCCTTAAATCCTGCCATTTGGGCCATGGCACCTGTGTGCTGGTTGGAGAACCTCCCGCAGGGGCACAGTTCTCAGTCGAACCTATTCTGCTCCTCACAGGAAGGAAATTAACAGGATGTTTGGTTGGAGGTGCGGATTGGTGATATATGGCAGCTGCTGCACTGTATCATAGAATGGGAATTCATGCTGAAGGTCACTGAGTGTAGATCCTGCTCTGTGCAGGATCTGCAGTGCAGGATTCAGCCACAGCATCCCTGACAGATGGCCCTTCAGCCTCTACTTAAATACTTCCAGCCCAGGGAAACCCATCATCTACTGAGTCAGTCCTACATCCTTGTTGAACAGTTCTTGTGATTAGGAAGTTTCTCCTGATGTTTATCTGAAATCTGCTTCCCTACAATTTTCCCCATTGATCCTAGTTCTGCCCAATGGAGTAACAGAGAATTGTAGATTTGGAAGGGACCCCAAGGGTCCAACACCCTGTAATCCAGGAAACTCAGCTAACATCCATCCAACCTCTGCTTAAAAACTTCCAATGAAAGTTGCCATCCTTATTGGTGGGCAGCAAAATAATTTAAATGAAATCTAGAAGATTCAAAATGGGTGCCTAGACCCATTTATATGGTGACTTGCCAATGCAATGTCTGGAGACAGCAACCTATTGAAATCTGTGCAAGTGAGGAACCCAAATATGAGGTTGATGGACAGTGTGGGAAAGTGTTGGTGGACATAATAGGTATACAGACTAAATTTGGGGGCAGTCTTTATTTATTTTAAAAGCATTTGCTGTCCTGCCTTTCCATCCCATTGGCTTTTGATTCTACTAATCTTACACTGTTAACATAAACAGGAGTTATCTTCATCTTCTAAAAATTTTTTTTTAATGTAGTTCACATATCCTAAGATTTTATATTCTTTGAAAATAATCATAATCAAGCTTGCTGACTAATCCAATGTTCTTTTATTTCTCCTGCCTCAGGTTGGAAGTTAAAAGATGCTGTCCCTAAACTAGTTTCTGATTACATGAACAAGAAATTTAATATGGATGCATTAATTACTCAAACATTGCCTTTTGATAAAATTACCGAAGGCTTTGAGCTTTTACTTGCAGGAAAAAGGTATGTGTTCTATTTTTTATTTTATTTTTACATTCTTACACTTCCTTTCTTCCAATCAGTAGCAGATAGAATGATAGGGTGGCAACATTTGGCTGACCTCCCGATAGCTATGGGGTGAGGCGGAAGGTCGAGGAGGCTGGGAGGTCAGTGTGGTGAAAACACCACAGCAGAGCCAATCCAGTGATCCTACTGGTGCATTTGCATCATGCCAACTTCCCAGCCATCTCATTCCTCTCCCTCTCCTTAAAACATAAGAAGCTGCCTTATACTAAGGCAGACCAGTAGTCTTTCTAGCTCAGTACAGTGGTACCTCGGGTTAAGAAGTTAATTCGTTCCAGAGGTCCATTCTTAACCTGAAACTGTTCTTAACCTGAGGCACCACTTTAGCTAATGGGGCCTCCTGCTGCTGCCGCACTGCTGAAGCACGATTTCTGTTCTCATCCTGAAGCAAAGTTCTTAACCCAAGGTACTATTTCTGGGTTAGCGGAGTCTGTAACCTGAAGCATCTGTAACCTAAGCATATGTAACCCGAGGTACCACTGTACTGTCTAGAGCAGGGTTTCCCATACTTGTGTCTCTGGCTGTTTTTGGAACTACATTTTCCATCATCCTTGACCACTGGTCCTGTAAGCTAGGGATGATGGGTGTTGTAGTCCCAAAACAGCTGGAGACACAAGTTTAGGAAACCCTGGTCTAGACTGATTGGCAGAAGCCCTCCAGGATTTCAGAGTAGGGACCCTCCCGCCCCTACCTAGGGATAAAACCTGGAACTTTCTGCATGCAAAGTAGATGTTCTGCCACTAAGCTGAAACTGCTTCTCAGTAAGCGGCTGCGACTCAACTGTTAAGAGGCCCATGGAATGTTGCCCCACCACCACCATGCTGTCTGCTACTGCCTCCAATGATATTGTTGTGGTTTATTTTTACCCTCATAACAGCCCTGTGCAGTAGGTTAAGTTGGGAAATAGTGACTGGTCCAAAGGCACCCTGTGAGTGCTTTGGAAATGTCAGAATTGGACTTTGATCAAACCAATCTAAAATACTCCAGATGGCAGCATACAGAATCGCAACACATGTCTTAAGAACTATAAGCAGAGCCGGCCCTATCGTTAGGCAGAGGACATGAATTTTGGTGCAACGTGAAATGCCGTGTACCCTAGGCTAACCTGTTTTCCTCAGGCACAATGGTATTCCTCAATCAAAATAGTATTCAGTGACTAGTCTGGTCAGCTTCTGGTCAAATTGGAGGGAGGGGGTGCCATCTTGTACTTTGACTGAGGTCACAAAATCTATTGGACCAGCTTTAGATTTTCCAAGCAGAGTCATGGTTATTGCTATGATCTCTTTTTATGTCTACTAAATGTTGCTAGGGTGCTTCCTTGTACTTATATTAATGTTTCGCCTTTTCTCTTTCAGTATTCGCTGCATTTTGTTGTTTTAAACTTCCAGAAGCAACTAGTAAAAGGGGCCTCAGCTGGATAAGTACCTTTGCATCCCTCTCCAAATTCAACAGAAATGGTTGAGGGTTAAGTCAGCAATGATGCAGTGGGCTAAAGATTTAGGACATAATATATAAATGAATATATTGGAAAAGCTGTGGAAAGCTAACATGAAATTTACTGCTTCATATGCTTTAAAAGAGAATTATATGAAAATGATGTATAGATGGTATCTAACACCTAACAAATTGTCTAAAATGTATAAGAAGGTTCCTCAAGTAGATGGATCTTTTTTATAGGGTGGACTTGTAAGAAAGTGAGGATATTTTGGGAAATGATATACGGCGAGATAAAAAAGATGTTTAAAGTGATCATACAAAAAAAACCTGATGCTTTTCTCTTAGGGATTATAGGGACAGAAGTTACAAAAAGATGATTAAGCTGTTTATGTATGCAACAACAGCAGCTAGGATTCGTTGTGCACAAAAATGGAAGGAAGAAGAGGTTTGCACCAAAGAAGAATGGATAAGCGATGGACTATGCAGAATCAGCAAAGCAAACAGCTTTAAAAAAGAGAATGAGTACTGTTTTGTGGAAGAACTGAAGCCTTTTAGTTCTATTTAAAGAAATGTATGATGTATTATAGTATGATGAATTTGCGAGCAGGATTTGAACCACGAATAATAGAAGGAATTAGAGATTATTGTATTATTGTTATTGTATAAGAGCAAGGAGTTAAGGGGTAAAATAAAAAACACCGTGAAAAATGGGATGAGAAGTCGATAATAATTATTTCTTTTGTTTTATGTATTGGAATGTATATGTGAAATTTTTGAAAATATTATAAAATACAACGGGGAGTCATACAACAGAAAATACTTTACTGTCTATCAAGGTGATTATTTTATCTGTGTAGCTGAATTTGTGCAGTTTCATAAATAAAGGCCTGATTCCTTTTTTTTTTTTTAAGTCTCCAAGCAGAGTCAAGGTTGTTGCTATGATCTCTCCTGATGTCTATTGAATGTTGCTAGGGTGCTTTCTTATATTTACATTAATGTTTTCCCATTTCGTTCTCAGTATTCACCGTGTTGTTTTAAACTTCCACAAGCATCTAGTAAGAGGGGCATCAGCTGAATACAGCTTGCTATCCTGCAAATCATTTGCATCCATTCCAAAATTCAACTGAGCTTTTATTGAAATGGTTGAGGGTTTACAACCAACAAGAGAAGCAAATGCAGGGAAAACATTTAACCCTTATATAAATTATTGTAACTTGCATACAATACAAGGTGCAGCTGCTTTTACCCCGTTGTTCTTACAATGTGACCCTTCAACAAGACATCTCCTTGGCACAAATTCGCTCACCCTCTTTCATCAGGCGGCACCCCTGCCATGACCCAACAGTTAACGTCTGCTCTGGAGATTTTCCTGGCCTCAAAAAGGGTTCTCGCGCCAGTCAGGAAGTCGGATTTGTAGACTGCCCACAAATTGGCGAGTCACGGGCAGGGTGCAAGGCTGGTTCCTCCCAAGGGGTGGGCCCAACTTGTAATAATAAAATTTAAGGTCTTATATATATATATAATAAATGTTCATAAATGTACCAACCAACCAAGCACGTACATAGATCAACACAGGAAGACCGACCTGAAACCATTTTGACTCCCAAGCTGACCAAATGTTTTCTCTGCAAGGAGGGAGGGGGTCAGGGAGCCTTCCCATTGTCTCAGGAATGAGTAATCACCATTTCAAAAGGTGACAGACTACCAGGAAAGACAATCAGATAAGGCATTATCAGATAACCTGGCAGACAGGAAAAACAACAACATTCAAATTTCTGTTGTGGACCACCTTTTCTGTGATGTAGGTATGATGTTTGTGGGGGGTGGTCTTGGGTTACACCCCTTCTGTGATGTATGTATGATGTATGGAGGGGTGGTCTTGAGCTCCAGGGCAGGGAATTTAAAATGTCTATTTGTTCTGGGTCCTCCTCCTTTCCTACATGTGAGGGGAGCACCCTGTTGCAACAGAGCAATAAAGATCAGGCTTACTAGCTGCTTTGCTTCTCAGTATTCTCTGGTTGGCCTCTGTTATTTTCTCCTACAAATAGGGAACCCACGTAAGGACTCTATACAGGCTCTTGGATACCCCATAAGGGGAAAAGGGCAGATTTTGTTTACAACAGACTAAGCCAGCAGGTTTTCTCTGGTCCACCCTCCGGGTATAAATTACCGCCAGCCTCCACCACCCCACACAGTTTCTGTTCAGATCTACCCACCTCCCTATCTGTTATGCTTTGTGTGCTGTGCTTGACCTTGTGATGGACTTTGCTGCTTGCCATATTCAAGGCTGGGCAGGAATTCGTCCATTGGTCTAATTGGCCTTCTCTGATGGTTTTGCCTACCTCATAGCAATTGTCACAACTTTGGCAGCTTAGACCTCTGCTTGCCTCTCCAGAGCTCAGGGTATCCTGTTAAAGGGATTTGGAAGGAGTTGCTTCTGTCCAGATGCCCAGGCAGGGGCAGGGGCTATATCTACACTAGAAATTTTAGCTGGAGACCAGTCAGAAAAGGGGGAAACTACGCAAGTGGGAGGAAGCATTGCAAATGAGGTGCAAGAACTGCATTCACTACAGGCATCCCCTCCACTTAAATGTGATTCACTCTGTATACACACAGACATGGGAAATACATAGGGGGGGAGGGAGAAGGGGAGAGAGAGAGAGAGAGAGAGAGAGAGAGAGATTCGTAATGGCATGAGAGAGTTGGCATGAGAACAAAACTAACAGATATTCTTCAAAAACTTGTAATGGAATTTCTCTCTCCCAGTTTTGACCCTAAGGGTTTTAAGCATCTGAGTAAACGCACTGTGTGTGATTATGCTCTATTTTATATAAATAATTTGAGAAAGCGAACACGGACCAGAATGATTTTTACTAGTATGTACAAGTTCTTAGTCAAAAAATCTGTAACTGAGCTGACCTTTTTCTTTTTGGATCCAATATTGTGCTAGCTCTTAATAGTTAACTTTAGATGGCAGCTCTAGGGGGATTTGATTTAAGCTAAATATCTGCCAAGAAGGAAAGAACTTTGAATGCCAGCTGGAAATGGCCCCTCCCCTTTCCCAGATGGCCTATCATAGATAACACATTCAGTGTGTGTGTGTGTGTGTGTGGTGGAAATAGTACTCTGTGTATATGTTCTTGCATTAGGCAAGCAGTGATAAGCAAGAAGAGAAGTCCTTTGTAAAGAAGTAAACTTGTGGGAAGACTGAAAGTCACGATCCAGACACATGGCAACTGCAGGAAAGGTAAGGAAGACTGTTTTTATGGCTCAGTCTATCTAAATCTATCTAAACACAACATGCTAATGTTTGCATTTGCACAGATGCTACATTGCTTTGAAGAGGAAAGAGCTAAGTGTTGCTACATCCCCATTGCCAAAAACGACACCTCCTCTGATTTTTATTTCTGCAAATTCACTTCGCAGCTGCAAAGACCAAGCTGGAAAAACTTATCTCCTACTTGTAGATTCCAAACATGAGCCTGCTTGATATACGCGGAGGAGACAAAGAGCAGGATGTTATATTTTCCCGACAATGCTAAAAAGCTGGCATTGTATTGTGTAGGCGTTAAATAATAAAGGAAGAAGTTCTGGATTTAAAGGTTGCCTCAACCACAACTGGCAGGCTCATGTTTGGAATCTACAAGCTTTACCCAAGTTACTATTTTTAAATAATCCATTACATATATAGAGATAAAATGTTTTTACAAACCTTACCAACTTATTTTGATAAGAAACCTGTCATTTGTATAATGATGCATATATATAATTACAGTGTTCCCAGCAGCATATGTTGTTTGACATTGTCTTGCATCTAATTGCATCAGTGCATAAGAAGACTCCGTTTTTCAATTATGCAAATATTCTTGGCCTTTTGCCTCAGAAAGCATACTCTCTAGTTTGATTTACAAGTCAGTATTTTTATCTCCCATCTGCGGTGGAAATTAAACTCTGAAAAATGTGATGCAAAAGCTTAGAGTTGTACTATGCCATAGGTCATAGTCTGACTCAGGTGCCCTGTTAAAAGAATTTCAAGTAGGAGAGTAGGAAGGAGCAGTCAGCCAGATGTGATACCTGCCGGCAGTATCATAACAAGAGAGATTGCCATACAACTCAGTACAGTGGTACCTCGGGTTAAGAACTTAATTTTAAGAACTTAACCTGAAACTGGTCTTAACCTGAGGTACCACTTTAGCTAATGGGGCCTCCCGCTGCTGCTGCCGCCGCGCCGCCAGAGCACTATTTCTGTTCTCATCCTGAAGCAAAGTTCTTAACCCAAGTTACTATTTCTGGGTTAGCAGAGTCTGTAAACTGAAGCGTCTGTAACCTGAAGTGTCTGTAACCCGAGGAACCACTGTATAAGGGAGCTCCTTAAATATCTCCATTATGAGCTTTGTGACATTCCTGATTCTAAACGGATGAAGCGTTTTATGCACGTTCATATGTCTTGGAGATATAAGTGTGCACCATTTCGAAGAAACACAATGTTCTTCATATTAAAGGGAGAAATAAGACATGAACCTTTGGACAGCTGTGCATGTTACAACAAGTATGTCAACATGAAGTGCAGGTGTTGCATCCCCCTCATGGCCCTTCTAGCACAATGTAAGGGGAAAACAATTTGCAGAAGTGAGATATGACAACTGGTTTTGTATTTGGAGCTGATGTCTCTCACCCTTGCAAACTTTAAGGCATTATACCAGAAACACATTTATCTTTACTGATCCCTCTCTCTTTGTATGTATGTGTGTGTGTGTGTACTATATCTATATCTATATATCTATATCTATCAAAAGGTTTCCGATTTATAGCACAGAACAGCAAGGGACATGTTATATTGGACTAGATGTCAGTAGAGGCAAACAAAACTGGCTGTTTCTTTTCTCTGTGTTTATCTTTTTTTCAGCTAGAAATTCAGTTCTCCACATTTATGTAGCAATTTGTGATTAAAAAAAAAATCCTCATGACAATTTGTCAGTGTTTCAGTGCGATTTTTTCCTAATAAACACATCTATGTATGCAGATTTGACTAATCTTTTTGCAAACAATTTGCCCAAATATAGTGAACTATTTTTTACACACACACACACATATCTATGAATAATTTTTTATGCACATTCCCTCCTAATAGTTGCATTTTTGTACACATTTTTTCAATTGGAAAACAGCACTGCAAAATGAAAAAAAAGCACAAAATTCAAACAGCTGTGTTTCGGTTAATTGAGTCCTAATTAGATAATTTCTTATTAAAATGGAAACAAGATCAAATTCCTTCCCCATCCCTGGATGTTGGAGGGAACAGTTTCTCCAGCTCAGGCTTCTCCCCTACACACCTGTTTTGAAGGTGCCAGGAATGTTTCGTACAGAGGAGGAGTCAAGCAAGCCTCTACCTGCAACCTGTGAAGGGATACTACCTGGAAACAGGGCTACAAATCTCACCTGAGGTGTTGCAGGTTCAACATCGGGAATAATCCCCACGTTTACCCATACATGGCAGAAACTATTCTTCATCAAATGGGGATTAAATGATGCAACTTATGTACTATTAAAATGCCTTATGAAATGCCTTATAAATGAAAGAACTGGGTGTGGACCTTGACTGTTCTGGTATATTAACTGCATACCACAATAACTATGTAACTGAATGCTGGAGGCAGAGATTCAGAAAAGGCTGCTGTTAGTGGTAAACAGCTCAGAAGAGCTGTATTTCGAGGAGAGACTTTTATAGCAGCTTGTGGTGCAACAGTCATGCAAGAATCCACAGCTTATCACAACTACACACAGTTTTATGCAGGGTGGATAAAAATCAATGATAAAACCTGGAACTTTTTTTAAAATTTAAATTGGATTTTTAAAATAAAGATAGTTTCTAAAGATAGTTTTCTATTTAAGTTACATTATAATCCAAAAGCTATTCATCAGGAAATAAGGATTTGTTTTAAGTTTTTCATGTGTGCTAAAACTCAGTCTGAGGGTTTTTTTAAAAAAAAATCGCTTAACCACATCAGTTAACAAACATGGATACATATGTGTCAGAGACTGCCTCTAGGTCCCGGCTCACAAAGGACCAACGCTAGCCGGTAGAACGGAATAAAGTCTTTATTGAAGTATAATTTCCATTTCCACATCTTAGCGTGCGTCTCTACGTCTATTCCCTAGATCGGCGAAGTCCCATCTGAATCTCCGCCTCCTGTACACCAGTTCAAGACCCTAGCCTTGCTCCACCTTTTGCGTCTCTCCTTTCGCCTCTGGGTCCTACCACCCCCCGGGGTTCCTTCCTTCCTGGATGCCTCGGATGCGGACCCTTCGGATTCCTCCCCCTCCCTTCGGCGGGCTTTAGGACCTGGCTCCCTTTCCGGGCTGCTCATTGCGCCTCCCTCTGGTACATTTGAACTTGGCGCGCGCGCGCTGTCTCCGACCCTCCTCTCTACCGTTTCCTCGCTCTCTGACGCAGGCGTGGCTGCTGCCGGAGAGCTGCCTGTCGCTGGTGCCTGGAACTCCTCCCCCCTGCTGCTCTCTGGTGGAGTAGCTGGTCCGGATTTCCAGCTGCTGCTCTCTGAATCCCCTCTGGTCCCTTCTTCCTGGGGTGCCCCTCTTGGTAACCCCCCAGCTCTGCCCACGGGAGCCCCTTTCTGTGAATCCTCCGATTCGCTGGACAGACTTAGAGATCTCGGACGGCTATCATCGCTAACCTCTCCTTCCGATTCCTCGCCATCCGTTCCCTCTGCTCCTGAACCCCTGACATCCATCCCCCCCTCGAAGCCCCCCCTTCCCCCCTCCCCTCCTTCCGGTGTGGGTTCTGGGTGCTCCGTCGTGGCAAGGGTGAGTGCCGGATACAGTTCTTCCCTCGTGTCGTACATCACATCGGGCAGGTCTGGCTCGTCCTCCGTGCGCTCGTCGACGTCGATCTCCTCTGCTTCCATCTCCCTGCCTTCGTGTTCAAATCCCACGTCCTCCCCCAACACGTCCATGTCCATCTCTCCCCCGTCCCCCTCTGAGGGTGATGCCTGCCAGGGACCCCCCAACCACTTCCTGCGCCACTGCTCCTCTGGTTGATTATCCCACCAATAGGAGCGGTCTGAGGCAGAACCCGAGGGTGAACCTTCCGGAGAGCGTATGTGTGGTGCCGTCTCCTCGTCCGAGTCGAACCCCTGGAACGTGCTGCCTGAAAGTGTGGGTGTGAAGAGCCAGTCATCGAAATACTCGGCTGGCATGGGCCTGTGTGGGAAAATGGCATGGAACTCTTCCTTGAGAAGAGGCTCGTCCAAGGCATAGCCCGGCACCCAACTGTTGGCGCTGGCCGGGGTATCCTCTCTGGCAAGAAGGTATTCTACTCCCTCTTCCCCCCATCTCGAGTCTAAAATCTCTGTGACTTCGTTGATGCGCTCCCCTCTTGGCGACCCCCTTTCCCTGGGTCCTTCTCTGGGCGGATCTAGTGCTGTGCCTGGCTCGTGAAATCTATGCGGTGCTTTGTAGGGCGTGAGCACCGATCTATGGAAGACCGGATGCATTCTGGAACCCTCCGGAAGCGCTAACCGGAAAGCCACTGGATTGACCTGTGCCTGGACTTGGTAAGGCCCTAGCTGCTTATGCCCTAGCTTCTTCTTGGCCAACGATCTGGTCGGCACTGCTTGCGCTGCTAACCAAACCCAGTCTCCCACCTGTATGTCTTCCCCTACTCTCCTGTGTCTGTCAGCCTGCAGTTTGTATGCGTGCTTTGCCAGTTCCAACTGCCTCCTAAGCTGTTCGTGGACTTCCTGCAACTCTGACGCTAATTCTTCCGCTGCCTGCGGCTCCCCCTCCCCCACTCTCTCTAAACCTGGGAAGGTTCTGGGATGCCTCCCGTTGTTGGCGAAGAACGGCGTCACCCCCGTCGACACGTGCTTCGTATTGTTGTAAGCGAACTCTGCGAGGGGCAGGTAGTCCACCCACGTGTTAGGCTGCTGATTGGCGTAGCATCTCAGGTACTGCTGCATGATGGCGTTGACCCTCTCCGCTTGTCCGTTGGTCTGCGGGTGTCTCGCCGACGCTAGATTGATCTTGACGTTCAGGATGCCCATCAACTTTTGCCAGAAGTTCGAGATGAACTGCCGCCCCCGGTCGGATAGAATAGATCGTGGCAGACCGTGGACCTTAAACACGTGGTCTATGAACAGTTTGGCGGTCTGTTCTGCCGTGGCCACCTTCGCACACGGAATGAAGTGTGCCATCTTGGTAAACATGTCCACCACCACAAGCACTGCCGTCTTTCCCCTCGAACCGGGCAGATCCGTGACAAAGTCCAGGGCCACCCGTTCCCACGGCTCAGACGGCGTCTGCAACGGTTCCAGCAATCCCGCCGGCGGTTTGTGCACTGACTTGGCCCTTTGGCAGGTGTCGCATCTCGAGACGTAATCCGCTACTTCCCCCCGCATCTTGGGCCACCAAAAGTCTCTGGTCACTAGTTCTACAGTCTTTTCTCTGCCAAAGTGCCCGGCAGTGGGGGCGTCGTGTAGCTGCTGCAGCACCCTCGCGCGGAGGTCATTCCCCGGCACGTAGAGTGCTCCCTTGCGGATGAGCAAACCGTCTCTGATCTGGAACTCGTCGTCCCTCACCGTGCCCTTGTGCACCTCCTCCATCTTGGCTAGCGCGAAGGGGTCCTCCCGCAACGCTCGACGTACGGCGTCCAGATCCACGGTCGCCGAGGCGCAAGCCCACGCTTCCGGTGCGAAAATGTGCTTGGCTGCCGACGGTGCCTCCTCCTCGAGGTATTGCGGCTTTCTGGACAAGGCATCCGCCATGATGTTGTTGTCACCCGGGATGTACTCTATCTTGAAGTCGAAGTCCGCGAAGAACTCTGCCCATCTAATGTGCCTCTGATTCAGGAACCTCGCCGTGCGCCAGTACTCTAGATTCTTGTGGTCCGTGCGGACCTGCACTGTGTGCCTGGCTCCGATAAGGAAGTGCCGCCACGCTTTGAACGCTGCATGGATGGCTAGCAACTCCCTGTCCCAGATGGTGTAATTCTGCTCCGACTTGCTGAGCTTCCTTGAGTAGAAGGCGCACGGCCTCCAGTCCCCCTGCTGGTCTTGTTGCAACAGTACAGCTCCCACGGCTCTGTCTGAGGCGTCCGTCTCCACCCTCATCGGTCTGCTGGGATTTACATGCAGCAGCTGCTCCTCGGAAGCGAAGAGACGCTTGAGTTTCTGAAAGGACTGCTCCGCCTCCTCCGTCCAGATAAACTTCTTCTTCTTGGAGCTGAGCGTGTCGGTGATGGCCGCCGTTTGCATAGCGAACCCCTTGATGAACTTGCGATAAAAGTTGGCAAAGCCGACAAACCGCTGGACTTCCTTCCTATTGCGCGGGCTTTTCCAGTCCAATACTGAGCGAACCTTGGCGCTGTCCATGGCGAGCCCCTTGTCCGACAGTTTATAGCCCAGGAAATCCACCTCCGTCACGTCGAACTGGCACTTCTCCAGCTTGGCGTACAGCCTGTGCTCCTTTAGTCTCCGCAGAACTTCCCTGACATCCCTCTCGTGCGCTTCTCGCGACTCAGAAAATATCAGGATGTCGTCCAGGAAGCATACGCATTTCTTGTAAAGGAGTCCCGCCAACACGTGATGCATAAAGGCTTGAAAACAGTGAGAGCCATTTTGTAATCCGAAGGGCATAACTCTGTATTCGTAGGTGCCCAGTGGTGTGAACATGGCCGTCTTCCACTCGTCGCCCTCCCGCACACGAATCAGGTTGTACGCGCCTCGCAGATCCAACTTGGTGAAAACGCGTCCTTTCCTTACCGTCGCGAGCAGGTCGTCTATTTTGGGCATGGGGAAGGACGAGGGCTTGGTTTTCGAGTTCAAAATTCGAAAGTCAACTACAAGCCTCTTCTGGGGCGTGTCTCGCTTCTTCACAAAGAATACTGGGCTGCCCCCTACAGCTTTCGACTCCCGAATGAACCCGCGCTTCAAATTGTGGTCTATGAACTCCCTAAGTTCCTGCAGTTCGTCCTCAGACATGGAATACAGTTTCCCTGTTGGCAGCGTTGCCCCCGGCAGGAGATCAATCTTGCAGTCATAGGGTCTGTGGGGGGGCAGTTTGTCCGCCTCCTTCTCGCAGAAGACCTCCAAAAACTCCTTGTACTTGTTGGGCACCGCTTGCACCATGCCTAGGTGTAGCTGCGGTGCATCCTCTCGCCCCTCTCCTTCCTGGCAGGTCTGGATGCAGTGCGCTGCGCAGTAGGAAGAGCAGAAGGTCAATTGCCGCTGGTACCACGCTAATGCCGGGCTGTGCCTATCCAGCCAACTCATGCCCAACACTATGGGCGTGTCCGACAATTGGGTGACGTTGAAGCTGATGACTTCTCGGTGATTCCCAATTTGCATCACCATAGGTGGTGTCTGCTGCACCACCTGCCCCCCTAGCAGTTCCCTGCCATCCACTGTGACCACGTTCAGGGGCAGTGTGGCTGGCAGTAGCGCTATGTTGTGTTGTTGAAGGAATTCCAGTGCGATAAAGTCCGCATTACTGCCAGAGTCAATCGTAATCGGCACTTCTAAAGTGAGACCACTGGGCAGCTGGAGCGATGCGGTGAGCTGCACCACTGGTTTGGGCGGGAGGGGATCCGTGGGCTTCAAAATCTCTGGGGACTTCTTCACTGACTCGCCTGGCTGGCCCCCAGTGCTTCCGTTTCCCTGCCGTGGTTCACTTTGCTGAGTTGCTCCCATTACTGTTATTGAAGCTGCAGTGTGCTTGTGGAGCCTCTGGGGACACTCTTTCGCCATGTGCTTCGAACTGTCACAGATGTAACACTTCCTGTTCCCTCTAGGCTGCTTTGTTTTGACTGCTCCCGGTGTTAAGGCTCTGGTGGCTGATTGAGCTCTAGCACCGCCGATCTCCATTGGCTCCTCCCCCCCTGCTTGCGGAGGCGTTGATTGCGCACGCGCGACATCCCTGGGCAAGAGGGAGGGCACTCTGGCTGGTGTGCGTCCCCAACGCCCTTCTCCTCTGTCCCAAGGGCGGTCCTCCAGCCTCACCCCCACTGCAAGCGATCTGTCCACCACCTCCTGGGTGCTTTTGGGTCTCTCCCCCCGCGCTATCTCATCCTTGATTTGGGGGTTCAATCCTTCCCAATAAAGATCTCTAACGGGGGGGGAATCCTTGTCCCACCCCAAGGCATTGACCAATGCAAAAAAGCGGGAGTGATACTGCCTCACGCTGGCTTTCCCTTGTCTCAGCTCAAATATGTCCTTACGGGCAATGTCAATGTCTATTTTCGATAGAAAGCAAGAATCCATCGCTTTAATGAATGCAGCTGAACTCTGGAGCGCTGGGTCCATATCTCTCCACAGATTGCGCAGACATGCTTTCGCGTCTCCATGCAAATGAGACAAGATAAACCCCACTTTTTCTTGCTCATCTCTAAACTCTTTCTCCAGCAGTTTCAGCGCAAACTGCACGTCTGCTCGGAAATTGGGGTACTGCTGCAAATTCCCATCAAAGTGAGATACAATGCTGCCTCCAGTCCTTCCCAACCCGATTCCCTCGGATCTGGAACCCGTTTGTGCCTGCTTAGCAAGCACTTCCAACCTGGCTTGGAGATCTCGGCATGCAGCAGCCGCTTCATCCTCTCTTTTCCTGGAGGCGATTATCTCTGCGCTGAGCTGCGTTACCGCTTCTCGCAGGGAAGCAATTTGCTCTTCAGTAGACATGTCGCTTGACTTTTGTGAGCTCCAAAGGCACCAGTCCTCTTTCCTCCCTGCTTCGCTCCCCACACGCCGCTTGAGTCAAAGAGAACTGATGAAAACTTCTGGGTGATGGGACTTACTGTCAGAGACTGCCTCTAGGTCCCGGCTCACAAAGGACCAACGCTAGCCGGTAGAACGGAATAAAGTCTTTATTGAAGTATAATTTCCATTTCCACATCTTAGCGTGCGTCTCTACGTCTATTCCCTAGATCGGCGAAGTCCCATCTGAATCTCCGCCTCCTGTACACCAGTTCAAGACCCTAGCCTTGCTCCACCTTTTGCGTCTCTCCTTTCGCCTCTGGGTCCTACCACCCCCCGGGGTTCCTTCCTTCCTGGATGCCTCGGATGCGGACCCTTCGGATTCCTCCCCCTCCCTTCGGCGGGCTTTAGGACCTGGCTCCCTTTCCGGGCTGCTCATTGCGCCTCCCTCTGGTACATTTGAACTTGGCGCGCGCGCGCTGTCTCCGACCCTCCTCTCTACCGTTTCCTCGCTCTCTGACGCAGGCGTGGCTGCTGCCGGAGAGCTGCCTGTCGCTGGTGCCTGGAACTCCTCCCCCCTGCTGCTCTCTGGTGGAGTAGCTGGTCCGGATTTCCAGCTGCTGCTCTCTGAATCCCCTCTGGTCCCTTCTTCCTGGGGTGCCCCTCTTGGTAACCCCCCAGCTCTGCCCACGGGAGCCCCTTTCTGTGAATCCTCCGATTCGCTGGACAGACTTAGAGATCTCGGACGGCTATCATCGCTAACCTCTCCTTCCGATTCCTCGCCATCCGTTCCCTCTGCTCCTGAACCCCTGACAATATGCTATAATGTTATTGTTTTAGTTAAATAAATAGTTTAAATTGTTATTAAGGAAATAATTATTTTTCTCCTTCCAATAAAGTACAGCAGAAAAGTTGTCCAAATATAAACAGTTAACTTATTAAACCACACAATAATTTTATAATTATCTGTCTATGTATTTCTAATAGTATAACCAAATCAGTAATTTTTAATATAACTGTAAAAACTACTCTGAAAATTTATTATTCCAAAAATGAAACCTTCATCTGGTTGTAAATACTAAGAGTATACAAGAAAGTATGAGTCTTTCTGTTAAAAAAAAAATGATTTAAATCAAGTCTTACTGACTAGTGATTTAAATCAATTTGATTTAAATTAAATCCACCCTGGTTTTATGACAGTGCAGTCTCCTATAATACCCAAATTTCCATTTTTAGTGTTTCTTTAATATGAATGAAGCCTAAGGGCACAAAACAGAAGGCTCAAAACTGGTGAGGGGAACAGATACACAGCAAAGGGCTTCCGGGCATGGGCGTAGCCAAGGAGGGTCAGGGGGCAGCTGCCCCCCCCCCATCAAGTAAATCAATAAAAATACTTAACTAACTGAGGTTCTGCCCCCTGTAACATGAAGCCTGTCAGGAGCTTGTTCTACACTCAAGTAGGACCCTGGCAGAGACACATGCCTGACTGGCATGTTCTCTCCCTCCTGGTTGAATGTTCAGGAGCTTCAAAAGCTTTCTTCAGCCCGAAAATCACAGCGAACGATGCCAACAGACATCAGCACACTTAGGGATCCTCAGAGTCTTTGCAGTTCACATGACAGACCTCAGCATTTTGGCTAATCTACTTCATTTACATATAAATACACACGGAGCACTGCAACATGGCTCCCTCTCTCTCTAGCATCAGACAGCAAAGAGAGAAAGAACAAAGGACAATAGTCCCACTTCACGGAACACAATAACACAAACATCCTGTCTCCGTCACTTCCCACTCTGTGGAGTCAAAACATACCACGTCATGTGAAAAACAACAATTCCATGACTGCAATCACGGAGCGGGAATTCTAACAGAGCCTGCCATCCCCAACATAAATCCTGGTTTGCAGCAGTAGTTTTGTTATCATCTTTTAAAACAGCACACAGAATGTAGGTGGGGGGAAAGTTGGCCAGACTGTGTCTCTCCTCCAATCTCACATTTGAACTCAGGAAAACTGTGAATGCACCATCACTTTTAAAAGGAACAAAAAACTGTCACACAGATGCTAAAAAGAAGTGTAAAATGGCAGCAAAACCTGCTGTTTTGGCAATAATAGCACAGGGTGAGGACAACTGATCTCTGCTGGGGCTTAGATTTTAAGTCCTCAGTGGCTTGGGACCTAATATCTGAGGGAAAGCCTCCTCCCATATTGTCCTGCCTTTGAAATTCATCTTTGATCTTGTTTTCATTAACTCCATTTCCCCAGGTGATTAAATGCAAAGCTGCAATCATCTGGGAAGTTGGCCAAATGCCTTCTGTGAAGGAGGTGGAGGTTGCACCACCAAGAAGTCATGAAATTCGAGTGAAGGTAAAATATATTATTCCAAAAGGGAAGGTGCTTTCATTCATTGTCAATTATGATTGTAGTGGCTGAGGATCTTGTGCCTAAACTCTGAAAGCTTGGATAGGGGAGTCTTGAGTGGTGGGGCAATGGTTCTGGAAGACTTATACTTAAAACTCAGAAGTTATTCTTTCCTCACCAGTGTCTACTGACAAGGCAGCTCTTGGCAGAACTGAATGGACTCCATGCAAAAGAAGAAAGATCCTGCAAAATTCTCAATCAGATTTGTGCAGAATTTCAGCAATAGTTTTGGTGTGATTGCATTTGAAACTTACACAGCAATAAGAAGCAATGCATATCCAAAAGCTCCGAGCAAGTTCAAACAAGATTAACAGCGAAAGATTCTCCCTGTTATCTTTCATACAAAGATTATCCAGTGATATGACTCCAGCCCCTGAATCATGCCACAGCTGCAGTCTGAAATAATCAACCCAGGCAGAATTTTGCCATATTGTAATACCATCTGATGATTTACCTGGTATGCTTTGACCATACCGGGACCTGCTTAGCTTCTTCAAAGCAGTAGCCTCACGTGCCTTTAGATCATATCCTCCAAATATGTATTTCTGGCTAGTCCTTTGCATCACAGTTAGTAAAATCTGAATGAGATCAAGTGGGTAACATTCTTGCTGAAACTTCCCATGTGAGCTGGTCCTCTCTGTGAATACCTTATTCTTTGAGGGCTCTGTTTCCAAACTATTTCTCCATCAGGGGATGCAGTTGTATTAACAGGGTATCTGCATGATCTCCTGTTCACCTGGAGACCCATGTTTATGACAGAGACAAAAAAAGTCAGTGCCAGTTCCTGATGAATATGTTTGCTAGGTGGAAGCAGTGAAAGTACTGGAATCGTATTTTGCATTCCCCCTGCAGATAGTGGCCACTGGGATCTGTAGGACAGATGATCATGTACTGGAAGGCATTTTCCCAAACATAGACTACCCAGTTATTGTGGGTCACGAAGGAGCTGGAATTGTTGAAAGTATTGGACCAGGAGTCACTTCTGTAAAGCCAGGTAAGGATGGGGCAGATCAGAAACTCAGAAGTGCCTGTGTATTGGACACCACTAGGATTTGCAAGCATGGTGTAAATAGCTTGACTACACATCAGCCCCAGCAATCAAGGCCCAATAGCCAGGGATGGTGGGAGTTGTAGGATCACATTATGTACTAGAAATAATCTCTTTCTTCAAGTACCCATCAGAATCATAAGAAACCCCATACCCCAAGGATCCTTGTCCCAAATCAATGACCTTTGGGCATTGCCACCAAACCCGATAGTATGGTTCTCTGTTGAAATACCTCTTCCAATAGCTTCGTAACAGACAAAGTAGCAATCTAAGCACTGGCTAAAAAATAATTAGGAAAAAAGAGTTAGATAAAATCACTATAAAATGTTGTGGTGATTTGGAGGTTCAATCTGAAATCAAGCTCCCCCCCCCCCTTTTCTGTTTTCTTTTTGGTGTCCTCAACTGTGGGTTGGTGAAGGACCCTATGTGAGAGGCAGGCAAGGAAAGAGCTCCCAGGGTGGGAGGCGGGGGTGGGATAAAGGGAAGCTCCCAGGTGAGAGCTGCGAGGGTCCGCTCCTTTTTGTGTGAGATAAGGGTTAAGAGCTACCTTTGAGAGATGACTTTGCATTTTCTTTTCTTTCTTTTGTTCTTGTTTTCATTTATTGTATTGTATTATGAAAAAGCTTCAATTTTAAAAAAATATGCTGGTGGAGGAGATAAGAGATTGCATGCGCTAAGGATCCTTGCCCACCATCAGATTTCCTTTGGGCATTGATGCCAACCCTGAAATACATTTCTCCTTTTCCAACATTCCTGGTTAATATCACTGTGTTTCTCACCCAAGCAAGCAAGTATACCCTGGCAGAAATGCTTTGGCTTTATTGGTTGACAATAAAAGCTTCCTTGTGCAAAGGGGCCCTCTGTGTACTGGCTACAAATTAATCAGGAAAAGGGGGTTAGATAAAAATCACTATAAATTGTTGTGGCAATTTGGAGGCTTAATCTAAAATCAAACTGGATTTGAGTTTGTTTGTGTTTCTGGTAACTTCTCTCCCTTACATCAGGGATGTTGGCTTACATTATGCATGTATGATCTGTATTTTATTAATACTATTGCTACAAGTTTTTCATGGCCTTTGAATAGAACAATAAGAACTATGAACTTAAACTTTGTTCTTGTCCTTGTTGTTTTCCCACAAGGTGACAAAGTCATTCCTCTTTGTATTCCCCAGTGTGGAGAGTGTGGCTGCTGTTTAAGTCCTAAATCTAACTGCTGCCTCAAGTCCCAGTAAGTTCATCTGGCATCTTCTATTAAAGATTTGTTTTTCTTAGTAATATGGAAAATTAGTATTTAGTCCAATTTATGATACAGACCAGTCTGAATCTTCACAAACAGCCTCTGTGAACCTCTTCAAAATTTGATGCCAGATAAGACCAGCAGGTTCACCTGCAGAGGGAAACCGATCCACCACTTCCTATGGACGAGCACATTCTCCGAATACACAGTTATGCCTGAGGTTTCCATTGTAAGAATCGACAATGATGCTCCACTGGATAAAGTCTGCCTCTTTGCCTGTGGATTTTCTACTGGCTATGGAGCCGCAGTCAATTGTGCCAAGGTAAGAATCAATTCACATTTCTGTTTCTCAAATAAGTGAAACAAGAGTATGCTTACTCCCTGCTAGAGAAGAGAGGCACCTTCAGATATCACTTTTCCAAAAAAAACAACTGATGCTACTTGAACTTCCCTGCTCTCACTGGGTCAAGCCTCCCAACAGTACCTCTAAAAGGAAGCAGCAAAAGGCTGTTGTTTGGGTAGGCCATTGTGTTTTGATCTTACTTTCCAGGCATTGTTAGTTCACCAGCTTTACTCCCCAGAAGTCCCCTTTCCAGGGTTTCCCTCAAGCAATCAGAGACTGTACCTGTGTGAACCTAACCTCTTCTCCTCCCTTTTCATGCCTCTTCCGGTTCTGAGAGATAAGTGGGGAGGGAGCTTGTCACAGCAGGAGGGGGAGACACCCATGACTCTTCACCAGCCTGATTCATCTCTGCCTCTTGGTGTATCTCCACTTGAGGAGATTTCACCCCTCCCATATCCAAGAATCTGCTGATGTTCTCTGCTGATTCTCCAGAGAGGAGGGGCGGTTTCTGCTCTCTACTTATTCCGCTCCAGCCTCACATCAAAGTGTCGGAGAGAGAGAGAGACTGAGTGTTAGAGAGAGATCGTATGTATAGATAAGGTTGCTGCTAAGAGCAGCTGCAGACACTCAGTGCAGTTCAGCTTTTTCGTTTAGACCTCATTTAGCTCTGTATATAGTTGTGTATTATAGTTGTAGATAGAATAAAGAAGATACAGAGCTGTTCTCTGAGTCGTTTATGCTCTGCTGTACTCTGCTATACTCTGCTGTGCGACGACTGTCTTCTTGTTGGAGTGAATCCGGTGCTCACAACTCTAAGCTGTGAGTCCACAGCTCTTTGACCTGTTCCTGTGCAGAAGGTGGTCTCTGGAAGTGCTACCCCAGCTCGCCTGGCCCAGTCGGGGCTGAAGTGGATGAGTCCAGTCGGTGGCACTGGCTCATGGGCGATGCTGACACCTCTCACCTCCCAGCTTCAGCTTCTCCCTCTGATTCTGGACTTCTCTGCGCCACAAACTTTCCCAGCTCACTAAACCCTGTTACTTCTTCAACTTCCGACACCACCTCTCCACCCTGTGACCACTCATCATTATCCCACCACACCACTCCACAGGCTCTGAGCCTTCCTCTCTTTGTGATTCTCCAGCTAGTTCCTCCCAACATTCCTCTGCATCCAACCAGCCCATGACATATTTTGTATCTCATCTTTCCTTCCAGGAGCTCAAGGTGGCATATACCACAACTAGTTTAGGTCCCGCAATATTCCCAGTGACTGACCCAAGGTGACCCAGTGAGCTTCATGGCAGAATGGATATCTGAACCGTGATCTTCCAGGTCCTAGTCCAACACCGTAACCACTACACCACAGTGTCTCTCAGTTCTGTCTCTCTATGCCTCTTCTCTTCCAGTCTGCCAGTCTTCCTTCCTCCCAGATCCTCAATCCTGCTACATCACTTGTGTTCTGGGAAGTCCCTAATGCAGTTTTTATTAATTTGCAGGTTGAACCGGGCTCTACCTGTGCCATCTTTGGCTTGGGAGGTGTCGGACTGTCTGTTGTCATGGGCTGCAAAGTTGCTGGAGCATCCAGGATTATTGGGATTGACATCAACAAAGATAAATTTACTAAGGCCAAAGAGTTAGGAGCCACAGAATGCATTGCTCCTCAAGATTTCAAGAAGCCCATGAATGAAGTTCTGGTAGAGATGACAGGTCTTGGTGTGGACTACGCATTTGAAGTGATTGGACGCACAGACATTGCGGTATGTTTTCTGTTTTGATGCTCACATCCCCATTTTTTGGCTCTCCTGTTCAGCCCAGGGCTCACATCTGTGATCTCTCCTTATATAAGCAATGCACCTGGCTGGGACTACATAAAAGATTTAGGTGGGAAATTCTGAAGACAGAGGGAGGATTCACGGTTGGAGGCAATATGCTTCTGAATTCTACTAGCTGGAAAATGCAGGAGGAAAGAGCATTGCTGTACTCTGGTCTTGTTTTGGGGCTTCCTACAGGCATCTAGTTAGCCACTGTGATGCTGAACTAGTTGGGACACTAGCCTGATCCACCAGGCTATTATGTTCATATGCTTTTATATTGCAATACCATTTCCATTTCTGACCTCATTTTTCTGTGTGTCCCAAACAGGTCACTGCCCTTAAATCCTGCCATTTGGGCCATGGCACCTGTGTGCTTGTTGGGGCACCTCCTGCAGGATCACAGCTCTCCATCGACCCTACTCTGCTCCTCACAGGAAAGAAATTAATAGGATGCTTGCTTGGAGGTGTGGATTGGTTAAAGTTGTTGATATATGGCAGCTACTGCATTGATCCATAGAACTGGAATGGACACTGAAGGTCACTGAGTCCAACCCCCTCCTCAGTGCAGGATCTGCAGTGGGATACAGCCACATCATCCCAGATAGATGGCCTTTCAGCTTCTGTTCAAATCCCTCCAGCCTAGGGAAGCCCATCACCCACTGAGCCAATCTGCTTCCCTACACTAGGTAGTTTCTCCTAATGTTTAGCTGAAATCTGCTTCTCTGCAGCCACAGCAACCCTGTTAGATGGCCTTCCAGCCTCAGCTTAAATACCTCCATCCCATTGGCCTTTGATTCTATTAAGCTTATTTTCTTAACTTATAAACAGGAGTTATCCTCATCTTCTAAAAAATTTACGGTAATTTATAGCTCATACATCCTGACATTTTCTGTTCTTTAAAAATAATAAGCATCCAGCTTGCATGCTGATCCAATGTCCTTTTATTTTCCCCACCCCAGGTTGGAAGTTAAAAGATGCTCTCCCTCAACTGGTTTCTGATTACATGAAAAAGAAATTTAATACGGATGCATTAATAAGTCACACATTGCCCTTTGAGAAAATTGCTGAAGGCTTTGAGCTTTTACATGCAGGAAAAAGGTTTGGGTTCTATGTTTTATTTTTTATACTTCCTTCCTTCCTTCCTTCCCTTCAATCTACTGAAAGAATGGTGGAGTGGCAGCACTTGGCTGACCACCCAAAAGCTGAGGGGTGAGGTGGAAGTTTGAGGAGGCTGGGAGGTCAGTGTGGTGAAAACACCCCAGCAGAGCCAATCCATGGTTCCTGCTGGTTCATTTGCATCATGCCAACCTCCCAGCCATGTCACTCCTCTTCAAATGGGGCCTCCCTGATCCAAATCCAAAACATTCATCTCCATGTCAGTCTTCAAGTCAAAAGAAATTGCCACATCTCACATGGTGGGGGGAGAGTGAAAGGTGAAAATGTTCATGTTCCTTTTTACATGCTTTGGAAACGTCAGAATTTGACTTTCATCAAAGCAATCTAAAATGCCTCAGATGACAGTATACAGACTGTTAAGAGCTATAAACAGAGCCAGCCCTGACATTAGTCAGAGTGAGATGGCTGCTTCAGGTAGCAGATGCCAGGAGATGCACAGTACTGGGAAGATGCTGAAGGACAGAAATTGTTGGTGCAATGTGAATGGACCTACATCCCCTGAACTAGCCTGTTGTCCTTAGGCACAATGATGGATGCAGTCGCGTCATCTGTGTCAGAATAGGATTCAGTAGCCCGTCTGGTCAGCTTCTGAACGTGGAATGGGAGGGAGGCACTACCATCTTGTCGTCTGACTCAGGCCAAAAAATGTCTTGGGCCAGCCCTAGCTATAAAGTATTCAAGCAGAGTCAAGGCTGTTGCTATGATATTTCCTGATGTCTACTGAATTTTGCTAGGGTGCTTTCTCATAGTTATATTAATGTTTTCCCTTTTCTCTTTCAGTATTCGCTGTGTTTTGTTGTTTTAAACCTTCAGAAGCATCTAGCAAGAGGGGCCACAGCTGAATACAGCTTGCCATCCTGCAGATCATTTGCATCCCTCCCCAAATTCAACTGAGCTTTTCTTGAAAAGGTTGAGGGTTTACAACCAGTAAGAGTTGAGAAGCAAATGTAGGGGAAACATGTAACCCTTATATCCGTTATTGTAGCCTGCAAATGCAGGGTGCATGTGCTTTTAAGATGTTGCTGGAGCCCTCTGGTGTCCAACTAGGAACCTTCCAACCAGTTCACCATCCCCTGTTGCAATGAGCCATTGTGAACACACTACACATTTAAAACACTATCACACCACTTTAACAATCGTGATTGACTCACAGAGCTACAATTCCAAGACCCCTTAACAAACTAGAGTTCCCAGGATTGAGAAACAATGTGCTTTGTGTATGCTTTAAATATACAGTTTGCTTGTGACCTTGACCCTTTCTGCATGATCAGGGTTCCCATTCACAGCAGCCAATACCCTTTAGACCTTTCACTCAGTGCTGGACTAACAAATTCTCTGACTAGGGCTACGGAGGATAATAACTAAATGAAACCTCCAGATTTAGGGGAAGTATATCCCTAAGAATACCACCATATCGCTCCAAATATAACCCACCCCTGAATACAGCCTAGAACAGATCAATACCATAATTAATGAGAAGCCCCAACAAGAGAGGCCCATTGCCTTCATGAGCTGCTTGTGCATCTCCCAGAAGCATCTGGTTAGCTATTGTATGAAACAGGAAACTGGACTAGATCAGCCTTTCTCAACCTGTGGGTCCCCAGATGTTGTTGAACTACAACTCCCATCACCCCTAGCTAGCAAGGCCAGAGCTCAGGGATGATGGGAGTTGTAGTCCAATAACATCTGGGGACCCACAGGTTGAGAACTGCTGAACTAGATGGACCCTCGGTCTGATCCAACAAGGATCTGATCCTAGATTCTTATGTTAATCATACTTGGACCTTTTGTCCCTGCGGGTGGGTCGTTCTTACAATGTGATCCTTTGACAAGACATTTCCTTGGCACAATTGACAATGCTTCTTTCTCATCTCTGTGGGACTCATTACATCTGGGGCAGGCTAGGTATGCATGAGTGGTGATAGCACTATCAGCTGACTTGGAGAGCAAGAAGAACAACATTGTTCCTTTCCTGAACAGCTGATAGGTACTACCCTTGTTTTTTCCAGCAAGGCCTATATGAACACCATCCTGGCTGGTCGATTAGACTAGGAACTCTGTAGGCAGCACCCAATCGCATGCTCATTTCCTCAGACATCTTAGGATATATGGGTGCCCCAGAGCAGTCTTTTAAAATGTTCTCCAGGAGCTCAACAGAAAGCAAACAAGCAGCAATAGTTTAGCTGTAGAGAGTCCATCGCTTGCAAGCCAAAAGAGCGAGGCCTCTCCATTGGCACTGACTGCAACTTTCTGTGCAGTGGCTCCCACTCTTGAGGAGAAAGGCCAGTTTGTAAATCGAGTAGAGGCTCAAAAGAAACTTCAGAGGAAACTTGCCTGCGTGTAAATTCCTTCTTTGCATCACAGACATAATCTGCTAATTGTGTAATGTGCTTTTTCTTTTAGAGCAACAGCAGTAACAGCACTTGCTAGTGAAGAGCGGGGGGGGGCATGCATGCAGTGCCTTCCAGATGTTGTTGGGTGCCTGTTCCTAGCATAGCCAGGGCTCAAGGAAGGATGATGGGAGTTGTAGTCCAACAACATCTGGAAAAGATGTGGCTGAAGTCGTCAGTTTGGAAAAAGGGAAAAACATCTCTGCAGCAATTCGCCGTTTTATAAAAAGTACTCGTGAAAATTCATCAGCATTTTAGTGTGTGTTCCTCCTAATATACTCATTTTTGTATATAGTTTTTGACTGATACATGCATTTCTTCAAGTATATTCTCCTAATATATGCATTTTAGTGCACATTGCTTGGTTGGAGAACTACATCGCAAAATTCAGAGACGTGAGAATTTCAAAGGATAATTGTCTTTTCCTTCGAAAAGTATGAAGGAAGCAGCTTCTCACTGAAATGCAAACCAATTCAGATTTCTTCCCCATCCCTAATCTGGAGGGTATAGCTACTTACACTATGGAAACTATTTCCTTTTTGTTACTGACTTTACTAACTGGCTTTAATAGCCAAAAAAGGACATATATAGCTGAATAAACAGACCTTTACAACCACCCATTTCTGATGTCTCCTTTAGTGGCTTGGGTATATATTTAGCTGTGTAACTTGTTAACAAGCTCAGAGCTGAAACTTGATCTTCACTAACTATAAGCCAGCTGTATGGCTGATTTTTAGTTTACGTCACTGGCCTGTGGATATTTTTTACTCTGTAGCTCCTGATATATTCAGCCCTGAAACATAATATTATCCATAGCCAGATATTTTTCAAATACTCTTTTAAGAGGCAAGCAAAACAGCCACTGTTTGTGAGTCTAAAGCTTTTATTTGAATATGATCCACTGATTTCAGGCATAAAAGTCAGCTAATGAATGGAAATGTATCAGTACTTCAAGCTCCGCAATTGTGAAAATGGGTTAGCATAATCTCACCGGCTAGTTTAAGTCATCTTTGCATATTTGCCTCTCATAGAGCCTGTTTGGTGTGACCTTTGACAGTTACAAGTTAATGAAGGCCAACTAGCTGTCATGCCAACACTAATCATAGGGTGTCTGCCACCACTGAAAGGGGTTTTAAAACCACCAGGATTAAAGGTGATATAGATCCACGAGTGCCTTTTTAAATTTGGGGTGCTGTTCCAACCACCCTGCTTTTAGCTCTGTTCTGTATTATATTTAAAAATAATGTATTTTCAAGAGGGAGGAGGCACTGGTGAATTTCAGAGCTCCCGAATAACCCAGGATAAAAACAAATGAAGTATTAAGCAAAAGTAAAATTCATTTAGGAAAATGAGAACATACATTCAGACAGGTAGCAGTATGGGAGTGAGAAAACTCAGGTTCGGGGGCCAAATGTGCCCCCACCTCTTTATGTGGCCCTGAGGACCCACCTATAAAAACCACCCTCCTCAGTCACATACCCTCTTCCCAGATGAGTAGCTGGCAGTATGGTAGGATAATAGTGGTCACCTGACCTGACAGGGAGGAGAGGTGAAGGGGCAAGGTGGTGGGGAAGTCAGTGTGGTACAAACACACCAGCAGGAATGTCAGATTGGCTCCACCAGTGAGCTTGCACTATGCTGCTCTCCTCTCCACCGTACCCCAGTAAGCAGTGACACAGTTGTCTGGAGGTCAGGGGAGCTCTGCTGCCCCACCATGCTGACTGCTGCTGACACAGGGCACACCGCTCACCAGTCCTGCTTTGCATTCTCCTTGAGTATTTTCACTAGGCTGTGTCTTTGAATTATGATACAATGGTACCTCGGGTTACATACGCTTCAGCTTACAGACTCCGCTAACCCAGAAATATTACCTCGGGTTAAGAACTTTGCTTCAGGATGAGAACAGAAATCGTGCTCCGGCAGTGCAGCGGCAGCTGCAAAATAGGCGATACATTCCATTCTTGGTGAACTCTTATCCTTCCTGTCGTTTCTCAAACAATGGAAGTTGAGCCTCTCTTAAACACAGGAACCATGCCTGTTCTTGTTAGCTTTCCTGAGAAAGATCTAATCTTGCCATGTACTCTATGAACTTTGCCACGGCAACAGCTAAATGAAAAAGTTCTTACTTCCTTTCTGTAAGAAATCAGAAAGTTCTTACTTCCCGACACTGCAGTGCGTATGTTTTGACATTGAAAAACAGCTTAACAGTGGCAGACAAGAGAGAAAATGGAATTCATTCTTATAGCATTGGCCATTTGTTTGTTACTGTGGGCATACTATAAGGGGAAGCTGACAAAAAAAACACCCCACAATAACACATATTATGTGTTCAAGGTTAATTGGCAAGCCCACTGGAAATGTTTTATCACCCATCGCAGCTTACTAATATTTACGACATTATGTTGCAGAAATATACTACCACATGAGACTTGACCCGTTTATACTGGGAAATAGGAAGTGTTTTACTTGCACTTTTTAAAAAAAGAAATCAAACCCCTCTCCACACACACATAATCACGGTCTCAGACATAAGTAGGTGTTCAATTCAAGAGACGACCCAATGCAGGCCAAGCTCTCCTGGACTAGAAACTACAAATTCTGAATGTAAAACAGATTCCTCCTCCAACCCTCATTTAAGTGCTTGGTACTCTTGGTAATCTGATTGCAGCAGAAACACTCTTTTGACTGATTTCTTGCTGTTTCAATTATATAAGGAAACATTATATAAGAACCATTAAGGCTTTCCGTTTTTTTAAGCAAAATCTTTGTCCAGCAATAATGTCACAGTATGTAAATATTTACTGTAACTTCCTGCTAGAGTTTTATTTCCATTTAAAGATATGAAATGTTTTGTTTTAAAGCTGTCATATTTTTAGAGGTCATTTAGGGAACAGAAGGTCAAACTATACTGATGCATTATTTTAAAATAGGCTGCAGCTACTTTTGGAAAGATTCCACAGTGACTGTGTTGCAACATATAAGCTTAACAGCATCCTAAAATGTCACGATGTAAAATACACTCAAATCAGTATAATTTTATTCCACATTATCATACCGTTCTAAATACCCATCTCAGCTCTGATATGATTGGGCTTCCTCAACCATGGCATGCAAGCATGCATGGACTACTGTTTTCCCACCAAATCTAAATGTGGTGGACTGACTTTCATTTGTTTTCTGTTTAAAAGTTCTTACTGCTGACCTCAAAAACTTTCTAAACCCCTTTCATGTATAGATTATGGTTTCCAACCGGCCAGAAATTATTGGATCTATAAACCACACAGAGGACTGTACATGGTTGGGGCATAATCGCAACAAATAAATTTGCTTTAATTTTATCTTTTGGCCTAGTGGTTTGTAAAAGGAGGCTTAAAATCAGGATTTTAAAAATATGCATTAAAACAATAGTATAACACAATAAGAAACATTATATCATATTGGTTAGCTGCCCAAATCAGTGCTTCTATTCTTAACCTGGTTGCGTGGTCCTGTGGTTGAGGAAGGGATGTTCTTTGACTAGGAAACAGTTGGGTAAGAAGGATCCATATGTATTCAAATGTTGACCTCAGCAACACAGGCTCTTGCCACAGGGGAGCAGTTTCCATGATACTTGTGCCAAGGAAGGATGGGACCACAGAGGGAAGGGCCTGAGCTCAGTGGTACAGCATCTGCTTTGCAAAACTCCCCAATTCAATCCCTGGCATCTCCTGATAGGGCTGGGAAAGACTTCCGGAATGGATTCAGTTCAACCTCTGAGGTACCACTGTATTGTACAGTCAGAGTCATGCACCTAGAAAGTTAAAGGCAGTCTCTGCTGCTTTCCTGTTCTTGTGTCAGCTAATATGCTGCCCGTATCAAACGAGCATTTATTCCACATATTTGGATTGTAATAATCCAGGATATTATTAATATCCTTTAGGACAGAGGCTTTATCTTATTTGCGACCTAGAGTACATAGTAACGTTTAAGCAATCTTCTGTACTGCTTTATGCTACATTAGCCAGGGACATTTTGATAATTCCTCTGCAAATCCAATCCCTGGCTCTTTGTTTCACTTCAGAAGAAAAAAGGGAGAGCAAAACATATGCTACAGTTTGTCTACAAAGCTATTGCAAAAGCAATGAGATCATTGTATATTTTAACAGTAAGAGTAAACTTGCTTAATCCTTAACAATGAGCCAGTTCAAAGCTGACGTGGCCAGGTGGGAAGTGCTTCTTCTTCTGTGTGGTCTAATCCACTCCTGTGATATATCTAACTACGAACTGTATAGCTAGGTGGGGTGATTTTGCTTTCTGCACCATTACTGACCTTCCCTGGGGGCCAAACTACATGGTTGGTGATTAGTATCCACTGGAACTGATAGGACAGAAGGCAGAGAGACCAACAGCAGGAGGCAGCCAAGTCCAGGGGGCCGTGGGTGCTTTGGCACCCACAATAATATATTTGTGGGGTCTGGGCCCCACCAAAGTCAATGGGCAAAGTTGAAGCCCTTTTTGTGGGCACCCACAATCTTCGGCGTGAGATGGCACCTATGACAGGTGGTGCCAGAGCCAATGACAGGTTTAGCGATTATAGGAACATAGGAAGCTGCCTTAGAGAGACAGAGAATTGGTTCACCTTGCTCAGTATCGTTTACACTGCTTGACAGCGGCTCTACGGGATTGCAGGCATTGTTCTCTCCTGGCCCTGCCTTGAGATACCAGACTGAAACTGGGGCTTTCTGTTCACAAAGGTTGGATTACGCATAAAAGGGGAAAGTATGCATCAAAGTGATTACACTGGCGAAAACAACATGCAAAATTGCATTGCTTTAGGGCAGGCATAGGCAACCTTCGGCCCTCCAGATGTTTTGGCCTACAACTCCCATGATCCCTAGCTAACAGGACCAGTGGTCAGGGATGATGGGAATTGTAGTCCAAAACATCTGGAGGGCCGAAGGTTGCCTATACCTGCTTTAGGGAGAGTACGAATGAAACACACATATTCACATAAACAAAATGCAAAAATGCATGGGATTAGGGGCAGTAGCTTGCAAAAATGTTTATATTTCAAGAAATGTACACTGAAATACTGATGGACTTTCATGTGGACTTTTTAAAAATGCAACAAGTGGAAATTTTGCAAAAATCTGAAACTGGAAACATGAGAAATTGAAGGAAACCAAAATTGGCAGATTTATCCATCCCTCAAGCTGGGGGTACCAAATTGAATAAAATATTGGGGGTGGGGGAGGTAAGCCCATGACATGGCACACGCATACTATTTGAATGGAAATGCTCACCAACTTTGGTGGGGGCAGGCCCTCTCTTTTATTGTGGTATTATCCCTGAGATTTCTCCCCACTTGAAGAAGTGAGGAGCAGGAAACAGTACTAGTGGTCAGAGCAGTTGGTATGACTGCAAAGGAAGTGCAAATGCCTTTCTCCTGATTTCCTTCATTGCCTTTATTATGAACCATGAAGAGCACAAATCCTGGTGGTGAAATGGATGTCAGGCAGTGATCAGGACAACAAATAGCATACAACATAGTAGCAACAAGAACCCTGTCACTTTTTGCAAATAATTCCATTCATTCGCCACACACATTTAGTGTGAATATGTCTCTCCTCAAAGTGGTCATAAACTCGAATATAAAGCTGTCATAAATGGGGGGGGGAATTCCTGAGGGAAATCATCAACAAGCCATTTTTTGCTTTATAACAGACAATAAACGCCAAAAGTCTTGTTTTCCCAGCTGTCATCTGGGTTGCTGAAACAAGTTGAAATGTTGCTGGGCTGCAGATACCTCTTTGCCATGAAATGTTTGGTCGCTACAGATTAGAGAAGAAACTCTAGAATCAATACAATAGCACGGAAACATAAACCATTGTTAATGCTAAAGTGTTTCACAATTGTACAGAAAGGCAGGTGCGATGCTGGCCTCCTTTTACAAAACTAAAAGCTAAGTGAATAGTGATGGCACCTAAAGATAAAACTGAGTTTGTTTTGTAACCTTTGCGATAACGTTCCTGCTTCCCACAATGGCTACAGGGATATCTCCAAGAAGTCCACACGCAAGGCATGAGCAAGACAGATAAAAAGGTCGTGTTCAGTGAGGAACATGCTATGGAAACCAATTCAAGCCCATAAACATATCCCACATAATTACTTTGATCCCAAGGTCATAAATGGAACATAACATAATATAAAGCAACATGAAAATCAATGTTAGTTGAAACAGATAAGGTGGGCAATGATAGGCTTATTAGAGATAGTACACAGCACAGAACAAAAAGAATGTGCTTCAGTGCTTTAAGTCGCATTTTAATCAATGTTTTATATATTTGCTGTTAGCTGCCCTGAGCCCGGTTTTTAAACCGGGAAGGGCGGGGTATAAAAAAAAATATTATTATTATTATTATTATTATTGGTGGTGGTGGTGGTGGTTAGATGCTAAAGGAAATGAATTAGTGGTAAAGCAAAGGACTTATGACATAAAAATATTAAATTGAAGTCTGATTACCCCAACAAGATGCTACATTACACTGAATCTCAGCCAAAGTGACAATGTATGTGATTCTTTAGTCGTAAACGAAAATTCCTAAGAAATTAATCACATTTTCAGATCTGCTAGAGGCCTTTTCCAACAACAGGCACAAACTAGAAGCTTTAGTGTGCAAAATATTTTTATTTACATCAATATTATCGTATATATTCTGAGGAATCCTGCCAGAAAGTAAAATGTAGGAAAATAAACATTCAAGCAGGTGGCTCATTCAAAACCATGTTGACCAGTGATAAGCCAGCCTTTGCAACAAATATTTATTGAAGCAGAATATTAATATTTTTGTGCTAGTGCTTAATCCCAGTGTTGCAATATTATTTGTGCTTATATATGCATGTGACAGGACACTTCCAGAAGGGCAGGCCTAGGTAAAGAAACTATCTTTCCATTTTGCTTGGGTACATATTTGCAAATACCATAGATGTTGGAACTGAGATTTTGGCCACTGTCTTCTTGCAAGAAAAAACCCCCACAATATTGCCTGGCCCATGTTTCCCATTGATGTGCAAAGTGGCTGTGGCAACAAGGAAAATAAAGTTTAATCACACACATCCTTCCACAACCCACATGCTTTTTCTTCCATGCAAATGCTTCCATTCTGTGCTTCCACTCCTTTTTTGCAGAGCAGTTGATGGCTATTATCAGTCCTTTTTTCTGGGGGTACGCAGGGGGTACGCATACCCCCTAAACATTTTGTGAATCTTTGTACTTTTGTCCATTTATTTATTTTTCCCGATTTCAGCTATAAAATGGTGATTTTCTTGAGTCAAAATAAGAGTACCCCTATCCTTTTTTTTAAAGAAAAAAAACACTAAGTATTATTATTATTATTTATTGAATTTATATACTGCCCTACACCTGGAAGACTCAGGGCGGTCTGTTTCTATGGTCCTATGATCCTCCTAAGTTGTTCAGAAGCTCTAAAGCAGGCATAGGCAAACTCGGCCCTCCAGATGTTTTGGGACAACAACTCCCATGATCCCTAGCTAACAGGACCAGTGGCCAGGGATGATGGGAATTGTAGTCCCAAAACATCTGGAGGGCCAAGTTTGCCTAAGCCTGCTCTAAAGGCCTAGATGAGTGAGAATTACCAGTGAGATCAGCTTATTACTGCCACAGCCAAGGTGGTGCTCTTGGAACGTAGCACTTAAGCCCTATGTATGTGCTATGCCTTGAATAGGAAATTTAAAACATAAGTAGGAGGTGTCAGCTATGCATGTAAGCCCCGCCCCCAGTGTCCCCACTCACAGTGTGGTGTAGTGGTTAAGAGCGATAGACTCGTAATCTGGGGAACCGGGTTCGCGTCTCCGCTCCTCCACATGCAGCTGCTGGGTGACCTTGGGCTAGTCACACTTCTCTGAAGTCTCTCAGCCCCACTCACCTCACAGAGTGTTTGTTGTGGGGGAGGAAGGGAAAGGAGATTGTTAGCCGCTTTGAGACTCCTTCGGGTAGTGATAAAGCGGGATATCAAATCCAAACTCTTCTTCTTCTTCTTCTTCTTCTTCTTCTTCTTCTTCACAACAGCCCCTTCCACTCCACCTCCACCAACCTTTCCCCATTGAGTGGAAAGGCATGTAGTAGAATTGTAAGTGCATTAAATGTAGCACATGTTGGATTTAGAAAGCTGGCAGCGACTGTAAGGAATGACACCAAGTCTACTTCAGCTTGTCTGGGACCAGTCTTCCTTGAGCATTACACTCCACCTAATTGTCCAGGGAGTTTGCAAGCAGATCAGTGTCGGCTCCTGAATTACATGCTAAACTTGGGGGGAAATAAGTAGTCTCCCACCCCCCACCCCACTGCTGGAGGGAATGGAGAACCTATGACCCTCCAGATGCTGTTAGACTTCAACTCCCATCATTCCTTGACAGCATGTGTGGCAAGTGGTAAGGAATGGTGGGAGCTATATTTCAACATCTGGAGCTCCGCAAGTTCCCCATCCCTGTTTTCAGATATGCACTTGGTTACCTAAGTAACAGCACAATCCTATGATACTATGAATGAGGTCAGTGGGACTTACTCCCACGTAAGCATGCATCAAATTGTAGACAAAAACCATCTGGCTTAAAATGAACTCCATGGGGCCAATTAATCATGTCCTTCTACCCCTTGCAAACTTTGGAGTCAAGAATTTAGTGCAATTGCTCTTTCTTGGTTGCTATTTTGGAAGCAGAAAAACTATTCAATCAAAACAGATGTGTAAGAGGGTTTTTAAAGAACAATTTGTTTTACTTTTTCTAGTTAAAATTCAGATATAGGTTGCTTCTTTCTTAATACTGATGTGCTTAACATTGCTTTGAGTAAGCAAGAAACTTAATCTTAAAAGGCAAAATCAGTGATGATCAGCTGATCTAACTGTTGAATATGTTCTCCAAGTCAGTCTCAAATAGACTTGCTATTCAGGTATGTAGTTCTGAGTGCATTATAATTACAGTGGTACCTCGAGTTACAAACGCTTCAGGTTACAAACTCTGCTAACCTGGAAGAGTTACCTCGAGTTGAGAACTTTGCCCGAGGATGAGAACGGAAATCATGTTATGGTGGCACGATGGCAGCAAGAGGGCCCATTAGCGAAAGCACGCCTGTAGTTAAGAACAGTTTCAGGTTAAGAATGGACCTCCGGAACGAATTAAGTTTGTAACTAGAGGTACCACTGTATAAGCAAAGGGTAGTGGTGAGGTTCGTATTACAGTGACTTTATTTTCAGCACAGTTCCCCCACGCCCCACTCTCATTTCCAGAGTAAAGAGCTGGTATCATTGTCACCATTAATTTTGCTAAAGGCTCTCCTGTCACTAGAGTTGTTTGCACTGACGCGCTACTGAACATTATATGCTTGCATGTGCTGAAAGTCTAGGTATAAGGGGAAAAGGATGTTGGCTGCATAGAGACAAATAAAATATAAAGTTATAATTGTGGAAACGGGTTAAGGACAGAGGGCTTAAAAACAAGAACACCTCCACTGGTAGGAGGGAAGAGGGAGCAGGTGGTAAGGGTAAAGTGAGGGAGTGGCAGAATTCCAGCTGATATTTAGGCCACATCTTCCCTCCCAAGACACAGATTCTACAAGCTGCTTCCTTCACAGAGCCACTGACCCCAAGGGATCCCAGCTGAATTCGTCTTGATCTACCCAGGAACAAAGTATGAGCACTGCTGGCAAAGTAAGAAACTGGGGTGCACACTGGCAGCCATGCTGATTCATGCACTGCCATCTTCTCCCTTTAGCGCTGGACAGGGTGGTTATGGGACCCTCCAGATAACTCGTTTATTGAGAATTCCCTGTGATTTGCTTGCACAAAGCTTCCGCAAATGTTAGATTGAAGCCAGTCTTTATTATGCATTCATTCTGATTTGTTTGCATGGAAATTATACGGCAACAGAGGCGGATTTAGGGGAGCACAACCGGCTTGGTTGTAACTGGGCATGAAGCCTCAGGAGTGCCTCAGGGGACACTGCAACTATAATAGAGTGTGAGAGGAGTGGGTTGCCAAATTTTGGTGTCACACAGGGCGCTACTGATATTTGAGACCCCAAGGTCCACCACTGATGGCAATGTGCATTTCTCCCACATTCACCCTGATTTGCTCTCATTAGTCATTCAACCCAGTGATGCAGTCAAAGGAGATGTGCTCTGCTTTAGAGGGCTCTACTTTTATAAGCTGTATATCTGGTCAGTCTTGATTACTGAATTCAGGCCCTGTGCATTAGTTGGTAATCTGGTTTATTAAAAGGGTTATCTGCAGCTTACTGGTAGGGTTCTTAACACAGGCCTGCAGCAGAGCTGCTTGCAGGCAGAGGGAAGAGAAGGGAAAGGAGACTGATATCTGGGTAGTACTTTAGGGGATGGCCAAAGACAACACATAAAGCATTATAGTGCCCCCCATACTTCTTATCCTCCCTCTTCCAAACAGAAAGCTCCACATTCTTATGCATTTATTTAAAAAAAAAAAAACAACCTATTAAGGTTTATTTCCATTGAGAAGATGCTCCAGCCCAGTTACCATTTCTTATGACTTAGGACACATACACAGATCAGATATGGATTGCAGTATCTGTCTCTTCAGGGATGCGGGTGGCGCTGTGGGTCAAACCTCAGCGCCTAGGACTTGCCGATCGCATGGTCGGCGGTTCGAATCCCCACGGCGGGGTGAGCTCCCGTCATTCGGTCCCAGCTCCTGCCCACCTAGCAGTTCGAAAGCACCCTTAAGTGCAAGTAGATAAATAGGTACCGCTTTATAGCGGGAAGGTAAACGGCGTTTCCGTGTGCTGCTCTGGTGCCGGTTCGCCAGAGCAGCTTCGTCACGCTGGCCACGTGACCTGGAAGTGTCTGCGGACAGCGCTGGCTCCCGGCCTCTAGAGTGAGATGAGCGCACAACCCTAGAGACTGTCAAGACTGGCCCGTACGGGCAGGGGTACCTTTACCTTTACCTATCTGTCTCTTCACTTCCAAATTTAAAACTTGATTGTGAACACCCCTTGATGATTTTTGGATAGCAACCATTGCTGGCTTGACCTCCCATGAGTGTCCTTAATAAAGAGAAGTGCCAGCTCAGAGATGCTTTCATGGCTAGTATTTTCCACAGACATGCAGAACAATGAGACAGAGACAGAGTGAGAGATAAAGAACCCTAGAACCCTTTAAAGATAAAGAACCCTAAGGAGGCAGAACTGGGGTCTTGAACTTGCCCATCAACACTTAGCAGCACCTGGGCTGCTATGATGAAATATTTTTTTCTTTATAGCACAGTAACTATTTCTAAATTAGCATGCATCCATATAAATCAACAAATGCAAATTGGTGTCCTTTTTTTGGGTGATGCACTTATGCTTTCTGGGTGAAATTTCCTTTTCCTCATTTTGGAGGAAGTGCATGTTATAAATCAAACCAAATAATAGTAATATGTAGGCAGCTACCCTGTTCACATCTGGATATCATCTGATTGTTGTGTATTTTGTAATACAGCTAAGAGTGGATTGATAGGGCCTTGGCAATTCACACACAGTAGAAATCAATCCACATCCAGCTGGTTCATGGGATGTGTCCAACATAACAGTGGGAATAGGAGTCAGCCAACATAATTTTGGCAAGTGCTAAAAACTAGATTTGGACTGGATTTTCCCCCAGCACATTCTTCTGAAGTCTCGACACATGTAAGACATTTCACATGGCTAATTTTCAAAAATGTACGATAGTTTCCCCCTCAAATGAGACTGAAGGCCAACCTAGGCATACCTAGCAGGCAGCTACATATCTTGTTTTTCCATAGCTAATTACAGGGACGAGAGAGCTTGATTCCTACGGTGAAGGCAACACATGGGAAGGAGAAGCTTATCTCTTTTCTCCCTTGCCTTGAATGGAATGGAGATTGGACTCCTCTCCAATGACTAGGAACCTAAGAAAAAAAAAGTCTCCAGTTGATACCACTGTGGTGGTGGTGGGGAGGCGTCTGCTACATATTTAAGCACATGTCAAGACTGGCCCTCAAAGTATCTTGCAGTAAAAACCATTCAATTGCTTAGCCCTAAAACTACATTTCAGGGGATCTGTTTTTATTTATTTTATTGACAACCTGCTTAATAATTGGAATATAGATATAGATTAGATATAGATATAGATTTAAAAGAAACCCCTGGAGTTGGTTTCCTTTTAATGAGGTAGCCAGAGACCGATGGTACTTCTGCAACAGGTTTTATTTACAGGCTAAGATGAAATGTTCACAGCATTCACATTGCAACTGGTCCTGTTCCCCCATTAGCTTTCTAGAGGAACTCTCAGTGCTGTACGCACCAGGTTTTCACAAAGAACAAGTCAGGCCTCTGTCTCTTTCAGAGTGACCTGGTTCTGTTACTGCCAAACATACGTTCTCTTACTTTTACACACACACATACCACTTGATGGCATCACCTCCAGCCAGGGGAGATGGGGTTGAAGAAAGACATGCCACTTTCCACAAGGATCTCCAACTACTAGCTTCTATTGCCATCTTTTTAGTTGTGCAAAAGCCCATTCACCTAGCCAAAGGTAAACTGCTAGGCAAAGTTTGTCTTTAGCAGTCTCTTTTTATACGGAATCTGATCTTAGAGCTATAAAATAACAGGGCTGTGGGGGTGGGGGAGCTCAGGGGTCATTAATACCAACCTTACATTTCAGTTCAATGGGTTCTTTTCCAGGTTATTAAATGCAAGGCTGCCATTGTATGGGAAGCAGGGAAACCCTTTTCCCTTGAGGAAGTTGAAGTTTCCCCTCCAAAAGAGCATGAAATACGAGTTAAGGTGAGCATCCAAAGATCTGAGAAACATCTTTATTATACCCCACAGCTTACATTAGAAGCATAGCTTTGAAATAATGTCAACTGTAACTTACAGCAAACAACAACATGGAGGCCATTTTGGAACTCACACTGGCGTCCCATGCCCTCCCTAAAGTTCCTGGAGGACACATATTGGAGGATGAATATGGGAAAAGACAGCAGTGAATATGGAAGCCTATGAAGGAGAATGAGTGTGAATCTGCATCATCACCACCACACCATGTAGTTAAGTTATCAACTTGTGTTTTATGTCTTTCTTTCAGATTATTGCCACCGGGGTGTGCCGCACAGATGATCATGCCATGAGTCCAAGTTTTAAAGAGGGCCTTTTCCCTGTCATACTAGGCCATGAGGGAGCTGGAATCGTAGAGAGCATTGGTCCAGGTGTGACTAGATTTAAACCAGGTACTGATACATTATAAATTGTCCTCCGTGCCATTGGCCCATTTCTCTTTTTAAGATGCTCAACTGCCTGAAAGGTGGTGATGGTGTTGTTGTTGTTATTTTAAATAATCAATACCTGCCCTTCACTCTAAGGTCCCAGGGTGAGTTACAACAATTAAATAAAAAAAAATTAAACAGTTTTAAACTGTAGTAGGCTAAAGGAAGTTCCTGGTTCAGATGTTGCATCTTCCGAAACCTCACTGGATGGCCTCTGGCACGCCACACTCTCTCAGTCTGAGTGCAACTGCAACAGGAAGTACCTTATAGGATTGCCTGCATTTTACAGAATTTTTGTAAGGATTGCAACTCTATAATGCACGTGAAGGGCTTTGATTGCTTTAAACGGCTGTTCAAAAAAGGAGTGTTTTTATTGTCAGGCATAGGAGCCCAACTCCTAGGGGCTGAGGGGGCTTCCCCTCCCCCAATAAAATATTTGAAGGGACCGGGGACCCTGCAAAGTTGATGTGCATTACCATTCAAATGGTGTGCGTGCACTGCGTCATGTCATCAATTATGTGGGGTGGGGCGTACCTCCCCCCCCAATATTTTATTCAAGTTGGCATCCCTGTTGTCATGCATGAACTCGCCTTTGAAAACAATCTCAAAACTTCAACTGGCCCCCAACAGGGCAGTGAGATTGCTGACTGGGGCTAGCCTATACGAGAAGCTGGCAGGTAGGGGCTATGGCAGGGGAGGCAGCCAGCTGACTTGCGGAGCAGTGCAGCACCAAAAGACACACACCCCAATTTTCAGCTGAACATTTTTGGAAGGTGTGAATGTAGAAACTTCTGGATTTTGCATGGCTCAAATGTAGCCTATTATGCTGTCATATAGTAAGAATCATATCTATTGCTCTGCCCACGTTGACATGTGGCCCTTGGGAGGTTCTCCGTGAAAGAACACAGGCCTTAGGCTGGAAAATATTCCCCATTGTCAATTTAAACTCCTAAACAGCATGCTTCCCTTTGTGTTGGTATGAGGAGGAAGCTTTCACTTCTGTTTTGAATTACCCAGTTTAACATTGCACTTGAATCTTAAGCTGTGGTTAATCTTAACTATGGTTTGTTTGAAGCAAGACAGGTTCATGACTCACAGCTAGACCATTTCAAACCATCAGATCCACCACAGATTGTTCAACTGTAGACAACAGGACAAGCTGCAGTTAATCAAGAATGGAAGCAAAAGCATCTGAACATGGCTTTGTGATCAGGCTAGAAGAGAGGGGAGAGTTCATGAGCCCAAGGCTTGCCTTGTACCGAAGTTCATAGCAGAAATAAATGTAATACTGCATGCGTTCTTGTTGTTTTGTTTAGGTGACAAAGTTATCCCGCTGTACCTTCCTCAGTGTGGACAGTGCAAGTTCTGCTTGAGTCCCAAAACTAACCTCTGTGAACGGATCAGGTACACATTTCAAGTAAATTTATTTGAGGCACCAATTACTGCAGCTGCCACATTGTTTGCCCACATGTACGCACTGGAGCCTGCTGAGGACAACTTAATAAACCAGGCAAGCAGTATATGGAAGTAACCTCGGCTAGGTTACCTAGCAAGTGAGCTGCAAAGCCATCAGAAGGAATATTACCAAAACCTGTTCCTTACCAGGAGGGAAAATGAAAGCAAGTGAGGCAGTAGAGAGCTGAGCACAGTGCAAATGCACCAGAACTAATCCAGTGTGCCTTCCAATGTATTTACACTGTGACAACCTCCCTACCACTTCCTTCGTGGTGCGGAAGAGTAACCCAACTGCCAGGAAGCTAACACAGCATCTCTGCCCTATCTACCACCCCACTTGTGTATATATTGTTTCGGGGGACCCACTTTTTGTTTAAATCTACACATCTGTGTAGATACATCCATACCTCTGCATCTCGTCCTTGGGACTCTCCCCAACCTACACACTTTCCCCAGTCATGCCTGCTACTGGTTCTGTTTCACCTCCTTCTCAAGCATTTTTTGCCTGCTTGGAATGTATCCTTGAACTCTGATCATGCTTGCTGCTTATCTAGATGGAGGATTGAGCTATGTGTGTAGAAATTTTATGCATACAGTATTTATACTTAGAAGTTAAATAAGCAAATTTGGATCTTAACATGGGCGTAGCCGTGGGGGTCAGGGAGGGGCAGCTGCCCCCCAATCAATAAAAATGAAAATACATATGTAACTGAGGTTCTACCCCCCCCAACATAAGACCTGCCCCCACCAACAAAATGCCTGAGCCCCGCCCCAACAAAAATCCTGGATGTTCATATTTCACTTTTTTTTCTGCAGCAAAGCAAAGACACCAATTTCTGACCAAGACCTGATGCTTGATGGCACAAGCAGGTTCATGTGCAAAGGAAAGCAGATTTACCATTTCATGGGAACCAGTACCTTCTCCGAATACACAGTTGTGGCAGAAAGCTCTCTTGCCAAAATTGATCCTGCTGCTCCTCTAGATAAAGTCTGTTTGATTGGGTGTGGCTTTTCCACGGGTTATGGGGCTGCTATTAATACTGCCAAGGTGAGTTCATGATGGCTCAAGCCTTATTTTTTTAAAAATAATTAAAAACAGGGGGAGAGGGGGTATCAACATTTTTGCCATGTCAAAACCAACTAGAATCGTTACAAAAATAAGAGGTTGGCAGGATCCCAAAAGCCTTTTACTTCAACCCCTTGCTAAGCAGGACAAGCTCATACTACTAGTTTTAAGTGCTGATTCAAAAAAGAGAAGAATTTCCTGGAAGCCAAGATCCAAGTTTGGGGCAAGTACTCTTTGGTGAGAGAACCCCAGCAGAGATTTAAAATCACAAAATATGCAGCAAAGTAAAGCATGGAAATATTGGCTGTAAACACTTTAAGATACGCCCTTCCAAGTGAATTCCAAAACTGTCCCATTTAAAAGTTCCTTCCAAAGTGCTCCACTTTCCCCAGCATTTGGTAAGTAAAAAATTTGTTTATTTATAAACTCTCCAAAGGTCAGATTCATGTGCTCTTCCATACATCCATCAGAAAAGTTGCAAAGGCAGTAAAACGTAGCTTAGTTACAAGTGGTGAAAGTTCCTAAACTATTGGTACAGGAACACATGAGAGGCTTATGAAAGCCATGCAGCTAAGCTGGAGCAACCAACTCAGCCCTCCTCACATACTGAATTCTCAAGTAGGCTGGGGGAAGAGAGACAAAAGCTTGATTATTTCTTCCCAAGGTAAAAGGAAGCGACATAGCTTAAGCAGGCTGGACAGCTTACTCTATGGTATTAACCTCTTCATGCATTTATTAGACTTAAGCATATTGGTTATATGAGGCTGGTTATCCTACATTAAGTTGGGCCTAATTCTCTCTGCAGTGGTACAGCTGCGTCAACAGTTTTACTTCAGACTGCAAGCAGAGGCACAGCTAACTGAATATCGCAGGGTGAGGGAACTATCATGTCAAGAAGACCAGAGTAGAAAATTATTTCCTCTCTACATTTAGCTTTGTATATGGGTGGATTTTGTTTATTTTTGCATGAGGGATGCACAAGGGGGCAGGGCTCTCTCCCTTAATAGTTGTGTAGAAGAGGAAATTCCACCCACCCTGTGGTTTACTTTTGTTTCAGCCAAATAGATAAGAAGTTCTTTGTTAAAAAAAGAAAATCTAGATATTAAAAATAGTTCCATGTGAATTTCTCTCATGTTATTCTAGGTCGAGCCTGGATCTACATGTGCTGTTTTTGGTTTGGGAGGGGTCGGCCTTTCTGCTATCATGGGCTGCAAAGCAGCTGGAGCATCTCGTATCTTTGGGATTGACATTAACAAAAGCAAATTTGCACTAGCAAAAGAGCTGGGAGCCACTGACTGCCTCAGTCCTGAGGATTTCAAGAACCCCATACAAGAGGTTATAGCTGAAATGACTGATGGAGGGGTAGATTTTGCCATCGAGTGCATTGGAAACATAAAAGTAATGGTATGTATTTTAGCCTTCACTTAATAAAGTTACAATGCAGTAAAGATTGGTAATAAAAGCAGGAAAGCTAAAATATTATGTTCTAAATAAGGATGAGCAAAATCCAACAACTGTAATGAGAAAGCTGTTCAATTTTATCTAAGCTTTTCCTGAAATTCCACTGGGAATTCCCTGATTTTCTCAAAATCCACCCCTAATGAATGTGGCCTTGCTTAGTTTTTTCATGAGAACTCATAAGTCTGTCTTTTAAAGCTGATCAGGTCTCCTGAGTTCTAGACTAATGCAACCACCACATCACACCAAGGTCCGACTTGCAGGTTCTCATTAGGGAACCTCACTTGTTGTTTACAGTGCAATAGAAAACTCAACTGTTCAACAAAGGAAGCAGTTTGCCTCTCCCATTTGTCACATCTTATTTACTATCTGATGTGATTTTGAGTTTTTTGGGTTTTTGCTTCCTATATGATCATTGTTAGCATATTCATATATATTCCTATATGAATATAGTAAGCCTAGGTCAGGGCTGGCCCACTAATGAGGCAAGGTGAAGTGACTGCCTCAGGCAGCAGGATTGACAGGGGCAGCAGATCCCAATGTACTGTAAGTAAGGACATAGATTTGGGTAAACTGTTCAGAAACAAGCAGAAATAGCAGGTGTGGGGTAAAGCTGGACTATACTGGGACTTGAAAGAGCCATCTTTCCACCTGCCTAATGCCTTCAGGACATCCATGTAAAATGTAGCTAGGGGGGTAGGCTATGCTTAGCATCATGTAAACTGCAGAGAGGGGCCTTCATACCTGGTGGGTGACAGGAGATATTTCTGCAATGCACACAACACAGAGACAAGACTTTCTTGCCTTAATGAGATTGTAAGACCTCTGCAAATGGAAACCTGTGAGTGCACTGGTGCCAAATGGTCATTCAACTGCAGCATATAACTCTGGGTTCTTCCCCAGACAGGGACTCAATCTGCAAATGAAATATTGCAAATGGATTTTGGCAACAGATTTTTAATTATTATTCATAGTATTTCCTCCCAAAAGCGTAAATCAAGAGTAAAAGAAGGGGCGAATATAGGCTACTGTTTTGATGCTGATAACATCATGTGCACACTGCTAATATTTATTACTAGCATGCATAAGGAGCATCCATTCCACGCTAAGCAGTCATCTGGAAGCCCCCTCTTTAAATGTTGCAGAAGCCAGTGAAAGTCAACTGGGAATGTTGTAACTCCATTTGAACTCATGGGCAGAGTTGACTTTGTGGCTCCTAATTATAAGCAGGACTGGGTTGTTATTTTCCTTTGCCTTCCAGAAAGCTGCTCTCTGCTGTACCACTGTTGGCTGGGGCACCTGTGTAATCGTCGGAGTGGCTGTGGGTGAAGAAGGATTCGTTGTTTCTCCACTGGACCTGATAATGGGCCGGAAAATCAACGCCACCTTTTTTGGAGGTTAGTTTTTCCCTAACAGTATATGCATGCCAGAAATGGCATTGAAGTAGTATCTAGGATTGAAATAACACTTGCATAGTTATTTCTAAGTTTGCACAATTGATTTATTTTATTTTCCTTTTCAGTACTGCCATGATCAAGATGGGCAGCACTACTTTAATTATCTGCAAGAGCAGGGGTGACAGAACACAGCTTGTTTTCTTGTAGCTTGCCGTAAACACATTTTACAGGTGTTCTGTCCCTCTTGCTGCTTTGAATCCTGAATCCAGCCCATCTGCTTGCTCAGCTCAGCATTGTGATAAGGTGATTTCTCCTTCGCTGAGCTGGACTGCACATACAGGTTTTGACAAGGACTGGTGAGGCACCTGCAGTTGGTTTGGCAGGCCAGATCCAGTCTGCAGGCCACAGGTTCGCCACCCTGTGATATTACATTGTATTATTTGTATTACATTTCTTTACATTTTTGTACTGGACTACGGACAAGCATGATGCCTGAAGCCCTTTTGGTCCGTATATGGATTGTGTCAGGATCAAGATCAGTTTCTGGCACTGGGTCATCTCATGCTGCCCCATTCATGATTTAAGAAGAGGTTGCAACGTGTTTCTATAAGAGCCAGTGTGCCCACCAGCACTTCCTGCGATGCCCACAAAAAGTTTGCTAAAAAAAACCTGCAACACCTGAGACTATTCGCTCTTTCTCTTCAGTTCCTGTTTGCCTGCTCAGCCTCTCCTATATTGAACATGTTACCTTAAACATGCCCACTTTTCTTTAGATACTAGAACTGGACACAGGCCCTGTTCTGTCTGTTCTGAACAGAGGAGAGGTGCAAACAGCTTCTCTCTGTGAGCAAATGTAGTGGTGAAATAGATTCCTTTGTCCCCCACTGATGGGGGAATATTCCCTCACCATTGTGTGGCCCTATGTCTTTTTTTCTGCTCTTTTTGATGTGGCATTCATTACATCACACACCCAAAGCAGTCATTTTGTGATGCACCACACTCCACAGCATGCATTTTGTAAGTGGTGCCCACGTCACTTTCTCAAGATCCCAAATCTTCCCACTGCCCCAGAAAGGTTGGTGACCCCTGACTTAAGAGAATGAAGTCAGAAGATTGACACATCGATGGCACATTCTAGAGCATGCAAGCTTTTTTCTCAGTGGCTTTTAAAGGTCTTTTGAAAGTAAAAGAATTATCTCAGATTACATAAACTCTCATTGGAGCACTAGAGATTTCTTAAGCAAAGGAGACACTAAATAGAAAGGCAACAAGACTTGTACTAAATAGAAAGTTAATGGGGAATGGGGCTACACAGATTTTAGTTACTGTCCCACCGTACTAGAAAATGCCTTAGTCCCAGTAATTCCTACTACTCATTCAATTGTTTTGTGGCTTTTATGGCAGCCAAAGCAATTAGTACAAAATAATTGTGATTTATTGTCAATTGCTCAAATGTTCCCAGATCTGGATGATATTTCTTTCTGAGCCAACCTCAAAAAACACAACAGCTGGAATGTTTTTATTGAATTGCCTCCCATTTCTGGAGTCCAAATATTTGGTGGATGTTAAATGGAACAGCCTGTTCCACTTTTGAGAAATAAATGAAAACCTGTTTCGACATCATTCTAGAGTGTGGGCCCATGCGCAGTGTGCCCCAGGAGCTGGGAAAGTGGGTGGTAAAACAGGAGGAAAAACTGGCACAACAACATTCAGGCATTCAGATCATTCATGCAGTTTGGGGGGCAGTTCATGATGACTTGTTTTTTTTAAATCGTTCATTCTGATTTGTTTGCAGGGAGGTTAGATGATAATGTGTCAGAGCAAGCTTGACTCCACACTTTTCTGTGCATTTCCCTATAGCTTTCCTTACACAATAAGTCTGGTCTTTGGGGAAAACAAGTTTGTTGTACGATATCTCCCAGTCAACATGCTGGCATATTTGCGAACAGTGTCATATAAAAAAAATCAGGAATTCAGTTTTGAATCTGTTTGTTTTCCCCCTCACAGGCTGGAAGGGTGTGGATTCTGTATCAAACCTGGTGTTGGATTACATGGCAGGGAAATTCAGCCTGGATGCACTTGTATCTTACACTTTGCCTTTTGATAAAATCAACGAAGCATTTGATCTTATGCGTCAAGGGAAAAGGTAAGGCATTACAACAAACCCGAAACTCTTGGGGCAAGTTCACACGCACATGTGTATCACTCCCTTTATTTCCTATGGTCACGCTCTTAAGTTTTGTTGCTCACTTAGCAAAAACAGCACCACAGACACATAAGGAATCAGCAGTCTTGGGGAGAGGACTCTATGCCCTCTTCAGCTGGGCATATAAAGGATGGGGCTGTTGGGGATTGAACCTGCAAAACAACTGCTCTACCCACTAAACCCCTGGTGTGCAAGCAGCCTAACTGCATCACCAGAAATAGGCCAGTAACAGATGCTTAGCATAGTCCCTTTTGCTAATGAACACATACATTTCCCCCTTTTGCTTTTTACCTGTTTTTCAGCAACCGAACTGTATTGGTGTATTAAGAACCCAGTACAAACGCCGGAGGACTAGAAGCCCAACAAAATGTGATCCTTATTCAGATCTGCCCCACTGACTTCTGATTAATGGTATCCCCTTGGACATTGTTTGCAAAAGCATTTCTTTGTGATACATGAGCATAGAATTCAACATCTCCAAGCCTTGGTGTAATATTTTAGAGCAACTTTTTTAGTTCCTGTACTGTCAGGTCACTATTAAAACTGACAATTCCTGTTGTGTTGTGTCACTCATGAATTAATACCTACATATGAATATTGTGTTGGCGCATCACATTTCTAAATGTGTAGGGTCACTTGTGTACAAAATCACTTTTCTGTTAAAGCTATCGTGTGAAAACAATAGATTTAATCTGATGTCACAATAAAACATTTGCAATAAGTTCCTCGCTTCAGGGTGATGGCATTTTGTGTGGGGGTTTTTCCCATAGTACCACTTCTAAGCTCCTCTCAGTATAACCAAACCAGCTTCTGACATCCCTACCAAACTGATTCCCAAAGTGTTGCTGGCTTGTTTGCAACGAACAGCTGAGCAAAATTAGGCCCCTGTCAAGGGGTTAAAAGGACCAGCTGGCATGGCCAACAATCAGGAGTGATGGGAATTGTAGACTAGCAGAATATGGGAGGCAAATTGCAACACTGCATAGGTTTAAATATGAAGCGGACACCTAGTGCTTAAGACTCATTTCTCATTACAAATCTACTGGAAGTCATTAGTATTATATTCTTCCTAGGTAAAAGCTATCAGAAGCTCCTCACTGAGAACAGCAGTGGTAGACACATTTAATTGCTCACCACTATTGCTCTACCCTTCCAGGGTCTACTGTTGGCATCCGTCTATCTCAGGAGACAATGGAAGAGTGAGATGGGTACAGCTAGCTCCTCAGGAGAGTTGTGGGCACCCTAGCACACACCCCAGAATCTTTTGCAATTTTCAGAGTTTAAGTGGTAGTTGCGAAGAGTTCCTCATCAGACAACACAAAACACAGAAAGGTTTTCTAAATACAGGAAGCCTATAAGCCATAACACTGCAGTGACTGAAATATAATTTATCTACAATGTTATACTGTAGTGCCACCTACCGTCAACTTTTTCTTCTTATGGATTCTGAAGCTCAATATTTCATCCTGAAAACAAAAATCAAGAACTTGATTTTATGGTTATTTTAACACTAGTAGATGTCAGAGAAATAAATAAGTAAACTGATATTATAATATATGGTAATTTTATCCCATTTTAAAACTTTCATAGCACAGGACATGTTCTCATACCCAAGCTTAATTAACAGCCAACTGCATTTTGGTTCTATATTCTGAATTTGTAAGTCTTCATAAGAAATAACATGAAGATTTAGGTTAGCTCTTCTCCCCCCCCCCTTTTTTTTGTAAAAGCCTCTGTGTATTTAACAGGCACACAAAAAGCACAAATCCAACGGGAGCATCTTTTCCTGACAAAAGAAAAGTGATCAGAAAAACTGCAGAGTTGAATTTCCAAATTACATGAGACTGTTAAAGGTGGAATAAATCTGCCTGGGAAAAGGTGGCAACTTTAAAAAGATGGAATGACATAATAATTCACGTGAATAATATTGTTACTCCAATCTCCAAGCAGCAAGAGGTTTTGTGGTGGTAGCTCATTTTCTTGGAATGAAGATCACTGGCGATAGTGTCTTTGTGATATATGGTTTTACTTACAAACAAAGGCAGTTTGAGCATAAGACTCACAACATTAACACATTAACATAACTTGCTCCTCCGTTAGGTTTTTAGCCCGCAATGCCATAGTTTGGGATTCAGCACAGAGAGCAAGTCAGGTAAACCTCTCTATTTCTTCCTAACCCATTTCAAGACAAGACTGGTCCATGACTATTGCTGTCCTTTGCACACCAATGATATCCCTTTCAACCAGAGGAGGAGGGAAGATTCTAACCCTTTTAACCCACCTTCTGGAAGTATTGCTATTAGTAGTTTCTGTGGGAACCATCACCTACACAGTGGTACCTTGGGTTAAGAACTTAATTCGTTCTGGAGGTCCGTTCTTAACCTGAAACTGTTCTTAACCTGAGACACCACTTTAGCTAATGGGGTCTCCCGCTGCCACCGTGTGATTTCTGTTCTCATCCTGAAGCAAAGTTCTTAACCCAAGGTACTATTTCTGGGTTGGCAGAGTCTGTAACTTGAAGCGTCTGTAACCCGAGGTACCACTGTATTTTTTAGTCATGCAAAGAGATACTACAAAGTTGGTTTGCAGCAATTAACTCCACAGATACTGGTTTCACCCTTTAGCAGTCTCTCTTTCTAAAGAATCCAGTTTTACAGATATACTGGCTGAGAGGGAATTCCAAAAATGACAATCAAGCCACCTCAACCACCACAATCCTATAACAATATACTTTTGGACTTTAGGAAGTTCTGTACCAAAATAATATTTCTCCAAAAGTTGAGGCATGGTTCATTAAGTGGGAATATGACTTCTGTAACTAGGCAGAGTTATTGTAGCATTTGGGGCCAACGTGAACACCTAGCTGCCTTGGCTGGGTCTAGTCTACATTTTAATTTTCCACACTGCCTCAGATTACTGTTCTATGTAGGACTAACTACCAGGAGCAGCTATAGGGAGCCTGCTCCACTCCCACCCACTCCAAAAACCACCAGTGTCTAACTGTGAGTTGCCCTGGGACTCTTTGAGAGCTGGAAGTAAAGACATTCAGGCCTCATCCATCAGCAAGGAAAACTAAGGGCTGCTGGATTGTGTAGGTGTCACTTTGTATAAACACAAGTGTAGGTATCTACGCTTCCTTAATATTCCGCCGACACCAATTCACTTGGGATGCTTTCAAAACAACCTAGTAGCTAGTATAGTAAGCTTAGGAGTGAGATGAACACCAACACTGGACAGGATGAACGAAGATTGTTAGTGTATTAAGGGGGACATTATGTACATAAGGGAATACTGGTATTTACACTGGGGCCTTGAAGATGTCTGCTGATAGTTTCTGAAGATTTAAGAGACGCAGTTGCTTACAATAGCCTCGAAGTCAACCTCAGGCCAAATTCTCCAGACCTCCAATGCAACCAAATACAATGGTACCTCAGGTTAAGTACTTAATTCGTTCCGAAGGTCCGTTCTTAACCTGAAACTGTTCTTAACCTGAAGTACCACTTTAGCTAATGGGGCCTCCCACTGCTGTTGCGCCACCGGAGCACGATTTCTGTTCTTATCCTGAAGCAAAGTTCTTAACCCGAGGTACTATTTCTGGGTTAGCAGAGTCTGTAACCTGAAGCGTCTGTAACCTGAAGCGTATGTAACCCGAGGTACCACTGTACTCCCATGGCCTAGTCCAGCTACTGGGGGACAAATCTGCCTCTGAATCTCCAAGCTGCTCAGGTTGTACTTCTGACTGTTCGGGCAGTTTAGCCAGTTTCAAAATCCTGTCATGGATGTGTCAGTTGAGGGGCCAGATGGAAACAAGAGTTGTGAGGGAAAATACCAAAGTGAAAAGCCGAGGCCTAGATATTCATAACCACAAAACGACAATAACCTTGCAGCCCGATAGCTCAAGAGAGCACGAGACTCTTCACCTCAGGGTTGTGGGTTCATAGAATCATAGAATCATAGAGTTGGAAGAGACCACAAGGGCCATCGAGTCCAACCCCCTGCCAAGCAGGAAACACCATCAGAGCACTCCTGACATATGGTTGTCAAGCCTCTGCTTAAAGACCTCCAAAGAAGGAGACTCCACCACACTCCTTGGCAGCAAATTCCACTGTCAAACAGCTCTTACTGTCAGGAAGTTCTTCCTAATGTTTAGGTGGAATCTTCTTTCTTGTAGTTTGGATCCATTGCTCCGTGTCCGCTTCTCTGGAGCAGCAGAAAACAACCTTTCTCCCTCCTCTATGTGACATCCTTTTATATATTTTATATTTTATATATTTGAACATGGCTATCATATCACCCCTTAACCTCCTCTTCTCCAGGCTAAACATGCCCAGCTCCCTTAGCCGTTCCTCATAAGGCATCGTTTCCAGGCCTTTGACCATTTTGGTTGCCCTCCTCTGGACACGTTCCAGTTTGTCAGTGTCCTTCTTGCACTGTGGTGCCCAGAACTGGACACAGTACTCCAGGTGAGGTCTGACCAGAGCAGAATACAGTGGCACTATTACTTCCCTTGATCTAGATGCTATACTCCTATTGATGCAGCCCAGAATTGCATTGGCTTTTTAGCTGCCGCGTCACACTGTTGGCTCATGTCAAGTTTGTGGTCAACCAAGACTCCTAGATCCTTTTCACATGTACTGCTCTCAAGCCAGGTGTCACCCATCTTGTATTTGTGCCTCTCATTTTTTTTGCCCAAGTGCAATACTTTACATTTCTCCCTGTTAAAAGCTGTTCAAGCTCTGCGTTGGGGGAAAGATTCCTGTATTGCAGGGGGAGTTGGGACTACATGATCCTTGTGGTCATCCTTTCACCTTTGTGGTCCCTTCCAACTCTACCCTTTCGGTGTTTCTTCCTAAACGTTTGCTCGAGCCCCACAGATTTCTGCAGGACTTCCCCCGCCTCCTAAGGAGCTGCGCTTGCAATCGCAGCCTCCTGAAGCGGAATTCATCCTGAACGAGCATCCTTCGACAGAGGGCACTGCAATTCTCCCTAAGAAGACGAGCGAGACGAGGGAGCAGCGCCCTATTTCCTCGGCCCGCCCCTGCTTGGAGGGCGGCTCTCGAAGGAGCGCGCATGCCCTCAAGTCGCTCGGCAGCTGCTTCGCGGACGGCGAGAAAGGGGCACTTGCAGGCGGTGGAGCAGCGCGGCTGATGGCGAGCGGGGTAAGTTGGAGCCGTCGAACATTCCCCGGGGAAGCAGCGCGGGCGCCTTTCCCCTCCTGCGGGTGCAAAGGAAACGGGAGGCAACGCGGCACGGCGAAGGAGCGCGCCGCTGCTTTTTCCCTTGCAGGCCGAGCGTGCTTCCTCGTCTGCGCTCGGTGGGGCTTCCTCCCAGGGAAGCGCGCAGGATTGCAAGCCCACGTCTGAACTTGGAAAGCTTCCGAGTCGAGGTCAATTTAGGGGTCTGGGGGGGAGAGCCTTTTGCAACGGGCGAGCAGAGGCGTAGCTAGGCTCCCGGGCGCCCTTTGCGTTTTCGTTGCTTCCGACGAGGCGCCGGCAGAAAGGCACCAGCTTGGAGGTCGCGCCCCAGTGCGCACTCTACTCGGAAGTAAGCTCCACTTAAGTCAACGGCCCTTGCTCTCGGGGGTAAACATGCAGAGGGGCGCCCCAGGGAAATTCGTCAAGATGGGACAAAAACGCAGGGGAAAGCGGACTGGCACAGATTAACCGCTAGGGCTCCGGCGGCGGCCCATACTATTGTCCGGATTCCTTTAGCCTACATAAATTATAAAACTAGTGTTTGCGTTGCTCTTACGCTACACATATAATATACAGTGGTACCTCGGGTTACATACGCTTCAGGTTACATATGCTTCAGGTCACACACTCCACTAAGCCAGAAATAGTGCTTCAGGTTAAGAACTTTGCTTCAGGATAAGAACAGAAATCATGCTCCGGCAGCAGGAGGCCCCATTAGCTAAAGTGGTGCTTCAGGTTAAGAACAGTTTCAGGTTAAGAACGGACCTCCGGAACGAATTAAGTACTTAACCTGAGGTACCACTGTACCAGGTTCTAACTAATACCTCCTATAAAAACTTCATTTTGGCTCTTATTTCCAAAACCCTTTTATGCAAAATATGTAAATCATTTACTAATACCTTTTCCATATTTCACTCTTAAACTTGAAATTCCCTAACTGAAGGGGAAATTGAAGAATGCAAATATTTTACTTGGCATATGATCTTTGTGAACTTTGCTCTGTGAGAAATTAACCAGTTTTAGGGCTGGTTAAATTTTCTGTGACTGGTCCCTTGGCATACACACACATTAACCTTATTTTAAGCAGGAACACTACTGCTACAGTTTTTACTTACTTTTTCTATTACAAAAGTGTACAATATGGATATACAATAAAAACAAGTTAAAACATCCATGGCAGTAGTGTTTGTGCTTAGTTAGAGGTTGTCCCTGAATGAACAAGTTGTATAACAAGTTCATTTTCTTTTCTTGCACTCTTAATTGGTCAATTAGGACATTGCAGCCATGCAGCACTGGTCAAATAGCATGCGTTTCTTTTCAGTGACACTGGGAGTTTGTATATCTGTCGCTATTTTGCATAGAGGATTTGGGCACACTAATAACAGGAGTCATTATCAGTTTTATCTTTACCTTTTTAGAAACAAATGCTAAGAATTGAATTGCATTATATAAATTATATTAAGAAAAACCAATAGGTTGCCTCATAATACTTGCCCAGTATGTAGTTGCCATCTGCTGTAGGTGATAAACTGTACCCATTTGTAACAAACAGGATTACGTTCAATAATCACCAAGTTACATGGAGTTGATTTCTATCGGGTTAGTAACTTGATGTAGTTTTCACTTATTGTTCAAACATATTGAGGAGGTAGAGCTTCTCATCACCTCTATTTGCCTGGGTATTTGCAGGAATTTTTCCTGGGATGGGCGAGAGAAACAAGGTAAAAAATGGAAGGCCTATTGCTTCATGGAAATGAGAGGAACTGTGCCTGTATATTTTGCCTCATCTCTCAGGTTCTACAGATGCTAGAATTGTTTGGCCTTTCATAGACCATAGCTTTTGCGCTCGCATTTTTAAACTGATTTTATTTTCATGTGAGCCACTGAGATAACTTTTTTAGCCATGGGGCAGCCTGTAAATGATGCAAGTAAACAAATAGGGTGCCCCCACCATCACCAATACCTACACAACCAGCTCTCAGAGCTGTTTGACAATCTGTTAACCAGCAAAGGTCCAGTTTGAGCTCCCCCAGTTCTGACAGGGTGTCATCTCCGAAGCATCTGTAGTGTGTGATTTCAGCCTTTAAGGAAGGAAGCTCATTGTACAAGCTTGCTGTGCAATGTCATAGGGCACTCTTTCTATTTCTTATTTAGGTGATCAAATGCAAGGCAGCTGTTGCCTGGGAAGCGGGTAAACCACTGTCCATTGAGGAGGTGGAAGTTGGACCACCTAAAGCTCATGAAGTTCGTATCAAGGTAATGAAATAGTTGCTACATTGCTTGCCCTAAACCATTAGGGACTAGGATATTTGACCCAGAGGCATAGCTAGCTGCTTGGGCACCCTGGTGGGTAGGGAGCTTCCATGCAGTTCACCACTGTAGGGCGGTTGAGGGAGAAGCACAGGCACAAGACCCACGCTGCCATTTCGGGCAGCGTAGTGCTTGCCTGCAGTCCGCCTGCCGCCTCTCCCTCAGTTGCCCTACAACTCCAGTGCCCTGAAAACACAATGCCTGTCGAATAACCTGCTGAATCTGATTGTTCTTCATGACTTTGTAGATCATTGCCACTGCTGTTTGTCACACGGATGCCTATACTCTAAGTGGTGCTGACCCTGAAGGGAGTTTTCCTGTTATCCTGGGTCATGAAGGAGCAGGGATTGTGGAGAGTGTTGGGGAAGGAGTGACCAAATTCAAACCAGGTAAGGGGATTCTGCTTAAAATGCAAGGACCCTAATGCTCATCGTAGTTCGGCCAGCCCTTCAGCAGAAATATTTCCATTGCTTTGCATCAGAAGTTGCCTTGGAACAATTCGGGAGCACAAAACACGCCACTTGTATAAAATTATTAGTATGTCATGCTCTAATGGAACATCTAGTTTTAACACACTGTGCTTTTTATCAGTTAACAGTATTGGAAACATTTTTTTAAAAAATAAAAAACCAACTCTTTGTATTTTCCAGGAGACACAGTAATCCCTTTGTACATCCCACAATGTGGAGAGTGCAAGTTTTGTTTAAACCCTAAAACTAATCTCTGCCAGAAAATAAGGTTGGTCCTTTTCTCCCCTTCTTCCCCCTCCCCCATCTTTTCCTTTGTCATACAGAGCACGGACTTCAGTGCCAGGGGTTCACAAATGCAACAGCCAGATGGCCAAAAGCACACACTAATTTCTATGTGATCGCCAGCTCCCAGTTGCCCAGAACAAAGTGCAAATTATTTAAGCTTCGCAAATTCTTTCCAAATTCTTTGAGCTTTGCAGAGAGCTTGGCATCTGGAGAAGTCTCTTGCTTTGTGTAGAATGACAGAGACTGTATCCCTTTTCAATTTCTCTGGCACATAGGCAGAAACGTAATAAGGTATGGCAGATCTCCCCATTTGGCCTGCAAGGCCATTTCGGCCAAACCACACCCACCTGCTTTACATGTGATGCCACATGTGGCATTGAAAAGACCTGGCTCAGCCAAGAGAGTCTGCAGGCACCATAAAGCAGCAGCGATCAGCTGATTGTCAAGTCTTGCAAAACACCCTAAACTATATTCTGGTTGGCTTAATAAAGGTATGGCCCCAATACGATTTTTTTTTCTGATGGGTCTGTTGCTTTTTGGTGTGACCATAGGTGCTCTCTAAACAACACGTCTGTTCTGATTTTATTCTGCAGAGTCACCCAAGGAAAAGGAGTGATGCCCGATGGTACCAGTAGGTTCATGTGTAAAGGAAAACAGGTTCTCCACTTCATGGGGACAAGCACTTTCTCGGAGTACACTGTTGTTGCAGACATTTCTCTGGCGAAAATAGATGCTTCTGCTCCCTTGGACAAAGTCTGCTTGCTGGGATGTGGGGTTTCTACAGGCTATGGAGCAGCCTTGAACACTGCAAAGGTTGGGGTCCCTGACTTCCTGTTGATTTTTTTCTGACTCTTGAGCACAGAGTAGCGTTATATAATAATAATAATAATAATAATAATAATAATAATAATAATAATAATAATAATTTATTATTTATACCCTGCCCATCTGGCTGGGTTTCCCCAGCCACTCTGGGCGGCTTCCAACTGAATATCAAAACAATACAGCATCAGACATTAAAAACTTCCCTAAACAGGGCCACCTTCAGTTGTCTTTTAAAAGTAAAATAGTTGCTTATTGCCTTGACATTTGCTGGGAGGGCATTCCACAGGGCAGGTGCCACTACCGAGAAGGCCCTCTGCCTGGTTCCCTGTAACCTCACTTCTCGCAGCAAGGAAACCGCCAGAAGGCCCTCAGCGCTGGACCCTCCTTCAGGAATACTGGACCGAGGCTGTTTAGGGCTTTAAAGGTCAGCACCAAGACTTTGAATTGTGCTCGGAAACGTACTGGGAGCCTATGAAGATCTTTCAGGACCTGTGTTATATGGTCTCAGCCGCCACTCCCAGCCATATAATCCACACACAACAGAGAAAATATAGTACAGGAAGTTACAGCCCTCCCGCCCCCCCCCATACCCGAGCTGTGGCTCCACATCCCTGTCCTGAAAGTTAGAAGCACAGCTTGTTTAAACAGGAGTTAAGTTAAACCTTTGGAGGTACAGTATAACTTTGCTGGGGTGCTGATGAACTGCCTTTCACCTCCATGCCATTGCTGCTTCTGCCACTCCTTGCAGTGCAAACAGCTCATAAAACAAATTAAGTGGCAGAACCTTCCCTTAAACCTAATTCCACCCCCGCCCCCTTGGGAGACTTCATTGGGGAGGAAAAGGGTTTTAGCCCTCATCTGCTCACTTGCACCAGTTTGGCAGAGACCACTGTTAGTAACATTTGCTTGCAATTGTGAGTTGGGTCTGATCCCCTGACCACCAGGGCTTGCAAAGCACTGTGCACAGGGCAGTTAATTGGCTGTGTCAGCATGCCCCCTTTCGGCCCTCTGACGTCTTTACTTACCCCACATCTGACAGCTGGTGGGTATAGAATCATACAATTGTAAAGTTGGAAAGGACCATGAGGGTCACCTAGTCCAACAGGAACCTTTTGCCCAATGTGGGGCTCAAACCCACCACCCTGGCATTAAGTATGGCTTGACGAAAAAGACCTTGCATGCCTAATTAAGCCCGTGGGGCTGGAGATCCAACCAGTGAGTTAGAAGAGCCAGTGTCATGGACTGGCAGGGCTCTGAAGAGTGTGTGGCAGAGGCAGGGCAGGGGGCTGGGGAGTGACCCAGGAGAGTGGACCAGTGATTTATGGGGTTTGGCACAGTCCACAAGGCAGGAGCCAGGGCGAGTCGGGGCAGTTCAAGGCGAAGGCAGGTGTGTGGGAAGAAGGTACAGCTCAGATGAAGGACACGTCAGTAGACTCCCCACCTTCTCCCACCCTGCTCTCCCCTAGAACCAGGAGGGGCTTGAAAAGGGAAGAGCAGCAGTGACTTCCATGCAGAAGAAGTCCCAGATTGTGGGTATGCAATCCGTCAAGAGGAGGGTATATAAGCTGGAGGAGAGGCCCCACTGTTGCTGCAGCTGCTCCATAGGGCTCAGACCTGTGGACTGCTGCTTAGAGGCTACAAGTGTGTGAGAATGTGTATCCAGAGCTCTGGGGAAGCTGCTGTATTTCTCTAGCCAATAAAGAGTTAACTATCTGACATGTGTCTTCCTTATCTCAGATGGGCAGCGACAGCAAGCAATGATTTTAGCTTGTGTTACTAGTTCAAAGTAGGATGGCTGTTAATTCTAAGAGCAGACTTAACTCAGCTCAATGAGCCATTTGCAAGAGCCTGGTTTATTGCAGCAGATAGAGCTGTTATTTTTTTCGGTGTTAAGAACTGTTCTCCTTCAAGTGAGTGTTCTTTCTTTCAGGTGGAGCCTGGCTCTACTTGTGCTGTCTTTGGCTTGGGTGGAGTTGGGCTAGCAGTAATCATGGGCTGCAAGGTGGCAGGTGCATCCCGGATCATCGGGATTGACCTCAACAAGGACAAATTTGCAAAAGCCAAGGAATTTGGGGCCACAGAGTGCATCAGCCCCAAGGACTTCGAGAAGCCCATTCAGGAGGTCCTGGTGGAGTTGACGGATGGAGGAGTAGATTACTCATTTGAGTGCATCGGTAACGTTGGTGTCATGGTAAGTGTGTCTGTCCATAGGTAGCACCATAGGGTGAGCGGAGCCTGGAACATGGCGGGGGGGGCATGGATGGGAGCCATGGCATAATGAAAGTCATCAGAAATGCCTGGTGAAGGCCTGTTTCGTCTAGTCAGACCAGCATCCATCAACGCCATCTCCAGACCTGGGAAGCCTCTGCCAGTACTCTGGACTGCAGCCATGAAGGTTGCATTTAGATGCCATAGCCAATATCCATAGCATCTCTAAATATTTGCAACTGGTGATCTCTTGAGCAGCCTACCAATCGTTCCTTCTAAATATACTGTTTCCTGGAGCATCTCTCCAGGAACATTAGAAGTTGCCTTATCCCAAGTCAGACCACTGGTCCATCAAGCTCTGCATTGTTTACCTTGGCAGCAGCTCTTTCCCATCTGGTACCTGAAGATGCTAGGACTGAACCTGGGATTGTCTGCACGTGTTCTGCTACTAAACTATGCTTCTCTTCTACCCATCCACTTCTTTTATTTGTATCACTTGCTCCTCCTTTCTTTCATGTCCCACAGAGAGCAGCCTTGGAAGCATGCCACAAAGGTTGGGGAGTGAGTGTCATAGTTGGTGTTGCTGCTTCCGGTCAAGAAATTGCCACCCGTCCATTCCAGCTAGTCACTGGACGAACATGGAAAGGGACTGCCTTTGGAGGTATAACTTTGCTGGGGTGCTGATGAACCTGTCTTACATAGGGCAGTCACAATATGTTCTTGTGCATGTGTGCATTTCTGCACAGGAAATGGACAACTGTTAATGAATCTCATGAACCTTAAAAGGCTAGCAAACTTGTGGCATAACCCTTCCATGTATACATCAGGACATTAAGAGAGGACATCAAAATTGCAAGAGACATGTGTTCCAGTCTTACACTCCAATCCAAAACAGGATATCCCGTTTCTAAAAGCATGCATTGCACTTGCCCATGTAGACTTTCTACTTAGAAAAAGCCTAGAGGAGATTCCACAATTTTTCTTAATGCAATACATTCCTAAGTATCTTCTGGATGATCATCTTCATTAGTAAAGGGTATCTTTAAATTATACACACAGTCGTACCTTGGTTTTCAAAGAGCTTAGTTCACAAACAACTTGGAACTCGAACGTCGCAAACCCGGAAGTAGGTGTTCTGGTTTGCAAACCTGGTTTGCAAACCCGGAAGTAGGTGTTCTGGTTTGCAAACATGAGAGCATTCCTGTCTGCTGCGATTTTAACGCAAGTAGCTTGTTACTGCCCTGCAACTTTCAGGTAGTCAGTTCAGTATTGTGCACAGACAATCCCAAGGCTGCACCATAGGGTGCTGAACCTGTGGTCTTCCAGATTTTGCTGCACTGCAACTCCAGTCTTTCTTGACCATTGGCCATGCCAGCAACATCTGGAAGGCTCCAGGTTTCTTACTGCTGCTGCAGCCACATTACAAATGCAGTAATATAGCATGCCAAGGATAGCCAAGAGACAACTCTCCCTTTCTAGCTGAGAGAGAGAGAGAGAGAGAGAGAGATGAGTTTTCTTTCAGGCTTGCATCATTAAGATTTCCTTGTCTGGCACAGATACTATTGTTGTAATGCTGCTTCATCCATCTTGCTGTGTCACATCACATTTGGTACACAATAATTTCATTTTCTAACAGGTTGGAAGAGTGTAGAGAGTGTTCCGAAGCTGGTAGCAGAATACATGTCCAAAAAGATAAAAGTGGATGAATTTGTGACTCACACTTTACCGTTTAACAAAATTAATGAGGCTTTTGAACTCATGCATGCTGGAAAGAGGTAGGTACTGTCTGCTGTTTGTCAACAAGTTTACCTTTTATATATTGTGTGCTGGGACAGATTTTAGAATGACAACATCACTGACAGCACAATCTCATATATGTCTATTCAGAAGTTACCTTTTAGTTACCTAAATTGTATGTTTTTTGGGACAGGAGGGTGCATATTTATTGTAAAAGCAACCATTGAGAAAGATTTCTCTCTTTTTCCTTGGCAAGTTTCTCTCTCCCTTTATCCTGCCAACATAGAGTAGTCTTCTTTTCCTCAAAACAACCCTGTGATGTTTTGTTTTAGTGGCTGCCCCAGTGCCCCCATGATCATCAGGAGTGAATAGCGTCTCTCCTACTCAAAGCCTTGCCCATAGGATCAGTGTGACCAATGGTGACACCATATTGCAGAAGGCTGCATGATACCGTGCCAGTTTTCTTAAATAAGATCAAATCAAGTTTGACAGCACAAATCAAATTCATGATCTCAGCTCTTTGCTTTAACTCTTGCAGCATCCGAAGTGTCCTGAAGTTTCAAGAAGCCTGAAGAAAACTTCCACTGCAGTTCAACTCGGTGCAACAGTAATTCAGGAGGCGCTGGTCAAAAATGATTTAGGAAAAGCTGTTCCAGTTAGAAGCATCACCTGCTCTTGACAATGTGAAGAACAAAATGCTGATCTTAGACACATCTAATATCTGTTCATGTCTTACTGTACCACTAAGTGCCAGAAATCTCTGCGGTTAAGCAGTTTATTGACTGCTGTTAGACTGATTCTCAAGTACAATCAGTGTCTTTTTGTTCCTGCAATTGAGAGGTATTAACCCAAGTAGAAGAATTATGATTAAAACCTTTTTCTTATGTAGGCATACAGCTGCGTTGTCCCCTTTTCTTAAATGAATCCGGGTTATGGCATGCAAGTTTGGAGGGTGTTATTTCACACCTGGACTGAATCAGTGGAGAGCAGGAAAGGCATGCTACAAAAAAATAAATAAATGTTCTCTTGTTGTAGGTCAGGACATGTCAAGGGTTTTGTTTTAGATGAAACAGATGAGCTTTTGCCAGCTTACAAAAGCTAGTGTTTGCAGGTCTGTGGCTAAGATGCTTTCAAACTTGGGGCCAAATGGGTTATGCAGGGGGCCAGGTGCACCCCTCCCCGAAATAGCAGGTGGGAGGAGCTCCAGAGCGGTCTCCCCTTTGCCCCACTAGCTTACTTTTTTAAAAAAATGCAGCTATGATGTCATATTGAAAAAGCATGTGAACCAGAGTGGCTACAACTCTCATAACAGGTGTAGTTGATGGTTTCAATTTCAAATCTGGCTTCTTGTAAAGCAGTTGCTATGACATCATCCACTGCAATTTGAGAACTTCAGTCTACGAGGATGGAATATTGACAGGAGAAATGGACTCTGATCTGGGCTACTTCAACTGCGTACTCTGTCTTATCAAAAACTTCTGGAAAAGGCCCTGCAGCAAGAAGTCCCCCATTCTGCAGAATCCAGTATCCAAAACAGGCTCGTCCCTGAGCATAGCAAAGTAAAGGCAGGCAAGTTTAGCAGCGCCCTCTCTAAAAATGCCAAGCTTCCCATTTATTGGACTAATACTAGCACAATATATGGGGAGGGTTTAATACACCCCCCATGCAGTAACTCCTGCTAACTCCTTTTAAGCTTTGAAAAAAGACTGTTCTACTTGCATCTCATCCTATTCCCCCCCCCCCCCCTTTTGCAAGGGTGGTAAATTAATCTACACATGCAAATTAATCTACTGAAATTTAAGGGACCCAAGTCGTGTTCCTTAATTTCAGTGGCTCTACTTTGAATAAATCCTAGTTTCACAGCACCATTTGCCATATAGTCCTGCATTACATTATTCTGTATAACTATGGTTTAGGCTTGCGTGAGTTGGAAAAACGTACACAAAAAAATTCCTGCCTTCACCTTCATGGGTTGTTTTCCTAGCCAAACCCCAATTCAGCAATTACTTACCAGGCTTCTAGCTAAGATTTTTTATATTAAAAGGTAGAGCCTGGGCTATTAAGAGAGCTTCATCTGTACCAGAGGGAAGATTTTGCATATGCAAAAAGTTGGTTAAAATATAGAACATTCCTCTCCCCTGCCCAGTTGATTTTCTCACCATTAAGTCTTTATAGAGCTGCTTGCAATTCATGAGGGAGGAGGCAGCTTGTCTTACCATTCAGGAAAGAACACTATAAATGTCTGATTCCACTTTGTTTGCAGATTGAAAATGTGCATTAAAAAGCACATGTAGTAGGATCAGTTGGGCCCAGGGCTGAACATGCCCTTTTTCATCATCACTGAATGGTTTCCCTGAAGAATCTCTAGATTTAATTCCATGAGCTGAAGTCAAATCCTTTAATCAAGGAGAAGATTAAAAGGGAGAAGTAGGTTATACTGCTTAAAAGTAACTGGCAAAATAGACTCCAGGGTCAACCATCCAGACTTTTAATCTCCTTAAATGTATTGCATACATTGGTTAACTCCACTCAAGATATATTGCAGCCTGTTTTGTTAAAATTTCTGAACATGCACGAAAGTGCTTGTAACATTTCTGAGTCACTTTACCGCCTCTTAAACACATTACAGAATGAAAAACATTGTCCCAACAATACACTTTCAGAAAGAAAAAAAAACTGAGGCACTCTGGGAAAGATTTCTTTCAATTTCTTGTTGAGTTTAGTCACAACCGCCCTAAGCTGTCTAAAGAACTGAAGTTATGTGCTGTTGACATGTGTAAGATGCTGAGGGCTTTTTGAACTCCTTGCAATTCTTCTGACGAGATGTCCGACACCAGAGTAGAAATGTGGCATGTTGTGCCCATGATTTTATGACCTGATTTCTCTTCACTAGTTTACTGAACTCCCAACATTGTAAGGTTAGAGTGGGCACTAGGCAAGAAAATGTGGTTGAAAAAAACACCTTTCTCTGGAATGGAAGCCTCAGCACCAACTGCCTAAGCCCAACGAAACAAATCTTCGCCAACAGCAGTAGTAGTATCTCCCAGATCTGTATTACAAAGTTACCGCTGGAAAAAGTGGGAGGATAAATTATGCCAGAATTGCCCGTACTGTACCTGACCTAAGAACACAAGCAATTTCAAGGGCTGTCCAATTTTTGCTTCTTTCAAGTGCATTATCTTTGCTTAGAACAATTTGCTTTGGTGGAACAATTGCAGTGGGTAACTGGAATATCGCACAATTTCCACAAAGAGCCATGAAAAGGTGGTGAGACTGCAATATAAAAACAGGATCAGCAACTTTTTCTCTATTCTGTAGACACAGTATTCAGTCTTGGATCCCCATCATCCCTCCCCACTGGCTAAAGTGGTTGGGAATTATTATTACTACTATTATTATTATTATTTAGAGAATGATGGGAGTTGTAGTCCCATAGTACGGGGGGGGGGGGGCAAAGTCAAACGCTTGATATAGACCAATTCTCATGACTACTTGGTGAAACCTCTCTCCTTCAATCCAGTGAGGTGGTTTTTTGGCCATCCCAGAATGGGAGTATCCAGAACAGAAGTAGCAATCCAAACAGAGAGCCATTGATCCAGCTTCTGCAAAGTAGCATGTCACAATTTCTGTAATATTAACTGAAACCATGCACCAAGTGGTCTGCCTGGCAGGCAACCACTTGGCCATGGTGACATGCACATAAATTTACTGCAGATTAGAAAGAAGCTGTTAAAGAGATTGGTCTTGGACCTCTGGGACATGCCCTTCTTTAGAATGCACACAGGAGAACAGAAACTTCCCCATTTCAATCACATTCCTTATCTAAAATTAAAAACTAGCTGCTTCAAAGTGAACCTTGGAACATCATTGGCTGCCAAGCACTACCCGTCTTGAGGCCGTGTTTTGGTAAAAAATACAAACTGCACAGGGCAGCATTTCAGTAATTTTGTCCCTCCCCAGCCCCCTTAGACAGAGAACTACCTGTAGCAATTGTCAGCCAAAGAGAAACAGGCCCATCAATTAACAGGCAGATATTATACTTCCATATACAGTAACAACAGGGTGGAAGAGGGGTAGACAGAACAAAATTCCGATTCAACATTTTCAAGTAGAAAATTCCACCGCTGAATTATACACAGATGAAAGCCCAGTCCATTTAAACAGCTAAGGAAGGGTTGTCTTTGGAACAAGAAAAAGTTTAAACTCTCAGGTGTTGTAAAAACAGAAAGGCTTGTTTCTGAATCCTTGCATCCACCACGAAAAGAAGCTGTGTGTGGCTGCTGAGAATGGCGGCAGTGACAGAAGCCCGGCTGAGGGGGTGAAATGAGGTACCATAAGGACAATGATTTGAAGGGAAAAAAAGAAAAGTTCAAACAATGTTGGGGTGTCAGGAGAGCAGAGACTGAGGCTCTAAAATCTCTCTGCTTTTCAAGCCTACGGCATTAACCTCTCAATGCAAGGCTGCATCTCCTACCTACAGTCAAGAAGAAGAAAAACAGGTGATAAATTCCCCCCCTTTTAGCCTGTACTCTTAGTGAAACACATAGTACAGAGCAGAAGAGATGCTTGGGTTCAGGCCTCCCAGCTTAGTCTACACTAGCACTGAGTCATGAAGTGAGGGCGAATGCTATCCAGCCGGCGGGTTAGGATGTCACACCCAGTATCTGTGACCAGAAGTGTGTGTTCAAACTGGGCAGAACGCTTCCCATCTCGCGTCACAGCAGTCCAGCCATCAGGCCAGGTCTCATCTTGCCACCCACCTAATGAGAAGAATGCAAAAATTTAGAACTTGTTTAAAGGGGGGAGAACGTCATACATTTTTTAAAGGAGTCTGATCGGCAGTTTCAGGTTTTGGTGTTGTTGTTTTTACTTTTGTACAAATAGCCTTGATGCCTGTGTCTTTTCTTCCTGCGCCTCCTCTATTCACTTCCATTTTTGTTGTTGACTGGGGTGTCCTGCTGACACTCATAATATACTATCCCAGCATATTGCTTCCATTCATTCGTCTATTCGTTATTTATTTTATGAACCACTTTCTATGAGGCGTATCAAAGTGATTCCAGTATAAAAAGAATGGCCAATAAAAGCATCAATAATACAGCACAAATTATCTCCTTAATCTAACTAAGGTCTGCATTGTGCAAAATGGTTGGCGGATAGAGAATCTACCTTACCAAATCTGTTAACAATGGCTGAAAATGGTCTGAAATGTAATTGTTACACAAAAAGGTAGAGACTAGGTAAAAGGTTGAGAAAACCAAAGACCACCTCAGAATCTCTTGAAGTAAAGTCTTTTAAGAAATATGATGCTTAAGAGTGCGGCTCTTTTCTGGTGTCTAATTGGACCTGGAATGTTTTTGCGAGAATTTGACTGTTCATATGACCTTGTTAAGAACTGGTAACATTTCACTTAGATGACTTTACGGGTGATAGAATCCTTTGTGCCCACATGAACAAGTTGTAATGCCAGGAATACAGTACATACTGCAAAGACATTATTCAGTAATGCTCAGTAGGAAATTGCTGTTGTAGTAAATAAGTTATATGTGAGCCACAAAGCATTGAGAAGCATTAACCCTGTAGGTGTTTCCTGAGCAGAGACCAAGAAAAGTCATTCAGAAAAATGGCTGCAATCAGAATTAGATCCACAGCTGCATAATTACCTTCACAAATCATTGGTTCTATTGTAAACGCATGGCCAGGCTTCATTACACCAACAGCCTTATTTTCTGAAAAGGCAAAAGGGATCAAGAGAGTGTAAGAGTTCGCAGAAGGTAAGAGATACAAGATAAAATGCAATGGGAACTTAATGGTGGTAATTTTGTTTCTACCTCTGGATTGGGATGCAACACAAAATTGCGGTTTGTGCCAACCATAGTGTTGAAAGGTCAAACTATGGTTTTTTGAGTTCTGATTTACAACATGCAAACCATCACTTGACTGCTTTAGTTTCCCATCTGCTCAACACTCAGCTTAAGTTCACTCCTGCCCCATTTCCATGGAGCAGCAGCCTCTTTAGGTGAAGTAATGGGCCCAAAGTCATTTGTCAATTCAGAATACAACCAGTCCCAGTTAGCACAAACTATGGTTTGCAAATCAGCCTCACAACTGGTTTGTAAATCCAAAAGAAACCGTGGTTTCAAAGCAGGCTCAGGTTCAGTTGTTAAAATGATCCACAGTTTAGCTAAACAGCTCACCATTCCGCATTATTCCTGAGACCAAGGCACTAGCTATATTTGAGGAGATACATGTGTGGTCTATACAGGAGCACAGACCAAATTGTGGAGCCAATATTGTGAAGTCAGTCTCACAGAGGACATGTAACGTATGTCAATATGCATTAGAAGTCTTTCTCTGGGTGCTCCAGCCAGGTAAAAAAGCAGGTGTGTGGCAACTCGGGAGAGTCCTTTCTCACTGGTGGTGTTTGTTTGTGGACTGCCCTTCCACAAGAAGAAAAGTCCGCTGCAACTCACTTGCTTTGTAATTTTATTGCTGTTGGTTTTGAGTGTGGATGGCACTGTTTTAAGCTGTCCTTTTTCTGCTCTTAGGTTATTAGATTTCTTTTTTAAACAACAACCTTAATTGTTCTGCTGCTTTTATTGTTGAACTGGTGGTCTTTGCATGCCATTTCAAACATACAGAGATGATAATAATATCAATAAATATATAGCGGCTTCATAAAGGCAGACCTTTAGCCCAGCTCTGTCTGCTTCAAATGGCAGCAGTTTCATTAGATCCTTTGTACTGGGAATAGCAGAGACAGAAACTGGGGCTTCCTGCATAGAAAGCAAATACTCTCCTACAGCCTTCCTTAACCTAATGCCCACTATATGTCTTTGACTCCAACTCCCAACAAATACAGCCATGTTGGCTGGAGCTGACGGGAGTTTTAGTCCAAAACATCTGAAGAACACCAGGTTAGAGAAGGCTGCCTTACCGCCTTGCTTCCGACCTATAATAAGGCGTATTTAAGCTAATAATCGCTGTCACAAGGATGGTTAGAGAAGGAGGTTACTTTTTGCTCTTGTGCCAATCTGAATTGAACTATGTGAAGTATGTACCTCTGCTATCTCTGTAAAACTTACCCCAAAAGCTCTTTATGGCTACAGCTCACAGGATGTGGGAATTCATTATTTTAGTCTGGGGAAGTGCATGGAATAGTTAATTCTTAATGATTGCTATCAACTGAGAAGCAGCAGACACTGCCCATACTTACTGGCATAATGTGGCACATTGGGAGCTGTGTGGAAAAGCTTATGAATCCCATGCCCGCAGTAGCTCCGAACTACGGAAAATCCATTGGCTTGAGCATGTTTCTGTATAATATTTCCCAGCTCTCTATATCGAACACCAGGTTTCACTGCAAAGTAAGTCATACGTTACTTTACTAAAATGAACACAAACAGGATCAGCTAATTGATGAAGGCAAAGGTTATTATTTGTATATCTGCCCAGCAGAAATGATCCTTTGTGTGCACAAGAACATTCAGCAACAGGCAAACACTACCCCTCAAAGGAATTCTTACGGCAGAAAAGTATTCTAAGGGAGGGAATTCTAATCTAATACTTCAGAAATGCAAGATTCAAATTCTGATATTCAGACACTTATGCTGGTAATCTTTTCCAATCTAGCTTTCACTGCTAAAAATAATAAAGAAATGAACCTTTGCAAATGCCAAACATTTCATGGGAAATAACTCCAGTCATCTGTGCAACCTACGCTTTTTAATGTTTAACTGTCAAAGCTCACTGTCTGGCCTATTTGCAGACTATCCCACAAACAAAATCAAAACAAAAAGCTTACAGCGTGCCTAAAGCTGATAAATTTCAGAGTATGCCTTCAAACACTTCTGTTTATTTAATATTTATCACCCCTTTGTAAGGACAGAAATCTGACAAGATAAACAGACTGCAACTATCAAGATATCCAGAAAGAAATCCTGAACTTGAGGCTCCATCTCTTTCATAGCTAAATCTCCACAAAGGAGTCCATTCAAGCCTGAGTATTCAAGCAATTTATTGCAATTAATCACTCCAGATTGATCTTTGTATGCCATTCAGTAGCACTGAAGGTATAGCTTTTGGCAGTGGTTTGGCACAGTGCATTACCTTGGATTAAGGCACACTCCATAATGACACAGCACCCAGAATATCTAGCAGTCTATCAGTCGCATGTCAGAGATAAAACAAGAAAGAAAAAATGAGACATAAAACCATAGGCTCCAGCCAGCCCTTACCTGCATCAATGGCTTGCATTAGGCACTCGTATGTCGTCTGAACTAGCCTCTTTGCACCCTCATCAACTTCCCCAACGTAAAATGTCTCATTGAGATCCCCATGATAACCATTACGATAAACAGTAATGTCCACTGTAAAGAACAAGAGAAAACATTGTGTTTCCTGTATTTCATGTTTCTGACCCTAAAATTATTATAAAAGAAATGTGATTATATCGAGGAAAGATGCCATAAAACCAGCAAGTACAGAGGGAATGAGAAGCTATATTAAGAAGCTTTCCTGACAACATTAAGGCTATGCACACTTTATTAGGAGTAAGCACCCATGAACGCAGTGCTTCCAAGGAGGCATGCAAAGGATTACACTGCAAATCGACTTCTGTCGTCCCCAGACAGGTCAGAGTGAATGGGTAACAATGTCATATTGGAGAAGGAAGGGGGAACTTCAAGATAAAAAACAACCAGCTGTAGCCAATAAAAAAATCCTTTTGACAGCAGTGCCCTAGTTTATGATGTGCGTAAACTGTAAGAGTTAACGTGGAGGCAATTCTCCTTTGAGAAGGTGGACTTCATGGGACAAGCTTTAGGCCTCTTACAGCCCTAGGATCTGGGGATGAAAACCAAGAGTGGAGAAGCAGAGCCATAGGCTCAATGTGAGAGCGTTTGCTCTACATGCAGAATGTCCCAGGGTCAATCTGCATCAACTCCAGCTTTTAAAAAAGGGGTGCAGAAAGACCTCTCATGAGACTTGACAGATATAAGTTTACTTGGCCACAGTTTCTGTTTTAAAACGTCTCACTGCTGGTCAGAAGGGACACTGTGCTAGACACAATCCTGGTCTGATTCAGTACAATAAGCCTGCACCTTACGTGCATTTGGCTTCTACGATTCCAACCATACGCAGCTGAAGGCAAGCTGGTTGAAACTGCACACGTCGACTCCCAAGCAAGGTGGAGAGCATAAAAGCTCTTTCGCACCAGGTCTGCTTGGGCTACCCGGCACAAAAAGAGCATTTAAGCTCTCTGCCTTGCTTGCTGGGCAAGGCCTGCTCAGTGTGCCAGTTCTCACTCTGCACATCCCACTAACTGTGGGGCGGCTTACAAGGGCTTGGGTATATGCTATTTTCGTGCATATATGTAACCTTTGGAATTGAACCTCAATGTAAGAGACAAGCACACTGTATAAGGTAACTTCATGGGGCTTGAGATCAGAGGGTTACAACCAATGAAGTTGTTCCATTAACACAAAACCCTCCTCTCCTTCAAGCCCTACCCCGGCCCCAAAATCTTCTCCAGAAGACTGGGGAAAGCCTAAAAAAAGTTTTCGGAGGGACAGGAGCACACACGGAGAAGTCCCACTGCACAGGCAGAAGTCTTTGGGCTAATGGGACGATTTTGTTGGTTAGAACCCACAGCTTTGCAGGGTCCAATTTTAGGAGGCAAATTTCAAGTAGCTCACTCCACAATAGTTCCAGAACAACTCATTATTTATTCCAATATGATTTCAGAAGACGTGCAGGAAGGCACAGACCAATCACTTGAAAAGCCAAAGTACTTGGGTAGGGAGCCAACAGGCAATGCAATGAATTATATCCTGCCACTATTGGAAGATATTTAGAATGCACTGTTGCAATTCCTCCCCCACCACACACATTTCCTCCATCTAAGGTCGCTGTGCTATCATTCACCAGGATGTATAGCAGTACTGGCCGCAAAAGGGATCAGTGCGCCTGAGCCCAGTTCACACATCCCATATAGAATATTCATTTGCAGCTTTGCTTCTGCACAATAGAAAAAAAGAAATCTCTTATGGAGAACACGCCCCCCCCCCACCAGCACAGCTTGCAGTTTAATTTACATGCACCTAAGCAAGAGAAATGAGTTTCACCATCAGAATTTTTTTAAAAAACCAGTAAGACCAACCTGTATTTCCAAGGCGGGTGGGGGGAATCCAAATATAAGTCCTATTCATTAGTGGCATCTTTCCAAACATCATACCAAGTTTTTTAAAGGATACTAAAATTACTTAATCGGTTTTCCTACCATTAACGATATCACCCTCTTGTAAGCGTCGCCTGTCTGGGATTCCATGGCAGATCACTTCATTTACTGACGTGCAGCAAGACTTAGGAAAATTATAATAATTCAGCGGGGAAGGATAGCAATTTCTGGCAATGCAAGCCTGAAAGAGATTTTGAAATATTCATATTATTCTAAAGGAGTTAGGACAAAGGCCTAAGTGTGACAATCTGGAAATATGATCCACCAAACCAGCATGACTTATGTCCAAGTCAATTTATTTAGGAATGGGCTGGTAACCTTTTCCTAGACCAAATGTTTCAGTGCTGTGCTAAGCTTCTGGTTTACATGGGGGTCTTCTTAACCAAACAGTCCTGTGAAACACAGCTTGCTACTCTACCCTACATTAACAGCTGTCTGACTCATATGCACATTACATGCTTCCATGTAACATATCCACAAGGGGGCGGAAATCTAAATGGTTTTTTGAGAATAATCTGCCCCTGGCTGTGAATTCAGGAGCTGGTGCACTGAGGTAGCCAAGGGACTGAGCTCTGAACCAACAAGTCCCCAAGTCAAATGTTCCCCATACCACAAACTCCAGACAGATTTAGGCAAGTCATAGAATCATAAAATTCTAGAGTTGGAATGAACCCTAAGGATCATCTAGTCCAAGCCCCTGCAATGCAGAAATATGCAGCTGTCAGGCTCCGGAGACTCGGCTTCCTCCCTCCCTTTGGCCGTAGATAAGCAGGACAAAGTGAAAATAGTCCCTTATCATTTAAAGTGTCTTTAATGATCACAGAAAGAAAAGAAAAAACAGAGGGGACTTCCGGAGGCGGCGCGACCGGTAATGGCTGCCTTCTCCGAGTAAGGAGAAGGGAGCTCCGCTGTAAACGGGTCGTCCGCTACGGCGAAGCGGAGACCCATTCAGGAAAACCACAGGTGGCAGAAGCCTGTGGTCTCGGGACCCGGCGGGCGCCAGAAGCAGCCCCCAAAACGCTGAAGGGACCCCGTAAGGGGCTCCGGATCGCGGAGGGGGTAGCGGCGCTGTGGGTCGTTGCGCAAACAGCGAAGTGAAGCCGCGTTGCTGTTGCCGGTCAGCGCTGTCCTTTCTTCCTGCAACTTTTCTGAACTTTGGAAACTACAACCCGTGAGTAAATTTGGACATTGAAAACTTTCTGAAACTTTTGTCAACTTTCTGAAACTTTTTGAGAACTTTATGAAACTTTTAAAACTTTTTTAAAAAAAAAAGTTGAAATCTGGCTGAAAACGGAGTGAGGATAAGCAGGAAGCCCATCTCCCGCTATACTGAACTTTAAGCAAAGAGCAGGAGGAGTGGAGACAAAAAGTTATGCGTTAACTAAATGCTGGCACCCTGTTAAAGCAGTTTTCTGAGTGAAAGACTTTGAGCTATTGACTTTTGCTGGTTATATTCGGGGTGCATTGATATCCTTCTTCTGTGGCACCAGTGGATTATAAAATAAATAAGAATCTCTGGTGCTGGAGCTGCCTGGATGAGCACCAGTTTGCAACTTTGGATACATTGAATTCAGGTTTTGAAACATTCTGAGTTGGAACTGGATACTTTGAAACTGTTGCAGTCAAGGCACTGTAAGAAACACTGTTTCGCTTTAAGTTTTACTCTGCTAAAAATAATACATTGTGGAGGCGATGGACATGGATTTAAATTTATAAGTTTAACTTGGATTTGATCTTTTCCCTGAAGACGTATTAAGCTCCCTCTAGAGGATTTTGGACTTACAGCAGTGACTTTGTTTTACTTTCCCTTTCCCGGCCTCTGTTTGACTATTGTATCTGGGACTCTGCTTTCTCATGGGAACAACTTGGATTGACCTTGGATTACAGATAACTTTGGAATGAGTGGCGCAAGGAGAAGAGGAAGGACTAAACAAACAACTCTAACTTTATCTGCAGCCTCACAGCGTAGATCTTCTGTGCCGGCCTTGCCTTCCACTTTGCCTCCAGACATAGAGGCGGCCTCCCTAATACAGGCAGGGGAGGGTGAGACAGAGGAGCTGCACCTGGGAGATATGGCTTCAGGGACAAGTAGCTCTGTCTTGGAGAAAATTTTGGAGAAACTGGAGGCTCTGGACAAGAAGGCTGATTTGCATACAGCTAAAATTGAACAGAACACAGAAAGCTTGAATAAGCTGACTGGACAAGTTGCACAGAATGCCCAGTCTATTGGAGAATTAAAGGAGGCTGTAGGTGAAAATCGTAAACTGGCTGAAGATACTAGTCAAAGATTGGAAGAACTTGAGAAAGAAGTAAGACCACTCAGCAAACAAGTTGGAGAACATCAGATTTACTTTTTGATGACAGAACTGCGAAACAGGGAGACCAACTTGAGGATACGGTCAATACCAGAGGTGGAAGAAGATAATTTTATTGAATTTCTAACTAAGGAATTTGCCAAGTTTTGGAAGTTAGAGGAAAAAGACTTTAAAATTGTATCTGCTTTCAGGCTTGGCAGAGTCAGAAGGACAGAGAAGCCCAGAGATTGTTTGATAACACTGAGATCAAAGGAGGAAAGGGACAAGATTTTGGGCCTGCACTACGAAAAGTCACTAGACATTTTGGGCAAGAGAATTGAAATCTACAAGGACATTCCTAAGCAGTTGCTGGACCTTAGATCTAACTACACGGAATTGGCAAGACTGTTGAGAAGCAACGCAATTATCTTCAGGTGGGAGTTTCCACAAGGATTATCCTTTACCTACAGAGGGAGAAAGATCAAAATCAAAACAGTGGAAGATAGAGACAAGTTTTTGGGAGCACACGGAGAAGACCTCCACAAAGGACTTGGATTGCCAGCGCCAGAACTTCCAGAGGAGCCCGCCCCCTCGGATCCTCAAGGACCGGAGAACAAGGTACCACCCCAGAAAGAATAACCAGACCTATCCAGGATGTCTCTGCAGCTTTTGAGCTGGAACATAAATGGCTGTAACAGTCCCGAAAAAAGGTCTAAAATTTTTCATATTTTAAAAAAGGAACAATTGGACATTATATGCTTACAAGAAACACATGTGATTAGGCTCCATAGAAAGGTGTTAATAAATAAAAGGCTTGGTCAAGAATTTATATCATCGGATACAGTTAAAAAGAGAGGTGTAGTGATCTATGCAAAAGAGAGCCTTTCACCAAAATTTCTCTTTAAAGATGAAAGTGGAAGAATCCTCGCAATAGAAGTACAGTATCAAGGAGAAAAAATTTTGATATTAGGAATTTATGCTCCAAATGAAGGAAAATCGGATTTTTATAAGAAGTTGCACGAGACCATGCTGGATTATCTGGATTACAACAACGTCATCATGATGGGGGACATGAACGGGGTCGTATCAACAAATATGGATAAGTCACAGAACCAGAACATTACTAAAGAGGGAAGACTACCTAAGACCTTTTTTGAAATGACTGACAATATGGACTGGGTTGACATCTGGAGAGTTAGAAACCCCCTGGGAAGAGAAGGAACATTCTTTTCTGAAGCTCAACTGACTTGGACACGAATCGACCAAATATGGATAACTAGAAGTCTGGCACCTAAGGTGAGGAAGGTGGAAATCTGCCCCAAAACATGCTCCGACCATAACGCCTTGAGAATGGATATGACATTGATCCCAATCGGCTCCTTTAGATGGAAGATGAATGATGGCCTGTTTAGAGACCAAAGAATTGTAAAGAAGGCCCAAAAAACCTTAAAGGATTATTTTGAGATTAATTTGAACACTACGGTGGAAAAAAGAACTATCTGGGATGCAAGTAAAGCTGTGATGAGAGGGTTCTTGATTCAACAGAATTCCTTAAAGAAAAGACTGCAAAATGAAAAGAAAGATAAAATTCTGGAAAGTATCAAAGAGTTGGAGAAGAAGTTAAGATCTAACCCGAAGTCCCAACCGATTCTGAGAGAAATTAAACTTTATCAGGCGCAATATTCCAAGCTGATAAATCAGGAAATAGAATGGAAGATTAAAACAATGAAACAAAAAACTTTTGAATCGGCAAATAAATGTGGGAAACTGCTAGCTTGGCAGTTGAAAAGGAGACAAAGATTAAATACAGTAACAAACTTAGAGGTTGAAGGAAGGAACATTCAGAACCCGGGAGAGATTAGAAAGTGCTTCCAGAGGTATTTTAAAAAGTTATATACTCAAGGGCCACAAGATGAAATAGAGATTACACAATTTTTGGAGAGAAATGGATTAGCAAAGCTGTCAGAAGAAAATAGAACAATTTTAAATGGCAAAATAACACGACAAGAGATTGAACAGGCCATCCTGAGTCTGAAACAGGGCAAATCACCAGGGCCAGATGGACTGACCTCTAACTACTATAAGACATTGAAGGATTATTTGATACAACCTTTGTTGGAGGTCAGTAATGAAATAATGGAGGGGAAGAAGGCGCCTGAATCGTGGAAAGAAGCATTTATCACATTGATTCCAAAGTCAGAAACTGAAAAGACACAACTCAAGAATTACCGTCCCATCTCCCTTTTAAATGTGGATTACAAAATATTTGCAGATGTTTTGGCACGAAGATTTAAAAAAGTTTTAAGTGAGATAATCCATAAAGACCAGGCAGGCTTTCTCCCGGGCAGACATATGTTTACTAACACAAGGAACATCATAGACATATTGGAACTTTTACAAACAAACATAAACACTAAAGCAGTTTTAATTTTTATAGACGCGGAGAAAGCCTTTGACAACATATCTTGGAAATTTATGAAGGGGAATTTAAAAGAAATGGGAGTGGGACGGGGGTTTGAGAACGGGATTGAGGCAATATATTCAGAACAAAAGGCTAAACTGATAGTTAACAATGTGGTTACAGAAGAGTTTAAAATTGAAAAAGGTACACGACAAGGCTGCCCGATTTCCCCATTACTGTTTATTTCGGTTCTGGAAGTGCTCCTGAATATGATTAGGGGGGACCGGTTGGTGGAAGGGATTCAGGTCGGAGCGAAACAATATAAACTTAAAGCTTTTGCAGATGACCTAGTTTTGACATTACAGGAGCCGGAGTCTAGTTTGAAAAGAGTTCTACAACTGATTCAAAACTTCGGTCGAGTGGCAGGATTTAAGTTAAATAAGCAAAAAACTAAAGTTTTGGGGAAAAACATGACAGATATTGAGTTGGAACAGCTTCAGAAAGAGACAGAACTAAATGTGGTTAAAAAAGTTAAATACCTAGGGGTAAACATAACAGCAAAAAATCTGAGTTTATTTAAAGATAATTATGAAAAATGTTGGTCAGAGATTAAGAGAGACTTGGATAGTTGGTCAAGACTAAAACTTTCTTTGTTAGGCCGAATAGTTGCCATCAAGATGAATGTATTGCCAAAAATGTTATTTTTGTTTCAGACACTGCAGATTGTAGACAAGACAGAGTGTTTCCGGAAGTGGCAGAAAGATATTTCTAAATTTGTCTGGCAGGGCAAAAAGCCCAGAATCAAATTTAAAATATTAACAGATGCGAAAGAAAGAGGGGGCTTTGCCCTGCCAGATTTAAAGTTGTATTATGAAGCTGCAGCTTTCTGCTGGTTGAAAGATTGGTTACTTCTTGAAGATACGGATGTATTGGATTTGGAAGGTTTTAATAATGCGTTTGGATGGCATGCATATTTATGGTATGATAAAGCTAAGATAAATAAGGCCTTCAAGAACCATATTGTCAGAAAATCAGTTTTTAATGTCTGGACAAAATATAAAGACTTACTGGAGAATAAAACTCCGAGGTGGCTGTCACCCCTGGAGGCTAAGGCTCGGAAAAGAGCCAATATGGAGGCCAACTGGCCAAAATATTGGGAGATAATAGAAAAGGATGGTGACAACTGGAAATTGCAGAGTTTAGAAAAGATGAGAGACAAAGTGCGAGACTGGTTACACTATGCTCAGATTAAAGAAGTGTTTAAAAATGACAAAAAGTTAGGATTCCAAGTGGAAAAGTCAAAGTTAGAAACTGAACTGTTAGAACCTAAGACTAAGGTACTTTCAAGAATGTATAACTTGCTGCTGAAATGGAACACACATGACGAAATGGTAAAATCAACAATGATAAAATGGGCGCAGGATATTGGGTATAATATTATGTTTGAAGATTGGGAAAGGTTGTGGACCTCTGGGCTGAACTTCACTGCATGTAATGCGTTGAAGGAAAATGTGATGAAAATGATGTATAGATGGTACATGACCCCTGTTAAACTGGCTAAAATATACCATTCGTCTGATAGCAAATGTTGGAAATGTAAGGAAAATGAAGGAACATTTTTTCACCTCTGGTGGACCTGCCCTAGAGTGAAGGCCTTTTGGGAGAAGATATATAATGAATTAAAAAAGGTGTTTAAATACACCTTTACTAAGAAACCAGAGGCCTTTCTCCTGGGTATTGTCGGCCAGAGCGTGTTAAAAAAGGACAGAACATTCTTTTTGTACGCAACAACAGCAGCAAGAATATTAATTGCCAAGAATTGGAAAACTCAGGAGCTACCCACTGTGGAAGAATGGCAGATGCAACTGATGGACTATATGCAATTAGCCGAGATGACCGGCAGAATTCGAGACCAGGGAGAAGAAAGGATGGAAGAAGACTGGAGGAAATTTAAGATTTATTTACAAAAATATTGTAATTTGGCTGAGTGTTGAATTGGATGCCAGTGCAGACAATTGTCTACCATTAAATTAGATTTAAGGCTGAATTATATGTCAAACCAAATTAAGATTATTAATTAAGATGAGTTAAATGATAATTTGTTTGAAATTAATTTAATAATGATGTAAGTGTATGCGGGAGGTGTGGGGGAGTCCCATGTAACAATTGAGAGATGTTAAATGGACAATGATAAGTTGTGCTTATCTAATATATGCCTTATTTGAAAACTTTAATAAATATATTATAAAAAAAAAAAGAAAAGAAAAAACAGAGCAGCCATCCTTGGAATGAAGGTACTCCCAATTAAGGTTCCCACCCACTTTCCCCCGCCCTCCCAGTCACTTCCGTCTTGCAACCTGATCTCGCAACCACCGTACTTTTTGTGTAGCCATCTTATCTGCTCTACATGACCTTGGACTGTTAGGCTGGACACTTTCCAGCGAGAGAGAGTCTGTTGGCTCTCTCTCTCTCTTCCAGTTCTTCTTCACTTTGCTGTTCACCCCCCACCCCAGTTCTTCCCAACTTTTGTCTTCAGAACAATGCCCCTCTGCAAACCACTGTTCCAAATCTATACTGCCCCACTGCTCCTGGGCAGCTTCAGGATCTTGGTCAGGAGCAGGGGGGTGGGGAGGCTCCCACCATTCCTCATCAGAGCAGTACTCCTCAGCCTGGTCTCTGGCAGCAGCTGTCCCATACAGGGATCGAACCTGCAACCTCAGCGTTATCAGCACCAGGCAACATGGGGAAGGACCACAGCACAAGCTCTGCATACCAAAGGTCCAGGTTCAATTCTTAACATCTCTGTTTCAAGAAAGGATGAAGTAGAAAGACCTCTGTCTGAGACCCAGACCTGCTGTCATAGGCTATAATATGACCTGGTATTACGCAGCTATGTTCAATGCAGGTACAATAATACGGACCTACCTTACAAGCTTATCTGAAGCCCCTGGAACAACAGTGCCATATAAATGCTATGAATTGTCATCACCATATTTTTAAAATCTTTACTTTTCTTTAAAATTATTTCATCCGCTTAACGCAGCAATGTGCAAGTCTGAAACCCTGCTGAGATAACTTCTATTAATAATTTAAAAAACTATTTCCACTGCAGTGGGAGGATGGGTAGAGTTGCACCTTAGTGATTACAGCCTCCTTGAAACGTCCTGGCATATGTGCCAGAGTGGCATACGGGGCAGAAGAATGCCACATCCTACAACTACTGTTTACAGAGCAAACTTGGTAGGAAAGAAGGTGAGCAAGGAAGGACATTTTACAATACTATATTGGGCCCATTAGGGAATGTCAGAGGCTACACATATGGAAGCAAATGACACCGGAGAACCTTTGGGATTCTCAGGTTGCTTTAAGAAATGGGAATCGTGCTTTGAGCGATGGAGTATGTATAGTTGTAACTGCACAGGAAAATCAAGGAAGCGTGTTATCAAATAAAGGCACAGCAGAAACAAAAATCCAGAAGCTCAGTGAAGTATCCTTACTAGATGAACAGCGTGGTCTATTTCTTCAGTAGTTACACCTGGCTTTACCATCATGGCAGCAACATCTAATACCTCTCTAGCAAGCTGCAAGACAAAGAAGCAGAGTTTATCATCAAGACAGAGGCCACATTCACATATAACAAGTCAGGGTTTCCAACTTATCACAGGTTACCAATGAACAAGCAGAGAATTACTACACTTTGGCCAACAGCTCTCACTTTGCTTCTCCCCTACAGTGAGCAAGAAAAACAAATGAAGAAGGCCTTGACATCCTGTTATGTCCAAACCAGGAATCTGCCCTGCTGCTCCTTAAGCCATAGTCACTAGCCCCTAAGCAATGGTTTGTTGTTGGTTTACGGACTGTGGTTTCCTAGGAAGTGGCAAACCATGATGCCTCAATCAGACATTACAAGAAGTGCAAGGCTTTCTGGTTTGTTTATTCTGCCCACGCCAGAGGAGGAACGAAATAGCAGCAATCAGAAAGTATGCAGTAGAACACTGCTAATTCATTGTAAGCTACAGATAGGGCAAGACAGACCATAAACCAGGACAAAAGTTCTTGTGATAAGAGAAGTGACGACCAATACCAAATGCGATTTCCTCCCCATGAAGTCTTTCCCCCAGGAGGCAGAAAATAAGTGGTAGACACTCAGCAATCACACAGCTTTTGTAACCACCATTTATATAAAACAGAACAAATTAACTGAACTTTAGTAGCTTCTTCTGAAATTTTATAAATGCTGCTAATTCAAATGCATGGGGTGTTCAGAACGAACATATTAAAGCATGCATAAAACATTTGATTAGTGCCTAAATTTTAAAAAGTCATCATGCTGGCTAAAATATTCATTAACCAGAATTTCACGTACAAATCTTGACAAAACAAAATGAAATGTGGGGTACAGTTTTAAAAAATCGTTATACACAAAGCCATGCAATTCTGGCAACTCTTGAGATACGGACCTTACCAAAAATCATGCTCAACATTATTCATTACATATGGTAAGATTTCACCTTTTTGGGTACACCTCAAATTATTTGTGCTTTTCACTCACACAAGCATGCAAAAACTATTCCCTCTTAAGATTTGTTGGGATTATAACATATTCCAAAATAGACTTACCCTACACACTACTCGCATCCCTTCTGTATCTTCTGCAGAAAGAATTTTTATCTGAGAAGTTCCTTTAAGAGCCTGCTCCGATTCAGACATGCCTAAAGAGAAACGTCAATTATTACCTAGTCATAATAATTTTTAGTTAACGGATGCAAATTTCCCGTATCCCGAAACCTGCGCTAATGTAACTGAAATAGCTCTTTTCAAGAGAAGCAGTAAAATGACACACACCCCAAAAAACCCATCCCCAGAGTGGCAGTATTAACATTTAGCTTTTGAGTAGCAGAGAGATCCCTGACAATGGGTTAATGGTGAAAGTATGCAGAGGGAGATGCATGACAAGAGGTTTATGATATAAAGGGACACAAAACCCACATACCAAACAGCACTTGGGAAAGTGACTTTTCTTCTTCCTCATTCTCACGTTTTGACTACCCACCCGCCATATTTGCAAACCCCCCCCCCCCTTGTGAAAGAAAAGCCTAGCAGGAACTCAACATGACTCAACTCTCTGACTTTTAGAAAACATCTGAAGGCAGCCCTGTTTAGGGAAGTTTTTAATGTTTGATGTTTTATCGTGTTTTTAATATTCTGTTGAGAGCTGCCCAGAGTGGCTGGAAAAGCCCAATAAGATGGGAAGGGTATAAGTAATAAGTGTGTGTGTGCGTATATACAGTGGTACCTCAGGTTAAGTACTTAATTCGTTCCAGAGGTCCGTTCTTAACCTGAAACTGTTCTTAACCTGAAGCACCACTTTAGCTAATGGGGCCTCGCACTGCCGCTGCCGCGCCGCCGGAGCACAATTTCTGTTCTCTTCCTGAAGTGAAATTCTTAACCCGAGGTATTATTTCTGGGTTAGCGGAGTCTGTAACTTGAAGCGTATGTAACCTGAAGTGTATGTAACCTGAGGTACCACTGTGTGTGTGTGTGTGTGTGTGTGTGTGTGTGTGTGTGCATTATTTAGGGGTCTCCAATTTTTTTTGGACCTGGGGGCACATTAGGAAATCTAGGATACTGTTGTGGGCAACATATACACAAATTAATGGAAGCACAATGAATGATGCACAGGTTTTCACCACTTCCCACCCCAGAAAACAATCAGCACCTCTACACACACATACCAAACAAATTGAATACAGACAGAAACTGCCCCCTCAAAAAAGTCAAACCCTCTCTGCATAAACAACAAAAAAAGCCGAGAGTATTGGTGAGCACTAAAGGGGATGTCTGAGGGGGCTATAGTTCCCTTGCATATCTCATGGGATACCCCACTTTTTATGGACTCTGATCAAGGGGGCATTCAAACATGTTTTTTTGGGGGGGACCTCTCCCCAAACTTACTTTTTTCCCAAGCAATTCATTTGACACAGTTCTCTAGCTAGAAACTGTGACTGAAACAGCATGGACTGCTGCTATATACTAAATTTCTGCTATCCAGTGAGAGCATAGAGTCAATGCTAGATTTGGGGATTCAAGAAACATCACTGTTTGAGACCTTCACAGGGGTTTTTAAGTGCTTTTTGAGGCCTTGTTTTCTAAAGGAACTGGTTGCTAAAAATAAGCTTAGCTTTTGATAAGCCCATCTGAGACAAATCCATTCTGAAAGAAAATTAATGTACCCTAAATCAAACGCAAGTTTGAAAAGTGAGAATTGTTCTGTATCTGCAATTACCTAGCGGGTGATCAGCATAATCCGGCCTTTGAATGTAACTCGGCACAGGTCTTGTTGGCATCTAAATAAAGCACAATTGGGATTTAAACGTATTTATTTTCATAGCCTATCCAATAGCAATTGTTTAAAGCCAAATTTATTCCCCAACAATAAAACCATGGCTTCAGATTATAGTCAGATTTTTGGTAGTAAACAAACCATAGTTAAGCTGAGCAGAGTTTGGACAAACAAACAAACAAACTATGGTTTCAGAAACTGTATATTAATAATGCAAACCCACCAACTGAGGAATTTATTTAATAATAAGAACAGGTAGTTATTATTTTTGTTTGTTATTATGGTTTGTATTTTTGTGTTTTTATATTGTAAACTGCCCTGTAAACTTTGGCAAAGGGCAGTATAGATATTGAATAAACGATAATAATTTCTGAGCAAAGAAATCACAAGACACTGCTTTTGGGGAAACCCCAAAATGATTGTGCTTGTAGATCCCAGATCTACTGCAGAGGGGAGTGATCACCCTTTATTATCAAGTGTTTCTTCAAAAACTGAAACACCAGATGAATTTAATCTCCCACTACTGCAGGATGAAAACCCTCTTCCACAGAGCATTCAGTGCACAAAGGCAAGAGCAGAGTTACCTGCTAGCCAACTTTGTATTTAAACTCGTGTCCCACATACATACATTCCGCAAGCTTTCTGGTTCTGCAGTACCGCCACAGAGATTCTGTCTCCCTGCTTTGCCCCCATTCCACCTTCTCCAACACAAAATGAGCTATATGCACCAAATCCCACGACACACTTTGAGGTTCTTAGTACTAGAGGACCAATAAGTGTTGCCAAATCAGATCTACTCACATCAAATTGCTCTGCTGCTTAGCAGTATAGGCTCAGCCATTTGCAGGCTGAAAGATACCTGTGGGCTGGGGAATGGAGCATGAGAGCATGACTATTAAATTATTGAATATCCAGCTAAAATTGATTTGACCGCCCCCTTCCTTTCCTTTGTTCTCCTTCCGTAGGATTAATTTATACTCTCCTAATGCTGTCTTCTAATTTATGATAGTGCCTTGACTTTTTTTTTTTGCTGCATATTGTCCCCTGAAAACCTAACAACCAGAATTGTGTAAGTGTCTTACAAAATTACAGTTCTATTACCATTTTTCCAACTGGGCAGCATAATTGCTAAGAAATTTTCTTACTGCAGTTTGATCACCAGCAGGATTTAAAAGTGATACACCTGGCTTCATTATTATCAAATAAGAGAGGCCTATAATTTGGACAAAAAAATTGGCTTCCAGGTGGAAAAATCAAAATTGGAAACAGAACTGTTAGATCCCCAAACTAAGATACTTTCAAGAATGTATAACTTGCTGTTAAAATGGAATACGCAGGATGAAACGGTTAAATCTGCTATGATTAAATGGGCACAGGATGTTGGACATAACATCATGTTTGCTGACTGGGAACAGTTGTGGACCACTGGTATGAAATTTACGGCATGTAATGCCTTAAGAGAGAATATTATGAAAATGATATACAGGTGGTACATGACACCAGTCAAGCTTGCAAAAATATATCATCTGCCCGATAATAAATGTTGGAAATGTAAAGAAAATGAAGGTACATTCTTTCACCTTTGGTGGACGTGCCCAAAGATTAAGGCTTTCTGGGAGATGATCTATAATGAAATGAAAAAGGTATTTAAATATACCTTCCTGAAGAAACCAGAGGCCTTTCTCCTGGGCATAGTCGGCCAATTGGTGCCAAAGAAGGATAGAACTTTCTTTATGTATGCAACAACAGCAGCAAGAATACTTATTGCAAAGTATTGGAAGACACAAGATTTACCCACCCTGGAAGAGTGGCAGATGAAGGTGATGGACTACATGGAATTGGCGGAAATGACTGGCAGAATCCGAGACCAGGGAGAAGAGTTGGTGGAAGAAGATTGGAAGAAATTTAAAGACTATTTGCAGAAATATTGTAAAATTAATGAATGTTAAAATGATGCTGGATTGAAAATAAGTGGCATTAGCAAGAAAGTTAATAAGAATATGCAAAAATGCATTGATAATGGATGAAAATATATATATAATATGTTAAGATATAGAGTTAAGATAAATGAAAGAGGGTAAGGATTTGCTGAATTGATTATGTAAATGGGAATACAAAAAGGGGAGGTGTGAGGTGGTCAAGGAAACAAGCAAATGAGCTTAAAGATATCAAAAAATTGATTTGTTTTTTAATTTTTTCCTACCTATTTGTTTTTTGTATCTTGTATTTTTTTTCTTTTTTCTTTTCTATGTATTTTTGTATTTTTTGTATTTTTGTATTTTTTCCTTTTTTATGCTTTCTTTTTATTCTGTAAACCTCTGTTTTTTGTAAAATCTTAATAAATATTTTATTTTAAAAAAAAAAGTGATACACCATTTCAGTTATTTCAGCTACTTACCAGTGGATAATGTGGCCTAAGTTTTCCAGTATATCGATAGCCAGCCCAGGGATCTGTGTTAATGTCACCATCTACAGTCCAGGCAGAAACCTCCCGCTTCGCTTTTTCATCCTCTGTAAAAAAAAAAAACCCCAACAAAACAAAATTACAAAATAATGCTATAATTATAAGACAACCAACTTCATAAAAAAACCCAGAAGGAATATCTGTCAAAAAGGAATTAGAGAAGTATATTCATAACTCTTCCTTTTCCTTTAGAAAAGGACTTTTTAAGCTTGCTTTTCCCTTGAAATACAGATCCAATCTACTTTTTTTTTGTTAAAAGGCTCCTGAAACTGGATTAAGATATGATACATAAGCAACCTAACCTAGATTTCAAGATTGCAACTACAACCAGAACACAGATCAAATCCTTCAACCTTGTCACTAATGGCAGCAAACACAGAACCATTATTTGAAAGTTTATGGCTTCCACGAGTGCCACGGACTTTCTGTTCACTTTCTGTGCTTTTATTTGCATCAGCTTCTCTCAACCACATTGGTCATTAATAATATTCCAACAGCATTCCCAGCTATTTAGAAACAACTTCTGATGTGGTAAAGAACAGCAATGGTTAAGAAACAAAAAAGTCAAAACTCCAGTAACACACCCACTCACAACTGGGTAAGATTGAGTGCATGGGAGACTCGGAAAATAAACAGAAGGTTTTTTGGGGGGGAAAGGAACTAAAGCTTCAAACCTGCATCTGAGCTACACCGCTTCCGACAATATAGCCTCACATGTAACTGAATGCCCATCCAAACAAATAACAAAATAAACAAAAAAAGATTAGTGTACATAGAAAGGAAGCACATCAGGGAGAAGGCCAATTGAAAGCCCTTTCCCCCCACAACACCTTTTTGTTTGGAGAGAATGTGAAGGGAATGTGTGCTGTATGGAGTTGCATGCAATCACATGCAAGTCCATACCTGCAATTTGAAGTGGTATAGTCAAGCTATGTCCAACCGGTTGATCGCAATCAACAGGTCGATCGTGGTTGATTGTATGTGATCCTGGTCGATCACTGGTACATTACTCCCAGCGCTATGTCTCTCCGTTGACACTGCATTGAACGTTTTGGAATGCAGAAAGCAGAAGTAGTATTCCGTTTAGCGCTGTCGTTGTTGGTGAGCAGTTTGTCGCATCACCCCACCCAAAAAGCTCAGCAACTCTGTGCAATGCCCCCTAAAAAAAGCTCAACAACTCTGCCCAACCCAACCCCCAAAAAGCAACAACAGTTGGATGTGCCTAATGAAAATTGGGCCAAAATTGTGAGGGACTTGAAAAGTACTGCCTAATAAAGGAGCACCCATCTTCACACTGGCCTTAAGTTGACACTCACAGAACTTTTCTCTCCCTATCTAATGGTCTTGAGATACAGGAGAGTGGATTTTGGTTGAACATGAAGATAAACATCTTAACAGAAAGAGCAGTTCACAGTGGGACAGATTACCTAAAGGGGGCCAGGCTCTCTGTTGCTGAAGGTCTTCAAGCAAGTGCTGGAAAGCCATCTGGAATGCTTTAACAATGGAACAACTGCACTGAACAAGGGGCTGGATTAATGGCTTACAACCGTCCCCTCCCCACCTCCTATAACTCTGTGCAAGTCAGGGCGACAAAAGAGTATGATAAAAGCAAAAGTATTTTCTTACTTGCTTTCTTGTGTAGCAACTTGTGAGTAGCCCAGCTTCCCTTAAAACATTCCTTAAAGAAAAAAGAAAAAAGCAAGTGGTATAAAGTTAGCAATGCTTTGCAATATATTTAAATCATATAAAGTAGTTCTGCAAGCTACAAGACATAGACTATAAAGTAGACAGGAGTATGTTTACATCATTAAGAAATCCAATTTCAGTTCAAACACGGTATGTTAATTGGAGAGGTCACATATGCACCACACATTTAAAGCACTGTGATACCATTTTAACAGTTCATGGGTTCCCCCAAAGAATCGTGGGGAACATAGTTTGTTAAGAGTGCTGTGAGCTATTAGGAGACCCCTGTTCCCATCACAGAGCTACAATTCCCAGAGGATTACAGAAGAATAACTCCATGGCAAAAGGACCAATGGCACAGGTGAGGAGAACCTTCTTAGTACTCCATGCTTCCCTATTATTACATTGATGGTAATCCACCCTGAACAATATTCTCACAGCACCAAACAAGTAATCAGCCATATTATGGGAGGAGATTGCACCACTGCCAGCTCCACAATCCCTTAACTCCCTCTGCAGACTGTGTATGGATGCTTCCCTGTTTCCTCTCCTGTCTGCAGGTGCCACCCCTCCCTGAGCCTCACATACCAGTTGCAAAATCCAAATCTAGCACTGACACCAAATCTAATTGTTATATGCTTCCATTCGCCATGCCCACCTTTCCGTCTTCCAAAAGGGGTCAAATGTGCACATGAAGCCATGTTGAATCAAGTGAACATCTCCCGCGATGTAATTACCAAGAGCAAACGTGATTATTTCACCAGCAGCTATCATGTTATGGTGAAACTGCCCCATTTTCCTATTCTTGTAAGAAAAGTAATGGGATTTATGACACCGGAAGATTTTCCATTTTGTTTATTTGCTACCTCCAGAAGCAGCTTCAGCTAGCTCAAGGACACCATTTAGCTACTGATAAAGAGAGAGAGATTTGAATCTTTTGGCTGGTTTTTTTCCCCCAGGCCCTCTACTTTCCCACACTGGTGTCTTCACACAAAACACCAGATTAACTTGACACACACTGCAACCCTTGAATTGAGACAGAAGCGCAGCCCACTCCTGTTATCCTCCATAAACTTATTTAGACAACTAAGGGAATTCACTTCAATGGGAAGCGCCTTGTGATCTTCAGATGAAGGGCGGTATTTAAATTTAATAAATTAATAATAATAATAATAATAATAATAATAATAATAATAATGCCAAAGTCTTGTTTTTGTCCCCTTTTTTAATCACCCTCAAAAAACAAACAAGCATTATTTGCCTGTGAAGCATCATCTCCAGCTCTGCGCACAACCTTAAAAACAATCATTCAGCTGCCAAGACAGCGATAGTCAAAATTACTCATGTTTTCTTTACTCAAAAACCTTCCCTTTTTTGTCACACTCATCCCCTCCCGGCTATAGATAAATACGGAATCTGTCCCACTGTGGGAGATCAGGAGGACTCTGGAGTTCCAGATACGATGAAGGAACCATATTAGCACTGTTATGCAGGCCAGAACCATTTCCAGTAAGAAATAAGGCAACATCCTTAAAGCTGCTCCCACAATCTTTAACAGAACTAAACATGAAGCAGCGGTGGAGCCTGTTTCACACAGAAGCAGTACCAACTAATAAAAAGGCTGGGTGTTCTCTTTGCTCTTTTTGGACTACGCTCCTAACATATTAAGACAGTGGCTACAATCTATTCCTGCATTGTGTGGCAGGGAGGTAAATACAGACCCATGTATAATGTGGGTGCCAGGAATACAGTCTGCCAGTCACACGCAAAAAGCGTTCATGTCCTAAAAAAATGTCCTACTGAACGCTTATGTTTCTGTTTACCAGCAGTGCGTTAAAAGACAAGAGAACCGCTTTTAACAGCAGCAGGGTTGTTTTTGTATTATCATTTTATTTATTAGAAAGATAAGCTTGGGAGACTTACAAAAACACACATTAAAAACAAGTGTAAAAGCAAGAGCAAAAACATTATATATAAAAGAACAGATGCAACTCATCCCTATCCCACTGAAAAATAATGCTGGATTGGATTAACTCAAGGTCCTTCCGAAGGCTGTTTTCAAACATAACACAAGGGATGAGTCATCTCCTATCACTTCTTACCAGGAGATGAGATTTTCTGTTCTTGTGGTGTCTAACTCATGAAGGCATTGCTACCAGTTCCCCAACATTCGTAAATGGGCATTCTTGTGTCAGCGAGAGCTGATCCAACGTAAGTTACCACTGCAAACTTTGTAGCTCTTCCAAATGGGCCAACTACCCTTACAAGGGGGAAATGATGCTACTTTTATTTTTAATCACTCCAACAGTAAGAGCTGTGTGACAGTAGAACGGACTCCCTCGGAAGGTGGTGGACGCTCCTTCACTGGGAGGTTTTAAGCAGAGGTTGGGAGGCCATCTGTCATGGATGTCTTGGTTGTGATTCCAGCACTGCAGGGGGATTAACTCGATGACCCTTGGGGTCCCTCTTCCAACTCTACAATTCTTTGATTCTATAATAATTCAATGCAAACAGCTTGTGGGGGTTTGCCTGAAAAGTGGTATATGAATAACTTAACTATATATCGTAAATGACTGTGGTCTGGTACTGAAAACAAAATTTATCGTGTGCTTGGATGCACCCTGTCCATTCATTATAACTAACTGGCTCTGGTTGGTAGATTTTGGGTTCTAGTAATAAAAACAAAGTAGATCTGCACAAGCCTAAGTCTGCACATTACAGCACGGACTTGTGTTTTTGTAAAGTTTATGATTCCAAACACAGGCTTCGATCATTCGGAGCCAATGGGTTGAATAGCAGGTTGGACCTGGCAGACCGGGGTTCGAAGTCCAACCTTCCAAGCGTGGACACTGAGCAGATCAGTCTCATGTAGGTGGATGAGAATTGACACGTGAAAAACTGAACTCAAAGCACCACTGAATGAACTAGATCAGTTTCAGTACAGCCATGATGACTATGGCTGATAGAAGTAATCAAAAACATCTGGAGGGCACCAGGTTCACAAAGGCTGATCTAGTCAATCTCAAAGAGCTGGTCTGGGAGCATATGATGCTGCTATATCACTCTGCCTACATCTAACGTTGAGGTACGAGTATCCTTGATTATATAGCTATTCACACACAAATAGAAGGTATAAGCTCAGATCCCATCTGCGTGTATGCGATACTGGAGGGTTTCTGCCCCGAACTGCATCATTTTACACTCATGTTTACCATTTTAATGTTCATTCACGTAGTGTGAAGAGAGAGACATCTTTCAAGTTTTGCTTCTTTTGTCTGGTTGGTGATAAAAAAAAAATAGTCCCAGTCCAACCCCTAGTATTCCAAATTCTAAGCGTCAACTAGTAAAGAGAAAGGTCTGCCTGAGACCTTGGAGAGCTGTTGTCACAGTGCAGACAATAATGGTCTAAATGGAGAATTACTGGTAATTGTACCTCTGGATTGCTGAGAACTGCAGGTAGGCAGAGCGCTGTCTGTTTGGCCAGAGCACAGGCATCTGTTTGGCTAATATGAGAACAGGGTGCTGGATCCAGCAGGCCAACTTCTCATGTTCTTTGGAAAAATTGTCTGACTTGCATCCTCACATTTCTATCTTATTAATGTTACTCTTCCACCTGGTGCTCTTTTAGTTGTTTTGGTGCAAAATTTAGTCATTTTTAAATCAAAACACACTGAAGATTCCTATCGGCCTTTCAATGTATTAAAGGTCACTGTAAACAGATACCGCTCTTATCACTCAGAGCTTTTAGGAGCCTGAGAAACTAGAATGGCAACACTAAGTTGCAGTAACTGTCTTTTTAGAACTCTCAACTCTAGGATAGTATTATGTTGCAGCATCAAGATTCAGAGATAGCTGAACACAACACTGACATATTTCTAACCCCAGAAATTAAGTGGTAAGTAGTAAGCCTATATCTCCAGGACTCAAGTACTTCTCTTTTAAAATATTGTTTTATCACACCTCTTGCTATGTGTGTAATTATAATGGTACAAGGCACAACAAAAAGATTTTACTGTTTGTGTCTTTGGGCACTTTATATTGTTTGTGTTTCTTTTAATCAATGGAAATGCCATTGAGGTTTGAGAGACTGAATGACTTGGGATTTGCAAGACTTCATGCATTCTACATTTCTTTTAAGAGGGGGAAAATCTATTATTATCGCATTTATAATTACAGTTTCCTGAAATCAGCATATTAGGAAATACAGTCAGTCAACATCAGACTATACCGTATTTCATTCTTTCCAAGAAATTTAGCTCCGAAGGACTAAAATCTGCAAAGTCAACTATGTATGACTATAACCAGGAAGACAGTTGTGTCACATGGCCAAAGAAACAACTCCACATGATGCATGTTAAATAATTAACCCATGAAACTTTTAGCACAGTACAATGTCAAAGCCAATCATCAAGTGTGAATTTTTGAAATATTAGTTAAGAGGCTGTGTGTCAATCTCAGTGATTAAATTTCCCATGAGGCAGATACCCTAGATATCTAAGACAAAGCACACTTCTAACCCATATATGGGCAGAAACTGGCTTGCTTCTGAAAAATAAAGGTGCCACAGTTCAAACTGACCGAAAACCTCACAAGTCAGACAAACTGCAAACCTATGCATGCAAATAAATGATGAAAGTAATGTTCCCCACACATGCTCAGAGTCACCCTTCTCAATTATGTTCTAGGACCAGGTGAGACAATAAAAAAGTAAAATAGTTTCAGGGCTGAGTCCTGGCTCCAATAAAACCTCACGCTGAAACACACTGTGCACAAATAGTACCGCCAAAAAGCACAAACCTGAAGCGAAATCCACTCTGCAATAAAATGTCTGAAGCACCAAAACAATTACTTGTAGATAGGCTGGGGGAAAAACACACACAGCCACCATACCCAGCCCCTTTATCTCCAAAAAATGCCCTGCAAATCTTGATGACAGAGCTGAAATAGATAAAAACAGCTGTTGCACATGGAAACACAGAACGGGGGACACACAAAAGGAAGAACCGCTTCAGCATTTCTGTGGCCTGTTTGCAGCAGGAGGCAGCGGTGCTCCGTAGGCTCCCCTGGTCCAGAATGGGGGCCCCCAAACCCAGCTTCTTCCCCACCTCTCCATTTCGACCTGTTTAAGAAACCCAGGGCCACAACAGGAGGGCGCTGTTTTTGCCTGGGGGGCGGGAAGGAAACCCACAGAGAGCATAGAAACGAGCAAATAATAAAACCCGTGTCTGTGTGGTTCAGACCTTTCCCAGGGCACCCAAGAGAGGGGGGGGGCGTAAGGAGGCAAACTTGAGAGGCAGAGAGAGTCCTGCTTGCAAAGGGGGCTCGGGAGCAGGCCCCTGGGAAGCTACTTCCGAGTAAAAAACGTGCTCGGGCTGCCTGAGGACGGGCCCAGCCCTCATGCGCCACCTGCTTTTCGGGGAGGACGGGAGGAGCTGCGGCGGGAGCTCTGGTAGCCATTCGCGGGCATAAAAAACCCCCTCCCAGGAAACTGTGGGAAGGCGGGCAGCAGCCGTGTTTTCCCTCAGCGGGCAGGGAACGTGGGAACGCCGGCCAGCCCGTGTCTTGGGCTGGGAGGAGGAGCAGCAGCAGCAGCCGCCCGCGCGCCTCTGTCTCGCGCGCGGGCAGCAGCAAGGGCTTACCTGCGAGCAGAAGTAGGAGCCCTGGATGCCCAGCTTGATGCAGGTGGGGCACTGCAGCTTGGCCTCGCTGCTGCAGCCCGACGTCTCGCACACCCGGGCCTCCACGGCCGCCATGCTGCTCGCTGGAGGAGCCACCGCCGCCGCCGCCACAAGAGCGGCCCAGCCAGGCGGCGGCAAACCGGGAAAGGGAGGAGGGAAAGGCGGAACTCTCCGCTGACTGAAACGGGGAGGAGCTCCAGGCCCGGCCTTGCCCGGCCCTGCCTTCGCTTGCCCGCTCTGGGTAGGCGCTTCCTCCGGCGGCTGGGCGAGAGCGGAGCAGGCCGACAAAAGGCGGGGTGTGTGGGTGGTTGGAGCAGGGCGGGATAGGCCGAGCCGTCGTCATTTCAGTCTCGGTTGCAAATATATATTTATTTGCCTCCCTCCTTTCCTTCATGTCCGGGTGCATTCAGCCCAGGGGCGATCATGAGGGCGTGCCTCTGGGCATGTGCAGAGTGCCTTTCCCTTCTACAGACACGCGCAGCTCCGAGGTTGAACTCCCGAGTCGTGTGCGCCCTGGCGCTTCTCGCTCCCGAATGTAAGCACGAGGGATCCTGTTCGGATCCCCGAAGGGGGCCTTCCAACTTGTAAGTTTGATGGTGGAAGAAAAGGTCGGGTTGCTGGACGTGTTTTCTTCCCCAGGTTCTGGCGGCGGAGTAGTGGTGGTGGTGAGAAAAGAAGGGCTGCGGTGGGAGTTGTACCGATTTGAGGGCATGAAAGGCCAAAGCGGGTGGGAGGTCGAGTGTCAATGGGATGATGCTTCAGGAAAGCCCCAGTGTAAGATCTGTCCATTTCATTGCCCCCCCCCAAAATCTTATATTCAATTCTCCACGTTTTGCAGCAATTTGCAATAAAAAAAAAAATTTTCACCAGCACATTAGTGTGCACGTTTTTATGTGCAGTTTTGGCTAATGTGCACTTTTTTGCAAGTTATTTCCCCCAAAGCAATGCATTTCTCTGTGTTTTATGTTCACCAATATATTCAGTATTATGCACACTTTCCCATTCAAATCATTGACACTTGATTAAAAGTGCTTTGTTTTGGCTGGAGCGTGTGCATGCGTGTTGTAAACAGTGTTGTTTTTGCTGCTTTATTAATGCAAAAAGCATGAGAGTGTTTAAAAAACAAAATCAGCAAAACGGTCTATAGAAAATCAGATATGCAAGATTTCATAATAGAATTTTTGATTGATTTGATTAGATAGCTTTACTTTGAAAGTAAAGTGTTACATCTTACAGCAGTGGTGGCTAACGGTAACCCATGACTAGCAGACCAGATACAGCACCATTTTGATGCTAATATTCACTTTGGACCCCAGTACTTTAAAACTGACCCTTGACCTAAGGGTGCCGTCCACTAAAAATTGTCTTTTGAATTGCATCAAAAGGAAGCAAATGTTTGGCTGAACTTCATTGTCTTCCATTATTTCCCTTTATCCAGATGTTCTGCTTCAATCACAAGGAATTACACGTGGAGGGGGGAAAGAGAGAAATAATGGTTTTACTTGTTCATATAATTTTAAGTTTGCAGTTTTAATATTATTGTACATTCCCAGTACGTTTCCGAGCACAATTCAAAGTGTTGGTGCTGACCTTTAAAGCCCTAAACGGCCTCGGTCCTGTATACCTGAAGGAGCGTCTCCACCCCCATTGTTCAGCCCGGACACTGAGATCCAGCGCCGAGGGCCTTCTGGCGGTTCCCTCATTGCGAGAAGGTTACAGGGAACCAGGCAGAGGGCCTTCTCGGTAGTGGCTCCTGCCCTGTGGAACGCCCTCCCAGCAGATGTCAAGGCGATAAACAACTATTTTACTTTTAAAAGACAACTGAAGGCAGCCCTCTTTAGGGAAGTTTTTAATGTCTAATGCTGTATTGTTTTTAATATTCAGTTGGAAGCCGCCCAGAGTGGCTGGGGAAACCCAGCCAGATGGGCGGGGTATAAATAATAAATTATTATTATTATTATTATTATTATTATTATTATTATTATTATTATTACAAAGATTGTGCTCCACCACCAATCTCTGCTGAGCAGTAGCAAAATTCCAGGGGGTTTCCAGCACTCACGCAGGATCGTTTCCACTGGGAATCAAGGAGCAATAAATTAGTTTATCGTACACATATTTACACCTGGGTCTACTTTGGAAAGGCGTCAGAGCATTACATCTCAAGAAGGGCTTGTTCCCCACAGCAGTACAGTATTGGAGTTCAAGGCATCCTGCACGCCATCTCTGTGCCTCTGTCCCAGCCTGCTAAGATGTAGACTTGAATGTTGGTTTCTCTTGCTGTATTAATGACTTTGTCATTTTTAGCAACTTCTACCCCAAGTGAGGCCCTGGCCTGGAAAGGAAGCTTAGCCCGTATTTTTCTACTGTTCTGGTGAATCTTCCCTTCAGAGTCCCAAATTCTAGCATTTTATTAATTTCTAACATTCACTAACTCTGTTATGGGTGTCTTGACACCCCCAAACTGTTACTCCATATCTGCAACAGTATATATTATACTGTCGCAACCACCCCAGGGACCTCATGGTGAAGGGCAGGTAAGAAATACTGTAAATAAATAAACAAATGGTTTGTACAGATTAGATGCAAACGTATTGTATAGAAAATGTTGTGAAGCATTAAGAATGCAAAAATACATAATTGCACTGTCAAAAGCAGCCTCCAGAACAAGTCATCCAACCCTCTGTACAGCATTAGGTTTCATCTTCCAATGAAAATATTAATGACTTTGGCTCCAAGCCCTGAAATATACATAGCCATGCTCTTCTAGTTTTTCACAAGAATTTCCACAAAATGAAAAAATAAAGAGAAAATTCACAGAAAGGGGTGTATCTTGAAGCCAAATTAAAGTAGTGGCATTCAAACTCCATCTTGTCAGTTGTAACAGGATGCTGGCATGTGCATAATAAAACATATTCATATTTTTTTTTGTCTAGTCACTAATAATAGTTTAATCAAAAATACATTGGATAATGGGAGTACATCAAGAACAGGATGTATTCAACATCCCCCTCCCATTCCTTCCACATTTCATGAATTATGGATATGTAGACTATGATTCAGAGGTGCATATCTGTTTTCAGATCCACTCATAATTGGGTTTATTATATAGTTCCCCTGCGAACTGTTTCTCATACATGCATACTCAGAGAGAATATAAACAGCTGCAATTCACTTTATTTATTAGAATGTATAAATGCTTAATATTTTGCAAATTTCTAAGGGATATACAATATCAAAAACAAACAATAACATTAAACAAAATGCAAACTGAAACCAATAAACACCAATGTGGAAGTATATAAAAGCAAATTAAAACAAAAATTCAGGGCAACATTTACCTAGAAGGAATTATCTAAATAAAGATTCATAGGGTCCAGATTTTAAGCTTCTCCCTTCCCATGTACTACAATCTTATAGGGCGGCTCTGCTTTAGATTTCTTCATTATGTAAAACCAGACTGGTTTCTGCTAGAAGCAGGGCCTTCACTGTGGTGGCAACCACATGCCAGAACACCCCCTCAAGAGGTCTGCCAGGCTCATTTTAATAAAAGGTTTTAGGGCAACTATAAGCACTGTGTAACGACTGTGGTTGCGTCTTGTTTGTGCCACTGCTTGTATTATGGATTTTGAATTGTATGCCACCTAGAGGTCTCTTGAATCAAACTGGCATGATACAATGAAATTATACCAGGATGGAAATGACTTAAGGGATGAGATGCTCAAGAGGAAACTATAAACCCTGACACACTGTTGCTTTTGTGAATGTAAATCCTCATTGGATCATGACCACAAACTCCACAAGAGTTTCACAAATACTGCAAATGCTCCTGATAAACCTTCCAAAGTGATGGAGCGCTAATAAAACACTCATGGTTCAATTGCTCAAGGGGCAACAAGAACTGTCTAGTTTGGGTGAACAGTGTACAGTACATTCATTTGTACTAGTTTCACAGCAAAAGCGAGTAGGCGGATTCCAACAAAACATAACCTTACTTAGGAGTAAGCCTCACTAAACACAGTAATGCCTGCTAGTAAATTTACAGAAGATTGCATCACACCACTGTCTTATGCATACTTACTTGGGGGGAAAGCGCCACTGAATACTGGTAAAGATTTAGTTGTGAATCCTGTTCAAACCAATGGGACTTTAGCTTCGCCCTTCCAACAATAATAATGGAATACAATTCTTCCTAGGCTTGTCTTGTCCCGACGCCTGCATAATAATACGTATGTGAATAGATCCCATCCTTCATTGTGGTTCAGTCCAATCTTGTCAACAGCATCTGCTCACCTGAAAATCCGATGAATAAATCAGTTGTTCCCCAGCAACATGAGCTAGTCTTAGTGTTTCTAAATTGATTCTAGCAGTTCCGAAATGCTTCATGCAATGATCTGCATAATACAAATGTCTTCTTTCCAAACTTCCAGTACAAACAGGCACTATGAATAAATGAATCTTTATTTGTGTCAGCCATCGGCCATAGCAGTAAAACAATGCGATATACAAAGAATAGAAATAAAAAGTCAATTATATAAAATACATTTTAGAGTTTTGAATAAAAAGTCAAATAGTGGATCTTATTCTGATTGCCCCAGCTAAAATCCTTGCAACCTTTGCTGTGAAATAGGCACTATGTTTCCATGCTGCAGCAACATCACCAAGACTTGCAGTTGCATAAAATGCATGCCTAGTATACAAGGAATTGGGGGAATCAGCATGCCTTGAAAATTTCTGACAGAAGCAAGCAAGTATATTTTTCTTTTTTCACAGTTGCAGTGAATCAATATATAACTTTATGAACACTCTTAATACATTGTGACTTCTAGCTATTGGTCCACTGTTAGATTTTAATTCTTCAGTGGAAAGCATATTGATGAAGTTTGTAAATTAAAATATGCAAAAGAATATTACTTTTTTTCGTCCCACCCCAAGGGCATTTGAAAATAAGTAAAGGTAAAGGGACCCCTGACCATTAGGTCCAGTCGTGGCTGACTCTGGGGTTGTGGTGCTCATCTCGCTTTATTGGCCGAGGGAGCCGGCGTACAGCTTCAGTACCTAATAACTAATATAATATCCTCTTTTTAACTAAGGGAAGCCAGAGCATTGCAGATGATCACTTTGGAGACAAACATGATCTTCAGCACATCTACCAAAAAGCTGGAAAGTGCTAAATTTTGATTTGTCCAGCTTCCCCCACCCCCAGGAAAAGACTTGTAAGTTTTCAGCCCTGCCCTGATTCCTACATAAGAGTTTAGAAGTTTAGAGTCCTATTTTAATGTCTGTTTTGAAAACAATCTAACTACACAACACCCACTTCAGTAAAATGAGAACCTGACCAACAACAGTGCACTGTCAAAGTAAATTGATACAACCTTCCAGCAGTTGACTTGAAACCCAAGTGCTCGAAGAAGCTCTTCTTTACATACCAACCTGCCTGGAACTTACTCTAATGGGTCTTACTCCTACATAAATGGGATTAAGATGACAGTCTTAATGTTTTAAATAGATGAATAAAAATAAAACATTACGTTTTAGGGATTTCAACTGATTGTTTCCATATGCTTGGTTTTGCCATGGAGAGCTTGAGGTGTCATGCAAAGCAATTGACTGGCAAATTTCACAAAGCATAATGTGATTGTAGATTATAACTCTGGTTATAGTCACAGTGTGGCAGAGCTACCGCTTCCTAAATCCTGCTACTTTGCTGTGGCCAGGGCAGAAGCTGGAGCAGCAACTTTTAATGAGAAGGAATTTGGTGGTCAATGGGAGGGAATTAACTACATCGACTCCAGAGCTAGGGTAATTCAGGGCTCGTTGGGGGGATGTGTTAGTGAAGGGGATTAGGATCCTTGGATTTCCCTGGCATACCCCAGTTTTGCTTCACACACCAAGTGGAATACTGCCAACAGGGCATCTACTTTATGTCTCCAGTTTTCTGGAGGTATATCTGGAGGCCTCTAGCAGGCAAAAGACTATTCCATTGGCCTTCCCTACAAGAGAAGTCCTTAATGTCACTTTCAACAGCCCCTCAGGCCAGCTCTGGCAGGCTTTTGGATGGCTCTCTTAGATATGACTTTAAAATGTGATTAAAATTGTGGAAGAACCCACCTACCAAGACCCGCTTCTGAATTACACAAATCTGTCCTAAAGTCAGGTAGCTAACGTTGGTCTGTGTTTTAAATGGCCATTAGTGCCTTTCCCCTGAATGGAACACATTGTTTTAAGGGTTTGATGATTAAGTCTTCCAAGTTTGCAGAATGCTTTTCTTTTCTAGCAAGGAGGTTTTAAAAAGTCGATTTAACGACAGATTGCCTTTGATTGCGAAGCAGAGTGCCTCATCTCTGAAGGATGCCAGCATTCTCTTTAACTATTTGTTTACGTATTACAGAGTGTGGAGAAATAGCCATGGAAATGCCAACAATTACCCTACCCCGCTCCCCCAGCCCCTTGCAATTTTCATCTTCCCATCTGGCAAGGGGGCAGGAAAAATATTATTTCTGCAGATGAGCATCCCTGTTCCTCAGTTCTAGGGAGGCTTGTGTTTTAAGGCTGAGAAAAGAACCACCTTAAAATAACCATCATAGAATGGTAAAGTAGGAAAGGACCATGAAGTCCAACACCCTGCAATGCATCTTTTGCCTGAGAGTAAGTCTCATGTGCTACCGACTGAGCTGTCTATAGCATTTCAGTGCATTTTGCTTGTTTCTGGCACACAGATCAAGGCAGATGGGCTGCCTCGTCCGATTAGACGCCGCAGGTCGGTAAATTGTGGGATAAATGTGAATATTTTTCTTGCCGTGTGGAAATGGTGAGGCAGACGTGCCGGTGGATTACTCGTCTGTCGCCCACCAATCAGATTTTGGATGGGGATGTGAATGGCGGTGACTTGAGGGATGAGGAGGGGCTTGCATCACACATGCTGACACCTCCATGACAGAAAGGGGGACAAGCGGCCCATCCGGCCAAGACTCAGTGGCGAGACGCTGACAGATTCTGCAGTTGCCGCTTTCGGACTCTAGGGGTCACTTTGCCGTTCCGAGCAGCGCCGCCTCAGCCTGACATGCCCCTGTCTGCCTTTCCCACGTGACTGTCTCTCCTGAAAGGGGGAGGCGGGGAGGAGGAGGAGGAGGGGAAAAGGAAGGAAGGAAGGAAGTGGGGGAAAGAACTTCACCGGAGACTACAATTCCCAGAAGCCACCGCTTCACCTTCCCTCCAGCCTCCGACATCGACCCCTCCCCGCAGCGGCCCCCACCCCACGCACGCACGCGCCGAGCCGCCAAAACGGCCGTCGCCCCCACGTGACACCCCGCCGGCCAATCGGTTTCGAACCTGATTTGTTATCCGCCTCCCCCTTCTTACCTCTCCCCTCCCCTCCGCGCTTGTACGATCAGAGCGATCTAAGATGGCGACGGTGGAACCGGTGAGTGTCCTCGTTCCCGCTTCCTCCCTCTCCGACCCAGCGCCTTCCTTCTCGGCTTCCGGAGGGGCCGAGGAAAGGCTTGGCGGGGGCCAGAAGGCGACCGTGGCGGAGGGAGACTATCCTAGCAGAGGGGTAAAAAAAAGAGGGAAGGAAGGGAAGGGGCGGCGGCGGCGGCCTGGCAATGTGTGTGTGTCTGTGTGTGTGACGCGCGCGCGTGTACGGCGAGCCGAAGGTGCCGGCGCGTGCGATGAGGTGACTCGAGGGGAGTAGTCGAGCCGGGGCCGGAGGGCGGGGGAGAGGAGAGGAGGGGCGCGTGGCGAGGGGGGGGGTCTAGGCGGGTTCCGAGCGCGAGCCGGATTGTGCCGTCACAGCTTGGGCGGGGGCGTTGAGGGGCGGCAGGGGAGGGGTCGCGTGAGGAGGGGGAGAGAGGAGACCCGAGAGGGCCCGTGTGAGGGGAGGGAGGCGGGCGAGAGCGTGTCCTACGGGTGGGGGCGAGGACCTAACTTCTTCGTTTTTGGCGTGGTCGGGGGCGTCGCGTGCCGGCTCAGAGGCTCCCGCCGCTTTCTCTCTTCGGCCGCCCCGCTCAAAAACCTCTCTCTTTCTCCTTCCCTCGTCAGTTCTTGCCCTGCTAGGCGCCACACGGCGCCGTGGCACCTCCCCCATCCCCACGTTTCCCTCAGCGGCCTATTCCTCTTTTAGGCTGGGGTTGAGGCCGGCTTGCCTAGTGGTCGCCGCCTTCTCTTTTCACACCCCGAGAGCGTTTCGTGCCGCCCCGTCCTTGAGGTAGAAGACACCACCTTTTTTCGAGGGGTCCCGGGCCTAGTATGCGCACGCCGGCCGCTCTCGCCTTCCTTCTTTCACACCAGTATTTCGCAAGGGAAACGTGGCCATGGGGCGCTCCTTAAGATCGGCTAGGAAGAACCAGCTTTCGGATTCCCCGGACCTCGCCTAAAGCCCTTGGGAATCGGTTGCTTGCGAACGGAAGACTGGCCCAAAGTTTAGCTTCTTCCATACAAATCACCCCCACACCTTGGTGTCTGCTTTCTTTTTCTTTCTCCCTACCCGACACCCTAGGTTTACACATTTGTCGTGACCAAAAGATCGCTTAAATCGTTAATTTCAAAACAAGAAATTGCTTTGCTTGTCACTGCCACCTATCCCAATGTGGGTGGAGTGGTAACGTTCAAAAGCAGGATTTGGGGGGGGGGTGCGGTGGAGGACTATGACAGCTCATTTAGCAACATTTGTGCTGGGGGAAACTCAGGCTATGAGCCAAGTAGCCCTGTAAATTGGTTCTGACACTGTATATAGGCAGCAGGAGCAAGTTAAACTTGTGTCTTAGAATAGCAACCTTTTACTGAAGGACTGAGTCTTGCCTGGCTGTAGCATGAATTCAGTATGCCCCTCTGCAGTTGCCTTTAGGAAAATATATTCTATTGCTAACCTAATTTTCAAGAGTAGGCATAGTTTTAAAATGTATTATTTTTCTTAGTCCACACATTAATACAAGCTGCTTCCTAAGCATCAAAGAAACAGAATAACTATGGAGTGATCCATAATTATAATAATCTTAAGTACCCAAACTCATACTCTTAAGTACCCAATCACTTTTGAAAGCTAATTTTCTGATATTTCCCAGTTTTAACAAGTTCCTCATTTTTGTCACTTTCATCATCGTCCAAAGCACAACTGTATGTGGGGTATTTGAAGGGGGCTTGTTTTAAAGTACTACATTTTGCAAGGTATTCATCACCATGATTGAAAACCTTTCTGGACCATGTAGTATTGGAAGGGTAAGTATTCAGTCTTTAGTTTTGTATCTGTAAGGTTTTATGCACCAGCACTAATTTTGTTGCTAGTTGCCACAGTTGGATATGAGTAACTTGGATTCCTAGCTGAAGAGATTATGACTATATGGTGTGGATTGTTCAAAGGCATTCTTAAGGAAGAGTGTGATGGGCAGATTAGAGCATGTAATTACAACAAAGAATGCAGGTGATAAATAAGTGTTTCATCAGTACCTGTGCTGGCAGTGTCAAATTGCTATTTTCTGTTTACTAATTTTAATTGACATAGTTTTGAAGAGCATTGTTAGTCAGCAGACAGATGCTTGGATTATCTGGCACTGCAGCATTATTTGACACAAATAATTTTAATTTTTTATTGTCATAATTGGCTTTATTTTTCAAACCATCTTCAGTTTCTAGAAGTAGCTTCCTTTCAGGTTCAGAATCTTGATTTGTTGAGGAGTGGTAACTAGTAATAAGACCACATTTCTTGGGACTGCCCAGAGTTCTTGACTCACTGGACTGGATTCTTACTTAAGATAGGCTGAAATCAATGGGACCTAAATTATTTATGAGTAAGTTTGCACATTGATTTCAGTGGGAACAAAGATCAAATAACCTAATATTGATCCAGTCCGTTGTGTCTCCTGTTTCTGTGTGGTCTCAAATTTACTAAGGTCCGAACTTGTAGCTGTGTGTAGTCTTAAGTTTAGTAAACAGTTTTCAGCATCATATTGTCAAGTCTTGCAAATTAGGATAGAAAATGGCATAACAGAACCCAATAATTACTTAATCCTGCCATATTTTCATATGCTGGGGCAGTTTAGTGGTTAAGAGAGCCAGTGTGATATGTTGGACTTGGATTTTGGAGACCAGAGTTTGAATCTCCACTCAGTCATGAATCTCACATGGTGACCTTGGGCCAGTCACATTCTCTCAACTTAAGATACCCCATTGGGTTCTTGGGAGGATAAAATGAGGAGATGGAGAATTCTGTACTCCATCTTGATCTGCTTGGAAGAAAGGTGGGATATAAAAAGAATAAATAAAAACAAAGAAATAAATGTTACAAAGCTTTTAAAAATCTAGCAGAGCGGCAGTGGCACCACTGAAATTGCGAATTTAATTTACAATTGACTCTCAACTTAGGCATGTTCACCTTATGCAATTACGACTTTACATGGTTGATGGCTGTCTAGTTGAAATTGCACAAATTAATAAAAGGCAGAGTTTAAAAGCTCTTTTTGTGCAGGGTTTTTCTAACGCGGAAAGAGGTTTTACGCTCTACTCCTTGCTTACTGGACTCTGGGAGGCTCTTGCGACATCTTCCCAAAGTTTGTGAGAGAGCCTCCTAGAGCCCAGTAACCAAGGCGGAAAAGGGGGGGGTGTAAGACCTGTTAGGCGCCAACTCTGGAATGTAAGACTGCTTGTACAGGGGCAGTTTCAGCGGGATGTTTCGACTAAACAATTTTTTTGTGTATATGTGCCATCTGTGGAATGGAACCCCCTGTACAGTATACAAATGGAGTATGTGCTACATTATGACCAGATAGGGCTATCTGTTATTGAAGAGGCACACTGGTATCAGTGTTCAATATCTTGTCGCCCTTTGGATCTAGACAAATTCCTTGAGAGTTAGGATGAAGCCTAATTGCAATGGAACCGACTATGTGATGTTCACTGAGAAATAGTAATTATAGTTTGCTTTAAAAAAACAAAACAAATGTAATTATCTTTTACAATTTTAATGTTTTATTTTTTATAAACCACTTGGGTGTTCTATTATAATTGGTTGGTGTATAGATTTTGTTAAGTAAAGTAAATTGATGTTGCATTGTGGAGTGACATTTCCACACATTTAGAAATCCATAGAGATCCTGAGCCAAGTGGTAGTTTTGATCAGGGCCAACCCACCCATGGGGCAAGGTAAACTGCCTCAGCTGGCAGGATTCACAGGGGCAGCAAATCCCTATGTAGATCTTCACTCATTCTTCCTTCTCTGGCATGGAAAGGGGCCCCATTTTGTGGTTCTCGTCAGGTTCAAAATGTCTTGGGCTGGCCCTGATTTTGATAATCTGCTTTTATGTACCTACAACTGCGTGAGAAGAATACCCTTGTCCTCCACATGAAGAAGCTATTCTAACTCTAATGGTACAGTGTCCACATTTGCAAAATCATGGTCAAATTCATTATTATTAGGAGTTGGAAGTATATTTGGATGTGCTTATCCTGCAAAAAGGAAAACCTATGCAACATAGTTTTATCAGAATAGTAAACATGCAACAAGTCAACTTTGTACTTTGTTTATATAGGAAACCACTTCTAACCCTCAGACTTCAGAAGAAGAGAAAACCGAGACACCAGCAAGTCAGGAGGTAGTCAGTCCTGAACCATACGTTAAGCATCCATTACAAAACAGGTGAGACATGTTTCCTCTGAACGATATAATAGAATATTATAACTTACAGATATGAATTACATTTAAAACATTGTTTGCAAATTCCTGTGAAAACTTGTTTTACTGCAATTTTTGACTAAAGGATGAAAATAAAAATCTAACCTTTATGATGGACTAAACAAGTATAAAGTGGATGTATTTCAAGAAATTGCAAAAGGGGAGCCTTCTACCTTTACAACCATGCAAACAAGTTTGTAAAGCAGCTGGGATCTGGCTTGTAGTGCACACAATGGACCTAACCTCAGCAGCATGGCTTGAATTTGGTGATAATTTAAGTGTGCCGAATGCAAAGGAATAATCAGGAGCATAGCTTACATTTGGTGCAGTTGGGAGTCGACTGACTGCTGACCTACAATAACACTCCTGATTGCCCCTTGGAAGATGCAACATCACCTGTACCACACATTATGTCATATGGCGTACGGTGAGCATGGCTGGGGAAGAATGGCCCTGTGGTTCAAATTAGGAGTTCTGTGGGCAGGAGGTTCCAGACCCCTGGTGTAGAGCTTTGAACAGCAGTATTGCTGCATGATAAATAGCTCTTGTTTCAAACAGGACGGAAGAGGGGCAGCCCTGGAGAGGACACTTCAGTTCTGTTAAAGCAGCAAAAAGAACACTGGAAAACCAGTTATGAGTTTCTAGTCTATGCAGCCACAGCAGGTGCTGTGATTTTCCAGGGGTTTGACTTCAGCCCAGAAGCACATTCCATTGTCTCTTAAGACAGATGGATGCCCACAACATTTCATAAAATCCTAGAATTGTAGAGTTGGAAGGGACCTCAAGAGTCATCTAGTCCAACCTCCTGTGATGCAGGAATCTCAAGTAAAGCATCCATGACTGGTGGCCATCGAGCTTAAGAACCTCCATGTAAGGAGAGTCCCAAGGGAGTCTGTTCCACTGTCAAACAGCTGTTACAGTCAGAAAATTATTCCTGATGTTTAGTCGGAATCTCCTTTCTCACAACTTGAATGGCAATACCTCAGCATTGCAGATAACACTTCTACCTTCCTAGAAAGCTTTCAAAGGTTCTAGGCTGCTCTCGGACGTGTTTCATTTGAACCAAGTTAGAATCTGCTTTGACCTTTTCTGAAGTAATCTTTTCAACTTTTAAAAAATTGGGCTGCGTTCTGAGGACTGCCTTTGTTTTGTTTAAGAAGACTTTTATACTGCTTATAGACCAACTAAGTTTGTTCTGGTATAAGCTTTCGCATGCATGCACACTACTTCAGATACCAGAACAAACTTAATTGGTCTATAAGGTACTACTGGATAATTTTTTATTTTTATTATTTTTATTTCGACTGCATCAGACCAACACGGCTACCTACCTGAATCTTTTATACTGCTTAACCATCATAAACAAAATATTTATTAATAATACTAATAATAAAACTTTTGAAAGTTATATTTCACTTCATTTAACTGTGAATGATTAAGGGAATAGTCTTTTAATTATTGATGTCCATTTGACCTACTCAGTGCCTTAGGTGAGAACGCAGTTTTCATAAGAGCCTGGCTGGATCAGACCAAGAGTTGGTTGCCAGCAAGGCGAGTCAGATACTTCTGGGAAGTCCAGATACAGAGCATATAGACCACAATCTGATCCCATTGTTTACCCCTTAGCAAATACTATATTGTCTCTTAAGTACTACAATATGTGGGTTTACAACTAGTCATATAACGTGGCACTGAGAGGGTTGTAACATAGATATCAGAATATGATGTGTTCATAGCTTAAAACACATACGAATGTGTAATGAAATCTGTGCTTTTAGAATTTTAGTGGCTTCAGTTTACAGATTTTCTTGTTTCAGGAGATAAACTGCTAGGAGCAAGAGAGACTACCTTTTTTTTAGTCCATTGTTAATCCTGCTTTACGATTTTTTCCCTTCCTTTTGCTGAAAGACCTGTATTGCTGCAATTTCCTGACACTTTTAAGATGGGTTACAGCTGGTAAAAGATACGATGGTGCTGGTGTAGTGTTAGGTTCTCATTACCAAAATAGGTTGCTTCCCCCAAATTTCTCTAATCAAATCTCCTTGTCCCAGGTCAGTGTGACCCTGTAAAAACATTGTTCCTGGGTATTCTAATTTGGATAGCTCAGATATTTCTGAATGTATTGAAGCTCTGTTGCATTTTCAAGAGTAGTTTAAAATAGCACACCCCAAATAGCTCTAGTGAAATAAGAATATTGATATTGCAGTCCTTGAGTGGTTGACTGAGTAGAATGTATAACTTCACAGAACAATACTCGGCAAGTCTGTTGATTCTATGTGCTTTCTGAAGTTTTGCCTAGAGCAGTATCCCTATCCAAAGAAGTACATATATAGCAGCTGCACTGTGCACAAAGCACTTCTTTTTAAAGCTAAAGTGGTATTGATCAGTCAGTTAGTGAGAAGCAGCAGCAATGGTGGACTGAATCCAGTCTTGATGCACCTGATCACCAGGAGTTTACATTTTTAGACACTATACATGCAGCCCTGACTTTTGGATCAGAGAGGGTAACTTGCACAAGGTAAAGGTAAAGGGACCCCTGACCATTAGGTCCAGTTGTGGCCGACTCTGGGGTTGCGGCGCTCATCTCACTTTATTGGCCGAGGGAGCTGGCGTTTGTCCGCAGACAGCTTCTGGGTCATGTGGCTAGCATGACTAAGCTGATTCTGGCGAACCAGAGCAGCGCATGGAAACGCCGTTTACCTTCCCACCGGAGCGGTACCTATTTATCTACTTGCACTTTGACATGCTTTTGAACTGCTAGGTTGGCAGGAACTTGCACAAGCAACCTCTAGTTGTACAGATACAGAAGCTTACTGCTCCCCATGGAATGCCACTAACTAGGTTGAGGTAGATAAATTGTTCAGAAAGCATGCTTCAGATTATATGCTTTACTCCGGAATCTGTTTTCAGAAGGAGATTGAATTTTGGAAATAACAGTATTTATAATCTCCCCCCCTTTCTATCTTAGGTAAGCATTCATTATATCTAAATATAAATATTGGCCTTCCATCAAATTCTTTCTCCGTCAGCTTCGCGATCTAGAGCCTCAGTACCTTGCCCAGTTCAGTGGGATCTGAAAATTAAACCTGTGGGCATTCTTGCTATCTATAATTTTCTTTCCTAAATTTCTTCTGTGCTGTATGATTTTTCAGTCCTTACTATTCTTAGTCGTAATAGGACACTGGATAATAAAAGATAGTAGCCTAACAAGAAATCAATATTTTTTCAGGTGGGCGCTCTGGTTCTTTAAAAATGACAAAAGTAAAACCTGGCAAGCAAATCTTCGTCTGATCTCAAAGTTTGATACTGTTGAAGATTTTTGGGCGTAAGTGAAGCTTCTTAGATGCCGGTCTCATTCATTCTTGAAGTATTTCTTTATAGTAATGTGTAGCTTTTTAAATCAGCCTGTACACTAGCTCAGAGCCTCTGTGGGAAGGTTTATACTGCATTTTTCAAAACTCAATTAAACATGAAATTTGAATTTTCCCCTTTCTGTTCATTATGCAGGATGACATAAGGAAAAAGAGGGAACCTAGTAAGTTGAATGAAAGGGATCTGGCAAATACCTTGATTTTTTAAAATTGACAGATGAAGCACAATTCAGGAAAATCTCTGCTGGCACAGACTAAAAATCCTTCAGAGTTTTTCAGTAGAAAAAGTAGCTCATTATGAAACTAATTAACACCAACGTAGGAGAACTTTAAACAGTCAGCTTCAGTACCTATCAAGTATTGGGGACTCCTATGAGCTATGCTTATTAAGTCAGGATTGCTAACCTGTGACACACCAGATGTTGCTGGACTACAACTCCTTTCATCCCTGACAATTGACCATGGGGCTGATAGGAGTTGAGTCCAATGGGAACCACAGGTTAGCAACCCTTGTCTAAACATTTCAGGTAATAAAAATGCAGAAGCAATTGTCTTACATTGTCAGCGTTCCTTATCTTATACACATGTGACTGGATTTAATTTTTAATTATTCCCCCCCATGCCGTGAAATTAATTGTTGAGAATAAGTTTATATTCCTAATTAAAGCACCTTAAAATTTAAGATGCTAGCCTGATTTATCGTGGTGAAATCTGCACTGCTTGTGATAGTTCACTTTCTTAATTGTGTTTTGCTTTTTCCAAATAGGTTATATAACCATATCCAGCTCTCTAGTAACTTAATGCCCGGTTGCGACTACTCACTGTTTAAGGTATGCAGAGTAAACTTAAGTATTAGCTTGTTAATTATTATGAATAATGTTACTAGTTTTGGGTCCCCTGTCTTAAAATGTCTTAAGATTGTATGTAAACCACACTACCCCACCTCCACAGAGTCTAGTATTTCCTTGTTGCACATTCATAGCTTGACACTTGATTTCTATAATGTGTTCAGGCACACACTAGTGAACTTTGCTGTTTGAGTGAGGTGTGAATTGCTAGTCTTAAATGTCTCTGGGCTGCCTTGCCACACACTGCCTCTTTCCATGCTACTGTCTATAAAAGAAATCCTTTTTCTAGTTAGTCCTGAAACATCTCTGGCAGTAGGAAGGTCTTTCCATACATTGGTTGTATCCAACAAAGTCTTTCCATTAGCGCAAAAGCAAGAGGCCTTTCTCTCCCCACCCCAGTCTACTGCAGTTAACTGGGGAAAGCCTCAGAACAGAGAGGTCCTGTTAGGCAGTTGGAATTTCTTGCACCAACAGGATAACTTAGTTGGGTACAACCCATTGCATTGCAGGTGGTATTAAGACAAATGAGTTAAAATATTAATGCCATGAGAATAGCTGGGCTCAAATGCTGCATTAAAATGGAATGATACTGCGTTGTGCATCATATAGATTTATTGTTTTCTGCTCAAATTGCACTTTTTAGGATGGTATTGAGCCCATGTGGGAAGATGAGAAGAATAAACGAGGAGGACGGTGGCTAATTACACTAAACAAACAGCAGCGACGAAGTGACCTTGATCGCTTCTGGCTAGAGACAGTAAGTTTTTTGTGCTATTTTGTCCTGCTTAAATTTGAGAGATGAACTGTTCCAAAATTCCTGAAGGGAGGAGGCATGTTGAGGAACCCATCAGTTGCCACTTCTATGTACCTGTGAGTGGTGGTGTAACAACTTGTGCAGACACTGTGTCTGTCATGGTTAGACCATTAGCTGCTCAAGGTGTAATGGGTTCCCTAGGCATTGAATCCAGGCTCGTTAACACGGTCCACCCCAAGAATTTGTGAAGCTTATGGGATCCCTGGGAGGCGGGGAGTTGTGGGGAGGCAGTAGTGCTAATTCTGATTTGGTGAAGGGGAATAGATAGGATTTTCCCCTTGCAATCATAAACAAACGCCCCAAAATGGCACTGAAAACTATGCAACAGGTAGAATAACTGCAGGACAAATAGGACAACACATCCTGAATTCTACTGAGTATGCCATAGTACAGTGGTACCTCTGGATGCGAGCGGGATTTGCCGCTTCCATGCATGCGCGTGACGTCATTTTGAGCGTCTGCGCGAGCGGCAAAACCCAGAAGTAACGCATTCCGTTACTTCTGGGTCACCGCGGAACGCAACCCAAAAACGCTCAACCCGAAGCTACTTCAACCCGAGGTATGACTGTACCTATTTGTAGACCTTTTAGACAACAAAGGAAGTTGTTCATCATCTGAGTAAAATTGTATCCTGTTGGGATGCTTTTGTTTTGAGAGGATTTGTGTTGTCACATGAGGGCTTAACAAAGTGGAAGGAATTTGCAGTTTGCTGTAGACTTACTCTTGCATTTTTGTATGTGGATCCCAGCCCTAAATTTGCATTCCCTGGCTCCTGATATCGGAAAAGGAGCCCCTCAGCATGAGTGGCTGCTTGCATGTAGCACAGGACTCCTCTTCAGAGGTTGCTAGCCATGGGACACAAAATCAATGGTGGGGCCAACATGCCGCCTCCTTCAATATGTGCATTCCTTACGTATGAGTAATCTGTAAATAGTACTTGACACAAATTTGTTTGGTAGTTTTCTGATAAATTACTCAGGTCTTTGACTTGCTTGTGACAGAGTTCTGGCCCGGGGTGTCAGAAGGTGCCTCTTGTTGCATAGATTATTTCGGCCTCATTTGCCTTGGGCCAATTAACATTGTTTTCAGGGTTTTGGAGAACGCCACATCTTTAGCTCCATGCCCATTTACATTTGGACTTCTTGGTATTTTTGATGCAGTGGGCCAGTTTAGATGGCTAATAGGGATATTTGATCTGACTCCTGAGTAATTTGATTTCTTTCTTCATCCAAGGGTCCTTAATTGTAGCTCTGCCCTTTCAGGTTGACAATGTGGTGTTATGTGGAGCTCAGTTTATTGCCAGTGGTTTCTAACATGTAACTGAAGATGCTGAGAGTTTGGAACTGATTGCCATCAATACCCTGATACCACCCAGCTCTTAACTGAACAACTACAAAGAGCTATCTCAATTCTAAATCTATGGTAGATGAAACAGACTGAACTTGTATCTGGGCAAGAAAGAGTACAGTGGGCCCAGCACTTATGGAAGGGTTCAGTTCTTGGGGTCTGTGCCCAAAGGCAAAATTGTACAAAGTTGGGAACGTTTGGAACTGCTCACCCTCTGCTCCCTACAAGGCGAAGGGTTGCATATTGGGCCCTGGGAAAGTTGCAGGAGAGCCCTAGAATGCACCCATGACCTGCCCAGTATGGGAAATATATTGAGAGAGGGAACAACAGGTTTTCCCCACTCTCCATATATTTATTTACTTTCCCTCATCTGTGTACGGTTGTGATAAGTAAATTGTGTATAAGTAAATTAAGTGTAAGTTGCGGCCCCCTGTATTACAAACACTTGGCAACAGGTTGATCCTAGTGGTAGATGCAATGGTAATCTCATCAGGTAAGAGCCTGTGGATGCACAAATCGGGGCTTGCCTACATTGTTCTTCAGAAAGCCGGTGTGTGGTGTTCTCTGGTTTCCTGACAAAGACAGTTGAAAATGCTTTCATATTTTTGGTTATCTTGGGAGTGTTGAAGAGTTTCTTGTCTTACGTAGTGTTCATTTTCTTCCCTTCATTTGGTTGTCTTTTTCTATTTAGATTGTTTAATGGTCTATTACTCTTTTATAGCTGTTGTGCCTTATTGGAGAGTCCTTTGATGACTACAGCGATGATGTATGTGGAGCAGTTGTTAATGTTAGAGCCAAGGGTGATAAAATAGCAATATGGACTACTGAATGTGAAAACAGGGACGCTGTTACACATATAGGGTAAGTTATGCTGAATAAACTGCAGTATACTGTCTTCCTAAGAATACCCTACATGTAGAGCTGGTTCAGACATCGCTATAAACCAGGCAGAAGGAATTACTGATCTGTGGGTCAAATTAGGAGCCTTACAAGTCCAGCCATGCCGACCCATTGATCACCTGACACCCTATGACAAAGGTGTGGGATTGGTAAAGCTATGGTGACAAAGGAACAGTCAAGAGACTTTGAATATAGTCCCAATTGTTCCTTTGCAGCAGGGCTTGAGCACGGAATACAAGTCCTGCTGATGGCTGGCAGACTCAGGTCCTCTTGACACCATGACAGCAGGTTATTTACAAGTGGGTGGATTTGCCTGACAGTCAAAAACGGCCCACAGAGGGGTGGCCACTTCTTGACCCAGCCCAGTGGACAAAAGTGATTTCCCACCCCTGCTATAAACCATGGCTTATTGTGATAGGAACAATATGTTGCAAGGCTTGAGCACAGACACTTTCCAATTCCTCCAGCATTACTTCAAGGAGAAGATCAAAAGCTTTTACTTCAGGGTTTTTTGTTTTTTAAAGAAAGGTAGCTTGTTTTGTCCAAATCCAACTAACTGGCTAATATTGACGATGGTTTGCAAATTTCAAAGCATGTAATATGAAGTTTGTTTGTTTCCAAAAAAAACCATAATTAACCACTGTTAAGTGTATGGATGTAATGCTAAACTGCAGTTAATTGCAAATGGAAGCAAGAGCATCCCATCTCCTCCATGGGCACACTGGAGAAGGAATGGAAATGTATAAGCCCCAAACTTATTGCAGCTCATTCCCATCACAGTAAACCATGACTTATCATGATGCCTACACTGTTCCACTATGTGCAGCCTAATCTTATACATTCTCATAATCTTTACTCAGAAATCTTACTCTGTTCAGTGGAACTTGGTCTCAGGTAAATGTGCGTAGATCTGCAGCCTGTTTCCATTGATACCAAGGATAATGAAGGAAATTGAAACAACTCCATCCTCTTGGGAAAGTTCAGCTGAAACTGTTACTCTTTCACAAGTATGATGTAGTGGTTTGTTTCTGGACAGTTTCACAGTGGGTACTAATCTCAGTTGCAAAAGATTGGAGATTATAGTGTTGCTTAAGCATGAAATATACCCTATGACTTTATATTCTGCATATTACAGAATGATGAGGTTTAATTCAGAGTATATTTAAATTCTATGAAAGTATATTAAATCCATTGAAGCCACATGAACATGGATTTGGAAATACATAGACTTTGGAATGAGTATTTATTGAAAGGAAAACTCTGTGATTGCAAACATCTGCATTTATCGTGCATACAGCGTATTGTCCACTATTGGACATACGCTTACTTACTTGTAATTGCTGTCATTGAATGGGTTGAATAAATCAAAGGTGTTCTGTAAAGTTAAGACTGGCCACGTTTCTCTGAAAATAGACGTTTTGTGTCAGAGCCAATAAAACTTTGTGCAAATGTTATGAGATAGCTGTGGTCATGTCAGGAATCAAACATTATTTTGGCTGCAAACCTAAGCACCCTTATGTGGTACAAAGGGACCTCTGAGTAGGCTTGTGAAGCATTGCAATTAGTATTGGAATAGGATTCTATTTTGAGAACTGCACTACAATATGCCTGACTTACGGCTGTGCGTGTTCTAGTGAATGAATGAACTTTATCTAAGCCAGCTGGAGGGTCTGGACCCCCTAGGTTACGGGGCTGATTCAGGGTGGGTTGCAGCAGTAGCACAGTCACCATGCAAATATGGTAAAAGGTTAAATAATGGGTTCCCAGATGCTTATTTGGGTTAAAACTGAGTCCTGGGTCTGAAAAGCTTGAAGATCCCTGATCTCAACAGCGATCTCAGTCCAGACCTCCAGCCTACAAAATGAGACCAGCTTCCCATTATTCAAAGGATGTAATCGGGGCTTTCTCACCTGTAATTGTTGTGCAGAAGATGAAATTTGGCAGGTGTGCACATTCACCTTTGTGTGATAAGCTGCACTTGCCAAACTTCCTTCCTTAATGTAGCTGTTAGTGGCGATAGAGTTTTCTGCCCCCTTGGATCTATTTCTGCCTTTTTCCTTAAATAGCCTAAATGAGATAAATAAAATGATGCTGAAGTCACAGCTGCTTTCAACCTTAAGGGGGGTGGGGGGTGGGCTGTGAGCTGCCAGTGGGAGACAGATGGTTTTAAGGGACATTCAGCCTGTAATAGCCTTTCTTTGAAAGTAGAGATAAGTCAGAGCTTACTAAAAAAAAGTTACAAGATAGTGAGTCCTGGTGATTCATTATGGATATAATGAAGAGCAGTTAGATTTGTCAGATGATAGCATCAGTTATTCGGCAGATAAAGTTGAAATGGAGAATATGTGAAAACAGTATGAATTGACTGCTGAGATGTTTGAGATTTTTATAACAGCCAATTTAGTATTTAAAATAATATAAAGCTCTCTGAAATTTTTGGATTTGAGAGCTTTCATATGTGAAGCTAGCATCTTGTTCTCTTCCGTTAAATACTATTTAAACAGATATTTTATGTTTTTATTTCTCAGGAGAGTGTACAAAGAAAGGTTAGGACTTCCTCCAAAGATAGTGATTGGTTATCAGTCCCATGCTGACACAGCTACTAAGAGCGGCTCCACCACTAAAAATAGGTTTGTTGTTTAAGAAGACACCTTCAGAGTATTTCATAGGAGACTGCGTCAAGCAATCGAGATTTGGGAGCTGAACCAAAGCCTCTATATAAAAGCAGAGTGGACTGCATTTAAATCTGATTTCCATCTAAATGTTGCTAAATTTGTGAAAGTCTCATTTGCTTTTGTCTTGTACTTCTGTGTTTGTTTTTCTCCCCCATTTTTGGCTGAAGTAACCTTTATCCAATCAAAGAATTTCAGTACATTTGCCCACTGAAACCATAAAGGTCTCCCTAGCCCACTCTGTGATGCTTCTTAGGAAAGTAAATATTATATTAAATATATCCCAAAAACAGTGCCATTTCTACAGGGGAAGAAACTACTACTTTTTCACCTTTGCATTGTATGCAACATGTTTTGCTGGTTTGAAAGAATAGTATGATGCATACATTTTTCTAGCAAATATTTCTTTATACAGCATTGTCTTTGCTGTAATGGATGCTGATGGCTGCTAGATTTAATTTATTGTTTCCCTCTCTGATAACATTAGTGATATTCTAATTTCAGTTCTTGCTCATGTAACATTGGTGAAGGATCTATCTGGGAATATGACAAAAGGTTTAATAAACATTAATTTTGTGCATTCTTTGGTAATTATTTTGTAACATCAAAGCTTTGCTACGAGTTTCATGCATTTCAAGTCAAATCAGTGATATGTTTGTGTGATTTCCTGAACATAATTGTGGATTTTTAAAAATGTAACACCATAATTACATTCCTTACTAGAAATAGTATTCCTGTTTTTTGTATCTTATGCTGTATTTTAACACTTTGTATTCCTTAGGTTATATTTTGCTTTGGTTTAAGAACAGCTCGAATAGAAACGCAGTCCCATTCATATTAAGACAGTGTACAAAACTGTAAATAAAATGTGTACAGTGAATTGTCTTTTAGACAAGTAGATTCGTCCTTTTATTTCATTATATTGACTTGTTTTGTACTACTACTGATAAGGCGGTCTCTATTGCAGCCTCTGTAGTAGGCGAGGTTGAGCCTTAAGGTAGCATTTAATTCGAGTTGTGCTAGATTTTAATAGATAGTGTTATCTTCAGACAGAACTGCATTGCGGTGACTATATCTTAATTGGATATGTTTGTTTAACTGTTCAGTGAATTACATTGCTGTTTGGGCAGCATGCTCAGAAATGGAATAATCCAATGGAACATAATAGCTGAAAACTGGCCTGCCACTGCAACAACAGGAAACAGAAAATATGGAACTAATAAACTGGGTGTCAGAAAATGAGCAAACTGTATTTACTTTGCAGAACTATAACAAAATGGCTTTCTGGCTCTGGAAGTGGTGGCTTAGAGAGTAGAAGTTTGGTACCAGTTACCACACTAAGTTATGTTAACTTTCTCAGTACTGTACCAAAATACAGGCCATGGTAACTAGATGGTACAGCCATTATTGCACCAAGTAGGAGTTCTGAGGAATCCTGAGAGTGTGTTTAGCTGACAAAAATCTGAACATTTTGATATGAAAACTGTCTCTAAAACAGTTCTTCTGTTATGTAGAACTTCAGTTATACTAAGGTTGACATTTGCCGCGCTTACGGTAAATGTCATGGTGGGAGACCTTTCCCCAGGTGTTCTGGTTTTGCCTTTTGGTTCTTGCAGGCTATCCAGCATGAACCCAAGTAGCCTTTTGTATAAAAACTGATACTGTATTATTGCAGTTAATACTACCCCCTCCCCTGTAATAAATGGAATCACTCTTGTATTAAAGCATATGTGGTGTGTAATAATGTCTAATGCTATTTGACACAATGAAATGACAGAGTTCCTGGCCAAAGTTTTACTGTTGCCAACTAGAGTGATTGGTCTGGAGGTCTGTAAGGTTTTGTAAAAGTCATGCTTGTCAACAATCATAGGACTGGATATAACAAGCTTTGGATTTGACTGCAAGTTGAAACCATGCTTAAAGCGGGTAGCCCCCCTCTGCGGGTACAATTAATCACAATGCAAGAAATAAGTAGCTAGGATCAGTGATGCTTTAAAAAAATCAATAATAAAAAGTCAAGTTATGGAGAGAGGGATCAATTGGATTGGGAATGTGGTGCAAAGAAGGGGTTAAACCCCCACCCCCCTTTGCATGATGCTGTTTTAATTGAAATTGCCCTCCTGAACCTGCTATTTGCCAGGCAGGAGAATGAGTGACCTTGCAGATACCATACTAACATTGCTTTCCCTTGCAGGACATGTTTTGAGGGAAGTTGATTAATAAAACGTCATGGGGAGACAGTTTAAAAAACCAACAGCCCTCAAGGCACCATGGTTCAAATTTGCGCCTCCCCCCCCCCCACCCAAAACAAGGGTTGTTAAAATAGTAATAAAAGCTATGCCATGTCTAGTTTTGTTCTGAGTTGGTTGCTGGTCTCATAAGTGATAGAATCCTAATTTACAGGTTTCCCAAATTTGAACGTAGCCGATTCTTGCAATTCAACATGAGTCGGAGGGCAAGAACAGCTGTGCAATGAAACTGCATTTGAGTATGTCTTGAAAGGAGAGTGGGAGATACGCAAACAAAATTTTTCAGATGTCTCCATGTGGGTTGCACAGAAGAACATCAAGTGGTCTTGCCATACTGGCACTTGGGAAATAAAATACCAGATTTTCATCTGGTTGCAATAAGTTTGGGTAATCAACACAGAAGTGGCAAGTCCAGATGCTGGTGCTGGTCAGCTTGTGGAGAATGGGTGTGTTGAAAAAAAGTTCTGCCATCGTATTTCTCCTTTTAATTCTACAACATCCTGTAGAGGGCTGGGCAGCCAAAAGGAGCACTGGTCTTTGTGGCTGGAGACCTGTGTCTGCATATCTCATTTCTCTCTCCAAACCCTCTGATTTCTGCCATGTTCATCCAATATCTCCTTTCCCAGCCCCTCTTGTAAAAATATTCTGCATTCAAAATCTAGGAATAAAAGCAACATAAAATGCAAAGTAGTTTACTGAGCACATCCCGGATTCTGCTGAATTACAAAATATATGTCTTGTGATCTGTCAATGCTTTATGCTCTGTTTTATGCTCTGTCATCTAAGTAATCTGGTTAGCTGTCTTTATTATTGGTGGGTGTGGGGCGTAAGAGGTGTACAAAATTAAAAGACCAGTCCTAGTACAGACAAAGATGAAGGCAAAATTTCTTAGTGGTTCAGTAGGTGTGAATTTGCACGTTTTTACATCTGCAGCAACTGGTATATTATTTCGTACTCCTGTTACCTGAACAGAATATTTGAGATATTAAGTAATTAATAGTGATTTTTTTAATTTATTTTTTAAAAAGCACTCTACCAATCATCTAGCTGCTGTGATTCTAAGTAAAATTGTTACAATGAACCAAATCACTTCCCATAAGTTTTGAAGCAAGGTGGCCCATAAACATCAATAGGAGCTGTGGGGCAAGCAAGACATTGGGCATCTTCCTAGTCTCCTAAAGGGAGAGAGGGCATGTAGATTTGAGTTCAGCAGTGGTGATACAGCGTGATTATGTTGGATGGACATACGCATGTCAAAACTTCACTCTTTTGCCTGGAGAGAATGCAACCTACTGTACAAAGAGAAGTGTATGTTCCATCTATTGCTCCAACCACTTTTGCCTCTGCCCCTCACCTGTGACTGAAAAAGCTTTCCCAACCCTGTTGCATGCTTCCTCGTAACAAAGATATTGCCTGGTGCTTCTCCTTGATCTGCCAGAGTTGGTAGCACTATAGCAAAGCCTAATAATCCCTGATCAATTTCGTAGGAAGGCGGGAATACCCAGCATAGTCTTGGCAGAATATCTAAGGCGATAGCCTTCTAGAAAAGGCAATCCCTGAGGAACTCAGGACTGCAGCCATTTAGAGAATGCTCAGACAGGAGTCTGAAGTATTAGGAAATAATGAGAAAGCAAATAACTGCTGTTTGTTCCTAGCAGTCTCTTGGGAGAGATGCCATAACTAAGGTAGAGAGAGGCCAGTAAACATCTAATAAAACAAGATGGCAATTAAGAAAAATGCTGGCTCCACAGCATTGTACTGGTGCTTTTATTACTGGTGCTAAAACAAAAGCTCTCTAATTTGCAGCCACATTTCAGTCACTACAATAAGTGTAATATTTGGCTTAGGAAGCTGCAAGAAGGTATAAAATTAAAACATCCTGAACCTTCAATACATAAAAATATTTCTTTAAATGGTGCTTCTTTTAAGGGCCCTGCCAGAAAGGGGGGCTTAGAATCCTAACAAATGGTGGGCTTGCATATAATCCATCAGCTGTGTTAAATGTTAGGCTGGCTGTAGATATTTAGTAGAATGTGATTTTCAAAAAGCGAAGAAATCAAAGCAGAAATCCCTTCCCCCGCTTTTAATGTTACGTAGAAGGAAAAAAATGGTTTAGGGAAACTTAATACCAGCCTTCTGAAATGTCACAACACTTACCACCCAAGAGGAAAATACATAAAGAGAGCAGCAGGGATCATGTAAGTTGACCTTGGAAACATTATAAATCCCAGGATTCTTAATTACACAGTTTAGGGTAATTTTGTCCCAGGGGTGTCATCTTCCTTGTGCCCAAATGCTCCCAAGGAGTTTCTCAGACATGTGTGGCAAATATTTTAACTCGGGAGGAAAAATACTGGTGTCAGTTTAGTGCAGTGTGGGAAACAGTAGAAGGGTTATGTGTGGTTGGTAAAGCTGCCTGCCCCCCCTTGCACACACACACAGGAAACCAAAACTGGCTGGACCAAAACTGGAGAAGATAATTTTCAATGTGAGATACTTCATCTCCTTTCAGAGACTGGGAGAATGTTGTGCAGGCGGCGAGAGAGCTGTAACCTCTTGCCTCTTAAGCACCACAAACCTGGCTAAGGAGCATGTGTTTGCTTTCGGAAGCGACGCCAAGGGCTGCAACAAACGCAACACCGGAGATCTGTCGTCAGGTCTCCCAGTCTGCTTTTTCAGTTCAAAGCAGGTAGGAGGTGCAGCAGTGGTGCTGGGATGGAGGATTGGCTTCACATTGTCCCTTCTATCCCGTTTCCCAGATCTCTTACCACCACTCCCTGATGCAGCTGCTAACCATGCAGCTGGTTTGGGGGGGGCAGTGTAGAGAGAAAAAGCAAAGAGAAAAGTCTGTACTTATATTTATTTATTATTATTATTTTTCTGCGGCAGATGGCAGGGAATTGGATTGGGAAAGAAACTGGGAAGGACCTCCAGGACCTCCGCTTTTTCTGGAGGATCACTCCCCAAATAATTCACTACTGTGATTTTTTTTTAAATGATTTTTTATGCTACTGATGCATGTGCCATTAAACTGCTTCAACAGGGTCGTGTGTTCGAGCCCACATTGGGCTAGGTGACTCTTGGGGTTCCTTCAAACTCTACAATTATATGGCTCTATGGCAAGTGAAGCAGGGCTCTTTGTGTTGCAGATTGAACGCAGGCTGGCTCTACACTGATCTTTTAAAAAAGCTAAGAAGAAATCCCATTATATAGCTCTCTGCAATTTTTCCATTGACTGCTCTACAGCGCCACCTGGTGTCACCTTTTTATAACGCATTTATAACATCATAACTCACTAGTGTAGATTAGTCCTGAGTGTCCTGCTCATGGTTAGCAATGGTATTTCTTGTCATCTTCTCAGAAGGTGCAGGGGATACCAACTTTCTTCTCAAAACACAAAGACATCATTGTCTTAAGTTGGGTGAAGAACCTTTTCTGAGATTGGGGGTTGCGTTCCCTTCACTGGCAAAATTCTGGCTGCATAACAGGCACATGTTGGGCAATTCAAAAGTGAGCAGGGCATTGGATGTGACTTTATACATTAGGGCTGCGGTCGGGGGGGGGCAGTTTATTCTATTTTCATCACTTCTTCCTAACTGGTAAGTTCTACATTTGAGCTTCCACATGACGCAAAAGCAATTTCTGGAATGGGATATAGTGTAAATTTGGTGCTTATTTTCATGTCCTTTGCTTCCAAAAAAAAAATCTGTTTGCAAAGAAGATGAAAATGAATGCTAAACTTGAGCTGCATTCCACTATATTTCTGGAAGTGGCTTTTCCATTGCTCAAATACAGAAATCAACAGTTAGGGAAATGTCATAAAAATGGAATAGACATGAATGCAGGCTGTGTTATAGTCAAGCCATGCAAAGTCAGAGATTCACGTTCTGACAAACAAGGCATCGCAGTTTGAAGACACATTTCAAATCAGTAAAGGCACCCCAGGAGTGTTTTTTTCTCTCTCTGCCCTTGCCAACCATTGGCAGAGAATCATTGGCAGAGTTTGAAGGTACCCCAAAGGTCACCTGCTCTTTCGTGCTCAATCGGTGCTAACAGGAATTTTGAGTTTTTCCCAGATTGCCATTTGTTCTGATCGCTAAAGAGCGCTAAAAAGATCGCTAAAGAGCAGGTTTTCCCTTGGAAAGAAGTGGGGCAAGGAGAAAACTCCTTGGACCCATGCTTAGAAAGTGTGGGTCAAGCAGGAAACTGCCAGGACTTGTGCTTTCTAAGCACAGCACATGAGCCCTGTATTTTATATATTTATAAATATATAACTGAGATCAATAACTGCAGTCACCTGTGAATGACAGCTATGTAAATTTTACAAATTTTTATGTACTCTAAGCTGCCCAGAGTGTTTGAGGAAACCCAGCCAGATGGGCGCGGTATCAGTATCATCATCATCATCATCTAGTCCAACCGTCTGCAATGCAGGAATCTCAACTAAAGCATGTGGACCCTGTAAGGTTGTGCAGAAGGGAATGAGGCCCTTGAAATCAAAAAAGTCCCCTGCGCCTGGACAGCATCTGCTCCCCTTCAGCTCTGTGAGACTCTGGATGCTACACCTACAGCTCAGGAGCTGCATTTTTGGATCAGACTGGCATAACCTCATAATAAAGTGAATGGCTGCAGGCCAAACCTTTTCTGCCCCCATCCAGGTGGCAAATGGAAAAGTGGTGGACAGCAGGGGGAGTGTTTGCCAACAGAAGCTGTATATACTGATAAAATGCAAGCTGACTTGTCCAGATAGCACCGATGCACAGCTGTCTGCAGCTGGCATCTTTCCTGCAAACAGCACCCTCCTTTCTTTCTCTGGCAGCTGTTACTGGGAGGGAGTCCCCCCCCCAGCAGCTGTGGATGAGTTCCTGGAGAATTTTTTTGTTGAAAACAATAGCAAACAAATGGGGGGGAATGGCGGGGAATTCATAACTTGTGGGTGATACTATATCCAATCATGGCCCTAGTTAAAGTAGACCCATTTAAATCCATGAACATGGCTAACTTTAGCCCATTAATTTAAGTGGGTTTGCCCTGAGTAGGACTAACAGTGGATACATTAATTAGCTTCCATTTGTTGAGTTAAATAGATTTGTTCATATCCTGATGATGGTATCTAGTGACTTTAGATAAAATATGAAGAATAGTATAGAAGGCACAATGGAACCCTCCATGCAGTTATTTGGTAGTAAGCCTTTCTAAATACAGTGAAACTTACTTGTGTGCAAACATGCAAAGGATTTGATGGTTCAGCTAGAATGCTGAGCATGCTTTTGACCGCAATTTTAAACATACTTTTTCTAGGGGAGAAAGACCCTTTGAACATAGTGCAAATTACTTCTGAGTAAACATGCAAGGTAAGGAGGGAACACTGAACTCAGTGGAACCTATTCTTCAAGTAGAGATGGGGGATTTGATTCAGTTCACATTTAAAAGCAAACCTTGCTTTTTGCCATATGGTTTGATTCTGTTTCTTATACAAACATAAAAACCCATGGATGCTCACAGTTTTATTAGTTACGCAAATGTTTTGAAATCCGTAGGTGTTACTCCGAGTTCTTGGTTCTAAAATGCATCTGTGAACAGATAAACAGGTGGTCATTTTCGTAGTTTTATTTTAAGAGACAGTTATCAAGTGGATTTAACACCTAATTTTATTTCCACTTTGCTGTACAATTGCCAGGTCTGTCTCTCTATGTATTTATCTGCCTTCACTACTTGTGGTGACAAAAAATAAGAAACTTTGTATTGTTTTATTTCTGGATATGTTTTGCTAAAGTATTTTTTTTCTTACATATCTCTGTCAAAATAACTTTGAAAACTCAATAAAATACTGAGGGGAGGGAGTAAACCCTACTTAATTTGCACTTCCCAAAACAGTACACTTACCAAAATGCAGTGACCTTCAAAATTCACACTTCTCTAAATTTTGTCAATGCAGTTCTCCAGTTATGTGTACAAAAATGCCTCATATAAGGAGAAAGGTTGTAAAGTGTGCCTAGCAGGCAGGGTTGATAAATTTGCAGTAACATGCGAAAAAGATTTCTACAAGGACTTTTTAAAAAGGTGAATCGATATGGAAACGTGGAAAAATGAGACACTGAAATGAACAGATTCACCCATCCCTATTCCTGAGTCAACTTATGTAGGGGTGTGCAGATCAAGTGGTTAATTTTAGAGGAAACTGATGAGACATGGAGCAATGGTGTTCAGCACATGGCTAGCATAGCAATTACAGTGTTCTATAATTATTCCAGGAAGGGCGGGTGGGATTAGATGCAGCAGAATCTCACCTAAAATCTTCCCGGATGCACATCTTAGTAGTTTAAAAAGTGACAGAAAAACCAGTAGGCCTTGCAAGAACTTGGGCATGCACAAGCATGCCAAAGCAATATGAAAGTGCCTCAGCAGACGCCAGTCTGCCTCAGTTGCTTACCAGTAGCTGTTCTTAGCTCACGCTCAAGAGCTTTACACAGAAAACAATATTGCTCTTAATTCACAATGCCGTTGAAAAGATAATCCATTTGCTGCTGTGCTCCTTATCTCCTATCTTAGAAGAGAGACGTAATGCAATGCTTTCTTAGTTACGACAGCACCCTCTTCCTCGCGTCTGAGGTGATATTTCTGACAGAACAGGCTGTACTTGGGGACAGAGACTGCTTTGATAAAGCAGGGGAACAGCTGTTTGACAGTAGATACCACGAAAATGTGCTCCCCCCTCTCTAAAGGCTGAACGAGGGTTAGTTTGCAAAAAGGTTCCCTTCTCAGGCTCCTCTGGGGAAGCAAAATGATTCCACCATTTTGGCTAGGTCAGTGTGTTCTTCTCTGTTGAAAAGGTGCACACAGTGGGCTGCTCAGCTGGAGATAAGATCAGGGTAGTGTTTCTGCCAGATTCTACTGGAGGTAAAATTCAGGCAAAAGCTCACTGCTTATGCCTGGGCAGCCCCATCCATGTTGACATCCAAATGACTTCAGTGTTACTCAAGCCAGTTCATGTGGCAGCCTATGAACCAGCCATCATGTGTTTTGAGAGGCCTTCTGGTGGGTGTAGCAGCAGCAGAAGCAACTGGTAGAATGGATAGTTAGAGGCACCCACGACGAATCTTCTCTGTCTATGCAGTGCAACGACCCATAGCCATGCCTCTGCTTGCTCCCGCATCCTCGGGCCGTGTCTGGAATTATACATAGAAATGTTCTTCTGAAGCATTACAAGCATGCAGCTAATCCAGAACACAGTGTCTGTGTTATTATGTTTTTATATATGCTGGAAGCCGCCCAGAGGGGCTGGGGCAACCCAGTCAGATGGGCGCAGTACAAATAATAAAATTATTATTATTATAATCCCACAGGTAGGGCACGAGGTCAACAGCTTTTTTCCTAATGTACCTCCCTTCAACAACTGAGGTAGCAGTGCAGTGTACTGTAGAGGTTAGGGTGTTGGACTAAACGGCCTCGGTCCAGTATACCTGAAGGAGCGTCTCCACCCCCATCATTCTGCCCGGACACTGAGGTCCAGCGCCGAGGGCCTTCTGGCGGTTCCCTCCTTGCGAGAAGCAAAGCTACAGGGAACCAGGCAGAGGGCCTTCTCGGTAGTGGCGCCCGCCCTGTGGAACGCCCTTCCAGCAGATGTCAAAGCGATAAACAACTACCTGACATTCAGAAGACATCTTAAGGCAGCCCTGTTCAGGGAAGTTTTTAACGTGTGATATTTTACTGTATTTTTGGTTTTTATGGAAGCCGCCCAGAGTGGCTGGGGAGGCCCAGCCAGATGGGCGGGGTATAAATAATAAATTATTATTATTATTATTATTATTGGACTAGGTCCTGGGAGACCAGTATTCAAAACCCCCACACAGTCTGGAAACTGGGTGAGTGACCTTGAGCCAACCATCGTCTCTCAGCCTAACCTAACTCACAGAGTTATTGTGAGGATAAAATGGGGAGGGGAAAGGACCATATACGCCTCCTTGAGGCATTTTTCTCTCTATAAGACGCACCTGACCATAAGACGCACCTAGTTTTAGAGGGGGAGAACAAGAAAAAAAAATTCTCTCCCTCTCTGCGCAGCGCCTCTCCAGCGAAGCGAAGTCAGAACAGCAAGAGGGATTGGTGCGCACCGATCCCTCTCGCTTTCCTGGCTTCAGCAAAAGCAACGGAAAGCCTCCAGAGCGCAGCGGGAGGAGCAATCCCGCTGCACTCCGGAGGATTTCCGTGGCTATCCCTGAAGCCAGGAGAGCGAGAGGGATCAGTGCGCACCGATCCCTCTTGCTCTCCTGGCTTCTGAGATAGCGGCGCAGCCTGCATTCGCTCCATAAGACGCACACACATTTCCCCCTTTTAGGAGGGGGAAAGTGCATCTTGTAGAGCGAAAAATACGGTATCTTGGAGAAAAGGTGAAATATAAATGTAATAAATAATAACAGATAATAACTGGTATCCAGAGGAATATGGCTTCTGAACTGGGAGGGTCATTTAGCTAGCCATCATTCCCAATAGCCATGGACGGGTCTCAATGCATTTTCTTCATCCCCTTTTAAAACCGCCTGAACTCGTGGCCTTCAGCCCACCACGTGAAAGCAGATGCCGTAACTGTGGTGATTACCGCCACCTTCGATAAGCTTTAATAGGGGATTAGCAGTGGTCTTTCAAAGGGAAGAGTGCTTTGCATCGCAGCCCCTTAGTAACGGCAGCGGATCCGGCAAGCTGCAAGAATCCACATATTAATTTCCTGTAAGGAAATCTGTGCTAATAATCATGTTGCAGCACAGGCAGCTGAGTTAATACACTTCCCGAACATCTGGAAATGCTGAGTCTGGACTTGGGAGCGATACAGATTTGACTTGCATTAAACTATCAGTGAACTGGTTCATCTGAGGGCTGTCAACCAATGTTTCCTTCCTCTTCGCTGCTGGCAATATGAGCCATCTCTGATGTAACAGAAATAATCGTACACCTCTTCTCCTCCCCCAGGGGATGCTCACAGGATTTCTGGGTGATTTTTTTTTTAACTTGACGCCTAGCTAGCCTAAAAGATGGTATCACTGTCTATAATTAGCAGCTGGTCCATAATTAGTAGTCTGTGTGTCTCCTTTTTCTTGAGACCTTTGACTAGGTATACTTGTTTCCCACAAGGTTGCAGAAAATGTTGGCAAGTTCTCTTAACAGCGGCCTCTTCAACCACGCTACAGGATCACACTTCTCACCCATATAAGCTTCCCATTGCCTCCTTTTTGGGGCCATAAAACCCAGGAACCTAGGATGCCACCATATAATATAATAATAATAATAATAACCATTTTGTATATTGCCCTTCATCTGTAGATCTCAGGGCAGTTGACAGCGTAAAAATACCAGTCCCTCTAGGTCAGTATTGTTTACACTGACTGTCTCTTTCTCTTATACCCTCCTACTACATTTCCCATCATCCCTAGCTAGCAGGACCAGTGGTCAGGGTTTATGGAAGTTGTAATCCAACAACAGCAAGACACCCGAGCTTGAGAAACAATGAGTGTAGTGAACTATGCATAGGAATGAGGGAAGACAGAGAATGCAGCTCAGAGGGTTATTGTGAGGATGACAAGTGAGGGCAGGGATTATGCCCACTGGAACTCTTTCACAAGTGAGTTGGATGAAAAATGTGATACCCAGTTAAAATGGGTTGGAGCTGACATGCCCAATAGTTGTAGAAAACACAATAAGATAGAAACATATGTAAGCCAGCAAACTGTGGCAGCCCATCTTAATATATGAAGAGCTCTGCGGGATCAGAGGGCTGCAGAGCCCTATATGGCGCTATATATGCTAGCCCTATATGGCCTAGGACCCTCGTACCTACAGGACCACCTCTCCTGGTATGTCGCACGGAGGACCTTACGGTCTTCAAACAAAAATATCTTGGAGGTCCCAGGCCACAGGGAGGTTAGGCTGGCCTCAACCAGAGCCAGGGCTTTTTGGGCTGTGGCCCCGATCTGGTGGAACGCTCTGTCACAAGAGACCAGGGCCCTGCGGGACTTGACATCTTTCCGCAGGGCCTGCAAGACAGAGCTGTTCCACCAGGCCTTTGGCCAGGGCACAGCCTGACTCCCTCCTTTGGCAATCCTCACAGAACTCTAGCCCAATGGTTGCCATTAATTTGATTCTGAATTGATTTTAGAATGTATTTCAATTAATTGATTGTGATTTTATGTAAACTGTGTTACTTTCACTGTTGTTAGCTGCTCTGAGCCTGGCTTCGGCTGGGGAGGGCGGGATATAAATAAATTATTATTATTATTATTAGGCCATAGGCTATCTGATCCACCATCCTCACCTCACAGCAGCCAACCAGATTCCTACGAAGAGAGCAGAAGCAAGACCTGAACACAACAGCACTCAAGGGCCTTCTAACAGAACAGCAACAGCTCTCCTCCCCCACTCCCTCTCTCTCAAAAGCAGAACATTGGTTCGCAAAGCTGTATTGATAAGGCTGTGAGTGGTCCAAGAATGACAAAAACAGTCATTGCTGATGGTGGAAGTCCACAGGGAGAGTCAGGCCCCATTATGTCTAGGTGGTAGGATCACACTGTCAAAAGAGATGCAGGCAAACATCTACGCCTCTCAACTCAAGCCATTTTTTGAGTTGCAGCCTCTGCTGGCTCCATGCTGCTGGGGTGGTAATCTCCTTCTACAAACAGCTAGACTTAATGAAGCAGATAAGCTATCAAGCCACACACACAGAGAGAGAGCATATGCTTTTAAGCTTTCCTGCAGCCATGCCTCTCTCGGTCTCCTGCTCCTTAGCAGACATAGGACCTTAAGTTGCTGCAGCAGTAAATGGAAGCACCATTGCTACTTCTTTGGGCAGCTAAGTTTTATACAAAGTGTTGGGAATTCACCGTCTGTTATCTGCTGGCGTTGGGTTCAGCTAAAACAAATGCATGAGCCAAGACAATACCCAAGACAGGACAAACTTAGCATTGGAGCCCATTCAGAAATGGTTAATTCACTCTGTCACCCCGACAAATTGCGGTAAGCTTTAGTTGTCCCTGTTAGCTTTACAGCAAGATAACCTAGGCAAGGCTTCTACAGAAGAGTCTCAAACCCTTTTCCTTGGGGTTTTAAAAAATGATTCATTAGGAACCTGAAAGTTATACACACAGTGACCCAAGCCAATTTCCTAAAGAGGATGAGGGAGAGGACTCTCCGACCAAGACTCCCTGACTTAAGTGACTACTGACCAAGATCCAGAGTGCTGTAGTGGCTAGAGTGAAGAAACAGGACCTGAGAGACGAGGGTTCAAATCTCCACTCAGCCATGAAGCTCAACGAGCGAAGTTGGGGCAGTTGCCATCTCTCAGTCTAACCTACTTTGCAGGGTTGTTGTGAGATTAAAATTGAAAGAAGGGTGCACCGCCTTGAACTCCTTTAGAGGAAGGGTGGGATATAAATACTGTTACACGCTGCACAATGGTGAAGGAACCCTCTCCAGCACCTGGGGCGAGACGCCGAGGGGTGGGGCAAACCACCCAGCAGCGCACGCATGACACCCATATGGATTGCACACGCGTGGCAGCCCATACAGTTGCCATGCGAAAAGCCATGTGAGCGGCACCCATACTAACTGCGTGCACGCCCTTGGCTGCTCTACAGCTGGGGGGGGGGGGCTGGGCCATCTTGTCACCCCCTGAGTGGTGCCCGGGGCGGACTGCCCCCCTTCATACGCCCCTGACGTTGCCCCAAACTCCGAGCAATGCAAGATTCCGGGTACTCACCCAAGGTCCCTGTTTCCTTTTGGAAATGAGGCACAGCAGAAACTCTGGTGTCTTTATCATGTATGGTTTATCTACACCTATATACAACCCGAGCCTACGATGGAGGGGTTCGCAGCATCAACACCCCAAAAGGTTCCTGCTTCTCCCATAGCCACAGGCTTGGGTTCAAGCCTGAAGCTTTACTTATAGATCACATTACTTATAGATCACATCACACAAACTCTTTATACCCTGACTTTTCTCCTTCTCACTATGGAAGAGCTGCAGGGGGAGCCGCACCCATTTGTCATCTAGCACAGAACCCCCTTTCATTGGTCCTCTTAATGGCCCACTACCTTTCCTTTGTTCTCTCTTAATGGCCCATCACTCAGGCTTATATTCTAACACTTGCTGGAATCAGGGATTAAAGAGGTCTGGCAACCACAAATTCATAACAATGCCACTCTCAGTTATTTCGGTTTTCATGCTCAGTGTACAGGGGAGGGCATAAACTCAATGGAAGAAGATGCAAGGGAAGAGTTGAGGCTACAGTTTCCAGTGCCCTTACTATACTACAGTTAACTCCTTTGGGGAAGCCATGAGTGGCGTTAAAGTGTTTTAAATCTGCGGTGTGAATGGGACCAAAGAGAAACCAAAATTGACAGATTTGCCCATCCCTCGCTAGGAATGAGATGAGTTCCGAAACTTCTTAGAGGGGGCAAACCAGCACCTTAAACAGAGGGGAAGTCTGTTTACTGCTCTGTTCAGCCTCGAAAGAGATTCAGGGCCATGGAAGCAGTCTAATCCATCTGTTCATCATAGCAAAACAAACACTTCTGCTGCATCTCAGATGTGATGTTTGTGCACTTTCCCCCCATCCAGAGACCATCATGTTGCAGGCTAAACATCACGCATCAAGCGGCTGCAAGAACAACTTGATGTGGAAATCACACATGTTTGAGCTGAGGGGGTGGGGTAGTGCTTCAGCACAACTGAGAAAATAGTGATTAGCTTTTTATTCAGTTTGCAGAAGAGGCCCTTGTAAGCACTGTGTGCAGGAACAGGTCGCAGTGTAGTCCAGCTGGTGTCTTAAGGCAGCTCCTAACCTAAGATAGCAGGCTAAGCCATCAGATGCCATTGTTGTTTGCTCTGCACATAAAGGACCTTATGCCTGCTGGGTCAATAGCCTTAGTACATAGGAGATGGACTGAGGCACACCCCACCACTGATCCTATCCATCATGTCATAGATTTCTATTGTGTCATCTCTTACTTGCCTTTTCTCTAAACTAAAAAGTCCCAAATGCTGCGACCTTCCTTCATATGGGAGGTCCTCTGTCCCCTGAATCATTTCGGTTACACTTTTCTGAAGCTTTTCCAATTCTTCAATGTCCTTTTTGAGGCAAGGCAACCAGAACTGTACACAGTATCCCCAGTGCAATGCAACCACAGATTTGTATAATGACCTTATGATATCGGCATCTGATTGCCATCACCCAGAACCGAGAACAGATCAATCCCATTTGCTGGTTGTCCTTTCTGCCTCCCATAATTCAGCCCTATGGCTTAGTGGGTAAATTAGTGGTAAATTATATAGGTGCCTGGGCGGTCTTTGGACAAGGCGTCTTTTACAAACCCAGAATATTATTCATTTTCCAGGAATCTGTTTAATTTGTTATAATAAACGGATGACAGCCCAGCTTGTGTGACCACAAGAAAAACCATAATATCACAGGCACTCAGCGGCCAATTTGTTTTATGAAACTATTTCAGATATAAAAACCCAGGCATGCAGAGTTTGCCAGGAGTTCGCGACCGGCTAGGGTCAGGAGTAGCACTGCTTCAGAGACCAGCAGACAGATCTGTGCTTAAAACTCTGACTGGGTATGTTAATTGAGGTCACGTCAGAGTAAAAAGAGCGGCATTTCTCTTCTGTTGTCAGTGGGTTTCAGCAACATAGCAATATAGGATAGAATCATGGTGAGGATCAAGTGTCACTATGAGAGAAAGAAGGGAATTAATGACAGGCCAGTTTCTCAGACACAGCCAGGACCTTATCAGCCACACATGAGTTTATTCACAATCCGTTGTCTCAACATAACAGCTTCCTTAGCTGGTTGCCCTGGGCCTGAGGCTCTCAGAAATTTTGACATTTTTATTGAATCCTCTTTATACACCACACCAGAGGTTTCAATATTTCCCTTTTGTTATTTTTAATTTACCGTGAAATTCAGTTATTTACTTCAGTTTATTTGCTGGGTCTACTCAGTTGGTTGGATCATGGCTTGGATGGTTCAGGGAACTCTTTGGGACTGTGCTTGTGCGGGACTGACCGCTAGGTGCCCTGTTTTCTGGATAGGCTGCAGAGGCAGGAACCTGGCCTGACTGGACTTCAGACTTGTTAGCCTACCATACTATGGGTGAGCATATGCCGTGGAATTGTGTAGATCAGTTCTACTTGCTGCCAGGTACCCCATTGCTCGGGACACGGGTGGCGCTGTGGGTTAAACCACAGAGCCTAGGACTTGCCGATCAGAAGGTTGGCGGTTCGAATCCCCGCGACGGGGTGAGCTCCCCTTGCTCGGTCCCTGCTCCTGCCAACCTAGCAGTTCGAAAGCACGTCAAAGTGCAAGTAGATAAATAGGTACCGCTCTGGCGGGAAGGTAAACGGCGTTTCCGTGTGCTGCTCTGGTTCGCCAGAAGCGGCTTAGTCATGCTGGCCACATGACCTGGAAGCTGTACGCCAGCTCCCTTGGCCAATAAAGCGAGATGAGCGCCGCAACCCCAGAGTCGGTTACGACTGGACCTAATGGTCAGGGGTCCCTTTACCTTTACCTTTTACCCCATTGTTCAGGACAATTTGGGCCCGGAAAAGAACAGGTAAGCAGTGTAGTTCCCTCAGAACAGGTGTTACGTGAGGCTTCCTAGTTGTGCTTAGCAGCCACCTTCTGCACTTGTGACAGCTATGAAAGTGTATTGTTATGAGTATAGAATTCTTCTATGTGTTTAGAATAGGGGCCCCTACACAGATATCATTGAATGCCCATTTCTAAATGTGGTGTTTTCAGTGTTTCTCAAACTTGGGTCCCATCATCCCTGACCACTGGTCCTGCTAGCTAGGGATGATGGGAATTGTAGTCCAACAACAGCTGGGGACCTAAGTTTGAGAAACGTTGTTCCTAAGGCCTATTGGGGAGGGCGGGGGTGGTGGATCTGCTCCAAAACCTCTGGAGGGCCCCAGCTTGGGGGAAGGTTGCCACAGAGTTGTGCTTTGTTTTTGTTTTGAAATTGGAGGTGTATTTGTTGCCCCGAGCTCCTTCGGGCTCCAAATTGATGAATACATTAAATTTCACAGTTGCTAAGGGAACAGACATTGCATTTTAGGAAATACAAGATGGCTGCTACCTGGCACCCATCTGAGCCACTTGGCTACCTTGTGTGAAGGCTGCTGCCATTTTGTGGGGGAGCACTTCTGGGCTGAGTCACTACAGTGGCAAAAGCTGGTGGTGGTAGTGAAAATGATGTTAGTTAAAGGCCCACAGGTGATGGAAACGGAGTAGGGGCTTGGCAGCCTCTCATAGTTTTTCCAGTAAGGCAGTGCTGTTGCCTGCTGATGGTCTTAAGGTTCCTCATGACTTATTTGTTCTTCTCTGAGTGTCTGTCTATTATCTCTCTGGAAATGTTTGTTGCTTTCCCTTTTAAACAGGAGTCAAAATCGGGGCAGACCTCACTGGTAGGGAGATGGTGTGCTTCAGCATGGGTGTAGCCAAGTGGGGCAGGGGGCAGCTACCCCCCCAATCAATACAAATCTGAGGTTCTGCCCCCACTAACAAAAGCCTGTCCCCTTTAAAAAATCCTGGCTAAGCCCATGTGTTTCAGGTAGTATATTCAGATTCTGGCATACTGTTAAATGGAAGTAACTGATCAGTTATTCAGTTTATTTTTTTTACTGTATATTGTCACTATATCATTATTATGTTGCTACCACCAATACAGCTCTGGATAGCATATTACAACCAATACTGGAAATAACCTTTCTCTCTGGTGCAATTTACGGGGAAGTTTTTTCTCCTTTCTTTCTCCTCTCAGGAGAAAATCCTACTCAGCCTTCTATAGCATTTCTGGTGCTGACAATATGGAAAGTTTAAGGAAACCATACCGTCTGCCTTTTTGCCTCTTTTTCTTTCCGCTCTGGGAAAATTTACAGAACGTGTTGCATTTGAGTGAACTCTGCCACTAGATGGCTAGATGTTCTCTTGTTCTTCTGTTTCTGGCTTAGCAAAATCTACACATTGTGGTATAAGGAACATGTTCTTGGCCCGTGCGTCTCTACAATTATTGTTCAGATCCCCTTCCCTCCCGCCCACCCGCTATTTTAAAAATATGTTTTTATTTAACTGATCTTACAGAATTTAGCTTTTTATTGAAACTTGGCATTGTTCACAGGGAGTGCTAGTATCTGGACAAAATTTTGTAGAACTTTGCCAGTGTTTTTCCTTCTTCCAACTCCATAAATGAATCTTTTGCTGGCACCTAGTTCCTTAATCAGCTTTCGCATTAAGAAAACACACACACACCCATTTGCAACTGGGAAAACAGGATTGTTGTGAAGGTTGGCGCCAACTTCAGAACTGTTGTCTTGTTATGCAGGCTGATAATAAGCTACAACAAATATTTAGGGAACCAATTGCGGAGTATAGGGATATGTTTTCATTCTCACACTGTGACAAAGTACAGTGGTACCTCAGGTTACATACGCTTCAGATAACATTCGCTTCAGGTTACAGACTCCACTAACCCAGAAATAGTGCTTCAGGTTAAGAACTTTGCTTCAGGATGAGAATAGAAATCGTGCTCCAGCGGCGCAGCAGCAGCGGGAGGCCCCATTAACTAAAGTGGTGCTTCAGGTTAAGAACAGTTTCAGGTTAAGAACGGACCTCCGGAACGAATTAAGTACTTAACCCGGGGGGGATTTATTTGTCCTGTCTTCACGCTTTTTATGATGGAGGACCACTGTAGTCAGCCCCAACGACACGTTCTCAAGATGGAGGGTGAGGGAACAGCTGCAGTCGCCTGTGGTTCCTGCGCAATGTTTGCCATCTTGCCAAAGGTTGCAGGCAGCTTTACCTGCAGCAATTGCATGTTGATTGCCCTCTTAAAAGACAAAGTCCAGCAACTGGAGGAACGTGTAGCTACGCTCCAAAGAATTAGAGAGCTGGAGCTCTTCTTGGAAGCAACAGAGCACACCGTCTCCACCAAGGAGGAGACGGGGGACTCCCCTGAGAAGGAGGCTAGTTCACCAACACAGGAGCCAGATATATGGAGAAACGTGACTCAAAGAAGTAGGAGGCCCAGGGTTCGCTCTGATTGTTTAGAAATACACAATCGCTTTGAGGTCCTCTCCCCTAGCATGGAAGACGGAGAGCAGACTCCATTTGAGGATCTCTCCCTCATTACAGTCGATCAGGTATATGAAGACGAGCAGCAAAGTCAGCCCTCAGGGAATGTGCAGGCGACCTTGGAACGGACAGCTCACGGAAGAACCCCGACCAGACCTAAGAGGAGGCGTGTAGTGGTGATAGGAGATTCCCTACTGAGGGGAACAGAAGCAGTGATCTGTAGGCCTGACAAGATGTCTCGGGAAGTGTGCTGTCTCCCCGGGGCTAAGATCCAAGATGTAACTGAACGACTGCAAGGAATCATAAAACCCACTGACAAATACCCCTTCCTCTTGGTTCATGTGGGAACCAATGACACCAATAGCCTCCAGAAGATCAAAAGAGATTACGAGGCTCTGGGCAGGAAATTGAAGCAATTAAATGCACAAATTGTCATCTCATCTGTCCTCCCAGTTGAACGACGTGGCCCAGGGAGAGAGGGAAAAATAGTGGAAGTGAACAACTGGCTTCGCAAATGGTGTAAACAGGAACGGTTTGGATTCTTAGATCACGGACTGCAGTTTCTTGAAGATGGACTTCTGGCAAGCGATGGGCTGCACCTCACAACGGTTGGGAGGAATGTTTTTGCAAAAAATCTCAGAAACCTCATCAGGCGGGCTTTAAACTGACTAATGTGGGGGAGGGAGACAGTGCTCCTGAAGGTAGGAGTCTATCAACTGATGAAGATGATCATCCAAATGTCATAGACCAAATGGAGCAAACAGCACGCAGACCTAGTGGTGGGAGGAAAAAATCCTTAAATAAGAGACACGGGGGAATGATTAATGGACTTCAATGTCTGTACACTAATGCGCAAAGCATGGGAAATAAACAAGATGAGCTTGAGCTCTTGGTACAGCAAACTAAATATGACATAATAGGCATCACTGAAACCTGGTGGGATAAGTCCCACGATTGGAATGTAATAATGGAGGGATACAATCTATTTCAGAGAAACAGACCAGACAAGAAAGGAGGAGGAGTGGCGTTATATGTCAGGGATGTGTATACCTGTGAAGAGATCCAAGAGAGATCCAACCTCAAAGCCAAAGTGAGAGCATTTGGGTCAAAATTAAGGGAGAGAAGAATAACAGGGACCTCATTGTGGGAGTTTACTATAGATCCCCACGCCAAACGGAGGACATAGATGATGCCTTCCTGGAACAGATGGCCAAGCATGCAAAAGGAAGCGAGATAGTAGTAATGGGGGACTTCAATTACCTGGATATTTGTTGGATGTCAAACTCAGCCAAGAGCATAAGGTCAAACAGATTCCTCACTGGCCTTGCAGACAACTTCATTGTCCAGAAAGTGGGAGAAGCAACAAGAGGAACAGCCATTTTAGATCTGGTCCTAACTAATGTTGATGACCTGGTTAGTGGGGTAGAAGTGGAAGGATCATTAGGCGCGAGTGATCATGCTCTTCTGAAGTTTACTTCAGAAGTAAACTTCTGAAGTTTACTTTCCTGCGGAAAGGAGCAGCCAAGCATACTAGGACTCAATTTCTCGACTTTAAGAAAGCCGACTTCATAAAACTTAGGGAAGTGCTGGGTGAGATCCCATGGACAGTAATACTAAAAGGAAAGGGAGTTCATGATGGCTGGGAGTTTGTTAAGAGGGAGATAGTAAAAGCACAACTTCAGGCAATACCAATGAGACGGAAACATGGAAGGTGCCTAAAGAAGCCAGGGTGGCTATCTAAAGAACTTTTAACTGAGTTAAGATTTAAAAAGGATGTGTACAAAAAATGGAAAAGGGGGGAAACCACCAAAGAGGAATTCAAACAAATAGCCAGCACGTGTAGACACAAAGTCAGAAAAGCTAAAGCACAGAATGAACTCAGGCTTGCTAGAGAGGTTAAAAGCAACAAAAAAGGCTTTTATGGGTATGTCCGTAGCAAAAGGAAGAACAAAGAAACAGTGGGGTCACTCAGAGGAGAAGATGGTGAAATGCAAACAGGGGACACAGAAAGGGCTGAACTCCTCAATGCCTTCTTTGCCTCAGTCTTCTCCAATAAAGAAAACAATGCCCGACCTGAAGAATTTGGAGCAAATTATTCAGCAGAGGAAACACAGCCCAGAATAACTAAGGAGATAGTACAAGAATACTTGGCTAGTCTAGATGTATTCAAGTCTCCAGGGCCAGATGAACTGCATCCAAGAGTATTAAAAGAACTGGCAGATGTGATTTCAGAACCACTGGCAGTCATCTTTGAGAATTCCTGGAGAACAGGTGAAGTCCCGCCAGACTGGAGGAGGGCAAATGTTGTCCCTATTTTCAAAAAGGGGGAAAGAGAGGACCCAAATAATTACCGCCCAGTCAGTCTGACATCAATACCAGGGAAGATTCTGGAGCAGATCATTAAGCAAACAGTCTGTGAGCACCTAGAAAGGAATGCTGTGATCACCAATAGTCAGCATGGATTTCTGAAAAATAAGTCATGTCAGACTAACCTGATCTCATTTTTTGACAGAATTACAAGCCTGGTAGATGAAGGGAACGCAGTGGATGTAGCCTACCTTGATTTCAGCAAGGCATTTGACAAGGTGCCCCATGATATTCTTGTAAAGAAGCTGGTAAAATGCGGTCTTGACTATGCTACCACTCAGTGGATTTGTAACTGGCTGACTGACCGAACCCAAAGGGTGCTCATCAATGGTTCCTCTTCATCCTGGAGAAGAGTGACTAGTGGGGTGCCACAGGGTTCTGTCTTGGGCCCGGTCTTATTCAACATCTTTATCAACGACTTGGATGATGGACTCAAGGGCATCCTGATCAAATTTGCAGATGACACCAAACTGGGAGGGGTGGCTAACACCCCAGAGGACAGGATCACACTTCAAAACGACCTTGACAGATTAGAGAACTGGGCCAAAACAAACAAGATGAATTTTAACAGGGAGAAATGTAAAGTATTGCACTTGGGCAAAAAAAATGAGAGGCACAAATACAAGATGGGTGACACCTGGCTTGAGAGCACTACATGTGAAAAGGATCTAGGAGTCTTGGTTGACCACAAACTTGACATGAGCCAACAGTGTGACGCGGCAGCTAAAAAAGCCAATGCAATTCTGGGCTGCATCAATAGGAGTATAGCATCTAGATCAAGGGAAGTAATAGTGCCACTGTATTCTGCTCTGGTCAGACCTCACCTGGAGTACTGTGTCCAGTTCTGGGCACCACAGTTCAAGAAGGACACTGACAAACTGGAACGTGTCCAGAGGAGGGCAACCAAAATGGTCAAAGGCCTGGAAACGATGCCTTATGAGGAACAGCTAAGGGAGCTGGGCGTGTTTAGCCTGGAGAAGAGGAGGTTAAGGGGTGATATGACAGCCATGTTCAAATATATAAAAGGATGTCACATAGAGGAGGGAGAAAGGTTGTTTTCTGCTGCTCCAGAGAAGCGGACACGGAGCAATGGATCCAAACTACAAGAAAGAAGATTCCACCTAAACATTAGGAAGAACTTCCTGACAGTAAGAGCTGTTCGAAAGTGGAATTTGCTGCCAAGGAGTGTGGTGGAGTCTCCTTCTTTGGAGGTCTTTAAGCAGAGGCTTGACAACCATATGTCAGGAGTGCTCTGATGGTGTTTCCTACTTGGCAGGGGGTTGGACTCGATGGCCCTTGCGGTCTCTTCCAACTCTATGATTCTATGATTCTACCACTGTATATGTGAATTCTATTGGGATTTATTACCTACAGTTTAACATACAATGACCATGATTTTGAAGCATAAACTACATCAGAGAGCCCTACTAGATCAGACCAAAGGCATCTTATTCTCACAGGTGCCTACTGAAAGTCTACATATAGGAACAGACCACAGCAGCCTTTTCCTCACTTGTGTATCCCAGCATTCAGAGGCCTTTTGCCTCAGAAACTAGAGACAGTACATAGTCATCATGTCTAATGGCCAATGACAGCCTTATCCCGCATGAATTTGTCTAATCCCCTTTTAAAGTCATCCAAGTTGGTAGCCATCACTACATCTGTAGCAGCAAATTCCAATTATCTATGCACCGTGTGAAGAAAAAACCTCCTTCCGCCTTTCCAGTGTTCAGCTTCGTTGGATGGCCTCAAGTTTCTAATACTATGAGAAAGGAATAACTTAATCTCTGTCCATTTTCTTCACCCTGTGAGTAATTTTACACACCTCCCCCATTGCTAAACTTTCCCCCTGAATGAAGCAAGGCCACCATAGAAAGGAAAAACACACACATTTCAACTAACTTTCACAGACCTTGTAAGATGTGTGAAGTGCTATCTTAAATTGGGAAGAGTGACAAGATAGGAAAGGTTATCCTTGCTTAGGCAGCTGGAACAGGAAACTTTTGTAGCACTTTCTGTTGAGGGGAGCCAATGGCCAGCCTGGGTGAGTCAATTCACTTCTCCAATTGGGATCCTTTCTAAGAAGATGCTCTACATGTCATTTGCCATATCTGCATCATTTGATGTACAGTGGTACCTCGGATTACAAACACTTCGGGTTACAGACTCCGCTAACCCAGAAGTAGTACCTCGGGTTAAGAACTTTACCTCAGGATGAGTACAGAAACCGCGTGCCGGCGGCGCGGCGGCAGCAGGAGGCCCCATTAGCTAAAGTGGTACCTCAGGTTAAGAACGGACCTCCAAAATGAATTAAGTTCGTAACCAGAGGTACCACTGTATCTACCTAGCTTCGGGGGGGGGACCACACACATGTCATAAGGACAATAGTGTATGGGACAGGGTCAGTCCCATTCTCCATATTTGACATTCCTAATCCTGATCAGGTCCCTCCTTGGCTACTCTTCCCATTCCCCACCCCCCCAAAAAACCCAGAGGTATGTGAAATCCAATCACACATTTCATGTATCATCCAGTTTGGCCCTGTATGGTGTTAAAAAGTTATATGCAAACCAGTCCAAAGTTCCGTTTCCTCAGACTGTGGCTACTGTGCTTGCTGTTGGCAGGCCTCTGTGTCTGTGTGACTGTATACAATGTGGGCAGGAAATTACAGTGAAAAGCTCATGTGTAGAGAGTAAAAAGTGACACAAATAGGACCAGCAAGCTGAACATTCCTGGGAGATCAAGATTTCAGAAGCAATTGTACCAGTGTCACACATAGCAAGAGCACTGGCAACTCTGAGTTTGCTGGCTTGCAGGAGGACGTCTGATGCTGTGCATACAGAAACACAGAGAGGACACAATCGGGAGGACTTGGAAAGGGTCCATAATTTACACTTTTAAGTGCCGCCTGCCATTTCTGTTATCCTGCTTACTGCTAATCTCAAGTAGGCATGTAGGAATAGACCACCATCCACTATACATTTCACAAAGTGGTTTGTCTGCCTGTCCACCTGTTCTCTGTGGGTTTGGCCACCTCTCCAAATATCGTTGCCAAACTTGGCACAAGGATCCTAAAGTTGGGGCAGCAGTCTTTGGTGACATTTGTGCGACAGACACCTTTTTGAATCAAGATGGCGGACCAAAATAGGGCTTTGGCATGACTTCGCACCTTAATTGGCATACATTCAACTGCCTCTTGAGATATCATCACCACACTCTGTTCAAGGCTTCCTGAGGTGGGGACACTGGTCTTCATCAACATTTGGATGCTGGGTGCCATTTTGAGTCAATATGGCAAACTAAAGCATGACTTTGGCATGACTTGGTTCAGTTTTGGGTGTGATGGGTCCGAATTCACAAATTCCACTATCCATTTAGAAATCAGGATTTATTTATTTTTTGGTTTCTACAAATTCCAAGTATTGTATTTGGACTTCCACTCAGCAAACTTCCTGCTTTGATATCGGATTCCAACACCAAGGTTTGTAGCTTTCTGATGTCTAGTTATGAGTTTTAGTAACTACCAATGCTTAGCACCTGTACAGGGGTTTGTACGCTGTACCATGGTTGTAGCAAACCATGGAAGGGAAGAGGCATTTCCATGGGAGTTGGAGTAGGTGCTCACAAGCCCATAGCATTCTCCCAATTCTTAAAAGAACAGGATATTGCATGTGCACAGGAACAAAGGGATCATTTAATAAATTGTGCCTTTGTGTGTATAGAAGTTTATTTACGATTTCTATTTAGGGAATCAAAACAAAAAAAAAAAATTCTTTCCAGTAGCACCTTAAAGACCAACTAAGTTAGTTCTTGGTATGAGCTTTCGTGTGCATGCACACTTCTTCACACTTCTTCTTCAGGTATCTGAAGAAGTGTGCATGCACACGAAAGCTCATACCAAGAACTAACTTAGTTGGTCTTTAAGGTGCTACTGGAAAGAATTTTTTTTTGTTTTTTGTTTTGACTATGGCAGACCAACACGGCTACCTATCTGTATTTAGGGAATGTGACTTTAAATCACAAGAATGGACTGGGACAGTGGTATTTATGATCTTGCAACGCAGCCTTGTGATTTCATTTTGCAAAGGTCACCTTCCTGGGGTAGGTGATAATTAAAAGCAATATACAGTGGTACCTTGGGTTAAGAACTTAATTCATTCTGGAGGTCCATTCTTAACCTGAAACTGTTCTTAACCTGAAGCACCACTTTAGCTAATGGGGCCTCCTGCTGCTGCTGCCGCGCCGCCGCCATGCGATTTCTGTTCTCATCCTGAAGCAAAGTTCTTAACCCGAGGTACTATTTCTGGGTTAGCAGAGTCTGTAACCTGAAGCGTCTGTAACCTGAGGTACCACTGTAAAGGTATAATTTCTGCAGCAATGATAATCCTATGTAAATGCACCTGAGAGTAAGCCCCATTGTACACAGAGTCAGATTTACTTCTGAGTAGTGTTGCAGGAAGGCATAGGATATGGGAGCGGATATCTGTCTCTCTTCTCTCACTGCTAGCTCTCTCCCCCACACCTCCAGTTTTAGCTATTGATGCTAGTTGAAAGAAAGCTGGTGCAAAACATGCCAGTGTAAAGGGACAAAAAGAGGCTTGTGGATGGTGGGAAGTTGGATTATTATTATTAATAACAATAATTGAATTTATATACCGCCCTGTACCCCAAGGTCTCGGGGCACTTCACTGAATAAAGTCAAAATATAAAACCACAAAATACATAATCAAAATAAAAACAACCCTAATAACCCTCCACTTCCAAAAACCACATTTTAAAAGGGCATAGGATCATCAAAACATTTAAAGTAAGACAATTAACAAAGCCACTACAGTGGTACCTTGGGTTACAGACGCTTCAGGTTACATACGCTTCAGGTTACAGACTCCGCTAACCCAGAAATAGTACCTCGGGTTAAGCACTTTGCTTCAGGATGAGAACAGACATTGTGCAGTGGTGGCGCAGCGGCAGCAGGAGGCCCCTGAGAGTACCACTGTAGGTGGAAAGACCATTTATTGTCAACCAAATTGGCTGGTTGCCTTTCTGATACAGTTAAGCTGCATCTTGTTTACTGGTCCTTTGTTTATGTTTCCTGTTTTCTTTTCCCAAGCAGAGATAATGTGTAAGTGTGGTGTCAGCTGCCTAAAAAAGGTCGTCAACTCTGGGGAACCTTTCCTAAAAAAGGTCAACAACTTTAGGGTCCCCAACTCTAGGAAACGGAGGAGGGGCGCATCAGAGGGATCTTTGTACCACGGCGCCGGATATGCTTAAGACGGCCCTGTGGACCATTGGCCAGATCCAGCAGGCTTAATCCTACATCCTTAAGATGTAACTGTGCACCAATTTAAGATACAACTCCAGATTTTAATTATGTTTATAGACTGGAGGTGTGCACTGTAGATCAGTGTCTAAATCTGCCGGCTCCTATCTCTTCTAACTGGCTGTTGCAACTTTGCTGATATGCACTACATTTGAAAGTTGTGAATATTTTAGTGTTCTGAAAAATGATATATTGGGAGGCTACAGAAACGTGTGCGTTCATGTCATCTGAAAGTGAAAATGTGCCTTCTGGGATGCAGGAAATACATATTTAAAATATAAAATCTGGGGGATTGCTTGGCAGAATGCGCCATCGCCTTGTCACGCCACACGGAAGCAGGTGGCTCATTTGACTTCATTATTATCATAGCATAAGCTGCTTGTGCACATAAAGGAAAATGAGTGTACCTATTTGCTTCCGTTAAGTATTGATTTTATTGTTCTGTTCTCTGTAATTAATTGTCATAAAAATAGCATAATTGTTTTGCCCTGTCAGAGACCTTCAAGGCATCTGTAAGATTTTTTTACACATGTGACCGTGATGTTCTAGGAATATCTGTACACCAGACTCAAATTTTATCGGGTTGCAATCCTGTACCGCCTTAAAATGGATTCAGTGGAATGTTTGCCAGAACATATGCCACATGTGCATATATATGCATATAGCGAATCTTTCCGTCTATAAGACACCCCCTATTTTGGGGGACTCTGATTTAAGAAAATGGGGGGAGATCTATCCGTGTATAAGATGCCCCCAAATTTTGGACATTATTTTTTAGGTGGGAAACCTAGTCTTATACACGGAAAAATACAGTATTCTGGACATGTCCCAAAATTAGAAAATTTACTTACTTCTGAGTCAACCCGTGTTCTCGGGATTTTTTTGGGGAAAGCATGACAGTTTAAAGCAGTATCACGATACTTTAAATGTATGGTGTGAATGTTGCCTTGAACTGCTAAAGAGGGGTTTCTCTGGGGTCCAATTTTGTCTGTATCTCAGAAGGAAAGTGGTTACTTCTGAGCCACTGCATTGCTGCCAGGGGAGACACATGGCTCCGGTGTGCTGCAGGCCCTGCGATAAGTGCCACCCCCTGGGTGAGTGGCGCCCAGTGCGTCCCCCCGCCCCTCCCTAGTTACGCTGCTGATCTGAGCCTAGATGTAGAGTGCAGAGCATTCACATTTACTCTGCAACAAGGATTGGGAACCTGTGGCCCTCCAAGGTTTGTTGAAATTCAAGCCCCATTAGTTCCAGCTGGCATATTCAGCAGCCAAGGATTCTGGAAGTTGCAGTCCAACATCTGGAAGTTTGCAGGTTTCCCATGTAGGACTTTAGTGGGAATAATATTGAGTCCCGTCATTAACAGGCAGTTTCCGTAGGGGTAACCACGTTAGCATGTTGCAGCAAAGACTAACAAATTTATGATGGCATAAGCTTTGTTGAACTATGAAAGCTTATCCCATAATAAATTTGTGGGTTTTGAAGGTGCCGCAAGACTTGATGCACTTGATGGGCAGCAGCCTTAGTGCCTTTGTTGATCCCTGTTGGATCTCTTAAGTCGGATCTAGCGAGCACATGTGTACCGTAACACATCTATCATGCTGTTCATTTTCCAGCATTCTGCAGAGGTCTTCATGGGCAATTTCAACTGTCTGTTCGTGGAAAACACCACCAGATGTTTGGATGTTGCATTTTACAGCTGTTTTATAACACACACAAAAAAGTTTCGATATTTGTCCATTCCCTCTCTTGATGAGAAAAGAGAAAACCCTTATGTTCAGGAGGGAGACGTTTTTGAAACCAAAGGATTAAGAATCGTTCTTCATGTACACCTTGCACATCTTGTGTGGTTTGAACCACAAGGAATGAAGCCAGTGGAATGTATTATGATCACTACGCTTACCAAACGTTACAATACATGGGAGGGAATGCTTGCAAAAAAGAGGGAGAGCAATATATGTTATTCCATAAATTATTGTATAAATTGGTATAGTGTTATTGTCCTAGTGCTTATGCAATTATGGCAGTCACTGCTGTTTGTCCTCCTTGTCTTCGCCATTGACAGGGAAGCAGACTGCTTCTCTCTCTGTGCCCATTGAGGGGCAACTACTTATTGCTGTGCCCAACCCCAGAGAGAAAGGGGCCCATAGCAGCAGCACTGAGCCGCCTTCTCCGCTGACCGAGCCTTCTGTGCCTGTTGGAGCATGTGTGTGATGCTAAACAAAATGGCGGCCTCCAACTGTAATTTCATTATTATCTACTGGCAGAAAGTAAAGCCTGTAACATCCTTGCACTGCTTCCTATGAACATTGACAAAGTTGTGTATATCGAGCAACAACATACAGGCTATTAGTAGATTATATAAATCACAAGTATTATTTAATAGTTCTTTCGAAATCCAGTTTTCTGCAAAACCTTTACTGAACCAACGTGAGCCTCGACGTCCCTGTAGCTTTCTGCCGCAGACCTGGCACTTCAAGCCCTGTTATTTCCCTTTGGTACTGACCCCATTGAAAATTACATTCTAAGACCTCATAGCAGGCAGGAACTGTGTCACTTCTGCGTACGCTGTGCTGAATAAAATGCTAAATAGTACTGATAGTTCCAGCAGCGGATCAAAGAAAACAAAGCGGAGGCTTCTCGTTAGAACAGGTTGTTCCGGTGCAAACCAGCAATTTGCAAAATTGTGGTGTTTTCCCTTGTAAGCTTCAGGAAGTTTAGTATTCTGTCTGATGCAAAAGGTGAGACCGGCTGGATAGCGACAGGAAACTGTATGGGGGTCAGTAAATAAAGTGATCATGCCACTGATACGAATGAACGGATTTATTACAGTCACAGACCTTTGATACAGAAAATATTGTTGGGCCTGAATAAACAAGTACCATTCGCTGAGAAAAGCCACACGATAAGATTGCAGTCGGATAGTAGCTAGGAAAATTGCAAGTGAATAGTTAATGGACTGCAGCACACTTTTTACTAAATGTCACAAGGCAATTGCTAAATGTAGATGCCATGAAACTCTTTTATCCAGATCATGTTACAGTTCTTGGGAAAATTTGCTAGAGAGTAATTGAGGAGGAATTACTTCTAAGAAAGCATATTTAAGACTGCAGGTCTTGAAAACAGTCCGTCCAGGATTATTTTACATGATAGGACTGCTGCATGAAGGGGAGGTATGCAAACATGGCAGGTATTTTGCCAAGTGAGCAATTCATGTGATTCACTATATGGGTCACTGGGCACCTTTCTTTTTGGATAGAAAGGGGAAGGACCACGGTTCAGGGGCAGAGTATCTGCCTTGCTTGCAGAAGTTCCCAGGTTCAATTCCTGGAGAGCCACAGCCTGTTAGTGTAGGCCAGTGATTCCTAAACTTGGGTCTCCAGCTGTTTTTGGACTACAACTCCCATCCTAGCTAGGGAGCTAGCAGGACCAGTGGTCAAGGATGATTGGAATTGTAGTCCAAAACCAGCTGGAGACCCAATTTTGGGAAACGCTAGACTACTGCGGTAGATAGACCAATGGTCTGACTCAGTATCATACAGGTTATTAGGATCCTATAAGTACTGTGGGGAGCTGGAAAGTGTTGAATCCAAGAGGAGAATTGCTGCTTACCAAAGAAATTTATTTGAAGGGTGTAATATTCTATAACAAAAACGTATGTAATCATTTCATGTCTTTTGTTTTTATTTTGTATTCTGTGTACTGTATATTGTAATTTTATGTTGTGAACCACCCTGAGATCTACCGGTATAGCTAGGGTGGTACACAAATTTAATAAATAAATGAAGCAAATCGTTTATAAATTTGTCCCCACTTGTAATCTCCCTTTGGACGGTTGCCAAATGACATGGAACTGTTGTTACTGATGGTGATTAGGAACGCTTTTGCTGGAATTTTACCAGAATTTACCAGAACCGATCTTGTTAGTGGAACCCTCTTTTTGCGCGCGGTGGGTTCGCTGCGACGCCGGAAGCGGCCCACGTTGGAACCCCGAACCAACCCGCACCTGTGCATTTGATGCAAATCTGCACGCCTCTTTTTCTTGGCGTTGCGTTGATTGGCGCCCACCCCGCGGTGGGCCAGAGGTGGTGGTGGCGGCGAAGGTTTTGCTGAGGCTGCTCATTAAAGCGCGCCTCTTTAAAAGAGAGCAAGAGCGAGCCGGGCCAAGCCTCCGCCTCCTCCTCTCCGCACCCCAATCCTGACGCCCGGCCTTGGGCAGCTCCCCGGGGTACACAGGCAGAGAGTGGCTTTGCTGCTGCGAAGCGCTCCTCAGCAAGCGGCCCGCCGTCTCCGGATAGGAGCGCGCGCGCCTCTCTCTCCGTTTCGGCCTGCGAGCGCGCGGCGCCTCCCTTCTTTGCGGAGGGGGCGGCCCTCGCGGCGGGAGGAGGCTGCGCGCTGCTGCCGGAGCGAGGCGGGGGTGGGCCGAGGGAGGAGGAGGAGCGGCAGCGGGGGAGCGAGGCGAGCGAGGCGAGCTGGTCGCGCGGCTCCTGCAGCGACCTGTCTGCGCCGGCGGCGGCGGTTGCAGCGGCAGCAGCGGCATCCCCCTCCGGGCAGCGCCGGCAACGTCTGCTCCGCGCTCTCCGGCGGCGGCGGCGGCTCGGCCTCCCGCTCCTCGATGTGCCCAAGCAGGAGGTGGCGGAGGAGGCAGCAGCAGCAGCAGCGGCGGCGGGGCTTGCGCTCGCCCCACGGGGACTCGCCGCTTGCGCGCTCCGGGCAAACCTGAGCCCAAGCCTGCTGCCTCTCTCTTGACTGCCACTCCGGCTCCTGCATCTTTTATCTGCCGCGGCGGCGGCGGCTCGCGCTTCCCTCCCCTCGCCCCCTTCTCCCCACCCCCTTTCCAATTTTCCCTCAACACCCCCCCCTCCAAAATACCTTTTCTTCTCTCTCTCTCTCCCGCCCTCCTCTCTGTATCCCCAAACCGGGCTGCAAGCGCGAAGTGTCTTCATGAACCCCAAGGATGTCCGGGAAGCATTATAAGGGCCCTGAAGTCAGTTGTTGCATCAAATATTTCATATTCGGCTTCAATGTCATTTTCTGGGTAAGTGGAGTGGTTCGTTTTATGGGCCAAAGCTGTGTGGGGCTCGTGTGCATTTTCTAGCTGGGCGAGGATTTAGCCCCCCACCCCTTTCCAGAGAAATTGGAGGTGTGTGTGTGTGTGAGAGAGTGAAATAAGCCCAGCAGAAAATAAACACAAGGCACTTCAGCGTGAATGGGGTTTTTCATGAAGTAAATAACCTAGCAGGATACGTGTGTGTGTGTGTGTGTCTTCGTGTTGATGTTTTTTAGTGGGGTGATCTTTACAGGGAAACATTTTGGGTAGTATTTGACTTTTTCTGGCCATAGTCTTTCATGTTCCGTGGATAATAAAGGAACGGCTTGGTTTTTCCACCATCCCTACAGTAGATCCCCTTTGCCCCTATTGTTGTGGTTTAAAAGGGACTGATAAGACTTCCATGGACTGGAGAAGGCATAATGCCGTGTTCCAAGTGTTCCTGGAAGGCTATAGAGCTGTGTTTTTGGGAGAGAAGGGTTACACAACGACCGTAGGTAAGAAATGGGTCCGTTGTGGTGGGCTCCTGTTAATGCAGCAGAAACAAGAGAACTGTGTACAGTACTTTGCCGCTGCAGAATAGATCCCCTTTTTAATTAAAAGAAAAAAGAATATACATTGGGATTAGGATAAGCATTTGCTCTAAATTCTGCATGCATACAGATCACCTATTGAGTCACCCCCCCAACCTTTTTAATTGTTTTGCTGCCCCTGCTTTGGTGGGATTGGAACTGTATGTTGGAATATTACATCACTATGCTCTTTCCACTGCTTCCTCCCAGTTTGCTGTAGCTTTGAATGCTCTTCTCTTTTGAAAAAAGGTCATTTGCTGTCTCTGTGTATGTTTAAACACACACACACACACACACACACACACACACACCACAATGCCATATGAGGTTTTACATTTTTTATTTATTGTTACATAATGTGAACCTTTGGGGATGTAGCAGGCTGTGTTCATATGGATATTTCAGAAATGGGGATATTGACTGGGATAATGGATTCTGGAAACAATTGAATAAATAGCATTTGGTGTTCATTGCAGCGAAGTTGGGTCAATAGGAGAGCTCTCATGAACTAACCCTACTTGTGAGCAGGACATTACATAAAGGAAATTGATTCCCTGTTAATGGAGAGGGTGTGTGCGCATACACACAACACAGAGTGGCAGAGGAGCTCTGGATTTCAAGTTGAGAGACTGCAAAAGTAGGCTTGGCTGTAAGTCTGTGGCTAGTTTATATGGAAATACATTAAAAGCAATTCTGATCTGTTATTCCATATGGAAAGGAAGGAAGTGTCACCCATCCTCCTCCTGCTTTCCTTGTTGCCAGGATAGAGCTTTGATTATTTCTGGCACTTGGGTTCAAAAGTTAATGGAGATGTGGCCAAAGGCCTGGAACAGAAACCAGGTGTTAATGTTGCTGTTGAACCTGCCAGTGGAGGAGGCTGCTTTGTACATATGGCGAATGGGCCCTGGTCCATGAACGCTTTCGCTGTGATAAATATGTGAACCTTCAGTATCAAAAGACTCTTGGTTGTATCTTGCTGCTAAGAAAGGCCCGTGTAAGGACATAGTTGTAGTGTTGCATTCTTATTAGGAAACTAGAAAATCCAGACTTGGATAAAGTGCTATGCAGGGGCTGTGCAGTTTCTGGTGTGGCAGAAGGACCTGGGTAGTTCTGTTAATGATCATAGTGGGTTCATCAAATCGCTTGCAAATGCCTAAAGAGATCTTTTAGTTCCTGCCTAGAACAACAATAGCTATGCTATTGACATTAAAGTAAAATACTGCTGCATTTTTGGCATTAGGAGTAAGAGGGAGGAAGATATCTGAAGATGTTCTGATGTTCTAGACTGAAAGCTGATTTTTAAAAGCAGGCTGATGCATATGACTCTCTCTACTCAAGGTTTCCTTTTCTGTTTTTTCACCTCTTACTAGAGAAGGCAGGTAAAAATAAAACTAGTCTTCTGCAGCACCTTTTAGATAATCCCCCCCTCTTGTTCTGCCATGGAGTGCCAAAGCTCTATTGTTCCCTGCTTCTTCCTAATGTCATATTTGAATCCCATCTGTGCTGCTACAAATCTGGTGCAGTGTTTTTTTGCAGTGACTGTTCAGCTGTCCATAGGATTCGTTCTTGAAATGGGGAGGGGGAAGGGGTGGGCATTGTGATGAATTCAGATGTTCCCCAGCTGGCAAAGAAGGCACAGTAGAATGAATCATGCAGCCTTCTTGGAGAGGGCATATTACAGGTTCTAGACTGTATGCTTATGAAAGTTAGGATCAGTACTGAAATGCACAATTTGGCATGCTGACAAAAAAAAGAAGTTCCTCTCTGTTTCATTGTTATGACCCTGTACTATAACTTTGGTGGTTCCCTGGCTCTAATTTTATAAATGCTTGTATTTCAAGGAGAGTTGTGCAAAAGATGCTTTGGAGAAGATGCTTCTGATGCTTGACTCACCTGTCCAGTTATCACAGGTAGCAGAGTTGTTGAATTTCAACCTTTCTCCTATTAAGAGGTTGGAGATGTGTTAATGGGTGTTGGAATGACTTACTGTGACGCACTGAATGGTTTTCTAAATGTAGCAGGAATGAATGGAGTGGTGGTGTAATTATTTGCAGACTTCGAACAGGAGTTTTGAAATCCTCATGAATCCAGTTTTCAGTACCATTAGCCTGACTTTAAATTGCTTCTCCGTTTTAGCTATAGGCCTTGAGTACTAGGATGTTTTCAGACTAAATGCATTCTGTAGGGGGCTGGTTGTTGGCTAAAGAGACTTTCTATCTCCCAGACTCTTACACTTGACGAATATGTTGAATGAACATGGGATGAATGTGTCATACATCATACAGTAGTGAGTGCCTGATCTGCTATGAGGTTACTTTGAGCAGGTATCTTCAACCTTCTCAGACTCAGGACCCACTTTTAACCCAAATATGCACCTGGGGACCCATTTCTTAATCATTTACCATATATTTGCATGGTGGTATTGCTCCTGTTGTGACCCACCTTGGATCAGGCTGTGATCCATTAGGGGGTCCCAACCCACCAGGTTAAAGATTAGTGACTTAGAGGCCAGAGTGTCACTTTGGTTTAGCTGTCATCATGACGTCACAGAAGCAGGACAGTTTCAGGCTAGGTAGGTTTATTTTAGAACTGAAATTGCTGAACACCTTTAGTAAGCATTGCCTACACACTGTGGTCTTCTTAATTGCACCGTGTTTCTGCAAATTGGCTGATTAGTTTGGGTGCCTTTTGATGAAGAGCCAATTGGCTACCAGGTGGATCTTGTTGCTTAGTTTGGGGAGGTGGCCACGGGAGAGGATGAAGATAAGGTAGAAAAAATGTTTGAAGTGTGAAGTAACTTCCAAAATGCTAGGCTTACATCTGCTTCCAATTCATGTTCAATGAATGTTCACTGTGAACATTTTAATAGAATGACCAGATCTTAGGCTGAAGACTGCTTCATACTTTACATTAAAGCTTGTTTTATGAGTATTTTCTTGTTCAACACTAGCATGTGAATGAGCTGGTCACTCATGGATCCAACTCGCTGAGGTGTGAGTTGGCTCCTTGAATATTGCATTGTGACCACAAAAATGGCATGGCATATCCTTCCTTACATGCATGCATATCCTTGTATCCGTAGCAGCATGAGCCAAATTTGAACAAGTACATAATTTAACTCAAAACTATGTTTTTGTGGCATGTACATTTTAGTTTAAAGCCAGTGTGAGCAAGTTCTCCTGAAGTTTTTGGAGATCTGATTCATGGACCACATTAATCTGTTGATATGATTATTCTCTGTTGTGTGGAAGGTATTGGTGAACTTGGAGTTGTGCACTTCCTGGACCTTGGTTCAGAAATGACTGTCTGGCGAGCTGGTCCTGAACAGGCCATGCCGCTACTTTTGCATAGAGGAGCAATAATTGGCTTCACACAGGGCACAGCTCTACTTGGGAGACATCAGAAGTGAACAAAGATTAACATGTCACTGTAAACCCGCTGCCTTGTACAGTTCCCAGTGTCATTTAAAAACCAGATTCCTGCACACTCAGAAATGTGTGGGTAATTCAGCTGTGGGTGAAAATTACAGGGAGAGACTTAAAGGTGATGTTAGTGGTATGTTTGAAAACTGAGCCTGCATTGTTTAGATGATTGCATTTATAATGTATACAGTAGTTTTGATTTAAAAGAGATTATGTGGGATGGGTCTAGGCTTGTGTTCAGCGAAGGTCTGCTTGTGCTGGAGGAAAGGGCGAAAGGTGATTTTATTTTTTTTTACTGATAGCTTCTTTACTTCTTCTTTGCCTCATAATGTAGAGAGGGCCTTCTTTGTAGCTGCTTTTTTTTGTTTAAACAGGTATTTGGCCACTAGCTGGCTGTTGCAGCAAGGTCTTTTGAGCATGGGTGTCGCCTTTTTGTGTGCTTAAGTGTTTCAGTGCTGTTTTTTTAATAGGCTTTCTTAGTTCGTTGTTTTGTCAAAGCTATATTTATTGTGTGTTTTAGTTTAATCTGTTTGATTTTATGATGTGTGTCGCCTTGGGCCAGACACTGGGAGAAGGGCGTGATATCTATGGTTTTTGTTTGTTATTATGTTTGTATTTTTATATTGTAAACCACCCTCTGATCTCCGGAGGAGAGGCAGTATAGAACATTAATAAATAATAACAATATGAATTAAAATTTAAAAATACATTTATTTATTTCGTTTTTTACACTGCTTTTCTTCCATCATGGAACCCCAAACCCATGTGGTTTCCTAGAGGTCTCCAATCCAGACACCAACCAGACCTGGTGTGCTTTCAGACCATACCTTCTATAGACTGTTCTGGAGAATTGGGGGACCCTCACGAAGGACATGAGAGTGGGGAAGGACCCAGGAAGGGGGAATCTCCCCTTCTTCTAGTGAACGTCTGTTGCAACTTGGTTCCTTCCATGTATGGAAGTAGCCCTTCCATGCACGAAGGGCCAAGTTAGTATCAAAATAATAGACTTTGGAGTGTCCTCTTAGACACCTTCCTCTTTTCATTTTGTAAGGTTCAGTGCCTCTTCTATGATGGTGCCTGCCTTTTTGTTTCTTCAGGAAAGTTCACAATGTGAGTTTATTTAGATCAGGTGGTCCTATGTGGATCATTATGTGAGAACTTGTGACGGAAGATTTTTTTTTGCATTGTTATATTTGAAAATTACAGTTAATAACATTAAACTGTACAATTATTTGACTAAATTCTTTAAGTGGGCAACATCTCTGTGAAAACATTCTTTGCCTCTGACCTCACTGACAAAGACAAAGGTGGTGTGAATTGTGAAGTGCTAATGCTGAGGTAAAAGATTTCACTTTATATCACATGGTGCCTTTAAGAGCTATGTCCCTCGAACACTTAAAACAAGAACTTAAAATCAGGGTACAGTAATTTGGCATTTGGGAACCTTTGGCCCCCAAGGAGTTCAGATCTTGCTGAACTACAACTCCCACAATCCCTGGCAGTCGGCCATGCTTGCTGGGGCTGATAGTTGAGGAGCACCTGCAGGGCCACACCTGGCTGAGATGTTTTAATTTAGCATTTTGTCTTAGGCAAACCAGCCTGCCAATCCTTCCTGCTTCATGTGTTCCGAAATGTCCTTGTTTTGTGGCTGACTTGTGCTGTACTCCCACAAATTTATCTTGGCTACTGTGTCATCTAGGATTTTATCTCACAAACCAGGAACCTGTCTGGTCTCAGGATCTGGTCCAATGTATTCTAGGAAGAAGATTCAGTAGTACATGAGTTCATAACATTTGCTGTGGGGTTTTTTTTTTGGCAGAGCACGTGCTGGGCTTATTTTTGTGGTATTAGCCATATGGGAGGTTTTAAATTGTCTCCTGACTTGGAGATTGGCAGAAAGCAAGCTAAATCTGGTTATATAAGTGTTCTCTGGGGAAAAGCAGAGTGAAAGGCATGCTGTCCTCTGTTGGGCAACAGCTAACTTGACTGCAAATCATTAATAGCATCTTTTGAAAGGGGCGAATACTTTTCCATGGAAATGAGTTGCAGAGGCTTCGGGAAATAAAAATGGCCGCTCTTCTAAATTACCCTAGGATTTATTTCATCTTCTCTTGGTGCAAGAACCTTGTTATTTTTATATATATATATTGGAATTATAACTCTATGCTTTGTGGAAGGCCCAAACTCCATCATCTTGTTACTGACCTAAAGGGCAAATTGGCTGTGGCAGCTGTGCCAGGCTGATGCCCATGCTAACTTTCAGCCCTTTGGTTTTGACATCAAGTGGCAACTGATGTATTTATCTCTAGGTAGTAAAGTACAAGCTGGATTCAGATAGTGACTGGAGGCAATTCATTAGCGCTAAATGGGAATTTATGGTAACAGCAGCTTGCTTGGCAGCCACCCCAGGGTGATGCTTGTGTACCTTGGATTAAGAGCTGGGGAAGAGTCATACCTGGTATCCAGAGACTTTCATATGCATGCCCAAATGGGCCTGTCAGTTCCTTTTCCCATTGCAGATCCTTCTGCGTAGGACGATACCACCTTGGAAGAGGGTCTTGACATTCAGGAGCAAGTAATTCTTAAAGCAACATAGGAAGCTGTGGTCTGAAGGGGAGAGCCCATGGAAAATGTTGGGAACAGTCCCCCAGAAATTTGTCTTGCCCAAGCCTCATTGAAACTCGCAGGGAGATGTGGATGCACAAGGTGTGTCTTTGCTGCGGGGTCATGTCCACACAATACCTTTGAAGCGCATCCCCCTTGTATTTGGTTAAGGTGCTGGGAGTGGTAGCTCAGCGAGGGGCAAACTATGTTTCCCAGGATTCTTTTTGGGGTAGAAGTGTGCTTTAAATATCTGGTGAGGACGTGAGCTGGCTATTTGAGGTTCCTTGTGTGGCCCTTTTGGGTCGTTGCCTGAGGTTTTAGAGATGCTCCATTTGGGAGAGTGTCTTCAGGAACTCTCGCCCAGTAATTTGTAGGGAAAATGCAGGAAAGCCGCAAGTGAATAGTCTCCGCGTGTAGTCATCTCATATAGAGATCTACATGCAGGTTTTGCTTGCTTTCCTACAAATAATTGATCTCCATACAGGAGAAAAACATCTGAAGCATCCTTAGGTCATACGTTCAGTACAGGCATAGCATAAGTTCACTTCAAAACAGGTTTTTCAATTGGAACCAGATTTGAAATCTGCGCTACTCACAGGTGTAAATTCGGTTCTCCCATACCCCCTCCTCTTTATGGCTTTCACATTGCATTAATTTATCTGGTGAAGATGGGAATCGTGGTTAATGTTAATTATAGTTTTTGAAACCAGGGTTTGAAATGGGCTTGCAAATTCCAGTTATACTTAAGGATGGCTAATGGAATACAGCTTCTGAATATTGTTTGCAGGCTAGACCTTATTCTTGTCTAGGTAGCACAGTAGTCAAGGAAGGGTTTTTCAGCTGTAACCAGTGAAAGGATGCATAATCAAATTATGTAAAAGCCAATTATTTGCCACTTTAGGCCTGATCCTTCAAATAGATTTCTACTGTCCATTCTTAACACCTGTCTATATAATCCAGTTGTTTTCAAATGGGATTTCCCTGAAAGTTTGCATAAACATATATGAACCAAGATTTTACGTGCAGGTCCTTGATGAAAAAGCTACCTAAATTGTAGCTAGGCACTGGGATAATAAAGGTCTTTTTAGAAACCTGAAAAGAGCAGCTGGTGTGGAAATAAAATAGTGATATTCGCTGCTCTTATTTGAATGCTTTGCACTCCCCTGGCTTTTCCTGCTTTCACAGTCTTGCTTTTAATTCCTCCCACCCCCAGTCTAGCTTTGCTTTTGGTTTTCCAAGTAAAACATGTGCAGATTATTTGAATTGGGTGGGCCCGGACAAACGATTCGCTTCATTTATTAAATTTCTATCCTGCCCTTCATAGGATGGCAAACAACAAGGCAGCAGGTTTGTTTGTTTTTTATTTTTAAAAACCAAGTAAATGAGCGTCAAGAGCATTGAAAAACAGACTTGCAGAGCTGTTTCAGTATTTTTCAGCCATCAAATGTGTGGTTTAAACAAGGATTTTAAAAAAAGTTTCTCCTGAACATTAACAATGAAGGAGGGAGATGCAATTTGCCAGAGCGGACATTCCACAGAAACGGAGCCACCACAAAGAAGGCCCTGCCAAGCATGATTACTGACTGGGTGGCACTAGCAAAAGGGCTTTAGAGTCTGGGTGGGGAACCTCAGACCCAGGGGCCAAAGATATCCTTTCCTGCCTTTCTGCCTGGCCCTTGAAACTGTCCCCAGGCTACACCCCTTGCTGGCCATATTTCACACCCCAAGTGCTTCTTCCTATCTGGAATGTGTTCCTTGCATTCTGACAAGGGCCCCTTGCTTGACTGGATGGTGGGTAAAGGAAGGTGTGTTGGTGTGTGTGGAAACTAGCTTAGTGTACAAAGGTAAAATTGACACCAGCTACTTTGCCCTCCTCCCTTTTGCCTCTGGCACCTGCCTGCCACTGACCTGCGACCCTCAGAGGGCAACCCTACATCAGCCCTCTTTGTTCCCTGCTCCACTTCTCCAGCTGCTACCTGCTGTCTTTCCTAAGCCGAAAGGAAAACTGAGCTAGACAACATAAGTGTTGTCATTTCTGCCTTGGAAGCTACAGGTTGCAGGGATCTTTTTTTCCATGTTGCCAGTCTTGGCTTTAAGTCGCTGTGGTGGGCTTCTTGAATAGCTCAGTGGTATGAGCAGGTAGCCAAAGTTACCTGCTCCCAAGGTCCAGTTGCCGCTTTCCAGTAGAGTTGCACATTCTACATTTACCTGACAACCTCCTTGTGCAAGCACAGGATAAGGATATGGTGATATTAATCTCCCATGGAATCTCTATATCAGGAGCTGCAAATTATGGCTCACCAAGCCACATGTTGCCCTGACCATAGGTTTGGGTCATGCTTCCAAGAAAGCTTAGTATGTGAAATGACTGGAAACAAAGACTGTTGGTGCTGTTTTATTTTTCAATGTAAAGCTTAAGAAAGAAGATCTGGCGGACTTCTCCCTCTCTTCCCCTCCAAATAATATTAGCTCTCAAGTAAGCGGTGTGCAGATCTGAAAGTGTGCTGCGTGCTTGGCTCCTGCGGCTTTTGCATGGCACAAAGGGAGTTTTCCAGCCTTCGCAACATTTGGGGCCTCATTTGTGCAGCCTCTATTTACAAGTAGCTCCCATTGACTTTAATGGGAGCTGGCTTGGTTGCGGCAGTTGCGTATTCAGAGCCTTTTGGTTTTCATCCAGTGCGGGGGAAAAGATGTGAAAAGACTTCAAAAAGAGCCATGGCCGTTATTTGCAATCTGCTTAAATAGCCGAAGAGCAAATGTGCAAGAGCAAAGCAGGTTGGGTGTAGCTGGGATGCAACCTCTGATAACAGGTTTGTGGAGGGGAGCGTATTGTTCCCGTCTTTTGCAAACACACCAGATGGATGTGCCCTTATTTGCTCACTTGTTAGAGAGGGTGATGATCGCTCATCTTCATGGCCTGATGCTTCTGATGTTGGGGGAAGCCTAAGAGACTAAAGTGGCAGTGGAGGAAAACATATTAAACATGCACAATCCTATGGGTTGGTGGTAGGGGACCATTACCAACTCAGCTAGGAACTTACAGGTAGTCTTGATAAGACATCTTTAAGCCTCAGTTCTCTTTCCATAAAACAACAACTTGCTTTACAGGGTGGAAAGCAAGAAAGAACAAGGCCAGGATTGTGAAATGACTTGTATGCCAAGTAATCTATACATGATACTAATGGAATGCAGCAGTAAATAATGGCTCTTTTGTCTTGATGTGGCTATCAGTTGAGGAGAATGTCAGCATTTTAATCGGCCCTTGCTCGCGTTCTAGTGCTTCTGTGTCCTGTCTCTGTCAGCCACTCATACAAACCCAAGGCAGTAGCATAATGCCTTCTCTGACACTGGTCTTAAGTAATCGCTAGGAGGATTTTCGTGGACCAAATCTCTAGGAGATTTGTTGTATTCTCATTAGCAGTCCCCTTTCTGCAACTGGGTCTTGCACTTTAGTTTGATTTCTTCTAAATATTTATACTCACGCCTTTTAAGTAAGGTAACCACAATTACAGTAAAAATAGAAAAAAGAAATTAAAGCTAAGCACCAGGTTATAAACAGAGCGTAAGGCCCTCCTTGAACAGATTAGACCAGAGATCTTTACATGGCTGTGGGTGTGGGGAGAGGAATGTTCACTTTTAATATGGGTCTTGGGAACTGGCAGGCTATAAAGGTCACTAGCAGCTCATCTGGCTGTGCAGTAGCCTTCTGGTTCAGCGATTGCATGGAGCAGTGGTGGGGAACCTCCAGTCCATGGGCCAAATTTTATAGAATTGTAGAGTTGCAAGGGACCCCAAGGGTCATCTAGTCCAACCCCCTGCAATTCAAGAATCTCAGCTAGAGCATCCATGACAGGTGGCCTTCCAGCCTCTGCTTAAAAATACTCCAAGGAAGGAGAAAAAACATCCAAGGAAATTTGGTCCGTCTGACTGCCCATTTTGGCCCGTGAGGCAGTTTTTGACTGCTAACGACCATCTGCCACTTGTCTCTGACATCCTGTAACATCAGGTGTGTGGGACAGGTAAAGCTTTGGATGAAAGGAACACAATCGGGAGCCTTAGAGCAGGGGATCCAGAACTCTGATCTGTGGATCACCAGCAGTGCATGGGAGAAAATGTTTGGGGTGCATGCCCAATTGTTCCTTTGCAGCTATGACTTACATGCAGCACTGTTTCAAAGTGCTGCTGAATGCACACCTTTCGGATGGGGTGAGATCCACACCTGATGCCAAACAGCAGGTGATGGACAGGTGGGCAGTCCTGCTCACCCCTCACATGAGGCCTGCAGAGGGTTGGGTGCTTTTTGATCTGGCTTTCCAGATGAAGTGGTTCCTCACTCCAGCAGAAAACTGTAAGGTGTTGCCTGCTACCTCCAATTTTTGGTTGTAGCCTTGCTATGGGGTCAGTTTGGTTGTGGGAAGTCTAGGCTGCCACACGTTCTAGGCATTTACAGGCTTTTATGAGAGGGCAAGTGTTCTGTGGTCTGGGCAGGTCCTAAATATGTTTAGTTTGCAATCCACATCCCGCTTGGACAGTCTAAGGTTACAGTCCATAACCGGTATTGATAAACTGAACATAATGGGTAATTTATATAAATAGATGTGGCAGAAAAGGCTTTGAGTAAGCAGTGAGGTTTCATTTTCTCTGATCTGAGCTCCATTTAAGGTTTTTTAAAAGTTCATTGCGCCATCTAGCAGAATCATAAGCTGTCAAAGTGGAAAGTGCTTTTCTGTATTTAGCAAAAACATATATATATATATATATATATATATATATATATATATATATATATATACTGCCAAGACTATTCTTATCAGCCCTTAGTAGGCACAGGAGTTACAGAATCATGGGCACATACCTGAAGTCTGCCCTAAGACAGGCTCCTTGTTTACCTTTTTCATGATGGTTCATTGGAGCAAGCCCTCGTTAACACAGTGAGATTTGCTCTTGCATGAACATGCATAGGATTGTGCCTGCATGTGGAGGTCTTTTTATTTAGAATTCTTGACTCTTCTTTAAAGCATCTAAGATAATTGCTGGGAATATATTATTGCCTGACCCCTAAGAGCAGGAGTGACATCTGGGGGCGGGGGCAAAGGTTCCCCACTGCTGCTTCAGAGGATGTGAGCAAGCAAACTGAAAACCAGCATGGTTTTGGCTTCTTTCTTCCCAAACGCCACCAGTTACTTAGTTGTGAAAGGTCACTGAAGTGCATGATATTTGAAAGCATATCTACATGATAGGAACATCTTATACCAAGTTGATCCACCTACCTCTGTATTGCTTGCACGGACTGGCAGTGGCCATCTGGGATTTGGGACGGGTCTTTCACATACTTCCCTAAAGATGCCAGGGATGGAACTGTTGGGCTTCTGTAGGCAAGGCATGCGCTAGGCCACCACACTTCTTACCAATAGGCTTATTGATTTTGAAATTCTGGTTTGCATTTGGCCAAGTCATTCATGCTGCATAAATTCTTACTTGCGACAGTAATAGACCTTTGATAAGAGCTTTTCAGTAACAAGGCAGGAGTCATACTAAATGTTGACCCAGTTCTAGTTTAAGCCGTGCTACCCATCTTGTGAGTGGTGGTCTCTTGTGCAGAGATGCTGCTTCTTCTGACAAGTATATTGAGTACATTATCCAGTGTGAGAAACACCATTTGCTGTTTGAAATCTCATGCCAAAAGTGAATCTGCTGGTCCAGGAGTTGGGAGTGCTAGCATTGGGCAACTTGGGCCCAAACCTCATCTTGGCCAAGGACTTGTTAGATAGTGTTGGTTAATTTGCCTCCGTTTCCCCATCTGTAGCATGGAGATTAGTGAGTCAGCATTTGGAGATGTAAGGCTTGATGTACTGTGCAAATGCTATTCTCTTAGCTTTTCCAGAATCAACTGTTGAAACTAGACTGGTGAGACCTCCAGAAGTGAACTCCCTTTCTTCTCAACCAAGCGTGACCATCTTTCCATACTTGTGGGAAGCCGTTAAGCTCATACAAATGACATACCTGTGGCTTTAGCTATGGTACCTTGCTACTAAGCTGGAATAGCTTTTGGTGGTTGCTTGAACTGGGTTTGTGCAGTGATCGCTGAATAGATTTCCTTCGGATTCCACCCAAAGACCACAATGACACCACAAATTGAGAATGCTGCCAAACTCATTCTCCTGGCTGTGTGAACAAGGCGGGGCAGCAAAGGAAGGGTAGTACATGGGTGTGAGTCTTACTCAGGCTCTTTCCAGCTTGTGCATGTCAGATAAAACCATGGGCCACTGCTTTGTATGTAGGCTGTGGTGCAGTTTCATAACTGTGGTTCAGTTAAGTGCAGGAGGTCAATTTCAGGTTCCTATTCAGTGCAGTCTGCCTCTGCACTTGGTAGCTTGCTGCAGAAGGCTGTTTTCAACTCTGAACCAAAAGCAAATCCACTCTGGAAAAAGAAGATGGAAAAGATCTAAAGCACAGCACAAGGTCTCAACACAGATGATAGGAACATCAGAGCATAGGAAGCTGCCTATACAGAGTCAGACCATTGGTCCATCAAGCTCAGTATTGTCTTCACTGACTGGTGACATCTCTCCAGGGCTTCAGGCAGGAGTCTCTCCCAGCCAGCCCTACCTGGAGAGATACTGGTGATTGAACCTGGGACTTTCATGCAGAACAGATGTTCTACCCCTGATCTACAGCTCTTCCCCAAAGTCTGTCGCTGTAGCAGTAGGGTAAGAACAGCCAGCATGTCGTGCATTTGCACCTTTCCTTATTTCGTAAGCATGGAGTTCCTTTTCTTGGTGAATCTGCCATAGCGCTGTCAGGCAAAAAATGTCCGAAGTGAGCAGTTAACTTCATTGTCAAAAGTACACTTACAAGTTAGAAAATGGCATATCCATCTGTCTTACACAGGAGTCAGCAAACTTTTTCAGCAGGGGGCCGGTCCACTGTCCCTCAGACCTTGTGGGGGGCCGGACTATATTGTGTGTGGGGGGGGGAATGAACAAATTCCTATGCCCCACAAATAACCCAGAGATGCATTTTAAATAAAAGCACACATTCTACTCATGTAAAAACACGTTGATTCCCGGACTGTCCACGGGCTGGATTTAGAAGGCGATTGGGCTGCATCCGGCCCCCGGGCCTTAGTTTGCCTACCCATGGTCTTACATCTCTCGGCTACCCCTAGGTGCCCATCTGATGAGGCAGTTGCCACAACTGTGCCCCTGACCTCAGCGTATCCCCCCCCCCCAAGCTGCATGCAAGCAGGCAAAGACTCCACCTGCGTGTAACCTTCTGCCCCTCTTTCAATCCTCTCATAGTCTTGGGAGACAGTGGAGCCGGAGAGATTAGAGGCAGGAGGATGATGTGTGGAAACCCTTTATACCAGCTTGACCTCTTCCTCCTCCTGTACCTGTTCTTCGCTCTCCAGTCCTGCAGCTTCTCCTGCCTCTTGACTCTTGTCTCCTGACTGTTTCAGACTCCCCCTGATCACGGATCCCTTCTTCCAAGTTGGTCTCCAACCCCCCCCCCAGCCGCCACTCCTCAGTGCACAGCCAGTCCCTGACACTATCCCACCCCCCAGAACAAAGACGGCAGTATCAGTACGCCATTCTTAACGAACCAGAAATACTTTTTACCATTTCCTCATTTTTCCACCTTCTCTCCCCCCTCCTGTTGTAGCAGGGGCTCTTCAAAGGCAGGTGGTCCCTTGAGAAGGCTGCAACACAGATGCCAGATCATACACGAGAGAGCCCTAGGGCAATGGCGCTCTCAGTGTACAGCCATTCGAACAGAATATTTATTTTCTTTCTCACAACCCACAAACGGTAAACTGAATCCATTCCGAAGGCAAACGGCAACGAAAATGCTCTTATCAGTATCTAATTTAGGTCACGGAAGCCCTTGTTCGTATATATTTAAGGTCATGTTTTCTTTGAAAGGACAGTGTGCACTGGATTCCAAGAGATATCATTCATAAATAACATTCCTTAAAGTTTGCCTTCAGTGTTTCAATACATTAAGAACGTGTGCTGATAATGGCCGCACTGTACTTTTTGGGTAAGAAGCACATTAATATTCTGTTTTTCACTGTTCGCGATTGTATCAAGTCTAGCCCTCTCTGTCTTACTGTAAGTTGCCGACACAGAGCTTTCCACAGCATCTTATTGCAACAGTTTGCAGAGGGGCTGCCATCTTGGGTCGCTCGCAAAGTAGAGTCTTGTGGCAATTCAAACATGAAGGCTGTGTACACAATCCTGTTCACTCTGCATCCAGAGCTCTCCCACCCTTGTTTTGGGAAGTGGTGCACACCCCACATGGGTAACAGTCAATATCTATCCTGTCATTGTGTTGTCCCCCAAACCAGCTTCTATCTGAATTGAGAAAAAGAACAACCTAGCTGCATTTAATCTGTTGCTATGGACACAGTTCAGCACTACAATCCTAAACCCATATACCTGGGATTAAGTTCCATTGAATTCAGTCGGACATATAGATAGTTAGGATTGTGCTGTAATAACACATTCGTTTTGTGTACTTCAGCCCAATACATTTAAGTCTTTACGGCTCCACAATACAGTGGTACCTCGAGTTAAGTACTTAATTCGTTCTGGAGGTCCGTTCTTAACCTGAAACTCTTCTTAACCTGAAGCACCACTTTAGCTATTGGGGCCTCCTGCTGCCACTGCGCCGCCGGAGCATGATTTCTGCTCTCATCCTGAAGCAATGTTCTTAACCCGAGGTACTATTTCTGGGTTAGCGGAGTCTGTAACCTGAAGCGTATGTAACCTGAAGCGTATGTAACCAGAGGTACCACTGTACTGCCCCCCACTGCCCTCCAGATTCTGATTTTATTTTTGTTTTTCTTCCAAGTGAGGCTCACTTTTTCCATAGGATTTACTATCCCCACTTGTAGCTGGTACAAAACCTTGTTACTGAATTCAGGAAAACGGACTGCAAGCAACAAAGCGTCAAGGATAGCTAGATGTTGGGCTGGGTGGGAAACAATGTGGCTGGCTCTATCAAATAAGCTGAACACAAATTGAAATCTAAACAAAACAAATGCTACTTGAAAAGTTGAAACCACTTGATGGTTTTGTCCCATTGTTTGAAACTCCAATGAACTCTGTGCTTTAAATAGGTGCCCATTATTTTCAGGTTGAAAGAGATTGCTAGTCTTGTTTTTCTAAATTCCATGGAGCTATACACACATTTTAAAAAGCAGCAAAGCGACTAAACAAACAAAACCCCAATAGAGAAGTAATGCCCTCCCCCGCCCTGGGTAGGGTTCAAAATGCTGTTTAACTGTTTGTATCCCCACTGCACCTCGTATCTTGTGTTTTGAATTTTAAAAAAGCAACCGCCCTTCTGAGTATTTCAGGTTGCTTGCATTTCTTTGGTCTTAATACAGTAGCGTAGCCCCTATTGCTCTGCTTCTTCTGCAATGGTTGGACTCTGTCTTGTCCGTGGTATGCATACCAGGGCCTGGCTATGGAAAGTCCAAATGTTTGGAAGATGAGGGTATAAAGCAAGGATATGCAGCCAGTTAGCACAGTGCCACTGCCCGATTCCTCTGCAGACTCTTTGTAGTATTCACCATCTTCAAGGTGATCTTTCAAGCTAAAGGCAAAGAAGGAACTTTTTTCTTGTGTATAGAGGGCTAAGTGTTATGATAGGAAGGGCTGTGGTTTTCAGCAGAACCACTCAAGCAGCAGCATCAAAATTGACGGAGTTGCGTAAGCTCTCAAAACCAGTATGCTGTAGATCTGAGGTGGTGAGCTGACAGCCCGTTGCCTGAATCTGGTCTGTGAGTAACTTTATCTGGCATCCAAAAGCCTTGCCGACTCTTAATCGGATGTGGCAAAACCAGTAGAACTAAATTGGCTTAAAACCCAAGCACACTCTTGCTTTTTTGTTTAATGAGATGGCAAGGCGGGTAGTAGATATATTGAGAGGTGGTTCTCTCCCCCCCCCCCCAGGTTGTTTAGCCTAGTGCAGGCACGGCCAAACTTGGCCCTCCAGATGTTTTGGGACTACAACTCCCATCATCCCTAGCTAACAGGACCAGTGGTCAGGGATGATGGGAATTGTAGTCCCTAAACATCTGGAGGGCCAAGTTTGGTCATGCCTGGCCTAGTGAATGCTTTCCTTGCAATATTTGAAGAATGGATGCATAGCACATGCCAAAATAGTCGCCATGTGATTGCTGCATGCGCCTGAGCTTACACCTTTCCTCATAGATTCAATGAAACATAGGTGTGCTATTGCCATGTTGCTCCCTGCCTGAAGGTTGCCCATGCTTTTGATGCCGGAGCTCTGAAGATGACAAGCAGTTCCTCTCAGAACAAGGGTGCATTCAAACATGGGGAATATTGCATTAATTTCCTTGATTATAACACTAGTGCTTCTGCCCCTTTTTCTAATGTTCCTTTCACACTGCAGTACCCGTTGTGTTATGGAACTGTGGCTTTTTGACCAATATACTGGCATACCACGCTAAATTTCATTCACTCCAATGGGCATGGTGTGACACAACAAGAAACAACATTGGACAATGTCACTATTGCCCTTCGCTGTCCACACATGTCAGCTTCTGCCCCCCCCCAATGATCCACCCATGAAAATAGCAGGAAGCAACTGAATGCTAGTATAGTTCCCCAAATTTGTCATCTTTCTCACACAATTTTCTGGGTTAATGGGGCTAGAAATCTCTTTTTTTCCTGAAAGCAGGAAACCTGGAAATGAGCACTAAATTAGATTTTTGGATGTGGCTTTTATGTTGTATGAAAGTTCAAATATAATGCGGAAATTAAAAGAAAAATGTTGGGGAAATGGAATAAACTGTTGTGGGAAAGCAACCTAATGAACAACTTAATGAAGTGCATGGGACTTTCAGCAGAATCCTCTAATCTTTGTTTCTGAAACTTTGATCTGGTTTAAAACCCTGTGTGAAATAATTCCATCCTAGCTTATTGGGGTATTACAGGGATTTTGGAAACTTTTACTCAGCAAGTATAAAATTTTACTCTGAGTGTAAGAAGGTGGCATGAATGTCCTGAATAGTACCCATCTGTCCTATGCCTCCTGTGCAAGAGATGCATTCGAAACAGTGGACCAATAAATGAGAAGGAGCTGCCTTGACAAGGCTGCAGAGCAGATGCCAGATCAGACCTCAGATAGCCCAAGGGCACTGTTGAATAGCAAATCTAGTAGAATGTATTTCTTCCTTTCCCAGCGCTAGCAGAAAGCTGGAGCCCTTGACTTTATTCCAAATGGCAGCAAAAATGCTGTCACTGGAACTTAACGTATTTGCTCCTAGGTCTTGTTAAAATGTAATGTAACAGAAGGTGGGGAGAGGCAAGATGTCCTGTTCTACACCCATCCATGCGCATGGTCAGACTTACGGTTCTGTTCAAGGCCAGTTTCCGTATGGCTCTCTCTCCCTGTCACCCCTCCCCATAACTGTCATAAAGGCTACCCACACAGTCCTATAAATCAGTCATTCCTAGGCTGGTGCCTCTCAGAATTTGCTGGACAGCCGTGGTCAGTGTCTTAGACCCTTGCTTACCAGGCTCTGGGAAGGCTGGGGGAGCATCTTAGGGCCTCCTGAGACTTTCCTAGAGCCTGGTAAGCAGCCTTCCACCTTGTGGGGGTCGGGAGGTTTAGGGGGTTCCTGACTTCGCGCAATTTTGCCTTTGGACCTCCAGAACCAAATCCTCATGTAAGTGGCGGGCCCACTGTATAAATTTATTTCCTTAAAGCAATGTATAATCTTAGCTACTTAAGATCCCACCAGAGATGAGAGAAGCACAAACAGGCACAACATCATCGACCCCATGTGCCTTGAAACTTCACGAATCAAGTGCATGTGTGTGCTTGCAAATAGAGGGGCTGGTTAAGCACAATGATGTGCTTCTGTCATACTTTGTCATGGAGCTGTGAGTGAAAGGGCCATTGTTCCCAACCTTCCAAGCCTTCCCCATAGGTTCAGCAGTGTTTATCTGTGCCTTGGTTGGGGTGGTGGATGTGTAGGTCCTGCTTTTGGGTTTTGATGGGCATCTGGTTTGTTACATAATAGTAGTAGTAATAATAATATGTAGTAATACCCTGCCCATCTGACTGGGTTGCCTCAGACACTTTGAACAGCTTCCAACAGACTATAAAAAACACAGAACTTCAAACAGATGTCTCCTAAAGTAATGTAATTGTTTGTCACCTTGGCATCTGATGGGAGGGTTTTCCACAGGGCAGGTGCCACTACTGAGAAGGCCCTGTGCCTGGTTCCCTATAACTTCACTTCTCACAGTGAGGGAACCACTGTGATTTATGCCCTTGGAGCTGGACCTCAGTGGACAGTCCTCTGGGGACAGGATGACTGGACTAGATGGGCCTTTGGTCTGATCCGGCAGGGCACATGTTTTTACATACACAGTGGTAGCCACACTTATCGTCGCTGTGGGAAATGGCGGGAAATTACTCCAGGCTTAGGAAGCCTGTGTTCGGGAGGCCTAATATTCTCTGATTATCTGGGAAAGTGCTTATGTAGCTTTGTTTCCAGGCAGAATCTGCAAGCCCTAATGAGGGGCCCCTGCTGTGGCAGTTGCCTTCTGCCGCCTTCGTCTTTGCCATGGCTGGGAAGAGGGCATGAGAGGCGCCTGATGACAGCAGTTCATTTTCCAGGTTTCCTGTGGCTGCGGCAGCTGCCGCCCCTTGCCCCCAACTAAAAGGGCATAAATCTAAAAGCATGCTGTTATTCCCCTGACGGCCATGTTTAGCAGACACGGCTTATATTTTTATAATACTAGGAGTCCCCTTTGGAGGGAGGAGCTGGGGCTTTAAGTTATCAGGCTGTCAAAATGTTTTGATACAGCCAGATGATTTAATGGCTGTATACAAAGGCAATTAGCTTCATGTCACAAGTTGGCATCAATAGGAAATCTGGATTTCTTTTCAGTAATTGCCACGGGAGGAGCTGTATTATTATTATTTTTCGCCCTTGGCGCCTCTGTCTCTATTTAAAGGCTGAATAAATTATTGCTGCTTTTCAGGGATATTTTCCCCTTCGGTTTTGAAGCCCCTGGAGAGAAACTTTTTAAAAGAGCCGTCTTGTTCTGCAGCACGCAACATTTAAATATATCTAGCTAGATTTCTGTTCCTTCCAGCCTTGAGAGTCTTTTGTTTGTGAGGTCATAGACTCTGGTTAAACCAATGTGCTCACTGGGTGACTTCGGGCCTAAGGGTATTTCTTGACTAACCTTCTAATAGGGTGGTTCTGAGGATAAAATGTGGGGAAGATGACCCTGCATTGTATGCCACCCTTTGATGCTTGGAATAAATCAATTGGTGGGAAGATAGAAATCAATAAACACAGCTATTTCACAGCATAGATTTCCTTTTAAAAGAATGATAACTGGAAGTCTAGCATGTCTTTGTAATATATTGATTCACAGCTGTATAGGGTGATCGAATATTATAAGGCCAGGGATGAGGAACCTCAGGCCAGGGGCCCAGACGTGGCCCTTAGGAGCCCCTCTTTGTGGCCCCCAGCACACTCCCCAGGCACACACCCTCCTGAGCCTCTTCAGTGTTTTTGCCTCACTGGGATATGTCTTTGAACTCTAGCAACGCCTCTTGCTTGCCTGGATGGGAGGATAGAGGGAGTGTGTGGAGAAATGAGCCTGTTGTACAAAGATAAAACTCACATTGCCACTTTTCCCCTCTGTCCCCCCTTGGTGGCATGCGACACCTGGAAGATTGCAAAGAAGGGAATGTAGCCCTTGGGTTTAAAAGGATTCCCCATCCCAGTTGTATGTAATTGTAGAAGCCACCCAAGTGAGCAGCGGGGAATTCCAAGCAGGCCTGTGCAGAGAGGGACAGTCAGCCAGGTAAACCTGCCCTGGGTCTTGGAGGGCAATGTTGGTTGGGGTCCCCCGCCAGGGGCCTCCAAGATGTACACTGTTGTGCCAAGAACAAGACTCCCACCCCAGGTCTCGGACGAGCTCTGCATAGGCCTGATTCCAACACAGCCCCGTTCTTCTTTCCATCCCTGGTCTGGATTGGCTTTCTTACAGCCAGACCTGAAACTACTTCGCCTTCATTGTCCTCTTTGCATATCCATGCTCAGGGACAGAACTGGCTTCACTCCCCACCCTGGCAAGAGTGCTTGGGTGGTTCTCTTTCCAAGTTTCTGGAAGAGTTCTTGCCAGTTGCTCCCTGTTAACGTAAACATCAGAAGCCCAATGCAGCAGAAATAGTTAAAATACAAAGCTGCAGCACATGCCTGCTTCTTAAAAGTTGGCTGGTCTAAACGAAGAGCTATTGTGGCCTTTTCTGAAAAACTGTCTGTCTTTTGGGTTTCTTCCTTTACCTTTTTACCTAAAGGAGGCTCTTGGTGCACTGATGCAAGGGAATGAATTTGGTGGTGGTGCCAGTGACGTTGATCTCAGATATGTAGGATTCAAGTCCTTTAGTGCTTTATAAGTTACAACTGGCTGTGAACTGTGCCTAAAACAATGTAGAAAGCCAGTACAAATCCTGGCTAGTTTACAAATTCTAGCTAGTTTACCCTCAGCAGAAGGCATCCTTCCATATCATGGTTGTGTACACATGTGAAGAGATCCATGACTTGGAGCACGGAAGACAGATTGAGTGTCTGTGGGTAAACATTGTAAGAGAGAAGCAACATTGGCCTTACTGTGTGTGTCTGCTATAGATCGCCAGGCCAGACTGAAGACTTGGATGATGCCTTCCTAGAGCAGATTACCAAACATTCAAAAAGGAGAGAGAGTATAGTCATGGGAGACTTAACTACCCTGATATCTGTTGGCACTCAAGTAAGGTCCAACAGATTCCTCACTTGCCTTGCTGACAATTTCATCTCTGAACATTGCTCATTGGGTAGCCCTACATTGTACATCACAAAAGCCTTTCCTAGATCTTGCGAAAGTATGAATTACGACTTTTCAGGTGGGACTGAGTGTTCTGGGCTTTCATGTCAGATGGAATCAGTGGGAAAACTCAAATATATCAGTGGATCTAGGAGTGTTGCAAAGGTGAACAAGAATAAAATATTAGGAGGGGTTAGATCGCTCAACTATGACATTCCTAATGTCATCTGCCACCCTCTTCTCCCCAGAGGGATTGTGCATCAATTCAACCAGATTGAGGAGGAAAGAGAGAACACCTTTTGAGTAGACTTGTTACAGTACCCTGAAACAGGTTTTTCAACCTGGTGCCCTCCAGATGTTGGATTACAGTTTCCATCAGCGCTGATCATAGTCCCTGTTGGCTGGGGTTGTTGGGAGTTGAAGTCCAAAACATGGGGAGGGAACCACTTTGGTGAAAGCTTCTCTAAAAGTAGGGCCAAATCTTTATTAAAAAGCTGCAGACTCCAGTTAGAAGGATATGTTTCTCCAAGCTGTGTGAAACTGCAGTTACATAGTCCTTCAAAAATAACAAGCATATTAGGATCTTGTACCTAAAAACTAGACTTGGCCTCTCTTGATTCTCTTTTCTTAATGAGGCTTGAAAACTGGCCAAAGGAGTCTTAGCTGTTTGGAATTTTTTTGACCTGACAGAAACCCTTAATTAACAGCACACACAGTCAAAAAGGGATTCCTTAACAAGAAATTTAGACCAATGCTAATGAATCCAGAGACACTTGAATCACTTGCAAGGGGGAGAGATCGTTGTTGGTTTGCCAGAAAATGATCCTCTGTCATTTATTTGAAGACCATTGGTCCCCAAAGGTTTCAGAAGCAATGAAGTTCTGCTTTAACAGCATTTCCAAAATTCTTCAGTGTGCTTAACTGTGCCAAGCTCGTCTAGTAAATGCAGTAGCTCACAACTTCTTCATTGTGGAACTGTTAGGACAATGCATTGCATTATGCAGATATCTGAAGAACTCTTCTTTGCTGATTTTGTACATGTGTGCAAATTTCACACAGCATTTCAGTTAATCCATGTTTTGTTCCTTACCTAGTCTTACTGTAAGGTGAATCATTATGACTAAACTTTATGGGTAAAAGGCGTTTGTGCCCTTCCATCTCTAGAAGATCTTTAGGTCTAGCAGATGCCTCTACTATTATTTATGGGGGGTGGGGGGTGGAGTACTTCGGAAAGTTAAGCCTTAGAAGCAGCTAGAGATGGCACAAAGCTTCTTTCATCTTGTTACTCCATTTGGTATTTGATTCTCCATTTGCTTTTGTTTAGCTTATTTTGTTGTTACCTGTGGTAGTGGAGCTGATTTTCATGGCTGCTCTTAGAGCTACCATTTTATTTCCAAGAGTGTCCTGGAACAACTTAACATCCCAGGAAAGTAAAAAGGCAATGTCTGGGAGTGGCCACTGATATTTCACTCTTGCACTACCGCTAGAGATCAAGGCACCTTCCCCAAAGGATGGCAAACAGTAGCATTTGTTTTATAATCAGTGGAAGTAGAACCAAATGAGCCCTATTCAGTTCAAATTTTGTTCTGCACCAAATCAAATGCATATTATATACCTAGAAGGAGGATAGTAAAGAGGCTGGGTTATTTACTGCAAGCAGCGGAGCTGTTTCTGTAATGTTGATAGGCAGAAAACGTTGAGCGAGAATCCTTTCCATTTTAATGCAGTGTTTTAATTGAATGGAGAAGAGTGTCTGGGACTGTTAGAATGGTTTCATCTTAAGAACAATAGCACAACTGGTTTTGACCTGGTTTCATATGCTCAAGGGTTAAACTGAGCTACAAGACAGCTGCAGCTCCAGACAATATTGGGGTCTCTTGAGTTCACTTTGCTGATTGTCAGGACAGATGAGCCTACACACAATAGCAGATTTTCCTCCTTTCATCTATTACACTTGCATCTTTCCCCTTCCAAGGACCTCAGGGTAGCTTATATATGATATTCAGGCTGCGCTTGGGACCAGAGCTGCTTACAGCACAATGCATCATTCTGGTCTTTTGCCATTTTCATTGACCTCCAGTTTGTTTCCAGGCTGAATTCAAAATGCTGCTATTAACCTTTTAAAGTCCTAAATGGCCTTGGCGTAGGAAAGTTACAACGGCTGCATCCTCCAGTGTGAGCATGCCTGAGCCTAAATTTCATGTACTTGCTTCCCTCTTAACATGACGCAGATAGCTAAATGTGAGAGGGCCTTTATGGTGGTTGCCCACAGGCTCTAGAGTATGAATTTGTTAGGAATTTTGCCCACTATTGGAGGGTCAAGTCCCTCTTTCAGACAGCCTCAGTGTCATGGAAATACTAATTACCCAGTGTGTTGATGGTGTCATTATACAGCTTAGTCACTAGGTGGAACTGGACTTGTGGGTACCTGGGGTCAGGTATTTCCTGTTGCTGTTCTCTTGTCTGAGAGACAGTAAAGTTCTTGTCTGGCTTCCTGACTGGTGCATTCTTCCCGCCTTCCATAATGTTCACTTGTGAGTGCTGTTTTCAATTTCCCTTTACATTATGCTATAATTCTTGTTTTGACTGTTTCTGATTTTGATAGCTGCCATGGGAAGTAATATAGGAAGATGCAGTACAAATACACCCCCCCAACCCCCCCCCCAATAATTTCAGTAGCAAAACTAATGTATGCCTTCACACATTCAAAGTTGGCATAAAGCGGACCACCCTCAGATACCCTTTTAAATGTACATTAATGGTTATTTCTGCTCATTACGGTGCTGGGATGGATATACACGATCCAGTTTCATGGTGGACAATACTGCTCCATTTCCAGTCAGTGCATGTCCCATAGTGACTTGTATTTCAATACATATTGTCTCTGGCAGTAGAGGTAGAGCATAGCTGTTGAAGCTAGCAGCCATTGATTGCCTCTTTGAATTCTCTTTCAAAGCCATTCAGATTGGTGACTTAACACTACCTCTTGTTGGAGCGGATTCTATAAACCTTGCCATTTTAAAAAAGCCTTCCAGCTAGTGATCATCACACCTTTTGTGGCAAATTCTGCAAGTGCTCCCTGGTTGCCATTAGCATGCCGCAGGGCCATCTTGGTAGTGGTTCCCTCAATGAAATGCCCTCTCTGGTGAGAGGCTGTCTGCTTTGTTATTAACATTTGGGAAGAATTTAAAAATATTTCTGTTTTCCCAAGTGCTTTATGGTTCTGGCAACCATGAAATTAATTAGCTGTGAGGACATAATAACTTTGTAATTTTCTTAATGCTTTCAAATGTTTTTAATTTTATTTTTAATTGTATTGTTTTGCTGCTTTGGTGTTTGCCACATGGCCTCCTTTGAAAGTTAATAAATGAGTAATTTCATTGAACTGGAGATGCAAAATGGCATGTTATTGCTTTATTATTATTATTATTATTATTATTATTATTATTATTATTATTAATTTACTTCTAATGCATGCTTTTGTTTGGGAAAGAGTGAAAGAATATAATACCACTAGAGATACGCACCTGTATTCTTTTTCCTTGTTTGTACTAATATGTCAGAATGCAATCAAACTTCTGCTTTGTCCAAAGTTCAAAAGCTTTCTGGAGCTACCAGCGAATATTAAAAATATGAAGAACTTGGCAGGCACATGCTGTAAGCACCACAAAGCAATAAGAGCAAGATGTTTAAAGATCTGAGTGAAACTGTATTGCAACTTCCCATTGTGGCAGTGGTCTAATAGTCCTGGAAAAATTAATGCTTAACATATCAACCTGGGAGAGAAAGCAAGGAAGCTCATGAGTCATGGTATTGCATATGAAAGCTATACACTGAGCAAAATCTTTGTAACAGGAGTCTTGCTGGGTCAGACCAAAGACCTGTGTAGTAGAGCACTCTGTTCTCAACCAGAGGCCTGTAGGAAACTGAGAAGCAGCCACATGGACTGATCTAATGTTTTAACTCCATTAGAATCTCAGCAGTAGCCAATACCAGCTTAATATGTGCTTGCATTTTCTTCTAACAGATTTGCATGGCCATCTATATTGATGATGATGCAGTGTATGCTCTGTTTCTATGCTCTGTTTTCTAATGATACAGGTATCTGGAATGCCCTGGGCGGAAACTAAAAGCCTGGAAGTAGAGTCTTGCTTGAGCCCATAATAAGAGGTTACTTAACTGCAATCAGAGTCAGTTTTATTGCAGTTGTATTTTAGCAACCAGCCATTGTGCAATTTCAGTTAATTAGGTTCTCTGGTCATTCAGGTTCATACTGGACACTAATTTAGAAAATAAATGATACAAAATTAGGAGGAGGAGTAAAAAAACAAACCAAATACATTGGGTTGGTTTAATTTATGCTTGATACAGTTAAATATAGTGCAGAAGGAAAAATCTAAGCTGGAAATTTCACAGGTACATCCGTTAGGACACTTTTCTAAAGCTGCTGCAGTAAATTTTGCTGATCTAAATGTGATATGCATGCAAATGCAGGACAGTGGACGCTCGGGTTGCGAACGTGATCCGTGCGGGAGGCACGTTCGCAACCTGCAGTGCCGCATCTGCACACGTGCGGGTCACAATTTGGCGCTTCTGCACAAAGCACCGAAACCCGGAAGTAACCCATTCTGGTACTTCCGGGTTTTGGCGTGTCCGTAACCTGAAAACGCGTAACCCGAAGCGTCTGTAACCTGAGGTATGACTGTACTTTCCTGAGCCTGGTTCCCCCCCTCCCCCCGAATTTTCACAATAGTGCTTACATACATTTAGCTTGCAGTTCCATATACATATTGTACTTCAATAAAAAAGTAAGATCTTCTACCATTTGCCAGTTACAGACACCCACTAACACTTGGAATGATGTTTCTTATAGGTCCAGCATATGAGGTAGTGGTTGGGCTTCTAAGACAGTGGTCCAGTTTCCAAGTGACTTTAAACCACAGCTATGCTTAAGTATGGCTTAAAGGTGAATGTGTTGCATGCTGGTACATAGGGAGAAAATGGTGGGCATTTTGCTCTTCCCTTGCTGCTGTGCTATCAGGAGCTAAGCCATGGTTTGGCCTAATGTTATACCCTGTAGCTGGACAGATGGTTGCCTCTCCTCAAACAAACCATGGGCTGTGAGCAAGTTTTGTTATTGGCAAATCACAAACTTTTTGGATGTAAACCTACCAACGGCTGTGCTCCTGGGAGTGCGGTGGGCGTGGGGGAGGACTGAAGTGGCCACAGTTTTCTCCCTGTGCATCAGCACACTGCATATTCAGCTTTAAAACAAAGCTAACTGGTTTAAAGGGGCATGTGAGCAAAGCCTTCCTCAGTCAAATGAATCAAGAAATAGTGCCAACCCTGGAAGGAAGGATAGTCCAGCAACAGAAAAAAAAGCCAGTAACAGTCCCCAGAATACTACAAAACCTACCGCAGTAGCCTCTACTTCAGCACACAATTTAAGAAATGGAGGAACCTTCCCAAATCACCACTTGGCGAGCTGATGGAATGCACCCAGTGACTTAAAGGCAGAGCACAATTCAGCCTTGGCTTTTCCCTAGGTATGTGAATTGTCCATCAAGCCACTTCTTTCTGTTACGTAGAGCAGGGTAGCTAATCTGTTGCTGAACTCTACAACTCCTGCCATCCCTGACCTGTGGCTATGTTGGCTGGGAAATCTCTGGATTAGCCGCCCCTGATGTAGAAAGATCAGTTGTGAGCAAATGCCATTTGCATTGGCAATCAGCCAGGTTTTGAAGACACACCTATTTTACACAGGCATTCCTCTGCTCTCTTGACTGGAGTCTCTCAATTTTAATTTATGATGTAATTGCTGTGTTTTAATGGGATTGTTTTATTGCACATTTTAATAACTGTCATTTTATACTTTTATGTTTTAATAGGTCTGTTTTATTGTGTGTTTTAATTACAGTGCATGTGTGTTTTAACAAAGCTGTGCAGCAACTGGTTTTTATGTTTTGTATGAACTGCCTAGAAGCCACCGGGCATTGAACAATAAATAAATAAGGCATGCATGCTTCTGTGGTCAGTTAATCAACTGCTGGGCTTCAGAAGGAGCAGCTCTGAAGGGCACTGTGTCTATGACCTATATATAGCTATAATACTCAGTTTATAAAAGTGGATTTGAAAGGTTAGGCAAGGTAGACCATAGTGTAGCAACCAAATGAGCCACCTATAGTTGTCTCAAAAGACCAGAAGAGTAGGTTCCCAGTTCCCAAATACCAAAAGCATGATGGTAGCAGCATGCTATATATGTGTAAACTTACTTTATGCTGCTGGCAGCACATAGGAACAAGAGCCCCAGGGTGAATGAAGAACTTTCTGAGCATGAGGGCCTGGGCCTTCTCTTCTGCCAATTCCTATAGGTTTAAAAGAGATGTAAGAAGAGGAGATGGGAGTCTTGTGGCGGAGGTGGTGTCCTGTGGACAGTGATTGAGCCAGGGATGGAGGGCAAACCAGGAAGAACAGGAGGCATTGCAGGTGGGTAGGAGAGGCCAAGGGGGTTTGGTACTTTCCTCCCTCCCCCAATCCCTTGCAGCCCACTGCTTGCAAGACCCTTTGTCTGCCAATTCAGAAACTAGATTATTTGTAAGGTTGAGAACATCTGTAGAAGTTGAAGGCAGTTTGACCTGATAAGAGGAACATTTGAAGCTAAGTACTGTGGAATATTAAACAGCTTTAGTAATGAATATGTTTTTGCCTCTTACACTGGAATGTGGCTTCTGGGATGAAAAAACAGTCCCCTACCCCTACTTTAGAATCTCTGTTTGTGTTTTGCAGCCAGAGCTGCCTACAGAAGGTCAGAACGAAAACAAGTGTCACCAAGGCTGCATGCAGCATATAACTCGTTGCTCATCTGGCAGTGGAAGTTTCGTTACATAGCTGCGCCGGGTAAACTGGAGCCACTAAATAAACATTCTGTAGAGTAGTATATGTCTTGAATTTATGCGTGCTTCTTGTATTCAGATCCCAGTGCTTTTCTGTTAAGAGTTTCCCATAATTTTTATTGGTGAGGAAATTCAATACATAGTTTGCTGTGTTAGGCAGGCATGTTCCCACTTGTTTGGCTTCCGTCCGTTTTTTAAAAAGACAGCTGTGAAACAACAGCTGCTTGTGCATATGATGACCGTGTTGAATCCTGGTAATTGGAGGGGCATCGCTCAAGGGCAGTGTCTTTGCTTTACGTTTTTCCTCCTTCTGTTACAAGTTTTATCTTTCTAGGTGGGCTATCTATGCCTTGACTATACTGTTTGTTTATATCACCTGAGCCAGAGGGGCCCCTGTCTCCATGAACATGGTGGGCTCTGCGGCATAGGGAGCAGCGGGAGTGGCACTCTAGGAGGCTGAGGCAGGTAAGGGCCCACGGCCCAGCTCCCTAGCTGGCCAGGTGGGGCTCACTAGCTCTGAGGAAGGTGTGTGATTCCTCAGTTGGAGTAGGCTTGGAGCAGGTGAGGACCACATGCCTCATCAAGTCCAAATGCTGCAGTCAGCATGCAAAGTATAAAAGGGAAGCAGAGCTGAGGTTCTGGGTCTGCTCAACTTCCCCCATTGGTTGGACGATGGTTTGGATGGTCCAGAGAACTCTTTGGGACTTTGTGTGTGACTGATCTCCAGGTGCCTTGACCTCTGCATTGGCTGCAGAGGTGGGAACCTGGCCTGGCTTGACTTTGAACCAGTTAGCCTGCCTGGCTGCACACTAGCATCTGCCGTGGGATCGTGCACTCCAGCGGGGTTTTTGCCATCAGGTACCCCTTGGCGCTGTGGATTAAACCACAGAGCCTAGGACTTGCCGATCAGAAGGTTGGTGGTTCGAATCCCCGCGATGGGGTGAGCTCCCGTTGCTCAGTCCCTGCTCCTGCCAACCTAGCAGCTTGAAAACACATCAAAAGCGCAAGTAGATAAATAGGTACCGCTCCGACGGAAAGGTAAACAGCGTTTCCGTGCACTGCTCTGGTTCACCAGAAGCGGCTTAGTCATGCTGGCCACATGACCCGGAAGCTGTAAGCCGGCTCCCTTGGCCCATAAAGCAAGATGAGCGCTGCAACCCCAGAGTCGGTCCTGACAGGACCTAATGGTCAGGGGTCCCTTTACCTTTACCTCTTGGTTCAGGACAATTGGGTAGAGAAGTGGGGTCCTACTTCACACCACAAGTGTTCTACACATGGGTAACTTGTGAATAGGTGTCTTGTTGTGAGACTAGAGCTGTTAAAAAGTATGCCTCAGTTTTCATCAGTCATGTGTTGCATGATATGATATTGGGCCACAATGGCTATTTCTTCCTCTGCTACCAAAAGCACTATTTTTCTGAGTTTCAGTTGCTGGGAATCACAACTGGGAAGAGTGCTGTTGCAGCCGGGTTCTGTTTATGGGCTTCCCATGGTTTGACACTGTTAAAACAGGATGCTGGACCAGGTGGGCCAATGACCTGCTCTGGTGGAGCTCATCTTACGTTATTTTGGGCTATCCATATAGTCCAGTCAGTTTTACAATGATCTTAGCATTACGTGCTGAGGGTGGTGTGTGGGTGAGTGTGAATACTTTCTCTCTTTCACAAAGTTTTCATGCATTTTTTTTATACCCCCCAAATCCAGGATGAAACAGACCTATGAACTGAGCACACGCAAAGCTGAAATGGAGTAGAAATAGGCTGATTTGACCATCTCCGTGTGGTGTACAATTTGCCACTCGAGGCCCAAATCAAAATAATATGCTGCAGTGAAAACAGAGTGTGGACCTTTAATTCCAGCCAGTGAAAAATGTATGACTTGACCTAATTCATTTACATACTAATTGTGCCAGACATTTCTTTTTCTTTTTCTTTTTTTTAAAGCTGGTTTCCTAGGAAACCGGTGCCTTTATGCCAGTGCAGTAATTGTATGGAGGCTGCTGTGTGCCTGACGCATTGTTCATTTGTGGACAAAAGGCAGTGAAAGGGGGGGAGGAAGGGGTGGACTCGTAACAAAATGGGCTGACATTTTTATTTTGCTAGCCCATTAGATGTCCTGTTTTCCCATGTGCTGCTAATAAAGATGTGTTTGTAAAGTAAACGGAACTAAAAGTAGAAGCCGTTTTGTTAAATAGACCTGATCGGGGCTACATTTTGGGGCACTACTTGACAAACACTGAATGAATCTTAAGTCAAACTGGACTGCTCCTGCCTGAAGGGAAAGCACAAAAAAAGTTAAAGTAGTGCTAAGATTTTTAATAGCTTGAAATCTTGAACTGAAACAAGTTCACATTTCTTTCAGCTGTCATGCCTTTCTTCTTCTTTTTTGGCGGGTGTATGTATATGTTTTAATTCTTGGCCATGACTGTCTTATAAATTGAGGTATTTATGAGAGTGAGTTTTATGCTGTGAGACCAAAAGGTGAGAGAATATGGCAAGTAGAGTTTGGAACTGGCCTTGGAAGCAAACAGCTTTTTAGTCTCTCTTGCTTACGTGTCATAGTTACCGTTTCAAGCTTTCAGGTGTCTAGAAAATGCATTTAAACTATGCAGCCCTCATGGATTTCCACATATATGCAATATAGCCATGTACTGTACTATTATAGATTAATAGGAGGGAATCAAATGTAACATCTGCAGACATTCATTTCTACCTTTCTCTGTTCCCCATCCCTGCAGAAGTTAAGAGACTCCCTGGAGCAGATTTTTTTTGGGGTAGATTCATGTGGAAGTCCTGTTTGCACAACTAGAAATCCTTTCCTTTCTTGCGTAGAAAGCCCTGGGTTGTAACCTGTGTGTGTGTGTGTGTTTGTTTTTCCCCAGTCGGGTACTTTAAAATGCTCTTGAGGTGTAATGTGGGAAAAGATACACAATGGTCTTTTTTTAAAAAAGGATTTTTCTCCTGTGTACACTTAAACTATTTCCCCACCTCCAAAACTGTATGCAGTTTAGTGAAAATGCTCTGTGCTTTTTTCTGATGGTACTCACTGATAGAGTATGATCATCTCTCCCCCCCCCCACTTGCTGTCCATGTCAGCCATTTTGTGTTGGTACCCGTGGCATTTATTTTTTTAAAGATGTGAGTACTGGCACTTTACTTGTTTTTTTTAACCAAAAAAGTGTGCATTATACAAGGGCTGACCCAATACATTTTGGCACCTGAGAGAAACCACAAAATGGTGCCTCTCCCTGACCTCTAGCCAGGGAAAAATTAGATTAGTATGGATTAGCCTTAATGTTGGTCTTGTTTGTACATCATCGTAAACTGAAGTGACTGGTTTACTTTCAGTGCATTAGCCTTCCCTGTCCTGATCCTTCCTATTGTGTTCAGGAGGAACAAGCAATGATCCCCGAATAAATGTTATGTATACACCAAGGAATTACAAACCGTGATACGAAGCCATGGTTTGTTCTTGGCTTCCTGACCATGGTTTGCTTGGAATGAAACTAATAATGGCCCAGGTTTGGCGATATCACTAAGTCAGGGGCTGTGTCTCCGATGCACTGGGAGGTGGGTGATCAAATGGGCATGTTCACAGTAAATCCCTTCGCTATGGTTTACTGTGAAATGTGAACACCCTTTTTCTTTTCTTTCTAACTCCTCTTTCCAAAGCTTTGTGTCCAGAAACAACTAGTCATTGTCCCATTTCCTGGTAATTTTCATGAACATCACATTTTCAGTAGTTTGTGTGTCTCTTCTAAATTTTAAGGAACTCCCCGCCCCCAGCAGGATGTTTCTTTGGTGAGATGTTCTCAAGTGAACGGTAATGTTTTTGGAAATGTTTTCACAGGCAGTGTTTTTGGAAATGTTGAGTTTGTGTGTCTACTGACAATGCATTCCATAAGAATGATGGAACTGTTTGAAAGGGCAGGAAACATTACCGAGTTTTGTTTTGTTTTAAGTTTATTTATTGATACTCAAAGATACACAAAAATACATACCCATTACGAAGTATCTTTTTATAATATATTGAGATAAAACAGCAATTTAGTCTGTAAGAGAACAAAGTCAGGAGGAAGAAAAGACAAGGAAAGAAGAAACCTAAAGAAAGGGAAAGCGAGAAAAAAGGAAAAGAAAGGAAAATTAGAGGAGGAGGAGGAGGAGGACTTCCGGTTCTCTGCCCTGCAGCTACATATGATATTCATTCCTTAAAACTGAAACGTTGCCAAATTTTTTTGCCTCACCCCTTTGCTTTCCTGCTGAACATGGAACCTTAGTCCATATGGATGAAACCAATTTTGACTTGGCTCTGTGCAGCTTAAAAAGCACCAGGAAACTTCAGGCGATGTAAAATGTTGGACGGGCTGGTCGGAGCATGTTGCTCTCCTGCTGTTGGATCTACACTGGTTGCTTTTTTGTCTCTAAATTTCAACTTAGGGTGCTGGTAGTTGCCATCTTAAAGCCCTTGAGAGGCTTGGGAGCAATGTACCTAGTTGCCTTAAGGCCTATATTTTCCTTTGTTCTCTTCAACATGTTTAGCCACTGTTGTGTGTTCCTTCACACTCTGCGATATGCCAAGTGGGTCAAGGAGCAAGAGCTCTGTAGGGGCACATACCTTCATGCTTCCTAGGTAGGCCTGCAAGACCCCAATGCTGAACGTTTTTTAGATGTCTGGTGAAAAACACAGCTTCTCAGAAAAGTCATTGTCATTGGCTAACAACGAATACTTGCTGTTGCTGTGCAGCTGTGGCCCTTCTGCTGATCTGTTTGCTGGTTTTGTGACTTTATTTTTGGTGGTTTTATCAACTGAAGAAATCTGTGTTGTGTTTTATTCGTTTATTGTTGTAGCTGCTTTCCTTCTCTGGAATGATAAAGCAGGATAGAGCTTAGAAATACGTTTAATCTCCCAAAAAAGGCAAAAAAATTGGGATAAGTACAAGAAAATGAACAGTGGCAGTTAGAAAGTGTGCTACAACTGGATTTGTGCGTATGAAAAAATCTCCTCATGAGAGATACGAGGGAAGAAAAAGCCCTTTGTTGTTCACATTACAGACAGTACTTGCAAACTTTTGGAAAGCGCAGTGTTGAGAACAATGAGTACTTTTGGGAGGGCAAAGAAAAGCAAAATGTTCGGGTCCATCTGTAGCCAGTTAATATCATGTCACTCCCTTTTGTACAGTGGGTGTTTAGTTTGTGAATGAGTGAGCTGTATCTGAAATGCCGGGCAAGGTCATTGCTCATCTTCCTCGCTGTGTCCTCAGCAACCACCTACTCAGAAGGAAGGGAAGAAGTTTCTAATATTTTTTCCCTTGAAAGAAAAACATTGCAATATATAGTCAGCACCCACAGTATTCTGCGTGAATTTAAACAGTACATGTGGCTAGGAACTGTAACATGGCAATTTACTCTAGATTAACTTTAATCAGCGTGAGGAGTGTGTCGAATGCAGAACTCTGTGGCATACCAACAGTAACTGTTATTACCGTACACAGCGCTTGGCATTTTTTGTTCTGCAGAACTTGAACCATTGTTTTCAGAAGGGAAGGGGGGCAGAAAATAAACAGAGGTGGTGGACCATCCCAAGTTTTACTTGGCACCAGAGTCATGAAAAGAACACAATCTGCCTTGGATCCTCATGTTAACTCTTCTTTCTTACATTTTAACACTATAATGCATGTGGTCAGAATGCTACTCCTAAAACTGTGGCATCTATACATTAGATAAACCACTAACTAGCCCACATACCAGTTGCATACAGGTATCCATGTAGAAATTTAAGTTTTCATATGTACTTTTTTCCATAATAAAATATATGGTTCCCCACATTTATTGAGACTAATTTTTGCCTATATGGAACAGCTGGCAACAGCTGTTGTCTAGTATTTCTGCGTAGTGTTCAGTGTATTAACCTAGAACAGTGGTTTTCAAACTTTCTGCTAGGGAACCCAGAAAAGTCTACCAAGTTTTATTCAGTGAGAAGATTAGTGTAACTCTGCAGAAAAGACTTGCTGATTACTACTACTTTATTTCATTTTTTACTTTGGAAAACTTATTCGGTCGTAGTAAGACCTCTAAGGGATGTACAATAAATGTGAAAATTATCAACAGTATTCCGTTTCCTGCATCGTGCACCTACCAATATCCTAAGATCAACATCTGGGGCTTTCTGCAGAGTGAGGCTCAGCCCAAGGGAAAGGGTAATTTCAGTTGTGGGCTCCCACTTGCTCAACACTACTGTCTTTTGGCATCAACTCCCTTACTTCATGGTGGTATGCGAGGACCCATTATTAGTGGATGGTTTTTGATTGGAATTTTGATAATTGGCTATTGCTTCCTCCATGGTCAGAGGCCTGTCTATTCTAAAGAAGATAACCGTCATGTCCAGTGCTCTGCCTACTTTGCCTCTGGCCTTGCATATCTTTTCCCTCTTGGGCTTAACAGGTCCCCCACCCTTGCCATAGTGTGTTTGCTTCAAGATCCCCATCTCTTGCCCAAAAGAATTGCCATATGCATTCCTCTTTTATGAGATCACTGTTTGTTAAACCAAATTAGACATATTATAAGAGAATGCCTATGGATCTCTTTTTGCACTGCTAGTTTCTGTTAGCGGAGTGCAGGAATGCAATTTTAAAATGGGCTGGGTAGCAGCATTCTCATAGCAGCATCTCATAGGAGACAGACTTGCGGGTGTATGTGGAAAAAGCTCTCGCAACTTAGTCCCATCTTCCTTATTCAGAACTAAGTTTAATCAGGCTCTCTGCTAAGTAAGTCTGCAGTCCTGTGCACACCTGAAAGTGTAGCTGTTGCCCAGACTCCCCCCAACGATTGGACTTTTCTTGTGGTGGAGGTGCAAAATTAAAAGATAGCCTATGTTTATGGGCATTTGCAGCCTAATTTCCAATTATTCCCAAAAAGCGTTTAAAACTTTTTGCACTCGTGAACAGGCACCATCTCTCTCCTTGGTCCGTGGCATTGTGCTTGGAGGGACAAGGTTCATGAGAAAAATGTCTATAAGTGGCAGGTAGTAGGAATGTGATTTACGGGCCGTGAAAATCCATTCAGCAGTGGCTGAACATGCAGTTGCCTGTGTTGGCATAACAGGCCCATTGTATTGTTGGGTTCAAGGACAAAGGGCATCGATTGTTGGAGGAGATGGTGCTGGCTTGTCATTGTACTAGGCTTGCCCCCTTCCTAAAGACCGCGGACAAAGGTGGAGTTGCTATTTTAGATGGCCACATCGCTGTGAAAATATATATATATGAACTAGGCTTAAGCACCTAGAGAATTAGGATTTAAAATAAAAAATAAAAATGGGCAAACAGCCCCGGAACATTTGATCTTGCCCTAGATGGGAATGAATTAAGTAGATTAGCAAAGTAGCAACTGTCTCTCTCTCTCCCCCCCCTTCCCTTTACAGATCTTCCATTCTGTAAAGAGAAAAGGGCTTTCAGCCTCAAGGGTAAGGAAGAAGACTATTCATTTGTAGGCGTGGGAGAAGGACGGAGGACATGACAAAATAATTTATGAGGACAGATTGTTAACTCATAGGCTCTCTGGAGTCTAATGGCTGCCCTTGCTCCTCATGAAAGATTTGTTACACTTGCTATCCCGAGACTGCCTTTGTCCATTCTCCTCTTGGCTGAAATGTGCAATTGCACAGGACGCTATGTCTTTAACTTGCACACGCAAATGCAAACATTACTGGTGCCTTCCGTGTAGAAGATGAATAGGCGGGCTACCTATCCAACCCTTGTTCTACGTGGCAGAGCAGTTCGGTGAAGTCATGTTAATGGGAATTTGGAGCTCTCCGCTTCCTATAAATTTCGTTCTGGTCTCTGGGGATCTCTCTCCAAAGTACTAGGAAGCAATTCTGTGACCATTACTTCTAAGTAAGGAAGCTCCAACTCTCTTGAGACGAAGGCATCCTGGAAAAGAGGTGAAGAAGGCCCCACTCGAGTCATAGATCTCTGGCCTAATACATGTTAGAATGTCAAATTATTAGTGCAGATTAATTCAAAAGGATGAAGGTGGGCTTCCTCGAAGAACAGATGGTGCTCACTCTGGGTAGTTTCTGGCTTCGACATTTTAAAGATTTATTCTAGCGTTATGTATTCTCGGTGCAGGCACTGGATCCATCTGGAAAGGTAACCAGAAACATCTCTAACGTAGGGGAACAAATTGACATAGTTGCCCTTTGCCTTTCGAGTATTGTGCATTGGTTTGCAAATGCAAAACATCAGCATAGGTAGGAAAAATACCTGTCATTTCCCATGAAAACAGAATCCCAGCATAACGGAGGGATCCAATGGTTCAATTGTGGAGATTTGGGGGCATGCTAGCTGAAACAGATCTTGCATCCGTGGTGCAGCTGTACCAGAGGATTTGTCTTGCTGTGTTCTTGAACATTGTTTGCAGTGTTTTCTAAAAAGAAAAAGAAAACCCCCTGAAATACTGGTGAATGAAATAAAAATTAAGCTTCCTATTATAAGGAACTAATCATTATGTGACTTGAAAGGAACACTTTGTTGTAAAGGACTCCAGCCTCAGAAAAATATGTTTTGGATCCTTTTCAGACATCCATGGTGGAGTCCGAAGAAGACTCCAGTATCAAACTTTATTTCGGTCACAGACCAGCATATGAAGAAGACTTCAGTGAGGAGGAGGAAGTTCTGAAGAGAGTGGAGGCTCAGTGGGGCTTTGTTAAGGCTGCTCAGCCTCCCCGCCTAGCAGCTGATGTGCGGGGTAGTGCAGCCTCCACTTTTCCAAACATCCTCCATCCTGCCTACAAAGCTTCAACTCTAGTTGAAGAGACAAGTTATGTGTAGAGACAGCTGGTGAGGAAGAAAAAACGAGCGTTTAGAGGCTTTTTAGAGGGTGCTCCCACTTATGTGATTTTCACTTATGCTTTTGGGGACCAAGAACATAGCCCCTGTGTTAGGGGGTGGTCGCGGAGCGCCTGTACGTGACAAGCTTGCAGCTTCTTGGTATGAGGTGGGGATTTGTAAGCAAGTCATCCTATGTGCTTCGAGCTGATGCAGTCAGTAGAGGACTGTACCACAGTCTGAAGTGGATGTTAACTCATTTGAATAGAAATAACCTTATGTATTAAACAATTGCTCTTAAACTGAACTTCGTATGTGAGAAAATTTAAAATTGGTTATGGAGAAAATGGTAGGTGGCAAATTTCTGAAAATTACTGTCGACTAGTATTTTCATTGCAGCCTGGACTGAACCAGAAACCCGTAAAGTAGCTCTGTAAATTTATTGTTAAAATGTATTGTTTTTAAAACATTGAAAAGGATATGATGATGTTGAATTGCGTTGGATAATAGATTTAATCAAAGAAGTGCATTTTGATTCCCATGTTGCAGTCCAAAATGGTTCACAGTGAATGTATTGTTCAAATTCCTGGAAAAAGTGATATCTGTGGAAACAGAGCACTTTTTGATTCACGTTAATTTCTTGTCTGTTTTTTTGTAACTGTGGAAGTTCCTTGCAAATAGTGTCTGAGTTGCTTAAAGAAGCCTCATTTGTTAAAGGACACTAAATAGGCTGGATGCCGTGATGCAGGGCCCAGATGTAGGCTCAAGTCAAATAATACTTGGCAATATTATGGTCTGTATTATGACTTAAAGCTACTTGCCTGCTTTCAAGTTGTCTGCTCAGAACTCTCATCAGCTTTGAACAATGCAGGCTATTAGCCCTAACTATGTATCTTAATCTACCCATCATGCCAAACCATAATTGGTGCAAATCATGGTGTTGCAAATCCACCGAACCATCGTTATTGATTCTGGTTTGGCCATTTGTGATCCATGGCTTTTCCATTCTGACAGCCCATTAAACCATAGACCTACTTAATCATGCTAATGAGTTGAGCCATATATCAGCTGGCCACAACAGAGGCTGCCCTCATCACCTTTCCTCATTATCCTGCATGCACTTAGTAGCAGTTTTTTTGTTTTGTTTTGATAAAGGCTAGAAATATCAGAAGCATTGCCTTGTGGCAGGCGTGAGCTGCTGGAGGGAGTGCATCCAGAGATAAGATAAGGTTATCGGTTAAATGCAGCTTTTTTTCTTCTCAGTTGAATGTGGTTTGAATGGTCAAGGTCACTCATGGTTAACAAAGAGATGCATTAAATGAATGGGATGTGTTCACAGAAGAGCAGTGATAGTCTGCAAAGCATATAATAACGTATATCTATCAGGGTGTTCCCATCACTTTCTCTAGCTTCTTGTGTTTTACTATCAGCTCTCTTGCTTGAGTTATATTACTATTATTTGTTAATTGAGAAATGCTTGCTTTGTGTAGTTATGTATCCATGTTGAAGGGAGAGGGTTTTTCATTCAAGAGCCATTGCAACAATCTATATCACTATCAACCCAGCAAAGCACTGGAGGGATGACTTTGCAAATCATGGGTTTGTAAATCCATTGAAACCATGGTTATTGATTCTGTTTTGGCCACTTGTGATACACGGCTTTTCTTTTTTTCTTTTTTGGTAATAATATTTATTAAAATTTCAGAGGAAATACAAATATATATATATATAGAGAGAGAGAGAGAGAGAGAGAAAAAGGAAGAAAAAAAGAAGACAAAAAGATACAAAATACAGAAAAATAAAAATAAAAATAGTTAAAAACAAATCAGTCCTTCCATATCCTATCTTTCATCTGCCTATTTCCCTGACTTCCTCACACCTCCCTTTTTTTGTATCCTGATTCAATCATTGTTTCAGCAAATCCTTTCTATATTTTATCTTATAACCAATTAATTAACTCTATACATCCTATCCATCTTTCACCATATTCTAATGTTCAATTTAGCTTACTTTATTTAACCTTATTTTACCAGAAAATACCTTAACCTTATCTTAGCATAAAATACCGTAAAATACCTTAAAACTTAAAAACTTAATACTTATTTATCCTTATATCATTTCTGCTAAAGCCAGACAATTTCATTCCAACATTCTCTCTGATATTCATTAATTTTACACTAATTCCCAAAATAAAAAATTTTCTTTATAGACTCTTCCAGTTTTCATCCAACGTCCCTTCTTCCTGGTCTCGGGTTGTGTCAGTCCTTATTATCCAATTCCATCTAGTCCATCAACCTGGTAGTCTGATATCCAAGGCTCTTAAGTCTCTTCCATGCCCCTTCTGCAGATCTTTTTCTTCTTGTTTATGCTTGCACTTTTCCTTGTCTTTTGTTGGTCTCTTTCTTAGTTTCTTTCCTTTCTCCTTAGGGAGTAGGTCTCCGGGGAATTTCCATCCATACTCATGTCCATCTCCCCACGTCAAACCAGCCCATTCCCCACAGTCCCACTCCCCACAGTCATCAATATAATCCAAAAGATCTTTAGCAGCATATTTCAAAATCTCTCCAAAGTTGAGATCCTCCTCAGCTCCAGATTCCTTCAGGCCTAATTCAAGTTCATTCTTCCAGAACAGCGGCTTATACTCCTGCAGGGCCTCGGGTCTCACCATTTGTGTTGCTTGAGGTAGCATCGTAGCTTCCTCCATTATTATCTGCCCTTGCATTTGCCCAGTCGAACCAGTTTCCTGGATTGGTCCCTGTATAATTTCTATGTCAATATTCCCTATTTGTCCACATTCACTAGTTGCAACAGTCATCAAATCCAACTTCTCATTCATCAAATCCACCTTCTCATGCAACTGCTCCAGCAAAGCACTTGTCTTGCAAAAAGCAAGCACCAGGACTTCTTCCAAACACATTTTTATTCAAGGTCACAGTCTGGTCCCACGATGTTAATCTCGCAGCTGTAAAATCCCCAAGTAAACTGCAGCAACAATTTGACAAGCTCCCTCTAGAGGATACAATTTCTATTTGTGTCCATCTTTTTAAATCATGTCCAACAAAAGAAAGTTACTTTCAGTTTTCAAATATTTTGTTTCTTTAGAATGCAACAGGCAGCAGTAGAATCAATTTGTTTCTCTTTTTTCTTGCTATCTGTCAAAATGTTCCATTCACAGTCAATGAACGTCTCCAATAATTTCTGTCTCTGGCACCCCGTTCCCAGGTTTGAGACGGTGGAAACTTATTTTCCTTTACTTCCTCTCCAGCAGGCTTGAACAGTTTAATTTCCCCCCCTTTTCTCCTGCTTCCAAGGGGGTTTTAATGGTTATAAATGAAGGAAATTTCGACCTTTGTAAAGCGACTTTCCAGGCTATTTAGCTTACAAGATTTTTGCTTCAGTCTATTTACAGAAAACGGAAGGCGGACTTCCTGTTTTGAACCTTCCCGCTTCGGTGCCAAATTAAAATATTTCTTGATCCAATTTTCCGTTTCTACTCACGGGTACTTGTTTAGAATCCAATTGTCGACAGGAAAAAGTCAGCGCTCTCCGGCAATGGCAATGCGGCTTCCCTCCGTGAAAATAGCAGTCAGTTCGCAGCACCGCGCCAATCACCCTCCTTCGCTCCGGAGCCCCAAAATGGGGTTCCCCGCGAATAGGGGAGGCGCTCCTGGTGCTCTGCCGAACCCCACGTTCCCAGGCTTCTTCCACCTGGGATTTCTAGCGGGTCCCCACCTTCGCCGCGGCGGGTAGACCCAGTTTCCACGGAGACAGTTCCTCCGGTCGGAGGAACTCCGCTATTTCGCCGATGGCGCTAACCTGGAAGTCCGTGATACACGGCTTTTCCATTGCAATATCATATTAAACCATCCCACCTACCCCTTTGCAAACCACCCATCCCCAACACCTGATCAATCCCCCTCCCTTTACACTCCCCCCTCACCATAACTTGCCAAACTGCTGTGTGAAGCACCTCGCCCCTCTGTTAAACAGCTTGCCAGAGCCACCTGCCACCTGTGCTGCTGCTTCACTTGCCTGCCTGCTGCCCCTCACGCTGCAACTGGCGTGCCACACCAATAAGCAGTCACACCAACCACAGCATGATGACAGCCTTAGGTTTTTATGTATATAGGAAGATAGTGTGTATCTCCACAGATACACACCCACCCACCTCCAAATAAATACACTTTGCACTGGTGGTGGGCAGAGCCGTAGGTAGGTGATCTTGTGCCCCTGGCAAGAACCGTTCAGATTGCACCCCCTAGCCACAGACAAATTAGCTCTTCTTTCCGCTTCTCCAACCCCTCCTTCAATTCACCCTCTATTAAAAACCTTTTATTATGAGGCAATATTTTTATTTATAGACATATTTATGGACATATTTTAGCTGATTTTGCGCCCCCCTTGCCTGCGCCCCTGGCAGGGGCCCACCTCGCCACCCCCTAGCTATGACCCTGGTGGTGGGGAAGAGCTAAATACTTACTGTGTGCCTTATGTGTAGTACCATCTATTACTTTTCTTCGTTTTTTTCATATGTGTATATCATGTATTTAGTATCCTCTGTCATTATGTTTCAAGCTGATTGATTTGTGACACCAAACCTCTTTTGTAATCTCCTCTCCAGTCAGGCCTCTTTCCTGTTCTTCCCATCCAATTCTAATTGTGTGTGACTTAGTGAGAAGAGACACAATTCCACTGAGTCATCTGAGGAGATGGGGTGGGACGGGATTTGTGTACAAACTCACAGACTTGTTCCCTGGTGTGATTTTTCTTGTCCTCTTTTGCTCTTTGCAAGGGAGGAGAAAGGCAGGGAATTTGCTTTTTCTACCAGGTGGAAAATAAAAGCAACTGGTGAGAGGGGAGTGGAGCGCCTTATTGAGCTCAAAGTATCTGGCTGGCTAGAACCCCATTAGGAAGTGAAAATATGCGGCAACGTTTTGTGGCAGGGTCTGACGTGCCTTGTGTATCACCTACACAGGGTCAATACATTTTATTTGTATAATAACACTGGAAAATTTGGTAGGGCAAACAGCAGTGAAACTTAATGGCTTGACTGGAATTTGAACCCAAGTCAAAATCCATCATACCATCTGGGACACCACACCATAAGGTTGCACACTGAATTCTTACGCAGTGACTGGGCTAGGGCAGCAGTCTTCAGTCTTCTCAGACCTGGGACTCACCTTTAGTCCAAACAAGCATTTTGGAGACCCACTTCTTATTTTTTTTCACCATAGAGTTAGTTACACAGTGGTTATGCTGTGGTAGATTGAGGTTCTTGCAAACCCGAATTCTGTTTCTGCATATCTTGCATCTCAAAGCATGCATGCGTTTGAGGGGAAATGGTGTACTTGCAGAAATACTCAATGCTGCAGAATCTGTTAACAAGTCCAGTTTTTATTTTTTTAATGGCTTTATTGCTGTAAACCACTTTGATATTTGTTTGATACTAGTATTTTTCTAAACAAATTAATGCACCAAGATCTATCTTATATCTGCTCATCTCTGTGCTTACAAATTTGCAATGGGTTCGATATACACTAACTTCATTATTATTATTATTATTATTATTATTATTATTATTATTATTAATTGTCATTTTCACTGTGTTCTTTATTTTAGATTGCATATATATTGGGAGATTTTTCCAAGTCTTCATGTCTAAGGTGGAAAATTCCTAGTGTTTTTTTCCTCTCCCCCCCCCCCCCCCATGTGTGTGGTTGTGTGTGTTTTAAAGAGAAGACATTTTATCTGTAAAGCAAAACTCTTGGTTGTGGTAGAGAGAATTAACTTATGTGTTGTTGTTGTTGTGATAGCTGGCTTGTGTGGCCTCTCCTGTAAGCAAACCGTATAACCCCAGAGCCTTCTCGATTCAGCATGAGGGAGAAGATTAAGGCCGGCCAACTTCTAGCTTGCAGCCGTGCAGCAGACGGTCCTCAGCAAGGCTGCGTCCTGCTCGCTTTTGTAACTTCTCTTTCATCAAGCCATCTGCACTCACCACAGCGCCCATCTCCTTGTGGCTCTGAGAGATTTCCTAATGGTTTTTTTTTTTTCTGACCAGTGTGTGCCAGCAGAAGGGATTAGCTGCCACTGCTCATTCATTCATGGGTGGAAAAATACATTGGGAAGTTTTTTTTACTTGATTTTATTTATTTCAGATCTTTGTAAGCTTCTTTTCAAGACTTCCCAATCTGACTCACATTAATAACAAGCATGTCATTGCATTAAAGAACTAACATGAAAACATACAATTCGGATTGCAACAAAACAGCCCATTTCAATACGCCTGATACAGTAAAGTTCAGTAAATTAATCCAGAATGCGGCAGCTAGACTGGTGACCGGGATGCAAATCAAATCAAATTTTATTAAACGGTCACAGACCAGATTAACTCGTACAGCTAGTCAGCAAAGCATAACACTGGAAAAAACAAAGGACAATTTCAATACAGATTAGGTCATAACAACAATTTAAAGTTAGACAGCATAAATAAAATTAAGTATTTACCTTCGCCTGCATATTGGCATTGGAAAGCTCTTGTTTCCTGCGCCTAATAGCGGCTACACAGAATTTGGCAACATTGATCGTAATTTCAGGAACCTTATCTTCTACCAAGGCTCTCATACGTTGGAGTTCTCGTTCATTTTTAAGCTTTTGTATAACTGGGGCAATAAAGGTCAGGCGTAGATCCTCGTAGTAACTACAGTGCAGCAATACATGCAGACTTGTTTCCACTTCCAATGAGCCACATGGGCAAACACGTGACTCATATGGTTTGCCCTCGTATCTGCCTAGCAGCAGGGCAGAGGGCAGAACGTTAAATCTGGCCAGGGTAAAGGAGTGTCTGTACTTAGGTATTTGTAAATCAGCCAGATAATTTGCAGGTGAGAACCCTCTCCCAAAGTCTCTAATTGTGGCATGTTTATCCATTTTGCCCATATGACATTGCAGCTCTATGTCCCTAATGCGTTGAAGCACTTGACTTCTGGCTCTCTCATATCCTGCCGCTATCAAGATCTGTGGGGAGAATCCCAAGCTTCTTATCTTTTCAAACAGGGAAGCTTTCCAGGTAGAATGAAAGGTGTCTAAGAGTGTTAAAGGAGCCAAACCGGCCGGGGAAAAAATAAGTTTTAACCAATAGTGTATCTTTAGAATCCACAACCGCGCGTTAACGGGTAGTTGTCCAACTTCTAAGCGGACAGCTATATTAGATACACAGGGGGGGATCCCCAATAAACACCGATAGAATTTTGTTTGAAATGCCTCCATAGGCGCAAAATTTTTAAAACTGCAAACCTGGGATCCATAAGTGAGTTGTGGGAGTATTTTTGCAGCAAAAACCTGGGAGGCCGCCGGAACGTATTTACCCCCTTTCCCGTGAAAAAATCTTGTAAGGGCTTTATTGGCCCTTCCTGCGCTGGCAATGGCATTTTTCATCTGTTGGTGCCACGAGACCCTTTCCTGAAAAGTTATTCCCAGGTATTTGAAAGTTGCTACCTGGTCAATAGGTTGACCATTAATTCTCCATTTGTGTTTCCTTCTTTTTTTTGAGAACACCATAATTTTAGATTTGCTGTAATTTATTGATAGTTGTTCCGCTTGACAATAGTCAGCAAGTGATCTCAAAAGCTTCCTCAATCCAACGCAGGAAAAGGAGAGTAGGACTGCGTCGTCCGCATACAGAAGCACCGGGAGGGGCATACCTGCCAGATTGGGAGGGTGGGCATTTTCTTTCGCCATATTTACTGCTAGAGAGTTGATATAAAAATTAAATAACGTTGGCGCGAGGACACATCCTTGTTTAACCCCATAGTGCGTTTGAATTTCTTTAGTTAGATGGCCTGACCGATCGCATCTTACCCTCACCCTGGTGTTTTCGTATAGACCACGGATAAGGCGTAATAAGCGTTTATCTATGTTTGTAGCGCCAAGCTTTTCCCAGAGTCTGTCCCTTGGTATTAGATCAAAAGCCGATTTAAAATCCACAAAAGCTGCATATAAAGACCCCCCTTTTCTAGAGTATTTGTCTGCCAGGTGTTGAAGGATAAGGGCCTGGTCTATAGTTGAACGCTTTGCTCTAAACCCAGCTTGAGCTTCTGATAGAATATGCTCTCTTTCCATCCACTCCACTAATTTATCACATAAATGAGCAGCGTACAGTTTGCTAATAATACTTAATAGACTGATTGGTCTGTAGTTAGCTGGCTCAGTTCTGTTTCCGACTGGTGACCGGGAGTCGCTGCCAGGACCGTATAACAATAACCCTATAGGATCTTTATTGCCTCCCAGTGCATTTTGAAACTCAATTCAAAATGTTGGTGCTGACCTTTAAAGCCTTAAACAGCCTTGGCCCAGTATACCTGAAGGAGCACCTATCTCCACCTCTATCGTTCACTGAGGTCCTCCTGCAAGGGTCTTCTGCTGGTTCCCTCGCTGCGAGAAGTGAAGTTACAGGGAACCAGTCAAAGGGCCTTCTTGGTAGTGGCACTGAGAACTGAAGGAACCCACTGTGCTTGTCTCAGAAGGGAATTGCATGGGGTTGGAGCCATTACTGAGAAGGCCCCATCTCTAGTTCTCATCAGCCCAATTGATCTTAAAAGTGGGCGCTTGAGTAAGGCCTCTGAAATGGATCTTAAAACACAGGCACTTTAGTATAAGGCAAATTAAACAGGGCTGCAACAGTTAAAGAAATGTTAATCAGTAAATCATGTTTTAGTTGGTTAGTTTATTACAATCTTTCTTGGGCTAGTGTCTGTAGGATTGTATGTTGTCCTGTTGTTCTTGAGCAACAGATTTCCACATGCACCACGGGAAACTCCCCTTCTCTTCACCTTTACAACCCTCGAAATCTCTCCAAAGCATTGGAGGGACTCCTCTGGAGCAGCTTTAGGGAGATGAAATTTCAGACAGCGGAAACACCACTCATGCAGTGTTGAGTGCAACCCATACTTGGATTTTTAGGTGTACATTTGTGGCAGCTACCACATTAATGATGCAACCTTCCTTTTTCATGTTTATTCCCTGACACTGCTTCCCCACTCAATATTGCTAATCATTTTGAAATTTATGAAGTTTTTTTTAAAAAAGGAATAGTATCTGGGTGGTGACTAAACTGGATTGCTGTTGTGTTTTTTTTTTATTCTCAAAAAAAGTCAAATTACAATATCACAATAGAGCTTTTTCTTTTTTCGGTATTTATAGATTGCAATTTTTTCTTTGGCACACTTAACTTCTGTGGCCCAGTTTTTAGAATTTACAGCACAAGCAAGCACACTTTTTATTTAGAAAGGCTTTTCGCACAACTTTAAAATATCTCCATTCTCTCAGTTTCCAATGTTAAGGTGTGTGACTATTGTTTACATAGCCAAAGCAGGAAGGAACCAAACAAGAAAAATGTTTAGGTCTCCCCACTCCCCCCTCATATCGATACCTTTATCTCCATTGCACTTTGCACAACCATGCTTGTGTCAAGTGAGACCCCAGGTCATGTGCATGAAACTGCCGTTAACATCTACACTACGGTCATGATCACACACTAGCTCCTCAGGAAATAAAACACTGAAAACTACTGCAGGGTTGTTTTTCAAAAGCAGAAGGAACCACCATTTTGGGTTATGTATATCAAATTTCGACTTTCCATTTGGTTGCAGCAAGCAAAGGTGAGATGCAATTCACCTGATAGTCTTTGCAGTTGTCGTTTTTTCTTTCTTTAGGGGATTGTAAGAAAACTGCTGTGTTTTTTAGTACAGTGGTACCTCGGGTTACATTTGCTTCAGGATGAGAACAGAAATCGTGCAGCAGCGGCGCAGCGGCAGCAGGCGGCCCCATTAGCTAAAGTGGTGCTTCAGGTTAAGAACAGTTTCTGGTTAAGAACAGACCTCCAGAACGAATTAATTAACCTGAGGTACCACTGTAGAGCTGGAAAAGATCTACTCTATGCTTTTCGAAAGGGTCCATCAAGCAATAATTGCTATTAAAGTGGATTTGAATACTTGAGCTGTAGTACTGTGTCTAAAATGACATCTGGGAATAGACTTAACATCTGGAAACTGCACCTCTAGACGAATGCTTTTTGTGATACAAATTCAGTGAAGTGGCAACCTTAATCACTCACCGTACCTTAATTCACTAATATTTAGAATGAGGCTTTCCTACTGGAAGCAGTTCGTGGAGAAAGAATCGGATTTCAGGCTAGCCAAATGCTTTATAGGTGCATGCGATATTAGTTAGGAAGTATTATGAATTAAACAGATGCCATCGTCAGCTTGCTTTTCCATGCTGGCTCTCTGTGATTAACCACCTTGAAAACACATCTAGGATTGTCTCGTGGTAAGGATAGAAAGGACGTATGAGGAACGACAATCTTCCAGTGTCACGCAGACAAACACATCTTGCAGCATTAGCTTTTGCGGGCTAGAGTCCACATTGTCAGATGCATAAAGTGACTAGGTATGTATACCCTGTTGAAACAGTAGTAGCAAGTAAGGTCTGGGGAGTGGACATCTTCCACCATCCTCCTTCTCCAAAACCCTTGTAATTCCCTTTTCTTTTTCTTTTCTGATGTATCAATGTTCACTTGCAGTCGGCGGCCTTGAAGACCTGTTGTGAGTCAGAAGTATATAAATATTTTAAATTAAATTTACAAACCGCGTGCGAGAGACACATGTATTTACAAAATTAGACCAAAAGGCTAATGACTGCTGTCTATAGCAGTGAATGTGTCACCCTCTCTGGCTTAATTCAGATGTAACACTAAACATTGGCTTGGGGTTAAGAGAAGTGAGCCATAGTGAGCATCTGGCTTATGTGCTCCCTCTTTCAGGAGACTGGAAGCTTCTGCTTGTGTCTTGGATTTGTGTTAAAATGTGGTTAACTATATTTTGAAAACAAGCCAGCTTCTTAAACCATGGTTTTAACTTGTTTCAACAACATTACTTAATAATAAGCATAGTTTATCTGGATTCATATGTCATGATGCATGTGGTTAATCCAAAATGGAGCTGAAAGCTTCCAGGCTCCTTGTGGCTGCACAAAAAGGGTGTGTGCACACATACAGAAGTCTAAGACATGTTTGTTTTGTAATTCTGAACCATAGTTTAGTGTTCCACCATCCAAACAAGGCGTCTGTGTAGAGCACAAACAAAAACAAGATCCATTAAACTTTCTGCTCTCCGCCGCTGAGGATGTGTTTGAAAAGGTTTAAATGCTTCCTCATTGGAAATGTTCCACCCATACATTAACAATAAGGTATGATGAACTTTGAAAAATCGTTTTCCATAATCCTAAGTGCAACCTCTATTGCTAAAAACTTACTGGGAAAAAAGCTGGGCATATCCTTATCCTTATATGGGCCGGGAATTCCAAAATGGACTCTATGCATGCAATTTGTGTACTCCCAGTGTTTACAGAGCTCCATATACACCAGTCTCCTTCATCATGCCTTCCAACCCTTTGCATTCTTGTTGAGCAGTGCCAAATTTTCTCCTGAAAGGCTTATGTTGAATGTGGATTAGTTAGCAGATGGAGGCTATTCTTTCAGTGCCTTGCAGCTAACTGATTTATACATTGCTGTCCCTGTAGGGGAGCTGCTTCTCCGAGGGGTTGGGTCCTATGCTGCCCTTGACACAGAACTAGATGGGTTGGTCAAATGTGCCACCAGCCCTCACAGAAAGGGTATATTCTTAAGGCCATTATTTTGCTGAAGCTAAGCAGGTTTGGTTGGTACAGGATGGGTGGCCACCTGGGAATCACTTGTGCACTCCTCAGGTTCCAAGGCAGAAGAAAGGAAGGATAATGAGAGACATGAGCAGACCAAGTGATTTGTACATAATATGGCAAACTTTTGTTTCATATGCCAATTAGATTGACTTGCAGCACCACCCATATTCAGCAGCTTTGAAAATATGGATGTCATTCAAAAAAACATTCATGGAAGTATTTCTTTTGTACATCCATGTAATATAAAGCCTTGCTTGACATTTGTTTAGGTTTCTACACAGGATGCCTGGAATATATATATATATATATATATATATATATATATGAATGAGATCAGGTTATTAATGCTGTAACCAAGATGGTTTAAAAACAAGAATTAGAATTATATATATTTGTAAAACATACAAGAACTACAGATATTCGATCTTCATTATTTCTGTATATTTCTTTTTTTGATGATTTGTATTTTCTTCTTACATATAAACAAAACGATTCAAAAGAAACAGAAAGTCATGCTATAAATAGAAGAAAATAAATAAGGGGTGATGCTGGCATGTGAGGTAAATGTATCTTTTGCCCATCTCATGATGTTTCCATATTTTATTTTATTTTTAAATAGCAATGTAGAATCCCATGTCTCGTGTGAGGCAATGACTTCTTTCCTCCCTACTTTTTGGGGCTGGTGGCAGATCTACGATGCATCCTGCTATAGTTTTCATTGCCATTTGTTATGGGACTAAGGACTGCCCGATTCACTTTATCCCTTCTCAGTCTCTGAGGTCTTTGGGGCGAGGGGGCTACTGTTGTCCACAGCTCAGATGCAAAGCTTGTGCGTTCAATATTATGGTCCCCAGATAGGCTCCCTTCTCTGGTTGAACTTTTGCAATCTTTTGATCACAGTCTTTTATTGTATTGAGTTACTTGTACACTTCTTAGGGATGATTGTGATTAAGCGATATATACATTGTTGAAAAAATCAATAAAATAGGTGGTGGTAGTGGTTGATTTGTAAGCTGCTCAGAGTATATTTTGGAAGGGGTACCATATAACATTTAGAAGAGAACGTGTAAAAAAAAAAAGAATTAATATAGATGATGTCTCCTCATCTTGTCTTTGAAGTCTTGGATATAATTTAATAGATAATTGGCTTGTGTTATGTTATTACTGTTTATTTACTGCTTAATGTGGTATGAATTATATTGCTTTTTTAATTCTAGAGATTGGAGATGGAAAATAAAATTAAAGGAAGGGCTTCTGCACAGAACCTACATTAAAGCAGAAGCATTTTTATCTTGACCTTTTTAAAGTGATTTATCATTTGTACTTTGGAGAAAAAATTACTGAAATGAAGGTGGAGGGAGAAGAATCCAAAACTTCTAGCTAATGTTGCTTGAGACGTTTGAAAGGTTATGCTCAGGGCATTTGACTTTCTCTGTACTTACTGCCAAATACCTTTTATATTGACTACATTTAAAGCTTTTTCCATATATTATGGACAGCCTTTAAAATTATTTTTAAAATAATGTTGGCAGTTGCTGACCTTTTCAGGAGGTTAGTAGAGAATAAAATGTCAAGTGTACACAAGGTATTGATGAAACATCTTCAGAAATTTAGCTGATAGAGACAAGGCTTTAGATCTGGTTCTCATTTTTAATTGAGTCATAGAAGAAAAGGACAGTTTTTCCCCTCTTAATTACAATCTCGTACACTTCTCTATACATTCTGTCAGCAACTTCCATCTGTATATATTCTGAGCAAAGGCACAGCATGAACCACAAGGATTTATTAAAACCTTACAAAACTTAAGCTATGGTTACTAGAGATTTTCACAGTCGAACAATAACGTGGCTCTTTTTAATGCAGATTTTAATTTTGCACTATTCTCAGTGCTTTCAAAAAATTGGTGCAGGATATTCCTGAAGTTAAGCCTGCCATTGGTTATTATTTACTCCCTGGGTGAGCACCTTGTTCAGCCTGAGGGGTGCTTTCTCTTCTGGGCAAATGTAAAAAGGGCCCACTGGCAAGAGGCGAAAAGGGCCAGAGGCAAATTGGGCAAGAATGTTCAATTTCACCTTTGGATATTAGGCTAGTTTTTACACATCTGTCTTTGTTAGGGAATCATTCTGCCAGAAACAAGTAGAAGATTCTGGAAGGTTCCAGAGTTTTCCTTTATATACGGGAGTGGTACTCTGAGCTTAATTAGCATCAGCTGGAAGTGTCAATAAAAAGACCACTCTGCTTCGTTTTTGCAGACTTCTGTCTGTAAAATCTGCTGCAGGACTGTTCCTGTAATTTACAACATGGGGGAGATAAGAGACTTTGATAGTGTGATGTTAATTGCTGTTCATTTTAACAGTTGAAAAATACCTTTGCTACTGTAATGCTTGTATCATGGAATAAAATCTCTTGACTGAGACTTCACAGAGTTTGTGAGTCATCTTCAAAACATCATCTGTTGTTGTCCACTGCTTTCGAGAGAGAGAGAACGAAAACTCTGCTAAATCAGTTGAATGCAGTTTATCGAGGTCTCATCACACAAGTATCTGCGCAGCGAAAGTGTGATGGGTGGTGACCTGCTCTAATAGTCTTCACACACTGCCCTCCATCCTGGGAAGCAAGAGGCATTATCGGAGTTCAGTGACTTATTCCAACCAGTCAAAAACACGAGGTGTGAAGCAGGGCAATTGAGGGTTGTGGCCAGCCCTACAGTGAGGTCTGGAGAACTGCATTCGGCTCCATACCTCCACAGCAGAATATCCTGTTTGTGTTTAGTGTTTGCTCACCTGCCCATCAAGTCATCCCAGCTCCTCCAACTTTGGAAGCATCACCAACGTGAGTTATTGCGTCGACGTCTGAGGGAGTATCTTATTTTAATCCCGATGGGTGTGAATACTGTGGTTGGTGAGCAATGTCCCAGTTAGTCATGCAGCACAATCCTCATCCAGTTTCTTCAAAAGTCAGTCTTACTGGTTTAACTAGGACTAAGGGTATTAAGGATTATAGTTATAGATGTGGTTGGAATGACGTGCTAAGCCAAACCTTGGTTTAGTGAGACTGTGCTGTGCATTTAAAGCAGTACCATACCACTTTAAAACAGTCAAACTCAGCCAAGGTTTGGCTTAGTGTGTCATCTGAACTAGGACTCATGTTTAAGCTCTTTCCTGAGCACCAGTTGTAACCAATAACAAAGCCTGACTACTGCTCATGATTAGTGAGGAGAGAGTTTAACTACAAATCTCAGTTTGAACAACATGCCGATTCAAACCAGGCAGGAGCAAAGCAGCTGTAAGCTCCTCTCTGGAAGCCTTAGCATCTTAGTTTAGCATCTTGTCCAAACCAGTACATACACCCATGAATAACTCTATTGGGGAGAATCCTTTATTAGAAGATAATAATAATAATAATAATAATAATAATAATAATAATAATAATAATAATAATTTATTTATACCCCACCCATCTGGCCGGGCTTCCCCAGCCACTCTGGGCGGCTTCCAACAAAATATTAAAATACCGTAATGCATCAAACATTAAAAGCTTCCCTAAACAGGGCAGATCTTCTGGCAAGAAACCTGGCTTTGATTTATGTGTTGGACCTGTGAAGAGAAAGAGGAAGAGTTGCTGAACCTTTGGGACTTCATAGCTCATCTGATCCATGTTGCAGTATCTTGGGTTCACTCCCTTTACTAATAATCATGCTGTGTCAAACTGTTTTGTGTTGTGTGAGAGCAGGTCCAGCTATAGTTTGGAAGCCTTCTCTCTTCTGTTCCTTTGTTCTCTTCCCTCATCCTGCTTTTTTTGCACCAACTGGGAGAAGTAGTTTGCAGAACTACTTGTGTGTTTACTTGTGTGGACTTTGGAGATTTGATGTCACTCCAGTCTCTTACATCATTCCAACCCGTTGCTTGTGATCAGCGGGCAAGCTGGAATTGGAAAAATGAGGTAGACAAGCAGTTTTACTTACCTGTTTTATGTTTTCAGAAGCTATAATCATGGTATAGAATCAAAAGTGTGACCCAGTTGGAGTGCCTTTATAGGTTCATGCGCTTGCCTCCTTTGGGCTCCTTCCCCCTCTTTCCTGAACCAGTGCAGTTACATAGTTGTTGCCAGCGTTTTCAGACCAGGGGGCACATTTTGGAGAGAGGGCTGGAAGCGTTGGTCACAAGATGGCTGCCATGGGGATGTGATATATCACAAGAGAGAGTACAATCATGGTGGAGCTTTTCTCATAATTGCATCTCCATTCGAGTAAACGTTTGAATTTCTGAAACCATGCTGGTTCAGCAGGTGGTACGGAGCTAGATTAACCAGTAGTCTGCGTGTCCCAGGTAGAGAAGCATGGGAGTTCTTCTGTGGGGTTTTTTTAATTAGAAACCACAATCCTATTTTCAACCCATACTTTGGCAGCTAGCATCGTGGAATTTGAACCAGGCTTGTCATTTCCTAGGCCACAGATGGGACTTAGTGTTTGAACTGGTTTAACACTGGAATTTGGCCTTCCTCATGCTTGGTGGTGGTTAAGTCTCTGTGAATCCATTTTTTTATTGTTCTTTGTGGTTTGGGTGTGGAGGATCATGTTTCCCATGTCTCCTGGGTTTTGTTCTTGGGTTCTGTGTGATGAGAGCCCAATGGTGTTTGTCTCCGGAGTCATGCTACTTGCAGCTAAAGGTGTCCCAGAGGCGAGGTAGGTAGAGGAGAGTGTTAAAAAAGTGCATTTCAATGTGAATTCTTCTTTTTGCCAACCTGCTTCTCAAACCACGGGGAATTTGGTTATGAACATGAACAGGTCTAGGAAAAAAGCATAAGTGCCGCGGGTATCAGTTGCTCATTTTAAAGAGCAGCTTCTGTTTTCTAGTGACATCTGTATCTGTATATATTAATTTTCATGCATTTTTGGCCACTGCTGAACTCTGAAACAATACACTCAGTGTTGGCCTTGTGGAAATGTAGTTTGTTAATGGATATAGTAACTAAAATGAAATATATACTAAACATTACCTCAGAGTTTGAAGACACAGCTTAAGTGCAGTGCGGAAACATGAGCCTTTGGCAAGGCTCCTGGAAAAGTTCATAACCCTGCGATTTGGCAAGCTTTCAGGATCCTACCTGGGCCAAATGGTTCGAGGAGAGCTACATGGAAAGCAGAACCGTGTGTGTGTGTGTGTGTGTGTGTGTGTGTGTGTGTGTGTCACAAATTGTCTACAAATATTCTGAGTGTAACTCAGTTTTGCTCTTGAAGTGGCTTGATTTTATAAAACTGATGAGGCTGTGTTGTTACTAATTCAATAAATTTCTAGGAATGACACTAGGTTTTGGTAAAATGTTTTGTTTTGGGGTGGGAAGGGAGCCCTGGCGTTTTTTGAGCAGAATAAATTGTTGCCACAACAATGAACAAGCTCACACAGTAACATAACTTTGGAATTGGTTGCAGTCATGACCTTAGGATCATGACCTGCTGGGAGCCAGAGGGCCCTGTTCCTGCTTCTCTCCACCTGGCCTGGGGTGGGGTCTGACAGGCCTCATGAGGACTGCTGCTGCTGCTGCTGCCCAGCAAGGACAGGGGTATTTTGGGGAAAGTTTTGTCGGGAGTTTTTGCTGTTATTGATATTTTTTGTATCTTTATTTTTATGTGGAAATTGTTCAGTTTGGTTATGTAATTTTGATGTGTTTTATTTATTTTTATGACTACTTTGCTATGTTGGTAACTATGTAAATCTTTGTAAGCTGCCTTAACCATTGTTTTAACTGTGGAAAGGCGGCATACAAATAGAATGATGATGATAAATTTCTCCAAGAGCAAATAGGGCTTTGAAGGTTGCCACTAAGCTAAATTGCGGCTTTGCTTTTGGTGATAAAACAAAATAATTTTTGAGGCAGAGGAAGCTGCCTTTATTAAGTCAGATCATTAGTCCATCTATCTCAGCACTGTTGACGTTTCAGGCAGGGGTCTTTAAACATCAGAGGGTGGATGTTGGATGCTCTACATGCAAAATGTGTAGTGCATGGGTAGGCAAACTAAGGCCTGGGGGCTGGATTCGGCCCAATCGCCTTCTAAATCTGGCTCACTCACAGCCTGGGAATCAGCGTGTTTTTACATGAGTAGAATGTGTGCTTTTATTTAAAATGCATCTCTGGGTTATTTGTGGGGCATAGGAGTTAATTCATTTTTAAAAATATAGCCTGGCCCCCCACAAGGTCTGAGGGACAGTGGACTGGCCCCCTGCTGAAAACGTTTGCTGGCCCCTGATGTAGTGTATCGCTGAGCTACAACACAACCACACAGTTGTTTGTGATCTACTGTGGATGGAGCTACAGCAAATGGGTAAACTCTTGCAACTCAACACACCATTAATTTTATCTATTTATCAAGGTGAGCTTGATTTGCTAGCTCCCAAATCTCCAGTTTTCAATAAGTTTGCATTGATGTTTTCCCATTTCCAGGAGCTATTCTGCCCAAGACTATCATTCTTTGATCTGGATGTTGAAAAATAGCAGTAAAAAAGAAATCATTGTTACTTTTTCAAGGCTGAGCAGGGTTTTTAATCTAATCTTAAATAATCTGTCCATTTAGAAACCTTTTTTGGATTTTTTATGCTGCTGATTTCTGCCCAAATAGCCCACAAGTTTTCAATCAAGTCTTTCATACATCTGGCTGGAGGCAGGGTTGGTTTTCAAATTTGGAGCTATGCAGAAATGTAATATAGAGTGATGCTTCAGTAATGTACTCCAAATATGGTCAACTGATGTGGTCAAGTCATAATTCAAAGCAACTCTTGAAATACTCTTACTTATATATATATATATTTCTTTTTTCAGTTTCTGGGCATAGCATTTCTTGGAATTGGACTTTGGGCATGGAATGAAAAAGTAAGTATCACATAACAAATTGTTGAACCAATTTAAAGCTAAATCTCCTCCAACCCCAACGTTGAATGTACTGTCACCTTGCTTGGAAGGAAGTGTTGCCATCTTGTCTAGCAATAGCAGATGGAGATTAAGGAGCAGACACATTGAACTATGGTGTGCAACTAGTCTCAACCATATTTTCGCATCCTAGTTCAGTGGCCACCCGTAAGCACCACCAGTCAGATAAGCAGGGCTTTTTTCAGGTGGGTGCCATTGCCATTATAAGAGAACAAGGGAGGTGTTCATAGTGAGTTCTGGCACCTCTTTTTCTAGAAAAACAGAACTGCAGGTAAGGCTGGTTCACACATCATGAGAAACCGTGGTTTGGCATTTTCTTGAACTGTCTCATTGAAATGTTCATCACTAGGCAAAGAAGGCACTTCTGTTTCTGCCAGTGCCTCTATAACAGGTATTTGAGTGTATAAAGGATCATAAGAAGAACTAAAATACCCATATCCTATTAGCAAAAGCAAAAAGTCCTGTCACACCTTAAAGTAGCCTTTGCTAGCCTGATGGCTTCCAGACCAGGTACCACATTGGTAAAGGCTGGCTTAAGACCAAGCAGGAGAAAATTGTAAGGTATGGAAGCTGAATGGCAATGAATTGCAAAAAATAAAATTAAAAATTAAAAAATGCAGTCAGTGATAGAGCTTAGATGTGTTCCTGTTTAGCATATACAGTTGACCCGTAACTTACACACATTTAACTCATGCACATTCAGCTTTACGTGCTTGGCAAAAATTAAAATTAAAAATAAAAAGCTGGTGGCCATCCGGGGTGGGGGTGGGGGTGGGGAATTGGCAAGCCCACCTCCCATTGCACCCAGTGTGTTTTGACTAGCCACAGTTTTGGCTTTATGCACTATCCCTGGAACGTAACCCCACTTAAGTTGCAGGTCTACTGTAGGTAACCTTTTAGAACAGCACATTGGTGATAATTGCTGCAATAACTGTGTTAACACCTGTATGGCAGCAGGGAACCATTCACAAGAAAATAACAAAAGCACAAATACCCTGGCCGGCTAATTAATGCACACAGTGTGATTAAAAGTCCTTTGCCCTGCTTTGACCTACAAGTGATGGCACTGAACTTCTTGGTGAGCTATTATTCAGCTGTTTCACGTTGTAGTCTTCCTTTGAAGTTACTTTCTTCCAGAATGGCCACCTTAAGGTCAGTTACAGTGTGTTCTAGGAAGGTTGAAATGTTCTCCCGCTTGTTTATCTTACTAGATCTTATTAGGTTTGCCTTATATTGCAATTCAAGACGCTTCCAAAGAGACTCCGTAGACTTGCTCTAGTGAGTAAAAAGCCTGTAACTTGATTTGTTAGATTAATTTACTATAGGGCAATCCCCAGGTAATTGAGCAACACATTTTTTGTTAACTTGTAAAAATGGCCAGCACCATCGTGGAAGAGGCATTTCTTGCTGTGAAAAGATCGAAGGGGAAAACGTCTGCTGCTGTGTCATCCAAAAAGTAGCATGTTATTTTTATTGTATGCAAATGTGCTTAATTAAAACACTGTTGGTTTACCCAGGTTTCTGTAATTTTGTTGTCAGCCCTAGGAAAAATATTGGAAAAAATAAAATCTATGATGTTTCTAGGCCAAGGTGGCACACTAGATATTGGAAATAAGGTCGTATGCCAGCATTCTCCTTGAAGTTCTATATTTCTGTGTGCAAGGAGAGGCATTTTATGGTGGAATATTCAGCAATATAGTCTTCAACCTGCAGTCTGAATTGATTCAGTCCACAAATATTGTTTTACCATGTGATGAGGAGTTCATCTGCGGTAGACTCTTCAAAGGTGCAATAAACGTGGCTTTCAGTGACTGATCAGTCTATATTTCTAAGAGTCTTGCGTGCTACCCAGCTGTATTTATGCAATAAGCCTGGTAAATTAAAGCTATTCTCACTTTTCCTGCTGTTTAAAGGCATTGTGTTGTGCACTGCATGCGAACAAAAACAGATTCTGCATTTCAGGGATGGGGAACCTGTGACCCTCCAGATACTTGCTAGACTACAACTGCCGTCATCCATGACTATTGGCCATGCTTGCTAGGGTTGATGGGAATTGGAGTCCACAACATCTGGAGAGCTACAGCTCAGCCTCATTGTTGTTGAACTGTTGATTGCTGGTTGTAAACAGGCCAACTAACAACCCAGCCACTGCAACCTGTTGCACACCTGTTTTTGGAAGCAGGATATTGGATTTTCCCTTATTTTTGCTCTGTGTTTGCTTGCTGATTGTAATTATGAAGAAGCTGCAGTACAGAAAGCTTGATCTCAGTTGAAGTCCTTAAGACAGCTGCATAATTCTGCACCCTAAGAAGAACTGAGTGGCGATTTTAATGATGTTGAGGGGGGAAATACTTGTCCAACCATTTTATTTTGAAGTAGTTCCCCTCAAAAAAACTCTCAAAGCTTCCTTAACATCAAAATAAGTTTGAACTTTATTGCCATTTTACTCCGCTGTTTTTCCTTTATTTAAGAATGTGGTTGCAGACATGCTGTCTTTTGGGGAGCCGGGGGGGGGGAGGGGGCTGACACTTATAAAGATACCTTTAATCTCTGTTCCAGGCTAAACTGCAAACAAGCATCCTGATGGAAATGCAATCCAATTAATTTTAATGGCTTAGAAAGGGAGGCTTCTCTCTCTTGTCCTGACCACTCAAAATTAGAGTTTTGAGCATTAAGTTATTTGTTGTAAAAAAAAAAAAATCAACACGGGAAGCTAGGTGCAAAAAAGTAAAATAAAATAAACAGCTTGTTAGGATTGTTTTGCTGGACTTAACCTCAGGCAGCCCATCATAAGCTGTTTAGCTGGGGTGAAAGAGAGTTGAGCGAAACAAACGTGTACCCACACAAAATCATGGGGTGTGTGTGTGTGTGTGTGTGTGTGTGTATGTGTAATCTTGTGACTTTTCTTGCAGCCGTTAGGGAGAGCAATGGAACTTGCTTGTCAGGCAGCTAAAAAGCTGCAGTTTGACAGCCAGTTACTTGGCCCTAAAAAGGGAAACTGAAGAATTAGCATTCTAAATTGTGAACCTGAAAAGGAGATCTGTGAGGAACATGGAGGCGAGGAACCCAGAAGGCACAATGGACCAGTCAGGCCTCTTTCTCCAGCAATTTACATTGCCTTTTTCATTTTCAATTTTTCTCAGAGCTCTAGGCATGAAGGTTTTGGATTTTTTCTCCTTTTCTACCTCATTGAGTGAAAATAGTCAATAACAGAGCAGCTCCCGGACTTAATATTTAGCAAAGGAAGCTCGTACCTTAAGATTTCTTCATAATACTATGCCCATTGATTTTATTCTTAAACGGTAGAAATATTGCAGCGATTAGATTGCCTTGTATTTATCTCTGTTAAAAATACTGTCAAAAGAAATACATTTTATTTTTTTAAAAAAACCCCTTTACTATATGTGCAATTCTGCACACTGTTAATAAATAATGTTCTGCACTGTGCTTGGCTTTTGCATGTAGAATAAGCTTTTCCTGTTGCTTTCTGGAAAGCAGGGCAAGCGATTCCTCTGTGTTCCTGTTCATATCTTCCCCTGGCCCCTTGCCAGTTTGCAGCTTGAAACTGCAAGGACCCAGCAGCAGACCACCTAGGAGCAGGTTTACTCGTGAGTTGCTTACTCATGAATAATTGGTTCCAGCCTCAGGCAAGCTGGCGAATCTACTGTAGGCCCTGCAACAACATATTCCTCACTGCTGCTGCTTTGAACAGGAGTTACCCTCGAGTAGGCAAGGCTTTCAAGGGCTATAGCAGATGTGCCAGCTGGGAAGGGCCAAGCTGAAATTGGAGCCCTCTTGGCCAACTAACCGGATGTAACTTGACAATTTTTGTTAGAGAGCACAGAATGCCATCAGGAAAGGGAGCTTTCATCAACTTGAAAGTGAGTACAGATCATTGTCTTCCCTGGGATCTAATGTTAACGGCGTGATTGACCAGAAACAAGTATAGGAGCCAGAATAGATGATGTCTTTTGTGGACAAATGGAATGCAATGGATCCTTAGGGTGGTTATATTCCCCCCTCCCCCCAATCTAGCTGTTCTTTGACAGTGGTTATAGCACTCACACCATGATCTCAAGGCACTCTTGCAAATATGTTGCCTTGAATGATGGATGCATGGCAACTCATTCAGTAAAAGACACGTCATAAGTGAAGTTCGTTCCAGTCCCTGAGCAAGTTTATTGTGTGTAGATCTCATTTTCTTTCCTTTTTATGTTATGCTGCTGGTATGTATGTGCTATACAGTGTAAAGTTCCTAGCAGTTCAGGACAGCATACATGGAGTTATCCCACTGTTATTTTTTTTAACATATCTTTGAGGTAGGTGAATGATTATGACACTGTGTATTGCCCAAGGCCATCCCGTACATTTCATGGATGAGCTGGGGCAATGCTGGCTCCAGGTTTTAGAGAGTCCCTTTTCCTCAGTGAGATTACCCCCTCAGTGCATCAGGTCCAGGTGGTTTTTGTCAGTGGGTCCCCTGTTGGCATGTGGACCCTTGGAAGATGCTCAGCTATGCTAACCTATATGCTGGCTGTGAGCAGGGTTTAAACATAGGTCCCCAATCCCAGCATTCTCTCTATTGGGCTGTTCATTAGCCCTGTTCATGTGGCAGGTTCCACTCTGATCCTGGTTTTTGCCACAGGACAGCGGGATAGTGATTGTCATAGTGTGGCAATTTCCTGACTAGGTGTAGTCTGATAGAGGCTCCTTCCTTCTACAGGTGTGAAGGACCTATTAGAATGGTGCACCATGGATAACCCAGATACGATGGAGTATGTTGGTGGGTGGTTCATCTGATATCCAGTTTCTTCTGGATATGGTTTCACGCTCCCCTAAAGGATTAGGTTTGCAGCTTGGAACTGCAGTTGGATCCGGTCTTACCTTAAGAAAGACCAAGTGGCTTCCAAAACACCTTTCACCAGCATCTTTTGGTGCACCAGCCTAGCCTCAGCTATATTATAACCCTGTGTTTTGGATTACTATAATGTTTTGTATATGGGTCTGTTGTTGGGAGAGTACAGTACTTGGGAACCTCAGTAAGTATAAGGCATGGCAGCTATATTTTCTAACTGGGGCCAACGAAATCATGAACCAACTGCATTAGCTTGGCAGCATGTTTCCAACTATAGTTCAGCGTACTGCTTCTTACCTTCTTAAAGGCCCAAACAGCTCAGGGCCTGGATACTTGAAGAGGCTGCCACCTTCCACATGAATCTGCCTGAGTTTTATGATCTAGTTCAAAAGACCTTGTTAGAATTCCCCACCATATTGAGTGTGGTGGTTGGGCAGAGGGCTGCCCTGTCCTGTGGCATCCAGGATGGGGAAAGCTGTGGCCCTCCAGATGTTGTGCATTTCCATCCCACCACACCAACCTTTCCCATCTAATGGTGAGGTATTATGGGAGTTGTAGTTCTACAAGGGCTCTCCCCAGAGAAGCTTGGACTCCGGTGCCTTTTGCTCCCAGATGAGGAGCTTCTTATCTTCCTTGGTCTTTAAAGATTATTTCTTTAGATCTGTTTGATGCTGGAATTTTAGTTCCGTTTTCTGGTTGTCGTTGCTCTTTTAATTGTTTGTCTTTAAACTTTAAGCCCTGTGACAGAAGTATGGGTTAGGAATAAGCAAGCATGGCTCCCAGCTGGTGACATGTGTTTCTCAGACCTTCAGACAAAACCTGTGCACCTCCCATGAGATGCAGGAGTGGTTCTTTGTTTTTTGAAAGGGGGTGGGAAGGAGCGCTAATACGAACCAATGAATAGGGCCCTTTAAATAACTTCTGTTGCCCCGTCTTGCTACCCCTGCAAAAGCTACGTTGGTTAGGAGCAGGGTGAAATGTTGCATTGTGAGTGTCAAAGAAGGGAGAGCGAGGAAAGCCCAGGCCCATTAAAAACCAACATGTCATCGTACTTTGATTTCTTTTCAGGCTCTGCATATATTTATTAGTTAGGGTTCACTGGCCCTACAGATGCATGGGAAAAGGCTACCTGCTATTCAGAAGGAAGAAAACCACCATTCCACCAAACTAGATTTCTGCCTGCCTTCAGGAGACTGCCAACGCTCCCTTCTTTCCGCTTTTATTTTTATTCATTTTTTTTAAAAAAAGAACATTCTTTTTCACTTCGGACTCACCCCAAAACTTCCCTTGATTGCAGTGAAAATGGTGGGGAGAAAACATTTTGTAGCCCCTTGGTGACAACAGCAAGGGAAAGCGCATTGGGGAATGTACGGATAGCCCTTACACTCTGCTTCACAGGCCTTGGCGCTTCAGTTCCTAACGACATTCAGCCAGTCTCTCCATAAAAGGGTTGCTGAATTTGTCTGCACACATTTCTCTTGTCTCTTGGGGAGAGGGAGATGTCTTCAGCTGCAGAACTAATTTTAATGCAAGAGAGAGTAACCTTCTTTGGTACCTTTGGGGGAGCGAACACAAGAAGGAGCTCCCTAGAACAGGGATAACCAATGTGGTACTATCAGCAGGCCATCAGCTGTGCTGGCTGGGGCTGATGGGAGTTGGAGTCTAACAACGTCTCCCTCTTCTCCCTCTGACCACCCATTGTCGCTCTAGCACCAATCTCCAGGCTCTGAGCCTTTGTTCCTTGGGGGGTTCCCCAGCTGGTGCCTCCCACAATTCCTCTGTGTCCAGCCAGTCTGTGACAAGCAGCTCGCATTGGCAATAAGAATAGTAAGGTAAAGGTAAAGGGACCCCTGACTGTTAGGTCCAGTTGTGAACGACTCTGGGGTTGCGGCGCTCATCTCGCTTTACTGGCTAAGGGAGCTGGTGTACAGCTTCCAGGTCATGTGGCCAGCATGACTAAGCCCCTTCTGGCGAACCAGAGCAGCGCACGGAAACGCCGTTTACCTTCCTGTTGGAGCAGTACCTATTTATCTACTTGCACTTTGACGTGCTTTCGAACTGCTAGGTTGGCAGGAGCAGGGACCGAGCAACAGGAGCTCACCCCATTATGGGGATTCGAACCGCCGACCTTCTGATCAGCAAGCCTTAGGCTCTGTGGTTTAGACCATAGCGCCACCCGCGTCCCTCAATAAGAATAGTAATCAACTCTTAATTTCAACATTTGTATTGATATAGGCAGTCCATGTGTCCAAATAGACATCCAAATGAGATTGACGATTATAAGATGTACATTGCAATGTAGAAAGGGCAGCACAGACCTCAGACCGTTGAATAATGGATGGTGGGTGTTTATCCTTCCGATTTTGCATTATGAGCCTGATCCTGCTCATGGGTCCTTTGTAGTGCTTCCTACCAGCTCATAATTTAATATTATTATTATTATTTTTAAAAAAACTGGATAGTCTGCTCCAGAGGTTATATGGCATGAAAGCTCATATAAGCACATAACTACCAAAGTGGATAATGTTCCCACTGAGATTCTGGGCCTCACCAGAGGGCATGATGAGACTCATTCGTTATCTCCCCTGTCTCCCAAGGGGAAAGAAACCAAACTGGTGGGAATACTTACCGGATCTTGGACTCTTAATTCTGAGGGTGCCCAGGTAATTGGTTAGGGCTGACTTTTGGTGCAAATGCAGCTTTTGCCCTGCATGCTTAGTCGGTTAGAGCATGGTGCTGGTAATGCCAAGGTTGCGGGTTTGATCCCAAATGGGACAGCTGCATTGCAGGGGGTTGGGCTAGATGATCCTCAGGGTCCCTTCCAGCTCTACAACTTTGTGATCGAATTAGAATAAACTTTACCAAGAACCCTTGTTCAAACCCCCACTCATTCTCTCCCCCCTGACCCAAATAGTTATTGCAATATGTCTCCTGCCTTTGGCTCCCACATACAGAATTCCCCCCTCTTGCTGTTTTTAAATATGAGTCTGGATATATGTTAAGCTCTCATCATTCAGATAATGACCACATCACAGTGGCTTGAAAGGGAGAGCTCCGAGTGTAAACAAGAAGCTCTAAGTCAGTTTATTTGGCTTGCTTCTTCACTTCCTGGGGTTCTTCTCTCCTTCCTCCCCTTTATTTTTTTTACCTCCTGTAGCAAATCTGGACCGAGACTGTTTCAGGAGTGCAGATGTAGGTCAGATATCTCCCCTGGAGTTTTGTCCTTTTGCAGCCTTATTAAGAGGGTGAAGGAGCTCAGTGAACAGCTGAGCTGGAGATTAGCCAGGAAACTCTGTTCTGCCTCTCCCATCTTTAGGGAAGCACCAATATCCCTAGGCTATAGCTTAGCATGCAAGGATAATTTGGGGTGGGGGTGATTAATACATAACTCCAGTGCTTTGCTCCCACTTGCTATACACACTCATGCAAACACTGTAGTTCTGCACACAGCGCAATGCAAACATTTGCTTTTGTTTTTAAAATATATTGCTTTCCTTTGCTTTATTCACCTTAAAGGAACGCCAGTATTTTTATTATACAACGTCCTGTCAAAATAGAACCTTGGTTGCTTGAAGGTGTGCCCTGCAGCTAAGATGGTTCAAACTTAATAATAATAATAAATTTTGTTGTTTTTTCCAAGGATAGTTCAAACTTGGAGTTTCATAAAAGCTCCTGTGCTTGACAGGCACAAAAGCAGAATAGTTAAAGATTATTATTTTTTAATTGTTGCTCTCTAAACAGGAAACTGTGGCAAATGGACAGCCCACCATTCCCTTCCCAGCCCTTCTCCTGCTCTCGCTTCTCAAAGTTGAAAACACATTTTTTCCAGGAGTTAACCACCACCAGTATTGAACTGGAATAATGAGCACGTGTAGATTGCCTTCCTTCCGCTGTCGTTTATACCCATGAATTTAGGATTAAGAAACTGGGCTCTGGCGCCCCTCTGTTGTTGTTTAAATAAATTAATACAGCATTAAGTTATTTAGGAGGCCTGTACAGGGATTGTGCAGTTACCATTGTGTGAGTGGAGGAGCAAGGATGTGTTCCTTGGTCCTTACCACTAGTTGTGGTGATGGCCTCCCACTTAGATGTCTTTGAAACAGGGTTATAGACAGATTCACGGACAATAGGGCATTCCAGACGATGTTAGTAGATTTCTATCAGCCCTAGCCAGCATGACCAATGGTCAGGGATGCTGGGAGCTGCAGTGCAGCCAACATCTGGAGGGCACCAGGTTGAGAAAGGCTGGTGTATTGCTTTGTATAAACTGGCTCTGCATTAGCTTGCTTGTTAAGACTGTAAGCTGTTTTTCACTTCGCTCAATATCTCAGAAAAGGCAGCTTCACACAGGGTTCACAACATGTTTGGACTTGCTAAAATATAACTAATGAATGGACTGAGGGGGCAAATGATTGATCAACAAAATGCCTTAATGGGTTCAACAGCCCTAGTCCTGTGCACTTCAAACTTATCAGTTCACCGGTCTCTCTCCTTCCCCTTTAATGCTTCTCTAACGTCTTGGCAAACCTGTTCTCTACAGACATGATGCACTGAGTGACATGTCCTGTCACTCCCTCACACAGGATGCGACTGTGCGCTTGACGGCATTTGTGCGGTGGCATTTGAGTGCAAACAAAGAACTGACAGGAAACATCACTTTTGCACAAACAGTATCAATCTCTCCTGGAAATAAATGTAAAGTGTTAGTGTCCGTTTTGGTTTCTCTTACCGTCAGAAGGACAAGTCAAAAAGCTACAGCTTAGGCACTGTATAAACCAGATGCATCTGTCACCTGTTGGTGTGCTTTCTTTCTCTTACCTTCTCTCCAACCTCCCAGGGAGTGCTGTCCAACATCTCCTCCATCACCGACTTGGGAGGTTTCGATCCAGTCTGGCTCTTCCTCGTGGTAGGAGGAGTGATGTTCATTTTGGGGTTTGCAGGATGCATTGGAGCCCTGCGAGAGAACACCTTCCTTCTCAAGTTTGTAAGTAGCCTGTGCAGCTGGCTGTAGCCATTTCCTGCTTGAAGGACCAATTTCAGGGAAAGCTGTGTTTTGATGCTGATTTTATTTACACACAATCCTCGTTTTGCGCGGGGCGAACATTCCGTAAGCCTGCCCGCCCCATCACATTCCACCCCTTTTTGTAACACCTCTATGACATTTTGGGGCTACTTCCTGGTTCGGTGCCATGTACACGATTGCGCATCATTTAGATGTGCCTAAATCAATACAGTGGTACCTCGGGTTAAGTACTTAATTCGTTCCGTAGGTCCGTTCTTAACTTGAAACTGTTTTTAACCTGAAGCAGCACTTTAGCTAATGGGGCCTCCTGCTGCTGCCGTGCCGCCAGAGCACGAATTCAGTTCTCATCCTGAAGCAAAGTACTTAACCCGAGGTACTATTTCTGGGTTAGCGGAGTCTGTAACCTGAAGTGTATGTCTCCACCCCCATCATTCTGCCCGGACGCTGAGGTCCAGCGCTGAGGGCCTTCTGGCGGTTCCCTCATTGCGAGAAGCAAAGCTACAGGGAACCAGTCAGAGGGCCTTCTTGGTGGTGGCGCCCGCCCTGTGGAACGCCCTTCCAGCAGATGTCAAAGCGATAAACAACTACCTGACATTCAGAAGACATCTTAAGGCAGCCCTGTTCAGGGAAGTTTTTAACGTGTGATATTTTACTGTATTTTTGGTTTCTATGGAAGCCGCCCAGAGTGGCTGGGGAGTATAAATAATAAATTATTATTATTATTATTATTATTATTATTATTATTATTATTATTATATGTAACCCGAGGTACCACTGTATTTGCCCGTAGTTACTCATTGAAATATTTATGAGCTGCTGTCCATTAAAAAACAGCACACCAATCAGATCAGTTTACAACAGTTATACATAAAATTATACAGTCAAAGAAAGCATATAAAAATGTTAAAAGTCAGGAATCAGGTAACTGTTATGGAAAGATGTATTCTTAATTACCCTCATCAGTCTGATGGAATAGAAACGTTTTCAGCAGGCATTTAAAAGTTCAAACAGAAGGTACTTGCTGAATCTTTGTTGGCGGAATATTCCACAATACCGGGTCAATGACACCAAAGGCTTGGTTTCTCATAGAAATGACATGCAATTGATAAGGCAATTTAAGGAACCAGCGGGGAAGGGAAGTCATAGGTTTAGGAGAATCTGGATTTGATATTGTTGTTGTGTACAATTTTGTATGTTTGTTTGTTTGTTGTTGTTGTTGTTGGTGTGTGTGTGTAAAACATTTCTCTTCAACCATGCATTGGGCTGATTAACATCCTATATAGCCTTTAAAATGTATTTGTGTGGGGGTGGGGGTGTTATTGTTTTGTTTTTGTTTCCATTATGTACTTTGTCTTTTTACCTTGTCTTTTTTTGCTATGAACTGCCCTGAGATCTTCAGATGAAGAGCGGTATACGAATGTAATTAATAATAATAATAATAATAATAATAATAATAATAATAGGCACTAGGACTTTACCTTTTCCTTCCTTTCAAACATTTTTAATTAAAAAAAACCCTTCTAATTTTTCTATATGAGTAAAGTATTTTATAAGAGTAAATTGTTTTATATTTTTGGCTGCATTCAGTTGCCGGCATATCACGGTTTATAGGGAACTAAGTAGTGCGTTAGTGTACACTACCTGATTGCCCTCACTTGTCGCCTCTTGTGTCTCAGGCTAGGGAAGCAAACGAGGCAACGGCAATTAAGCTTAGCTTCCAATTATGTCCAAACTTGGGATAAGTGTTCGTTACTCATCAACAAGCTAATGAGTAACAAACTAATCAGGCTTAAATCATAGGTTGTTGTTCCCTTACAGCTTGCAATGGTTTATTGATTTCAATAAATGGTCATAGGTCAGCAACTATGGCTTGCAATGATGTAGGAACATAGCCAGTGTCTTTAATAAGCCCAAATATGTTGTGCCAATTGTTGACAGTGTTGAGAGTATTTTTGCTTCTCACAGGCTGAAAAGGGGAAGGAAGATTACGCCCCTGCTCTAAGGCAGAATCCTCTATATTAGTGATTGGAAATTGTCCCATGTAATCCACAGTTACAGAATCAAACCTATGAAGTCATTTAGCTCCTTTCTACCTCCTCAACCTAATTGTGTGTTTGCGCATATGTTTCCGTTGACTGCCCAATTCCTATGGGCCTATTTCCAGTGAATATTTAAACATGCTTAATACTCATTCCTTCTCTCCGTGGAATCCTGGGAACTGTAATTCTATAAGGGAGCTGTGGTGGTTATAGAATTTCTAACCCCCTTGCCAGATTACAGTTCTCACAAGCCATAAAACTTCCAAGAATACTGTATATCTCCTTTGCAGTGAGAGTAGATTTGCACGCTAGTTTGTTGTTTCCTTGGGAAGGCTTGTTGGAAATGTTGGGCTTTAAATCCAGAACACCGCAAGAGTGCTGCTGGATCAGGCCAGAGGCCCACAGAAAGCTTGAAAGCAGAACCTGAGCACAACAGCTCTGTCCACACAGCAGATATTATTATTCAGAGGCGTATGGCCTCTGTCAGTTAAGCGACAGCATAACCATTGTATGGCTCAGAAAGGTGAACTTAGTTAAGAGGACTTGACTCATTTGAGGTGGGATTGACTCCTTTGTGGGATTTGGTTTCTAGGTGCCTTTTTCCTCTGAGTTAACTCAGATCTGGACTCTGTAGGTTGATCCATGTGTGAAGGCCCAGCCCTGGCACGGCTTGCCTCCCCATGGCTCCAGAAGGTCACAGGAGCTCAGCCACACTGAGGGAGCCTGTCGTGGGGGGTGTCTGGCTGCGCCCCCCCATAGAATTTTGCACCTATGGCCACTACCCCTTTGACCCCCTCCCTGCACTACACCACTGCCCCCTTTAAAATTAGTGGACTTGAAGTCTATTCATTTCAGTGGGCCTACTCAAGAGAATGACTAATATGAGATATCACCCTATGATTCATTGGGAAGCTGAATTGCACAACCAACTGCACACAGCTCTCCTAACTTGGTCTGAAGCCTGATCTCAGAATAGTGGCCCCCAACCCAGTGAGTGGTGATTCCGCGTCTGACACGATCAGCACACATGATGTTGTTTAGCCGCAGGGCAGCTGCGGTGCTCTGCTCTCAAAGTGCTCATTTGGCACGGTGCCGTGTCTTAAAGATTTGTCGCGGAAGCCAAATAATCGAAGGCCTTACAAAAATGACTTTACTAAAATTACTCCTCTTCTTCATCTTTGCAGTTTTCAGTATTCCTAGGAATCATTTTCTTCCTGGAACTTACGGCTGGTGTTCTGGCATTTGTCTTCAAAGACTGGATCAAGGACCAGCTGTACTTCTTTATCAACAACAACATCCGAGCATACAGAGATGACATTGATTTGCAAAACCTCATAGATTTCACGCAAGAATATGTAAGTGCTTTTGCTTGCTTTATGGCAGGGGCGTGTTCCTCCAGAGGTTGCTGACCCGCAACTCCCGTCATTCTTGATCATTGGCCATGTTGGCAGGGACTGTTGGGATTTGGAGGGCCACATGTCCCCAGTCCCTGATTTTGAAGGGAATGTACCTTCCTCCACCCCTGTTTCCATTTTCATTTCTCAGCTCTTTATTTCTGAAAGGCGCCAAGCAAGCAAAACGTTTTATGGAACAATGCGAAGCTTGTTCCTTGTGAGTAATGCGCTTATGATTGCAACTAAGCAATAGAGTAATTAACTTTATTAGGAAATGCTTTGTATTGCATCCAGGCGAGTTCTTCGTCTTGTGCAAGGATTTCTGCTTGCACGATGGAATTTCTGCTCCCTCTCCTCCTCAAGTGTGCCCACCTAAGTCTGCTCTGGAGGGTTGGTGGGGGGAGTCTGTAGAACAAAGTTGTGAGGTGTGCAGAGGGAGGAGAAGGAGGGAATTTCCATTTCGGTCCTTGCATAAAAGAGACTACTTAGTTGGATACAACCTTAGTCTTTATGGCAATGTACTATTCTTGACCATGCTTCTTTCAGGTGACTTAATGTTTTCCCCATTTTCATGGCAGAATGAGAAACACTAGATTGTTGCTATGCTTTTGGACATAGAATATTTTTTTGTCCAAGGGCAAGGTTAGAAAGCCTATTGCTGCAGTTGTGAGGAAAGCAAGCCAAAATGAAACCCTGTAATGTGCAGTCCAAAACATCCTGCTCAAGACGGGTAAAGTGAAATAGTTTCCCCCCTGAAGGCTCCATAGAGTCTAGCTTTTTATTTGTACATCATAAACATCAGAAGCGTATATAGTAAAGATGGGAAGAAGCCAGTGCATAGGCTTTGATTTCATATGCCCAGTGCATATAAATTCACCACTGTGGGTTGCATCAAACAATTTGCTTCTCCATGTGGCCAGCTGACTCTGTGTGGCAGCTTCCCATGTGGATTTCCTCTGCATCATCTTAAACCACCGAAAACTGTGGTTTTAAGTAAGATTGCCCTGTCTGTCCGGTCTGTTGCTGCACATACAATTTCTTCAATGAATTTTGGGGATTTGTGAGAAATGAAGTTATACATGCACGATAACAGGCACCCAATACTTCTGCGTGTTTTTTTCAACATAGGAAAAGCTTGACATGCTGTTACCCAGAACAGTAGCTTGCAAATCCACTGGTTGTTCTTGGCTTGTGTCTCAACCAAGACACAATAGATTTTCTCCTTCTCCAGTAAAGCGGCAGAGAGATCTAGCAGTAGTGGTGATTCCGCCTGTAATAATTGTTGGCTTTCCTCCAGTGGCAGTGCTGCGGAGCCTTTGGAGCAGATGACTGGAACCTCAACATTTATTTCAACTGCACAGACACCAACGCTAGCCGAGAGCGCTGCGGGGTGCCCTTTTCCTGCTGCACTAAGGATCCTGCTGTAAGTCAGCTGGCAGCGCTGCTATTCCCTGGGGAAAGCTTCATGCAAACGGGAGGCTGCCTTTTATGCTAAAAGAACTCTGTGTGAATGTGTGCTGGTCCTCTTTAATGGACCTATGTCTTGCTGCCAGCTCAAAGCATGCACAAAAGCTTTGCAGAGTCAGGATATCCTATGCCTGTCAATACACCTTTCACCTTCTTGAGGTGACTATTGCCAGGCTACCTGCAAGCATCTATAATGGGCTGCAGCCAGTCACCAAACTAGTTGTCTAATCCTACTAGATGAGTAATAAAGACAGTGGGGGGGGGGGGGGAAGAGGTGATGCCAGTGCTAATTATAGAGCCACGAACTCGTTAACTTGGCATGCTTGGGTGTCCATAATTAAGCCCTGCTAAGATGCAGCTAGCTTTGTATTAAGATTAGGACTCTAATCTGCAAATAAGAGAGATGGGATGTACTATTTAAGATACAGCATCTATCGTCCCTGGTCATTGGCCTTGCTAGTTGGGGGCTGATGGGAGTCAGCTGCTGGAGGACTGCAGATTCCCTGCTTTCAGACCATGGACATTTGGCAGGATGAAAGGAGAAATTTACCAATGCCTTTTTGTGTTTTCTCATTTTTAGGAAGATGTCATCAATACTCAGTGCGGCTACGATGCCAGGCAAAAACCAGTAAGTCCCTGCGCATTTCACTCGGTGTAACTTCTGTGAGAGAGGATGGGAAAGAAGGTGGAATCCAAAGGGAAGGGTTGCATGGTTTCATCTGTGTGTTTTTTTTCCCATTTGCTGTTGCCTCCAGGAAGTTGACCAGCAGATTGTTATCTACACGAAAGGTTGCGTCCCCCAGTTTGAGAAATGGCTGCAAGAGAACCTCACTATAGTGGCTGGCATATTCATTGGGATTGCATTACTGCAGGTATTGATTGATTGCATTCGTGTTCTGCCTTTCCTCTAAGGAGCTCAAGGTAGTATATGTGGTTCTCTTCCTCACGACAACCTTGATGTCCTTCATCTCATAGCTTTCAGTCCCACGTGGTTAATCCGCTTGCACGCTTGATGTGAAATAGGAGGAAGTGATTTCTACTTGCTTCTTGTAAAAGCCAAGGGTTGTCCCTCTGGCAAGTAACCTAAACAAGACTGGAATTAATGGTGGACACCAGCTTGTTTCCCATCTTGTGGATCTTCTGGCTTCTGTAGCTATGAGAAGCCCCTGTAGTGCTGTGCATTTGGAATGTTCCGGAAGGCCTGTGGAAGTCTGCTCCAATATCCTTCCTGGATACTAGGCAAGGGATGAAAAAGATCACCTGGGTGGGATTCACCTACCTAGTCCTGTCAGTGGAAGGATTCTGCTTGTGCAACAGAGCTCACCTCCCCCAAAATTGGCTCTGGTGGGGTGGGAGAACCCCCAGGACAACATGCAGGAGGAAGGAGAGCGAGGGGAGGCCATTCTGTCTGGCAAACTGGAATGCTTGTGTAGACAGAATGATTGGAAGAGCACAATGTTGAAGCCTGCCCTTTGGCTACAATCCGTATCACATAGTGTTTGGGACTTTTTAATATGGGAAAAAAAACGTAAGTTGCAAGTCGCTTTGGGTTGCCGTGGGCAAGATAAAGCGACTAACAGATTTAATAAATAATAACCATGGCAGAGGTCTGTAAAACTGTGCGCAGTGTTTTTCCTCCCTCTCTCAAAATACTAGAGCTGGGGGGCATCCGCTAAAGTGGAATGGTGGGAGATTCAGGGCAGGCAAAAGGAAGCGCTTCTTCACAGAAAGCACACCAAACTTAGATGGCTTTAAAATGGGATTAGGCCAATTCATGGAGAGGCTATCACAGAATTGTAGCATTGGAAGAGACCCTGAGGGTCATCTAGTCCAACCCCCTGCAATGCAGGAATAAGGGCTACTAATCACGATGGCTATATTACCGCCAGTATCACAAGCAGCGTGCTTCTGAAAGCCACTTGCTGGGAATGCCAGGTGGGCAGGATGCTGATGTCCTGCTTCCTTCCTTCCCACAGGCGTCTGGTTGGCCTCTGTGAGAACGGGATGCTGGACTTTGGCCTGATCCGGCAAGGCTATCCTTGTTTTTGTGGTTCTTAACTGCAGGCAGTTAAATCCACTTTAATGGGACAGCTCCATATTAAATGGGGTGCGGACGGCCTGCCTAGAACCAGGTTACATGGTTTCTTGGGTGCATAGATTTGACCCACTTCCAGACAACACTTGAACCTCATGTCTTCCAGATATTTGGGATCTGCTTGGCTCAGAACCTGGTTAGCGATATAGAAGCTGTCAGAGCCAGCTGGTAAACTCGCCGACACAAGCGGCACGAGACACCGGCCAGCCTCACCTCTCGGAAAGCTCCAGTGTGTCCCGTGGGCGCCAAGTCATATGGAAGTGGGTGACAGTGAAGTCTCGAGTTCTGAAATGGCCGGAAGTGCCTCAGACCGTTGTTTATTCCAGAGGGAACAGCTCCAGCCACCCGTTCGCCGACGAAAGCTTCCGAAAGCCCCAACCCGAACTTGTGTTGAGCTGCGACTCTCTGGCGCACCCTTGACTTGAGTCTCTGGTGGATGCTCTTTTCTTCCTTTTTTGTGGCAAATGGCCTGTGTCAGTGAGACCTCAATCGCCGCCTAGTTTACTGGGCCCCACTCTTCATTCTCCATGTCACAAGCCTGTCTGTCGCTGCCAAACGTGAGGCAATTTCTCTCATCAGTGCACACCAAAAGGAGCGGCGTGCCTTTTCAGCAGACGGGAGGCCTGGCGCTCCCTTCTGGAAGAGAACCTGTCAAATAGAAAGCCACTTTCCCAGTCCTTGGCTCCTTCGCTTACTGGCAGGAAATGAGGCTCCCTGTGGAAGCTCTGATTAAGATCTGCTCTGTAATGCCCTCTGTTGGGGACCAACCGTGTGTAATTATTTTCCAGTCTCTCGCAACCTTGTCCCACAAGGGAGAAGGGGTGGGATTTGATGTCTTAATCAACAGGTTTAAGGGGGAATGTGCCGCTCTTGTCCTCCTTCATCACTGAGTTGGCAACATGTAAGAGAGTTGGAGGATGAAGTCTCGAACCAGCTTTTTAACTAAGAATGGGAGGTGTGCTAAACATAATGGGGGGGGGGAAATACAAATTCCTTCAATTTCCTTTTTCTTCTTGTATTTGAGGCAGCTGCGCAGGTGTTCAAGGTAGCCCCTTGGGCAAGCCATCTCCAGCTGGATTGCTCGCTTCCCTCCATTTTCATTTTTGCATGTAGTTGCTATAATGATCCTTAGGAGTCTATTCAGTGTGACTTGTCTGGGTATCTGTGGTTTCTGAGTAGGCTTCCAATTCCAACTTGCATATTTATTAGCGTAGATGTGGATGAGATAAGAGAATTCACAGCCCTTGTTTTGCAGTGAGAGAAATGATTTCCCCTCTATTCAAGTACCTCTGCAAACCGCTTGCATCTCTTCTTTAAAATCTCTCCCTCCCTCGTGTCCTTTTCTGTGATTCAAGTAGTAGTAGTTTATTTAAACAGAACTTCTAAAGGCTTTAAAGAATAACAAGTAATAATTCACAGCCTCTGTTTTCAGGGCAGGTGAAGACATTAGGATTTTGGAACAAGCACAATACAAAACTCCCTTTAGGACCACAATCCTAAATAGGTTATTTTTTGTTCTTTTTCCATGGGCATTCAGTTCTTTGTGAATGTGTTTAGGGCCTGAGTATAGGTATTTAGATTTGATTTAGATTTAAGCATCAGTGAAAAGCGCAAAAGTTGAAGGTGCCTTCTACAAAAGAATTGACTTTAGCATCTCTTATCAGGGAGATGGCATTTGACTAAGCCTGTTGCATCTGGGGTGGGAGTGGGGAGGAATCTGTTGAACTCTTTTCATTATCTGGCAGGGATAACATGGGTCTTAAGGTGGCGTGTGGAAAAAGTTAATTTGCTGTAATTGTCGTTTTAGACACCTTAATCGGAACTGAATTCAAAACAACCTGCCTCTTTATACAAGCCACCTCTTAGTTTTAGTGGATTATTGACAGCCTAAATTGACCCCTTCCCCCAAAGCTGCCATTAAAGCAGAGAATGGGGGCCCCATGACTTATAAGTCCCTGACCATTAGCCATGCTGACCAGGCCTGGTGGGCGTTAGGATGACAACAACCTCAGACTCGCAGTCCCTTTAAAAATAACAATATATTTCCTCAGTATTACCTCATTCTTAAGAGACCCAGCATGGCTGCCTTGACCGAATATGGGACACTGGTGGGTCCCCAGTGGCCATCTTCATCTGCAGTGGCTCTGCCAGGGGCATATATAAAATCTGTTCTCATTGTCTCACAGTCCAGTGAGCCTCCATTACCTCCTAAGCTTTGTTTGGGCTGCTGCTGAAGGGGAAGGAAACAAATCCCTTTTGCCCTGGAGTGGCAGAATAGTGTTACAGGCGTGGACAAAAAATGGCAAAGTTGTGGGAGAACTTCGGGGTTTGTAGAGCTGAAGAGGCCATGCATTCCAGAAATGAGGCCAAACGCCCGAGAATGACATGGACGTAGTCTGCCTGTAACAGTGAGTATGCAGAAGAAACATTCCTGCTACTGTAGGTTTCTGAATAAGAATTTTTCCATCCTTCTGCTTGAAGATCATCTGCATCCTTCACCAACTAGCTAGGTGTCCTCAAGATATTTTGGACAACCACTCCTGTCCACCCCAGCCAGCACAGTTGGTGGTGAAAGCTGATTTTGTTCTGGCTCCCTACCCTGGCTTCTCTCTGCTCCCCTTCCTTTGCCAAGAGTAAGTTTATGTGACCATTTGTAACTTGGTGGAGGGGTTTTTTGTGTGTGTGTGTGTGTGTGTGTGTGTGTTTGGGCGACTCTTCCTTGTCACAGCGCTGAAGCTTTCTTGTTAACGTTCTGCCACCATGTGGTGAGGCTTATAATGGCAACCTTTTCATAACTGCCTCGTGTTGGAATTTCTGTATGGTTGCTTGACTTTAAGAGTTGTCATCGTCTTGGTCCCGGAAGAGAGTAAGCCTAGAAATTCAGAAGTTGTGTTGCATGCATGGTTTGCGTGTCTCTAGGTCCTGGTGGAAACTGAGGAATTCTAATAGCCTCCCCTCTTTAATTCTTAGTGCCCTTTTTACTGTTGCAAAGAGCTGAACGGTTTAGATTCCGTCAGCTGTTTGGTGTGTGTGCTGTAGCTTTTATAACCCTGGTTAATAGCTCCTTCAGATTCCATAGGCATTAGGGATGAGGCATTTGCCTCTGAAATTTAGAATGTTTCGAAGAACTTTCCGACTCACTTTCTTATGGCTGATATACATTTAAGCAAGCAGTGTGCACACTATCTAATGTGGACTTGTACTCTCCACCCCACCTGAGTCCATGACTGCAAATCAGATTTAACTGTCAGCAGGCCCCCAGCTGAAACAATAAGATGCTATAAACTGTGTATAGAGAGAACTTAACCGTGCACTTATTAGGTTGAAAAACAAGTGTCAGAGAGCTGCCAGTTGATTGATTGATTGATTGAAATTCATTTGAATAAAAAGCGGCACAGAAATACAAAGTGGCTTACAACCAATAAATAACCATAACATAATAAAACCTAATAGCACATGGTGAGTACATCATATATAATAATTAACAGAGTATCAATAAAACAGTTGCAAAAAAAAAAAAAAAAAACCAACCAAACCCCCCCCCCCCACCTTAACAGCAACTAAAAAAATAAGCTAAACCTCACAGTTACGGCAAGTCATAGGATTAACAAATCAATGCGCCGTTTAGAATCTATAATAAACGATACTAAAAACATTAACAAAATAGCAACTAAAACTATAAGCTAAGCACTAAGTTCATTCGCACAATCTCTGCGCCCCATGACCCCCCTTTAAAACAAAATAAAACTATACAGCAAACCAACAAGACAATAATTACTAATTGAAATAATAATTGCATTTATACTAAACTAATCCCCAGCCCCAACAAACGTCCATCCCGCCCACAACAGCGCATAAAAACAAAAAGAAAAAACAAGAAAAACATTGAAAACACCATGGATTAACAAGTATTTTAAACATTTTAAAACGTTTTTGACATGCTCAGAGTAAGTGTGGGGCCCACCCTCTAGGCCAGGTGGAAATGGGCCTTGCAGCAGGGAGCTGTTTTCCCTCCACTTTGACCAGCTGTCCCTCTTCACTCAGCTGCTGCTTATCAATGTCAGGTTGCTGGAACCTCATCAGTCTGCCATTTAATTCTGAAAGAATCTGCACCTGCCAACCTGGCTTTTATTTCTGAGAGCAGGCTGGATGAAGCTGAGAATCCTGAATCTACCCAGCTGGCCCCAGTCAGGTGTTTAGCTTTGAACCAGCCTATGGAGGAAATCTGGCCAGTACAGAAAAGATGTAGCATTTAGTATTTTCTCCCCTAGACCTCATGGAGCCATGATTCTCTCTGGTAAGTGGTGTTCTGGAAGAAGTGTCTCCTCTGGTTATTGAAGGAGGATCTTCAGGGTCGAAGCTGTCCTTCAGATCTACTTGTTCTTCCAGGTAAGAGGGCTTATGGTTCCGGCACCTCCTTAACTCACAGCGGCAGTTCTCCGTGTCCGATGTATTCTGCTTACGGCAGCCACACATTTTCTTTGCGCAGGCCCCTTGGCAGGTGCACCCCAGATTTCTCCTACTGGATGTTCTGAGGAATACCTGTGGATCTTTCACTTTGACCTCAGAATATGAGTCTTCCTCATCTGTGACGATCATTTGCCTGTGAGTCTTAGATTGACTGGAGTCGTAGGGGGACTCCAGGCTGTCTGGTGCAGGGGCCCGCTGGCCACTGTGGAGCTTCTGGCCACTGGCAGTCTGAACAGATGTTGGTTTTTGTTGGAGGGTTTGGAGGTCTTCACGGAGCTCATGGTTCTCCTTCAAAACCTCTGCTATGGTGTTTCTATCTTCTTCTGCATCCGGGTCATCTGGCCTGCTGTTTTAGTGATGCTGCAGTTTAGTCTCCCCCCTTTTTTTAAAAAAATAATCTTTATTTATTTTAAATATTAAGTCCCTTCACCACAAAAAGAACAGAAAAAAAAAACAAATCACCTCACATACAAAGAAAATATTACATAAAGAATAAAGTTCTTCCATATATTGAGATTTCTATGCTACTTAGTATGGGTCCTTCGTTTCATTGATAACTGCATGTTTGTATATTCTTATCATTGTTTAACCATATTCTTTGTAGCTTATAACATTGCAGAAGTTATTCAAAGCATATCAAAGAATTCATCTGAGAACAATGTTCTTTTACATATAATCTGAATACATCCCATTCTATGTTAAACCTTTGGTTTGACTGATTCCTAATTTTTCCTGTCATCTTTGCCAATTCTACATATTCACATAATTTCACCAGCCATTCCTGTTTAGTTGGTATTTTATCTCCCTCCCACCATTTAGCTGTTAACATTCTCACAGCAGTAGTTTCCTACATAAATACCTTTCTGAGTTACTTCGGGATATCTGCAGCAATGATACCCAAAAGAAAGGCTTCTAGATATTTTTTTTAAATGAAAGTTAATTTGAACATTTTTTTAGCTCATTATAAATAATTTCCCAAAAGTTTTTCTTTTCTTTTTACATTTCAACCACATGTGGTACATTGCTCCCTCTGCTTCTTTGCATCTCCAGCAAAGATTTGAGCTGGTTTTATACATTTTTGCCAGCTTGCTTGGTGTAATATACCATCAATAGAACATCTTCATGTAATTTTTTTTTAAGGTGTAGCAAGCTGTAAACTTTTAAGTCATTTCTCCAAAGTTTTCCCCAGGATGCAATCTGAATATTATAACCAAAATCTTTAGACCACTGAATCATCACTGATTTAACCTCCTCCTCTATCACTTCCAAATCCAATAGCAGTCTATACATTTTAGAAAGTAGTTTATTCTTATTTTGTAGTAGATCTTTCTCAAGTTTCGATATTTCACAGTAGCAAACCCTTTTATCTTATCTAATTTAAATGTCATTCAGTTGATGGTACTGTACCCAATCAGTTAGGTGGTTATCAGTTAGAAGAAACCCCACTTGATCTTCATGAATTGTGCCCTTCAAAATCCTTTTTAATCTATTTGCCAAAATGTCCGCAAAAAGTTTATAGTCGTTATTTGAGAGGGAAATCAGTTGATAGTTTTGTACTGTCATTAGATCTGTACCTTGCTTGGGGATTAATATTATGTAAGCATCTTGCCATGATTCTGGCAATTTACCTTTATTTAATATCTCATTCATAACATCCTTAAGAGGTTGTAATAATGACTCTTCTAGTTTCTTATAATAGCTGGTAGTCTGTCCGGTCCTGGTGTTTTCTCAAGTTTCACCTTAGAGATTGCCTGTTGTATTTCCATCATTGTGATCGAGGAGTTTAAATATGTGATTTTCTCCCTGGGAATCTTAGGGAGTGTGCTGCCAAATATAGCAGTTCTTTCCAAGAATATCAGGACAAAAGGAATGAGAAGGTGGAAGGGGAACCAAAACAGTTTTATTAACAAATAAACAGCAGACATGCAAAGCATAAAATAAAACATACCCGAGAGGGGCTACCCAATCCCCCCTTCAGCTGCCTGGAGCACCAGGTAGAGCAGCAGGAGAAAGACCCTGACCGTCGGTCTCCTAGCATCAGGTCCTTTGATCTGGGTTGAAGCTCACTGGGCCCCTCCCACCTATGCCTTTTATAGCCTGCCTTGATGTAATCAAGTGCGCCTGGCATTACTCATGATTAGCCCAGGACCCTGAGATGGAATTAATACAGAGCAGCTGAGAGTCTCCCACTACTTGCAGCCGGGTATCCAGTCAGCACTTGCAACACAGAAGAACCCAAGAAACTCCTGACAGGTGTGTGAAACACAAGAATCCAGCAGACCTCAAACTGGTGATGTTAAAGGGAAAGGGACATACTACCTAACTCCTCGAAATACAATTGTCTTCTGCATTTCCACTACAGGGAGGTTATTTTGTTTTAAATATTCTTCTATTTTTTCTTGGTATTATTCTCCTGCTTGATATAAATCCCTAAAGTAATTCACAATTTTTTTTACTTAGCTTTTGGTTCATTTATAATCCCCTCCCCATCCAGTTTATTTATCACCTTTTCACTCTGTTTTTTCTTTAATTGCCAGGCTAGCATTCTCCCCGGCTCATTAGCAAATTCAAAGTTCCTTTGTTTTAACATTTTAATTTTCCATTCAGTTTCCTGATTCACAAGTATGGAGTATTGCGTTTGTAATATTTTAATATTTAGTTTTGCTGTTTCATTTCTTGGATTTTTAGCTAATTCTTTTTACTTATCTCTTCCAAAATTTTGAAGTGTAGGAACTCATCACGACAGCTTAGCTATGCTTAGAAGGGGAGCCCAAACACCACAAGATGTCTGTGGTGTTACATACAAAGACATCAAACAGTATTACTTGGGATAGTACCCAGTTTATAAGGATCAGTGTGACTGCTATCCTGTGTTTATGATGGAAGTGAGCTCTGTTGAACTCAGTGGGGCCTCATTTCGACAGCATGGATTCTATCTGTAAAACAGATTGAGCTTTAACAAAAGATGGTCAGCCAGCTGAAATGCAGCAATGTAGCTTTTAAATTCAAGGGAATCTTGGGGGTCTCCCGATGTTGCTGAACTACAACTCCCGTCCTCCCCAGCAAATATGGCCAGTGGGAGTTGTAGTTCAGCAGCGTCTGCAGGGCTGAAGGTTTCCCAGAAAAGCAAACCATCTTGGAAAAGTACCATGCTGATTTAGACGGGGAGAAAAAAAGTAGAAAGTACCCAGCCTCTGCCTCTTTACTTTTCTAATTATTTGTCCTCTGTGCTCATCGGACAATTACTTGGAAGTTTCATTTAATAACCTTGCTAGAAAGTCTCATGCAGCACCAGAGAAAGGAGAGTCCGTCACTTAGGCAGATGTCATTGTTCTTGGTCTGAAGAAGGCCGTGTATTGATAAACAGTTGTATCGTATTGGTCTTATTTCCAATCAAAAGTATGCATGCCGGGAAGGGGAAGGCAGAGGAGAGTATTACTTCCACCGGGACCAGAAGCAGAATAGCAAGTGGAACCTGCGAAGGAAGGAGTGAGCCTGCTGCAACATGCATCCCACTGCAGCCTGCCAGGCAGATTCTCCTTTCTCCCTTCGTGGCTTTCTTATAACCATATGTATTTTTTCTTTGAAAGGGAGGAGAGATTCAAGCAGGGTGAAGGACATTTGGATCTGGCAAAGGGATAATTTTTAACATACGTTAAAATAAAGGGGAGAAGGAATTGGGGGTGTGTGTGCATGTTAAAATAGTCCAAACCACGTGTCTTCATTGTCCAAATGCTCAGATCCAAATCTTGACACCTGCAGTGCCTCAACCTCCCAAATCGATTCTGCAAGTTTTGTGTGTTGGATTTGGGGCTGAGTAGCTTGGCTGTTAGAGGCAAGCGTGCCTGCCTGCTTTTCATCTCACTCCCCTGCTCATCTCTTCTCACTCCCCGCCTCCCCCACAATTAGCACCAAATAAATAAATCAATCCCCAGCTACAGAGATGCAAGTTTGAACACCACCTTGTCTTCTGAACACTGAAAGTCTGGGAAGCTTGTTGCTTGATGGCCAGATCCAAGAGGCCTGATTAACAAACCACATATTTATGTGTTGCCTGACAGCTTAGTCAAGTTAGCTCTTCAGAGACCTGCACACCTGCAGTTCCTGGACAGTATTGTTATGGAGTGACGGTGGCTCAGTCCAATGTATGAAGTCCAAAGAGCCACTTTCAGAGGCCCCCAATTATAGATCTGTGTTCTCTCCACTGTAAAACCCTCTTTCTTGGAGTTTTGTTGCTGCTCTAAACCTTTGGTTAAATTAACTGTCGCATGTTGAAAATACTGCATTCTGAGGGATACATCTTGATTTGAGCTTTCCTGTTCCAGAAGCTCTCTTCCTGCCAGAAGCTGTGGGAAATGCTTTCCTCTTGGATTCTCCCCTTATTATTCTCTGAGCAGAGTCTTAACTTTCTTTCAGCTAAAGTTGTCAAACCAAGACTTGGGACCTGGCCTTTCCAGGTGCCATGCGGCGTGTAAATAATTTTTGAACTGTAAATAGTAGCATGCAAATGATCTGATCCACACTGAGGATTGCAATTCATCTTAAATGTGTATTTATACTGAGAAGGTTGTATGAGGTGAGTTTGCCTGTGTGTTTGAAAAACTTAAAAAGCTTTACATATCTAGCAGATCATGCCTGGAATGCTTTAATATGCTGCCATCTAGTGTCTCCCTGGTAAAACTGCAGCTTAACAAAACTAGTTAAGACTGGCCCAAAAATATTTTTTTGGGATGTTTGTTCTAGAGCTGCTTTGAATCCCCTCTTTTACCCACTTTGTGCAGGGATTATATTGTCAGCTGCGCCACTGGAGCTTTGTGTTCTGATGCACCACCCCCAAAATGAATATTTCTGCTGGTCCCGCTTACCAAAGACGCTGAAGAGAACATTTTGATGGGGATGTTGAGGTCTCCCGAAAATGCCTGCCCACTAATGGCCGTAATGCAAAGCACAATTCAGCAGACATGTGGGTGGGCCGGAGCTCTCGTGTGTTCTCCCAGCCATAATCTTGAGTGTACATCATCTATGCTTTGGTCCCACACAAAGAGTGTTCTCCTGGAAAACGGGGACAGGAGGGGGATATTATACCTTTGGGGTTGCCACTGCTTCTTTTACTGCTCTGGTCCAACATGCCATAAATTCAGCTGCCACATTTTTGCCACCATAGAAGCCTATGTGCCTTGCATGTTCCCAGCTATGGAGATCTTTCTGCAGTGCAGAAGCACCGGGGACTCAGCAGCCTAATCTATTGGCATGAGTGGTTTTTGAGGATAGGTTGTGCTGCCTGAAGAGAAAAGCTCCATTGCTTGCAAGAAAGCCTCAAGCCTCAAGTCTTTTGAGTGCGTGAAACTTGCCTTGACGGAACACATGCTGTTAGGTTTCTTAAGGAGCTTAATGCCAACTCTTTATGCTTTCTGGCACCATAGAGTTATCTGTCTTAATTGTACACAGCGTCATCAGAGCATGTATGTGTATGCCTTGGTGGGCAGGGTATGTCAATGTGCAGATCCTGAATGTGTGTTTCAGACACAGCCACTTGCATGGACTTCAACGTATTGATGTACAGGTGGAAAATGTTGCACTGGTGTGCTTTTTTAATTAAAAATATCTAGTGCAACATGGGATATACTCCAGGCTCCTGCTTTCCTGTACTATCTGATCTGATTTCCAATTGTGATGCCACTTATGTGTTGCACCACTGGAGTTGTTCCCACAGTGTTCCCGTGGAGAGGAAATTCGGCACTGGATGCTGTTTCTCGGGCTTTAACACAACCAAGAGGGGAAGTGTCAGTATCTGCAGCAGGGCTGGAAGGGGCAACGGAAGTGCCTTCCGTTTTCCAGTGGATGTTGCATTAAATGGGGAATGGTAACGACAAACATCTCCTGCAGACGGCCTGGGGTTTGTGGTTCAATCTCCTAATCCAGAGCAGAATTGCCAAACCACCTCTCTCCCCCCCCCCTTTTTGCCATCCACGTGGAAGGAACGCTTGCACCCAGATTTCACTCTTATGTGGTGGCCGAGATGGAGGCAGGTGACATGTAAGATCTTCAGCTTGGGTAAGCACTGAACCTGGCCTCTTACCTCCTGCAGTTCTGCATCCTTGCCCCATGCCTCTCATTGCTCGTAGATTATCATGGGCAAGAAGCAGTGCACTCCAGGGTCTTACAGGGTGCCCCCAAATTGCCTTGACTTTGTAAGAACGTTAGGATTGGCTTTCTATTGACACCGTGTACTTTGAGCAGAAACCGATGGGAGAGATAAGATTGTGTATACCCTTGGTAAGGTGACTGCAACAAGGCTGCAGTCCTATGCAATTAAGCACCATTGACCCCAGCAGGAATTGCATCGGACCAGACGTGCATAGGATTGCACTGTTATAAAGCTTTGTATCCAAACCAATGCAGATGCTCCTTACGGTGTCAATGATTAAAATAAGCTGCACGCGTCTCGCCGCATAGTCTGTGCCTAGGGAAACTGAGTCTCAAAGAAAGGTGTTCTTTCTTTATACTAAAACAAACAAACAGGTAGTTTGGGCATGGGGGATCTGTGACTTTGTCTGGTTTTCAAACATTATAAAAATGCTTGCATCACTTCCCTAAATCATTGCACGTTGCAACGAAGGGCACTACTGTAATTACCGTTGTGTTTTTTCTTTTTCTACGAATGTATTTTCCTGTATTGAAAGTCTTGTAAGTCGGAAAAAATTGATTGTAAAAAGCCAATTACACTTACTGATGATGGAAAGTATTGTTATAACAGAATTGCATGCTGGTGCAGTTTGACTGAGGTTGTGTCGTCTCCTTCCCAGTTGGTCACACTTGGTCTAGAAGTGGATATATTTTTGTTCAATTGACATCTTTCCTTCACAATAGAATATATGGTATACCGTACATAGCCCATGTGAATTTCAGTGGATGTAACTGGACTTATACATGAAGTTAACACAACCTCTTTGTGTTAGTTTTTAAGGTATTGAAAGTGGTCTTCATCATGCTCTTTGTACCTTTTTTTTAAAAATAGATGCGATTTTTAGGAATGTTTTAATACATTTATGATGGACAACATAGTTTTACTAGTTGTGCAGTATTCTGTATTTTACTTGAAGTAAATCATTTTATATGCAATTTGTTAGTATAATTACAGTTTTATAAATAAAATTGAGTGACATTTTCGGTCTACTTTTCACTCGGATGTACAAAAAAAAAATGTTCTGCTCAGAGCTCTAAACCCGTTGTGTTAAAAAGGAGGATCAGATCATAGTTGTTACCGGGAAAATAAAAATCTGTTACGATTAAGCATTGTAGAATTGTGCGCCCTTTGGTGAATGTTGCTCTGCTCAGGGTGTTTGTGTGTATGCTGAAATCCCGAGGAAGGGAAGAAATGCCGCAGAATGTGGCATTCAGCTCCTTGATGGTCTTTGCTTCCATTTTTGTTTTTTAAAGTAAAGCAAAGTTTTTAGCGTCTATGGTGCAAATACTACTTGAAAGCATGACCATGCCTACTGAAATCTCAGAATGCAGATGACTTGCTGTGGTCAGAGCACAGGGTTTTCAGTGTGACTAGCAATAGCAGGCTAAATTATGAAAATCAATAATGCAAGCAAATACAATCAAATCTGCATAATTCACACAGGTCAGAGTTCAGCTATTCACAGATTTTTCTTTCCGCAGATGTGATTATGAATGGTGTGCCTAGGAAGTGAGGTTGCTCATCTTCCTTATTTCTGTTTCAGAGGATCAGCCAGCTTAGTGATTGATTCAGGTATGTCCTCAGCTATAACTACTAAAGACAAGAGAAGCTAAGTTGTGGGGGTTTTTTTTAAAGACTCATTCCCACCCCCAGACACACGAATTGCTGCACAAAGGAACAACACGCAAGGTAAAGTGTGAGCGCACTGGAGTTTATTTGTTTACTTCTAGGTACCATGGGGTTGACATTAATATGCAAGACCAGTGAGTGAGCAGCAAGACTCCCTTCCCCAAAGAGGCTCCCTCCCCATTTTCTGAAACCCCTGGCAGTCCAGCCCGGCCTTGCTGCCTCCTGTGCTTTGTCCCTAAGTTAGCAGTACACTTGTTACGGAGTTAGGGGTATGAGGGGAGGAGTCCTTGATGTAGTAGTACCACGTCTTTCTCTCTCTCTCTCTTTTTTACATTATTATAGGACTACAACATGCACATTCTACTATGTGGCTCAAGCAACGAGAATACATGTAGAACAATTAACAGGGCTAGGAGACATTTCGTGTTTGTGTGTAAGAGAGACAGGATCCATGTTGATGGCGACTGGCTATGGGTTTATAGAAATCTCGGTTGTGGAGAGAGAGGTACCTACAGCAGTTCGATCCGTGTGGGAATGTTACATGCATGCACAAGTGACACAGTGGGTGGGAGAAACGCAGCAGGACAGGACGAGAGGTGAAATCTGTGACGCGATGCTAGGTGGGAGCGCGGGTACCCCTTTCCTCAGCTTTCCACGGCGAGTCTCTGCTCTGTGAGGGAAGCCTGCTGGGCGACCGTTTTGTTCTCGTGGCTGCGGAGTTTTGATACGACGTCTAGAAAGGCCAGGCTCTGCACTTCCTTGTGAAGGAGTTCTGTCAAACAGAAGCGAGACGGTTACTTTCCTGCTGGGCCTTTATGTGTGCAGCTGCTCTTTTGTTTGCCTTTTCTGGGGAAGCAGCAATGAACAGAGAGGCCTTGTCAACTTGGCACAACGCGGTTGTCCGAGAATAAGTGGCGCTGGTGGCTGTAAGCGGTACTTTTCAAGTGTCTTAAATTTAGGGAGCCCCTTCACACACACGCTTTCCTCCTTGCTCTGCATATCATCTGCAAGCAAATGGGATCTGTCTTAGTCTTGCAAGGGAGACCTAGCAAATGTGACTTGATGTGGGAAAAACAGGTGACCGTGTGCAAGTTTCTGCTTCTGCTTGCTGTGTTGTGTGGGCAGGAGATGGACCCCCTTCTTTTTTCTTGCAGGTGTGTGCAGTGTAAAACAACTACGTGGCCCTGGGCTGTATCAATGCATCAAATCTCCTTAAAAGGAAATTGCAGTTGGGGCCTATCAGAGGTTGGATGGGCTCTTAGGCCCAGCCAACCTCTCTAGAAGCCTGGTGATGCTTCTAGCTCTGGTTGGCCAAGACTAAGGCCTACGAGGACCAATATCTGGTGCGATATTGTCTTGTCTGAGTAGCAGCAGCTCTCCAGCATTTCAGGCAGAGTGTCTCCTATCATCAGTTACTTGACCCTATTGTCCACAGCAGCCAGGAATGAAATCTAAGGCCTTTTGCACCAACCTGTGCTCTACCACTGAGCCTTGGCCCTTCCTTGAATAAGAGTAATTAGATGATGCTGAAATTAAGCCATGCTCCATACAGAGTGAGGCTTGTGTGTAGTGCAGGGCTTCTGCGACTCCTTCCCCTTTGGAGATGGCGTGTTCTTAAAGGGGCCACCAATGCAGTTCAAGGGAGGGGTGGGGGGAGAAGGCACCTTATGCAATTAAAAAGGGACCGCTCTCTGTCACAGGGTGTGTCCCCTTCATGAGACTCTACATAACAGAGCAGCCTCCCCAAGCATTTTGTACTACACCTCCCCTAAGTCCCACCTCACACAACCTGCTGGGTAGGTCTGCTGAGAGCTGCAGTCCTAAACATCTGGCTGGGGAAGGCTGTAAGAGAGACTCGCCTCAGCACCCTTTCTTGTGTATTGTGAACATATAGTGGAGAAGCAGCCTTTCCATGTTTAGTACCTGAATAAAGTATGCCTTTTCAAAAAAAGAAAAGGGAAAAAAGCATGCAAGGATCCAGGCGGTGATTTTTGCTACAAGCTTAAATGGTGGTTGTAATTAAAGCAACTTGCTCTGTTCCTCTGTTGGCATCTTAGTTATGTCAACAAAGAAGAAATGGAACAAATGATGCAAGCGCACAGTACCCAAAATATTTGTTTTTTGAGTAGAGATTTAGAGGTCTGCTCAACACTGCTGGAAGTTGCCTAATTTAGTTGTCATGGTCGGGGGAAGATGAAAAAGCTGCTTTAGGCGCTAGGAGGATACCAGGGTTGAGGTAAACACACGACGCTTATTCTACTGGGGCTTGCTTAGGCAACAGCACAGGCTGCTCACTAACAAAAGAGCTGTTACAAATCAATTCTGTTACCCTACAGAGCCTCTTTCCCCCCACGTAGCAAACTGTGACCCTTGTTTTCCTGCCAAGTTTGCTGGTCACCTGCTTTCCAATCCGCCATGGCATCCGAACTCCCCTCTGTGCGACCATGAGCAGAGCGGAAAATGCCTAAAAGCAAGCTTAATGCCCCAAAACATTTTTATTCCCCACACAATTTAATGGAAACAGCGTTTCCTATCCAGGCTATTCTGCTGCGGGAAGAATATGCTTCCTACGTCCAGGATAGCTTGATATCTACAGCAGGTGTTGCTCTCTGGGTATTAATAGGTTCTAGTGACAAACCAAGTCCTGGGCCTCTTTTCTCACACTCATGCACACAGCAATGACTGTGATGGCAATGAATGCTCTGCTTTCCTTTCATTCTTTTGACGTTACATACACATTTACATTCCCTATTCTCTTCCTTCAACATATAGCGTCTGTTGGAACAGCAAAGCTCTCTGATTTGCAGAGGCAGCATCAAACCCAACAGAAAGAATTCTTTGTCAAAACTGAAGGCTCCAATGGCTACAGCACGTATCCCAGCTACCTAGAATGGTGGACTGACTGCAGTCTTTGTGGTGGGGATGGGTGGTTTTCTAAAGGGGCGAAAAGGATTATTTTAAGGTTGATACAAAAAACAACACACATCGGCAAGAGAGACAGCAGGTTGGGAAGCTGCCCACCCATCCTCACACCCCCAATTTCATAGGACTATTAAGAAGCAAGCCCACCTTGCGGGAGCTGCTTAGATGACAAGCTAAAATGAGAAACCCAAACTTGTTGGAAAAATAGCGTAAACTCCCCCCCCCCCCTTTTAATGAGATGCTTTCTAACTGCAAGTCAGTGTTGGGCTGAGAGGGGCGACCCTGAATAGGAAACAGTCTTTATATCAGCTGGGTGATTGGTACACCAGGAACCTATGGCTCTCCAGATGTTCATGGACTCCAGCCCCCATCATTGCTGACCACTGGCCATGGTTGTTGGTGCTGATGATGGGACTTGGAGCCCAAGGACACATGGAGGGCCACAGGTTCCCCATCCCTGGTTCACAGTAGCTCTCCAGGGTTTCAGGCAAGATTTTTTCCCCTCCCAGTCTTACCCGGAGATGTCAGGGATTGAACGTGGGTTCTCTTATATGCAAAACACAAGCTTCACCACTAAGCTACGGCCTTTCTCCATGGGTCTGAGCAAATGCACCATTCTTATGCTTTTGTTTTGTAATGAATGCTGTAGAAGAGATACTGAAATCATATGGACCAGCCCTCATATTTCATTGGCATACCAGTAAATCCATACTTTATGCTAATAGTTTCAGGGATTGGTTTCCTAATACAGAAGCACCAGTCCAGCTAAAGTTAGTCGTAACTATGCAGTGGTCTACACAGTCTGATGGTAGGGTCTCATAGAGGTAGAATGTGCTTTTACTTCAGACTAGAGGAGTGGGATCACATTTTTGAATATTCTCTCTCTGAAACCTCCTTGCGTATATTAGATGAGTGCAACAAGGAGGAGGTGGGTACCTTTGTCTTCAATGTGCTAATTTTCTACTTGTGGGAGGAAGAGTTAAAAAACTAGCATCTCTCTTGAATGCAAGCCCCATTGCGTTCCATGAGACCTCTTGTCTGAATAAGCATGCATTCACTGCTATGTTCAATGACGATTACTTCTTCGTAAATGTGCATAAAATTGCAGCCTTTGCTGCAAATAGACTTGATTGGATCTGTCATCTGCATGCCACTCTTGGCTCGACAACAGGCTTGTGTGTCAGCCTTGGGCACGTCATGTACAACCCTCATGACTTTTTGAAAGTTGATCGAAAGCAGAGCTGTGGAAAGACTCACCTGATCCCATAAGAGCACAGATCAGCACCATGGAATTGTACTTGATTTCTGGTGCACTCCTCTCATCCGAAAGCAGCCTGTGTAGAATCTGCACTAACTGAGCACTTTCAAGATCCTTCTCTGCTGTGGCTGTGAATCAAAACAAAATGGGAACTTTAAACTCTGAAGGACTGGGTTCCTTTTGTTTTTTTCTTGGGGGGTGGGGTGGGATTTACTGACATATTCTAGTACAAAGAGTGCTGTGGAACCATAATACATGCCTCGCTTAATTGAACAGAATCTAAATTTATATTGCATCGTTAAGGAAAGCAGGGAGGGAAGCATAATTGTGCTGAAGAAAGCCAATTGTATATATGTCTTGTCTACTGGGATAGCTTCCTCCTTCCAAGACATTGGGGTAAAGTCCACTTGAGGCACACTTTCAATTGCAGAATTTACACAGAGGAAGGGCTACAATATCCTCTCTGTCTGGGATAAATGAAAACAAAAATCCCACAAGTTCCAAATGAATCCTTCTGTGTGTTTACCCCGGTCAATGTAACATGCTGTGGGTAATCTCCCACCACCAATAAAACTGATCAAAGGAAGCACATTTAACCACCAATACATAATTTTCTTTTAAGAATGTCAAAAGAGCCGGGGACAAAATAATATCCCATGAAGTTCCCTACGGATGCCTGAATTTGGGTTATTTTTTTATTTCAGCCAGTGAAGAGCTTTGGATGACTGAATAGCCCATGGGGTAGTCCAAAGAAAAAGTGATCCATGGAAACAGCAATAAATTTCCTCCTTTTGACACAAGCACACATGGCTTGTTGTGAGGGTACTTTACTTGCTCGAGATTCAAGGGAATTTGGCTTGGAAGGTCAATGGAAGTGAAGAAAAAAAAATCTGTTGAAGGAGGTTTAAACAAGCCCATGTCCTCAAATCTTAATTCTGTCTCTATGGGAAATAGAGCAATAAATTCTCTCCCTATATCCTATTCTCTCCCCTAAGGTCACCTCTCCTCTTGAACCAAAAGAATCGTTTTTTGACCCTGTTATCCCCTACAGCCTTTCTCTTTTTTCCTGTCATTTACCTAAAGAGAAACTACTTGGCAGAAAAACCCAGAAACTTTGTCATTTCAAATCACTACAGAAAAGATGGGAAATATAACGATGAAACAACAAAAGACATCCAATACCATTCTTATATTGACTACATTTTCTAAAGCTTACTTTGTCTGAAGTACTCCATTGGGCAATTATGAAAAAGAGGCACAATTTATGTATGAAGCGTTGAGTCCTGAGCGATGGTGGCGAGAGGCCAAGGCTTCATTCACACATCCAAGCGGCCTGTCACTGTGTGAGGTTTGACACAGTCATATTGGCTGTTGGCTTCGATACTGCAAGTCACTTATGGGTTTCCCTGTCCCCACACCCACCTGGAAACAGGTGCCATAGCCCATTTTGCTGCCCATGTCTGCAGTGATGCCTGAATAATACTTGCTTAAGCTTTCACCCTCACCAAGAAGCGGTTCACTATTCATTCATGCCTTAACCCTGACTTACTCCCTCTCCTTCAACAGAGACCTGAGTACAAAGCGTTAACCATAGAGATACGTACCTAGTTCTAGAGCTGCTATTAGCGCCAAGGCGACAAGAGCTTCATTCTGCATTATTACGTGTTCGCTAGTTGCCATGGTAACTAAATGCTTAATACCGCCGCTCTGAACAATGGTCCTAATTACATCCTAAAAAAAGACAACGCAAAAGTATTGCAGGACATGAGGAAAAGACGACAGTCTGCTACAGATAAGCAAAACAGAACAATTCAATAACGTACACTATATTGATATATTATACACATAACAAGAGTGTGTATGTGGTTTACAACTGCTATTAAAAAATAAAGCAAAACTTGAAAGATTTGGCTCCCACCTACTCAGAAGTGAACATATGAAGCAGTCAGAACACTGGCACATTTAGTAGAGTTTTCTCTATGCCATGAGAAGGCAAGGTGGCACCTTCTAGATCAAGGTTTCCCAGCCTTGGGGCTCCAGCTGTTTTTGGACTATAACTCCCATCATCCCTAGCTAGCAGGACCAGTGGTCAGGGATGATGTGCACTGTAGTCCAGAAAAAGCTGGAGACCCAAGTTGAACTCTAGATGTTACTCAACTCCCAACTCCCATTGGACCATCCAGCATGGTCAATGGTCATGGGATGATGGGTCCAACAACATCTGGAAGTCTCCGGGTTAGAGAAGGCTGCCCAAGTCTACTCTGACTGGTGGTGGCTTTCCAGGGTCTTTGGCAAAGCCTTTTTTCCACAACACCTGAAAACCCATTTAACTGTGACTTCAAGGTCAAATGAGGCTGAGTTACACACCAAAAGGCGGATTAGACTTCTCCAGACAGGCAAGTAGCCAAGGAAGTCAAACATCCAGTCTATACCATGTTGGGCTGGCTCTAGCACTGCCCACATGTCCCTGCATCACAGAGAATCGTGGAATTGGAAGAGATCCTGAGGATCCTTTACTCTAACCCCCTGAAATGCAGGAATATGCTGGTGGCCCACAAGGGGATCGGCTTTACGAGTACCACGCGCTCTAACCAACTGACATCAAAGTCAAATCATTGTTGCTGCTTTTCAGAGGCAGTGCCCCTGCCCACACTGTAGTTGTTAAATCCTGTAGCAGCCTTTGCATTCAGAACTTTCCAAGTTCCCCGCAGGCCACAAACTGCAGGAGAAAAGTTTCGCGTCTTCTGTAATACTGAAATGAAGCTCTTGGGTTGGACGATTGAGGACAGACAAAAGGAGGGTACTCACATAGTGCGCAGTTAAGGCAGTACCCCATCACTTTGCCCCCAAGCTTTTTGAGGCGACCAGCAACAAAGCAGAACAGCACTTGAAGCCGCTCATGTTGTGGCCCATGTGTCTCTCAGTGTGCCACTGCTGCAGATGTGAAAACAGACACCTGCGACTCCGAGAACAGTAGGCGTCAATTACATTTCTGCACATTTATTTTCCAGCTTCAGCTTAAGTACAGCACAGTTTGATACCACGGCCTTGGCATTTAAAGTAGATTTGATATTTTGACTGAATGAGATGATTAAGTGAAAGGCAACGGCAAGGAAAATGCAACAGTGATGAAAACGGCACACACGCACGCACGCACCCCTTTTGTGCTTCTCCTCCGTGTTCAAGCCACAAGCTGAAAGCCATTGAAACAGAATGTGCTTATGATAGTTTATATTCCGTAGTGTTCAAAAGGATTGTGCTGTGACATTTTGCATGCAAAGGAAACAAACAAAGCAAACAGAAGAGTGGGACCTGGTTAACCTCCCTGGGGAAGACAGCTATAATTGTTGATGCAACTAAATACACACTGAGAATTTATTCCCAGAATCCAGGTAATTTTATACCTGAATTTTACACCATAAAAGCCGTCTCACGTGCAGAAACAGGTTCTTATATGCTAACACAGAGGGAGAAGCTCTACATCGATAGCCGCACTGGTCCAATGTTGCACATGTAACAAGTAAAGCCTAGACCAGCCTTCCCCATCCAGTTGCCCTCCAGATGTTTTGGACTACATCTCCCATCATCTTTTACCAGGGGCCATCTGGAGAGCATCAGACTGGGGAAGGCTAGTGTAGGCTGACAAGATAACTTCGGGCGAGCCCACCACCTCAGATGGTTAAGATCCTTACCTCTACAAGGGGAGCAATCTGCCTTGGAGGAGTGAAGCTGCTTTGGCAACACAAAACTTATTTCACAGCCTTGTGGTTTTTGCAGGAGTCACTTACTTTTGATTTGCTGTGTCGTATAAGAGCAGAGAGTAGTCTGTTTGATTCTCCCATCACACCTGCGTGGTCCTTGGCTTCACACCACTCCACCAGCCGTTCAACCAGCTTCACGTTCTTCCCCAGTTGTTCAGCAGCTTCTGCTACATATAACAAAGATGGCATTTTTTTCAATACGCAGCAGCAGCAGTTGTTGTTCTAAAAAAACCCAAAACCCAGCACCCCACATTCCTGAAAGGTGGGAAAGAAAACAACAACCTTGATTTTGAACAAATAGAAGGCAAAAATAGCAATGAGCAGAATCCAGTTGGTGTTGCTCTGTTAGCAGAAGATGTTCATTAGCAGAATGAGGAAGGAGGGATGGGGGGGGATTTCTCCTTCCCTAAGCAGTCTGGCCCCCACTCTGCTGAGAAGAAACCTTCTGAAACCAATTGGGGAAGAGGACAGAGGAACAGCCAATAATCAACTCCCAATTCTGCTGATGGGTATTTTCCATTAGCACAGCAACACCAACTGGATTTCATTTAGGGAAATATTATCCCAGTCAAAGGACATTGCTTAAGGTTGTACAGAAGGGCTGGTGAGGGGTTTGGCCTGGGGACAGTCCCAAGGGCCGGGCAGAGAGTTTTGAAGGGCCACAATTGTCCCCCAGGGTCTGAGGATCCCCACCCCGAGGTAGGTTAAAAAGAATGGAGTGAGTAGGGTCAGAGGTACTAAAAAGTGTGTTTTTCAAAAAGGAAGCTGCCTAACTGGCTCTCGAGCAGTCAATACAAAAACGAGTCTTGAAGGTCAGGTGGGGACAGTTAAAGGAAGATGCCTGGAGTCTCCTCTAGCAACCATCACATTCTTTTAGAGAAAAATTGCCATCCATGCCTGTCTGAAACAGTGGCAAGCAGTATAATAAAATTGCATTTTGCTGTAAATACAGGATGAAACAAGGGCTGCAGCCCTGCTAACCTGAATATTTTAGTTCCACATGATGTAGCAAATTCCTTGTAATACCCTGTACTAAAATGTAAATAATCTGAAGCTGCGCATTATATCCATAGTGTGCTGACTTCAAAATTGTGATAATTCAAAATCATAGTAAATGTCAATTTCTATAGCTTCCTTTTTCCCTTGACTCTAATTTTTTTTTATCTTCCCCAGCCCCCTGCTCTTACTTCCAAAAACTAGCTCTGGAATTTTAAGGCACACAAACTTTTTTCAAACCAACCAACCAACCGCCCTAGAATCTCAGGCAAACACAAACTTAACAGAAGTTGATCAAGAATATTCTGTAAACTCATAAGCTCTTTATTTTTTACTTCTGGCTGAAAGCCTTCCAAACTCTACTCCCTTTTTGCATGGAGGAAATTTGTAATTCTGCTGATGATAAGGATTTCAAGATACATGAAGCCCTCGGTGTAAGCAATTCAGTTGCCATGAAACTGTGGCAATCTGCATTTATTACTTGCAAAAGTTCAATAGATTATGTTGTTGCCTCAAACATCGCTTTTTTAAAAATAATAGGTGTTGAGATAATTGTTAACTATTTCACAAAACTGTTCACATGTGTAGGAAAAGAGGATTTTTGGAACACCTGAAGCCGCAATATACTTCAGATATTCATTGCATGCTACACTATGGCAGAGGCAAGCTGTGCTATGCCAATAAATCAAGAGCGTAAGCTTGTGCTTAGATAACAACGGACCATCACAGGTTTTTAAGAAGTCCATGCTTTTTTCACTTCACAGATGCATTCAATTTATTTGAAGGATTTTCTTGAAATCCCCTTTTTCTTCTATAAGGAACATAGCAACAGATCAAGGGCAGAATCATTTAATACAGGAGAACAATTTATTTTTACCTTGTGCATCTATTAACATTCTTAACGTCCCCAGCAGCTTGAACTGAACAGGGGGCATCTCAGATCTGAGAAATTTCAAAACGGCTTCTGCCACGCCAGCTGACAGCATCTTCGCCTTATTTACAACTGCATGAATAAAGAACAGATATTATCTGAGAGGCACTGCGGAGATGATACACTTACACTGCGTGAAGAGATTTAGTCCTGAGGCAGCCTTTAAACACCTTTTCCAAAGGCCTCCGAAAGCAACATTAGAGGGTTCAGTTGTGTGAGGGGTGGGGAAGATGATCAGAGGAAGCAAGACTGGGTCCTATTCTACTCCCATTTGAGTTGTAGGATTAAAAAAAATGTTTAATATAATACATTGTTAATTATTATTATTATTACTATTCTTTTATCTATATGCTACTCATCTGACTGGGTTGCCCCAGCCACTCTGGGCAGCTCCCAACAAAATATTAAAAACACAGTAAAATGTCAACCATTAAAAACTTCCCTAAACAGGGGTGCCTTCAGATGTCTTCTAAAAGTCAAATAATTGTTTATAAGGCCCTCAGAGCTGGACCTCAGTGTCCAGGCTGAACGATGGGTGTGGAGACGCTCCTTCAGGTATACTGGGCTGAGGCCATTTAGGGCTTTAAAGGTCAGCACCAACACTTTGAATTGTGCTAGGAAATGTACTGGGAGCCAATGTAGGTTTTTCAGGACCGGTGTTATATACATTATGTATCATATATCAATCAGTTCATCCTATATCAGTCCATTTAATGCCTTATGTTAAATTTGCTTTTCTACCTACCTAAGAAAACTTTATGTAAAACTTCTATTACCTCCTTTCTTATGTTATATTAACTGTGTAAGCATATGTGGTTCCCTGTATGTCAAACTGTACAGAAAAGCTGACACGATATGTTTAACCAGTGTATGCTCTACGGATGAACAGATGTCAAACTGTGAAAGACACACACATCCTGCTCTATTGGCCTCTAGCTTCCGCAACCTTCTGATCCATTTTAAAATTATTTTAGCACCATGCCTCTAGGCTTTAGACTGACCTTTAAAAGTTTAGACTGCCTTTAAAACCTAGAAGTTGTCTGCTTCTGGCTATTTTCTTTAAGGGCCTCTTTGAAGCCTCTGGCTGATTTAGTAGCTTCTGGGCCCTTTTATAATCAAATAATATTTCCTGCCTAGGAAGTTTTTTGGGGGCCAGGGTGGGGCAGGGCAAGGCAGAGGCCTGAGAAATATTTCAGATCAATAAAGCACCGCTGTATCCTTCCATTTCGTTAAGACTATTGTTTGTGGTGGCTTCCAGTTGCGGAAGTTACATATTTATAAGTATTAGGTATATTAGAACCAGCCTGCACCTTTCACCAAATGAGGCGGTAGATTTCTGGGCTATACTCACTATAGACCACAGATGTGGAGGAAAAGAGGAGGGAGGAAGCACCCTATTGGCTTGTGGCATATGATGACTGTGTTGTGGAAATGAGCCCTGCATCTGTACACCCTGCTGTATGTATGGGACACTTAGTACAAGCCAACATTATACACATGCGTGTGTGTGTATAGAGATCCATCCCACCCATGCGATTCATCCCCTGCGAAAGAAGGGGAAAGGGACTGGGGATAGGTGGGTCACATGAGCAAGGCGTAAGAACCAACCTGAGTTCACACAAATAACTGGATAGACTGAGCAAGTGTCAGGGACTGGTAGTAGGAGGCACTAGCCAGTAAACTCCCAAGGGAAGCCCCAGAGGAGGTAGGCTCAGAGCCAGGGGAGTCATGGTGGGACACTGAGGAGAGGTCAGAGGGAGAAGAAGATTGGGAAAAGGAACTGGATGCTGAAGGGGCAACAGGGTTTAGTGAGCAGGAAGAGCTGGTGAAAGAGAGCAGTTCAGACCCCGAGGCTGAAGAAGAGGAGAGGGGTCAAGAGGCTGCTTGATCCTTCTCCTGCTGCGACAAGCTCCCCTTCCTTTCATCTAGTCCCCAAGAATGCGCAGGATAACGAAGAGACAAGAACAGAGGCCAGAGGTGCGCAGACGCAATTTGAGACTGCTTGAGAAACATCCGGGAGAGGAAGAGCCTTAGAAAGGGTGGAAGGCAGTCCTGGCAACTGCTCCATAGGAGCAGGGCCTACTGGGAATAGTTGCTAAGCTGTATGTTGTTTCCTTGGCTAAAAAGTTAACTTCACTGACAACAGAGCCCTGCTTCTTTCATGCCGACCTGCGTCTGACTCCAGCCCTGACAGCAAACATACGTGCCGAAGGCTCAACACACGTAGTGCCTACACAAAGGGATGCAGGATTGTGTGTGTGTGTGTGTGTGTGTGTGTGTGTGTGTGTGTGTGTTTGCAACGTAAGGAGAGAGAGAGCTTTGAAGAGACAAGGAAGGTCTGCTGTGAACCTAAGACAGGTGCTGTTCTATGAACACAGAATTCAGAAGAATGCAAATCATCTCCCTCCTATCATAATCATTATTATGCGAATGACAAGCAATCCACCTTGCAAACAGCTGTCTATAACATTGCAAGGAGCCTGTGCTTTTCGCTCAGTCTCTTGGGACCTCTCTTCCGCTGTTCTTGGCGACGGCACCTGTTCCACCCCTGTGAGGCTCTCTACCCCCACGTGCAAAGCAGGAGACAGACTTTGCTCCAGAATGCATTTTAATTAAAAGTGAGAAGTTAGATGGCATTTCGAACATGGGCTAACAAGATGTTGCTTGTTCTGGCAGAAATTTCCACCTCAGAAGCTTATGCTTTATTTTTAACAAGCATTTTTCGCTAAGCTGTATTTCCTCCTTGCTGAGGGAATTTTGATAGTAATTTGCACCTCTTCTCAAAATCTTGGTTTGTTTAGGGTTTTTTTAAAAAAAGATTTAAGTGAAATGAGGTGGGAGAATAAGAAGGTTTGTGGGTGCGTGTGTGTATCTACACACAGAATGCATCTGCTGCTCTAATAACCCTTAGCTGCACCATAAACATATACAAATAGACCTGGAAAGCAAATAGGTTGCTCACAGCTGAATAACTCCCTAACAGGAGTTCAAAGAGAAATAAAAACAAGAGATGTAATGCTGCACAGATATGCATGTAGAAGAGAAAAGTAATTGATGAGACTCTGGCTGTTTCCCCCACACTTCATTATATCTGGTCTGCCATCAATCCAACACGGGTCAATTCAATTATATGCAAATCTCATAAACAAAGTCAAAGTGGGCGCTGCCTTATGGATTGGCAGCCAAATTTGCTCCTGATCTTTATAGCAAATCCAACCACTTGCATCTCCACCTCCTCTTCTTTATACAGTACTGTACCATTATATTTTATAATAAAAGTGTAAATATACATAACATGGTATTTATCTGACATTTGCCCATAAGTGCTCATGATATGATTGCAGCACTGCAATCCTTACACAACCAAGTAAGGTCGCCCAGTATTTTTATCCCCGCATTAGAGATAAAGGAGCATAGTTAGTGCCACCCAGTCCATTTCTCATGTATTAATCATTAGGAAAACGAAGTTAAGGCTGCAATGCTAAGTGCGCTTAGTAGGGAGTGAGTAAGCCCAACAAGCACAGCAGGACTTACTTCTAAGTAAACCTGTAGAGGATTGTGCTAAATTGTTTCCTAATGATACGCAGCAGGACACGCAATTTGGAGGAGCAGAATTTCACCACCCTACTCACAGGACCCCCCCTCCCCTTCCTTGGAGCTGCTCCTGCGTTTAGAAACACGCTAAATTGCTTACCAGGAATAGCAAGGTTTCGGAGCGCGCTCAGTGCTGCATGCTGCACGGTAACATTGCCATCCTCTACGTGCCTGTCCAGTAGGTCCATCAGCTTCTGAACGATGCCATTATCCACCATATGGATACAGTTTCCATCTGCGCAAAACCAGACCGTCAGAGCACGCATAAAACGCTTCTCTGTTAAAAACAGTGTTTTTCCTCCACCCAAACTTTCAGCAATAATTTTTGCTCTTCTGCGACACTAGTTCATCGTTTAAAATAGAACTGGGAAGACGAAACAAGAGTCTGAGACACTGTTTACCTGCTTTCCAAATTTCCTTCCTTCCTTTTTTTTGCCTAGGCCATATGTATTTAAATGCACAGTCTCTCCTACTCCATATGTCCTTCAAATCACTTTGAAAACAGAATTCACGAGGGACATGCATGGCTGTTTACCTATTCCTTTGCCTTTCAGTGCATTGTGGGGACACCATCGCCTCGTCCCACCTAATGTTTGGGAAGTACTAATGTCCTACAAGGTGGCTATATTTTTAAGGTCTGAAAACAAACAAACAAAATTTTTCCGCAAGTCGGGTCTCCGTTCGGCTGCTTATAATCCCCACCATAAAATGCACTATGCCAACAAATCTATATTCCCTGCCCCAGTGCTATTTAAACTTAGTGCTGACAACAAGCTGGAGTGTGAACCTCAATGATTTTTACCGTTTCTAGCAAAATTTGCAATCGCCAGTGCTCCTGCAAGCTGCAGCTGATGGCTATTAGATAGGATCCACAAAAGCACCCTTTGGAAAACACTTCCTTTTCCTCCTTCAAATAGTTTTTGCATTGATTCATCTGGGGGAGGAAAGAAACAAAGAACATTTGGACAAAGTATGAAAAATATGGATCTATACAGCTGCTTCGGGCCAAGTCAAGCCATGAAATCCATCAGGAACAGTAGCGACTATACTGTTGACACTAGGGTGGTATTCAATTAAAAAACAGCACAAACAAAATGATTCCCACTTCTGCAACAGGACTTCCCCCTTTCTCCTCCCCACACCTGCTCCACAAGGTGGCAAAAACCCTAAAACAGATGGGGGGGCACAGGGGGAGGAGAACCAGGAGAGACTGAACATTCACCAAACTGAACATTCACCTTACCATTAAGTTAAAATCTCCCTTAGCTCTCTACGGAATCAGATGGGACCTCAGCCTTGTTACATTTAGCTAGAGATGCCACATTTAACTAGAGATAGCATCTAGGATACAGTGCCCTGCCACTGTATTTCCTCTGCCACATTCAACAAAACTTCCTTGTACCCGTTGGGCTTACAGCACATGTAAAAGTTCAACCTATACAAAGAAAATCAGCATGTCTGGGGACCATGCCTGCCAACTGTCTAGGAAAAGTTGCTGGATGTGAAAAAGAAGAAAAGCAGTTTTAGTTGAAACTACTAAAACTCAGCCACTCTAGGTGAACACAAGCTAACCCACAGACTGCAATGCGATGGCTAGAATCCGATATGCTAATGACAGCATGAGAATTCCCAGGTTCCACATGCAATACTCACCTCCCAGCAGTAGTAGAACCATAAGATCAGAGGCAGTTTTGAGCTCAGCAATGTCGTCCTCTTTGTCACTGTCCACGGTCTTTTGGACTATCTCAAGTAGACACTCCACCAGGCCTGCTTCAACCAGCTGTAGCTTAATGATATCTGGGTGAAGATAGAAGAACCTAAATATAAAATGCTTTTAAAACACAGTGGTACCTCAAGTTGTGGATGGATCCCGAGGTTTCCGCAACCTGAGGACCGCTTCTGTGCATGCGCAGACTGTTTCTGCACATGCGCATGGGGCTAAAGCCAGTAAAATACTTCTGGGTTTGCTGCGCATGCATCCTGAAGTTTACATAACCAGAGGGTTACGTAAATGGAGGTTTGACTGCACTGTGACTCCAAATAAGGCATAGCAAAAGCAAGAAGACAAGGTAACTACAACTGTGTATGCCACACAACGCCGGAGACTACCAGCCATGACTATGCCCTGTCTGCAAAGTTGGAGGCACTGATGTTTCTGAATTCCAGTTGCAGGAAGCCAATGAAGGGGAGAGTGGTCTTGTGTTCAAATCCTGATTGCGGGTTTCCCACAGGCATCTGGTTGGCCACCCTGAGAGTGGGATGCTGTTTACTAAAGATTTACTTGGTTTGCTGCATTTTATGAGTTGTACAGTTGTTGTTGTTTTCCTCACAGAGCAAATTCATATGCTTCTGCTCTGCTTTCTTAACCCTCCTTTAATTTTTTTTTCTTGTCCCATCCAATTACAGTTCTTTAACCTTGGATGTTACTGGATTACAACTTCTGTCATCCTCAGCTATTAGTCAGGGCTGATGGTAATTGTAGTCCAGCAGCATCTGGGGACCCAAGATTGAAGAACTGTGCATAGTACAAAACACTGAAATAAAGGGGGAGGGGCTCAGTCAAGGGTTTCCACACAGACCATTTCAGCTAGACACAGCTTCCTTAGCAAGAGCCGTGACTCAGCCAAATATCGAAATGAATTTCTCTCCCTCAGAAACAAAACTGTCACCAGAGTCTCACCATTTTCTGCCAAAGGAGCCAAAACTTCAAATATCATCTCCTTCTTATCATGTTCTATTTGCTTTTTGAACAGTTTCACAAGCTCTTCAGCAATGTTTGTGTAGGCGAATTGCTCTTTGCTTGATTCTGTGAAATCAAAAAGGGGAAAGCTAAGTGCACAGAATGGCAGCACTGTTTTCTCTTCAGTTTATTAGGAGGTTACTCGGCGCAGTGATTAACAGAGCTAAACGCTTTTCGCAGACAGGAACAATATACTCCCATACTTAAGCCTGTCACTAAATGAAAAGAAAAACATCCAGGCCTTTTAAGATAAATGTGATGACCTGAATTATTAATTATGTTCAAAGCTGTTAAAAATTTGCACCAGTGGAACGTGAACGTACCCATAGCAACAGCAAAATTACCAACATATAAATTAAGCCTTCAGCTGCCATCAGCTGAACAAGAAAAATTACACAGTGAGTGCACTGGGTTTCTGATTGAAGAGACTAAAGGTCAGACCCAGCACCTTAACATTTACATGGCTGCATGCTGGCAGAATTTGTTCTGGTGTCTCAAAACAGAGAAATCCAGATGCTTTGATTCAACCTTCTTTCTGGGTACCCTGAGTCTGATGGCTTTTAAAATGCAGGTGCACTATTAAGTTTATTGACCTGTTTCTGACATCTTAAGCCATCCATCAATCTATACAGTCTACACAGTTGCCAATGTTAGCTACTTAATTTTATGGTTGTATTATGTGGGAACCAGTGGGCTTGCTTTCAATACAACTCACAAGAGTAAGCAGAAGCAATGGTGATGTTCACACATCATGCAAAGCCAAACCATGGCTTAACATGACAGCACTGGCTCCTGAGAAGGAGATCACAGCAGCTTGCTGCTTCCCAGGGTTTTTAGATTGGTGTGGGTTTGGCTTAGCATGTTGTCTGAATCCAGGATGGCTATGATCTCTCCTTCTTCAATATAACCACAGGACAAACATTGGCTTCAGACCATGGATAAAGGCAAGAGCTTAAGAATGACCCTGGCACAAACGCGATTCCTTAGAGCCATCCTTAGGATTCCCCCCTCGGTAGGGGGTGCGGTTATGAGATTAGAGGTCAGCTGGCAAGCTCTACGGTATGTGGCCTTGAAGACGAAGCTCTGGCTATGGCTCAAGCTTTGTTTTAAACCAGTGGGTATTGCCCCCTTGATATTGAGGGACGATTTCCAATCATCGTGGGAAAGGGAGGTCATTAACGAGGTTCAATCCTGCGGATTGTCTCACCTTTACTTTGAGTCTATGACATACAATCAAGCTAGAGCTGTGATCTCCCGGAGACTGAGTGACATTGCCAGACAAGAGGACATAGCCCTGGTAAAACCAGGGATGTTCCTAGGGGACCAGATTTATCGGACCATACCAGCCCCCTACCTTGCAGAAATCCACTATGTTGAATACCGCAGACTTCTTACAGCGGCTAGATTAAATGTCCTTGACTCTGCGATATTGTGGGGAAGGTACAGGGGAATACCATACGCCCAGAGAACCTGTCATTGTGCCATGGGTGTGGTTGAGTCCACCGAACACATTCTCTTGACTTGCCCTTCTTATGCAGAGCTTAGACAAAATTTTATAGACCCACACCTATGTCAATTTAGCTTCCTACCCGGAGAAAACCAGGTTTTACACTTGCTGAATAATGTCACTAGAGCTATACCTTCCTTGGTGGCCAAATTTCTTTTTTTAGCTTTTAAGCGTCGCAAGACTATAATTGACTGTATTGATATGGGGCTATCTGTTTAGCCCATTTTAGTGTTGGTTAAGTTCTAAAATCTTCCTGGATGTTTTAACTGTGTATTGACAAATGTACTTTTTTCTGACTGACGGTCGAATAAAAGGTTGATGATGATGACCCTGGCAAACATTGCCAAAAAGAAGACGATGATGCCGCACCTTAGCTTAGCTGCCATTGTCAACTGACCTAAACACCCCAGGGAGCAGCAAATTGGTTGTGATTCCCTGTCAGGCAGCCAGCACATTTGTGTCATCACAGGGAGCATGTGGCTGTTAAGTGGTTGAGTTAAAGTAGGCCATGGGAACTTGAGGGCTGTTCCAAAGGCTTCACAGAAAAGATGGCTTGTGAGGATGGATTTGAAAGAACTGAGAGAGGAAGCAGTTCTTAACATACAGGGCTAATACTGAACATAAGAACTAGCAGAACCAAACTTTATGGGTTATTTACGCACAGTGGCAATATATTTGTTTTAATTATATCATTTTCCTGTCACAGAACGGCCTTGCCAAGCCCAACCACTGTGGATGGGTAAGGTGGTCTTGCTGCTTGCTCCCTCTGCAGCATATTAACTTAAGCAATAAAACAATACAAACAGGAGAAATCATCAACGCTGTAGTAAAAACATAAAATTATCATGTAACCTGGAAATTGTTATGGCTCCTCCAGTGTCAAGCAGACATTAAGAACCCATTTCCATAAAAAGAGGTGAGAGAAAGAGCTGGCGGAGGAGACACACATCAATGAATACTATGAATACTAAATGAAATTTAATCATTCTAAGCTATCACTGTCAGTTTCTGCTTTCAAATTTGCCATATTTATCACAGACTTCTGAAAATGGAAAGTTTGCCCAGATTGAATGCTATAGTACAAAATTGGCTTGTTTGCTTTTAAAGTTTTTATTCCAAAATTTTCCAGGTGTTTTTTTCCAGGCCTAGCTGGACCACTGTAAGAGGAAGGCAAACACCAACTCTGTTTGCATGAGAGGCCCTTCTAAACTCTTCCCTGATATCAAGTAAAGGTATCTAATTTTATAACTGTGCATAGACTTATTTTTTATGAACTGTTATACTTTCTTGAGAGATAGAAAGCAACACTTCTTATAGTTAGGCAGTGAGGAAAAATCTGATAGGAAGTCGTATTTGAACCTTAGAAATAAACTTTATTTATGTCAGGAGTAACCAAAATTGCATCCTCTAGATGTAGTTGTGCTCCACCTCCTATCGACACCAATCAGCATGGTCAATGGTCAGTGGGGATGGAAGCTGTAGCCCAAGTGGAAAGATGAAGTCATGTGTAGACATCAGGCAGGCAGAGAAGAGCTGGAAAGGGGAACTTGGGATACTTGAATAGTGAATACAGATGAAAATATCAGCACTGGTCCTCCTTCTATAAACTTGCCATAAATAGTAAATTAAAACAATGTAACATTTATAAATAAAGAGAACAGGTTTGTGGGTTGCATCCCAGAACTTACCAAGTTCTGCTAAATTGCCAAACGCAACAAGGCACATTTCAGTCAAAGCCGAATTTTGGCAATGAATGCCCAACAATTTCACTAACGTAGGGATAACTCCCATGTTGATGAGCTGAGATTGTAGGGTATCTAAAGACAGACACACACACACAAAAAAAAGAACAAACGTGTTTGAGTTAGCACTGCCTTCGCAGTATCACAGTATCCTTAATTATTCTTCAATGTCAATAATTTAAGCAAGGAGGCAACTGTAACCTACAAACAAAACATTGCTCCTCCTTGTTCTTCTGATGTCTGCTTAGTATTCAAACCTACTACATGAGAGAGACTGCCTCTCTCTGGCCACAAACCCATTTAATAATAAACTATTATAGTTTCTCCAAAATAATCTTAGACGTTGTTAAACCAGCTTTCCCAATCATATGCCCTCTAGATGCTTGTTGGACTACAACTTCCATCATTCCTGGTCATTGGCTGTACTGGCTGGGGCTGATGTGAGTTGGAGTCTAACAACATTTAGAGGGCACATGGTTGGGGAAGGATGTGCTAGTGTGCATATATCCTCAGCGGGCCAGAGATTTATTAACAACAAAGAGAAGGGAATATATATGCTGTGCCATCACTGCCTTCAATGTCTGTGCCAGCAGAGAGTCTCTCCAGAGTGAAAGAAAAATCCATGCATGCATTTCTACTTGCCCTCTGAAACCTCACAGAATTATGGATTGTGGCCTTTTACTGCAAATATTGCATGTACATTCTACTGCTTTCAAAAGGGGTTTATACGTTCATAACAGTGTGCAAAGGACACAGGCTTCTCCAACGATAGCTGCAGCCCAAGTAAGTGAAAAATGCATTTCTCATTTATACTTCCAAAATTGCCTCTTAAAGCTAGTGACTAAATACATCTCAGTATTTCAGGTAACGGAATGCTTCTGTCAACACAACCAAATAATTCTGAAGACCAAATTAAATCAATAATCATAATCATAATAAGGCAAGGTTACTCCGTTCATCACAAAAAGCCCCCTTGGAAGCCCGCAATTACAAATTATGTACACTAGATTTTCAGTTTCATGAAGAGTAATAATAGGTATATTGATGTAATGTCATAGGCAGTCTCGCTTCCCCCTCACCAATGCATTTTTTTGCTTTTAAATAGTAAGGTTAGCAGGAAAAGACAGAGTAAGTACTTATGGACACTTAACACGCTAAAAGTGTTATGCAAACAAGTCACAATATAGGTTACAAAAAGCTTGATAAAACAAAGTGGCTTAACAAAGAACAAGGACGAAACATTTCAGAAGAGTCCATTGCCACTATGGTATAATCTTCATAGAGAAAAAAATATTATTGCGTGTAGATATTTGCAAACAAAAATATGTTTGAAGATTATCCATTAGGAGACACCATTAGTTTACAAAACAAAAACAAAAGCTTCCACAATTTAACAAGGGAAATATGTTTGCTTTGCAACAGAAGGAAACAATGCAAAAATCAGTTGTAGTCATACTGCACTCAGATTCCTCCAAGGATGCCCCTGAGCAAAATAACGGGAGCCTATCGCCTCACTGACTGACTCCTGGATTTTAAAAGCAAAAGCAGTCATATGTGTGATAGTCTTAAACCTTTGTGCACACAGAATATCTGCAAACTGCCCCCCTCCCACCTTCTGAACCAGATCGGACTATATCTTGTTCCGGACATTCAAATTATTATAATTTGATTTTTAATTATTAAAGGCATGGATTCAGTAACTTCCTGCAGCAGAAAGGCACATAACACAACAATGGACAGCCCATGATGCTGGGGCAGGCGTAAAGGAACAAGCCTGTGTGTTATCACTGGATCTCCAAACCTTCCTCCTGTTGCAGGCTTGTGTTGACAACCACTGACAAAAAGGTAACTCAAGCTTTTGAACGAATGGCTGGATGTATGCAGATGTCCCATTGCTAAAACCTTGCCTAGATTCCATTCACATCAGCCAAAGACGGAGTGTATCTCCGTTCAGACACTCACCTAATGCAAAGCTAACAGAAACACACAGGAATACCCAGGCTATTCACCCTCTGTATTTTCTACTCTGACTGCAGCGGATCTACATAGCCTTGGACAGGTGTCTTTCCTATTACCTGCTATCTGTTCCTTTCAACTGGAGATGCCAGGGATTGAATCTGGGACCTTCTGGGTGCAATGCAGAAATGCTACTACCACTGAGTGGTGATTCAAGGGTGAAGGTGTGGAGGCGTGATCTCTCCTCAATAATCAAAGCAGGGGTGGTAAGCTTTGTCCTTCAAGATGGTGCTGGATTAAAATTCTCATCGTCCCCAAATATTGGCCATGCTGGCTGGGGCTGATGAGAGTTGGAAGTTCAACATCATCTAGAGCAGCCTTTCTCAATGTGTGGGTCACCAGATGTTGTTGAACTACAACTCCCATCACCCCTAGCTAGCAAGGCCAGAGCTCAGGGATGATGGGAGCTGTAGTCCAACAACATCTGGGGACCCACAGGTTGAGAACCGCTGAACTAGAGGGCCACTGGGTAGTCACCATAAGGTGTGATCTGGGTCCTTCATCCAATTGCCAAAATAACATCACTCTTTCCTCTCCAAAAAGGATAATATTGCATGATTCACCCATCTGAGTGTGGTGGAGGCAGGAGGGCCCTCTCGTTCCACCACCACCACAGGAAGAGGATTTTGTGTGCAAGTAGGAGTCTGAACAGAGGCCAGCAAGCTTGGAAAAATGGGAAGAAAATGCAAATTGTCAGCATTAATGTAGAAGTCAGTATTCTCCTCTGAGCTAATTTATTGAAATGTAGTATATTTTTAAGCCAAGAGCTCTTTCTTACAAAGCTTATTAAGAAACCATTACAGTCAAAGAATGTTGCTTGAGGATGAGTGTTGAAGCTGGTCCTGTAACATGGTGTACCAACTAAAGGTTACAATCCTGTTCCTCTAAAATTAGTTGAAATTTTATTCTGATAGCAGAAGGATAGCACTGCAAAGAGTAGAGGCTAAAAATAAAGTTTAACTGCTGATTGGTAGAATGTCATATGTTTAAATGAATGTCTTTGATTACCTAAGGCGTCTTTTTTATTTTATTTTGAGGGAAACATTCCTTATTCTGTTTTTCTGGCACTGTACTTTTTATGTATTCCACCCTCTCTCTGCAAATATTAGATGGCTAAATCTCCAAGATTTCATATTCATATTGGTTTAAGGACATGCACCTTTTACTTGATAAATCAGTTTGTAATTTCAGCTTTTACAGACAATGGAAAATTATAATCGAAAATCGCTGGAGCATTTGAGTTCAGCTTCTGAAGCTGCAGAAAACAAACTGTACAATTTACCACTATTTATGTGTAAGCCTTCCAAAGACTACAAGATGCTGGAAAGCCCCCACTGTTACAAAGCTGCTTACATTTATTTTTCAGCAAGTGAATGAAAGTGCCCCATGCATACATGAATGGGTAAATAATAATTCATTCTCCTTTAATGCCATTCTAAGTTGTTCAGAATCTTGAGGCTCCTCCAGACATTAGTTTGGCTGTTGCTTGGTAATGCCAGACATTTGAGATTCCATGGAGGTCCATCAGCTGTGTCTTCTTCTAGTGAGTGCACAGAAAGAATCCACAATGCAGCTAGCAAACACATTACCACAGATCATGTCAGAAGGAGCATGTGGATTATTTAGGAAACTTGGAAAAACAGAAGAGTCAACTGGCTCGACACAAGAATTAGGACACAGCATTGTGTTTTCCACTTTTAAATTCTATTTGCTTCCTCATATGCTCTTGGAATAGGGGTAGCCAATATGCTATCCTTCAGATGTTACTGGATTCCCTATCCCATTAACTCCAGCCATGATGGCTAATGACCAGAGATGACGGGAACTAGAGTCAAACAACATCTGGACACTGGGCATTATGATTTACTGATAGATACTGGGATGATCTGCCATACATTGGCAAGAGTGCCTGACCCCCAGTTGTTTAACAGTAGCAAAAACAAAGCTATTTATTCAATCTGATACTGAAATCAAATTCCTACTCAGAATCTGCCTAGAGGCACTCTGTTCTTTAACTCTAATGGTGTGTCTTTTGCACCTGGCGCTGGTTGGTAAATCGCTGAGCGAAAGATAGAAGTGGATCTTGCAAGCCTGATATCTGCCCAGAGGCTCCCAGTAAAAGAAGAAAGGAGCTGAAGACTCAGAAGAAACACAGAAAAAAGGACAGAAAAGCACAACGTATGGCAAATAGATGGATAGAAAGTTCATGCTGCTTCAAAAGATGTTAAGAAGCGATCATGGAATGTATACATTTGAAAATGCTTTGGAAACCAAAATCCCCCCCATTCACAGTCAAACATCACCCCAGAAATTTGATTTTCTCAACCCAACTTTGGTTTCAATCTACTGAAAGGCTGTTGTTGCAGAACGTTTAGCCTGAAGTTTGGGCAACGAGACAAGTGGAACAATGTTTTAAGACACATTAACAGTTATATGACGAAACAAGCAATCTCATCCACTATGGTTTGTAAACCAACTCAACAAAGCCTGCGGCTCATTAACACTGCAGGGAGACACAATGTATTTGACGCAGAAATAAATTCAGATGCTAAGTAAGGCAACCTTGTGTATTGCTTTAGTCAAGAGTTCATCAATTTAAGTGGTGAGTTTGAAGCTTATATTTTTAAGAGGAATTGTGCTGACAGCCCAAGACTGGATGGTGTGCAGAGTCAACTCTCTTGTGCAATATTTAATTCTATGCTTATTTAAGCCCTCTTTAGAATACCCAAAGAGAGCTGGTTTCCAAGAATTTTTTAGCTCATGCCTACGAAATGTATATATTTACCCATTACGTAACTGTAACCTACCGCTATACCTTTGGAAATGCAACTTTCAAGCAATATGCAAATAAACACACAAGCCACTGTAGACACAAGCATTAGCAAAGGAGAAATGCGTGGCTTGAATATTGATCCGCTTTCCATTTTTGCCTACATAAGATTTTCAAGTGGAGAAAAAGAAATGCAAAGCAGTAGAACATTAATCAACGAAAGCAATATATTCCAGTCACATACTTCCAGGGCGCTTGCAAGATTAAGACAAGCTCAGTGGTTTTACATTACACTATTAAGAATTTTTCTTCAAAGGTAATGGAGGAAAAGTCGAATCTGGCAGATTGAATTTTAACACAAAATGAAATGAGAAAGTATAATGTAAAGAAAAATGATTTTTAGATACAATGTTTTGTGTGTGTGTATACACACACACAGGAAATAAGATAACAGTTCTACATACCTCTTGTGTTTCTATTTTTATATCTCAAATCAATGAATTAATAAATACCATGTGGTGCAGTGGTCTGAGTGGTGGGTTGGGTCAGGGGTAGCCAGGGAGTGGCTCAGCTAACATGGCTAATGGCCAGGTATGGTGGGAGTTTAGTCCACCAACATACGGAGGACACCAAATTGGCTATGCATAGGCGAGGTTCAAAGACTGTAGCTTGTACAAGGCACAGAGTGAGCTTCTGAAATCCCCAGAGCCAAACCTGTCTTCTAGTTTTGTTGTTAAGCTCTGAGCTACCTGGATGAAGGACGAGATAAATACACTAAACAAAATGTTGAAGTGTGGACCAGTCTCCTTCAGCATTTCAGAAAGCCAGCCACACCACCTTCCAGTCACTCAATTTAATTTGCCCTCCCCAACAGACACTCAACATTTTGGGACTGCTGAGCAAGCTCAGTCCTCATTGGGCCTTGTTTTTGCTGCCCTGTTAGGTTTCATTTTCTAAAGGACGGGTTGCTAAAATTTTACCCTCCAGATGTTGTTGGACTAAAACTATCACCCCTGACTTTTGGCCATGTTGGCTGGGGCTCCTAGGAGGTAGAGTCCAACCATGTCCAAAGGGTCCCAGGTTAGCCACTTTGTACTTCTGTAAACCTTGCGAGTTCCCCCAAGCATGATAATAAATCCCTGTTGCTCACCAGTGGCGCCATTTTGCCTAACGTTCTGTCAACACTCACCACCTGAGTTTGTTATCAGAAGGAGTGGAAATTCCAGGCTTTGATTTGATCTTACAAATTCTCACTTACACCCATAGTTATGACTCGGCAAAAGAAATGGCATATGGACCAACAACCACAAGACTTCCTTCATCAGTAAATATATTCTTGGGATGGAACAAACATCACACCAACGTGACAGGCGTACACACCCAGTCTGGGAACGCTTAAGGATTTGGGTGGCAGAGGACTCCTCGTGTTTGAACCATCCTTTGCTGGCAATGCTATCATTCCGTAAAGTGGAATTTGTATCTTACAAGATCCCCTTTACAGAAAAATACATTTGTATCTACACATACCTTGCAAGATGGGAGGAAAAAGGAGAAAAGTTGCATATACCCATTTGAAAAGCTGTTCATCTGACTGCTGCAGTCAACACTGCTGCAGTCCCCACCCACCACCACTGCAATGCTTCAGAGGCAATAAATCAGGGGGTGGCCAAACTCTGGCTGCTGCACAGATTAAGTGCAGCTCATGGGAGGACTTAGAAAGTAAAATTGAAAAGCCTCTTACTTTGTTAGCAGGCTGGTGGCCACAATTAAAATTATTCATCCTCCTCGCTTACAGGGTTAAAGTACCATGTGAAGCAGCAAGGCAAATGGCAAAACTGAATAAACAATAACACAGCAGGGTGGCGGATGAAGAAGAGATTTGGGGAGCAAAGGATAAACCATGGCAATGACAGCTTTTAGTAAGCGAGGAAGAAAAGCTATGAAAACAGAACTCTGGTGTGATTATCAAGCCATTGTGGGTGAGGCGGAGATGGGGAATCTGGGTGCACCCCGTGATTTGACCATATGAAGATCTGGCTCCTCAGCTCTTAAGAGTACATTCCTAACCGCATTTACCTGGGAGTAGGACCCACTGAATTTCATAGGACTTACTTCTGAGGAGACATAGTTAGGACTTGCAATGTTAGTCTATTTACTTTGGGCACCACAGCTGTAAAGGAGGAAAGGGCAGCTTGTTAACTTGGGAAAGGTATGGAAATGAAAGGAAAAAGCAGCAGCGTTTTAGAAGGAGGATAAAAATCAGTGTGCATTTAATGTATTATTCACAGAGCTATCATCAGATCATAGGAACTGTCACTGATGCAATCCACAGCCCTGGATACAGTTTGAATGAGACGGAGGTGCCGTGGAGCCCAGCCTTGCCTGCTTTGAGAATCACCTCCTCAAATGGTGGGCGGCAGCTACCACTGGCCCCTTCTGGCAGTAGTCGGTGGAAATGCACAGAACAGGGCATTTTGGGTCAGGGGCTGGACCAACACAGCATCCATTGGTTCCTAATTTAGCCCAGCTGCTGTCACATGACAGCAATGGGCCCAATAAACGTCTCTTTGCAGCACCAGCTTGGGAGCTGCCATAGCAGAGAGCCTTTTTTTCTCTTCCACACACAACCCAGTCACCTTTCGCTGTGACCAGTGTGAGTAGCAGAACTGTGGCTATGCGGCTCCATTATGTTCCCCACTGCCAGCTAGGGGTTTAAGAACAAAAGAAGAGTTTCCTGGATAGGGCGAATGGCTCATCGAGTCCAGAATCCTTTTCTCACAGTGGCCACCCAAATGCCTGTGAGAAAACCTCAACAGCACTCTCCCCTTCTGTGGCTTCCAGAAAATGGTATTCAGAATCATTAATGCCTCTGACAGCCGAGGCCAAACCAGTAACCATTGATAGCCTTATCTTCCATGACTTTGCCCATCTTTTATTTATTTTTTAAGCAAACCAAGTTGGTGGCCTCCTGTGGGAATGAGCTCCATAGTTTAACTATGTGTTGGGTTTGGATTACATCCCAATACTCAGGGCTTTTTTCCCCAGCTGGGACTCACTCTGTTGAAATCTTCATACATTTGTAAATGATGTTTTTTTCCTGAAAGAGGGGAACCTTTTCTTTCTTTGGCTTTAAATTATGCACCTATGTGTTACAGCAGGCAGCACTGTAGAATAATGATTTTCTCTTGTGAGTGTGAAGAGCAAACAGAGGTTTGTCTCATTAATTGATTGATTGATTGAATTTATATACCGCCCTATACCCGGAGGCCTCAGGGTGGTTAATGGAAAAGATCACACTATATAACATAAAAATAAAAACAATAACCCAGTAACACCCCGTCCCCCCCCCAAAACAGCCACATTTTAAGAGGGTATAGGATATTGATTAGGTAAACCAAAGGCCTGTTTAAAAAGGAATGTTTTTGCCTGGCGCCTATAGGTGTACAGTGTAATGAAGGCGCCAGGTGAACTTTCCTGGGGAGAGCATTCTACAGACAGGGAGCCACTGCAGAGAAGGCCCATTCTTGTGTTGCCACCCTCCTGACCTCTCAAGAAGGAGGCATCTTCTGGGATGGGTGCTGCTATCCAGAGTTTCTGCAGGTAATTGTATCAAAAATCCTTTAAAACTTTTTTTTTAAAGTTTTTAAATCTACAACTTTTTAATCTATCATGGGATGCCAGTGTGCCTTTAAATACTGGAGGCCACTGAGAGTTCCAAGTAGGAAGAAGTTAAGATAGCTGGAATTAGACCAGCTGGGGTCAGAGTGACCCAAAAGGCATGGAAATTATATAAATTGCAATCAGTTCCTCTAATAGCGGACCACACAGATGAGTGCCTATGTGGCTGCAGCCTGGAGCCACAGAGAAATGAGATGGAATTATTTGCTTGACGGAATCATTGTGGGTTGCAGGGGCAAATTTTTTTTAACCTCAAATGCAGCCCAATGGAAAAGAAAATGGAAACATAAGAAGAGCATGCTGGACCAAGTCAATGGGAAACCTTCTCCCTTCCAGCAACTGCCATTCAGAAGCACACTGCCTTCAACCATCTGGTTTTATTGATTATACCGACAGGAAAGAGCACAGAAGGTCTCCACCGTTAGCTTGTGAAAGATTATGGTCCTTGTGATTTCGGACTTCTTCCATTCCCCGACATTTCTGTTTTGCTACTTGGTTGTTACATTTTTTGGAAGTACACAAAAGTTAATACAGAAAATTTCAGGATCCTCTCATAAAACCGATATCGACTGTGAGGTAACGCCCCCAAAGATAAAGCTTCATATCGTCTATTTTCAAAATTTCATCCCTGAGGTGGGAGGAAGTGTCCTGGATTTGCACTCCAGCTGTAAAAGGGGGGGAAACATTACTTTTCTTCCCACCAGAGAGATGAACCAATGAAAATGGACCACATGAAGCTTTCTAATTCGGGACGCAAATATTCGAATGTGTCTTGCCACAGACACATTGTCAAAACAGTCCCTCCAACACAAACACACACTCCCCTTAATTATACTCCTTGAAATATGTCAAGGCCCTATAGAGGTTTTTTTATGTTAAAAAAAGAAGAAGAGGGCATTAGTAATGCAGATTTTTTCTCCTGGATGGAATAAGTAGCTCATTTAATATTTATACATTGTTTGGACTGCTCAAAAACTGTTTACCTGGGAGCTTATATTATAATTAGTTTATTTAGAAGAGTGCTCACAGGTGATTAGGAAGAACTGCCAGTTTAATAATGAACCTCAGAGACTGGGCAGGGGGCAATCCTCTTGGGCTGCCCAATCGCCCTGTCTGTTAGAAATAATAGCTCTCCCTCTTCCTCAGATTAATTCAAGGGAGTCGGCGGAACCACTTCAAAGATGGGAGAAATCTATTAAGCTAAAACCATTTTGCAGACAGAAAAAAAGTTAATGAGAAGACTTCATAGAATGGGACACAACAGCAGCAGAGCTGGGTGCCATACATAAAATGCACTGAACAGCAAAAGAAGCATTTTTGTTATTAAGAAAAGTGATGAAAGGACTATTTATGAAGGTTCACACAATCCTTTTAGACAAAAACCAGTTGCCCACATTCTGCCGCCAGACGGGGTCTGGCTTGATTGTTACTGGCTCACTTCAGAATGTCTTCTGAAACTTCATGCACCCTAGTTGTAGCATGAAGTTCCTGGCTTGCATTAAGCCTTAAACTCCCATTATGCCAAAACTTGGAAATTCTGGCTTAATGTCAGTTAGCAAACAAACAAACAAACAAACAAAGCATGATGCAATACAAGCCAGGGTCTTGATAGTGAAGCCAGTGTCCCATTGGAGGGGAGCAAGATGGAGGGGGAAAGGGGAGGAGTTTGGCCCCAAGGCTAATTCTTAGCATCATAAACTCAATGGCCCAGTTCAGACAGTCTTTCCCAGTTTCATAAATCCATGTTTATGAAGCCTTGAATGACTGCCCTAACTGGGCCACTGGCTCCCAATGGCTCAACCCAGATGTTAATTCCTGACATTATAAACCAATGTTTCCCAAACTTGGGTCTCCAGCTGTTTTTGGACTACAATTCCCATCATCCATGGCAACTGGTCTTGCTAGTTAGGGATGGTGGGAGTTGTAGTCCAAAACTGCTGGAGACCCAAGTTTGGGAAGCACTGTTAAACCATGGTTTATGAAGGCAGGCATGTGAAGCCCAAGCTGGGCCACTGAGTCCTCTATAGGAGTGTGCAACAGTTCCTTCCCCTGGGGAACAGGAAAATGTCTTCACAACACCCCACTGGCAAACAAAGAGCTCCCCTGCATATGAGGTGTTGCCCCATACATTTCAACACAGGAAACAAAGCTGCACGAGTTTTCATTTTCACAATTGCAAATTTCATTTTCACAATGCAAAATTGCTCCCTCCATTGAAATGAGGGGAGAAGCTCTCATTTGCTGCCAGAAGCCCTGTGTACTTGTACATATACTGCACATGAGGATTTGAACAGGGACAAACATATATTTACTACTCTGATATTTACAATCATTTTGCTAATACAATGGGAAACACTGTTTTTACCTGTAATTAAAACAGCAACTTTTCTTGCGTACTGGTTTTAACATTATATAGATATATATTGAAAAAGAAAATCCTAGGTGTATAATGTATTTAGAGAAAAGGGTTTCTTAGGATTTTTGTTTACCATTCTCATTGCTATAGTTCATCAGCATGCCACAAAAGACAGTCATGAGCTTCTCACTGGCTGGATCTGTTTTACTGCACAGTGACCTTAAATGGTCTATTACAATCTCTGCCCCACCTGCATGGTCAACTGCGCTTCTGCCCTCATCTGTAAAAAAAAGAGTCAAGTTAAAAATAAAATTAAAAAGGCACTTAAGAGTTCCAAACATAACAATAGTCATAAAAAAGTAGATGGGTCTTGGATAATTAGTGCTTCTGTAATCACAGCATGAACTGGGCAAAGTATTTACACAAGTGCTTAAGGGATAGGCTGCTACAGGCACCTTATTTTAAGGGCAATTTCTTGCAAGACGTAAGCCTGGAGAGAATCCCAAGGCCCATCCTCTCCAGGTCCACTCAACCCTTCCCTCATGCCACCAGCTCTTGCGTTTTCTCTCCACGCAAGTGTGCTGAAGGACAGGGAAATCATTCCTTCACTAGGAAGGCAGAAGATATAGAGCAGCAATGCACTACATTTTCACTTGGAAGTAAATGCCACTGAACTCAATGAAACTTGCTTCTGAGTAGACACAGGATTGCATTGGTGTTTCCTCAGAGCCAAACACAGATAGATGCTGCTTCATAGCAAAAGTTGGTATGGCAACTATGCTTGAGGACCATAAATCAGGTAGACAGGGCCATCTTTTTAAAAAGTTAGTCAATTAGGGGGTAATGGAAATCCACAAAAAGCAGCCTTTCCCTTCTGTCCACAGGAGACAAAAGTATTATGTTCCATGAATGGAATTCCACTCATTCATCTCTGGATCCAACCTGATAAAACTAAATTTGGGGAGAGGAAATTGTTAGAGAGAGTTTGAATGCAAGCTCCAGGTTCAGACCAGTAGTGTGTATCTCTCTTTGAAGGGAAAAAAAGCACACTGTAAACTGAGAATGCCACATGATGCTAATTACAGGCTATCTGCCCTCCCTTTCTGATCCCAAAGTCCCAGAGTATTCCACAAAACATGCTTAGTGATCCCCAGTCAAAACAAGTTCAGAATGTGCTTATTCTTTCCTTGACTGTTACCCTGTCAACTTTAGCAGCCAAGTGAACTCCCACGCAAAACATGTTTCTCTAGCAGCTCGCAAGGTGGTGGTGGTTGTTAAAAAAAAATGCAATAGGTTTTTTTAGAAAGCAAACAACAATATGTACTGCTTGCTTGTAAACACAACAAATTGCTTTCGCAGCTTCAGTTTGCATCACTGCAGTTCCCAATAAAATTCGTCTTGAGAATATTTAAATGTGCACATTGTTCTTAAGGTTTGTGGTTAAGCTCAAGTGATGAGAAATACCACACAGTGATGAGAAAGGTATGCACTTAATATTGGAAATATTGGGGGGGGGGGGCGCTTGAGGGGTGAGACAGCAGCAAGGTCAACATGACACAAATGTAGCAGCAGAGCCAATTCTGCTGGTGCACTGCAAAGGTCTCATTGCCCTTCCACCGCTGCATAGTATATAATGGAGGATCAGTTTTACATTCATTTGTTGGAAACAGAGTCTATTCATAACTGAATGTTTCAGCTAATAGCCATTTAGTTTTCCAGCCTCCTGAACTCTTCTCCCCATCTCATCTTCTCACTGGTCTGACTACTTAAGACATACACCAAAATAGTTGCTATTTATTAACTATTCCATATACTCTCAGGAACAATCAAAGATTTCTAACTCCACTCTCTCAGCTCCACTGTTTGTAGAAGGACTTGATAGAATCAAAGAAAACACTTTCTACAACCATATTCTGCCTGAGATGGCCAAAGAGATCATTTAACTCTGAAAAGACAAGGGTGAGGTTTAAATAAAGTTTTTTCAAAATGTATATACTTCAGGGGTATATAAAATAACACAGTTTCCTTTAGACACAATGAACTTCTAATTCCTTTAAAAAGGGGACACTGGTTGAGTTTTTGATATCTCATCTCTTCAATCTTACTGAACTACTGGACCAAATCTTTCAAAATTCTGTTATTCTTGCTCCTTTCAATTTTTGTTAAGGAATAGGCTATGCTATTTTTTTTAAAAAAATCTGTTAATGTGCTAAATGTTATGCAATGCATTTCTCAGGAGTGAACCAATTAGCTAAACAAACATTTGTGAAAATATGAGCATATTTCCCCACCACCCCCAGAGATGAAATTAAAAACAAAGCGAGGCTCATCGTTCCATTATTTTTACTGAGCAATTTGGACTTTTTTGCATCACTGTGGTGGATCACTTTTAAATTATATTTCTCAGCAGGATACATTTAATAGGACTGGAGAGCAGCAGAAGGAACAAAAATGGTTCTTTAAAAGTATAGATTTCTCCATAATATTCCATATACCTCAAGAATATTTTACTCTTCAAAAGTCTCCCAAAGGAGCTCTTTAGAAGAATTTTAATTCCCCAGAAAAATATATCCAGTCCTAAAAAAGAGTGCCCTGAAAACCTTTACTTGATGATGATTTAGTTATTCTGTTCCAGTTCCACACATTAATGGTGAACTATCAGGGTTGTTTCCTCAGCTTTAATTCTAAGTCAATGCTTGCTTTTGCAAGTTTCTAACATACATATAAAATCAGAAGATTGGAGGGGGGGAGGAAATTCACATGCTTGCAAACCGAGGGTGTCTCCAGAGTTTCAGATTTGGGGCATGTCAATAAAACCTTTTCACGCTGCAAGACTAGACGTGGGAGTGGCTTTTCAAAGCAATGAAACCATAAAATCTTGTTAAGATGCAGTTCTCAGATATCAATGCCCAATAACACAAACTGAAAATCAAACATGCGCCCGCAGTGCAAATATTATCATAGTACCACAAGGACAAGGAACCTCAGGCATGGAGGTCAAATGCACCCCCCCAACCTCTTTGTCTGGCGCTTTGGACTCTCCCACAGCCGGCCCCTCAACTGCCCCATCTCTCCAAAGGCTACAGTGCGGTGGCACTGCAGAACACCCTCCCTCTTGCCTGCCTGGAATATGTCTTCGAATTCTCATAATGATTCTTGCTTGTCTGGATAGAGGATAGAGAGGGGTGCATGTAGAAACTATCCTGTACAAAGCTGAAATGTACATTTCTTCATGCCATGACTGCCTGAAGAAGGAAGAAGAAGAAGAAGAAAGTATTTTGTTCCCTCTCCTCAAGAAAAAGAGAGAAAGAGGCAAAACTTGTTCCCATGTTTTCCGCCAATGAGTTACGTTCTGGTCATTTCCAAAAGTCAGAAATATCCCAGGATTCTAAAGAACTGGTGTCCACAGTTTTCTATCCTGCTTCAAGTTTGCTCTGTTCATAGCAACCAAGATACATCTGAGACAGGCACGGTCCAGAAGTTATTCTGTATAAATAGTGGGTGGGTGGGTGTTAAGCCCCTAACCCCAATGCAAAGTGTTAAAAATTCATTAAAAATTCACTGTATAGTTAACTTACAGTGCAATGAATACATGTCTACTCAAAGCCTCCTTGCGTTTAATGGGGGCTACTCCCAGGTAAATAAATAAATAAATAAATAAATTTTTATTTATACCCCACCCTTCCCGGTTCACAAAACTGGGCTCAGGGTGGCTAACAACAAATTTAAAACACTCAACTGCAATACAACATAGAAGCAGCATAAAATACAGTATAAAAACATGAATAACAATAAAATTCAAAGTTCAAAAATCAATTTGGGGGAAATCCATCCAATAAGCATTAGATAGTCTCCAGGGTAGCTGGCTGAATTGGTCCTACTTGGGCCAGCAAGGAGACCAGGGGAGAATTAGCTGTGGGGTCTCAGAGTGGGTAATCTTCATAAAAGGGTAGGGGGAGGGAAGAGAAGGGAAGGGAAGGGAAGGGAAGGGAAGGGAAGGGAAGGGAAGGGAAGGGAAGGGAAGGAAAATAAAAGATCAGGCTGAATTCAAATTAAAGGCCAGGCAGAATAGCTCTGTCTTACAGGCCGGACGGAAGAAGGTTAAATCCTGCAGGGCCCTAGTCTCATGGGACAGAGCATTCCACCAGGTTGGACCCATCACTGAAAAGGCCCTGGCCCTGGTGGAGGATAGTTTGACTTCCTTAGGGCCTGGGACCTCTAAACTATGGTTATTCATGGACCTTAAGGTCCTCTGCAGGGCATACCAGGAGAGGCAGTCCTGTAAATACGAGGGCCCTAAGCCACAAAGAGCTTTAAAGGTCAAAACCAGCACCTTGAACCTGACCCTATACTCCACTGGGAGCCAGTGCAACTGGTAAAGCACTGGGTGAATATGCTCCCATGGCAGGGACCCCGTGAGGAGCCTCGCTGGAGCATTCTGCACCCGCTGGAGTTTGTGGGACAGTTTCAAGGGCAGCCCCGCATAGAGCAATTTACAGTAGTCAAGCCTGGAGGTGACGGTCGCATGGATCACTGTGGCCAGATCGGGGCGGGAAAGGTAAGGGACCAACTGCTTAACAGTTGATGTAAAACAAATTGGGTATAGGATTACAGTAAGCAGGCTAGATGAAAAGCAACTGAAGCCTTGAAGCTGTGCCTAATTACAATGTGGTGTGATAACTTTTCTCTCCATTATGGTAATGCATGCAAATGCATAATAATGAATTGCTGAGGCCACTGTTGCCCTGCTTCCATTCACCGGGGTGGGGGGGAAATCAGTCATGCTTTTATCCAAAGATAATCAAACTGCTAATTATAATCTTACTTGTCTACAATATATTGTGATAGGGCTAAGTAATTTTAACTACAGCTTTATAAATAAAAGTTTCAAGAAGGAGAATGTACAAATCAAAATTAATTTGCAAGAGAGAGAATAATCTGCTTCATCCACAGGCACTAGGTAACAAGCTCTATATGCATCGAGCGCATAGCCCATTAATGTATGCACTGACACATTTTGTATCTGCTGTCCTCTTTAGTCTTCAAGGGTGGTCTTTGTAGAGCATGCCATCTACATGTACATGGTCTCTACATTCAATTAAAAATATCACACTCTTCTCAACAAGGCCAGGGAGAGAAGAGCACAGAGTGCCATCACTGTAATGTGATACTGTTCGGTATACATTCCCCAGTGACCAGGAGAGGCTCAAATTATCAATACACAACTTCCATGATCTTTTTAGAATTTAATGTGGAAGGTAAAGTGAAAGGGAGGTACGTATTGTTATAAGTTTCAGGGGCCAGAGTCTGTGGGTGCAAGTTACCCATAAATCCTGGAATTAGTAAAAGTCAGAATTAATAAAGGTTTTGTTAATCCATGGTTTCCCAAGTAAAATCAAGTTCACCCCGGGTTGTCAGCAGGGGGCACAGATTTCAAGTTATGCATTTGCACTCAAAACGCACTTCTACATTGCCTAACATTGAGTCTGACTACGCAGCCTGCTTGAACTTGGGAACTTCGGTAAAACATAGTCTTTGCCACTGATCCATAGAGCGTCCCTTTATTTCCAGACACTTAGGTGTAGGTAAATGCACTCCTACGTTTAACGCTGGTTTGCAAAGGAGAGAACAAAACAAAAACAACCGAAACAAAAGGATAGAAAGTGCTGTGGTACCTTAGAAACCCTGATGAAGTCACCGACTGAACAATTAGTCTCTGGGGTTCCACAATACCAGGAAAGATGAAGAGTTATTTTGTGCAAAGAAAATGAGGGGGGTGGGGAGAGAAACCTTGAGTCTCTCTCTTTCTCCTGCCCTTGCTGTTCATTCAGTCCCTGTTTGAAGAGCCATTCCTTCTGCAAGGAGGAGAGATGCTTTCAATGAAAAAAAATGTAAACAAATGAATATCGTTCCTCCACTTCCCTGCCTCGTTCACTGCTGCGATCAAAACAATGTGCAGGAAATGAGAAGGTGTAAGGCCAGGAAGCTTTGCCAGCAGCTTGGGAAACTCAAGTCCTGCAGATGTCCTAGGAGCTGTAGAAAGGATGCTTCATTTATATCACATCTTTTCTCCAAGGATAAAACATGCTGGCTCTGAGTTAGTTCATATTCTTAGGAGCCCACAGTGCAAATATAATACATAGGAGCTGGCAGGCAGAGCCCTCAGTGGCACCTCATCTGCTATGGGTCTGGGACCTGGTCGTCACAGTCAGTGTCAACATAACGGCAGGTGTGGGGGACTCCCTGGTCCTGAATGGGGTAACTGTGCCCCTGAAGGACCAGGTGCACAGCCTGGGAGTCATTCTGGACTCATAGCTATCCATGGAGGTGCAGGTTAATTCTGTGTCCCGGGCAGCTGTCCACCAGCTCCATCTGGTACACTGGCTGAGATCCTACCTGCCCGCGGACTGTCTTGCCAGAGTGGTGCATGCTCTGGTTATCTCCCACTTGGACTACTGCAATGCGCTCTACGTGGGGCTACCTTTGAAGGTGACCTGGAAACTACAACTAATCCAGAATGCGGCAGCTAGACTGGTGACTGGGAGCGGCCACCAAGGTTCCATTGAAAGACCTACATTGGCTCCCAGTATGTTTCTGACCACAATTCAAAGTGTTGGTGCTGACCTTTAAAGCCCTAAATGGCTTCAACCCAGTATACCTGAAGGAGCATCTCCACCCCCATCGTTCAGCCTGAGATCCAGCTTTGAGGGCCTTCTGGGGGTTCTCTCACAGTGAGAAGTGAAGCTACAGGGAACCAGGCAGAGAGCCTTCTCGGTAGTGGTGGCCACCCTGTGGAATGTCCTTGCATCAGATGTCAAGGAAATAAACAACTATCTGACTTTTAGAAGACATCTGAAGGCAGCCCTGTATCGGGAAGTTTTAAATGTTTGATCACATTATTATTATTATTACTACTACTACTATGGGAGCCGCCCAGATGGATGGGGTATAAAAAATAAATTATTATTCTTATTATTATTATTAACCCCATCCTTTATCCTGCAATGTGACTTGAAAAGCCCCCAAATGAAACTCGGATGGGCCTGAAATTGGCAACCACCTCAACTAAGCAGACAGTTACTCAAGAATATTAGAAGGCATCCATGTATATTTAAATATTCTAAAACTGTGCTAGGCTAGGAATTCTAATTCTATTCAGAGCGGGGACAAAGAAGATTTCTTGAAGATAAAAATGTTAAAAGTATATTCCACACAACCCCAAGCATCAAGATAGTTGAATACCAACAGCTAAATACTAAGAATAGCTTCTTCCTCCTTTTGTCAAGATGCCAAATGCTAGGGTAATTTAAAAGATCTCTGCTTTCAAGAAATGCTCATATTTCAGTTGTGGTGAGCCTTGAAGCAAAAAGGCATTTCATAAGAATTAAGTAATTACCAGGAATGTAAGAAGAGTCCTACTGGTTCCATCAAGTCCAGCTTCTCTTTCCCCCAGTGGATAACCGTCAGCTGCTAGGAAACCAGCACCAGGGCATGAAGACAACAGACATCATTTAATGCTGTTCCCCGGAAGATGATTATCAGTAGTACAATGCTTTATGAATCTGGAGTGTCCACATGCCCATGGTAGACCTCCCCTTTGCGAATCTGACCTTTAGAGCCTTCCTGTGACAGCAAATTTCATTAATTATGAATTTTGTGAAGTAGTGCTTTCTTTTGTCTGTACATATCTACATACATCCACTAGCTGAAATGGCATCCAGATGGCAGGAAAATAGCACATGTTCTGTTGTGTTTTTTGGGTACATGGCTGCCATTCTAATCATAAGTGATTTGTGGCTGACAGTATCAAAATTTGACAAGAAGGGTCTGCCGCCATTGCTAATGGAAAATGTCCAGAAACAAATAAGAATCATTTTCTGATTTTAAACAAGAGAATGATTTCTGTAAATACGGTTAATTTTTGTAATCGACCTGGAATTCGCATTTTGATAATGTTGATGGAAGTTTTATAAATGTATATGTGACCACAAACAGGGGGCCTCTGCGATGCTGTAGCTACATCTCTTACAAATACTTTGCATTGAGACTAGTCACACTGCCTACTTGCCACTCTCTGAACAGAGCATAATATTTCTGAAGCTTTACATATTGTGCTGGGCGTCCATCGTCATTTCCATGACAATGAAGCTGAAAACCGAGTCAGCAGCTGGACATCTAAACACATTTTGATGTGTCACAATTCCCAAGCCTGACCAAGACTGCTCCTTTAGGTTGGAAGGGTGCAAGCAAGCAGATACTACGTTAAGGCCTGTTTCAATTCCCTCATAAACCATCCCATTGCTTCAAAGATTCTGTTGGACTCTTCAAGTCTCCTTACTTCTCCCCTTGTTATTTGTCCTTCACCATCATCAACATTTATATGGGGGCAGAGACTACCACATCACAACACACCTAATGCAGGGACTGACTGCCACGTCAAAGCATACAGAAACATAAGCAAATTAGGATCCCACATGGAAAATCTGAGTCACCATGCAAGAATAATTCCAGACTTGACATGGTAAGCCAGTGGTAACAGCAGTAATCGTCAATGCTGCTGTTGATGCTAAAATAAAAATTACTGTTAATAACATGTACTGAGAAATGAGTGTAGAAGTTGAATCACTACACTTCATGTCAGAAATCAAGCAAAGTAAAAAATAAAATTACAAAAATAACATGCCCAATAAGGGAAAACTGATCAATTCTGAGGGGGAAAGATAAAACTTTTGACAGCAAAATGATGATGATCCCATCAGCAATATTCCATTAGCAAGTATACTTTTATTCTTCTCATAATCCTCGTCCAGTGAAACTCTCAGTGACGCAGTCACTCTCTCTTTTTTTGGCCAGGATACTTTGATATTGCTTACTGTGTGCTAGTGAAAAGAATCATGTTTAGAAAAGGGGGCAATTACCATATAGTAACATATAACAGTGTTTTCCGTTTGTGTTTTGATTCCAACTTTCTTTTTGCAGACATCAATATATACATCTACATCATAATAATAAAAATGCATCCTTACCTTTAATATGGGGAAACTAAATCTCTTATATGGGAAAGCTGGTACTATTAAACAGTGGCATTTACAGCAGGAGTGGGAAACCTGTGGCTGTCCAGATATGGTTGTTCTATCAAGTCCCATCAGCTCCAGCAAGCATGGCTAATGATCATGGATGGTGGGAGCAGAAGAGACTTGCTGTTTGGGGTGGAACTGCTATGCTAGCTTCCCAGCAGGTGGGTTGTTGTGCTTACTGGCAAGGAAAGAGGCAAGACAGTGCAAATACACCAGCAGGGAACACCCCCCCCCAGCTGCCTCACCCCTCTTCTTCCCAGCAAGCAACAGCAAGTCACCTGCTGGGAAGCTAGCACAGCTGCTCTACCACACCTGGTGAGTTACCTGAATGTGATTTGTAGTGCAGAAATGTCTGAAGAACCTCAGGTTCCGCAGCTCTGATTTACAGTCTGTCTAGTAAACCAGAAATTTCAGGCTTCTAAACGGAAGGGTTTACTTCAAAATGGAGCACCCAGGATAGCTGTGCAGGTTGCACATCTACAATTTATAACATATGTCGGAACAATAGCGTCATCTGAACAGTAGAAATCTATTCTACCTGCAAAAATTGTGAGGCGGTCATCGAAATGTGTTGCCTACATGCAACTGATGTGTTGGGGGCTGCAACATGATGGATACTGAGGACAGCCAAGCGTCAACTATATAGGGTTGTGATTTATAGACCTGACTGTTTCAGGCCTCCCATTTCCTCTAACCTTCTGCTACCAAGCAGGACTGTCTATATGCCAGACACTGTTAATTCATACTACCAGTATGCAGGTGCACTAGACAATGGTGCCAGCAATTCACTTGTGATGCCAAATGTAGTAATCAGTGAGAACCCAAATGTGAATCTAAATGTGAGCTTTATTATCAGTGTAGGGAGGGGGGGTGGGGAGAACGGCACATCTTCCCCATTAGCATTAGCTACAGAAACAAAATCAGGATTTTGCAGTTTTTTATTTATTTAAAAAAGAAACAGCGGGGGGGAAAGAAAAAGAAGCAGCGATTTTACCTATGTCCACAAAACCCCACCATATTTGCCAATGATTTGGCTGCTTCTATGAAAAAATGGGACTTTTGACAGCCTGTCATTCAAGCAAGGCTTAATTGTGACAGCACCCACAGATGTCTTGCAGAAATCGGCACCGCTGACAACAAAACAAGAAAAAATGAACAACAAGAACCAGTCTTTTTTTAATAACCAAAAATAAAAAAATAAAAACAAAACACTGGTATTTGAACACTTACGGCTGTCGTAGCATATGTTGCCCAAGGCACGTCCTGTTTGAAGAAGCACGTCCTGGTCTTTGCAGTTTAAAAGCTGCACCAGAGGTGGGATCAAGCCAGCATCCACACACGGGTTCCTCATAAATTCTACAAGCCACAGAGAGAGGTTTAATTAAAGGCTAGTTGATGAGGATTGATTATTTCTTGTTAAAGAGAGCCATTTTTCCTTCAGCAAATGTTTTCCTTTCCAAATTCACACATACCAGAAGCACTGCAGCTGCTTCTCTGTATGAGAACTAATTTATGTACAGACAAAAAAACAGTCTAGTTCCAACAGCAGCAACAAAAGCACCCCAGGAATTATGGGCAAGTTCCAAATTCTACATATTGACTGCCCGCTGCAGATTCCTTTGGTGAGAATAAAAAGTATTTTAAATATCCTCCATTATATTAAAAAAAAATAAACCTAAACATTAAAACACCAAGCATATACTGGGAGCAATAAACACAGGCAAGAAAGCACCAGCAACTTTTCTTCTGCTCACTCCTGTTCACTAAAGAGGACCTAAATAACCCAGTTAAAGGAAACCTGATATAAAGGCTGCTGCATCCCTGTGTCCAAAGAAAACCTCTTGCTTCTGTACAGGATCTTATTTAAACCACAGAGGAAAGTTAAAGCAATTTTCAAAGCTATAGCTGAAAGCAGGCAGTGGGCTGCACATTATACTTCTTCAAGGGTCTAGGTAGTAATAAGAGTCAATTTCTTCCAAGAGGTTAGATGGATGGACTTAGACAAAGACCCTGGGGTCTCCCCACCTAACCATGGCAGGCTTCTAGAAAGTCATTTGGTGTTCTTTTTAGAAAACAAAAGGCAATGGGAGAAATAATATTAATACTTAGCATTTGTACAGTACCTTCAAGTGTTCAATGCACTTCACATGTATTATCTAATTGTAATCCTTGCAGCAACCCTGCAATGATTATTATTTTTTTGGTTACGTAATCAATGTGCTTTACAAGTACTGTATGTATGTGACCACATAAAAGCCTGGAGAGCAACCTGCACAGGAATGAAATCACCACACATTGTTTCTGGCAACTGGGATCCCTACTTCTAGTAGCTAGTCCTTCTGCAAGAAAAGGGCAGGCAGTCAGCAACAGCAGTGACACTGTTGTGGCCCAGGTGGTCCACGCTTCAGAAGTTCTGCATATCCACACTACATTTAAAGCACATGGTTCTCGCTTTCCACCCCAAAGAATTGTGGGAACTGTAGTTTGTTATTGAGTGTTTTTGGCGGGGGGCGGAGAAGCCATGTGCTTTAAATATAGAGTATGGATGTGACAGTTCTGGGCACCACGATTTAAGAAGCTGGAACATGTGCAGAGGAGGGCAACCAAGATTGTAAAGTCTGGGTATGTTTAGCCTGGAAAAGAGGAGACTGAGAGGAGATATGATAGCCATCTTCAGATATCTAAAGGGCTGCCACATGGAAGATGGAGCAAGGTTGTTTCTCCTGCTCCAGAGGGTAGGACCTGAACCAACAGCTTCAAGTTAAAAGAAGAGATTCTGACTGAACATCAGGAAGAACTCTGATGGTAAGAGCTGTTCAACAATGGAATGGACTCCCATGAGAGGTGGTGGAGTCCTTCCATGGACGGTTTTTAAGCAGAGGTTGGATGGCCATCTGTAATGGATGATTTAGCTGAGATTTCTGCATTGCAGGAGGTTGGACTAGATGACCCCCAGGGTGCCTTCCAACTCTACAATTCTATTGTCCAGACTTGTGCCATGAAGAGGGCACTTCGGTGCTGCAAACAAAATGGCAGGACGTGCTTCTTCACTTTAATGCTCACCTAGAGGCAATGGCCATCCACTCTGAATAAGTAGCTAATTTTGAGGCTGGGCTTGTGCTTAGGAATACATGGATGTTTGCTATCGAACAACTTTTGTCTCTGTAAAAAAAAGGTCTGAATAATTTAGAACTGAACATCTAAAAAAAATGTGCATGTGCCAATGTGCAGCACCTGCTAAAATGAGTCACAGGAGCTGAATGTGGCCTTTGGCAGCTTTGAATACATAGTTAATAAATTGCTGTCTCCTTGCAGGGCAATTTGTTCTGGGAAGCTGTGGCAATTTAGACATGATGCATTCAGTTAAAAAGGAGGACTAGAATTTCAGAACCACAGTCTTGAGTACAGGGTGGAAACTGACTGCTTTGTTTTCCAAACAAGAATCTTAAAAAAAACCCCAACAAACCACAAGTAATTATTTCTCTTCCATCACATCTCCTCAAGAGCAATATTTCGAACTGCCTCTGCTGCCCAGTCCATTACAACCTGCTAATTCATGGGAAAGGAAGAGAGGCATCACTTTGTGGAACCTCAAGCAATGATAAGGCATCTTGAAATGAGCTGTACATTCAAATCTCTGCAAGTTACCAGAGCAACGTTAGACCTGTTTCATTTCCAACCATCTCCTATGAGATTTGTGCTAGTGCTCGGCGCAAAAGTCAGAGCAGCCCAGGGAGAATAACAGGAGCTTGCAGCAGCTTAAGAGACAGCATCATGAGATATTTGGGATCAGCATGCTAGGCCCTTCTGAAAATCCCAGCAGCGACAGCTTCACTCATGTCTTCTTTTACAGTATACACTTGTGATATTGGAATGACCCTAGTAGACCTTTTGGGAAAAATTAAAGGCTTGGCAAAACAGCAATAGGCTTTTATGACAAGTGGCTTCTTGGAGTGGGGATAAATGTATATATGAATAAGTTGAAAATGAATGCAAAATTAGTGTATTAATACAACGTATGGTGTTAAAATAAAGTTCACCAGACATGCACAAATGTGCCTGCAGTCACACCTGCAAATGCAACTGTGAAAGTCTTGTCATTTAGCTTTGCCTAATAAAAAAACACATCGCGGGTTTTTCACAACAGTTAGCATTATAAAATAATTGCAACTCTGAAGTGCTTTGATGTATCTGGCAAATGGATGACTAAGAACTAATATATTATCAAGGCAGAACAGAACAAAAAAAATAAAGAGTGCAGTGGAAGGGAAAGAAGAGAGAAATGAAAAGCATCTATTCTATAAAATGAAAACATAAATGAAGTAAAACATACTGACAAGTGAGCTGCAAAACTGAAGATGTTCCAGGAGAAAAGGCCTTGTGGAAAACCTCACCATTTTTGGCTACTTCTGCTATGACGTTAGCTATTTTTGCAGTGCAGGAGGACTGCGGAGTCAACAGACTTGCAAACACTTGGAGGATCCCACTTTTCTGGATTTTTTCACTTGTCTCTGTATCTGAAAAGAGAGGAATAGATGCAAAACAGAATTGAGTGGTAAGTAGCGGGTTAATGAAAAGGTATTGAAAGCTTCACACCTAAAACGAAATTCCAAATCTTGACACCAAAACCAAAGAATGACTTTGTGCCATTAGTTTGGAGAGAAGGTTAGGTGGCATGACAGAACTGTATAAAATTCTGCAAGCTTTTTCTCCTACTCTCACACTAGAAAACTTGAGGATGTCCAAGGAAGCTGGACAATTCAGGGAAGACAAAAGGACAGACTTCTTCACACAGTGTGTAGCTGAACTATGGAATTTGCTTCTGCAAACCGGGATGGCCTCCAACTTAGATGGCTTGAAAATTAGGCAAATTAATAGAGGATGAGGCTATCAATGGCTACTAACCCTGATGGCTATGTTCCACCTCCACTGTCCAAGGCAGTATGAGCCTGAGTATCAGCTGCTGGAAACCAGAGGAAGAGACAGTGCTGCTGCACTTATGTAGGTCCTGCTTGCAGGCATCCCATGGGCATCTAAGTCAACAATTCTGAGAACGAGATCCTGGAACAGATGGGCCACTGGCCTGATCCAGAAGGTTCTTCTTGTGAAACCCAAAGAGGCAGATGTTTCAATGATGCATTGCTATTTAAGAACTGTCTTTTTGTTTACATAGGAAGCTGTCCTACATACCAAGTCATCGGACTATTCAGCCCTGCATTGTCTACAAGGGCAGCTGCTTCTCCAGGGTCTTAGGTGGAGGTCTCTCCCATCACCTACGACCTGATTTTTTTTTACCTGGAAATGCCAAGGACTGAACCTGGAACTTGCGGCACACAAATAATGTGCTTTACCATAGATCTATGGTCCCTACCCTATAAGGAGCACCATGACATCCAGCAGGGCCTAGTGAGCAGAGGAAGCTTTGAAATCATTTATAGTTAATATTGCAGGACAAATGTGGTGGTGTTAAATCACCTTCCACATATATATGCGCAAAATATAACTAAATAACAGTTAAAAAACAGCACCAAAGAATAGCAGGTGATGAATTTTAAAACAATTCAAAATGGATGCCCATGGAAGAGACCTGTCCTCAACCTGGGAAGCTCTGATGGAACAAAACCGTCATCAATTGTTTCCAGAAAATGCAGATAGTGGGCACTCATCGTATCTGGACAAAAATGCTGGTCAATCAAACAGGGGCAGCCACACTGAAGGCCCTGTGCTGAGTTACATTGGAACAGAACTCTGGTATCACTGGAACTCAAAGAAGCAGCACTCCTGTGGATTTCAGTGACCTACTGGTAACCAAATAACCCGGTATAAGTAGTAGAAAAATAGATGGGTACTCCTACTGTGCATATAAAAGGAGAAAGTCAGGACAAAACTAGAAGCTAGGGGAAAGCCCTGAAAGAGCCATTAGGGGAGTTGTGGTTCAATGGATAACAGTAACTGCGGATTCAAGGTGCATTAGACTAGTTTTACTCAGGTATAGTAACTTCCTGCACTTCCTCCTAGATTCTCAAAGGGGTGCTTTACTTACACAAAACCTCTGTGAGGTAAGGTAAATGCTGGATTTCCCCAAGGCTACTGAGTGAGATTCAGAACTTAGTAGTAATGCAAATGTTCTGCTTTTAAATCCACCATTCCAGCTACTGAGATGAGGTAGGTCAGATTTCCATCTTCAGAATTCTGAGGATGCAGGTAAAGAGCAAAGCTCAAAGGCTACCTGTGGTGTCTTATTTCATCTACTTTCAGAATAACATAGCCCCAATATGTTAAATAGCCTTAGGCTCAGACATATGCTGAATATTCTGAATTTTTAAAAAATAAGACACAGACATTTTGTAATCACAATAGAGGTAAAAAGCAGCTTCTCTCTCTACTCAGGAGTCCAACTACATTCAGCAAGGCTTACTTACAGGAGCGCATGCAGCCTTAGTTGTGTTTTGCTTTTGGGGCACCCCCGTTCCCCATGAAGGGTGCACACACAGCAAGCCCGGCACACAGGGTATTGTATTTGCATAAACAGGGTCACAGCAGATTCTACCACAGCTCTCCATCTCCCTTCTCACACCTTGGCCTCTTCTGCACAGCACATACCTTGTTCTCTGTGTTAGGGGTAATGTAACTTAAACATAGTAAGCAACTATTGTGCACATTCACCAGGAATCATAGAGAGTGTGCACATAATCTGTCAATTAAGAGCAATTGTGTACATTTTCCGGTCAGTATACATAATCTTCAGCAGACTTTGTGGAACGTGCGAAGACAATGAATTTTATATATTCTCTGGTCATTATGCAAATCTCAAACAATTCCCTCTTCACAGACAGATTAGGTGCACATTCTGTGTGAAGCCTAGTAAATGTGCACAATGGCCAGTTATTATGCACATTGACCACTTAACTTACATATATACCCACATTCACTGAACTGATGCCAATTTCAGTACTTCAGAAATAATGGGCTTTTTCAAAGAAAAGTCTAGAAATATACAAATTTCCAGTAATAAATAAGAGAGAAAACACATGCAAATATTTGCCACAATGAGTTCACAATGAGAGAAATGGATGCTTTAAATTTCAGTGTCTGAACTACAAAAAGTTACAGGGTTTTGTGTTTTGTATTGCCCCCCATTTCTTTAAGAGGAATTGACTGGACACAATCTACTGGGAGTTTTTCTTGCAGGCAGTTGCCTTGTGCAACTCCTATTCTTTTCAATAAGAGGAACAGATGAGTGATTCCCATACTGTAGGGATTGTTTGTACAATCTGGTCCCTACCCTATTACTTACAATTAGCATGCAAGATGCAATAATATGATCCCACCCACTGCACCACTGAGAACCTTAACACAGTATTGACTTGCTTTTATCACCCACGGTTTGACGGACTTGTTAACTGTGCGAATTAAATCAATGGTATAAAATGTATCCTGAAAAGCAGCGAAGAAAATAAAATTAAACTGTTGCCTCAGGTTAGTTTTGTGCAGCAGGGATGCTCTGATTTATTTGACTGAGATCAGCAAACACCAGTAAGACAGAATGACTCAGACTCAAAAGGACTTCTAAAAGAAAATGGAATGCCAGATCTCCTCCTCTTAGAATAAGAGGGCATGCAAAGAAAACTAACATTTTGGCAGACTTATTTCTTCCAGTAAAGATCATCTGACAGCTGCTGAAGTGGGAAGCTTCAGCTATGTGGGTCCTGCACAGCTTTTTACACTCACACACTAAATCTGAAGCATGGCAAACCTTCATGAAAAACACACACAGACATAACAGTATGGGACAAACTCAAGTCAATATCATTATTTTGGTCTGTGCAGACCCACAAGGCAGAGGTAGAGAACCTTTTTGTACTTCTGAAGAAGGAAGCCTGTTGATGCTGCTGCTGTTGTTGTGTAGGCTTCCTGAGGGATTTAGAACCCAGATCTTCCTGCATAAGGAACCTCCTTGAGTGCAGCAGGTTCTCTGCCAGTTGTGTAGTAGCAAATTAGGAAGTGCAGGGTCTCATCATGACTATCACAGGCACGCCCCTCTAAGATTATACAATAATATACTAATGATTAGAGATACATTGCAAGGATCAGTGCAGATCTCCGGGTGTTGCCCTTTAGCTAGTGCACATACATGGACAAATGATTTTGAGTGCTTCAATATCTCTTTTTAGAGTGATGCAAGTTCTGTTTTATGAAACGGAACTTGCATATCATTCTCTTGAAACTGAAGCACCTTGTGTTTTCAGTGTTCCTAAATGTTTAGCTCTGGGTAAAGGACCCCGGGATGGTTAAGTCCAGTCAAAGGCGACTATGGGGTGCAGTGCTCATCTTGCTTCAGGCTGAGGGAGCCGGCGTTTGTCCACAGCTTTCTGGGTCATGTGGCGAGCATGACTAAACCGCTTCTGGCGCAACGGGACACTGTGCCAGAGTGCACGGAAATGCCGTTTACCTTCCCATCACAGCAGTACATAGCCAGTGTGGTGTAATGGTTAAGAGCGGTAAACTTGTAATCTGGTGAACCGGGTTTGCGTCTTCGCTCCTCCACATGCAGCTGCTGGGTGACCTTGGGCTAGTTTCACTTCTTTGAAGTCTCTCAGCCCCACTCACCTCACAGAGTGTTTGTTGTGGGGGAGAAAGGGAAAAGAGAATGTTAGCCGCTTTAAGACTCCTTTGGGTAGTGATAAAGCGGGATATCAAATCCAAACTCTTCTTCATCATCTACTTGCACTGGTATGCTTTCGAACTGCTAGGTTGGCAGAAGCTGGGACAGAGAAAAGGGAGCATACAGTAGCTAAAAAACTCCCTTTCATGCAGGTTGAGTGGTTCTAGGACACTGTAGACAGGGACCCTTCTGCAGAAACAGGAACAGGTATTTGATCCCAGACAACCCCAAACCACTACGCCACTGCAATGTGGACCTACATGAGGAGGGAGGATCAATGGGCTCATTCCCACCTCTATCCCTCACACAGAAAGGAAAATACATAGCAGGGAGAATGAATGAATAAAGATTCTTCAGAAATGAGTATTCTCACAGCAGAAGCAACTGGAAATGGAAATGGGAACAATGCTGGCGGGTGGAAAGAGGAGAAGGACAGGGAAAGAGAAACATGACAGGATCAGCTGTGTTTTAGAGGCAGTGCCCTTAGGCGCTTAAATAGTCCTTATTTAACCGCTGAAATATTTAAAAACATTCCTTCTTATTCTTCACTTGCAGATTTGAAAAACACACGGACCAAGGTCATGCTGCAATGAAGGTCTGAAGCCATAAGGAACAGGCTTTAACAAATAAAAATATATAAACAATGGTGACGTTTTGTGTGACAGAAGGCAGACTGGAACCAAATCTCGTAGGGACCTGGTTGAGGTGAGGTGGGTTGGGAATGTGAAGTGAAACAGGAGCACTGCCTGACAAAATGAGCTCCTCTGTGTTACAGAGGCTGAGTCACACAGTATAGGGGCAGAAGACCAAGGAACCAAGAGTAATAACGAAAAAACGAGCTGGGAAGAAATGCGACCTTCCCCAACCTTGGGCCCTCCAGATGTTCTGGATTACAATTGTTATTTGCTTGCTTGTTTGTTTAATTTGTATACTGCCCTTCATCCATAGATTTCAGGGCAGTGCACAACATAACATTACAATATTAAAAACAAGCAATACATAATAATAATAAGCTGAAAACAAACCAATAATCCTGCCTCCCACAACACATTTAGAAGGTTGTAGAGGAATGCTTCTGCATGGCACCTAAATGCATTCCACAAACAGGGAGCCACTGCAGAAAAGGCCCTGTTCTCATGTTGCCACCCTCCGTACCTCTCATGGAGGCAGCACATGAAAAAGTGCCTCAGAAGATGATCTCACAGTCCAGATCAATTCACACGGAGAGAGGTGCTCCTTGAGGTATTGTGGTCCTAAGCTGTTCTGAGGCTTTATGGGTCAAAACAAGCACTTTACAACAGACTGGTGCTGGTGCATGCTGTAGCGCAGACCTTCGGGTTCTCCACTTTACCACCATTGTAAAGGCCTCCAGAGTTGTGCCTAGTTGGACCTTGATGCATCCTGTGCGACAGATGAACTAGTGGTGTAGCAGAATCCAGTCCAAGAACTGGCTGAAGCTCCCAGTTCTAATCTATTTGCCACAAATTCAACCCATGATCTCGCAGCCTCAGTCCCCCTTGCTCCACCAGCAATATCGGGGAGCAGATAGCCCTGCCTTAGAAACTTGCTGTAAGGCTATACATGCAACACTTCAAAATATTAGTTATTTGTGTTTATGAACTGGGAATATCATCATATGGTATGGGCACCTGTCTATGGAGATTATGTTGGGACACAGTAAGAACGCTGGTCTATCTAGCCCAGCAGCTGGTCCTATCTAGACAGCTCTCCATAGTTTCAGGCAGACAACCATCCTAGCCCCACCTGAAGATACTGGGAACTGAGCTTGGGATCTGTAGCATGAAAAGCAGATGCTCTACCACCAGGCTGCAGCTCTTCTCCCAGAAGGGTGCTAGAAATAGTCTGAAAATAATCACGGTGCTATTCTCTGCAAACATCTATCTGCTGACAAATGACTGATAAATGCTGGAGGCTAAGACTCCAGCCAGAATGTCTTGCAACAGCTTACAAATGTGCTGTGTGTGTGTGGGGGGGTGTTATTAAATATGTTTTTACTAACGTGAAGAGTGGCCTTTTTCTATTTCCCCTTTGACAGGCAATGAAGACCAGTTTAGCAGCCTTTTGCTATAGATTAATATTGTTGCTGCCCCTGCTAATGCAACGCCCAATTTGTAAGTGTCTGACAACTTTTAAGCAACTTCTTGGTAGGATTATCAGCACTGCTTTTTTATTAAATTCATACTGAGTGCAGTAGCCTAATCCTTACCATATCTCATCCCTGCAGCAACCGGCTGAAACATTTCCAGTTTAGCTAGAACCAGAGGAGAGACAAGAGGGCATTCAAGACCCATTATTCTTCCTCTAAAATCTGATGGGGCAAGTCAACGAGGGAAATCTGGAATAATGATGGACATTTCTGCCTTCTAGCCACTGCTGTAAACATTGACTCAGACTGCTAGTCCAGAGGGGTTCATCAGCATAATGCAATCTGACCTGATGAGCAACACTGCCTGCTGATTTTCACCCATGTGCTTGCTTTTATGTAACCAAACTTGTGAACCCAAAATGCCAACAATGGAGGACTGTTGCTCAAAGCCTCTCTGCGTTTTTCTCCTTTGTGAAGCCTTGAGTGATTGGATGCTTTCTTATTAATAAGTGTCCTTTGGCTTTCCACCCATGCAAAGGCTGATTTGAAACTTGGCAAACCTATGGAAAGGACCACACATACATGTGCTTGTACACACACACACACACTAACAAAGAGAATTCCAGAACTACTACTTTGACAATGTGGAGCATGATATTTGGCCTCAAAAACTCTTGAGTCTTCATTTCTAGAATATTTGGTTTGGCTGCAAATAATCTAGGTACAACGGCACTGTAGGAAATGACACTTACTCCAAACTTTCAAACATGCATTATTTAGAATAACCACTAAATACATTTTTACATCTAAGCCAAGATGGCAAAATACTAAATCTAGTTGTCTACTGTCATGTGATTCTCTCTTAGGAGTCTCCTTATCCCTACTACTTATAGGTTATGATTACTTTCTTGAAAATCTAATTTCCGAAGAATGCTCTAATGCAGGTATGGGGGAACTTTTGGCACTCTAGATACTGCACATCTTTTACCATCCCTGGCTACTGGCCATGCTTGCTAGGGCAACATCTGGTCGGCCAAAGGTTTCCCACTCCTGCTCTGAAGGTTAAATATGTAGTGCCATCTCTGAAGCTAAGCCCATCTGGGCATTGCTAGTACCTAGACAGGAAACTAGTGGAGACAATGGGATTATAATCAACCTTATACACAAAGCCAATAAAGTTACCACCTGTTTTGTTTTGCTTTTTAAATTAACCAGCCTACCACTCCTCATCAGCCAACATGTTTCCTTGGTGGCCACAGAAAAGATGCTTCCTTTCACTTGCAGCCAGCATGGAACACAGTAGACTGAGATATGGGGGGGGGGGCAGGGCAATTTCTCCACCTGCCTGCTCACTCAGTTGCATGAAATTCTAGTGAGTAGTTAGATACAAGGCTGCATACCGGGGGTGCCTAACCTGGTGTCCTCCAGATCTTCCTGGACTCCAACTCTTATCCGCGGCAGCCAGATTGGCCAATGGTCAGGAATGATGAAGATCATAGATTAGTCGGAGGGGGCAGTCACAGATTAGTCACCCCTGTACACCATGTGAGGAAACTGCTTTTATTCCAGTTCCATCCTCAACAAATGCTTTGTAAACAGCAGCAGCATTGTGACATGCTATAAACCAGTGCTAAGTGTAGTTTATACCGCTGCTCTGGCTGTGCTATGCCTATTGTAAAAATGCTAGCACTGATGTAGCCAGAGGATACAGCATCCACCTTAAAATTGAGTCATCCATACCCAGGTTCCCTCCCCCGCCCAGCCCAGTTTTATTAACCCAGAAATATGTGTGATTTATCCCTTTAGAGGGGAAAGAAAGTATGCACCATAATTGCAAAGGTGTTCCAAATCTATAGCAAACGCTGCAGAAAATTATCTTGGCTTCATCATATCCCTCCAACGTGCACTTATCAAAGGAGAAGAGGACGAATGTATAAAAAAGTTATGATCAACACGATGTAACACATTCATCTTGCTCTTTTAGCAACTGGGGAGGGGGGGGGCTTGGCAGAAAAAGGAGACCTGTGACCTAGCATAAAAATGAGAGAAGTGTGCAGTGACGACGACAATGTGATAAGGTATCTGACCCACTCACCTTTTGCCCCCCCAGCCTATATGAAGGAAACGCATCTGTGTAAGATTGCATCTGAAAATGTAAGTTGCTTGAAAGAGCCAGTTATTCTATTTCCTATTTACTGTTTCCAATTGTACACTACTGGCTATAAGAAGGTACTGTTAAACCTCAGCTATAATCCAGTGAGTCATAGGGGCGTAGGGGGCCTCAAATGTGGGTGCATAACATTGCTCACTATAAGTAGGGAGTATTCCCCAACTTAGAAGAGGGCAACTCACAAAACATATGGACCTTTCTTCAGACCATGCTCGTTTTCTTTAACACACTGTATTCTAGCAGAAATATTTAACCACATGCATAATTATCACTAAAATCATGTTGAATATAATTGAGGAAAAAATAGTAATAATGCCATTCAGTGTCATGGCATTTCAGTGGTTGTCAATTAGGTGGTCGTCAATTAGGAGGAGTAGCATTAGTTTTTACTCCAATATACCACCCCCTCCCAACAAGTACTGTCAAAGTTTTATACGAAACACCAAGTCTTGGGGTGCAATAAATATCCCTCAAGAGCTGGATGCAAGAATCATTTTAATGGAGAAATTAATACTGCATTTCATTTCATTACTGCAACATAAACTCCTTAATACTATGTAAAATGGCAGACTTCAGAAGTGTCTATGTGGGCAGGGTGTGGAAGGAAAGAAGAGGAACACCCCATATCAAATGTTGAGGATATGGGCACATTTGAACCTGGACCTTCAGGCTGAAGAATTCACAAAGGCACTTTCCCATCAAAGGACTGTATGTGCCTTGCCTGCTTTTCTTTATAACTCAAAACTCAATCTAAAAATGGAAAAAAAATAATAATCTGAACACTTACCCTGCCACAACCCATTCTGACATTATAGGAAGGTTTCAGGATCTGAAACTCAAGGCCTTCACCATAACTTGACCAAAAGTGAAATAAGAACAGGCACAGAGAACATAGGTTTAAATTGGCTCCTCCATGGCTTTTTATTGGATGCCCACTATGTAAAGAGACCCAACTTCACTCCCCAGGTAACTTAATACAAAGTGAAGGAGCATTTGTACCCAGAATGGATTTCATGGAAGGGATGTTCTTCCCTCCACTGTAGTAAAAGACAAATGTAGTAAAGTGACCATGACAGATGGTACGTAAGGTGCCTGAAAGCTATGACCCAGGGGATAGCAACAATGGATTATGCTAGAAGCCTCTTCCCTTGCAATGGGTGCAGGTCCTGCTATCTGCCTTTCCCTGACCCACGGCATCATGGACCTGCTACTTAGGAGAACAATAGCCAGCGTAGTGTGTGAGAGCACAAAACTAGAGTCAGAAACTGTTCTGTGCTGGATTCTAAAGCTGTGATGAATGGAAGAGCAAGAGCTTTTGGGGCGTTAATGCTGTGAGCCCTTCCATCCTATGCTCAGGTTGTGTATATATGTAAATAAAACCATATATCCTAAAGACTTCATTCCTTCATTCTAAGGAAGCTGAACCCTGGAGAAGAACTTGGTGTCTCTCAAAGCTCAGAGATTGGGATGCAGTGTAATATTGCTTCATTTTGTTTATTTTTGCTGTTGTTTCAACCAACATGGTAATATCAACCACCCAAAAAGAATATACATCATATACAATATATAAATAAATACAACATTAAAACACAATAGCAACCAACAGATGATGATGATGACAGATACAAACTAATTTCAGACAACACAACACAACACAACGCTTGGTGAAAAACATGATTGCAAAACTACTTGTAACACACCCAGAAACGTTGAACAGAAGATATTGCATAGCTAAACTGGGGATGCGGGGAGAATGGACAAAAAGATGAAACACACATCTACTGTCAATGTCGCACATTCGTACTCAATCTTCTTTCTTTGTTAAAAAGGACACACATAACCTTACAAGTTTAAACACAAAGGGTACTCATTCTTCAAAACTAAACTGTGATCTGCATTACAAATGCAAGCTCACAAGATGGCACTTAGGAAGGTTTTCACAAGCACGTAATATCTCTGTATTTCTCTTCTTCCAGAGAGTTCTATGCCAATGCTTCGTTTGCTTTCTCTCAGAGGCTGCTTGGATTCCTAACTGATCGATATAAGAACACCTGACCCTGTACTGTGGGTTTTTACATCTTAAGTTCACACACATCTCCTGTTTCAGAGCCAATAATGGTGGGGAGAGAGGAAACTAATGGGGGTGGGGGGAGGAGAGAACACTACACACTCAACTGCTTATGGCAGGGGTAGGCAACCTAAGGCCCGGATGCGGCCCAATAACCTTCTAAATCCAGCCCACAGACGGTCGGGGAATCAGTGTATTTTTACATGAGTAGAATGTGTCCTTTTATTTAAAATGCATTTCTGGGTTATCTGTGGGGCATAGGAATTCGTTCATCCCCCCCCCAAATATAGCCTGGCCCACCACATGGTTTGAGGGAAGGTGGACCGGCCCACGGCTGAAAAAGTTTGCTGACCCCTGGCTTACGGCATAGTGATTATTTCCTTGATATCAACAGGCTGCAACAATAGAGTGGTGGGGGTAGCAGGAGGTATGACTTCCTCAAACATTATTTAAAGTCCTTTCCCTAGATTCTCAGCTTGCATTTAAAAGACAAAAAACCAAATTTCACAGGTTTCCCACCCCCACCACAGAAATGCAAGGAAACGAGCACTGACAGAATTCCATTCCATTTCATTCCTCAGTAAAAAGTAACTATGATCCCACCTTCTATTGCGAAGTATTGGAAGACACAAGATCTACCCACCCGGGAAGAATGGCAGGTGAAGTTGATGGACTACATGGAACTGGCGGAAATGACGGGCAGAATCCGAGACCAGGGAGAAGAGTCGGTGGAAGAAGATTGGAAAAAGTTTAAAGACTATTTACAGAAATACTGTAAAATTAATGAATGTTAGAAAAAAGTGGGAATGAAGTTATATGGCTTTAGTAGAAATGTTATAAGGAATTAAGTATAAATAGATTATTAGACTATTAAAGGAAAAAATCAGGTTAGAATATGTTAAGATAATTTTAGGATAGAAAACAGAGGAAGATGGAAAGGAATTGCCTGGCCAGCACTGCAAGGTACTTTGATAACTGGCACTTAGAAGTCATGGAATAAGAGGAGAGATTATTTTATGGGTCAGTAACTGGTTAAGGAACAGGAAGCAAAGAATAGGAATAATGGGTAGTTCTTCCAATGTAAGGAATGACAGAATAGTAGAGTTGGAAGGAACCAGGAGGCTCATCTAATCCAAACTCTTGCAATGCAGGAATCTTTCACCCAACATGGGGCTCAAACCCACAACCCTGAGATTAACAAGAGTCTCAAGATCTACCAACCAAAGAGTGGAGTTCCCCATGGATCAGCATTGGGACCTTTGCTTTTTAAGCTGTTTGTCAATGTTAGGGATAAACAATGAGGTAGGCCAAGTTTGCTGCTGACACCAATTTGTTCAAAATGGTTAAAACAAAATCGGTAGTGAAATGGCAAATGTGATCCACTGTAAGCAAATGTAAAACAATGTACACTGAGGCAAAACAACAACCTTAATGTGGCTCAATCATCACTTGTTTTCTGGTGAGTGGTAAAATCTTGATTGTTTAAAAATGGATTCTGGTACAGATGTTTAAGGATCAGTTGCTGGTCTCCCCCCCCCCCCCCCGAGCTGTGCTGTCGTTTAAAACCACAGTTTATACCATTTTTATTTCTGCATTTTACTTTACAGTGTATTCCTCTTTACTGTTTTGCTATTTTAATTCAGAATCAAAAACATGGGGTATTAAATGCAGTAAATACAATAATAAAACCGAGCAGAGCCTTTTTGAATAGTTAGAAAGATCTAGCACCCATTCCAACTAAATCTGTTAATTCCCCGCACCCGGCATGTCATATTTTGCAGGCTCTGCCAATGCAAGCTATCTTTCTCACCCTGTTAAGACACACACACACACATACACATCCTAGTTCATTTGAAGTTGAGCATGTGCGTTTGAGAGTGAGAGACAGACGCCTGCCCACAGCTGTCACAGTCAGCCCTACCGCAGGAAGCACAAAGTAATGCAGCAATTCCACCGTTGGAAAGAGAACACCCATCTGTTGTTCCCTGGAAAATTCCTGGAGGCTAGATGTGTGTGAAACGCCCTCGTTATAAGCCTTTTGTTTGGTACAGATAGCACTACAGAATATGGAAGGTAATGAGCCACAGGGGAGACCAACTAGGAAAAGGGCAGATGAGAATCCATCAAACCAGACCTTCTTTTGCTTTCCTTGCTCAGGAAGGGGGATTAACAACATGTAAGGGAACTTTTGGGACCCAACAAGATTGTTAAACTACTGGAAATGCCAGACATTTTCTTTTTAGGCTAGTCAGAGGATTTCATTAAAAGAATTTTTCTGTCTCTGTTGGAGCATTGGTGACTTATGAAAGTCACACAAAGGCCAAAGGTTGGAATAATCTTCTAATCCGGAATCTCTATAGTTACTAGGGTGAGCAGCCTATTACCTCAGGTCTGAAAACCAGCATCTTGAATTAAGTGCAGATACTCCAGCAGTTAGTATCCAATTCCATGTGCCAACTCTATGACGTAACATTGGCAAGAATAAGGAACAAGGTTTTTACAAGGTCTGGTTCAGTTCCCTTTAAATATTTCAGTGTAGTACAGTATCATATCAAAATAATTTCTTTAATTTGCAGAATATGGATAGATATCTTCTCAAAACGGGAGCAAGCACATAAAGTTATACTGAGGACAATCCTAGATGCAATCTAGAATCGCCGTTCAAACCGAGTGCTGGAGAAGACTTGTTTATGATTATATTTTGGGAATGATACATTTTCTTATGTAGCTAGACTGTTTTATACTTTCTGGGTGTCCCATGCTCATATTATAAAGTAGTTGTGCTCTATGTTACAATTCAAGCACTGCTAGGAGTTGTTTCTTTTTGTTTTCCAACATGTTTCTTACCAATAAAAAATTCAGTGTGGTGCGAGCAAATTTTATTCTGAAAGTGAAGCCCAGAGGAAAAAAGTTTGACAACCACTGCTTTAAAATCTTATAAGGCAGAAAGCAATTACAGTGGTGCCTTGGGTTACAGACGCTTCAGGTTACAGACTCTGCTAACCCATAAATAGTACCTGGGGGTAAGAACTTTGCTTCAGGATGACAACAGAAATCGTGCTCTGGCAGCGCGGCAGCAGTGGGGGGGGGGCCACTAGCTAAAGTGGTACCTCAGGTTAAGAACAGTTTCAGGTTAAGAATGGACCTCCAGAATGAATTAAGTTCTTAACCCGAGGTACCACTGTAATAAAAATAAAATAAAATAAAATGGAGGCAGAAGCAACAACAATAACACAAAATAAAGTACCGTAGACTCGGAGATACGGCAACAGAATAAATTCACAAAGATCTTGGAAGAACAACAGTTTTAACCAATGCTAGTCCAATCAGAGTAGACTCATTAGAGTTAACATACATGACTAACTTAGGTTCATTAATTTAAATGGGTCTTGTCTGAGTAGAATGTAGCTGGATACAACCCAGTGTTTTTATCTAGCACCCAAAAGGCTGAAAAGAGTAGGTACCAGCTGTGGACCCCTGGTAGAGTGTTTCACAAGCAGTCCACCACCACCAAGGAGACTCTGCGCTTGGTCACTACCAACTTCAACTCAGAACAAGGAATGTTCAAATAGAGACAGCTAGTTTTGACTGCTAGAAGCTACCATAGTCTGAAGGGCAGGATAAAAATGGTTTAAATAAAAGGAAATTATATCCTTCAAAATAAGTTTTTGTTAACAGGAGACTTTAATTTTGTTTCTTTGTAAATGAGCCAGAATTTAAGATTTAACTCTCCATTCAAGACTCATCCGGTGTCTTAAAAAAACAAAAAACCCTTCATTGACACAATATTAAACCTATGGGAAACAGGACAAACTTGGTTGGCTTGGCCAATTATAAGTTTTCAGATTGATGATTCAGTTGATGGCTGACCATCTTGGCACCATGAGCTGATGGCTGTTTGAGAGTTTGGTCCCAGTAGGAGATGTTTCCATAACTGAGATTAATATGTTAGCAGCCTCATTAGGAGGCCAAGCTGTAAAACTGAGGACAAAAATGTTCCAACAAATAATTCAGTATCTTCCATGACTGATACTTCCAAGGCCTGAATTTTCAGGAGCAACTGTTGTCCAGATAAGATGGGGTGGAATTGCATGGGGCGATCAAACTGTATAATGACAATTTTTAGCACCTTCTAACAAGAAAGGATTCATTATGGCAACCAATACATTAGACACAGCTGGAGCATTACATGCAGAGTTCAAGAAAGGTATTTGGGAAGGGAGCCTGGTTCAGCGGCACAGCAAATGCTCTGCATGTAAAAAGGCCTCCAATTCAATCACTGTCAACTGCCTGAAATGCTAGAGAGCTGTTGCCAGTCACCAAGCTGAATTTATTTATTTTGTTATTGTTACATTTATACCCCACCCTTCTTCCAAGGAGCTCAAGGTGGCATACATGGTTCCCGCCCCCTATTTTTATCCTTAAAACAACTTTGCAAGGTAGGCTATTCTGAGAGATAGTTACTAACCCAAGGTTCACCCAGTGAGCTTCAGGACCAAGCGAGTATTGGAACCCTGGTATAATGTAGTTTCCTGTAAGACATTACTAGGAGAAATATCTCCATTTTGAACTATGTAAACCAGGCGTAGGCAAACTCGGCCCTCCAGATGTTTTGGGACTACAACTCCCACCATCTCTAGCTAACAGGACCAGTGGTCAGGGATGGTGGGAGTTGTAGTCCCAAAACATCTGGAGGGCCGAGTTTGTCTATGCCTGACGTAAACAAAATAATTTCTCTTTTCCTTCAAAGTTAAATTGCGGACCATCCGTTGATTCAATTTAGTAATAGCCAGTATTGACAAGGTATTGCTCTTATCCTGCCAGTGTTTTCAGTAAATGAGTGAAGTCAAGAAATGATTTGTTTGGACACCAGAAGGGAATCCCCGAGGTCCTCCACAGCATGGAAATACAGTTATGGAAAGATCAGCAGGATCCACCCATTTGCTGCTTGGTTTGTTTTATTTTGCTGCCTGCCAACCACGTGGAGCCATCAGTGAGCAGGCACTTGAGAGCCTTCAAAAAATATTTTGTGCTGAGGTGGGGGGGGGGGGAGTGGGCGAACTTCCTATTGCTCATTTTGCTGCCTACTTTTATATGTCCCAAAGCTCAGGAGTGGAGAGGAAGGATGATGATGATGATGATGATGAAAATAGTGTGAGGTGGGGGAGGCTGAAACTGGTTAACTGGGGCTAAAAAAGGTGGGCATACTTTTACTTCCTCCAAATCTGGTTGCCCCAGCAGGGGAAGCCAAACTCTCTTCCCTTCTTCCCTTCCAGAGAAAGGAACGTAGCAACAGAACCCAGAGAGGGCATCAGTCAACCGTTAGGCGTGGAGGAGCCAGAGTCAGATGAGGAGCTCACAGTCTGGTCACTCAGGACCTGGCCGCAGACTCATGGGAACAGATGCATCTTTGCCGACTCAGTGAGTGTCTGCAGTCTTGGCAGTCTTGCAAGACACGAGAGCCTCACAAGTGAGCACGCCTTGCCACATCTTCAGAAGAGTAGCAGATGGACATGCCGCCTTGTGAGGACAACTCTGCTGCTTCCTTCAGGTCCGACCTCCCTCCCTTGATCCTGAACTCCTTAAACTCGGGCTGCTGCTTCAAGCTGGACGGGAGCCAGGACAGTTGCACAGAAGAGCTAGCACACAGCTGCTCGAGGAACGTTTTGAAAATCTGGGGGTGGGCGAAGAAATGCAGGAATACCCCTGTTGCGGCTGTATTTGTTTTGCTGCCTACAGTAGGCAGCTGCTGGAGATGGTCCTCAGCTGAGTATGTGGGTGTGTTGAAAAGGATATGGCTTCTGTTGTTGCTGAATGCCCTACAGTGGGGACTACTCCAAAATGGCTGGAATGGGGAAGCCCAGTACAGAGGCACCTTCGTTATTATCACCATCATCATTCTCACTCTTTTCCTGATTGTTCCAAAATTCTTGGGGGGGGGGAGAGACCCAGTGCAAAGGCATCATTATTATCACATCGTCTTCACCTTTCTGCTGCTTCTGCCCAAGGGGCAGTGCAGTGCAGTGCAAAGACCTCATCATCATCATCATCATTATCAGCTTTTCTCCATTCCCAAATTGTTGGGTTTTTGTTGGGGTGGGCATTTCAGAAGCATCATTATCACCACCTTTTTCTCCTGCCTGGCCCACAGGAGGGATCACCCCCAAATTGTTTGGGGAGGAGACAATACACTCCGCAGACAGAAACATTATTATGTCTCCTAAATTCCCCTACTTTTGAGATGCATATAGATGACATTCAGCCTCGAACACCACACTAGTCTAGGCCAGCAGTGTTCAATTACTGCTCTGGTGAGTTGACTTTCATGTACTTTCTGCTTATTTTCCATGTATTTCTTTTCTGTCCCACAAAGATGATGATGATGATGATGATAATGATAATAATAATAACAACAACAACAACAACAACAACAACAACAACAATGCAGCCAGCATTATTTGTGACTATCTGTGACTCCACAATTGCATTTTCTCATTTTCTCATACAGAATTCTAGGGATTGGTGTCACAAAATTATTCTGAAAGCTTTTCAACTTAATAATAAAACACAGATCTTAAAAAAGTGGAGGGACAGACTTTTGGGTGCAGTGGAGACTTGGGGTGTAGGTTTATCTGCAGGCCCATAGTCAAGCTGTTGTTGATTTCCGGGTTTTAGTTTTCTTGTTTCTAAAGTCTCCCTCACCCTCTGCTATTTCTGTTCAACGTAAACAGCTATTGCGCCAGTTCCACTTACAGATTTATTCCATTTGATACACTTATTACCTCCATAATCATTTATTGATTGAATCATATGGTATGAAATTGGAGGGAACAATAAAACTTACTGTTTTGAGCCAGAGCTTGAAGCAGACAGTCCAAGCACCCCTCCAAGCTATCAGCTGTGCTGTCAACAGCTGTTATCTTCAGCTTCTTCAAGGCATCGCTTAGATTATCTGCTTGGATAACATGAAGGAGAAAGCAAAATCAGTGTCCTGGTCTGTCAATTGTAGCTTATGGGCTTAAAGTGCAAATCAACATAGATAAGGTGATGCCAACAAGTGCGCCGACAAAAGACATTGACTATTTTATCTCTCCCATTCCCTGATGCCAACAGGGCAAAGACTCTCTTTAGCTGGGGGGGGGGGGGGAGAGAAACAGACCCACAGCAGCCAGTTGGCTACAGGCCACACACTCACTTCCACCACTACTACCAAGTCACACAACAAGCAAAAGGCATTCTAAACTCGGTATTAGGGCAATACTTTTATTAGGGCAACAAAAATGCCACAAAACACTGGGCATTTTGAGTTCTTCAGACTCTTCATCAGGCTAGATTAGGAGCAGCGACTCCAACCCTGGTTTGAAGAGCCATTTGGCGCCTAGCTTATATATCCGAGTTTCTTACACTGGAGATAACTGACAGTGGAACCATGAAGTCTGCACTCAGTCACTGTTCCTTCTTCCAAGCAGCCTTTGGTGCAACCAGAAACCTGCCTAGCACCCAACGCCTCATTTTAATGTGCTACCTTCTCCCACACTGCAATTTAAGGACTATGACCAGATGCAGGCTCCATGGTTTCACCATCAGCCTATTTTCTTTCCCCCTCTCCTTTGTCTTATTTCTAGCCTGGTGAAGAACTCAAAAGTTTGCACACTATAGTTATTATATTCTGATATGACATTGATTCTAGAATTTTTGATTTATTTATTACATTGATATCATCACTTTCATCCAAAGACTTAAAGTTAGCCTATATTGTGCTCTCTCACACAATAATTGATTATACAGGACTAAAGCTGGAATCAGAAAATATTATTTGTAGTTATTTATTTTTTAAAAAAATCTTCACCATCATAGAAGTCATCTCATACATTGACCCTGTACAAGGGTAGCTATATTGAGGTTAACCCTAACCCTATAACATAACCAATTATTACAGAATCAATTGCCAAACACAACTGTATAGTTGCTGTGTTCTGGATACAGAAGCAAGTGAGCTACTTTTTTCCATTTTGTGTGAGAATGAGGAAGCTTTCAGGAATGAAAAAGAAAGAAGCCAAGAAGTCCCAATGATGAAACGAATACTCTGCCCCCTAATCATGTTTTAAAATAGGTTTTCTGTGGATGCACATTTACGTTCCCATAAAGCATGCCTGGCACTAGCACCTTAAATATTCTGTTTATTCAAGAGGCATAGTAAGTGCTAACAGCTGCAGCTTAGTCGTTGTTTTTCCTTCTCTTTGCCAGATGATGACTAACCTTACATATGAATGGCTTAGCCTTTTAAAAAGACACAAGGAATAATTCAGATTCCATGCCCACTAAGACTGTAATCCTAACTCTCCTTATTTGGAAGAAAGTCCTATTGAAACTGAAGGGGAATGAAATGCACACCACAGTGCTAAGTCAGCAAAGCAGAGATATGTCTCCCCCCAAACAATGATAAATACCTCCTATATCTGCTAAGTAACACAATTATTATCCTAATCCAAATCCTGCCATATGACAACTTTGTGGTATGTCTATCTCTTGCAAATGCCAAGGCATGTGAACAACAAAAGTGTAAAGCATTTATTTGTTTATATTTAAAGTATTTTATGCAGTATTCAGGGTAAAAACCATTCCAAGGTAGTTTACAGTGCATAAAATACATAGAAAATTATCTATAAGAAAACAACCAGCAAAATAGTAAACAAGACAGCAGGGGACATCTGTCATTGTAACTCAGCTCAAAAAACATTTTAAACCATTTCAAAATCAGCATAATAAAGCAATCAAGAAAAACAATCAGTTCTTAAACCTTGATTAAGGGGACATTTTCACCTCAGCAGGGGGACGCGGGTGGCGCTGTGGGTAAAACCTCAGCGCCTAGGACTTGCCGATCGCATGGTCAGCGGTTCGAATCCCCGCGGCGGGGTGCGCTCCCGTCGTTCGGTCCCAGCGCCTGCCAACCTAGCAGTTCGAAAGCACCTCCGGGTGCAAGTAGATAAATAGGGACCGCTTACCAGCGGGAAGGTAAACGGCGTTCCGTGTGCTGCGCTGGCTCGCCAGATGCAGCTTGTCACGCTGGCCACGTGACCCGGAAGTGTCTGCGGACAGCGCTGGCTCCCGGCCTATAGAGTGAGATGAGCGCACAACCCTAGAGTCTGGCAAGACTGGCCCGTATGGGCAGGGGTACCTTTACCTTTACCTTCACCTCAGCATTCCACAGCCAGCAGGTTAAAATATGTCTGTATTTGGATAATAGTAATGCCTATACACATTAGGTAAGTATATGGAATTGGAATTGTTAGCTTGAATAATGATATAGTACACCTTTTATTTTTATTTTATTCAATTAAGCTGTTCCTGAAGAAGATGAAGAAGAACTCCATAGCTACAGGATTGCTAACCAATGGGGCATCCACATGAGGCAATCTAAGATATAGTTGCTTCAATTCCACTTCTTCCTTGCTGTAGATAATTGAACAGTCTCATTTCCTTCGGTGTCTCATATATTTTGAGAGATTCGTAATGGGAGTCCAGTTCAAAGTGACGCACTAGATCAAACAAGTCAGAAGCTCATGGCTTCTTCGGTTGCATTGCACTCCCACCCCTCAGTATTAAACTCTTCCCCCAAAGCTTCCTTCCACTTCTCCTTGTGGCTGATAAGCAACCATCCTGTGTTCTGCTGAGTGCTTGCTAAAAGACAGGGATGATTGGCTGATGTATTTCCTCAAAGTGACTCGAAATGTTTTCCTGAATTGGTAATTTACCTGCTGGTAGAGTCTGGAACCAGTGATTTATAGGGGTGTGTGTGTCCGTCTCAAGAAAAAAAACAGTATGGAGCAGTCTGAATTTAGGATGAGGCAGAGAATGGCAGAGGAAGCAGATGTTTACAGCTGGAGTTAGCTAAAACTGGGTGCAGCTTTTGCTGCAACAATTGTTCTTTCAGAATCTGATGCAAGATTAGAAGTTGGGCTACCAGCTTTAGAAGCCATAAATTCTCTTTTAGAGGAAATTACACACTGTTGCATTCTGGACTTGCTGCTGCTTGGGGAAATAAGGAGCATGTAACCACAAAGCCTAGGGTTTGCCGATCAGAAGGCTGGCAGTTCGATTCCCTGCGACGGGGTGAGCTCCCGTTGCTCGGTCCCTGCTCCTGCCAACCTAGCAGTTCAAAAGCATGAAGTGCAAATAAATAAATAGGTACTGCTCTGGTGGGAAGGTAAACGGTGTTTCCGTGCGTTGCTCTGGTTCGCCAGAAGCAGCTTAGTCATGCTGGCCACATGACCCGGTAGCTGTACGCCAGCTCCCTTGGCCAATAAAGCGAGATGAGCGCCGCAACCTCAGAGTCATCCACGACTGGACCTAATGGTCAGGGGTCCCTTTACCTTTACCTAAAACTATCAAGGATACATATCAAACTTTGCCTTGTTTCCGCAACTTGGTCTCAGATACACCACAATCAAACAACAACACCCAAAAGTCCTTTGCGTTGATGTCCGGTATGGGACCCCCGTATAATACTTTAAAAATTAATTCTGATGTTGCAGAAACGAATTGCTCCAACAAGAAGGCAAGCAGGTAGATTTCTACCTAACAGAAAGATAGAACTGCCAAAATCAAAACAAAGCACAACAATGAAAGAGGCTTGTTTTATAGTATTCCCTCATGCAGAAAGGATCTGGGTTGTATTTTGAGAAAGAGCATATGCCATGAGAAGCATCCTTGTAATTATTCAAATATTATTCCAGTTCTCTAAAGGTACTGAAAGAAGATTCCAAGCACATCTTAATGCAGCAATGTATCTCCTCCAGCTCCCCAAAGTGTTAGTTATGAAAAGCATTTTCACTCCTGTTTTAAGCATCACAAAGGAGTGATATAACAGACCACTAGAGGTGTCTGAGGAAGCAAAAAATTCACTGGCCAGTACCTTTGCAGCGGAAGTCTGAAAGCATCAATTTGGATGAGGTAGGGGAGGGTGGAGTATAAATAAATTATTATTATTATTATTATTATTATTATTATTATTATTATTATTATTATTGGTGTCAGCTAGGGTGCCCACCCCCAAAGCCCACTCTGTCAGGGAAAATTGATTACTTATCAAGACATATGAAAATCAATCTGTTCCTCACCCCAGAACTACTATACATCTTCTAGTCCTTGAAGTGCCTCTCTGCAACCTACCTAGAATCTGAGTTGAAATGTGGACCTCTGATGTCATCAAATCCTCAGAAGTCCTGATACAGACTGGGCCACCTGCAATTTGCATTTTCGAAAAAAAATTGTTTTGGAGTTTTTGGCAATGCAAATTGCAGGCATGCAGAGCAGTTTAGATTAGGACTACTGGGTGGAAGCAAACGATCAAACCTCCTCTACTTCCCCATTTCAAAGCCCTTTTGCAAACAGTCTTTTGCTGCTCTTTAAACTTTCAAAAACTGTCACATTTGGCCCAATAGGAGATAAGGTATGCTGCCCAGAAAAGGTATTTTCCACTCTGATGAACACAATACAGAGTTAGAATGGGAAGGTCAGCTTCCTATTTGACTTAACTAAAAGATCAGTCCAGAAACATCCAATATTACTGGATATACCGCATTTTTCGCCCTATAGGACGCACTTTTCCCCCTCCAAAAATAAAGGGGAAATGTGTGTGCGTCCTATGGGCCGAATGCAGGCTTTCGCTGAAGCCTGGAGAGTGAGAGGGGTCGGTGTGCACTGACCCCTCTCGCTCTCCAGGCATCGGTGCGCACCGACCCCTCTCGCTCTCCAGGCTTCAGGAAGCTATCCACAAGCCTTGGGAACCTGGCGGGAGTGCCTGCCGGGCTCCCAAGGCCTGCTGGCAGCAGCCTGCAGCCCGAAGCACGGGGCACGCTCCGGAGCGAGCCCCGCGCTTCGCACAGATGTCTGCAAGCCTTGCGAGCCCAGAAGGAGTTCCCGCCGGGCTTGCAAGGCTTGCGGATAGCAGCCTGTTCTGGGGGCTGGGGTCGGGGGAAGCTTGGGCTTCCCCCGCCCCAGCCCCGCGGCTGGGGGGAAAAATATTTATTTATTTTTATTTCCCCCCCAAAAAAAAACGAGGTGCGCCCTACGGGCCAGTGCACCCTATAGGGCGAAAAATACGGTATTTCTCCTTTTAAATTGATGTGAGCAACTTTGGAAGACAATTAGCTGAAAATTGGAATACACATAGAATACATAATAATATATTTACCTATAATAGTAAATAAATATAAGTCTGTCAATCCAAGTAGTAAGTGGCCAATCTTGACTACTCCAGAACTGCTACAAGAAGACATGCCTTCTTATCATGCCTCTACTGCAGAGAAGTTTTTTATGTTCCTAGAGGTGTCAAGATAATGTTCCCGTCTGCTTTCTGAATTCAGAGGCAATGTATCTGACTTGGCTTATCTGCCAATTTGGCTGCAATGAATTCTTGCTTAAGAAAGCTGCAGGGCTTGAAAACTTTGTGGCACTGTCAGAAATATACTGGCGTTTTCAGCTACAAAAACCATTTCCCCAGGAAAATAATATTGAGAGAAGTTGAGTGTCCGTTCCAGATAAGGATGCTCTCTGTCCGTTAATTTTCTGAGCAGAGTAAAATGGGGAGTTATTTTATATATACTTCATACATGCTACCCCAATAAACAGTCTTGTATAGTTACAGTATTTCCTGTCTAATTTATCTTCATGAAAAACTATCCGTGAGGTAGGTTAGGCTAACAGACAGTGACACGCAAAAGAACACCCAGTGAATTTCATGGCTGAATCAGAATTTAAATGAGGCGGCTGAGAAGGCATAGCCTCATTAGTACATGCAACTCTACAGACGAATATCAGGGTTAATAAAACTACAGTTAATGATCGTGTTTTATTTTAATAATGATCTCCTCTCTGCTTCATGAGATAAAAAGTGGTTAGAGGACGAAAGTGTTAGGTAGCAAGAACATGTCAAGAGTAGGGTGGTAACAAGGCGGGTGTAATGAAAACAATGGAAAAAAACACACAAATTCTTAAAGGGCCAGTGTGGTGTAGTGGTTAAGAGCGGTAGTCTCGTAATCTGGGGAACCGGATTCGCGTCTCCGCTCCTCCACATGCAGCTGCTGGGCCAGTCACACTTCTCTGAAGTCTCTCAGCCCCACTCACCTCACGGAGTGTTTGTTGTGGGGGAGGAAGGGAAAGGAGAATGTTAGCCGCTTTGAGACTCCTGAAGGGGAGTGAAAGGCGGGATATCAAATCCAAACTCTTCTTCTTCTTCTCTTATCCATGGAAATAAAATGCATTCTGTTGCAATTTATAAATAATAATTATAGGTCACAAAACAACAATATAAAGGACTGGATCCAAAGATGTGCAATCAGAACTTTGCTTGTGCAGCAGAGTTGTTTTACTTCCTAGTCCTGCTGTGATGTCTTACCCTCTTCAGGATCATAAAACAAGAATAACATGAGGTATAATGCAGTAGAGGTCTAGACTTGGAAGACAGAATCAGATGAAATTGTGGGACAGCAACCCTATGCCAGCAGCAGTGCCGTCCACTCATGCAAAGGATGTTCAATATCCCAGCCAAGGAATTCGCTGATACTATCAACATGCAGCACTGATCACACTTTAATGGCCTTGTTCAGACACATTAACAGCCTTGTGAACAAGTGTCTGGCTCATGCACTCCCTCATCCAATCTTCGCTTCTGGCATGGCCACAAGAAGATCAGAAACCTCTGCTTCTGCTTTCAGTTACCCAAAGCTTGGCGTTACATCCAAACACTAAACTGTGGTTAGCTTTAACTATGGTTTACTGAAACACGCCAGCTTCATAAACCACACGACTTGTTCCAGTATGCCATAATTTAAGACTATCCACAGTTTGCTGAGCTTAAGACATACGTAATGCTAAACTGTGGTTAGTTAAAAACTGAAGCAAAACATTCTGATCTTCTTGTGGCCAAGGACAAGGGGTCACAAGTCCTTCAAATAAACACACTTTGGGATTATGTCCAAACACGGCTATTGCTTCACTAATATAACAAGCTTGAAATCAGAAGCAGAAATACTGGTAGTCATCAAAAGGATTATAAATAATTTATGCCACTTAGAATATATTGTTCTCTCTATAAAAGACATACAAGGTGTAATGCAACAAACATGACAATAAAAGCTGAAGGGTCTGTGTAGCTTTTCTGGTAAACAAAAAGAGAATGAAGAATTTTACTTTGCCTAATGTCTTATAGCTTGCTTATTGGAGAACAGCAAACATCAGCAACCTTGCAAATGAGCTTAGAAAAGTTACAACCAAAGTGGTTGCTAGCTCTACCAAAAAATGTCCAAGGCAATATTTATTGGGCTAATCCCCATTTCTGAGTGAGAGATTAGCCATTATTATTATTATTATTCCTCCTAGATTTCATCTACTGGATTTTAACTGGATATTTTATGTTTGTTTTCAATCAAACATTACCCTCTAGTCAAGCTTTCATTTTTCAGAGTCTTGGGGATTTTCATTTATTTAAGTAAATAAAATTGGCACAGCCATGTTTATTTGCTTTGCAAGATATATACATCTTAAATCGAGCAACAACAACAAAGCTCTGGAGAAACAGGGGGCATGGGCAGATTGCTAATTGGGGTTTGGGGAATGCTTTTTAAACTGGCATTAGGAACAAAAGGCGTCTGCAATGGGTAAAGACAATCTAAAATCCTTTGTAATCATAGCTAAATCTACATCAGAATAAATTGCTCACAACAAAAGACTCTTCAGCAGGTAGTAATCAATCAGCCATGGTAAGCAAAGAAGGAGGGATGCAGTCTACAGATCTTAGGTACAGAATTAGTTTCATTAAATAGCGAGGGCATGAGCAATGCACTGCTTGTTGTCATTTGGGGGAAAAACAAAACTATTCTGATGTATCCCAATGGATAGACCTTTCATTGCTAGAATAATAATCTATAGAACTATAGCAAAGAATCTGTATCTCTATGCCAGACTCTTCACCGAAGGAATTATGCAAATACAGGCACAGCAAAAAGAGATCCATTTTCAGGCATTCACAAATGTGGACATGCTGGTGGAAACATGCCAGAATTAGTGAAACCAACAACATGTAAATTCTCTCTGGCTTCATTCTTTCCTCAGGGGACAGCCCAGCTAATTATCATCTTCTGCAGAAGAAACATGTTTTAAGGTACAGTGCTGTGATTCATTTCACCACATAAGAACTGTGAAGTTGCCAGCTAAGGAATCATCTTAGCTTTTAAGGAATCGTCTTAGCAAAGAAAATGATAGCTGCAGACAAGGGCTGTTATCACAAGCCATTCCCCTCCATTATGGGAAAATGCAAAACCAGGGTGCAACTTCAACAACGTCTCATACCTCACAAAAAAACAAAACAAGATATTATTTCAGATTTGAGCTAGCCAAGCACCAAAGTAAGCTGGATTTTGGGTAGTTAGCTTCTTCCTGCTGAGACTACTAAAGAATATAAATGAATATGGGTGGAATTGCCAACTTCCACTAAAAATTAAAACAAAAAAATAGCATATACTCATTTAGCATCACAAAGTCTGCCACCACACATATACACACACTTACTTATTTCTGCAATCTATCATTGATTCTGAAGTTCTAATGCCACAGGTGAACTTACAGGCTACTCCTCAATGTTACAGCTTTTGTCACTTATGCACACCATCAGTTACACTAAGGATGGGGAACCTGTGGCCCTTCAGATGTGGTTCCCTCTTATTAACCTATCAAAGATCTGGAGCAGCTACTAACTGAGCAGACAGGTGACTGTATTCTTTCTCAAAGCAGTGGCACATGGGACAAATTTGGCCATGCACAGGTTTCCAATTTGGTTCACGAGGCCATTTCCCTCCAAACAGGGCCACCAGCCCCACACCTGATGTGACATTAGATGTGGGGCTGGTTAAGAAGTGGATGGATTGGCTGCATGACCAAGTTCCCTGCAGAAAGGAGTCATGCCAGCCTTATGCTCATCACTCTGCCAGGTCTATGTGCAAAGGTTGCCAAGCGCCAACTGTCTGTTAAGTGTCTGGGAACTGCTGCATAAGGGATTTTTTTTTATTTTTTAAAAATTGTAATGCCTCGTATTTTTTTCCATGTAACATTTTTACAAATCCGTTTCATTTGTTGAGACATTAGGGGGAGAAGAAAAAAAAGGGAGGAAGGGGGGTGGAGGGAGGGAAGATGGATGGGGGTGGGGTCAGGTGGCGATGTTTCTATTATGCTTAATGTATGGAGAGTTTGGTGTCAGCGTTGCTTGTGTTGTTCACTTGTGTTCCTTTGGTGGTGAGAGAGGTTGGGTTTGGCCTTGGGTGTGACTGTTTGTTTGTGATTGGCTGTGGTGATCTTTGCTTTCGTGTGTGAGTGGAGTGGGTGGGTGTTTTGGATCAGGTTGGCCATATTGATTTGTATGCTGTTGGTGGATTATTGTCATTGTCTTGTTGGGCTGTATATGTGATAAAGGGGAGCCTTCTTCTGTTTGTCCCCGTGTCAGTTTCAGTTTATTGGTTGGTTAATTTTTCTAGTAGGGCTGTTTCCCATACTATTTGGTACCATTGGTCCATGTTTACGCCTGTTGTTTTTTTTTAAATAAATTTTTATTGAAGTTTTACAAAAAAAAAAAAACAATTCACAGAATAAAAAGCCATAGATAAAAATAAACATTACAAAAAAGGAGAACACAAAGAATACACAAAAGAAAAACAACAGCTAATTAAGAAAAGCTAAATTTAGAATAAGAAATAAAACAAATCCATTTTTCCCAGTATCCTCAAATTCATGTGCTTATGTTCTTGACCTCCTCACACCTCCCCCCTTTTGTATTCCCGTTTACATACTTGATTCAGCAAATTCTTACCCTTTTTCAAATATTTTAACTTTATACCATAACATATTATACGTCGATATTTTTAACCATTTATCAATACCTTTTTTTACATAATCTTATTAACTTTTGTCACTAATTACCATTTATTACCAATCCAAGCATAATTTTAACCTTCATTAATTTTATAGTATTTCTGAAGATAGTCTTTAAATTTCTTCCAGTCTTCTTCCACCAACTCTTCTCCCAGGTCTCGGATTCTGCCAGTCATTTCCGCTAATTCCATATAATCCATCAGCTTCATCTGCCACTCTTCCAGGGTGGGTAGCTCTTGTGTCTTCCAATACTTTGCGATGAGAATTCTTGCTGCTGTTGTTGCATACATGAAGAAAGTTCTGTCCTTCTTTGGCACCAATTGGCCGACCATGCCCAAGAGAAAGGCCTCTGGCTTCTTAAGGAATGTATATTTAAATATTTTTTTCATTTCGTTATAAATCATCTCCCAGAAGGCCTTAATCTTTGGGCATGTCCACCAAAGGTGAAAGAATGTTCCTTCATTTTCTTTACACTTCCAACATTTATTGTCGGGCAAATGATAGATTTTTGCAAGCTTGACTGGTGTCATGTACCACCTGTATATCATTTTCATAATATTCTCTCTTAGGGCATTACATGCCGTAAATTTCATACCTGTGGTCCACAACTTTTCCCAGTCAGCAAACATGATGTTATGACCAACATCTTGTGCCCATTTAATCATAGCAGATTTAACTGTTTCATCCTGCGTGTTCCATTTTAGCAGCAAGTTATACATTCTTGAAAGTGTTTTAGTTTTGGGTTCTAACAATTCAGTTTCCAATTGGTCCATGTTTACTCCTGACAGGTCTCTCCAGTGTCTGGTTATGGTGTTTCTGGCTGCTGAAAGTAGGTGGGTTATGAGTTCCTGCATAAGGGAATTTGATAGGTGGGTAGAACCAACCCACTTATCAATCGTCTGACAGGCAAGTGACTGACAGGCAGGGTTGCCCACCTATCTGTCATACCAAGGACTTGTCTACTACATGGAGCAACTTAAAATGGCCTTCATGTGTAAGCTCCACTCACTTTGCACCTTAATTTTTTTGGCAATGGTTGTCACTCAGTGACAGAGCATCTGTCTAGCCTACCTGGCCTACATAAGGTCCAGGTTCAATACCAGTCTTCTCCAGGTAAGGCTGTGAGAGACCCCTGACTGAACCCCTGTTGCCCGTTAGTGTAGACAAAACTGAGGTGGATGGACCATTGGTCTAGCTCAGTTTAAGGCAGATTCCGATGTTGTTAGGTTAGACATCTGGTAGTTCTATACTGTCTACACTGCCTGCAGTTTGAGGCAGCGGTCTCCCTCAGCCCCAACAGGGTGTTTGTCCACCCTGGTGTATAGAAAATTATGGCCCATCACACAATGCCTTCATCACTATACAACACCGAAGTCTGTTTTCCATTGCAGGAGCATACTGCATCTGTATGAAAATGCCCAACTGATAGGATCAACCCAAGGCTTTCCTGGGAATAAAGCTTCTATTAAACTTTCAAACAAGAGTGGTTCAAAGCTTCACTCCAATCAAATGATGAAATTAAAGTGATCCTTTAAAATCCCCAGTATTAACCCTATTTCATTCTTTCCCCGTAACTTTACTGATATCCTATTAAATCTCTGCAGTTCTAAGTGGCCATTAACCTTCCGGATACATCTGCAGTTTCATTTCAAGAGAGCTGTATGATGCCAAAAGCAAGTGATAGTGATTATTTTCAGAAAACACGTTCCAGCCCACATGCGCAGCTGGGTGAATCACCACACTTCAATATTCGAGATTTTATTTTTTTAAAGCTGGCTGATAAATGTTTGAGATGACGAGCTATTGTTACAATTTCAAAACCTACTTAGCAGAAAACAAAGCAAGCAAGCAATGAAGTTCGGCTGCAGAAGTGAAACTGTACCTATGTGGGCTGCAGAACTATAAAATGTGTGTTTTCCCATTTAGAACAGGGATGAGGAACCTGCGGCCTGCCAGATGTTTTGAATCCCCATCAACCCAATCTGCATGAGCAAAACAAGCTGAAAGGCATAAACTGGAATGACCAATCGATTCCTAAACTGGAAATACGTCTAAGGCCCCCCTTAGATTGATTGGTATCTGATTACTAAAGTATAGATTTAATCATGACGTGATCATCCAACCATTGTTCAAAAGCCTCCAGTAAAGGATAATCCACCACCTTCTGAGATTATTCATCCCACTGATAAACAGCTCTTGTTGTCAGAAAGTTCTTCCTAATGTTTAGTTGGAATCTCCTTTCCTGTCATTTGAATCCAATGGTTCGGTTCCTACCCTCGGGAGCAGTAGAAAATAAGCTTGCTCCCATTTGAATATGGCTATCATATCTTCTCTCAGTCTTCTCTTCTACCAGGCTAAACATACCCAACAGGTAAATGGCTCATCACACCCAGAAAATGGTTTGGAGGAAAATGATGGTACTTCAGTGGTGGTACTACTGAAGCTAACCAGGTCTCACTCTGCATTCAGATAGCCTAGGAAATCATATTAAGAGTGTAGTAAACCTAAGTGTAGTAAACCAACAAATATGGGCAGCTGCAAGGGTATTATCACGGTGGATTCACAAAACTGTTTGGCTAACGCCAGGCAGTGTTTTTTTTAACCACCCCATGGTGAGATAAATGTCAAAAATGTGCTTTAGCAAATACTCCCTGACAATCACATGAGGCCTCAGGGAAGACAATAAGAATAGATCCTTCTCCATAAGCCATACTGATCCTTCTGCCAGTAAATTTCTATAGCCTCTGAGGCCCAGTCTGGCAGAGAAGCTTTTCATCCACTCCTGTTGAAAATTTCAGTAGCTGAGGAAAGTGCAAAAGCTTTACAATGTGTGGTGGGAAATGGGGCCCTTGGAAATCTCCTCCACGCACCCCCGCCACAAAGACAAAAGCCCTCCCTTATTCCTACTATCTCACCATGCAATGTTGGACCTGAGCTTAGAAGTCAGATTTTACCACCCCCAAAAAACTAACTGGCCAAAGGAAAGAGTATGACCAAAGGGTTTTACTATTTATATATAATGCTGCAAGGGTAGACAGAAACGCTTCCTATCATTCTTTCCGAAATTTTACCCCTATTGAAAAATATTTCATTCTTTATGTGTGGAGTACAGAGAACAGGAGTCAAAATGACTTTAAAATTTGTTCATCAGGAATGTTGAAGCATCTGGAAACCCAGCCAGATGGGCGGGTTATAAATAATAAATTATTATTCTATATTTATTATTATTATATTTCCTATATATGTTATCTATGGTGCTCAGAACAATGTGTCCAGGCAAGTGCTGGTTAAATTCAGTCTTATTTAACTCTCTGTAGAAATAGAACTACACTTGAAACTTTCCACCTTTGCATGTACCTTATTTTACCACATGAATCTTCATACATATGGAGATAAAAAGCACTGATGGATTAATCCTATTGATTAATTCTTAAGGCATTTGCTGCAGATTTTAAGCAAGAGCTATTCTCTGTGAAAGGAAACTCAGTGGTGGCAAATTTAAAATTGTGTGTGCGCACACAATGGAAAGTGTGTACACACATACCCGTGGTAGATTTTGAGTGTTGGGATTAAGATATTTCTACAAATTCTCCCTCTGTAGTGTTAATTCTAGACAAACAGTTATCTTCACGTTTTCAAAATACCATCTGTGCCAAGATGCTATAAAATTAATTAACCAATTTAAAAAGTGGATTAAGAGCAAAGCCATTAATTAAACTATAGCCTTTAAAACTGGAACAACAGCCCCACCTAAGACAAAATTATAAGGAATATTTATTAAGATTTTACAAAGACATATACAAAAACACATAATAAAAAAATAAATAAGTAAACATACAAAAAAATAAGAAAAATTAAAAACAATTATTTTTCATAGCTTAAAACTCATTTGCTTGTTTCTTTGACTTCCTCACACCTCCCCTTCTTGTATTCCCATTTAAATAATTAAATCAGCAAATCCTTACCCTCTTTCATTCATCTTATCTCTATAACTTAACATTTTATAACTCAGTATTTTCATCCATTATCAACCTAAGACAAAATTATATGGGCTAAATGAAGGATGGACCTCCAGATGTTGTTTGACTCCAACTCCAATCTGGGTATGGTCTGGAGCAGGCACCCCCAAACTCGGCCCTCCAGATGTTTTGGGACTATAATTCCCATCATCCCTGACCACTGGTCCTGTTAGCTAGGGGTGATGGGAGTTGTAGTCCCAAAACATTTGGAGGGCAAAGTTTGAGGATGCCTGGTCTGGAGGCTACTGCCTGGTTGAAACCAGGCAGGTCTCGGTTTAGTCAGTGTCAGACTAAAGTGGCGCCTTGTGTGCTGTGATGGGATACAGAAGCATAGAACTGTAGAATTGGAAGGGACTCCAGGGATTATCCAGTCCAACCCCCTGCAATGCAGAAATCCTGCCCACAGCCATCTCTGGGTGGGCTCAAATCACCAACCTTCTGGTTAACAAACAGCAAGAAGCACTAACCCTTTTAAATTAAATAACCGTAAAATAAAAATATGGGACGCGGGTGGCGCTGTGGGCTAAACCACTGAGCCTAGGGCTTGCCGATCAGAAGGTTGGCGGTTCAAATCCCCGTGATGGGGTGAGCTCCCGTTGCTCGGTCCCTGCTCCTGCCAACCTAGCAGTTCGAAAGCACGTCCAAGTGCAAGTAGATAAATAGGTACCGCTCCGGCGGGAAGGTAAACGGCATTTCTGTGCTCTGCTTTGGTTCACCAGAAGCGGCTTAGCCATGCTGGCCACATGACCCGGAAGCTGTACGCTGGCTCCCTCGGCCAATAAAGCGAGATGAGGGCCGCAACCCCAGAGTCGGCCACGACTGGACCTTAATGGTCAGGGGTCCCTTTACCTTTACCTAAAATAAAATCAGTCCCAGTCAGAATGGCCAAAGGTAGTAGCTGAAGTCCAACAATATCTGAAGGGACACAGGTCCGCCATTCCTGAGCCAAATGACCATTTCTGATTTCTTCTCTTGAAACACAAATCATTTGACGTTAGCAAAAAAAGACCTTCCACATCAAAAGGAGCATGACAAGGTCACCTCAATACCAACAACATGCCATTCAATCTATTCCAGAATAAATATGCAAGCACTCTTAGGAGATTATGGAATGGTCAAGCGATAGCATTGCTCTCTGAGATGACATTTAATAATAGCCTCCGTGCTGAAGTTTGTTAAGGAAATCCTAACTGGTGCAGTTGGCAATGGACCATATAAAGTAAAACGCAACAAGAATGACTTCAATTCTGTCTAACTCCAAGTTCTCAAATACTTTAAGTCCCGCCAAAATTTCTTGTTTGCCACAAAGTAGATCACAAATAGTTGAGTTTATGAATGACAGGTGGCACGGTTAAAGGGAAATATGAAACCTCATTATAATGAAGCTGTCACATTAGTAACATCATTAATTCAAATGCTTGGCATTTACATTATATATCTAACATGCAAACATAGCGTAGTACCTAATAGTGTTCATCTGCTGATGGAAGGAATCCATCAGTGAAAGATGGATGGAGGCATTTTTTTGCATTTCTCCTCCTGCAGCCTGCGTGCCTCCCCCCCCCCCCATTAATCTGGTCCCTACAAATGTCTGTGCACAATAATACTGCAAAACTTTCTAATTTGCATTATCTGGTTGTAGAAGTTCATCTGCTCTGTTATAAGAGCAGGGAGCAGGCGACAAAACCACGTGTTCCCTTCCATGAAAGCTCTGCTTCATTCAATTTATTGTGATCGAGGCATAAGTCTCAACAACAGCTAAGGCTAACCAGGGTTCCCATTCAACCAGGATTTTAAGGAATGCTGTTCCTGAGAACACTGGCTGAACTTGTGATATAAGTTGGTGTCAGTCTAATGCATGGGTAGGCAAACTAAGGCCCGGGGGCCGGATCTGGCCCAATCGCCTTCTAAATCCAGCCCATGGACAGTCTGGGAATCAGCGTGTTTTTACATGAGTAGAATGTGTCCTTTTATTTAAAATGCATCTCTGGGTTATTTGTGGGGCCTGCCTGGTGTTTTTACATGAGTACAATGTGTGCTTTTATTTAAAATGCATCTCTGGATTATTTGTGGGGCATAAGAATTCGTTCATTCCTCCCCCAAAAATATAGTCCCCCCCCCCAAGGTCTGAAGGACAGTGTACCGGCCCCCTGCTGAAAAAGTTTGCTGACCCCTGGTCTAATGCTTAGCTGTGGTTAAGGAGGTAGGGGAGAAATTCATTCCAGCAATGGAGGTGATTGTGGATAGGGAGCAATGAGCATGCAGCCCCAGGGCCACCCTTAGCCACAGTTCTAGGCTGTTGCATCTGCACGGGTCTGTTCTCAAAGTCTTCACAGTTTGCAATAGATGCTCTCTTGAGTGAATCCTCAATGACTTCCTACTAAAACAGCTGAGAGAACACCACATGAAGCACTCTGAATGAGCTACTCTCTCACCAAAAGCAGAGGCATCGCAACACAAAATAGCCGACTCGTGTAGCTTTCTCAGTTCAAAGCAGTCACATTTGAAAACTGGCATGCATGGCTTCCAAATAGCTATTGACATGCACTTGTGAAAATATGCCCTGGTTTACACAAAGGAAAGTGTAAACAATGTCACAAAACAAGATGAGGCACATCTACTAATGTCTACCAACTGTAGCAATGAAAAATATATATCCTCTATTTGCTCACATATCTAATAGATTTTCCTGCTTTCCATATGTCCCTAACTTCCCTCTGCAATTTCTGCTGTGAACGCTGATGTTATCACCCACCAGACAGGTGCTAAATACAGTATTCAACACAGAATTATCATATTCGCTGTTCATCTCTTGAATGTGTTGAACAGATGCACAGAAACATACAGTACAGTCATACCTCGGGTTACAGCCGCTTCAGGTTGGGTTTTTTTGGGTTAAAAAGGTAAAGGTAAAGGTACCCCTGCCCGTACGGGCCAGTCGTGTCCTACTCTAGGGTTGTGCGCCCATCTCACTTAAGAGGCCGGGGGCCAGCGCTGTCCGGAGACACTTCTGGGTCACGTGGCCAGCGTGACGAAGCTGCTCTGGCGAGCCGGCACCAGCGCAGCACACGGAAACGCCGTTTACCTTCCCGCTATAAAGCGGTACCTATTTATCTACTTGCACTTAAGGGTGCTTTCGAACTGCTAGGTGGGCAGGAGCTGGGACCGAAGACGGGAGCTCACCCCGCCGCGGGGATTTGAACCGCCGACCATGCGATCGGCAAGCCCTAGGGACTGAGGTTTTACCCACAGCGCCACCTGCGTCCGTTTTGGGTTGCGGACCGCCAAAACCCAGAAGTACCGGAACGGGTTGCTTCCGGGTTTTGGCGGTCGCGCATGAGCAGAAGCGCTGAATCGCAACCCGCGTGTGCATATACACAAAAGGTGTATACATATACATATACACCTTTTGTGGATGCAGTACTTGCATGCAGTACTCTAGGTGCCAAAAAAAAAAGGAGCATGTCATCTTTCTAACCACATGTTTCAAACAGACTCTTGAGCTCAGTTGTGTCTTCAATGCAAGGACACACAAGAAAGCTCTTTCACTGACCTTGACCATGTTCGTCAAGGACAGATTTCCCTACATTACCCAGTGTCAGATACAACACTTACGGGCTGGTGGAACTTCTACTGTACAGCCTTGTGGCATGCCCTTACGTGTGGATATAAATTCATCCTATTACAGATATAATAGTCCATCGGCATTATAAATTCCTTCTGTAAATTATCAGGATCCAACAGAACCCTTTAATTAATCAGTAAGTCATAAATTTGCAATTATACTATCGTATAATCCAAGACTTGGTAAGACTACATTTAAGATAATTCAAAACTCAAGACTTGCTTATATGAGCTGGCTCACAATTCTATAATTTACTGAGGAAAGGGCCACTTTTTCACTGTAAAATTTCTGGATTTTTCAATGCTCTTTAAGACTAGTCAACTGTGAATTTTTTCCCCCTGTGCAGATCTCAAGTAAGAAGTCTTCAGCCTTCCCTAATGTCTATTCAGAGAAGTAGGAAGTTTATTATGTCTGATGAACATCTTATGTGTCCTGTTTCATAAGATGTCTACACTAGAGGATTCCTGTCACCTCAGTGCAGGGAACTACATTTTCTCTCTTTCCCATATTGCCCTACATTAATTTGATTTTGAAACTGAAATGCAACTAAACAATTTGAATCCCATACTTCTTTTAACGGCAGTTCAAACAGTCCATTAATTTATACTAGAAACTTTAGTGCCTATCTCCACAGGTAAACAAATCTTCTCTTAACATCTTGAGAGAATGGAAAAGCTTCCTCATTAAGTGTCTTACCCTTTCTATCTCCCCCCCCCCAATACCTTATGTCAGAACAATTAAGTATAGCTGCAAAGAAATCTCAATGCATTGCTGCAATATTTGCTCTGCAAACAAGATTAGAATTAATGCTGACAGTTCTGATAAAGTATGGTGATTTCATTTTTATTAACATTTCATCTTGGATTTTATATGGTACAGTATTAATCTGCTCTCAGCTGAGTGCCTTTTATTGGATATTGATGGTTTTAATTATGAAAATCTCAAATATAAAGAAGTTAAGAGTACTGTGTTGAAAATTTCCATGCAGCCAGCTGAAATTGCCAAAGTTACCAAGGATGTAAATATCTGAATCTGACTATTCATCAGCAAGGATAAATACTCAGATAGGATAACTATACCGTTTTCAGTACCAATTCTAATTTTGCTAGCTGAATTCTTTACTCTTTTCCACCTCAGTTCTTTCCAACTCTAAACAGCTACATTCTTCAGAAATGTGTCATTCAATAGACTTTGTTCAGTGAACCTGGTGGGCTCCTTCAGCCCTCTGGGAATACACGACTTTATCATCATCTGAAGGCTGGAAAAGCCATTATCTCAAGATTTTCATGCTGCTGTATACTTCCCCACTCTATGAGGGCTTTCCTTCTTTGCATCACTCTGTGTGTGTGTGTGTGTGTGTGTGTGTGTGTGTGTACACACACCGTTCTCAGCTGTCTTCCTAAAATTCTCTGGCCTAATGTAATCAGCTGATTTAAGCCTAAAAATCTCTGAATATCTTAGGTCCAAGGCCAGTTCTGCCTTGTAGGCAAGACCAAGCAGCTGCTGAGGGCAACACAGTTGATGCCAGAGATAATGTGTACTGTAACTTACAAGTTCTTAAACTGGCTGCCTACGTGAACAGAGTGGAACTAAAAAACTAACCTCCAACAACGTGGTGTTAGGCCAGCCTTCCCCAACCTGGTGCCCTCAGTCTAGATGTTGTGGCCTACAAGTCCCATCAACCCAGTAGCACAGCTGTGAGCTAGGCCTAAAGAGCCTCTTTGACTAAACTCTCTTGTTATGAGGGAAATTATGAAGACGCATATAAATCAATTTGTATCAATTGCTACACATTTGGAAAGCTTACCCTTTCCTGGAAATTCAACAAAGCCTAAGACTCATCTGGAGGGAATATAATAGCTTAGAAACAACCGCATATGCCCAATGTTAGACATAGAGTAGTCGTACCTATACTCGCTGAAATTAATGGACATGACTAATTTAGAGCTACTCATTTAAGTGGATCTACTCTAAGTACAACGCATGGTTGCAAAGACTGAACAAGTAGAAGGCATATATATATATATATATATATATATATATATATATATATATATTGCTTCTTATTCTGCTTTCTCAGAACAGAAACATATCAGCACTTTTAAGATGACACACTGAAATAAATGCATGTATCTATGCTATTGTACTGTTTAGCCAGCCGGTCAGAGGCATTTCCGGGGTGTGGCTGCTGCCAAGTTCTAGGAGCCACAGGTGAGAGGTGAGAGTGCGCAGTGGGGACCAAAGGTGGTCATTCCACCCCAGAAGAAGCATCACATGTCCCCCAGCAGTCAATACTGCCCCTCCCCTAACACCCTATCTGTAGCCCTCCAATGGTTTCACTACACTCCCAAATGTGCACTCTGTAAACCTGAAGGAGCATCTCCACCTCCATCGTTCATCCTGGACACCGAGATCTAGTTCTGAGAGCCTTCTAGCAGCTGCCTCACTGTGAGAAGAAAAATTACAGGGAACCAGACAGAAGGCCTTTTCAGAAGTCACATCTACCCTGTGGAACACCCTCCCGGCAGATGTCAAGGAGATGTCAGTTAATAAGTAACTATAGAACTTTTAGAAGGCATCTGTAAGCAGCCCTGTATAGGGAAGTTTTTAATGTTTGATTTTTTTCTTCTTCTTCCCCACTCTTTTTCTTTCCCTCTGTATTTTTGCTGGAAGCCACCCAGAGAAGCTAGGGCAAGCCAAGCATATGGGCAGGGTATAATAATTTATTTATTTATTTATTTATTATTATTATTATTATTATTATTATTATTATTATTATTATTATTATTATTATTATTATTTCATTGTCTCCTGAGACAGGCAGATATCAACCGACTTCTGTACTGTATATTTCTTTCCATTACGGTCTGTAGAAATATTTCTAAGGTGTTCTTTGTGCCAAATTTGTGGCATTTTTTTCAGAGAAAAATTACCAAAGGTCCATACAACACCATTGATTTTTAAGCAAGTTCTCTGTTAAAATCAATAAGGAGTTCTGACTAAATCAGATAGCATGGCTGAGTCTTGTATTATTAATCTGACAATATACTCCTTCTGTGCATTCTGATTTTGAAGGGTTCTTACCTGTGCATGAGAGAACTAATTAAAATTGCATAAGGCTTCTGTACACCATAAAGTAAACCCAGAGATGTCTTCATTGTTAAATACACTGTAAGATGTATTGGAAGTCTCTAGGTTTTAATATGAGTTCTTCAAAATAGAGTAATAATTTACCAAGGAGTTTACACACTTTCATTCTAAAACCTCCAGATTCATCCCATCTCATCTACAAATATATGCATGCTTATTTATTTGATTTCCTACCTGCCCCAGGCTGGGTTACAGTGATAAAATATACAATTATAAAACAAATAGAATGAGAAAAGTACACAAACAATTCCGTATATAAACCAGTAAAAACATTTCAACCTATAAAAACAATACAAATACAAATATTTAAAAACAATTTCATATATACACAGTTAAAAATAGTTCCAATACAGATGCAGTTATCTGGGAGTGGCCCCACTGAGCACAACAGAAATAATTTCTAAGTAAACATGCACAGAATTGGCCTGCAATATATTAATTTATTGCAAAGCTGAAAATTAGGAGTTTGTGACATTGGAAGAGAAAAATTCTATTTTCATCATTCATGTTTTGGGTTTTTAAAACTCAGTTCCCTGGCCTCAAGTGCAGCACTTTTACCCTATTTCCAACAAAAGTGACTAATTATCTCTTATACTGCATATAAAAAACCCAACACAATTCAGAGTTCTGCAAGTGATCCTCACTAACCACACCTAACTCCTTTTCATATTAAAGATTTCCCTTTCCACTCACATGTGTTAGAGGCAGCTAATGCACACAACTAATATGGAGCTGGAAATGCAGTTGCCTTGCCATTGATGTGAATGGGAGAGCTCTATGTGCACAGAAAATGGTGGTTTGAGGCCTTTTAAAAGAGGATAAATTGCCACCAAAAGACTAGAATTGCATATGAAATACTAATAGAATCCTACCTGTGTAGGCATTTCTGCTAAGGCATCTTTTCTTAAAGAAGCAGAAGTGCTTCTCCAACTGGGCGGGTTTCACAACAAGCACCTGCCACCCCCACCTCCCATTTCTGAGAGTCTTTTTCTTTCTTTTGCCAGGCTGCTAGCACACCATTGCTGCTTTCCAGCCCCTGTACAAGAAAAGACTCTTATTCTTATATTCTACTCAAATATATACTTTGGGAAGCATAGTAGCTCAGTGACATACTCCTAGCTTCACAGGCAGAAGATCCCAGGTAAAGTCTCGCAACCTACAGGTAGAACGGTGGGCATGATGTAGAGAGAAGCCTATTACTGTCTATTTCCTTTTCTGAAGTGTGCATCCCAACTGGAAGAACCTACAACACCCTCTGCCAGGTATAAAATTGCTAAAACTGTTTTTATTTATAGTTACAAAGGTGTGTTTTTTTAAAAGAGATACGCACTGAAAAATACACAAAAATAACAGCACCTGTAGGACATATGGTCCCACCATCATCCTTCACGCAAGAGTTTTTCTATTTTTAAACAAGCATTAATACAATGCCAGAAAAATCTCTAATGTATACTAAGGCATTACTTACAAGTAACTTCTACAGTAGTACAGTATTGGGCTACGATTCTACATCCACTTACCTGTGGATAAGCCTCACTGAGCTCAATAAGATTTACTTCTAAGTAGACATTTAAATTATTGTATAAATATAAATAATTATTGTTATTATTGGTTAAATATCATTACTACTAATTACTAGGGTTAGTCCATATATTCTTGTATTGGACAATCACTGTCCCTACTTTTGAATTTAGGAGGTGCTAATAGTTTGGGGAGTGATACAAACAGCCACCTGGGGGGGATGTGTGTAGCGGCACAGCTGCAACCTGGCTTCACATGGTGGTCAAAGGAGAAACGGGGAGGAGAACTGGACCCAACCCCTGCAAACAACCGTTCTCAACCTATTTAAGAAGTTAATTTTCAGGAACTATTGGCAATTGTATTATACACGGGTACACAAAAATGGCTTTCCCTTTCTTGAATGTTGTCACATGCTCTTATGCATGAAAACATCTTACCATTTCATTTGGCATTACCAAGGTATTTTTTATGAGGGTCAATCTACTGAACTACTGCTCCATAGGTCTATGTGTTTCACAGTTACCTCTCTACGAAGGTGTCTTAATTTTACTCAAGAGGCGGAGAGAGTACGTGTTCTAGCTAGTGTACCAGAATCCTCCATAACTTTAATCTATCTTTCAGTTTTTATTTAAGCGCACTGTGTTCTTTCATTGCTCCACTAAACCATTTGCCCATTAGATTTCTTTCCCTTACACTGTTGTTTCTCATCTCCTTTCTATATTACCACAACTTTGCTTTCTTATTCCATTTGCTCTCTCTCGCTTCTTCCCCAATGGAGACCAAACCTATTCCATTATTTTATTTATTCATATAGCATCATCCACAGACACAGCACTTTATAAATTACGAGAGGGCGCTTTAAAAAAAACAAGAAATCAACACAAAAGAAGACAACAGGAGAGGGGAAGGAGTACACAAAGCAAAAACACGCCAAAAAATTGCAAGAATTTCAGTTATACACAGCCTTGGTTACAGTAGAGTTTGAAGGGTGAGCACTTCTGCCAAAAGCGCCAAAGAAAAGGTGGATTCTGAGGAAGGATTTGATGAAATTAGGAGAAGGAGCATTGAGGGGGGATTGTGAGAAGCAGCTCCAGGCATCAGGGTCAATAAGAGAGAGTCATCCATTGGACACACCTATTGCACTGAGACGATGGAGCTGCAGGGAGTTTGCTTCCCACCTCCTTGCTAAAAAAACCCCCACACCTGGCCCCCACTCCTAGCTGACCTGGGACTGAAGAACTGAAAGGAAGTGTGATTTGGGTCCATCTACCAGCCAAAAGGCCACTGCAGGGGATGTGTGAGTTTGGGGAAGGGGCTGTGTTATTAACCATTAGTCATAGATTGCCTTGAGAATCATGTGATTGAAAGGTGGAGTATAAATCTTCAGATTAGTAAATCAGAGGATATAGCAAACATTTGGGTGGCTGACTGCAGCGCCGCTGGAGGAAGAAAAGTCATGGGGGAAACAGGGCCATGGAGGGTTTTGAAGGAAAATAACAGAAAAAAACTTGGGCAAAACAGGAAGCCAGCATAAGGATTTAAGCAAGAATAGCACATGGTCATATAGTTCATGTGGTATTAATTTTTTTTCTAGTAATTGGTGCCCTCCAGATGTTGCTGGACTACAACTCCCACTATTCCTCTCCATTGCCCCTGCTGGGGGTGATGGGAATTGGGAACCCAACTTCATCTTAAGGACACCATGCTGGGCTCTCCTGTACTAAGCCATGTCTATTCTTGCTATGGGTTCACCACAGAAAACGCTGGGATAGATCTGTAGGGATTTTGCAGAATCCAAAATCTGTGTTACAAAACATAAAAGTACAAGAGTATGTACTAGACAGTACCGAAAAGCATTCGTTTAATAACATCTAAATAAAGACCATTGCTCATGTGAAGGTAACCCAATTTAAACCATTTAAACCAATACACTGCAGAACTAAAAGCTACCACAAGGCCTTTTCAGGTGATTCTACTTTCAAAAAATATATACCGTATTTTTCCGTGTATAAGACTAGGTTTTTCTCCTAAAAAATAATGTCCAAAATTTGGGGGCATCTTATACATGGGGGCCATCTCCCCCCATTTTCTTAAATCAGAGTCCCCCAAAATTGGGGGCATCTTATAGACGGAAAAATAAATGTAGAGTGAGAACAAGTAATGTAATCTGGGTTTCAAACGATCAGATCTCCCCGTTTGTGGAATGGTCTCCCCAGAGAGGTTAAGCTGGCACCTACATTATACACCTTTAGGCGCCAGGCGAAAACGTTTCTTGTTAACCATGCCTTTTGTTGATTGACATCTGATGCCCTTTTACATGTGCTACGGAAGGGGCGATTTATTGGGTTGTCTTTGTCTTTATTATTGTCTTTGTCAGTATTTCCTTTAAAAAAATACTGTGATTTTAAGTTGTGAACCACCCTGATCTTAGGTTTGTATACAAAATAAATAAATAAACGAATTCAAAAATTTGTGGTGGGCTTTTGTTTTCTAGAGAGTGCAATCACTATTTTTGATTAAGAAAAACGAAACCCTGAATGGAATCTGTGCAAGATCTGAAAGTGGACAGGAAGCCAGCCTAGGGTTTATGATGGAATGTCATGAGGTCCATGAAATGAGAATGGAAGGGGAGATGTTTGGAGGAAGGTGGCACCATCACGTCTCCAGCTAAAATGGACACTTTCCTATAAGAACTACCCTATGTTGCCAATGGTGTCTGGCAACCATCATGTCAAGCATCTTGCTAGATTCTCAGACAAACCTCCCTTCCATGACCCTTCTTCTAGTTCCTTCTAATTATCCCTATGACAAAGAAAAACAACAGACAGTGCAGCGCTTCTTCCTCGTGTTGTTCAGAGGATTTTCCACAGATCTTTCTTCTCAGTGGATCTTGGGCTGAGAGCTAGACAATATTCACCTAACTTATTTACTGTTATTTATATTCCACCCCGAGGAAAAAAAATATCAAAGCAGCTTACCTAAAATATTAAAATATAATAAAAATGTTTATCTGGGGAAAAGTATGGGAACTTTTTACAGGTATGGTTTGATTTTGGTATCCTCATTTTCAACATTGTTTGCTATGGTTCTTTTTTTTTTCATTGTGCTATCACGGTGTTATTTTTGAGATGTTAATGAATTCACAGTGTTTCTTGGACTGTGGTTTGTTTTTAATTCTAAGCCACCTTGAGATTTTTTTTAATGCTGTACTGTTTATCAAATACCTTTGGCTGTGATCCTAAATTGCACCTGCCTGAAAGTAATGCACTTCCTTCCAACAAAACACATTTAGAATGGAGGTGTTAAATAATATTGGAAATGGCCCTCAGCATCTCTTGTAACGTTTCCATTTTAGAATGGAAGACAAGCTCGGCAGTAGCAACCAATAACTTCTGATTATCTTCAAGGAAGGGACGTGGGTGGCGCAGTGGGTTAAACCTAGGACTTAAGCCTAGGACTTGCTGATCAGGAGGTTGCGGTTAGAATCCCCACAATGGGGTGAGCTCCCGTTGCTCGGTCCCTGCTTCTGCCAACATAGCAGTTCAATAGCACGTCAAAGTGCAAGTAGATAAATAGGTACCGCTCCAGTGGGAAGGTAAACGGCTCTGGTTTGCCAGAAGCGGCTTAGTGCTTAGAAGCGGCACTGCTCTGGTTTGCCAGAAGCGGCTTAGTCATGCTGGCCACATGACCCGGAAGCTGTATGCCGGCTCCCTTGGCCAATAAAGCGAGATGAGCGCCGCAACCCCAGAGTCGGTCACGACTGGACCTAATGGTCAAGGATCCCTTTACCTATCTTGAAGGAATTTCCTGGTTCAACCACTTGCGTTCATCTTACAACCTGGGAGCAAACAATCTACAATAGGGTGTGAAGGAAGCAAACAGCATAGTTCAGGAGCAAAGCAGAACAAATTATTATTAAAGGAATCACAGCATGCAAAAAGCAGTGAAACAATGAAGTCAGTATAGATGCTAATATGCGGCTACATATAGAACTAGCTGGTCATGCAACAAGGTCAACTGGACAGCAACTTTTAAAAACAAGCAGGGTCATATTTTGATTCGAATAAATGCTTAAAGTACATATCTAAGTTAAATCTCCTAAAGTCATGGACAAAATACATTTGCAGAGGTGCAAGGCACATGTTTACATTTATACCACCTTTGTCAGAAGAATTAAAAGTGGGCACTGAAGGCAAGGTCTTCCTTATGGTAGCACCTAGATCAGGGTTTCCCAAACTTCGGTCTCCAGCTGTTTTTGGACTACAATTCCCATCATTCCTGACCACTGGTCCTGCTAGCTAGGGATAATGGGAGTTGTAGTCCAAAACCAACCAGAGACCCAAGTTTCAGAAATCCTGACCCAATGCTTTTCTCATGGGAAAATCTGCTAGGTTTCTTCTCTGCTTGCACTTAGGTGGGCAGTTAAACCTTTTGGGGTTTTTTTATTCCAGAAAGTTATTTTTTAAATCCTTTTTATTATTAAAAGTATAGAATAATTATATAAGAATGTTAACAAAGAGCTACAGTTCAACTCAGCCACAGTTTATGCAGAGTCATTCTATTCCTTTTAAAACCCATGCACTTCAAACATCTAAAACAAGTTTCTACTACATCTGCACTTTCATGAATAAGTTCTTAATATTCCTGCAGTATACTGTTGGTGTTACTGTGTTTTGTTAGGTATTAAGGTTTTAAGTCTATTTGAATACAGAGAAAGTTTGACAAAATTATAGTGAAATAAGCCTTAAGAGTGCTAAATGAGTGTTAAAGAATGAAATGTAGAGATATAAGTAAAGTAAGTGAGTTAGAGGTTGAAGTGATCTATCTATGGAAGCATTACCCTGTCAGGACTAATAATTTTGCATTGCAGTAGGTGAAAAGAGCAAGCCAGTAACTTGTTTAAAACATTTGTGCAATAAAGTTGATGTCAGCAATGTGGGGAGAAAAAATTCCAGTGCTTTATTTTTCCTCGGAAAGAAATGACAAATTATTACTTGCAAATACAGTATTAGACAAGTATGGCAGTTTTGAAGTGTCTAGCTTTCTTTACTAAGCAAAAGTAAAATAAATATACTAGATTAGATCACTTTCCAGGGCATCAGAACATTTCTGGAATCTTTTTCATTAAACCCACATCACTGCTTGATATCTGTTTACTGCTGAACCTACAGTGTCTGATGCTACATGCTGGAAGAATAATAATGAAAGATTTAGGTGAAGAGTTATACTTTCAACTACAAGATCATCTAAGCCACAAAGATTATCCTACCAAAATCAATATGGTATACAAATAAAAAGCACCTTGCATACAAAGGAAGATACAATATTTTTAAGGATTCCCCTGCTGCTACTTGCACATAAATCACTGATAAATCATTTCAAATGGGGCTTGCAAAGGAGAAATTCCTTGTTGACTTGCCCCTAAACATGAGCTATGAAGCCCATTTAAACCATGAACTCACTAGGTGCCCTTAAGCAAGTTGTCTTTTTTGCTTCAGCCTCCACTCCCCCCACCAGCAATCATGGGATAACAGAAACATTTCTCATTATCGTCTGCACCACGTTACTAAGAGCATAAGAAGAACCCTACTGGATCATGCCAACTGGCAATCTATTCCAGCATCCAGTTCTCACAGTGGCCAACCAGATGTTTATGTGAAGCCCTCAAGCAGGGTTGGAGAACAACAGCACAATCCCCATGCCCTATGCACCCTGCCTCCAACAGTGGAAGCAGAACATAGCCACCATGTCCACTAGCTCTTGATAGCCTTATCCTCCATAAATTGGCCTCTTCTCTATGTGGGACAAGAAGCTACAGATAGAACTGGATATGGAACAAATGATTGGTTCAAAATTGGGAAAGGAGTACGGCAATGCTGTATATTGTCTCCCTGCTTATTTAACTTATATGCAGAATTCATCATGCGAAAGGCTGGGCTGGATGAATCCCTAGCCGGAATTAAGATTGCTGGAAGAAATATCAACAACCTCAGATATGCAGATGACACAACCTTGATGGCAGAAAGTGAGGAGGAATTAAAGAACCTTTTAATGAGGGTAAAAGAGGAGAGTGCAAAATATGGTCTGAAGCTCAACATAAAAAAAAACGAAGATTATGGCCACTGGTCCCATCACCTCCTGGCAAATAGAAGGGGAAGAAATGGAGGCAATGAGATTTTTTACTTTCTTGGACTCCATGATCACTACAGATGGTGACAGCAGCCATGAAATTAAAAGATGCCTGCTTCTTGGGAGAAAAGCAATGACAAACCTAGACAGCATCGTAAAAAGCAGAGACATCACCTTGCCAACAAAGGTCCGTATAGTAAAAGCTATGGTTTTCCCAGTAGTGATGTATGGAAGTGAAAGCTGGACCATAAGGAAAGCTGATCGCCAAAGAATTGATGCTTTTGAATTATGGTGCTGGAGGAGACTCTTGAGAGTCCCATGGACTGCAAGAAGATCAAATCTATCCATTCTTAAGGAAATCAGCCCTGAGTGCTCACTGGAAGGACAGATCGTGAAGCTGAGGTTCCAATACTCATGAGAAGAGAAGACTCCCTGGAAAAGACCCTGATGTTGGGAAAGATGGAGGGCACAAGGAGAAGGGGACGACAGAGGACGAGATGGGTGGATAGTCTTCTCGAAGATACCAGCATGAGTTTGACCAAACTGTGGGAGGCAGTGGAAGACAGGAGTGCCTGGCGTGCTCTGGTCCATGGGGTCATGAAGAGTCAGGCACAACTAAACAACAACAACAACAAAGCCACGCTGATGGGCCTCACTACGTCCTGACAGAGCAAACTTCTTCGTTTGCACACCGTGCGAAGAAGTTGTCTACCCTTATTCTTTCAACATAGCCCCGAGTTCTAGTATGATCAAGGTTCTAAAATTTATCCCTTTCCATATTCTCTACTACACCGTGTATCATTATGCATCTTTATTAGCTGTTATTTATATGCCCCTTACTCACTGTTTTTCTAAACTACGATTATTTATAATCCTATTTTCAGCCCCAAAGCCTCCAAAACCAAGAACACAGCAATACAACAAAAGATGCACTTCTATTGCATCTTCAATCATATCAAAACAGAAAAATAACAATATACTCTGTCGCCCCAAATGCCTTTGTTGCATAGATTTTTTGATGCTTCACAAGCCTGACCATTTGACAAGGACCTTGGCACTCCATGGAGACACCAATATGGTTTCTCGATGGACAAGGTCCTATTTTTTTATTAACACATGTTTAGACTAGAAGTATTTAACACATCAAAAAGAACTCCAAGCTATTAACATATTTGAAAACTCAACAGTGCTAAATCCATATAAAGCGAAGCAACCCGAGAACTGAAATCTCAGTATATTGCATGCTCCTATTCCTGAAATATGCTTTCCCCTACCCACACTTCCCCCTACCAGGTGTTACATAAACAATATAGTTTATCATTGTTACCACCATATAGGCCAATGCCTATGCATGAACTGGCAGTACAACGGGGAGAAGGAAGAGGTCCCAGTGATGGCAGTAGTTGGGACTGGGACACTTCGGGGCAAGCAGGGGATGAGGAAGAAAGTACTCACAGAGTAATGGAAGATGGTGAGGGAATGGAGGTCAATGCACAGGAACCAGAGCAGCAGGACCCATCACCAGAGAGGACCCTGTCTCCATGGTGGGCACTGAGGTGTTGAGAGCAATGGCAGGGGTGCTCTAGGAGGCTGAGGCAGGCAAGGGCCCACAGCCCAGCTCCCTAGTTGGCCAGGTGGGGCTCGCTAGCTCTGGGAGGAGAGGTGTGATTCCTCAGCTGGAGTAGGCTCCGGACAGGTGAGGGCTACATGCCTCATCAAGCCCAGTTGCTGCAATCAGCAAACAAAGTAGAAAACGGAACCAGAGCTGAGGTGCTGTGTCTACTGAAGTGGCCATGTTGGTGGACTCTATGGGACTGTGGTTCGGGTTTGACTGGATCCTGACTGTTGGACTTCAGACTTGGCCTACTTGGATTGACCCTGGACTGTGTTTCCTGACCTTTGACTTTGCTTGTCAGGATTGACCCTGGTCTTGTTGGACTTGACATACTGACTTGCTGCCAGGTAGACCAGGGGTTCAGGACAATACATGATTCCGGGGGGGGGGGGGGGACAGAGAGAAAGAGTCTACTGAAGACTAGTTTTAATGAAATTTCCATCGACATTAATAAAATGTTCAGCAAACCAGCAGCAAATGTTAAAGACCAGATGCACACACTTTGCAACATAGTCCCACATCTAATCCATGAGGGCAACATCCTGCTTCCTCTCCACCTCACAGCTGGCTGCAGTGGAAGCCCTGTTCCATCAGCTAATTTGATGCTGGATACCATGCTATATGATACAGGCCTGAAAACACAGCCATAAAAGCTACTAGCCCATTTACACATGAAACCATTAAGTATTTGAATACTACTAATGGCCTGAATGGAAACTTCTGTTGTGACACCTGAATTCTTATTCACCAAAGGTAACGGAGTGGTTTTTGTTTTTGAAAATCTGTCCTAAGTCCAACTGCAAGATATTCAACCTTTGTCACATTATATAATAATTGCAAATGAATTCAATGAATCATACAAATTGGCATATTGAAATACAGTTCTGAATATATATATATATCTATAGATAATATTTTTCAGGCCAAAAATTTCAAGAGAAACAAAATCTCAGTTCCAAAGAAAGTCACTTCCAGAAAAATTGATCTAGGTAAGTGACAGGCAACCTATTACAATTGCTGAGCTCCCACACACTGCTATGTACATATATTAATGGCATACATCTTTTGATTAGAATATTAATGTTCACAAGGTCTATATGAAACCCAACTGCATACATGACCCTCTTAGGGGTAGAAGATTCAAAACATTTAATCATGAAACTGACTTAGCAATTTAGTGCTCAGAGAAGCAAATGTTTGATTCTTTGACATGATTTACCAAGTGGGTAGGAGCTCACAAAGAACATCTAGTACTGGAGGGGAAAAAACACCCTCAATATATTATTTCTCAGGCTTTCCAACTGTTATAAAGTGCAGAAAATAAACCTTGTAAAGAGCAGAGAGGAAGATTAACATGAAAGCCGCTACATAGACCTCAAAAGCTTCATACTACAATTATTGAGCACAGAAAAGTCATTACAATTTGCTAGTTTTTTTTAAAAAAAAATAGTTCTTATGAAAGGCTTGTCTTCAAAGAGAGATGGTTCTGCAAAGTTTGGTGAGTGCCCTGCTGACAGAAAATGAGGCCAACTGTACAGGCACTCAAGCTTTGATTATGGTGACTTCCTCAGTAACAGCAGGGATGCTTGCAGAACCACCTACAGCCAACTAAGCAGTGGCCTTTTCTGTCCTCTTTACCCCTCCTCTCACTCAACCCTTCCCTCCTCTCCTCCCCTCCCAACGAAATGCATAATAGCAACACTTCAGAAAATACGCCTTCTGGAAGTGGTGCAATGGCTGTGGAACCAGAGTGAAATATAACGGGACCGACGGGGTTACATTGGCTTTGCTAATAAAACCAAGAGTTTGTGTGTGCTGGGAATAGGGCTGGACAATATATCGTTCAAAACTAGCTTGAAGTCCATATTGTGATATCGGTTTCATGATTTTTGACCTGGAAGTATATCGCAAATCACGATGTGTGTATGTTATGCAAAAACCAGGATGAGGCGGGGGGGACGGGGACAAGGATGGGGGACCGCTTCTAAGCAGTCATTTCTCTACAGCCAACCTTTATGTGGGCTCTCCGTTCCATGGCACCACTGCTCCCTTGATGCAGCCTTCATGATTACAGTCATCTTCCAACAGTGCACAACCCCTCCTATTCATAGCTGTATGAAGTTCTTCTCCCAACTTCTTCTCAGTGCTAGAGCAGATGCTTTACATGCAGAAGGCCCAGAGTTCAATTCTGGCTTCTCTAGGTAGGGCTAGGAAGCCTGTCTGAAATTCAGGAGAGGCAACATTTGACAGCCCCTGCCCCCTGCAGCAATTTGGCCTTCCCAAAGCCAGGTAAGTGAGGAGCTGGGATTTGGGAAGGAGGCATGGGACTCTGACAGGGTCCTAGAGTCATCCAGTCTCCTTCCCAAAGCCTGGTTAACGCTTTCCCAGCTTTGTAAAGGAAGTAGGGGGCTCTGGGACCCTGCTAGAGCCTCACATCTCCTTCCCAAAGCCAGCACCTCACTTAGCCAGCTTTGGGGAGGAAGCAGGAGGGCCAGGTATGTGTGTGTTAAATTTTGGGCTCACTCCTCGTCCCCCCTCCACATGGCATAGCAGTGTGTGGCCCACGGGTTCTGCGTCAAAGTAGTCTTGTGGCCCACTTGGTATGAAAAGTTGGACCACCCTGATGTAGAGAAAGACAGACACGATTCAATAAAAGGCAGCTTCCTGTGTTCCTATGACAAGGTAATTTTTATTCTGCCACTACTTCTGTGCTACATGCAATGTCCTTAGAATAACTCTCATAATAATAGAACTGTTACCATGATTTTGCGTGCAGCAACTTTACAGGTTTCCCAAAAAAACTTACAACCCAGTGCTGCAAAAAGGGAGGTAGAAGGGAGAAGGGCAGGTAACCTGATGCAATGCTGCAACCCAAGCCTGCCATTCTAAACACACCTAGGTGGAAGCATGTCCCATTGTAATCAAAGGCCCCAACTTCCAAGTAAGCATACCTGAGACTGCAATTCAAAGTGGGGAAACATAACGAGGAGGGGAAAGAAGAGAAAGACAAGAGACCCCACAATTTTGACAGATACAAGTTACCGAACCACTTAAACAGGAGGCATTGTTAAATATACGCATTCGGGTAGAGATACAGCTTACAGGAAGGTCTTACTCAACAAGAATGATGTAATCGTGAAAGTATGGGCAGTAAAAGATCCAACAGCCAGCCAAAAGAACGTTAGTCGTGTGCCCACATGGAAAGAAAGCCTTGAGAGCACCGTACTTGTTACCAATAATGTTATAGCAGCATCCAGACTCACTCTCAAATCTTACGTTAAGGATGAGCAACAGCAAAATGGGTCCACTCTGTAAAATTTTGGCAGGGAACAGTAGATGGATCCATTGTGCTTCTGTCGAAAATCTCATGAGTGGATCTCAGATACCAGAATAGCTTTTTTGCAGTTCGCTACTAGCTTGCAGCAAGAAGCCAGTCTGGCGCCTTAATTCATACCCAGTTCAAAGTACCCCAAGTACAGCCACTCTGGCTATGTCACTGCATAGGTTCCAAGACCCCCTGGAACAGTTTTCACTACTTGCTGCTAGCCATGCCAGACACAGATCATTAGCATGCTTACCTCTAGTTGTCAAGACCCCAGCATGGCAAGTGACTGGCATTTCACTACCCGTATAGGGCACATCAGGTGGAATCAATGCATGTAATTCTAGAGTACCCCAAGAATGCCCTGTTTCCATTTTGGCCAGCAGGCAGTAAAAAAATCAGAACTTGCTTGCAGCACCAGACACATTCATTCTGTAGAACCAAGTGAAGATCTTTTATTTACCCAGGATTTTAAATTACTCTTAACTTACCCATGCTGCTAACTTTCTTAGGTTGTTGATGTAAACCTCCCTTTGGGTTTTATTGGAAACTGAAGGGTAAGATATATAATCACTATACTATATTGTTATTTACTTATATTATAATATGGATAAGTAATCACAGGGTTTTCAGACACTAGAATCTGCCGCAATATGTTGTCCCACTCTGAAAATGCTTCTGTCTCAAAAAAAAGGGGGGGGGAGCCAGGGTTCTGTCTTGGGTGAAATTCAAGAGCACCCTGGACTCAAGCTGTTGCACCCATTGAAACCAGTTTAGTATCCATGACCTCACTGTTCCCTTAAGCAGTCCCCCAAAAGGGGAGAGGGTACTGGTGTACTGCCCTACTGTGTTTTATACCAAATTCTACTCTCTTATATCTGCCTGGTTCCTGTATACTCTGTGCTTTTTTTGCTTTGCTTGAATTCTGCTGCTTGCTGCCCTGCTTGGATTCCTCCCCAATCCTCTTTGCTGGCATGCTCAAGTATCCCATACCTCATCACACCAAGACCACCTCCGTAGGCTCAAGCGCTGGAAGATATCCCAGGAATTCCCCCTGAGCTATGGTTAATACAGGCTTGCAAACAGCCAGTTGCCTGGTAGCTTCTTGTAAGTAATAACCATCTCTAGACATTACCTGGCAAGAAATATTCTATTTTAAAAATAGAAGAGGTAGGCCTTTCCTACATGCTTTCCACCTTTGAAACAGTCTATGTACCAGCAATGACCAACACAAATATGTATGCCAATGTTTTATTTATTAAATTTTAATATATAATTTTTATTTATTAAAAAATAAAGTAACAAATCTTGGCATGTTCTTTCAATTTGAACACTATCTCTGCCATAGATCAATGACATTAGTATTTTTCCATTGTAACTAGCTAGTTAATTCCTTTCCCCCTTCTATATATTTAAATTAATAATGGATATATAATACCCTACATAATGGTTTTCTTTTAGTCTGAAAACAAGGTAGGGCCATAGGTAGCAGTACGTTCATTTGGTATATTATCCTGCTTTTCTTTCCTCATGGAACTCAAGGGAATATACACAGAATTCCCAGGTAGACTCCAAACCATGCACGGGCCAGACCTAGTCCTGCTTAGCTTCAGCAAGGTGGCTGCATCATATGACCTCAGCTGGTAAAACCATCCAAGGAAATCTTCAATGCAATCAGCAGTTTGGAGAGCCAGGCCTTAGAAAAGCTGAGTGAGCAAGTTAACACCCACTACTTTCAAGACCAACACAGTTTTCTGAAGATTTCTATGCTAATCCTACTTTCCCAAATGACAGTGCAATCCTGTGTGTGCCTCCTCAGAAGTAGGTTCATGCAAGATTGCAGCCTTAAGTCCACAGCTTGCCTTACATCACAAGAAAGTCATGATTTACAAGAGACAGAAGACAGCATCAAGTAACATATATTAATTATGAATATATTTAAAAGGATACTGCAAAGTCTGGCTTTATCACAGTGACAAAACACACACCGCAAATAATTTACCTGATACTGAGGAAACTAAGCCAGCCTACGGATGCACCAAGCCAAATTCTCTGAGGTTAAGTTTATTAGACTGATAGTCAGCTTAATTAAGCTGCTTGATTTACTGGTAACATCACAAGAGCTGCATCAACTTAATATTTAAGAAAGGCCGCTGGTGCATTTTAAGTTAAGAATGGGGTCCTTATTGTGAGGCACACAGATTTGGTGTGACCAAGAAATGCACTGAAGGAAACATCCATTTCAACCCACCCTAAATCAAGCCAGCATCTACTTTTATTCTAACAATCCCGGCAGTCACGACTTCGATCAGAACCGAGTCTGTGTCGTCATGGGCTTCCTATACATCCGCTACCCCTGCTGTACCCTAAGACAGCAATATCCCTGGGAGGCTGAAGGTGGAAAGCATCAATTAGAAAAGGCGGGGGGGGGGGAGAGAGAGAGAAGAGAAGAGAAGCACATTGCACCCAGCCCAAGCTCCATCCCCGGGTTGTGTGCGGATGAGGAAGTTGCATGAAGTCCGCTTCCTTCTCCCGCTTGTAGGACGCGGAGCGAGAAAGAGGGAAGCCAACTGGGGAGATGGGGTGGTGGCCCATAATGGTGGTGGAGGGGGGGGGAGAACAACGGGGAAATGATGCACCTTAAGAAGCCACACAACGTGCGCTGGGGAGAGCCTGGGGGGTGGCGTTGGGAGAACGCCCCACTTCCTCCAACCTCCCGGCCCCATTTCCCCGACCACCCCTCAAAGACTGAGGGACCCTCCTCTCGCCCCTTTAACTCTCCGACCTCCTCGGACTCCGCCTGGACCTCCCTCCCCCCCCAAACAGATGCTTCCTTTGGCGAGCCCTGGGAGGGGACCCGCCGGGGAGGTTTGAGGTGACTTACCCATGTTTCCGCCCGGAGAAATGGGGCGCGGAGGAGGAGGCGCTCCTGGGAGAAGAGAGAGTCTTTCTCCCCGCCCGGCTGCTACGGGGCTGCTTGGCTCTCGCCGCCTCCCCAGTGGCCAGGGAGGGACAGGCGGGGCCCGAGGCCGGTGCAGCTGCTCTGCGGCCAAGAGGCGCACGGACAGGCGGCGGCGGCGGCGGCCAGAGGAGAGCAGAGGGGCGGGTGGCTAGGAAGGAGGCAGGGGCAGCCGGGGCGCTCGCTGCCTTTCCTGCCGTGCCTGGGTGTGCGTGTGTGTGTGTATGTGTGTGTGCACGCCAGTGCGTGCGCGCGCCGCCGGGCTGGAGGAGGCAGAGGGAGGCTTGCCCGCGCCCGCGCCCTGACTCGCAAGCAGCGAAAGGAGGCGGAGGCACAGGGGACGGTTCCGGGGTGCGTGCGCTCAGGGCGCGCGCGCGCCGCCCGAGACCAATAGTCCGCCCTGCTGCTGCTGCTGCTGCTGCTGCTGCCTCCCTTTGCCCGGAGGGGAGTGAAACGGGGTTTCTCTCTGCTACCGTGTATGCCGGCTGGATTATGAGTCAGTGCCTTTCCGTACATCCGGGCAAGGCCCTCCTTTTGGAAACACAAAGGCCGGCAGCGCAGCGGGAGGAGCCGGGAGGCGGGTGCAGAGCGGCCACCCGGGAGGAGCCCCGCGTGGCCTGCGATCCGCGAGCAGGGAGGGTCTCCGCCCTGCTGCCGCCGCCGCCGCACCTGCCCTTGGCTTGGACGCTGCTGGGCCCCTCTGCGAGACCCAGCCATGGGTGGCTGTGCTTACGGGTTTTATAGTATACAGTTCTTCAGAAGATCAGGGCTTGGCTTGGGGTGTGTGCGTTTCCTTTTTCCGTGTGTGTAACAATGGTGAATGCACGTTGAGCCCAGCCAGGCGGAGGGTTGTCCTATGCAAAGGGGTCCTTTTTGCGCGCCTTATGCAGAGGCTGGAATTGGTAGGGCCACCTGTGAAGAGCTCTGTTGCTGCCCACAAATTCCTAACATGGACTGAAATTAATTCCCGCTGGAAATAAGCTGCAGACAACCAAAGCTAGAGTTTTTAGTGTTCTGATTAAGAGCAGTAATAAAGGAGTTGGAATTGCTCAGTTGGTAGAGCATCAGGCTGGTGGGTTGGGCAAAAGCCTGCATTGCAGGAGGCTGGACTAGATGAGCCTTGGGGTGCCTTCGAACTGTACAATTTTATGAACGCAGGCCTTAGCCAAACAGGTAGGTGGTTGTGATCCGCCACCTGCCCACTGAACGTTAGGGCAGAGAGTTTCCAGTGCAACCCCGGCCCTAATAAAGGAGCCTTTGAACATTACTACTGCTATTTAACAAAAAGCACCGAGGGAGCCTTTATATTGGGATAGGGTGCTGATCTCTCCAGATTTCTGGTGGGGGGGGCATATCAGTGGTTCTTCAGTGAGAGGTTTTAGTAAAGGTACACAAGTTTCCCTGAAAGAGCTTGCCCACCACTACCAATATTTCCCTACAAAGTGCACCAAAGGAAGAACACATACACGCTAAGATGGGGCTGATGGGCGTTAGAGCCCAACAACAACTGGAGTGCACAATGTTGGCTACCCATAACGTTGCTTATACCTGAGAGCACCTGTTTTGCACCTAGAAGGTCCCAGGTTCAAGGTTCCTGGCATCTTTTAAAAGCATCCCAGGTAGCAGGATCTGGGAAGAAATCTGCCTGAGGCTCTGGAGAGCTGTTGCCAGTCACAGTAGACAGTACTGAGTTATATCAGCCTTCCCCAGCTTGGTATCCTTCAGACGATTTTGGACTTCAAAACCCATCAGCCATAACCATTGGTCAATGGTCAGGGATGATGGGATCTGCAATCCATCACCAGGATGGGGGAAAGCTGCATTAGATAATGATCTGACTCAGTGTAAGGCAGTTTTGTATGTGCAGTTTCCTATGTTCATAGGAAGTGCTGAATGTGCTTTTCATGTGAGGCCTAGTGGGATTGGTTAGCACTCTGCATATTCCCATTGTGTGGCATATAGCAGGGGTGAGCATTGAATGAACTACTTTTCTTTTTTCATAGAACCCAAAGAAGATCCACCAGCTAAAGCCAAGGGCAATATGGTGGTTTAGAAATGGTGGTTGACATATAGTTAAGGAACAGGGCAGGTCTCAGGGTGTATCTCAACTCAGGAATTTGTTTTCAGTACCAGAACTGAGATTACCAGTTACCATCTCAGTTCAGATCAAAGTTTTTCCTTCTAGGATAACTAGTAACTTTTACAATGTCAACAAATGAGAAACAACATTACTTAATGTTATATCTGTGGGAGAAACCTAGGAATAAACCTATGCTTTATAACTCCTTATTTCTGCCAAAGTAAAATTCCTTTGCAAAATCTGAGCATTTGAGACAGCTTGTTAATGATGAGCTTTGCTATTGTGAAGGAGCTGAAGTGAAGACTAAAAATAAGTTTCTTAGGACTGAGAGCAGAAAAGGTGAGATTGGAACCTTTGAATGTGTTCTCTCCCTATTAACAGCTGATACAAAAGCTCACGGGAATGTAAAAGGTCACGGTGAATCGCCATGTTCTTCATCAAACTGGATTTGGGCATGAGTTGACAACTAAAATCTAACAGAATCACTTTGGAGAGGAAGTTAAATGCCTTCTCACCCCCTTTAATAAAAACTATATACAAGACAAGTACAGATACCATAAAACTTAGAAACAACACAGCCCAGAACACATTTCAGTTCCGTGCTCACGTGCATGCGCATATCCAAACACCCATATAATAATTATTTTTATTTTTATTATTTATACCCTGCCCATCTGGCTGGGTTTCCCTAGTCACTCTGGGCGGCTCCCAAAAGAATTAAAAGCACAAAAGAACATCAAACATTTAAAAACTTCCCTATCAGTGCCACAATCCAACACAGAGTCAGGCCCTTCTAGAATAATTTCAGTTTCTTTTCCATGTACAGTGGTACCTTGGGTTAAATACTTAATTCGTTCTGGAGGTCCATACTTAACCTGAACCTGTTCTTAACCTGAAGCACCACTTTAGCTAATGGGGCCTCCTGCTGCTGCCGCGCCGCTGGAGCACGATAACTGTTCTCATCCTGAAGCAAAGTTCTTAACCTGAAGCACTATTTCCGGGTTAGCGGAGTCTGTAACCTGAAGCGTATGTAACCCGAGGTACCACTGTATTGAAAAGATGAATGACAAATGGCCAAGCATTACCCCTCCTCCATTTTTTGTTAAAGTATTCTGAATATGAGCAACCTAGCCCAAGGGCCTCTTGTGGTCCTTGCAGCCAGGGCGATGGTGGTGGTTCTCAGGGTGAGGGACATAAATAACCCCACTGAAGTTCTATCCATCTGTTAAAATTGTCAGAAGAAGCCTGAATAGAGAGCAGTGTTCCTGTCTATTTGATCCTTGAGCTGAGCCCGAAACTCAGACTTAAAACATGGCTAGGTCACAGTGACTTGTGATTGCTTTTTACCTTTTGACATTTTCTTTTCACATACTTTGTGAGTTCCCAAGCTTCAACAGTTCTCACCCGTGACTTAGTTTTGTATTTTTTTCCTCTCTTACTCTAAAGAGCTTCTGAAAGCATTTTGTCTGTGTAGCACAATTTCCAAGAAGCTGTCAGGAGGGAGGGAGCAAATTATTAATACTTTAGTGGCAAACACACACACAGAGAGAGATTTAATTTTCTTAACAGAGAGATGATTTCATAACATTTACGGTGGATAAAGTGGAAGAATGTTAGCATTGCCAGAACAGCTTTGTATATGTAGGTCAACGGCTAGGATGTTACGGTTTATTTTGTTTGAAATAAAAAAGGGGCTGCATTAAATATCAGTTTCTGCAACATTGTTACCTCACAAGGTTTGGGTGGTTCCATCTTTGACTGCCTTTTGATGGCTTGTTAAATCAGTATTGGTATCTGTTTACGCCACAGCAATGGAGCATCCATGAAATATGTGTAACAGCTAAAATGTCCCCCATCACTAAGGATGTGGCGAATTGGTCCGTTTCGGTTTGTCGTTTTCCCAATCTTAATTTGTTTCTCTACATTTCCACATCAGTTCGTGATTTATTATTTTTTAAAAATCATAATGGGAATTCATCAGCATTTTAGTGTGAATTTATCCTGATGTATGCATTAATTTATAGGCTGGTGTTCAGTTTTTACCTAAAATACTTTTTTTTTTTTTTTTGCAAAGCAGTGTTCCCTAAAAATTTTTTATGTCTCTTTCACTATTTTTGCATGTCTCTTTCACTAATATATACACTTTATGTGCGCTTTATGTGCACATTACTTGGGTGGAGAACTGCATGTAAAATTTGGAGATGCGTGAATTTCAAATGATAGTTGTGTTTTGGTTCTTGTGTTGTTTTAGAAAATGCAAATTCGGTAGGTTTGCCTTTAATTGCAAACTGAACCACATTTCTCTCCCAACCGTACCCACCTCCCAATGAGCAGCAGAAAGTCATCTGAACATGGTCCTTGGACAGTTAAGATGAAAAAGAATTCTTTTTTTTTTTTTTTTTTGGTGCCTCAACATCTAGCAGAAAGGAAAGAAGGAATCATGCAGTCCCAAGATAGTTGATCATAGATCTAGATTTAGTGGCATCTGCCTTCTGCTTGAGTCAAGCTGTTCTAGCAGTCTGATACAAGACATTTATGGTGGAGGAAATACTGAGAGGGCAAAGCGGCTTTGGAAGAAATTATTCAAGGCAAGAAATGTTGATGAAACTGCCGATAATGCTAAGGGACTAAAAGAAAAAAGGACTCTGAATCAGCAGAAGTTGAATAAAATTACCTCAGTGTTCTTTCTTTTCGTGCTTGCTTAGAATATTATTGGAAGTGTTTTGTTTATCAGCTTTTTGCTCCCAAAGCGTGTAAGGAGTCAAAGAGGATGCCCAGGCTCTCTGGTTATTAAGGATTTACAGATAGCCTATGACGCAGAGGAGAGTTTTGATAACCAAACAAACCATGACACACTTCTTTCTATTGTTTCCACTCAGCTATGCTCTCTCGCCACAGTTTATTAACTGTTCTATTTTTCTAGAAAAAGAGGTGCTGGAACTCTCCAGGGATGCCTTCCTTGTTCCCTTTATAATGGCAATGGCGCCCACCTGATTGGTGCTGGAACTGAGTTCCGGGTGAAAAAAAAGCCCTGCTCTTATTTGTCATGAAAGCCTAGTTTGGCCAGAGACAGCTATAAGGGGTGTGTGTGTCTGGCAGGTGAGGGACCCCAGAAAAATAAAAGGACCCTAAAAGGAATGAGTTTCCCCAAGTTGACTAAGGGTGTGTGTACACATTAGCTGCTTAAAACACAGCTAGGTTCCCCTTCCCCACTCAATTCAGATCGAATCTGGGATAAGGCAGCTCTGTATGTCTCTCCCAACCCATGTCCACATAGCTCATGGGAGAAGAACCCTAGGCCCAGGGCTAAATGTGGTCCTCCAAGCTTTTCTATCTGCCCTCGGAAGTCCTTGTACATCATTTTTGCTTCTGTGGCAAAAATGGAAGTTTGCCAAAGACAAAAAGTACCACTCCTTGTATAATTAAACTCGCCCAAATTGCTTTGGGGATGGAGGAAAGGAAGGAGAGAAAACCTGCTCCATTGTTTCCAGGAAATTGTGCTTTATTTGTTCAATTTATTATTTATTCAATTTATATACCACCCTATATCTGAATAAATTACCAGATGCCATTCCTCTGTGATGTGGCTTATCTTCTTTTTGCATGAATTAATTATATAAGAGGAGCAATTGTTTATTGTCAGTGTGAAACTTTGCCGTTCTCAGAGAAGTACAGTTAAAAGAGTAAGTGTTTGAGTATTATTACGGATAATCTCTGTGTATCTGTGCAGTTTTGCCTAAGGGGCAGAGATGAACGGGTAACAGTACACCAGTGGGAGAGGATGACTTTGAAAATCCACACTTCTCTCTTGATAACTTATGGTGTGGGTGGTGGCAAGAGGATCACAGCTTGTATCAGCAGGTTTTCATATGCTTATCTTCAGGCAACGGAAATTGCTGGTAGGAGCGATGTTCCCCCCTCCCTCTTCCCAGGGAAGAATCAAAAGTGTCAGGATCAAAGACCACATTGCTGACTCTGTGCTTGCTGAGCTGCATTGATATAACAATGGTTCTGGGCATTAATAGCACAAAAGGTGGCAGGACACAAATGCTGGAGGATGACAGTGAGCAGAAAGGATCTTTCTTTAACACATTTTTAAAAACCAATAGGTATATATTTCAGCTAAACATATGATGGGAAGTAAGTCCAATTCACTACCTGAGAATTCAGCTTTTTTTCCCTTTTCTTTCTCAAAAAATTGCATCTGATTTCTGCGCCAGCAAGGACAATGTTGTATGGCCCAGGGGTGGCTAATTTATGTGACCCTCCAAATGTTGTGTAACTACAATTGAGGCTGCTGGCTGGGGGTACCGGGCACTGGGAGTCCCAACAACTAGTGAAAGGTTACTGGTTATCCACCCTGGCATAGACAGCAAGAGCAGGTTATACCAATTGAGGAAGCCCAACTTATGAGTGACCTGCCCTGGCCTTTTGGCAAAAAGAAACTTCCTTGGTACTTAGGCTTGTTCCCTGCACTTCCCTAGGAAGGATGTTAGCTTAGTGGTGGAGAGCATGCTTTGCATGCAGAAGCTCTCAGTTTATTCCTCAGCATCTCCAAGTGAGGCTGAGAAAGGCTCCTGTAGGGTGAATGCCAGGGTAGACTACACTAAGCTTCTGGCGTTGTGTAAGACAACTTCTGATGTCCCTCTCCTTTTGCTAAACCTGTAGGCTAGCACACAGGTTAAATCCCAGTCTGTATTGCACTGATACTGTTTCCAACCTGACACAAACTCTGGTAACCACTAGACTAGACTGCTGCAATGCACTGCATGTGGGGCCGCCTTTGAAGGTGGTTCAAAAACTGACATCAGTGTGGCATATGGCAGCCAGACCGCTGATGGGGAACAGGTGGTCAGAACATATATCTCTAGTTCTTGTGTGCTGCATTGACTCCCAATTTGTTTTCAAGCCCAGTTCAAAGTACTAGAAAACCTTGATCTAGAACACCTTGCACAGGTCGGAACCTCAGTACCTCCCAGATCACCTTTCCTCGTGAATCTCCTCAGAACCTGAGATCGACATCTGAGGTGCTTCTCTTTGTATCCTCTCCAAGACATATCCAGAGGGTAGCAACAAGAGAACAGGCCTTTTCTGTGGTAGCCCCCAAGTATGGAATGCTTTCCCCAGTGAAGCTTCCTAGCAACAACTTGTCATTCTGCCAGTGCTAGGTGAAGATGCTTTACTTTGGTCAGCACTAACAATCTGGCATTGGGTGGCTCTTTTTTGGTGTTCATTCTTGTGTGGGTGTGGATATTTTGTGTTGTGTGATTTTTTTGTGGGTAATCGCTTTTAGTGCATTCACATTGCTTTAAAGGATAGTATATTATATTTTGTGTGTTATTGCTTCTGTAAATCATTCTGAGGCTTCTTTTGATTGTGAAGTGATCTATAAATTGAATGAACCAACTAAATTTGAGGCTTCACAGACTCTTCTGAAGCAGACTGAATTACGAAGAAATAAGAAAATATATGTGGTCAAATAACTATTTTCTTTGTGCAGGTATATATTTTTTTGTAAACAGTTTTTACTGTACCTTTAGAAAGTACAGAACAAGGTAAAGCAACAGTAAAATTATAGCAAAGAAGTGAAGGGCAACACAAAAAAGATAAAATACCAAGCAGTGTTTTTAAGGCATACATGGTACAGAAAAGTAGCAGTGGACTTTAGTTACGTAAGAGGAACAGCAGCTTCAGAGCTAGCTTGGCACAGAATGTTAATTACTCACCACCACCCCTTAGCAGAGTGTATACATTGCTCTGAAAAAGAGTGTATACAAATTCATGGAGACTAAGGCTATCAGTGACTACTAGCTATCATTGCTCTAGACCAGGGGTTAGCAACCTTTTTCCGCTGTGGGCCGGTCCACCGTCCCTCAGACCATGTGGTGGGCCGGACTATATTTGGGGGAGGGGGAATGAACGAATTCCTATGCCCCACAAATAACCCAGAGATGCATTTTAAATAAAAGGACAATTCTACTCACATAAAAACATGCTGATTCCCGGACCGTCCGCAGGCTGGATTTAGAAGGCAATTGGGCCTCATCCGGCCCCTGGGCCTTAGTTTGCCTACCCCTGCTCTAGACAGTCTGCTGTCGAAGGCAGTATTCCTTTGAATACCACCTCCTTGGAATCACAAGTGAGGAAAGTGCTGTTGTTCTCAGGTCCTGCTATCGGGCTTTCCATCGGAAGCTGGTTGACCACTGTGAGAACAGGATGCTGAATTGCATGTGTTGGTTTTTGGATTTGGTTCAAGGTAAAAGAATATTGGTAAAATAAAAAGGAGAATTCCCTGGATTCCTATATCCAGGTTTGGGGCAAGTACTCTTTGGTAAGAGAGTCCAAGCAGAGATTTAAAATCACAAACCATGCAACTAAATAAAGCCTGGGAACCTTCAAAATATCCCCCTCTGAGTTGCTTCTAGAGTTCCCCACTTTCTTTAACATAGAAAGCTCCCACGTTTGGTAAGTTAAAAATGCTTTACTTACAAATGCTTTCCCATACAGCCACAAGAAAAGAAAGGCAGTATAACTTAGGTTCCAAAAAAAAAGTTTCTAAATTATTTGTATAGTAAAACAAAGATGGCTTGCTAAAGCCATGTGGTCTAAGCTTGGAGCATCCAGCTTAGACCTCCTTACTGGTAGGGTTCACATGGTAGAACAACAATAACAAAGAGTTGGTAACCTTTCCTCTCAAGGTGCAAGGGTGTGGCGTAGCAGCTTACTCTTGTCTTAGCCCCTTCATGCATTAATTAGAGTTAAGTATTCTAGTTATATGAGGGTGATTTATCCTATGAGATGGGCCTTTGGTATGATCCTGCAGGACTTTTCTTATGTTCTCATCTCTCTGTGCTAAAACTACCAAGTTTCAGAATTTTCTGGGAAGTGGCTACTGATCCATGTTAAGTTGGTGGCAGACATATGCCTCAATTTCAGTTGTAATCAGTGATACTTCATGTATCATATTTAGCTATATGTGCCACTGTGTAACAGATTACTATTCCCAAATTGTGGGTCATGTCCCGCTTTCGCTGCTGAACATAGCCGTTATGCATATCCTTCCCCTGAAGATGTATTTTCCTAAATTGTGCTGATATGTATATATGCGATTACCGCTGGAATTTCAGGGGGGAAATAATCAGCTTGGAATATTTTTGTACAGCAGAAAAAATATTTTGTGCTGTCATAGCAAGTCTCTGCAAAGCTTGATTCAGTAATAACATGTCTTAAAATTGTAAAGTTGGTGAACTGTGATTCAGTGAAGTGGAGTTAAGAGGATAGGCATGTCTGGGTGTTTTGAATTGCTGAGTTTTCAATGTCCCCAAAGCCACAATTTGTTGAATTTGGCCGCATCTCTCCCCTTCCTCCCCCCACCAATATATATATGGGCATATATAAGACATGGGTAACAATGCATTAAAGAGCTATGAGTTGACTGCATCCTGTTGAGAGGGTTGTGTGTGTGTGTGTGTGTGTGTGTGTGTAAACCTCTCGGTTTTGTGCAGCCGGAATGTTGCCTACTATATAAAGTTAATAAATATATCACTCTATCCTTTTTTTTGCCTCTGGTCCTGCCCGCCAGTTGATCCCAGTTGGAACCCCATGAGGAAAGATAACGTCAGACTGAAAAATAATAATAATATAATAATAATTTATTATTTATACCCCGCCCATCTGGCTGGGTTTCCCCAGCCACTCTGGGCGGCTTCCAACTGAATATTAAAAACAGTACAGCATCAGACATTAAAAACTTCCCTAAAGAGGGCTGCCTTCAGTTGTCTTTTAAAAGTAAAATAGTTGTTTATTGCTTTGACATCTTCTGGGAGGGCGTTCCACAGGGCAGGCACCACTACCGAGAAGGCCCTCTGCCTGGTTCCCTGTAACCTTACTTCTCGCAATGAGGGAACCGCCAGAAGGCCCTCGGTGCTGGATCTCAGTGTCCGGGCTGAACGATGGGGGTGGAGACGCTCCTTCAGGTATACAGGACTGAGGCCGTTTAGGGCTTTAAAGGTCAGCACCAACACTTTGAATTGTGCTCGGAAACGTACTGGGAGCCAATGCAGATCTCTCAGAACCGGTGTTATGTGGTCCCGGCGGCCACTCCCAGTCACCAGTCTAGCTGCCGCATTCTGGATTAATTGCAGTTTCCGGGTCACCTTCAAAGGTAGCCCCACGTAGAGCGCGTTGCAGTAGTCCAAGCGGGAGATAACTAGAGCATGCACCACTCTGGCAAGACAGTCCGCAGGCAGGTAGGGTCTTAGCCTGCGTACCAGGTGGAGCTGGTAGACAGCTGCCCTGGACACAGAATAAACCTGTGCCTCCATGGACAGCTGTGAGTCCAAAATGGTTCCCAGGCTGTGCACCTGGTGCTTCAGGGGCACAGTTACCCCATTCAGGACCAGGGAATCCCCCACACCCGCCCGCCCCCTGTCCCCTAAAAACAGTACTTCTGTCTTGTCAGGATTCAACCTCAATCTGTTAGCCGCCATCCATCCTCCAACAGCCTCCAGGCACTCACACAGGACCTTCACCACCTTCACTGGTTCTGATTTAAAGGAGAGGTAGAGCTGGGTGTCATCTGCATACTGATGAACACCCAGCCCAAACCCCCTGATGATCTCTCCCAGCGGCTTCATATAGATATTAAAAAGCATGGGGGAGAGGACGGAACCCTGAGGCACCCCACAAGTGAGAGCCCAGGGATCTGAACACTCATCCCCCACCACTACTTTCTGGACACGGCCCAGGAGAAAGGAGCAGAACCACCGTATAACAGTGCCCCCAGCTCCCAGCCCCTCTAGACGGTCCAGAAGGATGTTATGGTCGATGGTGTCAAAGGCCACTGAGAGATCCAGCAGAACTAGGAAACAGCTCTCACCTTTGTCCCTAGCCCGCCGGAGATCATCAACCAGCGCGACCAAGGCAGTTTCAGTCCCATGGTGAGGCCTGAATCCCGATTGGAAGGCATCCAAATGGTCCGCATCCTCCAGGCGTGCTTGGAGTTGTTTGGCAACCACCCGCTCAATCACCTTGCCCAAGAATGGTAAATTTGAGACTGGGCGATAGTTGGCCAAATTGGCTGGGTCTAAAGATGTTTTTTTTTAAGAAGCGGTTTAATGACCGCCTCTTTCAGCAGGTCTAGGAAGGCTCCCTCACAGAGGGAAGCATTCACCACCCCACAGAGCCAATCGCCCAGCCCTTCCCGGCTCGCTTTTATCAGCCAGGATGGGCAAGGATCAAGGAGACAGGTGGTCGGTTTCACTTGTCCAAGCAGCCTGTCCACATCCTCAGAGGTAACAGATTGGAAGTGATCCCATGTAACAGGACTAGACAGAACTCTAGCACTCTCCCACCCTGGCCCTGGTCCCACAGTGGAGTCTACCTCCTTCTGAATCTGAGCGACTTTATCTGCAAAAAACCTTGCAAAAGCATTGCAGGAGATCTTGGGGTCCCTACCAGGCCCCGGTGGTGCAGGTGGTTCCGATAGATTGCGAACCACCTGAAAAAGTCTCTTGCTGCTGTTTTCTGCAGATGCAATGGAGGCGGTGAAGAAGGCCCTCTTCGCCGTCACCATTGCCACTTGGTAGGCTCGACGTTGAGCTCTAGCCCGTGTCCGGTCTGATTCAGAATGAGTTTTCCGCCACCGGCGCTCTAGCCGTCTCAACGATTGTTTCATCACCCTCAGCTTCGGGGAAAACCACGGGGCTGTCCGGGCTCCATGCAATCGGAGAGGGCGCTTCGGAGCCAGACAGTCAATAGCCCTGGTTAACTCCGCATTCCAGCAGGCCACCGGGGAATCAGCTGAAAGGCCATCAACTTGGGATAAAACATCCCCTACCACTCTCTGGAAGCCAACTGGATCTATTAAGTGGCGGGGGCGGACCATCCGAATCGGTCCCACCTCCCTGCAGAGGGGAAGGGTCGCGGAGAAGTCCAGTTGCACCAGGAAGTGATCTGACCATGGCACTTCATTTGTTTCGCTTTTAGTTAATGTCAGATCACCAACATCCGTAGAGGTAAACACCAAGTCTAAGGCATGTCCGCGGCTATGAGTTGGGCCAAAATTATTCAGGGACAGCCCCATGGAGGCCATGCTTTCCACGAAGTCCCGAGCGGCCCCTTGTAAGGTCGTGTCGGCATGGATGTTAAAATCCCCCAGGACAACCAAGCTAGGTGTCTCCAGGAGCATATCCGCCATGACCTGAAGCAGCTCGGGCAGGGAATCCTTGGTCCACGGGGAGGTCGGTACACCAATAGGAATCCTGTACTGCCCCTATTGCCCAACTTCCAGAACATGCACTCAGAGAACTGGGTCTTCCCAATAGGACGCCTGGTGCAGACTAATGACTTCCTAAAAATCACTGCAACCCCCCCTCCCTGCCCACATGACCTGGGTTGCTGTGCGTAAGAGAAACCTGGTGGGCAAGCAGCGGCAAGGACAGGCCCATCTGCTTCATCCAACCAGATCTCTGTCACACATGCCAGGTCAAATCCTCCATCCACAATCAGGTCGTGGATGGCAGTGGTTTTATTCATCATTGACCTGGCATTGCACAGCAACACTTTCAGGTCATGTGGGTTTCCCTTGCTGATTCCAGTATCCTTCCGGTCAAGACCAGACCTGGAGGCAGGGATAGTCCTCAAACAACGACTAAACCTGCCTCCTCGGTAATGACATGGTCTGGTCTTAGGGTAACTCCTCCTCCTGCCCGTGATCACTGAGATCGGGTGTCCCAATACATTCCCTCCTGTGGAACCTGCCCCAGCCATTCTATTGGCTGAGGCCCACTCCCAGGCAGCCCTGACCCTTCCCCTTAAAAGGCAAAATACAAACTATATAATAACTTAACAGAATAATAAAAATAGAAGCACAGCAAAAAACAATAGTGCTAAAATTAAACTACTCCCCACCCTAACTAAATACTTAACCAACCGCAAGCAGAAATAAAATTATAAAATTATAAAACATTATAAGAAACAGCAACCACCATTTAAGGTGCAGCAAATTAAAAGCAGTTAAAACATTTAAAACCATTTTGTCACTTGCTGCAGGTAGCTGCTCAGGCCTCTAAACTGTAGTTCCCCAATCCATACCCTTCAAGTGTCCCTATTTTCCAGGGAAAGTTCCAGAATTACAAAGCCATCCCAGCTTCTGATTTGACCCCAGAATGCCCCTATTGCCCCCACCAGTGCCAAGCTTGGGGAGGAGGATGAGCTGGCACTTGTCCTGAGTGGCAGCAGCAGTGGCAACCTCCATGGCCTCTTCATGGCCGCCGCTGCCAGCCTCCTCCCTTGGAAGAGTGGGTTGGGAGGAGAGGCTGCCGCTGCCAAGGCCCAGCCTCATGTGACGTACTGGCTCTGAGGTTTAGGCAAAAGGCAGGGCTGCCTTGGGTGGGAGCAGAGCGGAGCTCAAGGAGACATATTTTTTAAAAAAATGCTTTTGTGTCCACGTCTAATCTTGCTCTGTTTTGCTTTTTGTAGATCTACCAAAGAAAATAAAATCAGGTTTAAGGGGTTTTCTCAGTGGAGGGTGTGTGTGCTGGGTCCTGTTGGGGTAGCAGTGGTGGAAATGTTCTGCAGGGGGAGTGAGAAATGTCCCTATTTTCATCTGAGGAATGTTGGAGGGTACACCAACCCAGGTTTACAGGAATCTGCACTGTTTGCACTGTATATGCAATATGTTTCTGCACCCTGTTTGTATTGGATTTTCAATATCCTGGGTCTGGCTCATGGCGCCTCAGGTTGTTACAGAGCTCTGATGAAGCAGTTGTAGTCCATCGTAAGATTTTATCTGCCATATGTATACATATTAAGGTCTTTTGTTTTGTTTCAACCAGAACAGCATATTGGTACATTACTTGATAGAAGCTGCTCTCTGAAGCTGAACTGTCCTGATTTGTGCCATTAGTTGCTGGCTTCAAAAGAAATTCTCCTTTCTTGTCTCCCTATGTTTGTCTAAAGTCACATTCATCTGCTCATCCCAGTGGGTGCCATATCTGATAGCGACACTGAGTTCCAGTGACATCAGTTCATGTTGAAATTTCTTCAAATTCTCTTAGGTCCAGTGGTCTGTCACATAGCCTTCTGGGGCTGCTGATGCTATCAGACAGTTGCACTGCAGCTAATTTATCTCTATAGAGATATCTATGAATGGATCAGAGAACATGTGGCATACTGAATAGACAATTCAGAGGGGAAAAGTTTAAAGATCACAGCGGTTAAAATCTGTGGAGATACAGTTATGTCTAATGCAACTAAAGGAAGCATAGTGTTTTTCCTGCTGTTTTTCCTTACCAAGTTATAAACATTATTAACTTTAAAAAAATAATCATTAAAATGTATGTCAAATGCTATCCAAATAGGTACTAGAACAAATGCAAATCCTGGTGAATTCATTAAACAAAGGAATTAAAAAGTAATTCTTTTTGTAATTGTCCAGCTTAGTGATTTTTACTATCTGCTTAAAAACTGCAGCTAAGCAGAGTTTTCGGGATAATTTCACAGGTGTTGGGCCATCACTAAAAAGGCCTTGTTCTGTCCCTGGTACACACCAACTTGATGGACCTTAGACACAGTCTAGAGAACAGTTTCTTTGAGTTCAGTCTTAGGGCCCAATCAGGTTCATGTGGGGGAAGGCTGTCCTTGAAATGACTGTGCCTCAGACTGTTGATACAACCTGGCTTAGATATGAATTAGTTAAAAGGTGTTTTAAAAAAATGTTGAGATGTGCAAACAGTTGCCAGTGACCTTTTCAGAACCATAGAAGGTTAAGCCTGTGTCCTTAATCTGCTTGCCTAACACATTTTTATTCCACTCTTCTTCTAAGCAGCATCATGTGACATATTAGGCTTCCTGATCTTATCCCCCTGGCACTCCTGTAAGGTAGCTTAGCCCAAGAGAAAGAAGGTGTCTTTGAGGTTAGTTAGGCCAAGAGATAATGGCTGACCCTTGGCCACTCTCAGATTTGCAGCTGAATGAGCTTCCTAGCTAAGTCTTCCCAATCCAAGTTCTGCATTCCATTCACTGAAATGCACTGCCTTGCCTTCTTCCACAAATAATTACATAGCCCATTTAATGGCAGTTCTGGCTTCTTAACGCCCTGCTGGCTTAGATTTCAGGCCTGTCGGTCCTGACTGATGCTGATATAGGATGAAAGACTTTAGAGCATCCAAAATGCCAGCTTTAAAAATACTCCACTGTTTCTCTGTGGCTTCCAATTAAGTACATGCCAAAAGAGGAAGCTTTCAAACCCCACAACTTGCCCTTGGATCTTTTCCAAGGAAAATGGCAACAGGCGAAGCTAGTTGCAGAAACACCTGGGAATGTTGCAGAGATGAAGCATCTTCGTGAAGAGGTTTCGGGGAATTGTTTAGGCATTGGAATGAGGATTTTGGAACGGAATTTTCAGCTGTAGCTTGAAGAGGCAAGTCAGAGGACACAAACAACTGCATGTTCACCTTAGTGTTGATAAATGAGTAGAGTGATTAAGCTAATCCATTGACCCTGGCTGACAATCAATCAAACATCAGGGACTCATGAAGTGTATGCTTGTTAATCACCACATTGCATGTTGTTATAACAAAATTAGAGAGTCAGAATCCGTGTATAGGGAATGCATTACTGCAAATTCTGTATTAGCATCACAGCTGTGTGTGTGTGTGTATGTGTGTGTGTGTGTGTTACTCTGATACCATAGCTGCAATCTTACTGTATGACCATTTTCTATTCAGTATAACCATTTTCTATATTCATGCTTGTGTGTACAACATAGAAAAATAATTTATTATTGGAGATTAGCAGAATGGATACTATGTTGATGTGTTCATAGCAAGGCAGTTGCTTAAACAGGATCTCTTAGAGACAACCTAGTACTTGCAATGACTTCATTTGTCCACATTAATCCTTTATTACCCTTGGATCTCTCCTTTTCCCTTGTCATTTTCTGTACAATCAAGACTGTAAGAACCTGGGGTGGGGTTAAAGACTTGTCTTGATTAGGAAATTATGTGAAATGCCATGTGCACTGTGTACACAAATAATAATCCTTTTGCAAACCACTTTGAGGTTGTTTTTTACAATCAAGCGGTGTAAAGTTTATGAAATAAAATAATAACATGACGGCGGGAGGGGAGAAAGAGAGATGAAAGTGTATTTATTTATTCCCTGTTAAAGGTGAATGAGCTGAATCACATCTTGCCATTATAATGAGAAATCGGTGTGTGTGTGTGTGTGTGTGTGTGTGTGTGTGTGTGTGTGTGTTCCTACAGCTTAAAACTTGAAAATGGTTCTGATTTTGGTGCAGACAGAATAAGAAATGGCGGGTTTTGAATGAGCTAAATGCTTGACAAGACATTTTGGCAGAGTGCAACACAGCTCTCCCTCTATTCCCCTGGAGAGGACCTGGGTGGGCAAAGTCTTCTTCTAGGTCCACTCAGGTGCCCCGCCCACCAGGAGCCCAGCTTGATGCTAATTGCCTCCCAACGCCTTGTGGAATCTTCTGGCTCCTGGCATGCCTCCAGTGACATTCTCTGCAAGGAAGTGGAAAACTTAAAATGCAGCTATGTCATTTCCCCCCTCGATTTGGACTGAAGCTGTTTTTGGAGGAAATGTATCAAAACACAGTATTTTATAACAAATTACAGGATAGATGTGGATTTTGGTTAATGTCACGTGTACACTGCTTCCAAAAGCAGTGGAGGGAGCACACTGGATGCAGAGTACATGTGTGTGCGCATGTGGGTACACAGCCTCAGATTATCTTAACTTCAGTACAGTGGTACCTCGGGTTAAGTACTTAGTTCGTTCTGGAGGTGTGTTCTTAACCTGAAACTGTTCTTAACCTGAAGCACCACTTTAGCTAATGGGGCCTCCCGCTGCCGCCGTGCCGCCGGAGCACGATTTCTGTTCTCATCCTGAAGCAAAGTTCTTAACCTAAGGTACTATTTCTGGGTTAGTGGAGTCTGTAACCTGAAGCGTATGTAACCTGAAGCGTATGTAACCTGAAGCGTATGTAACCCAAGGTACCACTGTATGTTTGCTGCATTCCTGCATTGCAGGGGGTTGGAGTGGTTGATCTTCCAACTCTATGATTCTGTGTACCTTCAGACTATGCCCTGAAGCTTTGAGCTAACATTTTCTGTAAAACAAACTAGCCTAAGTGACATTTCCTTCTCTGATTTCATTGTCCTACAGAAAATCACCTGACCGGAAGTGCACAAGGTATGGTAGATAAGATTTCATAATGCTCAGACTTCATCACCTCTATAAAGCCCTTACCAAATATTGAACTCCAGAAACTAGGATTATTACCAATTCTGCAACAAATTTTGCCATACAACATAGCAGCTTTGAATGTGCGCCGTGTAAGCCAGTTCAAATCACACTTCAACCAGAAATACACCCCTCTGGTGGATAACAATAGTACCTGACAATTGTTAGGTAGACAAAGCTGTTGTAAGGTTGACTAAGATAATATGCATGAACTGCTTTGAGCACTTGACGTGTGCTATCTGAAACATTTTCTACCATTTCTCGAAGACTGTCAACACTATTTGTTTGCACATGCAATATCGTTTTTGCTTAGTGCATAGGAAGACTTCCATGAAGTGCGTCAAAGCCATTTGCTACATGAATTATGCAGTTCCTAGAGCCCTCTAAAAATAAACCACGAAAATGGGCATGAGAGGCTAGTTAGCAAGCAGTTCAGAAGGTGACCTCTTTTCCTGGTTCCTCCACATTCCATAACAATAAAAGCTCCTGATATGCTCAGTGTTAATATAAAATATCCTACAAGGCCACAGCCAAAGATTTGCCCAATTGTTTTGGTCGGCATATGAATGGTGTGAAAAGTTCTCTCCTCGATTTCCCCTCTCCTTTATACCACCTGGGCTGGGAAGCATCCACAGATCCCTAACCTCTGATCCAGCCATACTCCCCCAGAATCTTAGAATCACCAAATTGTAGAGTTGGAAGGGACCACAAGGATCATCTAGTTGAACCCCCTGCAATGAAGGAACCTTTTGCCCAGTGTGGGGCTCAAACCCACAACCCCAAGATTAAGAGTCTCATGCTGTACCAACTGAGCTATTCCTCAGCTCTAGAAGCAAGAGAGTATTTCAGGAAGCCTTGCAGCATTCTTAAAATGTTGATCAACTACTGGAAATAGTAAAGCAGTCAACATACCCGAGCAACAGTGCAACCTCATGTTCATGCAGGTTCCACAGTGGGTTCTGCTGGCTAGGTTTAGCAAGAGACTGCAGGAAAGCTTTCAGCCTTAATATGAGCTCACCCCATTTCTAAATACAGGATAGCTAAGGGGTGCAACAGAATTGGATCAATGCTGCCTTTTTGTAGCTGTGTTTAAGATTAACCACCTGAAGTGCCTTAAACCAGCAATTTACACAACCCCATCCATGCCTACTCAGAAATAAGTCCTATTGAATCCAATGGGGCGTATTCCCCAGTAAACGGATCGCAGCCTTAATCTTTTAGGATACACATTTTAAATCTGCTCAGTTCAAATATTACGGCTAGTCACTCATACATGATTATCAAAAACATGAGATTAATATGGAATTGTCAGGATTCTGACAAGTACTTGCAAACTTCTGAAAATATTTCAGATTTACATGCATCCTGTAACCAATAGTGGAAAATTCCCCCAACCCCCCCTTTTAATCAGAATTGCAATGTTATAAATAACAAACCCTTTGTGGTCCTTGAAAACCATGGGGGTGTACATTCCCCATTCTGATGAAGCTTACTTTGTATGAGTTGAGTTTCATTTGCATGCTCAGGAATCATAATTGAGGTTAGGAAGTGTCACAAGAATAAAAAGGACATATTTTTTGTCTTTCAAGCCAAGCATGAACATTGCACGTTTGGCCTTGGCTGAATACATTTAGATAACTCTGAACAATGGATAACTCATTCCTCTTTATGAATGAATTACTGCTTTTGTATTCCCGTAATCTATGCTTAAAGACTTACTGGCTTTCCATAAACTCTCAAGTTGTGTATGTATGTTATGTAATCTCTGCAGGAGGCCTTCTAAAGTGAAGTTGATTCTGTCAGGGCATGAAGCATAACATGTTACTTCCTTTTGCAGAAAGCCAAAGATGGCCAGAACTTTTAAAGAGCACCTTTAGAGGCACAATGGTGCTGGAGCATATTTTGGATAGCAATCCAATTATTCATAGGAAGCTCAAATGTATCAGTGGTACACAACTTTCAACTCAGATATAGGAGGTGGCACTTTTGAATAGCCTTACAAAGAATAATTCTTTACCTCTCTGATTAAAAAAAGAGTTCAGATTTATAGTAGCCTACATTCTCATTTCATGGGACGCGGGTGGCGCTGTGGGTAAAACCTCAGCGCCTAGGACTTGCCGATCTCATGGTCAGCGGTTCGAATCCCTGCGGCGGGGTGCGCTCCTGTCGTTCGGTCCCAGCTCCTGCCCACCTAGCAGTTCGAAAGCACCCTTAAGTGCAAGTAGATAAATAGGTACCGCTTTATAGCGGGAAGGTAAACGGCGTTTCTGTGTGCTGCTCTGGTGCCGGTTCACCGGAGCAGCTTCGTCACGCTGGCCACGTGACCCGGAAGTGTCTGCGGACAGCGCTGGCTCCCGGCCTCTAGAGTGAGATGAGCGCACAACCCTAGAGTCTGTCAAGACTGGCCCGTACGGGCAGGGGTACCTTTACCTTTACTTTACCTTTACATTCTCATTTCAGCTAAATTGCACATGAATGTGGTGTTGTAAGAGTTTCAGAGGTGTTCTCTAAAAGCTTTTGTTTCCTGTAATGGAAACCCAGACTGTTTATTTTTGGATGTAATATAACTGAGACCAGAGGCAATAACTGCACTCAATCCAATAGTCATCAAGAGAATTACTAGGAGATTCTTCTTCTGGCACTGCTTAGAAGGCCCCTCATCTAAATATTCACAAATTGTACCGTTCAGATATTCTTTACCACATGTACATCACTTGATGACTCATGGGTGTCAACAGCCTCTATTTTAAAATACTGTGTTTGAGGGCAAGATGAAAGATCTACTGTGATGTTTGATCTGTGATGACCCTTTCACATGTACATGTCATCACTTGTTGGTTCTACTCACTGAGTGATGAACAAGCAAATGTCAAATTGGGCGTTTATCTGAACGTGCCTGAGGTCTGCTGCTACAACATGCCTTTCTCTCTGGGGGTAGGTCAGAAACTATTTTCTCCCAAGGAGCTGGAGGCAATTTACCTAGTTATTCGCTCCATTTTATCCTCACAACAACTCTGTGAAGTACGTTAGGTTGAGAGAGAGAGAGAGAGAGAGAGAGAGAGAGAGAGAATGGGTTGTAGTCAACTAAATCTTACTCAGAGCAGACCAAGTGAAATTAATGAAACTAAGTTAGCCATGTCCATTAACCTCAGTGGGTCTACTCTATGTAGGGCTAGTGTTAAATATCATCTAGTGACTGGCCCAAGGTTACTCAGCAACCATAATGTTTGGTTGGGGATTTGAACTCGGGTCTCTGTCCAGTTCTATTCATCACACAGTATCTCAGTGTTAACAAATGAAGTACTAATCAGCAGTGTTGTGATAACTAGTTATTTGTACAGGCTTTGTGGGTACAGGGCTAAGTCAGCAGAGCGTGGGGAAGAAACATCTAATGATATTTTAATGCAAATATCCCTTTTGGCCTATGGGCACATTTGCAAACCATAGAAATGGAGAAAGGGAACCCTGTGGACACCATAGAAGGTCTCTGAGGGCAAATGTGCCACCCGGGGGGGGCCATATTAGCCATCCTTGGGTTTTAACTCTGCTTTAGTGGAAGGATATACTTTTGTTACTCACCTTTAGCCTTCAGAATGGGCTGAGCTGTGACTGCATGCAGAGCCATCTTTCCCATAGGGCTTAGTGGTGCGTCGCATCAGGGCGCTGGCCTCTCAGGGGCGCCCCAGCGAGTGGGGGAGCTGCGCGGCTTTGCCGGTGGCCTCCCCTTTCCCTGCACACCTGCCAGCTGCACCCTGCCAACTGTATGGCTGGTGGGTGTGCAGCTTCCTTGCCAAGCCTCCACAGGAGGAAAGCGATCCCTGCAGAGGCTTAGGCTGGAAGTTGCGCCCCGCCAACCACATGGTTGGCGGGCGCACAGCTTCCCTTCCAAGCCTCTGTGGGGATTACTATCTCGCAGTGGCATGGGGGAGAGTTGCACCCCCGTTGGCTGGCAGTGCGCAGCTTCCCCCCCCATCCATGGTAATTTGGGGGCGCTGGGCGGATATTTGCACCCCGGTGCCACATCTGCTAAAGACAGCACTGACTGCATGATAGCATTGGTCTTGTGGATGTCATTGTGGTAAGCAACACTTCTCCCTACCCTGCAGCTCAAGAGAATTATGCAAGGACAGGTTGTACTGTTGTGAGTACAGTGGTACCTTAGGTTAAGTACTTAATTCGTTCTGGAGGTCCGTTCTTAACCTGAAACTGTTCTTAACTTGAAGCACCACTTTAGCTAATGGGGCCTCCTGCTGCTGTTGCGCCGCCAGAGCATGATTTCTGTTCTCATCCTGAAGCAAAGTTCTTAACCCGAGGTACTATTTCTGGGTTAGCGGAGTCTGTAACCTGAAGCGTGTATAACCCGAGGTAACACTGTAGTTTACTTGAAAAGAAGGCAAAAAAAGAAACCTGGGAATTAAACTTCATCCAGGGAGGGCAACTTTCTGCCTTGCTGCCCCCCCCCCAACAGATGCCCATGTGTGGAGCTCAGGGCTGAGTCTACCAATAAGCAGAGTGATGGGGCACCTCAGAAAGCAGATGCTGGGGTCTGGGGGAAACCTGAAAGGTATTGGAAGTTGGAGCTGTGTGTGCCACATGGCCTGCCCATAAGCTAGCTGTCTGTCCTCAGATGCAGTGGAAGATGGTGTCATTGTGCCAGTGCTGAAATAAGTTCCAATTGCAAGTGCAGTCAGTTTCTGTACATATAATGGGGGAGATGGTACTTGTCTCTTGGGATGGGCCCTTGTTGCCTTAACAATTGCACGTGCTTAAGGCTTTTAAATTTTTAATGTCATTTCTTAAATGACTGGTAGAAGATCTGAATTGGATTTTTATAACAGAAATACACAGATGTCATGCTGACCATAGCAAATTAGTGTTCCTTAGCAACACCATGCGTGATGGCTTTTGCTTTTCTACTCATGTTGCACCATGGGAAGAAGGTTTGGACAAGCTCTTAGAAGAGAACCAGATGCTACGGAATCTAGTTTTAAAGGGATGGTGGCTTGAAAGAAAAGTAGTGCATTTTCCTAACGGCTATATTTACAGAATTGTGTGGGCACTCCAGGACACTGGAATTAATGAGCCTGAGTCAATTGTGCTCATTAAAGATTTTAAAGTTAAAAGTACCCTTGTTGTTGAATTGCTAACACCATTATCTGTTCTTCCTTATATGTCTAGTGTGAAGAGCTATTTTATTCAGGAGTAGCTAAATAATATTGCTTAGATTTGATGCTGTGTACAAATCTGTAGCGCAGCAACACATCATTAAATATTGAGGAGTTTTTTAAAAAACAAACAAACAAACAAAACACACCAACATGAAGATGGCTTAGTAAGGTTGTAATTTGCAGTCAGAATCTACCAAATCCCTTTGTATCCAGAGAAAAGTTCAACCTGACACTCTAGCATAAAACAGGAACACAGTTCATTGTTCAGAATTCTTATTTCATTTGGCTGGTTTCCTGTTAATGTAATCCTGTACATGTCTACCCAGTAGTATGTTTCATTAAGTTTACTAGGGCTTACTTCCAAGTAAGTATAGGATTCCAAACTCAACCACCATACTGTCTGCTTGCACTGTTTTGGCCAAAGTTTGTGTTCCTTTTTGTTCTCTTCCTTTGGACAAGACTATAATTTTTTGAAGGAAGCCTTCTTGCCTCTAATACTGTAGTTTATTTGACTCTGCTTATTAACCATCCTAGTGCCCTTTTGGTCCACATGGTACCTTTCCTGATCTCTAGTATACACACCAGTTGAGTTTCTAATACAGTGCTTTTAAACATTAAGTCCAAAGACTAAACTTACCTAACTGTGCCTGGGGTGGCGGGGAGGTTTTCTTAAAGGAAGAAAATCTTTTATGTAATTCATTATCATTATCATTTATTAAATTTCTATACTGCCATTCATCGGAAGATCACAGCGCAGTTAACAATATAAAAATGCAAAAATACGTACCATAACAACAAAAAATAACAATACCACCACTCCACAGTTTTAAAGGCCATAGATTGTTTCATTAGCCAAAGGCCTGGGAGAAGAGGAATGTTTTTGCCTGCTGCCTAAGGAAACTGCCAGGCAAGCATTTATTGCTACTTGTGGGAAAACTACAATGTGGTCTGCATGATGATTTGTGATACAAAAGGATTGATCCAGTTCATCCTTGGCTTGATGATCTTGTTGTAGCATGTTTCTACTTGAATAGTTAACCCAAACATGAGTGGCATACCTCACTTTCAGTAGTGGCCAACAAATAGTCACTGTGGATTCAAAACAGTTTCAGAGAATAGGGCGGTAATACTGTGTGTTGATGACTGGCAGCTTAAAGAAGAGATTAAAATTCAAGGACGAAGAAGAAATGCTGAGGAAGAGGGGGGGAAATATATTATCACAAAGAATGAAAAAGATCATCCAAAAAGCGAAAGAGAGAGAAAGGCAGTTTTCTACAATCAATAGCACATTATTGATTTGGCTTTTTTGTTTTGTTCTGTGTGTCTACAGAGACAGAGTTTAGAACTTGGATAACTTCTTATTTGTTATTTTCTGTTTTGAGTAACTTTTGTTTAGAGGCAGTGTCAGGAACTGAATAGAAAGCTCTCTTGGTTTCCAGCTAAAAGGGAATGTGCCAAGTGCATTGTGAGCTGAGAGGGAAGCAACGTAGGCATTTTAAATGCCAGACTCTATAGGCTTACAATGCAGAGGCGGAGGTCCTCATACATTTTCACAGTGTGGACTGCATTTTAAATCCAGGGATTGAGTCATAGGCGCCTCCCACTCCCCATTCACAATTGTCAATATGATACTGTGAAGTCTAGCAATTGCACAGCATCCCTTGGTAACGGACATTTCTTTATATTTTGAGAGTCTGTTATTCATTCTGCAGTAATTCTGAATGCATGTTCACAGCCAGAAGCAAGGGAAAGAAACAGTAAAAATGTTCCCAGTACATTTCCATAGCCCATCATCAAATGCATTGGTATTCTGGAGCCTCTAGTTTAAAAAGCCTTATATTACATTAATTGTAAACAATCTAATGAACATACTGTACTTATTCAGAACATAACCATTTTCTTTTCTCAACATGTGGGGGTCTGCTATTTTCTCCATAACAGAAGAGTTTATTGATGATTCCTTAATGAGAAATCTAAGAACTATAGTATGTGCCCTGACAACCTCTCGACTTGATTACTGTAATGCACTGTCTGTGGAGCTGCCTTTGAAGCCGGTGTGTAAATTTCAGTTGGGTCTCAAATGTGGTGGCTAGGTTGATACCTGCAATATTACATAACCCTAAGGTAAAGGTAAAGGAACCCCTGACCATTAGATCCAGTCGTGACCGACTCTGGGGTTGCGGCGCTCATCTCACTTTATTGGCCGAGGGAGCCGGCGTACAGCTTCTGGGTCATGTGGCCGACATGACTAAGCCGCTTCTGGCGAACCAGAGCAGCGCACAGAAATGCCGTTTACCTTCCCGCCAGAGCGGTACCTATTTATCTACTTGCACTTTGACGTGCTTTCGAACTGCTAGGTTGGCAGGAGCAGGGACCGGACAACGGGAGCTCACCCCATCACAGGGATTCGAACCGCTGACCTTCTGATCGGCAAGCCCTAGGCTCAGTGGTTTAACCCACAGCACCACCCACGTACCTTACATAACTCTAGCTCTATAAGAATTCTGATGTTTCCCTACCCTAATTTTTTTCTGGGTTGGATTTAAGGTGTTTGTACTTACTTTTAAAGTGATTGACATAGAAAGCAGTTTCATATCCAGTCAGGCTGTCTATCCCAGAATTGTATACTTCACAGGTAGGAAAGCTCTATCCTACGTGCAGCCCCATCGGTGCTATTACAGGGCATTCTCGACCGTTCTGCTACAAGTAGGGCTTCCGTTTGGCACTGACTTCAGCACTGAATGCAAGCCCCGCTTTCAGCAGAGAAAGCAGTGCAAGGTTCTTCTTTGGACGCCATGGAAGAATCTTGTGCAGTCCTGGTTTTTTTTATTAAACCTGGAGATAGAAAGGAAGGATCAGAAGTGTAGTTTCAACACAGCCCTGCCCATCTCTCAAAAAGTTGTGGAGCATGCACCACATTGGGATGTGGTATCAAGAAGGCTGATCACCGAAGAATTGATGCTTTTGAATTATGGTGCTGGAGGAGACTCTTGAGAGTCCCATGGACTGCAAGAAGATCAACCTATCCATTCTTAAGGAAATCAGCCCTGAGTGCTCACTGGAAGGACAGATCCTGAAGCTGAGACTCCAATACTTTGGCCACCTCATGAGAAAAGAAGACTCCCTGGAAAAGCCCCTGATGTTGGGAAAGATGGAGGGCACAAGGAGAAAGGGACGACAGAGGATGAGATGGTTGGATAGTGTTCTCGAAGCTACCAGCATGAGTTTGACCAAACTGCGGGAGGCAGTGGAAGACAGGAGTGCCTGGTGTGCTCTCGTTCATGCGGTCACGAAGAGTCGGATACGACTAAACGACTAAACAACAACACAACATCTGAACTGGATCTAATTCTTCACCCATGGTCTAATCTAACAGACTATTTCTGGGGATTCAGAGAACTGCGGTGTAGACAGCACTTTCCCCCTGGGTCTAGTCTCCAAAAAATCCAGAGTACTGGGAGTACTGGAACCCCTGGCTTCTGGACCTGCTTAGGTCTTCTCTTATTACAGCCTGGGGATAAGGAACAGAAGATTTTTACACGGGCCTTTGGCATCAGATATGCGTGTTTTTGGAGACCACCTTATTATTTTGATTGTCCATACTTTCAATGCATTTAATATTGTGTTTTTGTACTGCTGTGGCCTGCACTTGGGACCTTGTGTTGGATGGTGGTTAAGAAACCTAAATAACAATAATGAGTTATAACAACTGAATCAGCAGTTTTTACATATTATTAACCCTGTCGCAATAAAAAATAATACATAGGTAAAAGGTTTATTTCAGTTTTCCCCAAACTTTGGCCTCTAGCTGTTTTTGGACTACAATTTCCATCATCCCTGACCACTGGTCCTGCTAGTTAGGGATGATGGGAGTTGTAGACCAGCAGAACATCCAAGTTTAGGAAACACTGATCTATATTATATCTGCACTGTCACACTATAGTTCACGGGGCTACCAACAGATGATGGTAGCTCTGTGAAGCACAGCATGCTGACAGTTGTTAATCTGCTTCAGCCTGGAACTGGGTCTGGAGAATGCTGTCTACTTCTGAATGGGACACAGCTGATGGCAGTCTTGGGAAATTCCATCCACCCAGTTGCCTGCTCACAAAAACAAGCCTGTAAGAAAGAAGCCCTCCATCCCTGCTTTAATCGAACCTCTTCCTCTTCCATTTTTCTTCTGTCCCATGTGTGAAATATAAAGGTTATTTAACTCCTAGCACCAGGTGTTCTCTTCCACATGAAGTTCCAGATTCAATGCAACAATTTAGAACGGGTGTTTTAACAAGCAATCACTCATATGTACAGCATCCATCACTTAACCTTCCCTAATTAAACAAGTTAATTAACAAGTGTCTTCTTAAGATGCTAGTCATCTTAATAGATACAGCCACAGAGATATGCTGAAGTAGGAGGGCTGCAAAACAGGAGAGAGGTTGGAGCATGGAAATGGGGTGGTCTCTCTGCAAAGAGTTTAAAAAATGAGAGAGGAGGGAGGAAAAATGGAGTAGTGGTGAATATGTGTGTGTGTATGTGTGCAAAAGGGGCTACAGAATAGGAGAAAGGGAGGCATGGAAATGGGGGTGGTGCAAGGGGTAGTTGAGGACGAGGAGGAAGGAGGAATCAAGGGGGGTGAAGTGGAGGTATGAAAGGAGCTGCATAATATGCTTGATTTCTCCCTCTCTGGTTCCCCAGGAATACACTGTTGGGGCCTCACAAATTGTTTCCTGTGTGAAATCCCTCATCAGGGTGTGCTGAGTAAACCATCAATACTCCAAACATCTGATTCCCCAGTCTTCTTCCTATTATATTTTCCTTTGATCTACTTGCCCTGAAGACAATAATCGACACTGCTGTGTTACCCATCTGGATCATTATTACCCTTGAAATGGTTCATTGTGACAAAGTTTGAAAATCGTGCTCAGCAGGAAAATGTTGCGAAAGATGCTATTTAATTAGAAATGTTGGCACAAGGATAATTAAGGAAAACCAAGATTTCTGTTTAAATGCATTAGTTATATTAGTACTAATTTAGGTCTGGATGGCTGGTAAACAAATCCATAACATGAATTAAAGTCACAGAACTTAAAAGTGTTCATGATTTAATTAAAAACAGGCTCAAGCTTCATTTAATTCCTGCATGCTAGCAGCCATTTTTGCTACGACGTGCAATGATTTAAGGACCCCCCTCTGCCACTATACTATCTTTCTAAGTCAGTCTCACTTAAAAGCAATTGAACTGATGGCTTTAGATATTAATCTGCATCTTACGTGCACTGGTAGATTACTGTAAAGAAACAGGAGGAGTTTAATTGCGCCGAGTATTGACTGAAAATGATGGGAATAGGTGCCACCTAGTGCTTTGTTTGGAGTACTGAAGTGAGCTACTTTATTTTCTCATTTTATTAGAAACTATATTAGAGGAATGAGTGGTTTTTTAAGATTACAAAATCTTCCCTTTTGCATTTATGGAGATGATTGCATTTTGATTATTGCAGCTTAACTACCATTGTGATACCAGCATACTGTAGTGCAGGAATTGAAATGTCACCTGCAAAGACCTTGGTTCCAATGAGCAGCCTTTTTCTTCTTCTTTTAAAGCAAATCTCTAGCCCTCCCAGAAAAAAAAAATGAAGCAAACATAAAACAAAATGTGCAGGTACCCCTCCAAGTGATTTCTGTGAAATGAGCCAGTTTGCCTACTCCTTCCTGCCTGTCAGTGTTTTGTGCTAATGTACGAAGTCAGAGCTGTGATAGTTAAGTGAATTGTTTGGACACCAGGAAATAGGAATCCCTAGAATCCCAAAGTGCTGATGATTTCCCTTCCCATCTAGTGCCCTTTTCTGCTTCTGTCTTATTTTCTAATCATTGGAATACTTATAGCTTGCCCTTCCTTTTCCCTAGCGACCAGAAAGCACATTTCCTGTGGTGGTTCATCTGAGATCAGGTAGTCCCTAGATGTTATATTCTGCAAATATTACTCCGTAATAAGTGTGGGTGGGTGGTAACCCTCCCCACCCCAAGAGGCAAATGTAAAAACTCTGCAGAGGTAGAATTCAATTTTACTGTATATATAACTCCACTATTCCCTCCAGAATGTTGCACTCCATCATTTAATGCTTTATCCACTATACAAAGATTAGGATGAAATATGCAACAGATACTCAGAGGGCCTTCATCGGAACAGTTGCCTGGCAACTGCCAATGACTTGCCTCCATCATGGGATGAGGAAGGTACATCTTAACAACAACTTCCCTGGCCTCAGATGTCCTCAGAGTTGACTTCCTACCTGGTGATGACAGGGAAGACCAAGAATTGCAAGAATTAACCACATATATAGACCATGCTATTTCTGATTATATTGGAAATCATTTTGAATATGGTTTGCACCATGCAATTTTTTGTGAGCTGCTTTGAGTGGGCTATAGAAAAAAGCGTAAGCATTTTAAATGAATAAACTGTAAGAAATAGTTCATTTTTTTATTTTGCATAAATATATACAAATAAATTTTTATGCATGTGTGTGTGCATGCATACATGCAGGCTACAATAGTTAAGTGGGGTGACCGTAGAAAGAGTTTCTTTATAAAGAATGATTGAGAAGTATATGCCCCCACCCCACTGCAAATTTTTATTTTTTGCTTCTTGGTCACCTTACAATGTAACTTGGCTAACTTGTATGAGTAATCTCGAACCTTTGCTCTGTGACCAGTGCACATTTTCTCTTTTTGTGACATACTTTTGACTTGATTGTTTGGATTGATCCATAAGAAGCAGGTGCACGCAGCAGTGCTTCCTTCACCCCAAACTTTGCCTCTTACTGTGAGCAATGGAGCAGGTGTGGCAAGTGACGTGAGTCCCATATTTCACCTACACAACCCCCCAGCTTACCAGTCCCTTAACGCACCCTATGGAAAAGGAGCACAAGAGGGGAAAATATAATAAAAAGTGTTCCACCTGCTGAATTTCTGCCTATTGCGCATCTACTAAAGACACACAAACCATTATAGAGGAAGAATCAAAGTGCAACCCTAGTTATATAGGGTGCCTGCAGCCTAATGCATGTTCACCTAAAAGTACCTAAAAACTATGGAGGATCTTTATGTATGCAACTACGGCGGCTGGAATTTTAGTAGCAAAAAACTGGAAATGTGACTCAATTCTTACAAAGCTTGACTGGCAGGTGAAGCAGACAGATTACTTGGAACTTGCGAAAATGACTGGGAGAATAAGAGTAAACTCAAACCAGAAAGTGTGTAGAGAATGGATAATATTTAAAGAATATTTAAAACAATACAGTATTGTGAGAATGCAAATCTCCAGGTCTAGATTGAATCTTGATATTAAGGAAAACTAAAAATGTAGAAACTTTTCTGGATATGTAACAGATATAACAGGAAATGCGTAAAGGTTAAGAATATGTAGAAAGCACCATGAGGTGAATTGGAAGTCAAAAGCATGTGTGATGTTAGACGATGTGTTGTTAGTTAATGTTTAGTTGTCATTGAGGTCATTGTTTTTGTTTGTCTGTGTTGTTATATGTAAATTGTTTTGCAATAAAGTTACAAAAAGCTATGGAGGATTTGGCTATGAAGCAATCTTAAAATGTAATTATTATGAAGACAAGGAAAATAAAACACAACCGAACCCCCACCCTTTCTTCTGGTTACTTCAAACTCAGGGGTATTTGGGGGCTGAGGAAAGGCTGGATATAAACGAAAGCTTCTTTTTACAGCCTTGAAATGCGATATTTTCGTTAAAGCAGCCCTTTGTGACGGGAGGGAGTCCGCGAAGCCTCTGAAGCGGGCTTTGCAACGGCAGGAGTTGGATGGAAAGGGGCGAGGCCGCCGCCCCGGGCTTTCCTGCCAAGGCAGGCCCGGGCGGAGCGTTAGGCCTGAGGTCGCCATGGCGACGGGAGCGCGTGGTGGAGGCCGCCGAGCAGCATGTACGACCGCGCTCCCCGCGCCTTGACCTTGAGCGTCGGCGGCACCGCGTCCCACCTGGGGCCGGGCTGCTACGAGTTGCCTCCGGACACCAAACGGCTCCAAGGTGAGGCGAGCGGGGAGGGGAGAAGCACGGGCGGGCTGGAGGCCAAGGCCCGCTCGGCTCTGGGCTTCCCTCAGGCCAAACTTGGCTTGTTTACCATTGGAGCTGGAGCGCGAAGCTGGTTCATTCATTCATTCATATTTGTTTCTTGAGATTTATACGCCGTTTGGTTGCAACAGCAGCCAGCCACGTCAAAGCGGTTTACCAAAAGGATAAACTGGGGTGGAGGGGTGGGTTTATGTGTGGGGGTGGGAGTTTGGGAGGGCAGGCTTACTCAGCCCGACCCAGAACTTTTCTCCTTGGAAATAAATCCTGTTATTGAGCCCAGTGGGTCTCAGTAAGGCTGCACTCTGAATTGGGTGGAGCATATTTCTCAAGGAAGACTGCAGCCTTTTTCAGTTATATTTTTTTATAATCGCCACCTGTATTTCATTAATTGCTCTCCTGCACTTAATTGAGCAATCGATGCACACGATCTTTTTTTTAAAAAATATTTTTTATTAGGAATTTAAACAGAACATATTATCTTACAACATATCTTTAATTCCCCCCCATTTCCCCTCCCCCATAAAACAACCCCCCCCCCGACTTCCCTCAGTTCCCATCTCTGGTTTCTCTGTAAATGCTATTCTCTGCATGTTACAAAATTGTATAACTCCTTAATTTATCTAACTGATTATTATCAATAAAAAGTTTGTGAGTGTTTATTCAAAACCTGCCAAGGAGTCCAGTTCACTTTGTTGCTTCTTTAAATACTTTCTAAAAGGTTTCCATTCACAGTTATCCTTGTCCCATAGTTTATGTGTCAAATTTGCCAATTCTGCATAGTCCATCAGTTTCTTTTGCCATAATTCTTTAGTCGGGGTTTCTTCATTCTTCCATCCTTGTGCTATTAAGACTCTCGCTGCCGTTGTTGCATACATGAAGATGTTTTTCAACTTCCTTGGCAGGTCTTTTCCTACAGTCCCTAACAGAAATGCTTCAGGTTTCTTAACAAATGTTAGATGGAATATTTTCTTCAATTCATTGTGTATCATTTCCCAAATTTTTAAAATTTCATTTCAATCCCACCACATATGATAAAATGTCCCCTCCTTTTCCTTCCACTTCCAACACATGTTTGAGCTAGTTTTGTACATTTTCCCTAACTTCACTGGTGTCGTATACCATCTATACATGATGCACACGATTTTGTTGCGTTTCTAAAGCAAATATCCTGTTTTGCGTTCTGAAAATTTTCCGCAAATAAACAGGAGATTTAAATAATAACAATAACAATAATAATAATATAGACAGGCATTCCCCACATTCCGTATCATCATTTACTTCCACTTAGGGGATTCCAGAATGTTTTAGACTTTTCAGAAGTGGCGTTTATTTAGAAGTTAAACACTTGAGTTAAATCAAAGGTCACACCCGCACCATACGTTTAAAGCAGATTTATACTGCTTTAACAGTCATGACTTTTCAAAAGAATCCTGGGAATTGTAGTTTCTTAAGGCTGCTGGGAGTTATAGCTCTGTTAGGGGTGAATAATGGCAGTTTCCTGATTCTCTGGGGGACAGTCATGACAGCTAAGGTGGTAAAAATGAGCTTTAAATGTATAGCAGTGTGCATGGGACCAAAGTTATTCTCTGTTTTTTACAACGTGGCATTTGGCATTCTTTCCTAGTTTAAAAGGTATGACACTTGTACAGAAATTATTCCTGGCACCCTGCTCTGGTGAACAAATGTTCTAAAATGGGAAGTGGGGGATAAATGTCCACAATAGGGATCACTCAAGCTTTTAAGAGGAACTTAAAAGGCAGAAATGATGTCCAGGGGGGAATTTCAGAAATGTAATGCTTTGTCCTGCATCTTAGGCAAGTCAATTGAAAAATTGCACTTGTTTTAAAAATGCTCAACAATTTTGGGGTCTTCCTAAAAAAATATGGCAACCCTATTATGTGCCTCAGGTTCAAAAGAGGTTTTGAGGAACAACTGCAAGACAAAACAATATATGCAATAACAGGGACAAATACAGCAAAGCCTCAAATATCATTTGAGCCACAGCTTCTCAGGTTGTCCTAATGCAATTTACTCAGTCTAGCAGCATGAGGATATGAAAAAGTTTTATCCACAAGAATTCTATTCAAACCGCTCAGATGCCGATGGTGTTTAAATAAGGTATATGAAAATCCAGTTTCTCTGCTGTTATTATTGGAATGTAAGAACTCTGCACTTGTACAACTCCCAACTCTATAGAGGAGAGCAATGATGTAGTCCATACTAAGAAAAGAAAAGAAAAGAAAAGAAAAGAAAACTCAACAGCTGCAGTTTATTACAGTACTGTTGGTTTGGTACATTATAAATAAAAGTGCTTCAGGCATATTGTGCATGGTTACATGAGCAGAAAAGAAACTCTCATTTGAAAGACAACTTGTGTGCTTGGCAGGCAACTGGGCATTGGATCTTAGCAGTCCAATTTAAAAGCAGTGTCTTCTTAGCACTTGTTTTTCCAACCCAGGTTTTCTGGCTTCATTATTTAGGATGAGAAAGGTTTATGTACTTGATGCATTCTCAGTGAGAGATAATGGTTAAGGGCTTGATTCCTCAATGCTTGCCACAGTTACCATTTACCCATTTGTGACAATTGTATTTTTTTTGAACCAGCGTATAACGGCAGGCTTTTAAACACACTTTATCCCAGTGGCACATAAATGGAAGTATATCCAACTCCTCATATATTTTATCATATTTTATTTTATTTATTTTTTAATTTATTTATTTAAATTCTAACATGATTACATGAATTGGATACCAACCATGGCATTAATCAGAATAATACTGTTCCAACTCTTACCCATTCTTTTTAGCTATTAATTCAGAAAATGTGTGAGGGGAAGTCATCAATAGTTTTTCATAATGAAAGTGCAGGATAAAGGTCCTATCATGCACACAATAACTTTCATGTAAGCCGAGTGCATTTTCTTCTTCATTGGTGTTGTCATATGCAGCAGAACATGCTAACTTTTCACCTTAGTTCAGAAGGCCCCAACAAATCTAATTCTAGATTTAGCAAATAATGCTGATGTTTATATTGCAAGTATACAGTTTAGAGAGCCTAATGGAAATGAAAGATTTTATTTCTGGTCAGCCCTGTTGAAAGTCTAGGCAGATGCGGTATTTACTTGTGTTATTTTAAAACTCGTTTGAACATACTTATTTAACCAAAGTTTCCTTTGCTACATTAAATGCTGCTATTAAAAATGTCTCTCAGTTCAAATGTGGCATGCTGGGGAGGGAGGAGTGCTGCTGTTTGAGAACAAAGTCAAAACCCAATTGGTTGCATAGCTGTTAACTTTTCCCTTTCTTGCAAGGAATCCTATTCTGAATAAGGGAATTTCCCTTAAAAAAAAGGGAAAAGTTGACAGCTATGATTGGTTGAGCAGGAGTTGTACACACATTACTGTGTGTACACAAGTACACACAGTAAATAAAGGGAGTTGCATTGTCATATCCGTTGACATATTTTGAAAAACGAGATCTAACAACTTTTCATCACTGAATGATGACCTGAAGCAAATTCTAACAAATTCAAATTTCCTCCCCCCCCCCACCAGTTGGCTATGCTCCATTTCTTTCTTTCGCAAGTCGTGGCCATGGAAGTATTTATCAGAATGCTGAGAGCGATGTTCCAGGACCAGGATCCTATGAGATCGAGAAAACACAGGTAAAATTATACTGGTTGAATAAACTTGTTACGAAAGGTGAAGTTTGCAGTTCTAGAAGCAGTAAGTATATTCACCCACTGCTTTACCAGTTGCACTGGCTCCCGGTGGAGTATTGGGTCAAGTTTAAGGTGCTGGTTTTGACCTTTAAAGCCCTTTGTGGCTTAGGGCCCTCGTATTTACTGGACTGCCTCTCCTGGTATGCCCCGCAGAGGACCTTAAGGTCCATGAATAACCATAGTTTAGAGGTCCCAGGCCCTAAGGAAGTCAAACTATCCTCCCCCAGGGCCAGGGCCTTTTCAGTGATGGCTCCAACCTGGTGGAATGCTCTGTCCCATGAGACAGGGGCCCTGCAGGATTTAACCTTCTTCCGCAGGGCCTGTAAGACAGAACTATTCCACCTGGCTTTCAATTTGAACTTAGCCTGATCTTTTATTCCCCTTCCTTCCCTCCCTCCCCGTCCCCATTTTATGAAGATTACCCGCTCTGGGATCCCACAGCTAATTCTTCCCTGGTCTCCTCGTTGGCCAAAATAGGACAAATTTAGCCAGCTAACCCTGGTGATCATCTATTCTTTATTGGATGGATTTCCCCCCTAAATTGATTTTTTATGTTATTGTTATTCACGTTTTATACTGTATTTTATGCTGTGTTTTGTAGTATCAATTAAGTGTTTTAAATTTGTTGTTAGCTGCCCTGAGCCCAGTTTTCTGAACCGGGAAGGGCGGGGTATAAAGAAAAATTATTATTATTTATTTATTATTAAGTGGATCTCTCATATAGTCAACAGTTTAGTTGGACATGGAACACAGTCCAGACCCACTTGCTGTTGCTGGTTGAGGGAGACTCAATATGGTATGTAGGTGCCCTTTTGCTGGCGAAGGGGAGCTCCACTGGTGAGGCTGTGTTCTAGTGGGTGGAAAGCTGCTATTATTGGTAGCAAGCAGAAAGCCCTGAATTGTAGCATTTCAGAGGCAGGATGTTGGCAGCTTTGACTGATCTGGATCCTAAGCCCCATGAATCTACCAAGGGGCTCAGTTTTCAGGCCCCTCGGCTGTACCAGCATAGCAAAATGGTAGGGAGAGCCACCTGCACCCTCCACCCTGTCTGGAGCGAGCCAGCAGGACTTGGGATGTAGCGGTGGATCTGCCACTCTATACCTCCATGGTGTCAAGTGAGAATTGTATTCAGCCTCTTTCTCTTCCAAATTAAAAATGTGTACAAAGAATTATTGTATCCCAGAATGTACTGCTGCTGGGTGGTTAGTAGAGATTTTAAAATTCATTTCTTTTATACTCTTATTTTTCTGCATGATATGAAATGCCTGTCAAATTATTCTACTTTTCCCCCTCTTGTGGCTCACTGCACGTGGTTCTTGCAGGTGTGGGAGCTAGATTGAGATTCTTTATATGCTCTGCTAGTACAGAGTGCAGCTTTAAAAGCAGAGTGAATGCACATTTGAACAAGTGATGGAATGCAGATTTTGGAATATGGGATATATTTTAGCAAAGATGGGCAAACTAAATGAAACTTTTTCAATTCGATGTCTTTATCTGCAAATATCAAAAGAAGATAAAAGAAGCTGATGTGATTCTGAATGCAATAGAAATAGGTAATTTGGTTCTTCAAAATACATTTTTCTTAGATCTTTTTGTTGATTGAATTTAAAATGTTCTGAGATGATTGGGGGATTGATAATGCTCAACTCAGCAGATAGCTGAATGTTGGGCACTCCTGAATCTTCTCCAGAACAGATTGAAATCCAGGCTAGAGAAGATTTCTAGGCTTTGAGCCATTTTGTTTCTTTGTTGCTTTGGTAGAGGGCTGCTTTGAAGATCTGCCCTCACTCAGCTAAACTTCACGTGGGTTGTGAAAGCATCAGAGGGTACCTTTGGTGTAAGACAGTCCCCTGTGGAGGTGATCCTTTGGCTCTCAACCCTCAGTTTCCTTGGGCAGCAGATATTTAAAAGAGCCCGGTAGCAAAGAAATGGAGAAACACCTGCGTGTGTGCATGTGTGTGCTTTGCAGGACTGCTTTTGAGAAAACAGGTGTGGGTGGGCATAAAACCCCCCATCACAGGAAGCATATATTGTAAGAGTGGGTGGCCTTTTTCATCTCCCATTTTCTTGTGCCCAGATCTAAAGAGTAGCCCATTAGCAGACAAATGGGTTTCTTTTTAGAGCCTCAGATTGGGTGACAAAATGAACTGAGTTATTTCCAATTACTTTGGAAAAAAGGAGTTCATTTCCAAGTCTATACAAGGGGAGCAGCGGTCAGTTTTCTCATCTAGGCATTATACAAACTGCAGTGCAAAAAGGTAAGGGCTAGACATACATTTCTTGCTAATATTCCACAGTCCCTTCCTGTCATCTTTTAGAATTGATACATATTATTTTTATAGGCAATAACCTAAATATTACACTTAGGGCAGCAGAATTTGCTTTGGAAGCAAAGAAAATATGAATTCAGTATATTAAAGATCACAGTGTGATTTGTGCTTTTGTTAATCTTACTTGATATCCAGTATTTTTAATATAAGGAACATTTTGAGGTTTAATATAAAGAATGAGTGTTTTTATTTGTTTTTATTCTGTTTAGGAGTATTGGAGTTATTGTTGTAATATTTGCTTTGTATATCCTGGATGTTTTACTGCCTATATATTTTTTTCAGATTGCCATGGCTATAAGCAACAAAGCTTGTATTTATCAAATATAACAATATTTTCTAAGATGAAAGTCTTAAATATCCCAGTTAAATCACCTCTGTGAGGTGGCTGTTCAAATGGCAAAACTAGAATGTTTATAAATCACAGTAGTTGTGTCAAATGTCTCAGGATTAGTAATCCTTTTAATTCAACCAACATGTCCCAATATTGTAGTCAAACTTTCAAGCTACCAAGCCTTGCAGCATATGATTATTTTAATAAGCAAGATAAAAAGGGAAGCAGGAAGGTGTTTTGTCTCCCAAAACAGATGGATGCCAACCAGGAAGGTGTTTGGTTTATTGTGTGCATTTTATTTAAAGTTTGAATGCCAAATGTTGGTTCAACATCTGTGAAATATGTGTGAGCAAAGCTGCTAGAGTAACCTGTAAACAAGGTTAAAGTAAGTTATCATACAGAAGATTGGTTTTTATATGCTATAGGTATTTGTTGGTTCATTAGTTATATGCTAAGCTTGTTCTCTCTGGTGGAAAAAAGAAAGTAACATGGTTACTATCAGTGTTATGCTTAGGTTTTGATTATTATTTTTTAAACAGAAACAATTACTTTAGGGGTTTTTAATTCTAAATGTGTTTTTGAATCGTGTTACCTTTTCAAAGCAAACATGTTCACTGGAGCAGTTTTTATTCACTAACTTTAACTTATATTTGCAAGCAAATGACTTTCAGCATTCTATAGTGTGCCCACAAAGCAGATTTGAATTTGATTGCCCTTTCCACTTTAAAAGGATGAGATGTCTGCATTTTTTTGTTTTTTGGCAGGCTGGGAGAGGCAATCTAAAGGAAGTATAGAAAAGTGAGATGGAAATCCAGGTGCAAATATTAGTTTTTACTGGGCTGCTCAAAATCACTAGTAGGTTGCAAACTAGGATGGCATTTACCCTGGGCTCTGAGTTACCTGAAAAGCAGAACACTTTTTAATTTTTTAAAATATTTCTATCCTCTTTGAATTTGAAAAGTTTGAAAAGTTTCTTAGTAGCTAAGAAACACACAGTTGAAACCAGTATCAATTCAAAGCAATATCACAACATAGACAGTCACAATAATAACCAGCAGCGTTAGTAAAACTCCCTACCCTGAGCACAGAATAATAAACCAAAATTGCTCAGCAAATCACTTAACAGTACAATATTCTGACACAAGTGAGGTATAAAACACCAGCCACCTACCTCCGAAAGCCTCTCAGAATCACAAGTGGAATTCACCCAGTGGGAACAGCCGCTCAGGGCTGGGTCTCAGATGCTGAACAGAGTATGTGGGAGGCCACATTTGCACGAAGATGGTCCTTAAGGTACCTAGGTCCCAGGCTGTAGGGCTTTGAAAGGTAAGAGTAGCAATTTAAATTGGGCCTGAAGATGAACACAGTCAATATTCTATCGTAGTCATTGCTAACCTGTTTGTCTGCAAGTGTTCTAGTCCACCAGCTATGGCAGTGACACTTTGGACAAGTGAATATTTTGACTTTTTTTGGGTTTTGGCAAGGTGGCCCCTTGTAGAGTACAGTATTGGGGCCCTTCTGGCTGTGGGCCTGGTACATCTGTAGCCTCTGTACCTGCCTCTTGGCAGCCCTGATGTCATTTACAGTATATGGTGCTGTATACATAGTGGTGATTGTCACATTCATGGACTATTTTGCTTAACCTCTAGAAAACCGTTAAAGGGGGCAAGAGTCCTCAAAACAAAGAGAAACGTTTCCGAGAGATCCGTGCCGATACTCCTGGTCCTGGAACATATTGCCAGCCTCCTTCAATGGGTCTAGACACCAATAGGATAAAGAAACCATCAAAAATCTCTGCAGCACAGGTACATCAGCATAAAAAGGGATATACTATTGTAATTTTGTTGTTCATATGAACTGCCAGGACTGATTACTTTTTTCCCATGGGAAGAAGAAGAAATGCCCATGTACACTGAGAAATTTACAGTGATGTCTCTTCTGCTGTAGTTGAAAGCCTGTGTAGTATCCTTCTATTGCCCTTATATCTAGCTCTGCTACTTGCAGTGGGTTGCAGTGCTTCAGTGCCAGGCATCAAATATCCACATGATGCTACTTTATTGATTAGGTAGAACAGCAGGATTCTTTCCTAGTGAGGCAGAGCAGAGCAGAAAGATTTTATTCTTTCTTGCCAAAACTCCTGAGAATATTATGGAACCTGGAATGATTTCTGTTCTGTTTCTTCTGATCCAGCAAGCGGAAGGTTATAAAAGCACTCCTCTCCTTGGACCCAAGGTCTTTGGGTGTGGGTGTGCACCCAAAGGTTTCTGATTCAGTGAGATGTATGTGCACGCGCGTTTATTACACTCCCCTTCTTTAGAGGGCTCCCTTCATTTGTCAGAAAGAAGTTGGTCTTGGGTCTGCTTTTGAAATATTTCTATTTTTGGTGGAAGCTGTGATTTTTGAGTAGATTTCAGGGTGTTGGTGAATTTGGAACTCTGCTCCATTCCTGCTGAAAGACGAGTAACCTTCTGTACCGCAACCTTGCCACAACAGCTGTACTGTATATATCAAGGATTGTATAGGAGGCTTTTTCAGAATATACGTACAGTGTTCCTTCACACAATGCAGCCAAACATAATTCAGCTAGGCAGAAAATTTGCCATTCGTGTTGTATATGTTTTCTTTTCTTGGGCTCAAGTCTCTTTATTCTTTACACAGCTGATGTCAAGATACAGGAGATGTCAGGCTGGATGACATCTCATTTAAATTAAAAGCATGTAAATCTCTTACTGCACACAAGAAACATGTCATTTTGTAAAGAATTCCCTTTAGATTCATGTTCCGTGCCAAATCTGTTAACTATGTATTTGGGTTTGGTGTCTGTATCATCAGTGTGTTTAACTTCAGGACTCTCTCTGGTTTTCTCTTGGAAGTCAGCCCAAGTAATCAAAAATATAACATTTCTCCCACTCGAAGCAAGTACAGGTAACTTGCATCTTATGCATATTATACTTGTGCAATTGCAGGTTTTCATGGGGTGGGGGGGTGGGAAATAAATAATTGGACAGTGGGGGAAAAAATCACTGTTCCCTGCTCTCCATTTGCTTATTCTCCCCCGCCTACCTGCGCACAGCTGCAATCACGGGCTTACTAGGCTTTGGGAAGGCAGTGCGAAGGTTCTGGCAGGGTACAAAAATAGTTAAGAAAGAAACCATGGGGCACCCTGCCCTCCACCCCCCAAAAAGGCCAAGTCTGGTGAAGATTGAGTAGCTTAATGGGTATTGAGTTCTGACGGCCTGGAGAAAAATGGAACACTGGGAGCAGTTTGTCTGGTATCCTGAACAGAAGCCCTCCCCATTACAACTTTTTGTTGCAGGCCCCACTTCTTTTTTTGTTGTTGTTGTTTGCTTACTTGTTGTTGTTGTTGTTTAGTCGTTTAGTCGTGTCCGACTCTTCGTGATCCCATGGACCAGAGCACACCAGGCACTCCTGTCTTCCACTGCCTCCCGCAGTTTGGTCAAACTCATGCTGGTAGCTTCGAGAACACTGTCCAACCATCTCGTCCGCTGTCGTCCCCTTCTCCTTGTGCCCTCAAAGTTTCCCAACACCAGGGGCTTTTCCAGGGAGTCTTCTCTTCTCATGAGGTGGCCAAAGTATTGGAGCCTCAGCTTCAGGAGCTGTCCTTTCAGTGAGCACTCACTTACTTGTAGATCCTAAAATATGCTAAGCCACGCCCCCAGCCAGCTGGATTGGCTGGCCGGGGGGCGTGATGCGGCTGGGACTCCCTGATGATGCAGGGGCTTAGCTACGCCCCCACCGTGCACGGGGAGGCCACGTGGCCAGCCTGCAACACTGCCCCATGAGAAAGTGGAGCAGCCTTACTTTAGTCAAGTGTGCAGAGTCAATAGCTCATAGATTTTCTTAAGCATGTCTGTTGAGAAGTGGAAAGGATACTCCTTTTTAAGGTAAATTCCACTGGACATGAATTGGACAACTCTAATTGTGTTAAGCTGTTAGAAGGATGTACTATATCTGTGACAAGGTATATTGCATTTGTTCCTACAGAAACTTGCAGAATGCATCAAAGTCTTCCGGAAATCAGAGGCTCCCTCTATCCCTTCCCAAGGACAATCATTTGGTTATGAAGAGGCTGCTGATGGCACTCTTTTAAAGCATAATCCTCCTTCAAGAGACACTACTTTAGGTCCAGCATACTATCAGACAAAAGGTGTAAGTAGTTATAAAATTTTGCATTATGGGTGTCATGACTTGGACCTCAAGTAGCACTCCAGACACAGAAAGGAACCAGCCAGGTGCTGTGAGTCAACATCAGTGTTAGAGGCAGTGAACTCAAGTGAACCTGAACCTGACAGCTGGGATCACCTGGAACTCAAGGCTCGTTAAGTGTGATTTGTATCTCCATAATTTCAGGGTCATTGACATCAGGTAAAGTTGAACTATGGGCCTTCTAGGTTTGGGATGAAACTGGCTCTGGAGCCTACTGTGTCTCTGCATCAGTGTGACTGGTTTTTAGATTTAGAGGGTGTGTCCCTGTATAAATTAACTTTTTTGTCGCCTCTCATAGGCAGGTCGTAAAATTCATTTTTTTGTTCTGCCGCTACCTATTTTTGTTTCATTTCCTGACTCTCCCTACTTTATCTGATTCTTTGGCCTTCTTAGCCCTGCTTATATCTCTGTCTTTGTAGCTGTGGCACAGCAGTAAAACACATGCTTTGCATGCAGAATTTTCGTACTTTGGTTCTTGCTATCTCCAGCTGAAGAAGAATCAGGTAGCAGGATACCCAAAATGCTTGAGATCCTGCAGACAAGGGTGCTGGCCTGGGGGAGCATAAAAATCACGCCTCTCCACTCGGGTTCATGTGGTTAGGAGCCTGTCTGCCTGTCCGTGTGCTCCCCTCTTCACTCCTCTGGTGGTCAGGTGAGGCATGCAGGCTGCTCTGGGTGCCTTGGCAGAGGAATCTGGTTGCTGGTGTGGGCTGTCATAGCAGGGCGCCCCTCCCCAGTTGTCATCGTTGGCAAAGAAGAGAGTGGGGCAAGAGCTAAAGGAGGAAAAAAGAAGGAAGGAGGCAAAAGGCAAAAGGAGTGAGGGAGGAGGAAGGCAGATAGGACTGATGGAGAGAAGGAGCAGAGCAGACTTGACCCTGATGGCCATGGAGGAAATCATTGGCATAGCTTTAAAGGCGACAAAAAGCTATTTTTTTCCACCATGGTCAGCATAGGTACACATCTGCCCGGAGAATCTCTTCCAGTCAAAATATATTGGGCTGGATAGATACAATACAGGCCCTTCTTCTTCTTCTTCTTCTTCTTCTTCTTCTTCTTCTTCTTCTTCTTCTTCTTCGCTTTTCATATCATTCATGCTTGGATTTAACCAAAATTTCTAAAACCATAATAAGCAACCATTGTCTTCTTAAAGTTTAGTTGTAAATTACTTATTTTCAGCTAAAAAGCAACATGCTATGTGGAAAACCATAATGTTGCAGTTGCTAATTATAGTTATTTTACAAAATGCTTGCAGATACTTCACTGTATTATAAAGCAGCAATTTCTTCTTTCAATAAGATTGAATAGAATAACATTTCTAGAATAGTGTTTTGTTCAGATATGTTCCCAGGGTGTATTTTCTAAACCTACAATTGATGTTCGTTGAAAGCACACATGTTGCTTGTTAGAAGCTGTATGGAAGTTCTGAGGTATGCAAGCAATCCTTGTAATTTTAAACACACCTCATCTTTAGTGACAGAACAATGATTTAGAGTTTGCAATTGACTAAAATATGGAATCACTACAAGAATGCTTGGAATTCTCCATTTGTTGCTTATAATATGCTTTTTCAGTCAGTGCATTAGGTGGCAGCAGAGTCACTAAAATGAACTACTTGTCTTTGGCATCATAAAACATGGAGTGAATTTTACTTTACTCGAGTTGAGTTATTATGTTAGATGAAGAGAATGAAAAATAAAATCTTTAACCTTTTTGAAAGATTAAGAATTCTGTATTGGAAAAGTCATACATGATTCAGTAGATGCATCCATGATTTCTTTGTGTTTATGAATTATGTACAATATAATTTGGCTCCAGATATTATATTTATTTAGCTAAATAGTTGAAATCTTGATATCTAGTCAAAAATGATCTACTAGTTGGTTAACAACGATCTATTTCCAGATGCATACTTAAACAACAAAACACAATATACAAAACAATAAGCCAGTTATTTAACTATTTAAACAGCATGACCCAAAACAAAATCAGAAACTCAAAAGGCTAGCCAGAAAGGAGAACCTCTCAAATCATGGAACCTTGAAACTTTTATTTTTTTCAAGGAGGGGAGATGAGCAATCTTTGTTATCTTGTGCAAACAAAGTAGCATTGTGACTGAAGTACACTGTAACAATAAAACTGAAATGCTGAAAATAATATTCTAATGCAGGGGTGTCAAACTCAAATTCATCGGGGGCCGCATCAGCAGTTTGGTCACCCTCAAAGGGCCGGTTGTATCTGTAGGACTATGTGTCCACTCTTTATTATCATAAATTATTGTCACTGCATTCAATTATTACTGTTTTTTGTAATAATGACCGTCTAGAAGGATGTTATGGTCGATTGTATCAAAGGCCGCTGAGAGATCCAGCAGAACTAGGAAACAAAGTTGTCACATAGAATGAGCCCTAATGAGACGATTGCTGCAATCCTATGTGCATTTACTTGAAACTCCTGTCGAAGAAAGTGAGGCTGGCTTCTGAGTAAACATACACGGCATGGGGCTGTAAATAAAATGTGTGTGTGTGTGTGTGTGTGTGTGAGAGAGAGAGAGAGAGAGAGAGAGAGAGAGCTCTGACAGGAAAGCATCAACATGCCTTGTGCACTCTCATTTTCCTTGGCTAATTCCCCTGCCCCCCCCCATCTCGGGGTGCCATTGCATAGCGCAAAAGGCGAAAGAGCGCGAGCGCGCTGCCTGCAACTGGATCTCCGGCTTCTTCCTTTCCTTCCCCGAGACAGGAGGGAGAGATCAAGGTGGAGCTGCTGGCAGGGCGGAGAGCGAGCCGCCCAATTGTGTGACCGAGTGATGGAAGGGCTGCAAGGAGCTGCGTCCGATCTCCTCCCAGGAATGTGCCAGCGGGACTGACATGTGCCGGAAGGTGGGGAGAACTGCCCAGTGCCGCTGCGCGGGCGCGGAGTCCAACTTGTGGAGCTGAGATAGAGAGCCAGGCGCCAGATCGCCTTCCTCGCTTGGCTTGCCGCGAAATTGCAAGAGGAGGAGGAAGGCGGCGGTGGGGGGCGGGGAGCGGAGGGGGTGCCAGGGAACACAGCCCCCTCCCATCATGGCCATCATCATCGCCGCCCCCACTTTACATTTATTTTAAGGGTGTTTGGAGTGTGTGTGCGTGCCTCTCTCTCTCTCCCACTCACCCCCCCCACCAGCCACCCCATATTCCCAAAGAACAACTTGATCACGGGCATCGTCGGTCCTGGAAAGGCTGGCTGTGCAAAGATGGAGAGGGAGGCGAAATGAAGAGGAAGGGAAGCCCCGGGCTGGTGAAATCCAGCGCGGAGGAGAAGAGGACGCCTCCCGCAGGGCGAGTTTGCACGCCAGGATCCAGCATCCCCGGAGAAGATCCAAGGCTGGAATAAAAAAGTTTTTCTGAGGAGAAAGACTCCCCCTCCGTGGTGCGGAGAGACCTGACCTTCCGCTTGCTCTTTTTGAGCAGTGAGCGGGAGAGAGAAGCCAGCTGCCCGCCTCACTTCGGCCCCCGACGACGAAGACGCAAGTTGAGAGACGCGGGGACATTTGAAGCAGCAGCCACGTCCTTAAGAGCAACGGGGGGAGGCGAGTAGGGAGCCGCACCATGTGAACTTTCTTGTGTAAAAAAAAAAAAAAAGGCGAGAATAAAAGGTGAAGGCCGGCGGGCCACATGATGAGGTCTGGCGGGCCGGATTTGGCCCGCGGGCCTTGTGTTTGACACCTGTGTTCTAATGGTACTCCGGTACTCAGATGTAAGTGCCATTGTTTCCATTGAGTCTTACTCCCAGATAAGTGTGTGATTACAGACTAAGATGTGTGTCACAGAGAACAGGGGTAGGCAATTTACACAATTTATTGGAGTTAGTGGTCAATGGACAATTGTAACATTGGTAATCATGAGTAAGAGCTTGTGAGCCAGTGTGGATTTATATATTTCTTTTCCCCAGCTCTTTAGTACTCCAGGACAAATTTTATCCATCTTTGACGATGGTTAATCATTGCATCATCACTGATATTAAATAGGTTCTTAACCTGATTTCAAATCCTAGTTAATTAGGGAGCCTGGATAGAAAACATACGTGGGGCTACCTTTGAAGGTGACCTGGAAACTACAACTAATCCAGAACGCGGCAGCTAGACTGGTGACTGGGAGCGGCCGCTGAGACCATATAACACCGGTCTTGAAAGACCTACATTGGCTCCCAGTACGTTTCCGAGAACAATTCAAAGTGTTGGTGCTGACCTTTAAAGCCCTAAACGGCCTCAGTTCAGTATATCTGAAGGAGCGTCTCCACCCCCATCGTTCTACCTGGACACTGAGGTCCAGCACCGAGGGCCTTCAGGCGGTTCCCTCACTGCAAGAAGCCAAGTTACAGGGAACCAGTAATGCCCTCCCATCAGATGTCAGAGAGAACAACAACTACCAGACTTTTAGAAGACATCTGAAGGCAGCCCTGTTTAGGGAAGCTTTTAATGTTTGATGTAATACAGTATTTTAATTTTTTTTGGAAGCCGCCCAGAGTGGCTGGGGAAACCCAGCCAGATGGGTGGGGTATAAATAATAAATTATTATTATTATTATTATTATTATTATTATTATTATTATTATACAGATTTAATTCTAGACTGCTTAGAAGACGGGGGAGAATTTTCATTGGAGGACTAGTGGGAGGAATGTTTCATTTCTTTTACCGCTTCCATTCTTCCATAAGGACATAAGAAAAGTCTGCTGGATGAGGCTCATGACCCATCTATTCCAGCATCATGTTCTTACAGTGGCCAACCAGATTCCTGTGAGAAACCCACAAACAGCCCCCAATCTCAGAACTCTCTATTCCTGCAGTTTCCAGCAAGTGATATTCAGAAGCTCACTGCCTCTGACCACAGAGAGCAGAACTATTGCTAGTAGCTATTGATAGTCTTTATGCCCATGAATTTGCCTAATTCTCTTCTAAACCCGCTCAAGTTGGTGTCCAGCTTGATCATTTTGGTTGCCCTTTTCTGAAGAATTGCTTGCTGTTGGTCTTCGTGTTTTTAGCAACGTTCTCCTTAAATTCTTCACTCAAGTTCTTCAGGGCTTTATACGCTAATAGCAAGGACCAGAAGACCCTTTAAGAAGCCCTCTGGCAAGAGCAAAAGTTAACTTTCTCTTTCCTGGCAGCTCTCTGGGTGGGAAGGAGAGGTCTGTGATGGGGATGGCAAGCAACAAGGGAGAAAGAAGTTGGCAGAGAAAAGGTCTACACTACCAACTTTTGGCTCCAGCCCCACCCACTGCCAGCTTTCAGCCCCTGACAATTACCTCTGAGGGGAATGTAGCCCTCAACAGAAAGTCTAGAACCCGTAAGTGTTCTAGAGCACAGAATTGATTTCAGCGGGTGGACAATTGTTTCAAAAGGAAATAAAAGAGGAGGATAAACAAGACACCAAAGTAGTGAGGTTTACATTAAAGCTACCAGCGTATACTTATAGAAAGATCATTGGAAACCTGCAGCTGTTATAAATAGTGGCAAATGTTGATTAAAGCAGAAATGTGCAATGCCTGTTTTGGGAAAGCATATTTCTTTCAGGCACAATGTCTGTGTGCGGAGATTTGATGATGATTACACAAAGTGTCTAGCGGCTGTTTTGCAAAATGCAAAACATTTAATAACTAAGCAAGGTTCCTACCCAAGCATTCTGAGATGTGACAAATAGTTGTTTCCACTTAAGGCAGCGTGGGATGTAATCCCAAATCTGTGTTTTCCACGTTACTCTTTCTGGCTAAGAGCGCTGACACTGATGGATTAGGTAGTGGCGAGAACATGCTGGGAACTACCTGTGTGCTGCAGCACTGAAAGACAGTCCATTAGTGCCAGAATTAATGCACTCTGGGACTTTTAATTCTTCATGATATCTATTTCCATATTTAATTACGGGAAAGTCATAGAAAAAAAGTTTCAAAGCACCTCCATCCATTTTTATTGTCAACAGGAATGGCGATTAGTAATTCTTCAAGTTATATTGCAATGTTCACTTAAAATAATGCACCTCCTTGCTGAGTTTGCTTCAATTAAACCATATTTTATTTGCTAATGACATAGCAAGTTGACAGCGACCTTGAAGTTGGTATTGTCAACACTTCTTGGCAAAAAGAGTGTGGTGATTTAGAGTTAAGAGTGCATCAATTTATTCTTCAGTCTGCCTGTGTTCTTAAAAGGTTTTTTAATTCCATTATGCATGGGGTATTTTACCTGAGTAATGTACAGGTTAGTGTGTTAAGTAGCAGTCAATTTATATTATTTTTAATGCAGAGCTTAAGCTGTATATGGAGAAGGAAATAATGTTATTCATGCTTATTGAGTTTGAAAAAGAATAGGCTGTAGTTGTTAAAATTGCCTTTGGAGCTGACTCACTAAAGTGTTCTTTGTAAATGTCAAATATATATTGACCTTAAAGTTTCTTCATGGGCACTTACAAACATTTAGCTATTGAATTAGAGTTCTGTATTGAAACAATTATTCTCCTGCTATTATGTGAAACTCTAACAAGAAAAGCAAAATATTTTTTAAAGCTATCCTTAGTTTGCAGATATCCAGCTGTTGTGGTTAATTATTAGTTTTTGTGAAGCTAGGAAATTATTATTCACCAACAAACAAACAAAAATCAAATTATAAATATTTATGGACTTTTAAATCCTTGATACTATGTGGTTTCATGTACACTCATGGAACAGGGCATGTGTTAAGAAGTTTAATATTTCCAATAAAACTAGTGCATAATAAAACACTCTTCCCATAATTAGGGCTCCAGAGGATCTTAGGAGAAAAGATGGCAGAAGTATGCATATGGGAATGAAAATGGCAGGAGCTAAATAGAACTAATGTCTACATTTCAGTCTGCATTTCAGTGTGTCACTTTGTGGGCTTATCAGAGAAGTCATTTGTGTTTCTTCATTTCATTAAAAAACGTTAAGTGCAATATGTGATATAGAGACTTACTGCTCCATTATGAAGCAAACAATACTGGAAAGTATTAGCCAGTACTAAACACTCTGGATACCAATATTAAACACTCTAATGAACAAGGTATGTGTTACATCTAGGTAGATCTGTTTTGTGCCATTTGAAGATAATATTGTATAGAGATGGGTGAGGTAGAGTTGGATTGGTTTATATATAGAGAGGGAGAGAGAACCGTCAGGTTCCAGAGCAGGTGAATATACTTTTAAAATTCAATACTAAAAACAGTTAAAATAAGTTACTGTCACAAGAATAAGGTGGGCCCTGAAAACACATATCTCAGGTGTCAAGGACTAGAGTAAAAAGGTACATATTCATATAGTAGAAACTGTATAATGGGTGCATGGCCAAATGGAAACCAAAATGGCTGCTTAGAACAGAACAAATTTTGCTACAGTCTGCCTGATAAGTGCAGCGTTTATTAAAACATCTTACACTTTCTGTCCAAGGAGATGTCTGCGGCAGAATTTTGCTCCAAACAGGGAAGCCTAGCTCAGTTCTTTGTGTCAAAAGAGAAACAAGTGGAGAAGGAGACAAAATGGGCTCCATCCCTTCTAAAACAGCAAAAAATGCAACTGAAAAAGAAAAAAACCTGGATGCCGTACTTGGGAAGGAGTTTGAAGCAAAACACATCTCCTTAAAAACCATGATTGTGGAAATCTGGGAGGAATTACCGGTAATGGCTCCTCTGGAAGACATTATTGAAGGCATTATTATTGGAACGCAAACTAGCACACTGACGTCTGTTTATGCACCAAATAGTGGTCTGTTCACTTTTTTTGCAAAAAAACTTTGGCCAAACTGGCAACTCCCCCCCCGCAAACCCTCCTTAGATGATTTACTAATTGGTTATTTTAATAGGAACATAAAAGGATTGATATGTGAGGATCTGGTTGATTCCCTGTGGGGGGCAATGTAGGAGTGCAACAGAGCGTAAGAAAGGCAGAGATCAACTGAAACTGGTGAGGTTGCTATGAGAGTGGGGGCTGAGGTGGGAGATGAATCCAGGAGACATGACTCATACGACTGTGTCCCTAGTGTGCTGCTTGCGATCCAGAATAGACTTGCTATTAAACTTCCCCCTCCCCACTCTTAAATGCAGTGAAAAGAACACAAATAGGAGAGAGAAAAATAACAGAAAATGCCCCAGTCTCTTCAACATTTGAATTCACTTCAGTTGAGCACACTACTCAAGTATGCCGCAACTTTAGGAAACTTTCTCCAAAATATTACAAATCCCAATAGCTAGAAAAGGGTTCAGGTACTTATGCATTCACTTTACCCACAATTTAAACAAATTTTATCAGACAAGTTGATATAGAAACACTAAATATGGACATAGGACTCTGGAACAAAGTTAAACCCTTCAGTATTATCTCATTACACAAAGAGGTATTTAAAAGCAATCTTGATTGCTAACTGGCAAGTTCTTCATAGTTGTGATTATCCATTTATATACCATGAGAGAAAAAAGTTCTTTCCAGAAACCACTGGATGGTGCTCTAATCCCATTACTGTGAAGTACTAGATTCAGTCGTGGTCCTTGAGACTTTATAGTCCTGTTCATAATGATATTATAAGATGCTTCCCTTCCCTTCTGTTCATAGAGATAACTGACTGTTTACCCTTGTGCTTTTCATTCAGTCAGGTCACATTAGCAAGGGACCTGTGGCACTCTGAGATGTTGTTGGACTCCAGCTTCCATCAGCCTCAGCCAGTATGACCAATGAATGGTCAGGAATGATGGGAGTTGTTGTCTAGTCACATCTAGAGGGCCAAAGGTGAATGAAGAATTCATAAGCAAGTTATACCATGTTAGGCTTTTGGCCATGTGCCTTGGCAATGTCTGCACTGAGAAGTGGCTCTCCAGGGTTTCAGACAGGATACGTTTCCAGATCTACCTGGAGATGCCAGGGATTGAACTTGGCACCTTCTACAGTAGTACCTTGGTTCTCAAACTTAATCCGTTCTGGAAGTCTGTTCTAAAACCAAGGTGCGCTTTCCCATAGAAAGTAATGCAAAATGGTTTAATCTGTTCCAGACTTTTAAAAACAACCCCTACAACAGCAATTTAACATGAATTTTACTATCTAACGAGACCATTGATCCATAAAATGAAAGTAATAAACAATGTACACAGCGGGTGGCGCTGTGGGTTAAACCACAGAGCTTAGGGCTTGCCGATCAGAAGGTTGGCGGTTCAAATCCCCGTGACGGGGTGAGCTCCCATTGCTCAGTCCCTGCTCCTGCCCACCTAGCAGTTCGAAAGCGCATCAAAGTGCAAGTAGATAAATAGGTACTGCTCCAGCAGGAAGGTGAACGGCGTTTCCGTGCGCTGCTCTGGTTCGCCAGAAGTGGCTTAGTCATGCTGTATGCCGGCTCCCTCGGCCAGTAAAGCAAGATGAGTGCCGCAACCCCAGAGTCGGCCATGACTGGACCTAATGGTCAGGGATCCCTTTACCTTTACCTTTACTGCAGTCACACAATCAATAAATCAGTAGCTGAACTGGGTTCCACACAGTCACAAAAACAAAACAAAAAAGAGCCGCAAAAACACAAAATAAATAGCAAAAACAGACGGACCTCAGCATAACACTCAAAACGGAAGTGTGGCACTCAAAATGGAACATGTTTGACTTCCGAAAAAAGTTCGCAAATCAGAACACTTACTTCCGGTTTGCAGTTTTTGGGTTCCAAGTTGTTTGAGTACCAAGGCGTTTGAGAACCAAGGTACCATTGTACAGATAAAGCATGTCACTGATCTATGATCCTTCTCTGTAGTGGGAGGGGGGATTTTCTTTTATTTTTATCAGTCCTTTTATATTTCAGCTAGGGCATCAGTCATGAATTGTTTTTACATACAGATCAGCTCCTTATGAAGAAGGATGAAAAGTATGTTAATTTATAGGATCTGAATTCATAGGTGTCACTTTGTGGATAAAATTATGTACACGAGGTGCAAATTACCTGATAATAACCATCAACGGTGATCTTTCTGTAGGCCTGAATTATGCAATATTTGATTTGATCAAAGCCAGCGTGGAACAGTAGTGTTGAACTTGGACTTGGGAGACCTGTGTTCAAATAACTGCTTGGCAGCTATAATATATTGATCACAAGCTAAATGCTGATTAATCTTTTCTTTCAGGATTGTATTTACCCTACCATGAAACATAAAGGAGTGCAATTTGGCAATTTGACAGAAAAGCGGCATGAATTTAAGCCACGTGAGGGCCCCGGACCTGCAGATTATGACGTGATTCCGTATGTACATCTTAAGACAATTTAGAATCTGGGTCTGTTTGGAAATCATGCTAAATGGATGCCCTGATGGGAAAGAACCAGAGTAAGCCTTGGGCTCATGCTGTCCCCGTTCTCTAGTGTGGGCATGAGAAGGACACTGGAAACATTTGCTTCCATTTTTCAACTGCAGCTTGTCATTGTGTCTGAACCCTAAACTGTTGTGAATCCTAACTATGGTTTCTTTGCAATGAGCTTGATTCATCTCCCATGGTTTGAAGTTGGTGTGAACAAACCATAGCTAATATTGATCACAGTCTTTTGGGTTAGGATGAAATGACAAGTTCACTGTTAAAAATGGAAATTGTGTGAGGGCGAGGCATGTGAAGCTAAGGCTAAAATGCTACAATGTATGTTTGTATTCTAATAATAAAGGGCGTATATTTTCAATAGTAAATGCAAGAAATTAAGAATTAGTTTGTTTTCTCATATCTGCCCCATACATAGAACCTGGAAGCATGGAGGCAAATCTCCTGAAATAATACCCTGAATTTCCCTGTTCCACAGTTTGTAGCCTGCAAGCTACCTTGAATGTCTTTCCTTCCCTCCCTTTCAGAATTTCATCTGCAACCATTTTATTTATGTGAAGGTTTTTGTAGGCCACCCTTTAGGACATAGTTGTGACAAGGCAGCTTACATCACAAAAAAACCTCTCCTTCACATAAATGAATTCCCTCCCCTCTCAGTTGGATTGCCGCTCAGGTGGGGGCAGCTTTCAGGAGGTAGATGCTGAAGGAATTGTCCACCACATAGCAGTTAGGTTTAGGTAAAGTCCCACCTACATCATTGGAATTTCTTTAATTAAGCCTAATTGCTGTGGGGTGTGGGTTGGTTTTTTTTTGGGGGGGGGGGAGTCATATTGTGCAGGGAAGAAAAGAGCAAGAAAGGGATGCAGTTAGAAGGGGAGGAAAGAGAGATAAAAGCGAAAGAGATGGAATGTATACGTGTGTAAGAGATAGAGAAGAAGAGAGGGCGTGGTGTGACTCTTGCTCCTCCCACCACTGGCATGTGACCTGCGACAAGTTTCTTTCCAAGGCCATTTTTCTCTCTGGGATGTGGGTAAAATGTTCCTCATTTAAAGGGATACAGAAGTGGAGGGTACTGAAGCTGCCCTAGACTACTAACTTCCCCCTTGAAGGCACCTCTCTGAGTTTCTTTTCTGTCACCTCAGCTAATTGCCAGCTGGTGAGAAAATGGCCTAGGAAGATGGACAGCAGGAAGAAAATGGTTCAACACCACTTTTCTGAGTGTCCCTTTTGCACTTGAAATGATTCCACCTTGCTGGCACCAGTTTAACGATCAGTGGTGCTTAAAGTTGCTGAATTGGGGATGTAATGATAAACATTAATGTTGGTGCTAGAGGGTTTCTTACACTAATCCTAGAAAGAATCATGAGCAGCTTAAAACTACTCTGCTTTACCGTTGCTAATTAAATTAATTTTCTTAGTTGTATGTGGATTTACATTATTCCACTATCTGAGCATCTGTTCCAATTTAATCCTTTTCTACCATGCTCTATTAAGAAAAACGGGGGACTGGAATCCTGTACTGCACAATTAGATACTATTCCCCACCAAATTCTGTGGTTATGTAAAGTAAGAAGACCTTTGGACAATACTAAGAAGCTTTTGAATGTTTTGAACAAAGGTTTCTCACAAAGTTGTAATACTCAAGCAAGGTTGCGGTTCTAGGTTCACTTGAGGCATTATTTCCCATGTTTAATGGTTATTCAGCTTCCTGGCTGTCTTCTGCCTCCACTGTGATTTTTTATTGTAGTTCACCTATGGCAAGGAAACTTGAATATGAAAACAGAAATTCATTGGATACGTAGAATAGCACTACATAAACTTTGGCTGTCCTATTAGTGAGCAAACTAGACTCTCATCTGTTATAGCAAAGAGCAGCTGTTTCTAATATACTCTTGTGGGGAGAGGGTGAAAGCTTTCACTGTGCATATTTAGGTGCACAGGCACATTTAAGAGATGACTCATAAATCTCTTCAAACTTTCTAAAGGGAAAACGCAGTGCATTATGAAAATGTCAACATCAGAAAGGAAGACCAGAGAAAATATGACCTCTATGTTCCACGGTATCATGAAGTAATAGTATTACAGGAAGAAAAGAAGGTAATGCCAGTTCAACACTGTATTTTGTAGTACTTTAAATGTTATTTATAGTGGGACAGAAATTCTAGGATTTGAAGAACTGCATAAAATAGAAAACATACTTCAGTTCGGGCATGAAAGAAGATTTCTCCAAATGGGTGGAGGAAATCATTCGTTAGAGCACTGCTGTATAGAATTTTGCTGAGAACAAATGTGTGACGTTTTAAAGAACTGTTTGCAAATTACAACTGCTGAGAGATTGTTACAATATTGCAGTATTGTTTGTTTTGGGGGACAAAATACTGTGTTGGTGCAAGGGATTTTAGAAGTGATCCCATTCTTCCCAGTGGGCTTCACTGAATCATAGAATTGTAGAGTCGGAAGGTACCCCAAGGGTAATCTAATCCAACCCACCCCCAGTCCATTTTAGGATTGAACTGTAAGATAATTCTTTTAAAAAGGAGAATATCTTGAAAAGGGGAACCTTTTTTGGTCTGTAGGTGATTGTGTGCTTCAGAGCTCTGTTCAGGGCTTTCAAAGAGTATTGTGTGCTTCTCTAAAGCAGCTGTAGCTTTTGCAACAGTCCTGCTTTCTGCAGGCACCACTTCTGCAGACTTCAGTTCTACCACCCATCATCTGCTTTCTGCAGTCAACCGGTTGTGCAAACAAGTTCCTCTTGGGGGATTTGGTAGTGGAGCCAATCCTGCAGGATCTCTGCCCCACCTTCAGTAGATGTTTGTAGAGCCTAAGCCTGCTGTCTGGATGGGCATGATATTTTAAGTATAGAAATTAGTGCTAAATTTATCAGAGAGCATGAAAAATTCAAACCATGGGCAACTGGAGTATGGTGTGAGAAATAATTTGAGACTGAGAGGAGTTCCTGAAGAGGTGTTATATGCTCTGATTGTCTTGCACCGTTGAGCAACCTGACCGCTGAATTCTGCACCAGCTGAAGTTTCTGAACTGCCTTCAGAGGTTGCCCCATGTATAATGTGTTACTGTAATCAAACCTAGAGGTTACCAGGGCATAGACAATAGAAGTTAGGCTGTACCTGTCCAGATGGGGCACATCTGGGCCACCAACCAAAGCTGATCTTATCTGATCTCTTATTAGAGTAGACATAGTCTGTTGGGGATACTATTTAGAAATGTTTGTCATATATAGTAGAGTCAGCATTGCATCAACGATGTTGAGGCATGGTGATTGGTACTTTGCATGCAAATTTTCTAGAGGAAATAGATTGGGAATGATGTCATGATTGGCAAGGGAATGGAAACACTCTATAAAGCCTGAACATACTTTTTGATGAAATATTTTACTTTTTGTTGCTATGCTGTGTTGAGCTGCTGGTGACTGGGTGCAGGATACGATTTGTGTACAGTTGAGCCGCAGATTGGTATTGAATATTTCAGAAAGACTTATGTTTTATCAATACTTTTGAAAATTGTATGCTGCATTTAAAAAAATGATGCATTCCATTCAGGAGAGGGTTTCTTGCAAGATTTGGTGGGCTTATTTGTCAGAATCAGTAATAGGAATATATTTTTCTAAACTCAGAAAGATGACAGGAAAGAGCAAGGGTGTCAGAGTGAAAGAGACGTCGTAATAAGACTGATGATTGTCTGTAGTACTCATCTTAGCTTTTCAAGCTTAACCCTTTTGTTCATCAATCAGTCAAAACTGGCAGGTAGTGACCATTAGGAGGATTCATTAGCACCCTGCAGCATGTTTGTACAGGGTGACCCACATCTGTCTTCATTAGAAGTTTTCTAGTTGCCAGTAGTGAACAGATGGGTCATTATTGCCTACGTTGCCCTTTGGGTGTACCTGGAGGACAGGCAAAGTCGTCCTAAGCAGGACACACAGTGTTACCTCACAGAGAGCAATCAGCTTATTTTGAATAATATTATTCTAGAAACTGACTTTTGTTGCTCTTTACCTGCTTGTCCTTGGAGCAGGTGAAAAAAGTGCAATCAATGTCTAACATTTTTTTTACAAATTTAATTAACCTCTGGACAACAAATAATCCAGAAATCAGAGGATATGTTTATTTATTTTGCATGTAATAATAATTATTTTTGGTCAATCAGTTGCATTTTACTCAACTGATTTAAAAGTCCTTGATTTTTTTTTTAAATAAATCTCTATTTTTCCAAACTTCAGGAAATGCATGTTATGTGCCTTAAATGTGAGAACTTACAATTTAATAATAATAATAAAATCTATTCTTTGAAAGAAATTCCATCTTCACTGTGCAGTCCTAAATAGGCCTGGTAAGAAGTAAGTGCCATTGTCAACTGGGCTTACTCCCAGGAAGATTTCTGCAGGATTGCAGCCTTAATGTTTTATTTTTCATCAAAGTTTGGAATGTGAAATATTCCCTATTATTCCTGCTCTGGTATAAAAATGCCTTACAAATATATTCAAAGCTTGTCAGAATTTTTGAATATTGTTTAAAATATGCTAATATTTATTTTAGCTGTGGACGTTCTGCTTCTTTTGCTGTGGTTCTTGCTGTTTGAAAGGAAGAGGTGTGATTGTATCACCCTGAAAGCAAATTATCTGCTTTGAGAGTTTGCTATCTCTACTTATTTTTGGACATCCCCCAAAATCAGAATGTCGTATTTTAGGCTGTAATTTAAAAACTTTATTCTGATCAACCATTACAAATGAAGCCAGTTCAGTATAGAAGTTTAGAGTGTTGGACTAAAACCTGGGAGACCAGGGTTCAAATCCCCACTCAAGCCATGAAATTCACTGATCCTGGACCACCTTGCCAGACCACCTTCAGCTTATAAGAAGAAAGATGGGATATAAATATAACATAATTTTTAAAAATAATAAAATCTCCCCACATGCTCCATAAAGGCAAGAAATATAAATAACTAGCATAGCACTTTTCACTTACCTAGTGGCTACGTGGTGCTAGTTATCCCTACTGCTTTTGAAATTTCCAAACGAGAAAAATACAGCTTTTAAAAAAAGCTTGTTTTGCCATCTAGTGTAGCTGTACAGCTGTGTGAAGGAATTGGTTTTCTAAATGTACCTGTTGAAGTTACGGCTGACATTTAGAGCTACTGCTGGCATTTGCAACTTTTATACCTAATGCCATCTTGTGTTATATTGTCAGCCAGGAACATGAGGATTGAGTAGTTTGAAATGGCAATATAAGAGAAAACATATAAGCTCTGAATACCCGTAACTGGTTATAATGTCAAAATCACCCATGACTAGGCTGCATTTATCTCCATCGTTACTCTTCTGTCTTTCTTTGGAATTCGGCTTTTTAAAAACAAATAAGTATATCTCAATATTTTACACTTCTATGAGCATTATTATGACTAACAGAAAATTATGTTACCGAACCTATAATTAAAAATAGCTTTGAAGAAAGTATATACCCTTTTTGGGAGGAGAAAGTCTACCTTCTACAGAAACAAAATAGATACTGTACACAACAGAATAATTGGTCCTTTAAATGCAAGAAGCTACCCTCCTTGTATTTCTTATTGATTGCTGATTATTCGTGACTAGCTATTCAGGCTTGAGACATCTGAAAGTTTACCACCCTCCAGAGATTTTATTTTAAGTGTTACCAATCCCTGAACATTTCAGGGGCTGGACGCTTCCTTTGTTAGTGTAGTGCCCCCATGCAGAAGGATCATCGTAGGGCACTAGCTCACAGTCCCTCAGGATGAAGACACACAAGTTTATACTCACGTATATGTGCATTTGATGGATCTGGGGTTTTTTTTTAAAAAATATCTAAATAGAAGTGTCCACTCAGGATTGAACCTTCAGTTCCCCATGATGTTCTGATGAAAATTATTATTGAGGAAGCTGTTATTTTAATAATTATAAAAAAATCAGATAAGTAAATCCATGTGTACATTTAACCTACCTTCTAGGCCCTCGGAGAAATCTGTGCTGACAAAATGAGAGGACGCATGGTAGCAAGGAGATGGTTACCATTTTCATTTGTGCCATTGAAATCCGGGGACATACTCCTCCCATGTTCTGAAAAGTTATAACCACAACTTACACTGTGTTGCTTTTTAAATAACCTTGTTCGTCTCATAGATTTTGTGAGATACAGGCAATAAAAGATGGCAATCTCTTCCGTATTTTGTTAAAGGGTGGCCATGTCCTAGAGCTCCTACGTTCTGAATGTCTGGCAAGAAGGTAAATATCTCTTGGTATCTGAATGGGTTTAATCCATTTAATAAAGAATACAATTACCATGATTGTCAGAAATAATACACTCCGGAATGAATAAAGCACTCACTTGTAAAGTTGCAGATACAGCAAATTAACAGGACAATAAAAGTACATGTTTAATATTTCACATGGAGGTGATTTATTTAACAATCACTGGTACTTGGCACATAAAGTGTAGCATTAATTGTTTGTCTTGTATTAGGTGGAGTACTTGGTTTTTATTACTGTCTTCTACTGTTATTTCTGTGATTTAAAATATATTTCATTTCTGTAACGATAAAGGAAACCAGCAAATGCAGTTTGCTTTCACTTTGCAGAAAGTATCAACACATACTGACTCCTCTTTAGAAAGTAGACAAAAATAAAAGATGCTTGTTTTTTGTTCTTGCTTCCGTCAGCTGGCTCCTGTGACAGCTCGGAACCAAAACATGAGCAACCCAATTTTGATCAACAGGATATTGGAGGATATGGCATTCTATTTAATTCAATTAATTCATTCTATTTAATTGGTCCATATAGCCTAGCACTGTCAATTCTAAGTGTTTCCCAAGACCTCAGAGCCTTCTCAGAGTCGCTACTTATAGATAGCTTCAACTGCAGATGCCAAGGTTTGAATCTGGGTTTCTTGTGTGCTGTACCACTGAGCTTTGGCCTCTCCCATTATTTCAGGAGTGGGGTATCTTCTACCCACAGGTCAAACTTTGCCCACCAGGCCATTTTGGGGAAGCCACACCAACTTGCCCTAAACCTGACATCATACATGCATGGCTCTGTGAACTGGCACAGCTGACAAGTGGGGAAACTGGAGCTGGAGGGGTGGTGGAGCTTGGTTGACCAGCCCAGCTGACGTGTGCGGAAAGCTTTCTTTCCTGCGTGTGTGAGCTGTGCCAGTTCCACCGCCCTTCTCACTCCAGCGAGCTGGAGGGACAGAGTGACTTGGTTGACCTGGCACTGTGTGTGTAAATGGGGAGCTGCCTGTATTCAGAAGCAAATGTTTGCAATTTGGACTTGCAGAAACATTGAGATTTGAATTGGGATCTTTGCAGTCACACTCTTAGTGAGTATACACCAACTCTCCTGGCTACATCTAAAGCTGAGTTCACACATTTCCTGGTAAGCCCTTGCTTTTCTCCCTGAGCAAAGCTTCTAAGTGATAGCATGAGCCAATTTACTATTGACCCGTTCAACTTAATAGAGACAGTTCTGTTGGAAGGTTATCTCTGATAGATATTTTTGTTTCTGATGGATCAGGTCATTGGTGAAGACTCATCAGAAACACAAATTTCTGTTATTTGGTTGTCTGTGACATCCCTACCCATAACAAACAATTAATAGTTCTATCTTTGCTACTCTGCCGGCAAGGTGTGGGGAACCTTGGACCCTCTAGATCAGCCTTTCTCAACCTTGGGTCCCTAGATGTTGTTGAACTACAACTCCCATCACCCCTAGCTAGCAAGGCCAGAGCTCAGGGATGATGGGAGTTGTAGTCCAACAACATCTGGGGGACCCAATGTTGAGAAACACTGCTCCAGATGGTGCTGAACCACAGCTTGCATCATCCCCAGCACCCATGACCAGTGGTCAAGTATAATGGGAGTTACAGTTCACCAACATCTGGAGAGTCAAAAGTTCCCCACACCTGCTGTAAGTTAACAGGATGGAAAGGCCCTTGATGATACAAGTCTTGCTTTTCTTAACCGGCCTCACTTGTGACCTGCAGTTTTCGTACATGCTTCCAGATCTTGGGTGTTTTGTAATAGTTTCAATGTTGATGACATTCCAGTACAACAATCTTTCAATTACTGTTGAAGTGAAGAAAATTATATGAACAGTGAATTTTTAAAAAATGACTATAAGCCACAGAGACATTCTTTATGCTACCATAATTTTGCTGCAGTAGCGGGGATATTTCACGAATACTAGCATGCTTTCTTGAATTACTCTAGAATAATGCTGACATGAATTACTTTCCCCTGAAGATAAAAATGTATTGGGGACATTTGTTGTCAACTGCACAGAGGACAAAAAGCTTTTCTTTTTTTAAAGTACAAACAATTGAGGCAACCACTGAGGTGAATGCTTTAATGTTCTAGCTAATTAAAATGACTATTATTCTGTTACAATGGTAGCTGCTCCCAGAGGCTCATCGTCACTGTTGCATGACAGTTTTCGCTTGGCTAATTAAAGAAATTTTTCCATGCAAACATGCTTTCATGTCTCCATGTTTTAGGCCTTTTGCAATCATTTCTTTCATAATTGGCTGCATACATCTTACATAAGGATGGTTACGCAACGAACTCAGTAATAATGCAGTGTATAAGTTCTGCTTTTGATTTTAAAGTTGATTCCAGCTTTAGGGTTACCTCTATTCCTTTAAAGGTGCTTTCAGAGATCCATATTTATTTCAGCTTCATTTTTGGGTGGCTTCTGAATGAATTCTGCTTTTACCATCAAGTCAGTTGATTCAGAGCGGGTACAGACGGCCAAAAAATGCTTATATTGCCATATCAGGCATTCTGAAACTATGACGTTATTCTGTCAAGAAATTTAAGCTTCAGAGTCTTGGTTGAGGGAAGTGCTGTTTTGAGAGAGTGGGGAAGATTGAAGGTGATGTGACCGGATCCCTGTTTGTTCCCCATGGTGGGCTGCATGAAGTTGCTATTGCCACAGCTGGTGATACCTTCATACCCCGGATTTGTAATTAGATGCTCAGGCAGTAGTCCTTGGCAAACTACTACTTATGTTTGTTACTATGACTGAGCAATACTACACAGTGACTCTGTAGGTGAATGGGCATGTCTGGTTCTTAGTGGTTTCCACTGAGGTCTTGGGGGCAAATGGAAGGACAAATCTGTTCGCAGAAGCAAAGCCTGGTCCTCCGAAAAAACTAGGGGCAGTTTTGTCTCTGAACCCCGATATGCCCTACCCTTTTTGATAAGAAAATTACTTACTTTCCTCTTCCTTGGCAGGCATCCTTTGAGAGTGCATTTTCTCTCTCTGATGTATGAATTGTATTTGAGCCATTAATGGTAGTTTCAAATATCATGGTTTTAAGTGACTTTATAAATGACTTGGGTGAAGGAATTGAGGGGATGCTCGTCAAATTTGCAGATGACACCAAACTGGGAGGGGTAAGCTAATGCTGCAGAAGACAGAATATGGATTCAAGATGACCTTAATAGATTCGAGAATTGGGCCAAAACTAACAAAATGAATTTCAGTAGGGACAAATTTAAGGTTCTGCATTTATGCAGGAAGAACCGCGTCACAAATATAAGATGGGGAACACCTGGCTTGAAAATGATACAGGTGTGAAAATGATCCAGGGGTCTTCGTAGACCACAAGCTTAACACGAGTCAACAGTGTGATGCAACAGCAAAAAACAAACAAACCTGATGCTATTCTAGGCCGCATCAACACAGGTATAGTGTCCTGATCAAGGGAAGCAATAGAACTGCTCTATTCTGCTTTGGTCAGATGCCACCTAGGATACTGTGTCATGTGTGCAGAGGAGGGCAACCAAGGGTCTGGAAACCAAGCTTAATGAGGAATGATTGAGGGACTTGGGTATGTTTAGCCTGGAAAAGAAGAGACTGAGAGAAGATGTGACAGCCATCTTCAAATATCTAAAGGGCTGTCACAAGGAAGATGGAGCAAGCTTGTTTTCTTCTGCTGGAATGAGATTCCGACTGAATATCAAGAAGAACTTTCTGATGGTAAGAGCTGTTGTACAGTGGAGCGGACTCTCTTGGAAGGTGGTGGACAACTCTTCTTCCTTGGAGGTTTTTAATCAGAGGTTGAATAGTTATCTGTCATGGGTGCTTTAGTTAAGATTCCTGCAATGCATCGTGTTGGGCTAGATGACCCTTGGGACTCTACAATTCTGTGATTCTAAGCTCCTGAAGGTAGTTGAGTTTCTTTAATGGAGCTCTTTGAATTTCCTTGTAACTATATTCTCTTAATTTATTGAAAGGGTTCCCTTTCTGAGATTAAATAGGACTGTGTTCGACTTCGTGAGCTCACTTTTAAACTCCATGTTACGCTGAACTGGGTCATGTTCTGGTCGCCTTTTCAAGTTAAATGCCTTTTGGAAGATAACAAATAGCAATGGCCGTGCAGTATTAAGAGTGTGCTTTTAGGAAGTTTTCAGATGAGTTTAAATGGGAGGGAAAAGGATGTCACAACTGTGAAAGGTTAATAGTAATCAAGTTGCATTAGTGAACAAGAAGAGAGACTTCTTAAGAAGTATAAAATATTTATCTGCTGATGGAATTTTCAGTAGGTGAGTTCTCTTAGAATTAATCTTACTTTGATGCTAATTTCTTTATGAATATTTATAACTTCTCCAGTACAATTTGCAATTGCTTTAGTAAAATCTATACATTAGTAGCTGCACTCCTTCTCTCCAGAAGTTAAAATGACTATTGAGACTCTAAGACAGACTCATAAGTTTGTTCCTCTAACCCTGCACATAGTAATGCTAGCAAATATCTGGTATAAGAATCTTCATATATATTTACTGGGCAGAGAGTTTACAAAGGTACTGTTTCTGCACTTATTTAAGCTTAAGGAAATAATAAGGCAGAAAGCAGAACTTCATGCTGATATATCAGCATCTCATTATCTGGTTTGCCAGCATAAACTAGGACAATTGATATATTTTCCCAGTGAAATACAGTCTTATTCTTTTTAATTATTATTATTTGGGGCCATAAAGTGTTCATAATGCAGATATCCAAGTCACCCTGCCCCTTACATATTATTGATGGATTGCTAAGGTATTTTTCAATCTTTACTACATAACTTGCCATTTACCATTTTAAACTGAATTAAGTCTTTTAAGATTTAATTAGTTCAGTTTTGTCTATACTGAGTGCACTTATTTGCTTTATTAAAACACAGGATGTACTTGAGCCTTGAGTTAACTAAAATTTATGTTGCAATTATGCAAATTAGTACTGCCAATACAAAATCTTTGGTCTCTTGTAAGATGGAAGACTTGCATTAAGCATTAGCCAATCAAGCACTGGAAATTGGTCAGCAAAAGTATTTCTACATCTGTGCCTCCCTCATTAATTCAATGCAACCTTCTGCTATGAGAGACCTATTTTCTCTTAGAGCCTTGGTATTCTAGCCATTTAGCTGAAAGCCCGGTTGAGATAAGAACCATATGGAATGCACTTTAGGTTAATAAGCATTTATTTTAAAGTGTATTTAAATTTGTTTTATGGCACTTCATTGAACAAGAGCAAGTATACTTAATGAGATAAATTTTCATAAATACTCCAGCCTTTACCTTTTGGGCTCATTTTGAAAAAGGAATGATGATTATATTTCAATTTCCATTGCCTATGTGGGGCAGTGGGAGTGTAATTCGAATCTCCATGGGGCCCTGACTGCACACTTGCCTTTAGACTACCTGTCCTGGCTGCCTCGTTGCTTCCTGACCATTGGTCTTGAAAATCTGATGCATATAAGAAACTCTGAGCAGTCTGCCTCATACTCTTCAATAATTGGAGTAAATGGACATTTCATTGTGTGCACAGAGTCAGGCCTTCTCAAAGGTCCATAGGCAGCCAGGCCACTCTCGTCTTTTGAGCCCCTTTAGCTATAATAATAATTTAAAAATTATGACCCACACAAACAAAATAAAGCACCAAGAAAAAGAGCGAGACATATATCATTTAACATAAAAGTAGGTCTTCTACCAAATGACGTCTCTTTTTCCCTTAATTTTGCAGCTCTAAGCTGAGTGTGTGTGTCACATTTCATCTGATGTGCATAAGGACAAATTGCAAAACTTATCAAATGCCAAAGTATTAATAATTGTCTAAATCTGAGCCTCCTTTGACCTTGAGATCCAAGACAAATGGCCCCCGAGTCCTCCCCAGTTACCCCTTCGCAGAGCATTTCCTACTTTAAGACTGAGTGGCATAGACTAGGGTGGGGAATTGGATGTGGTTAGATGCTAACTCCTTGTAGTCCCAGCCCCATGTTCACGGACGATTTCCACAGTTTCCTACCTTTACAATAGATCCTATTTATGTTGCACTTCACCTTTTTCCAGTTATGTTCCCTCCTGCACACCAGGAAAAACTGGTTGGGGATGTATACATAGTTGTTGTGTTTCACAATTTGAAAGCAAAATATTTTGGTGCTGCAGAATCCTGTTTGTGCATTCAAAAGTGGTGTGGGTAGAATGAAGCATTCTTGGCACTGAAATACCTTCCTTCTGCCGCAATGTTGATAGCCTAAACTGAAAGCAGTGCTATTTTTCTAGAAAAAGAGGTGCCAGAACTCTCCATGAACACCTCCTTTACTCTTACAATGGCAATGGAACCTACCTTAGAGGTGCCAGAACTGAGTTCCAGTGAAAAAAGGGCCTGACATTTTGCAATGTGGGTGATCTTTCTCGGTTGAGAGGAAGGAAGCTATGGACTGGCTTCTCTGCAATCTGTTCTTATTTCAGGGTCTTGGTTGACACTGGAAGCTGTTTGCATGGTGGAAGGAAGGCTCTTTCATTGCTCATTCACTGTGCTGTTTGATCTTTGCCCTTGGCCACAATTTTTCAGAATCTCAATAGTGAAAAGAAACATCCCATATCTCCTCAAAATGTGACTAAACAGCTGATTCACATAATTGCCTAAAACATTTTACATTTGAAAGCTTTGGATTATTTCTGTGATTTGAGTTCTATGTTCTGTGGTTTTCTCAGGGTTTTCTCTTTCGTTAAGTTTCTTAAAGGGAAGCCTTTTATCGCAATTATTTAATGTATTTATATTCCACCTTTCTGTCGCTGCTCTTGTTCCAGAGTTAACACAGCCTGCAATACAAAGTATGTGCTGTATTTGATGCTATTTCAGTCATAGTTGCTGTAACTGTTTTGCAGGGTGTTCCAGGTCCTGGCCAGTATTACATAAGAAGTCAGTTTGAGAAGCCAGTTAGTGCAACACGAAGTGCTCCTTTCCTTTCACTTGCCCAAGTAAGAAGTAATACAGCTCTTTTTCTTTCTTTTTTTCATTTCCCATAATGTTGTTACATTTACCCCACTTATCTGAGCAGTGAGAAGTTCCAGGGATGGCATTACAGTGGTACCTTGGTTCTCAAATGTAATCCATTCTGTAAGTCTGTTTGACTTCTGAAATGTTCGAAAACCAAGGCGCGGCTTCTGATTGGTGGAAACAATAGCCAACAGCTGCACCAGATGTTCGGCTTTTGAAAAATGTTTGAAAACTAGAACACTTACTTCTGGGTTTTCAGTGTCCGGGAGCCGAAATGTTCGAGTACCATGGTGTTCAAAAACCAAGGTACCACTGTACATGAATTTATTTCCTTTGCATAAGAGAGCATGGTGGAGATTTCTGGTACCTTTGTGATAACTTTTTACCGGTATATAAACACTGATTGTGGAAGCATGTACACTCCTTTAGCAGGTACCATAAATGCAACAAATTTCCAAATCACAGCACTGTACAGCACCAGATATGCTTCTTTTATCCTAGTTTAAAATCTCAAGCTTCCTCTGCCTCTTTTCTTTCTATTCCCAAATTTGAATTACTCCTCCATACTCACACAGGACTGGGCCTACCATTAGGCACCAGATGTGAAGCAGTTGCCTCAGGTGGCAAATGTGGGGCAGGCAAGACGTTGTAGAACAGAGCTGTGTGTGCCCCCTGCAAGCTGTCTTGCTGACCATTGGTATTGTGGAGGATGCTGTCCCATCGGTAAGATTCATCTGCCAATCTAGACAGCTTCTGTTCATGAAATTGGTGAGGGACTACTATCTTGCCCTTTGCCCTAGGCAGCAAAAATGTCTTGGGCCTACCCTGCTCATAGAGATTTGGCATTCCAGATTCCTGGCCATTAAGGATCATCATCATCTTATTTAGCCTCTGATCACACACATCAGGTGACATTATGCAACGGCATAGTTATCAGCCCATGCACAATATTCAAGATAGCCATACTCATTTCTAATACAGTAGCATAAAATAAAATTCTGGAAAAAAATGTGATTGCACCAACATATTGCCCATCCTTTTAGCTGTTTGGTTGCCTCTTCACAGTATTGAAGCTCAGATGTTGCTCCTCTGCAGAATGTTACCTATTAAGAGCCTTGACTATTCATTGGGTTAAATCAGCATAACCAGCTAAAGTCAAGCAACAGACAAGATGCATCTTGTTGCTTGTTGCTCTCAATATCTGGCTTGCAAAGCTCTGACAAGTATATTAAAATATGTTTTATATTATACACCAGTGACTTTCTAGTGAGCACTACATAAGCCACTTGCAGTCAGGAAATGATTCCATCAATAAAACTTGTGATATATAAATCCCAAGTTAACTTGTCAATTTATAAATGCTACCTTTATTTTTAAGGATGGCCAGAATTCCCATCACAGAGTGCATGCTTTGAATGCGGAAAGGTCTCAGATTCAGGCGCAGTTAAAAAGCACTCAGTTGCAGGACTGGAAAAGAGCTCTGCTGGGATCTTTGAGTAGATACACCTTGTTTAGTTTTGAAAACAGGAAAATTATTGATTAAAATAAAGAAGATAGACGAATGGTTTGACTCAGTGTAAGACAATAAAATATGTCCTTTTAGTTTATTGCTATTAGATTGAGAAAGCTGTTTTTAGACAAAGTTGGGATCTTTCTACCTACATAGCTATTTGAAGGGATTGCTTGTCATTGATTTATTTTCTCTTGTGTTTCCGTAGAGATTTGCACCTGTGAAATCAACTGCCCCAGCTCCTGGCACATATAATGAAACTCGCTACGCTCTTGAGTCCTTGAAGAAAGCGACTCAAACAAAAAACATTCCATTTGGCAATACAGCTGTTCGATTCACCCAAGACCACAGGCTGCGAAAAAGTCCAGGTTTGCAGTAATTAATGTAAACAAGTGGGACGAGCAGCAAAATATCTCCACCCTCTAAGAGGAGTGCTCCAGGCAGCCTGCAGCAGGAACTTTGAGGTGCTGTTCAGGCCTCCATTGTGTGTATGCGCTATGGCTTTTCAGGAGGGCATAAAGGGAAACTTCAGCATTTTCCTTATTTATACATTGTGATGTTTCTGGAGAGTGGGAAAGAGAAAAGTGTCCCTCTTCCTTTTCTTACTCCTGAAGCATCCCTTATTAATGCAGATAGTATAGCCTTTTCCCTTCATATATCTCCATAATACGAATCCCCACTCCAATATGAAACTGCCAGGGTCTTAATCAGATCAGTTACATCTTTCTTTGACGCCTCCAGCTTATGTCCCTGCTCTCCACTTAACTTCTTCCTTAGCACTTTCTGCATGCTAGGCAGGTTTGGGGTTAAGCATTTTTCTTTTAAGTTATACACTTATTTATTTCAGGATACCTAGGAAATCTTCTAAGCATTTGGGTGGTCCTATTTCACTTCCCAGCCGATAAGCAACCAACCACCTGAGTTCTCTGCTGAAAGGAAGTATTTGTCTGGTGTTAAGTTCATGTGGTTCAGGATAAATAATCAGTGAAGATAGCAATGGACCTGGATTTGTATTACAAAACAATACATTCCGCATAGTGATTAATGTACATAATGATGTGGAGCTGAATTGTAAAACTGAATCTGAGTAGTAAAGCCCAGTCTCAAATAGTTCAGGATACAATAAGATTATGCCTTGTTTTTGAGAGGACTTCAGAAACCATAACTTTCAAATATGGGTTGTTTTCCGATACAAATAAGATGAGGTCAGGACATATATGGATGTCTCGGAAGAGGTGACTACAAAGTCATCTCATTGTGTAATGGTTGTGTAAATAATAAAAAAAGTTTTTTATGCAAAAAATGAGAATGGGCCAAAGTGGGTTGCATGTGAAAGTTTTTATTGTGCTGCTGATTCCAGCTATATTACAATGCTTGTTCAAATATCAGCATATAAGCAATTGTGCCACTGATGGATTTGGAAGTTATATATATACTTCTAATATCAGTATTGTTTGAACTATCCTTTTGGCAGTATTTGCTAAATCATATAGTTAAATAATAGCCTTGCTTCCCTCTGCCTACCCAAATACAAGCTTAGCAGTTTTATTAGAAACACATTAATGAAAGCACATAAAGTGACAGAAAGTGGTTTTGCTTAAAACAAAATATTGCTTTGAGTTTAGATGGTTTTGATGATTGCGAATGGGCTTATTGCTATTGTTTTCCCTGTGTTACCATAGCAGGTGATCAGGAACTTAACCAAAGAGCTTGATGGTCTATATTTTAGGTTGCAGTTTTTCCCATACACAGCAAAGGTTGGTTGCTAGAAACTGAAACAGCTAGAAACTGAATTGTACAATATGCATTGAGATAGAGGTAGGAAGTTTAAGTGAGGTTGACCAAAAGAGAAGCTGTCTTTGAGTGCTGTTGCTCCTTGGGAAGTCAAAACAGGATTAGTTGTTGTATTGCCTACTGTAGCTTCAGCTGGGCTCCACTTGTATGTTTGTAAAAAGAGACCATGTCTCTAATACTGTCTCTCCACCAAAGGAAACTAAGCTCTGTAACACAGCCCGCTTATTTCTACAACTCAAGGAAATGGGAGGTGCGTAACAGTATGCTAAAGCAGAACTACCACAATTCAGCTCACTGAGACTAACTTTTAAATAAGAGCACATGGTATTACAGCTGTAGAGTTTTACAAATATATTTATGAATATTTTCTCGCCATTCAAAGAAGTGGGTCTTTATTGTAAATATATACCACAGTTTCCATTGAGTTCCCTGCATATTCCTTCACATCTGACAAGGTCACCCTTGTTGACAGTCAGAAAAAGCTATTTATCCTTGTGTTGCAGATCACGCTAGTTATCCTAAGATTCTAGAGGTCATCAGCACTATAATATGACAGTCACTTCCTAAGACAAATAGTACCTATTAATGGTATTCCCAAGAGTGCTCTCTCTCTCTCTCTCTCTCTCTCTCTCTCTCTCTCTCTCTGAGCACTTTGAGTGAGCTGTGTATAAACAAGACAACTGAATGAGATACTTGCAGAAACTAGGGGAAGGGTGAAATCTAGTATGAATAAACAGTTTTCCCAATGATTTCTAGATTCGTCCTTTTTAAAAACATTGTATGAAAGCAAATGTAAATAACCTGAAATGTATCAAAGGGTATAATGTTTGGTGACCCTTTGTATATTTTTGAGCTGCCTACCATGAAAACATGCTAATGATGTATTTCTCATTCTGCTCATTTCCCTTCTATTGCACCTCTCCTTGTACTCTGTCCTTGAACAGAAGTCTTTGCTTTCGTCCTCTAATCTGCAAGAAATGTGGCCTACCATTTATCTTCAGCATAAGCCTCTCTTTGCTGAGTACAACATTTGATTGTGTCCTCAGTCTGTTAAATGTGGACCTTCTCACCCGGCAGAGATGTGGGTTTTTTTTTCCCTTGACAATCCAAAGTAGTTATAGTGCTGTGCTATATGTGTATGTGTATATAAGCGTATTGTTTTATTTTTGTATAGCACTTTTGCCCTTTCTCCTACAATTCCCGTTTTAACTTAATTGTCTGTGGTAAAAGAATTACGTAACAGCTATTATGCTTACAGAATTTCATTGTATGCTGTGCAGGTCCTGCATTCTATAATATTCTCAACCACAGCATTGCAACAGAAAGTCTTAAAAAGGCTGACATGGAAAAAAAGAAAAAGGGAGCATTTGGTTCTTCAGTTCCTAGACTCTTATATTTAGTCAAGAGAGAAGCTTTTACTACTCCTGGACCAGCTGATTATCAGGTAGATTGGTTTTCTTTTGCATGTTAAAAATGGAGCCCAAATAATTTGTGGTACAGTCCTGTGCATCTTTACTCAGCAGTAAGTCTCTCTGGGCTTAAAGGGGGTTACTTCCTGGTAAATGTGTTAGAATTGTAGTGTTAATCTACTTTGTCTATAATACAGATGTCTTGTGCCAGGAAAAAACCTTTTTCTTCTTGCAGGCCTTTGGCTAATTAAACCATCTATGGACTTTTAAACTGTGTGTGTGTGTAGGTTACTGTTTTTTGTTTTTTACTATGGTATGTATTTTTGTGTTTTTATATTGTAAACTGCCCTGTGATTCTCTGATGAAGGGCGGTATAAAAACAAAACAAAACCTCAAATGAGAGTAAATGCTGAATTCTTTATTTAGCAAAAGCCACTTGTACATGAATGTAGCAGCAGCAGATAATCAGTTCTGCAAATGGAGAATAAGTCTGTCAACTGCTGTTAGCATGATAACTTAATGGAGCACCTGTGTTCAAAGGGATGGCAAAGCTGTGGCCATACAGAAGATGTTGGAAAGCATTTCCCATAATCCCTGCCCATTGGTTATGTTGGCTGGGACTGATGAGAGTCCAAAAACATCCGGAGGGCCACAGGTTTCCCATCATCCCTCCTTTATATCTCTGAATACCAGGTGCTGGGTATAAACAAAAAGGGACCTGTTGTTTTCATGCTCTACTGATGGGTTTCCCAGAGGCTATCTGGCCATTATTGGAAATAGGATCCTAGACTTGATGGACCTGTGGTCTGATCTACCAAAGCTATATTTGTTTTCATCTGTAAAGAGGCAAGTGAACAGCAGGTGCTTGTGCATCTTTTGTGGGGGAGGTTGGTCTGATACAGGCCAGTGTAAGCAGACAAGCCAATTTAGTGTTCCTCCCTCTGCTCCTTCACTTAGAATTGTAAGATTGATTTAATCACTTTCCAACTCAGCTGTTTCAGTCCCCTCTTTCTGTTCTCACCTGCTTTTCTGCTCTACACCGTTCAGGCTGCCCTTTTAAGCATAAAGTGGTACCTCGGGTTACATACACTTCAGAACTTTGCTTCAGGATGAGAACAGAAATCATGCTCCGGTGGCGCGGCGGCAGCAGGAGGCCCCATTAGCTAAAGTGGTGCTTCAGGTTAAGAACAGTTTCAGGTTAAGAACAGACCTCCGGAACGAATTAAGTACTTAACCTGAGGTACCACTGCATTTACTTTGGCCTCCACAGTCACTTACGGACTCACTGTTAAGACCGTGTTCATGGAAGACAATCTTACGTGGCTACAAGTGACCGTTGAAGAAGAAGATTTACTAGGGAGTTAGCCCCACTGAATTCAGTGGGATCTAACTTTCCAGTAAATTTTCATAGGGTTACCAGACTTTGCATTTGGCATTACTGCCTCTGAGCACTTACTGGGAGACAGAAATGTGCAGTACACAGGAGCCAAGCTTCATCAAACAGAAACTAGGGAATTGGCTTACAGTTATATAGGAAAACAAAAAAGATTGTGGCACCTTAAAAACTAGTTTATTGTGGCATAAGGTTTCATAGACTTTCATGACTGCAATCCATGGAATATTACACCACAGTAAATCTGTTAGGTTTTAAGGTACAATAGTACACACTCTTTTTCTTTTTTGCTGTAACAAACCAAGATGGCTTTCCCTCTGGAAAGTACTTGTGAATAATCCTTTCTGAATGAGAAAAATCTCTCTATAAAAGAAATAGGTTCTACTGTGGTTTAAAGAACGACATAGACCATCTTGTAAATACAGAGAAAATAAGTAACTAGTTATTAGAAAATAACTTATGTTTCCACACTTACAGTCAAACTAGAAGAATACTAAACCTACACTATTTCTCAAGTGGTGTCAATTAATTAGCATAGGATCTTTCTCTCACTCCATATTATCAAACATATTAAGTATGACTACCTAAGAGCCCCATTAACATTCCCTGACAGCTGATTTAACAGAATTATAATCATAAGGGGAAGAACTGAATACATATTACCAAATATGCTAGTTGTAGGGACAATTTTCCGCAGCATGTCTCAGATGCAAATACTTTCCCCCCTTAGGTCTTAATCAAGCTGAATAGCTAACATATATTATCATTAGAAGTTATTATAGATAAATTTAGAGATAGGTCTCATGATAGCGGAAGGGAGAAGGGGGTTGGATATGCTATTAACATTTCTTACTGGGGCAAAGTCATCAAATATTGTTCGTCAGCTTTTAAAATGAGCTTATTAAAAATAATCCAAAACAAAATGCATAACTAAAAAGTATCTTGCATTTCCTACATAACACAATGTTTGCAAAAAGTTTTCAAAATCCAACTCGTAGCTCTGTAAGATTATATAGTTTCTCCAGCGAGCCAATTGTCAGGTGACAAATTTTAAACACTTACAGTGAATTACCATAAATCACAATAATATTAAATTAATTATATTTGCCTGTTTTGCATGGCCTGGTTTGCTGTCTACCAAGGGGATTGTCAATTTTAATTTTTGCAGGGGATTTTTTTTGTAGAACTCTGTCAAGGACAGTGGCATAGCAATCCCCACCGGCGCCTGGGGCGGACCAAAGTTGTTGCATAGCTGCAGCCCCGCAAACGCCCAACAGCCACAGTGCCAAACTCAAGCTCCCCTGATGTGCTGCCCTATGCCCCCACCCACCTGGTGTGGACAGCACCCCCCACCCCGGCTAGCTATGCTGCTGGTCCAGGATTAACTTGCTGGCTGAAGTAAAATGAGATAGAATATTTCTATGGGAGACATGTTGAGCAAGGGAGAAGACTCCCATGAGTTATTCTCCCAAAGGTGCCTTTTATATTTTTATTTAAACAAATATTTATATCCTAGTAGGATTAAATTCACCTTCCAACCTAGCACTCCTGCCAACCTAGCAGTTTGAAAGCACGTCAAAGTACAAGTAGATAAATAGGTACCGCTCCGGCGGGAAGGTAAACGGTGTTTCCGTGTGCTGCTCTGGTTCGCCAGAAGCGGCTTAAGTCATGCTGGCCACATGACCCGGAAGCTGTATGCCAGCTCCCTCGACCAGTAAAGCGAGATGAGCACCGCAACCCCAGAGTCGGTCACAACTGGACCTAATGGTCAGGGGTCCCTTTACCTTTAGGAATAAAATATAATTCTAGTAGAATTGCACACACTTAAGTGGTTTTATGATAAAGTTCTAGAAAGAGGTGAATCTTTAGTGGGATCTTTCTTGGGATATTAGAGACCAGGACAAGTAGAGCTGTATTAGCACCAGTGCTAACCCAAAAATCCTGCCTTGAGTAAGTCAAGATATACCCAAGCTGCAGATGGGCGCAAATAACTCTTTTGCAGCTGCTTCAGTCTTTCCTTGTACAAACAGCTGAACACGACAGGATTCAGCATATAAACATAGTTTGCCCTTAGGTGTTTTCAAACCATGGCTTCATGTCCTAGCCTGTTTTGAAGCAACGTGCTTGTAACAGGAAGCTATGGTTAGTTGCTGAATTCTCTGCATGTTGAGTCTCTCACATGAAAGGATGAGTGAAGTGGATTCAAGGGAGCTCACCTGACCTGCATACAGCTCATGCGTATATAATCACTTGTTAAGATAGGATTTTTGGCCTAGCATTGTACGTGAACAGCTTATTTGTGCAAATGAGTCTGGGGATTCTGCCAACAGACTAATATTTACTAAAACTGTAAAGCAGTGACACGTTCAAACTTCCCTTTATAATGTAACCTCCCCTGCACCCAAACATAATACTATCTACTCAAATTTCAGGTTAAAGAGACCACTGAAGAACCACGAAAAAAGAAGAAGGAATTGGCCATTTTTGCGTCAGTTACAGAAAGAATTCCAAGAGTTAGCTCGGTAAGCTGTCTTCAGACTGATTCATCTCCCTTTATGCTGCATGCTCCCAAATTATAGAATAGTAGGTAATCCACAGATTCATATTCTATGCAAGTATATAACTCCATTGCAGAAAATAGTTGTCCTAATAGACTTCAGCATATTCTTTCATTCTGTGGAAACAGCATAAACGTTGGTATAGTGCAGTAGAAAACTGAGTACTTTAAAAATACATCAATAGAGAATAATTCAGTCCTTATTTCCAGTGAAGTTTAGGATGTAAGCAGTTGTAAACTTAACAAACATATGAATAGTCAAATTATTCTGACACACACACACATACCATATTTCTTCGGCTAAGAGCTGTGGTGTTAATTAGATAAGCATCTGCCTTCCCTATGGTGTGTAACTGAGAGGCAGGTGTTTAATTGAGGCTATTTAAGAGCTGCGTTAATTACACTTTGCATCTTAGTCCTCCTGCAAACTTGGATTGAATGGCAACAATTTCTCTCTTGTGTAACCAGTCAAATTTAGAATGATAAGCTGTTACATTGGAGACTGAATCTGTGGGAGCAAATGTCAGATAATTCAAGAGCAAAAGGCAATTCATTAACTTGAAATATTGTTTCAGTGTTTCGTGGCTGTGTTGTAACCGGTGGAGACAGAGGTCTAGAATGGTGACGTGGAATTCTCTAGGGAACAAAACAGCAGTGTAAAATGCAGACCTTTAGGAGCCAATACCAAAGTGCTTAAGTTTTTCTGGATTCTCCATTAGACCAAAAAAGAGAGGCTCAAATACTTATTTTCTCTGATGGGAGTATCCAGCAAAACTTAAGTACTTTGGTATTGGCTCCTTAAGGTCACATCCACAACATACATTTAAAGCACTCTTATACCATTTTAATGGTTGAGAGTCCTGTAGCTTGTTAATGGTTCTAGGTACTGTAGCTTATTGGGTTAAATGATTGCTTATGGGAGTTGCTGACTTTGTCAACGCCAGCTAGAGACTTGAATGTTAGCGATCTGATAGATGAAGGTCAGGCCTGTGCAGAGCTTGTCTGAGGCCCGGGTGTCCGGGCCAGACAGTGTAAGTCCTGCAGCCCGTTGGCATCACCCCCTCCCCGATGACTTATCCCTCTGAGGCCCAAGACAAGTGTACCTGGCTGCCCCCCGCCTCTGCATGGGTCTGTTGAAGGGGCGTTGTCAACAGAAGGATGCTGGGTAAAAACATTAATAGGTAGACTTGGTACCACTCACTGTGGAATATAGCTGTAATGGAGAAAATCACACATATTTTGAAATTTCAGCAAGCACTAGACTCTCCAGTCACTTTTTATATTGTTTGCCACTTATTTGTGACATATAAAGCAAAACCACCTTTCTTCAAGGCAACCCTTGTAACAAACCTGGCAAATCTGAAACGATATTTGATAATCTGATAATGTTGATAGCCTTTTTTTGGACTTTGTTATTTTAACCCATGGTCATCTTTTCTCATTCTACGTCCCAATTTTATGGCTTTGTTTTTCATCTTTTAATTTTCATCCGTTGTTATAATTGTTCTCTCTGTTTTATATGCATGATAAAATGAAATAAGAAAGCTTAGAAACCCCCAAATATTAAAAGGTAGCAGCCACCGAAGCACATGCAATTTTCTTCTGAGGGGGTGGGAATTTCAAACATGCTCAGACTTCTTCTGGCCTCCAAGTGTCACCATCAAAAAGGTTTAAGTATAGTTCAGCCTTTTCCTCTCTGTTTTGAACTCCAGGTCCCATTAGCCTCAGCCTGCACAATCAGTGTTCAGGGTTGATGGGAATTGTTGTCCAATAATATCTAAGGGGGAATAGATTGGGGAAGGCTACAATAAATATTAATTTATTGACCAGAGAATATCCATATTGCTTTCCTTTTCACACACTCAACCCTTTAGTGGTTACTCAATTTATTGTGGTCATGGAGCACCCCTCATGCATTTGCATTCTCCGGCTTGGATTTCTGCAATTTGTAATGACTGCTCCCTTTATGACATTGCCTTTCAAACCACAGACCATAAGATCTAGCCCCACGGTATATTCCATTCTCTTCCCAAGCTCTTATTTTTTCTGTCTTATATTAAATTTAATCTATGTGATCCTCTGCTTATATATTTATTACAACCACTATTTATTTGGAGACATTTGGAGTAAAGGAACATGACAAGTTTTGTAGGCAGCAGGGAAGGAAATCAGAGAAACATATGTTAAAATTATATTATAAATGTCTTAAACCATTGCTCTGCAGCTCCATGTCTGATGAAAAGTAGGCTTTTTTCAGTGACAGCAGACCCAAAAAGAAAGATCGAGAGGAAATATCTCTTATACAAGACAGAAGATGCTTAGAATGGGAAATTTTATTTAAATTATTTATGGCTTTCCTTTCTCAGTAGAGTATTTAAGACACATTACAATGTGTGTAAAAACAAAAAAGATACAGTGAAATCATATTTGTACATTTGCAGTTCTGTGTTTTGAGGTAAATCTGAGCTCAATGCTTTATCCCAGGTAAGTAGTTACAGGATAGCTGCTGAAATGATGAAAAAGTACAGCAGAAAAAAATCTATATGACTAATATATGCAAATACTGAATGTATTGTATAGTGAGATTAAATTCTCCTTCCAGGTTTTCCTTGCTAGACATATTCCTCCTATTACCTGCTTCCTTCAGTATTCCATAAATCCCGTATATGTAATAGGCTTTTTTGTTATCCTGAGGTGGCTAGATCTCTTATCCCTGGGAGATTCTAGTGTGGCCCCTGTGAGGGCACCTGTGTCTTCAGGCCTTCCCTGGTATCCATAGTGTGGAAGTTCCCCCTCACCCTATCGGGATTAGGTTAGGAAGAATCATTCTATTGTAACCAATGCAATAGGTTGCAGTGTGTGATAAGAGCCTGGAAGTCGAACCTTATGAGAAATTACTGAGGGAATTACTGTGAGGAGACTGTGAGAAGACATATGATAGCCATCTTCAAATATCTAAAGGGCTTTCACATGGAGGATGGAGCAAGCTTGTTTTCTCCTGTTCCAGAGGGTAGGACTTGAACCAATGGATTCAAGTTACAAGAAAGAAGATTCTGATTAAACATCAGGAAGTACTTTCTGACAGTAAGCACTGTTTAACCGTGGAATGGACTCCCACGAGAGGTGGGAGACTCTTCTTCCTTGGAGAATTTAAAGCAGAGGTTTCATTACCATTTGTCATGTATGATCTAGTTGAGACACTTGCATTGCAGGGGGTTGGACTAGATGACTCTTGGGATCCCTTCCAACCCTACAATTCTATGATTATATGGATTCACCAAGCTACTCCTTTGTGGTGTGGTTGTGTCCTATATGAATAGCTTCCATTACATGTGGAGATGTATGTTCTGGATACTGGAACCCTCTTAGAACACTTACATGGAGTCATCTGCAAAGCATTGGTTTCCCTACTGTATGCCACAGAATGTCTTTATCTGAAAAAAAGGGGATCTGTAATAATATGTTTTGCCATTTGTGTGCTTCCTGTGGGGAAGGATGTGCTTTCTGCCAATTAATTGCTTTACAATATCCTTAACAGACAGCCCATTAGTATATAATGAAGACCAGATGCTCAGAAATTTAGTCTTGTCCCGTGCAATGAGCTCCATGTTGACTATGCAAGTAACAAAATTTTATTACAAACAAACTTAAGAAAAGAGATGTGGATATCTATGAAATACTCTACTAAATATCTACTAAATAGTGATGTTCAGTAGGAAAGATATATATGGAAAATGAGATAGAAACTGTGGTTTGAAAAGAGAATAAATATTGATATATGCCACTGACAACTTGTATTGGACTCTGCAGTCGTTTTACAGCACTGCTGTAGTATATATATATTTAGTATACATACATGAAAATATTTTACTGTAAATGAAAGTCAAATAATACTCTGATTGTTTCAGAGTAAACTTGATTTAAAAAATAAATTATATCTCCCAGGATTTTATAACTCAGTGCTTCATAAAGGTTTTCGATTGTAATGGATTATGATATTTATGCTTTAATATATTTTAATCCTATATTAAGCTGTTTTTATTGTACTGTTGAACGACTGGTTATGGTCTTTGACTAAGTAATAAAAATTTGAATTTGTATCAAAAATCTTGGATCTCCATTCCCTCTGGCAATCATTGGGAGCTTCATGAACTGAGACCCCCTTGACATGTACTTGAAGTGACATGGTGTTTGGGCTGTGCTGAGGGCAGCAAGCACTTTGAGGTGAGTCTGGAACTGGGAACCAGGAGCCACTAGACAGGCAAATATTTGGAACTGATGAGCAAGGCAGGACTGAAGGATGAATTACAGTGTAGGATCAAGGAAAAAGCTGGGAGTCAAGACCAAAGAATATACAGGACCAGAGGACAAACAAGGAATTGGAGCCAAGAGGCATGCCAGAGGACAGGAAGAACTTGTTAAAGCAAGGCTCAGCCAAAAAAAGAAGTCATTTGTTCTCTTGTTCATGCAAAGAAACTTTCAGTGGGTAGGCAAAATTGGTCTAGAAGGTTGTTCTTTAAGAAGGCTGCCACCTACAGTTTAAATCAGGGTTTTCTAAACTTGGGTCTCCAGCTGCTGTTGGCCTACAACTACCATCATCTCTTGCTAGCAGGGCCAATGGTCAGGGATGATGGGAATTGTAGTCTAAAATCAGCTGGAGACCCAAGTTTGGGAAACGCTGGTTTAAAAGGTTCACGACATGAGGCAGGCACACACAGACGCCAGCAGCTTCTGACACATTTGCCTTACTCATTTTGTGAGGTTCCCTGAAGGCCCCTCTTTTGCCTCAAAACATCATTGGGCAAAAATCTGGTGCAGTTCTAGTTACCGTGTAGTGCAGAGCAGCGGCTCATGGAAAAAAAAAAAAAGATTATAGGCCCTTATTACTTTTTATTTATTCATTTTCAGTTTTTAATTTTTTCAGTTTTCAAAAAATTACAGTATGGATTTCCTTGCTTAAAGCAGGATCCATAGTAATGAGGAAACCAGCAACTGTGGTTGGTTTGTGGGTTTAAAAAATATGTATATGTGCGGAAGAGCTAGTAAGGTCTTAAAAAAAAATAAATTCCCCAAAGTGTATAAAGGGCACGTTTGCTTCACAATGCTATTATGTGATTAAAAACAAATTATAAAGTTCTGTAGTGAAAATGGTTCCTATTAAATTTGACGAGGAAGCTATCAGATGTAATCCACTATTATTATGCTGCTATAATGAGAACTGGTTGTATCTGCCATTAGACTGTTAATAGTGCATTGTACCACAGAGAGATACAGAGCATCATTTAAATAAAAAAGTGTTTATCACAAGTAAATAGCATTAGTTATGGGGAGAGAGTGCTTGCAAATCGTTCTATAAGTCTGCCCATCTCAATATTGTCCTTCCGTAATCCACTTAACACCACACAGATCACGAAGGAATTTGTTTCCTTCTTCCAAAATAGCTTTTGCGTTTTTGATACCGCTAACCTTTGGTTAAACAGAAACTGCGCACGTAAAATAAAATAAAAACAAAAACAGGCTTAATTCACCTGTTCTAATTCTTTAGTAGGGTTTAAGCTCCTTAGCACTCTTAAATCCAGTTTGGGATCCAAGCTAGGCATGGGGGAAGACAAATTCATGTGCTAAGCACGTCTGTCTAAGCTGCATAGAAAAAGGTCTGAAACACGTTATCTGTTTGCAATAGCCGAAGAGGCAGAACAGTCCCCTCCTCTCCAGTAGCTGAGTGGTAGAGAATCTGCTCTGCATGCATCTCCAGAAATGCTGGGAAGCTGTGGCCAGACAATGTAGACAATATTGAGCTAGATGGACAAATAAATGGTCTGTTCCTTCCTGACAGTTTACTTCCCTTAAGTCTCTTCTCCCAGTGCTTTTCTACTCAGCTGTGTACCAGTTCCAGAAGTGCTCTTGGCTGAGAGAAGGGAGCTGTGACTAAAAAGACAAAGGGTTCTGGTCTCAGCATCTAGGAGTTATTTTTTGTCTTTTGTATTCAGTTCTGGCTTGAACCTCTATCCCAGGAAACCTGGTCTACTGTTTGGATATTTGCTTAGCTGTCTTCTCTCCAATCACCCAACATGCACATTCATAGTTGTGAGATAGTCAAGCAATAATTTTTGTTGAAATTAAACAGCAGCAGCAATAAATTTGCAACATAGAGAAAATTCAAAGATCTATACAAGTTCAAAATTTGGTTAATGGTCTTTGTCTTTACCTTTTCTTTTACCTAAGACGCAAACTGTTAATTGGCGTTGTTTGCTTTTTCTGAAAACAAAAATGGGTTTAAAATATCCCAGCAGATGGCAGCAAAAAAGACTCCTGTGGTTCCATTTTGAACGCTATAGCTTTGCCACTATCAACAGCAGATCAGAAACACAAGTAGTAGAAACCACCCATTTGTGATTCTATCCAATAGGAATTGCAAAGCAAGATCCAAACTGCTGGTTAATAATTTCTTACTCTCTCTGTGTTTGTGTACACACACATATAAATCAGCATATGCAAACTTTTATGCAAATATGTATAGTATTTTGCCCTCTTGCTTTGGTAATGGCCACCCTACTAAGGGTGGTGGTGGGGCCGCTTACACATAGTTGGAAAAGAGAAAATTCAGTGCAGCACCAACAAAAGATGGTGTAGATTTGCATAAAACTAGCACATGCAGATTTATATGCATAAATGAAAAAAGGAAGTCTAAATAGAAAAATAAAACATCTCACTATAGTGGGAGAAACTGAGTAGGTGACGTGGGTGCCTGCCTGCTCATTCTGTTGTCTAGGTGCAGCTGACAGGCAATTTTAAGGCCCCCCCCCTCCTTTCCTACGCATTTTAATTTTTTAATTGGACTTGGGCAGGACAGCCGTTCCTAAAGAAGACTGCTTCCTGTAATGTTGGGCGCATGGCTATCCTACTTCCTGATAGTGATTTCAGCCATGGAAATTGAGCCCATCTAATTGTGATTATGGGACGCGGGTGGCGCTGTGGGTAAAACCTCAGCGCCTAGGACTTGCTGATCACATGGTCGGCGGTTCGAATCCCCGCGGCGGGGTGCGCTCCCGTCGTTCGGTCCCAGCGCCTGCCAACCTAGCAGTTCGAAAGCACCTCCGGGTGCAAGTAGATAAATAGGGACCGCTTACCAGCGGGAAGGTAAACAGTGTTCCGTGTGCTGCGCTGGCTCGCCAGATGCAGCTTGTCACGCTGGCCATGTGACCTGGAAGTGTCTGCGGACAGCGCTGGCTCCCGGCCTATAGAGTGAGATGAGCGCACAACCCTAGAGTCTGGCAAGACTGGCCCGAACGGGCAGGGGTACCTTTACCTTTAATTGTGATTAGATGAAGAAACAACTTCACTGTGCTAAGGCAATAATGTGAACATACCCTTACTATATCAGTCTGTTTATTCCCATTCTATCCACTCCAATTGCCACTGGCTCTTAAAAGTCTCAGGATGAAGTTTTTCTTACCCTGCTACCTGATATACCTTACTTTGAAGTAGATATACTGGGGATTGAAGATGAGACTCTTCTGCATTAAACCCATTGTCCTTTTCCGCTGTGCTGTGGCTCTATTCCTCTTAGAAGTTGAGCAGTCTTGGCCCAAGCAAAACAAGTTAGAATTCAGCTAATCATTAACATGCTAATCAAGCCCTGCATGGTTTGAGAAAATTCTAATTGTAACAGATTGTTCTAAAATGAAACAATCCCTGATGCATTCCTGTAAGTTTCTTCCTCATTTGCTGTGCTAATGGAGGAATAAGATTTATATACTTGTCAGAGTAAAAAATAAAGCTTATAGGCTTCGTCTGGTTATTTTTCAAATTTCAGAAACATTATGTCACTCATGCTGTGCTTTCAGTTTTCACTTAAAAGGCATCATTGGAGACCCTGCTGTGTGATTGTTCTTTGTCTATCCCTGAGACCCTCAAAACTTGTAAGTTTCACCTATTTCACTTCATTACCCATCCTGCATCTGTTGCCTTGAATTAAAATCATTTTTACCTATCAAAGAAAGCAATTGCATTAAAATTTCATTTAACCAAATCGTTTGGGTCTTAGGATTTGGTTAGGAATAAATGAAATTCAGTTGTAGGGCAATTGTAATACTGGCTTTACTCGCTTGACAAAGACAGTGTGAATATAAAAGGGCTATCACTGAGCAAAAGGACTTGGTAGTTACTGCTGACTGAGGTGTTTATCTACTGAAAACTTTTGCATGATTTCACATGTGAGAATTTAATATTCATTTTATGAAATAAATTACCCCATTAGCTGTACAGTAGTTTAATTGTATTTTATGTTCATCTTACGCTGTGATGCCATATGGTAGTGTAGAGCTGAGACTCTCTAATCATTTACACATTTCTTTCTTTTCTTACAGTAAATTATCCTTCCAGGAATTTGTAAAGTGTCTGTGTTCTATATATTATTCATCTTTAAAAGCTGTTACCTGCAGACCAAGGCTTTGAGACAGAAGTAGCTAAACTTGTTTCTGCAAGTTATATGGACTAGATATGGATTTATATGCAAAGTATATGGTTTCTTTGTTTTTCTGGGGCATAAACAAACCAGCATGCATTGGCTTTGCATTACATCTGAACCTGGGATTATGACTTATTTCTCCCTTACGAGCCATGGTAGCTAGCCAACTGGAAGCCATGGTTTCTCATTGGATTGTTTGTCCTGCTTGTACCAGGGGAGGAGCAAAGTGAGGGCAATCAGGCAGGGTATACCAGCATGCTGCTAAGTTCTCATTAAACCACAATAAGGAAGAAAGTATGATTTATCATGATGTGTGAACATGGACCCTCACTGCATCTTTATTCCAGCTTCTTGTCTTTTTCATTAACCTTGATCCTTTCTCATCCCCATATCTCTTATTTCTCACCTGTGCCAGTCTCTGAGATCTTTAACACAAGCAAGATGGCGCTACTAGGATGGTTCATTTTCTCATGTATTTCTTGCATAGTTGTAGCGATCACTGTATCTGAAATATTTCTGCTTTTTGGTTGATCAAGCCAACTTTCTTTCATATCCTCCCCCTCCCCCAAGTTTTTATTGCCATATAAATATCCACACAATGTTTAAACGGTTAATTCCTGATTAATTTTATTCTTGATCCCCTTAATCATGCACAGTCCAGCTTCTTTAGCTTAGTGTTAGACTATAATCCCAGGGAACAGAGACTATGTGCACTCTTGGTTTTATTGATTTTTGCGTAGCACACACACATATCGTGATTCACGATATATTGCCAGGTAAAATTATGAAATCGATATCACGATATGGGCTTCAAAACGGTTTTGGATGATATATCAATATAGTCATAACCTGCCCTAAAAATGCCCCATGACTTTTTTTAATTTTAAAAATATGTCCATCCCAAAACATAGGCAGGTGTCTTAACCCTGGTCAGATCATTGGTCTGTCTAGCCCAGTATTCTCTGTTCTGGCTTACAGGAGTTCTCCATGGTTACAGGTATTGATCTTGAGATCCTTTTAACTGGAAATGCTGGGGATTAAACATGGAAGCATTCATGTGCTATACCACTGAATGATGGCCCTTCTTTGTACAGCCCCTAATTATGTATTTGCACAATATGTTGCTCAGTGATTGGATCTTTCTCCCTTGGTTGCCCACTCCTTATGAATCAAACGGATACCACCTTGAATCTGCACTGGTCATCTGAATATTTGAACTGCCTGTAGCAAGGATACTTCCTGACAGCAGCCTGACTTTGTAGGCGTCAACCAGACTGTCAGCTTTGAAAGCTGTAACTGCTTCTTCCTCCCTTGAAGGAAGTCTTTTTCACCTTTTGATCTCAATGCCAAAATGTGAACAGAATTAATCTATTTTGGTCCCATGTTTTATGCAAAAAATCTACAGCAACATTTACAGCAAGGAAAATATGACATATGCCTTTAGCAGCCAGCTGCTTAAGCTCTTTGCATCTTGCTGTTTAGAAAGTCAATTTATTTTTTGCACAACGTATGCGCTCATATAAATAAATTTGAAACTATTGCAAAATGAGACACAGTAATCAGTTCAAACTCAGCAGTTGGCAGCTATTAATTGCCATTTACACACATTTAAATGCAAGACTTGTGATTGCTTTGATTCATAAAATGTTGAAGATATTTTTTAATGGGGATTTAAAAAAAAAATCCTGCACTTATTTGGAAGTAGAGAATTATATTCATGTTGGTTTTCTTTAAAGAAGGCTAATCGCTATCATTCAGTAGGTCAAAGAGTAGTATGGTCATAAATATAAGGTGATCAGTGTCTTTCCGCTCTTATGAGTTGCACAAAATGCCAGTTTGATCAAAATGGTGATGTGATACTGTATATTGAAACAACTACTATTTATGAGAAAAAATGTTCTGCAGATGACTTCTGTAAATCCTGTACATACTAATTATACATGGTACCATGAAGAATTAGAACTCTGGCCAAAGGACAGTGTTGTCAGCTGTCTCACTGTTGACCCAGGAATTTGCAGAAGAGATGATGAGCTATGAATTAACTGCTTGCTCAGCCTCCCCATACTGCCTTGGCCCTCTCCGATAGTTGCCTCCAACATGTCCCAGCTCAGTGTGGTTCAGGTCCCAGCTGTCCCTGCTACCACCTTCTAGTCCATGGCCAGCACTGTCACCTCTGCTGCATTATGGAAAGCACCCACCTATGCTAAGCCCACCTCACTTGCTTTCCCCCTCCCCAACTGACTCCTGCATTAGCTGTCAATATTACCATTGGGACCATAACCAACAATGAGAGACCAACTGACCCCAGGCACTAGCCCAACATGAAAGAGGTAGCTGGGTTTTTTTCTCCTCCTCTTCCTTGACCAGCATCCTGGGGTTAGATGGTTTCATTGCTCCCTTTTCAGTCCTGCTGGGATCTGCTTCCCCAGCCTCTTCCCTGCAAGTAGCACAGTGGGAAAGCAGACCCCTGCAGCCAGCAGGATTGTACCGTCTGCTCATCAGCTGGTTGTTCTGTCACATAGTTGACAGGTGGTGGGGCTTTCCACCTGTCAAATGCACGGCTTTGCGAGTCTCCTCCCCCCTCCCCCTTTAAGCTCTCAGCCTCAGAATTTCATTTCTTACTATTTATTTCATATAAATTACACACCACTGGATTGTAGCCTCCCTCAAAGCAGTTTAGGGGGGAAAAACCATAAAACAAGAAAAGAATCAAAAAGAAAAAGTAACAGCAATAATTCAAGACTTTCAAAAAGTTAAGATAACAATAAACTAAAAACAGATCAAAATAGAATTTACCTGAAAAACTGCCTTCCACTCCATTGCTTGATAAAGGCATTATGATCAGCAAATGGAAACTGGTTGGTTTTGCCATGACCTGTTGATTATCGGCCCGTGGTAACACCAAGATTTGCTTTTTTACTGATGACACTAGTGTTGTGGAATAATGAGAAGCCCCATCAGTATTGGCATTCCACCAATGGACATTTTAAAAATTCCTCCAGCTCCTAAAGTCACATGTATTTAGGGGGGCATTCCCCTGAACTTGAATTTCTGATCTTACTGTTTTAACTATTTTTAAAACTGTTTTGATAGTGGTGCATTTTAATTGACTTGCTTTGTTGTGGATTTTATTTAAGACTATTTTAATGCTCTGATAAGTTGTTTTTGCGAATTTTAATTTTGCATGGATGTTATAATTGATCTTATAGTTGTAAACTGCTTGCACCCACAGATGCCATCCAGTCAAGTTAAGCAGGGGCTGTGTAAATCTGCAGGGTTATGTCACATTTTTATGATGGACATTATGGTAGAGTAGTGGAGGAGGCCTAGTTCCTAGGCAATGCCTAGTTCCAGTACTGAATACAATAATTTCACAGTGATGCTTACAATATCCAGAAACAGCTATCCAAAATGTGACTGTTTTAATGTACTGTTATTGCCTAATTTCAATTAGGTATTGTTGGGTTTTCATTACTGGAACCTTAAAAATGTGAGTAGCTTATAAATGCTGACAAGACTTTTAACTAGGAGGCGTCACTGTTAAAAAATAATAATAATGATTGAGCATGTTGGCTATAAATAGATGAGACATTTTACTCATTTACCACTGAAAGTCATTTAATAATTCCACGCTGAGTCCCCTTTCAACAAATTTAATGAAAACCAGCATGATATTGTGGCAGCTTCTATTGGATTTTTCTGCCATTTTCGTATGCTCCGTGGTGTGAGTGATTAAAATAGCAGCTAATAAACTAGTATTCAAGGCTCTCCATCTTCCATGTGTCTCACAAACTGACATAGACCTTTATAGACTTTTCCTCCTCCTCTCCTGAAGGGTGTCCTTGTTTTTCTTTTCATTACCTGGGAACTAAAAATGGTTAAACAGGAGTTTTAGGGCACTCTTCCCTCCTCATTCCAAGAACCAGTGTGAAGCTATTTTGAGGCAATCCTAGCAGGAAGTAATGAGCTGATTTTCAGCCTACTGTGAAACTTTATTAATCTGAAGAGACCATTCTGAAATCCACTTGATGAGCTCTGGAGTAACAGAGCCCTGTGGCCATGCCATTATGTATTGGTCTTGGATGCTTTAAGCTATGAAATGCCACTTTCACTTCTCGAATATCTTTTTACTGTTTTGCTTTCATCCTTTTATGTCTTATAGAGATATTAATAAGGTTGCATTGCACCCAGGATAAAAGGCGAAAGCTTTGCGTTCACTTCTTGAATATATATTTTCCGGCATTTGGAGATATCAAAGTTACATCAAAAGCATTGAGTTGCTTAAAAGAGTTGTGTCCAATATGTCTACATAACCATCCCACAAATGCAAGGATTTGTGTTTGCGCTATGGGACTTCCCCTGCCCCCCCACCCATGCACACTGCACCTTCTCCAAATCTGGGAACCCCCAGAGCATTTTTAGGGGATGTGGGAGGAGGAGGGGGGAAGAAGCCCTGTTGTGCTATAAATCTTTATGCCTTATGCTACTTAGTCTTGCATTGGATACAAACCAAAATCACTGCATCCTGTTTTTTAAAAGTTTTTTTCCACTTTTCCAACCTGGTGTCCTCCAGATCATGGGACTACAACTCCTATTAGCCTTGTATAGGCAGTGTGTGCATAGTGTTGCAGCCAGAGAAGAAACTCAATCCATCAAGGGCTCTCTCCTTTACAAAAATGCTTTATCCCATATGAAAGCTGACAATACTATGCCAGTAGATGTTTCAACTTCATCAAGTATTTTTCCCCTTTAGCAGATGGGACTGTACTGTGCATCCTTAGAGAGTTATACCTCAATAGAGATGTCCTTTGGGTGAAATAAATGCTAACTTGTCCATTAATAAGCCGTTGATCCCGCAGTTGTTTATATTGATAGATGTGTTGCACCGGCCTCTGATTGCTGATTTAGGGAGCCCTGGCTGTCATCAGGGGAAATCCCTGGTTTGTTCCAGATTTTAGGCAACATAAATCAAATCAGTCAGATGTCATTAAATGCCCACAACACAAATAAGTTTTAACTGTAGGTGACAATAAATGGTTCTACAGAGACGGCTGTTATATATTCCAAGGAGTTGTCACCTGACAGCTTTTACTACTTGTGCCTTGGTTTTTGATAAACGATTCAGCCTTGATAAAAACTAATTTTCAGATACTTCATGACAGGGCTCTGCCCAGCATCTTCCCCAGCAGCAGCTCTCAGCTAGCTCAGTCATGCGAGCTCAGAAGTAGAATGCTGCTGTTAAAATATATGTGGCTGTCTGTATGCTGCAGCCTTTGATGAGTTCTTCTGTGGATAGGAAAGTGACTCATCTGAGGACTTGGGGCAGCTGATGGAAGGATCCCAAGTGCTCCCTGCAACAAGAGCCAAAGAGTAACACAGAAGTGGTAGACCAAAATCCTAGGATCCATCTGCACAAAAGTATCTCAACTTGGAGGAAAGACATATTGTGTATGAATGTAAGATTGGATTGAAGGAAGGAGAGGTCAGGTCCTATGTAACTACCTAATTTGGAAAACAAATCTGCCCAGTTTGTAATGCTTGAGTGTATTTATGAATACAATACTTTTTAATCTTGGAATCAAATATCAAGATAATATCAGATCAAATATCAGGTAATGCTGATTTGCCAGCTGTGATCTGATTTGCTAGCTGTCCTAGAAAGGACAGACCTTGCTTTTGTGACTCTAGTGCAGAGGTGGGTAAACTTCTTTTGTTCAAGGGCCATATTCACTCTTGGGGAATGTGGCCAAAAGTGAGTTTGGTCATCCCATAATTTCTTGTGTGCGCACACACAGAGGCACACAATCTGCCCCCCCCCCAGCTGATCCATGTCCATGCTGTTGGGGATAAGATAGTCAGAGCATGTGATGCTAAATGGATTGCACTGGCTCTCATTTCCAGGCCTAATTTAGTAAGAAGCTGGTGTTAACGTATAAAGCAGAGATGAGGGACCTGTGGCCCTCCACATGTGGTGGGACTCCAACTCCCATCAGCCCTACTCAAGATAGCCAGTGGTCAAGGATGTTGGGGGTTGGACTCCAGTAACATTTGGAGGGCCACAGGTTCCCCATTCCACCATAAAGCTAAAAAATGGCTTGGAGCTAGGTTATCCAAAGGTTTGCCTTCACCTGCAGCAGCCTGAGTGTACTTTAAGATAAGCCTCAGCAACTCTTCTCAAATGCTAGCTGGTATGGTCTGTTAGGTTGCTCTTAGAAAACCACTGGGGCCTAATTTGAATAGTAGAATGTCTGGCATCTGGTGGGCAGGGCTTTTGTGTTCTGCTCCGGAATCAGCCCCTCCTTTCGTGTGTTCAGTTAAGTTCAGTTAGAGAGACCAACTGTCAGTCTTGCCTCATGACATTGTTTTAGTTTCTCTCGGCCAGTACATTATTGTGTTACAATTTTCTTTTATTATTAAAGCTTTGTTTGACATGTACGTGGAACACTTACTTTGCTGAAAGAAAAGAAACTCTGCTGAAGAATAGTGGAATCTCCTAAACTTGGGTGGGTGTGGGGATATTGCCAGTCTGACAGGAGAATAGATTTTTTAAATCACCCCACCCTCCACAACAGTTGTTAGGTATAATTAAGAGGGCCCTTGTAAGCGTGACCCCATGATTGTGTGCAAATGGCAGTTTCTTTTCCAGCTTTTAAACAGGCACTGGAAATGCATTTGTTTTGGAGAGGCTTTGACTGAATATGCTGTCACATAATAGAATTTTAAATGACTGAAGGATTTTTAAAGTTTGGCTGGTTTCAAATAAGTTTTGCTAAGCGGGCATGTTTTAGGCCTTTCATTTTATTCGGTTACTTTTATAACTTGTATTAATTTCATCTAGGGTGGCATTCAATGTTAGTCTTACTCAGAGTAGACCCACTGAAATTAATTGAACTGACTAACTTAGGTTCATTAATTTTGATGGGTCTTCTCTGAGTAGCACTTAAATTAGTTTATGTTTTGTGTATTTTAACATTTAATAGAAGCTGCTTTAGGAAGGTAGTACCCTAAAAAAGAAGGTAAATAAACACACATTTGAAGCATAGGTTAAAAATAGAATAGGTTTTTATATTTTATTGGTTGTATCCTACTCAGAGTGGGGTAGGCAAACCTATTAATTTCACTAGTGGTACTTTGAATAGGACTAGTATTGGATATAACCCTTTGTGAGTATTTTTGCAAAGTTTTCAGCACCCAAATAATTTGCTTACCCAGCTGGAACTTCAGTCTAATGTGGACTCTGTTGGCCTCTGGCAGAGCAAAATATTAAAGGAAGATACTCATTTATCTGAGAAAAAGACAAGATCATTTGATATAGTTACCTTTTGCTTTCATGACTCTTCTCTAGAAGTCATGGCCTAGAGAGAATACTGTTAAATTTCTTCTGCAGTAATTACGTTCTGAGAGCTACCTCCGTGGATTTATTTTCTTTATACCGGGAGAGACAGTTTTAGGAAAATCAGAACAATACTTAATTTCTTTCCTGGTGCAGTTTCATTAGAATTTGTCCTCAAAACATTGACACAATAATTGAATGTGAAGGCTCCCTGAGCATCAGTGTCTGTCATAGTCCTGTGCTGAAAAGCCACAGCGGAGCTTAGTGGCGGGAGAGGCCAGCCAACCAGCCAGGTCTCAGGGAGGTACTTGCCTGGAGGCAGAATCCATATGCAAGGTTCACTCCAGTCCTAAGGTCAGGAGTATCTCATTTCTCGTAGTCAGACGGTCTGCAGGTCCAGAAAGCTGAGAGTCTAAGGTCCCGAGAAGCAAGAAGCAGCAAGGTCTGGCTAGGAACGACAATTTTTTTTTAGGGCAACTGACTGAGGCTGGAAACCCTGCTTAAGAAAACTGGAGCCAGCTGGTTCACATCAGGAGCAAGAAGGCTGATCAGCAGCAGGTAGAGTCACTGCCTTCTGCTCCTTCAGGCTGCTGCTCGGCAGGTGAAACCGACTCCTGACCCATGACAGTGTCCTTTCCTTCCCTGTAAAATATCACAAATTATTTTTTATGTCTCCCGTAAGTTTGAGTATTGCATTACTTGGGCTTCTCATTATAGAAGAGAGGCAAAGACCTGGTGCAGGAATAGATCTTACTACCTTCATTCTCTGGGGACTCTCCAAAGTAGCTAGTAGTGATGTATGGAAGTGAGAGCTGGACTATAAAGAAGGCTGATCGCTGAAGGATTGATGCTTTTGAATTATGGTGCCAGAGGAGACTCTTGAGAGTCCCATGGACTGCAAGAAGATCAAACCTATCCATTCTTAAGGAAATCAGCCCTGAGTGCTCACTGGAAGGACAGATCCTGCAGCTGAGGCTCCAATACTTTGGCCACCTCATGAGAAAAGAAGACTCCCTGGAAAAGACCCTGATGTTGGGAAGGATGGAGGGCACAAGGAGAAGGGGACGACAGAGGATGAGATGGTTGGACAGTGTTCTTGAAGCTACCAGCATGAGTTTGATGAAACTGCGGGAGGCAGTGGAAGACAGAAGTGCCTGGCGTGCTCTGATCCATGGGGTCACGAAGAGTCGGACACGACTAAACGACTAAACAACAACAACAAGTGGATGCAGCCAGAAAGGAAACCTGGCTTCCCCCCTTTTACCCGTGGAGAAGTATTTTGCCCATTGGCCACTCTTGGATCCTGAACATGACTTTCAAAATGCAGGGCAGGTTTCCAAAAAATAAAATAAAAAATAGCACACACAGTTAAGTGCTAGTCTTCTCAATACCTCTCATTCAAGTTTTTGTTGAAGGAATACCAACTTGCTCACATGCATAACTGAATTCAAAGTTGGCAGCTGAGTTCTCCACTTCCCATATTATTGGTGTGCCTAGTGACTTCAAAATTTGAGCTGAGCATAAAAATTCTGTGGTTCTCATTTTATACTGATACATAAAATAAGGTTGTGCACCTTTTTATATTACAAATATAAAGTGCAGTAAGATGTCCACGAGGAGCTAGATACCTTTTCCTAAGGGAGGTAGATACTACTTCTTTTTTATCTTAGTTCAGTTGTTTGTCTAGGCTGAGTTCATTTAGATAGTACAACCTGCCAGTAAAGTGGACATATTTGTGCATCTGTCACTTGCCAGCTGTCAGGGATAGGCAGGAGTTCAGAGGGTGGGCAGGGGGATGGTCCAGGGGAAGGAGCCAGTAATATGTGGGGTTCTGTGCCACGCATGCGGCAGGAGGAAGAGGAAGGGGGCGGGCAGTCAGATGGAGGAAAAGTTACAGGAAGGCACAGAGAGAGTTGGGTCATCCGAATCTCTTCCGTCACCTCCCCCACTGTCTTCAAGAATGAGGAGGGGCTTAAAGGGACAGGAGCAGCTGGAGCTGACACACAGGAGAAGTAGCTGGTTGCTTGGGTGCATCAGTTGAGAGGGTTTAAATGTGCTGATGGAGGCATGGTTGTGTTGTTGCTCCAGCTGTTTGGGTCACAGCTCAGGTTTGAAGGAGATGCCTAGCTAGTTGTTTAGCAGGAGCGGTGCATGTGACTTTTGCACCTTAGGAGCTGATGTAATTGAGTGCTGTGCCAATAAATAACTAAACTTCCAATCTCGTGTCCTCATTGTGGGGCTGAGGGTACTTGAGACACTGTGTTGACTTGACACGTCAGCACAGGATATAGAAAGCCTCTCCTCTTCCCCGAGGGGAGGTGAGCAGGTTTTGCTTCTTGCGCTTCGCAGTGGGCGTGGATGGCCCACTGTGCCACAAAGAGTCCCTGACCTGCGTCATGCCCGCAGCCAGCCAATACGCCTGGCGGGTGTGTGTGGTTTTCTGCTCTTAAACGAGCATGGGACTGTGGCTCAGCCTGTTTGTTTCCTGCACGCACAGATCTCCCTCCCTCCCTCCCTTCCTCCATTCTTGTGCATTCAACACCTGACCTTGCTATGGACCTCGGTTGCTCGCCTGTTGAAGGGGCCTGGTAGGAATTTTTTCCACTTGGCTAATTGGCACCAGCCATTTGGTTTTTCACCTACCTCATAGCAAATTGTCACAACTTTGTAAAGTTTGGCTGTTAGGCATTGGAAAATGTGTTGTGTGTTGGAGGAGAAGTTGTGGCCATCACCTACCCCTCCCTTTGATGGATATTCCATTAAAGGAATCTGGCAGTCATGGTTCCTGTCCGATGCCTAGGTGGTGGCTAGGACCATGGCACGACCCTCCAGTGCTCTAGGGGAAAGCTTCCAGTTGATTTGCATCAACAACTCCCCCTACAGGTTGTTAATCCTTGTGTGACTCCCTGCAGAGCGGGCAGGAGTCAAGTATAGTCAGTTTGGATCCAATGCCTAAGCCAATACCACTCACATTCTGTAACCTATAAAGTTGTGGCCTTTTTTAGCCCATTAACCTAAATTACTTGTGTCCACGTGTCTTATTTCATCACAAATAGGGGAGCGGGGCCTCGATTCACAACTCCTTCTGCAGAAATAAAATTTATTAAATGTGTTAAATGAATGGAAGACAAGAACTCTGTAGCCGTTGATATGAGACTAAGATCAGGACTGAATTTAATTGGATTAATCAAGATTTTGGAAGCAGGAATAAATAAGAACATTGCACCCCGAAACCCAGCACACGAGAAGTCACACAAATTGTATAATTGGCTTTATAACTGATATATATTTGGATGCGAATTTGACATTGATAAAATGTGGCTGTTATTGGACTTCAGTAATTGAAAATTAATGAAAATTATTTAACAAAAAAAAGGCTTAACATGTCAGCCGAGGATCAGGGCTCATAATTATTTTTGTGTATGATTACCTCCTTAAGGACTGTAAAACATGCTGTGTAACTCACTCTAGCTATGGTGTCCTGCAAATGTTTTATTTTTGAAATACTAGGGGATATGAAGTATTTTTCCTTGTTTTTGAAGTACTCACAATAGCAAGCTAGAGAAGTTATATAACAGACCTATTTTCAAAACATATTTGCCTTCTCCCAGGTGTATCATTTTCATTTATATTTGAAAAACGGAAGTAGATGGACTAGTAGTCTAAAGTGCTCAATATTTTTCTTTTTGAATACAGAGGCATGTGTGTGTTTAATATATTAAAAAAATAAGATTGCCATTCCTAAATTTGGATGTAAGCAACCTTGACTGTGAAATTTCAAAATTTAATGATAATAATATTTAATAATAAAATTATCACCAGAATTTTTACATTTACTTTTGATATATGAAGCTGTAGATTCACAATGACTGTGATTCAGACATTTAAAAATTATTCAATGAATAATGCAAAACACAATTTAGTGTAATCCTATAAAGTATATGAAAAAATTAAAAATAACTTTTGATCATGACAGTTCTTCAATAGCATTAATGAATGATAGACTCCTTTATAAAGTGTCTCATCTTTTTATGTCTGATATAGATATTAGTAAGATTACATTGCAGCCAGAATAAAATTGAATTACAATTACATGTCAGTCTTTTGTGCATTTCAGTATCTGAAACAGAGTTCAAAACCTACAAGGAGTATGATTGGATTTTTAAAGAACTGTATGGGAGATTTTTTAGACTTTTTAATACAAAGCACTTGTCATCTGAACAGTTAGCTGATCTCAGATGCGCATCTGACTTGAAATATGCCGAGTTCCTGGATGCTGGTGAAGTATCTTTTCTGTATGGTTATGTGAAATATAAGGTGATATGAGACTTGGAACCTATGAAGGTGGGGATGTGATGGTGGAAATAGTATTAACCCAAAGCAAGGTTCCTAGTTGCTCAGACCAGAGAGTAAGCCTGATCGATATCTTTTTATAAGGACTATTGACGGAAGTCCAGCCGTCATTAAATGGTGCACAGCATAGAAAAAAGACACAGAGAGCCAGCAAGTATTTTCAGGATGGAATGAGCAGCTCCTTCGACTACTCTCCTCCGATTTTATTCTCCTTTGTTCCCCTCTGCCTCATGGCCGGTCTGCCAATGTCTCACGTTACCTGATCCGGTCATGGCTTTTACTACCCCCATCACCATATAAGGTAATCACTGCCCAGAGGAAACACAACTCCATATAAGGTCAATACATTCTATACATTGTAAGGCACAGAGTGCTGGTCAGCCGAGGTCAGGGGGCACCCTGCAGTATTACAAGCCTCTGCCATGGCTTTATGACTCCCACAGACTATGAAATATCACCTGACCTTCTCCAGCCTACTTGTGCAAGAAGGCTTCTGTGGTTGATGTGCATGTCTCTCCTGTACTCAGAGCCGTAGCTAGGTGATCTTGCGCCTCTGGCAGAACTGTCCAGATTGCACCCCCTAGACACGGACAAATTGGCTCTTCTTTTTGCCTGTCCTCCAACCCCCCTTGCACCCAATCAATTCCTCACGCACTTCACCTTGTAATGAATTCTTTTTTGTAACGAATTCTGATAGAAGGGGGCCAAAACAGAAAGAGGACACCAAGATGGGGAAGGCTGACCTAGACAGGCACCTCCCCACTTACGTGTGGGTTACGTTTCGGGCTCCTGTGTGCATAAGTGAAGTCACATAAAGTGGGGAGCACCCCACTGTAATAGGGAGGAGGGCATGGGAGTCAACTCCTTGGGGCCAAGGTTCCTTTGCCCCCCTCCAAAATATTTGAGGAGGTCGCCCCCCCCCGTTAATAGGCATTGCCATTCAGATAGTGTGTGCGCGCGCTCCGTCTCGTATTATACAGGGCGGTACTTATCCCCCATATATTTTATTCAAATTGGCACCCTTGAAGGAGTGTGTGTGAGAGGAGAGAGAGAGAAGTGACTCCAGAGTAGGCAGGCTTTGAAGTTGGCGACTTCCCCCTCTCCAGCACCCGGAGAGGCAGGGTCGCGGGCAGTGAGGTGGACCTTCCCGGCTCCAACCCCAAGTGAGGTCCGGGAGAGGCAGAGCTTGTGGCTCATGGCCAAACAGGATGGGGCACTGGGGCATGCACAAGTTCCCCCGCCAGGCTGCCCAGCCAGCCCAGCATGGCTCCCGGCTGCCAGGAGGGCCAAGGGGTGAGGGGAGCAGCTGGGAGCAGCTGCTGCCCAGCACGCCCTCTTCCCTGCCCTGCCTGGGCTGTGGGCAGGGAGTGCTGGCTGGACAGGGCGCAGGTGAGGAGGGTCTTGACAGCTGATTGTGTGTGACCCCCCTCACCTGCGCCCCTGGCGGGGCCCCACCCCACCACCCCCTGCCTGTACTTCTTAACTTTGGCCAAAACTGATGGCAGGTGCACAGCTTAAATTCCCACCTTACACCCCTTAGTTCAGTTCAGATTGTTGGAGTCAGCTGGTTGGAAATGAGCCAGTGTCAAAGACTGTGGCCTACAAACCAAAGTACAGTATTCAGACTAGGGAAAGGGGTAATGAAGACGGAGGGAGACAGAAAGCTATAGTCACACCCTGAGTTTAGGTTGCAAATTATGGCCTTTGGGAAGCCAAGAAGAATTTGGCTGTGCTCCATTTGACTCTGAGAATAAATGAAGGTATTTGCAATTTTCCAGTAAAGTGTGGTTCATTTCAGAGTCAAAACAAAGCGTACAGGGATTTTGCGTTCCAGCCTCTGTTTTTGGGCTCCCTAAATAGTAGAAGTGAGTGTGGAATGTTTCGCTGCAATCGAAGATGAAGGCTGCTGGTCTCACCTGGCAATCTCATGTGGGAGAAAATTCCTTTAATATTCCAATTATGGTGATTAATTAAAGCTTCCAGATGAAGCGAAACTTGTTCATTAAACCTCCCTAAGGTGTATAGAAAAAGTATTCACACTACTGTAACAGAGTGGCTCTCACATAATGCCCCAGTGTGCTTCCATAAATCAGGAAAACAGCTGTCCAAATAACGTCAAGTGTCAGTAAAAAGCTGAAGTAGAATGGGCCCACAAACACAGAGACAGAAAACTGGAGGATGGATGAGTGAAAGGGACAAAAGAGCAGCAAAACAGAGCAAGAAGCAAAACTTGGATCCCTTTTGACTGGCAGGTGTTCTCATTTCCCCCCCTTGTTGTTTATCACAATGTGATAACAAGAGGGGGGGTGGAATGAAAGCTGCATCATCTTTAGTCATTGGATAAGGTAGTCCAGAGAAGTGAACATGAAAAATTGTGTGCAATGCTGTCTCTTCAATTTTGGTTCCCATTCTGCTGTCCACAGTTTCCATTTTGCCCATAATTCCCCATTCTTAATGCTATTGAAATCCTTGAGCTGAAGCTTATGTAACTGAGCACAGGATTATAGATCAAATTTATATTCAAGTAGGAGACCTGACATCGAGGAAATCAAGGTGTGACTGAGAACATTAATAGACTTAGGTTGCATTTGCGTCTTTGGTTACCCTGTTTGATGGAAGAGAAGCTATATAACCAATATCTTAGAAAATGGGCTCTCGGAAAATGTTAAAACTATGCTACATAGAATCTTTCCACATATAACTTGTTTCTGGCTTCTTGTTTACATTCTGTAGGACAGGGTAGCTAACCATTTTGGCCTGTTGTCTGCATTCTAGTTATGCAAGGCTCTAAGGTGCTCTATCATGCACCATACCTAAATCCGCATGTGCAGACTCCAAACCCACATGCAGATCCGGTGCTGGATCCTCCTCCACTTTCTAGATGGGTGATCGTTGGAAAGATTTAAATCTCTCCTCTGCTTAGGGCTGGGTTTGTAGTCTCACCTGATGATTAATCTCATGAGCATGGGGAGGGAAAAATTTGTATTCCACCCCTGGCACTAACTTGAGTGAGTGTCAAAATTGAGATACAGGTTGATCCCTCCTCCTGCAAAAGCTGTACACGAATGAGATCCATCCTCCTTCCTTCCCATGGAGAGGCTCATACAGCCATCATGTTACGAGAAGATGTTAATGACAGAAGTTAGGGCAACCTGTTTGGAAAGCTGCTATGGCCTCTGGTTGGTCCACATCCACTATATGGTATCAAATGACCTAAAGTAATAGTGGGGTCCACCAAATGTGCTGAACTGCAACTAACATCATCCTTGATCATTGGCAATGCTGCCTGGGGCTCTTGAAAGGCAGAGTCTAACAATATCTGAAGGGCCCTTATCTAAGCAAAGCCCAGTTTGCTAATATACAGCTTTTTAAAGGTAGATTATTTCTTTGTTGACTCCGGGGATCATCATGTGAAGTGTCCAGGATATTGGTCTGAGCTTTTAACATATTTTCTCCCGACCCCATCTTTCCTCCTTTTACTATGTCATATCAGTGATTATGTTCTGCTGCTCAGCAGAAGATCTGATATTGTGATTTTATCAAAGAACAGGACCTTATCAGAATGCAGGCATCTGGAAATAAAATATAATTGTGCATCAATGTCCAAGTAAAAACATTCTCAGAGCAGTGTAAAATGAAACTGAATGGTTGGATGTTCCGATGGAAGCCTTTGCTGCATTTACAATTTTAAGTCCTTTTGCTTGCGACATTTGATACTTAACCAAGAATTATTGTCGTCATTATTAATACTAATGTTTCTTTGATGTTGATTAAAAATATTAATATAGCAACTTAGCAGAAAGGGTTTATACATGATGGAAGAGTAAATGTTTTAGCTTAATTGGAAACTATTAAATTTGAAGTAAACAGGTTCATCTTGGATAATAAATTAGCACTCTTCAATTGGAATGAAGCGAGAACTGTTAAGAATTGCTGAATAAGGAAATACATTATCACTTCACACTCAGTATATAAATGTAAATAATAATCTGGCTGCACATTTTTTATAAGCACAATTCCTAATGTTAGATTGAGGCTCTTGCTTGCTATGCTGTTGCATTTGTTACAGAAAGAAATGGGTACTTGGTGGTGTTTGGTGGATTTTTCCTTCCCCCATTGTATTTCATGTATCTACCTTTTTTTTGGTGGCAATTATGCTAGTTGTATTTAAGACTCTTAAAATGTAGAACTTGAATGAGCACCATTATCAAGGTTGTACTTAGAAATTCCATTGATGGTGCTAGGTAAATACCGTATTTTTCGCTCTATAGGACGCGCTTTTTCCCCTCCAAAAATGAAGGGGAAATGTGTGTGCATCCTATGGAGCGAATGCAGGCTTTCGCTGAAGCCTGGAGAGTGAGAGGGGTCGGTGCTCACCGACCCCTCTCACTCTCCAGGCTTCAGGTAGCTATCCGCAAGTCTGCGGAGCCCGGCGGGAGTTCCCGCCGGGCTCCGAAGGCTTGCGGATAGCAGCCTGCAGCCCGAAGCTGTTCTAGCGCTTCTCCCCACCGCCAGCCCCACAAGCTCAGTGGGCAGCGGCAAGGCTGCGTGCAGCCTTTGCGCTGTTCCCTGACCTGCTCTTGAACGCACCTTGAACGCACCTTGTTTTTGAGGGGGAGAACAAGAAAAAAAATCCCCCCCTCTTCTCCCCCTCCTATGGTCCGGTGCGTCCTATAGAGCGAAAAATACGGTACTTCAATTAATAAACACACACGCACACACACAAGCACCAGAGGACTGAGCTATCATTTTTGGTAGATTTAATAACTGAGTGGTGCTGAGGCCTGGGAAGACTTGGCCTTTGTGAAATTTCTCTTCCATATCTACCCTTCAGTAACTTCTCAGTAGGTAGACCTGTTGTCTGTCTACAGGTAGACATGGCTTCCAGACAGAAAGAAGATAACCAAAAATATATGTACAAAAAATACAAAGCCAACAAGTTCTGCATTTGAAAACTACTGGTAACACAGAAATCCTAGAGCACCTCCCTGTCACATACATTAATGTACCCCAGATGGGTGGGGTATAAATAAATTGTTGTTGTTGTTGTTGTTGTTGTTGTTGTTGTTGTTGTTGTTGTTGTTGTTGTTATTATTATTTTATTAAACCAAGAGTTAAAACACTAAAGGAAATATCAATTTGCAGTTAAACAAGACAAATGCAGAGAAAAATCTAAATGAAAAGAGGCAACTGTCAGTAGCCATTAAGAGGGAAAATGCTCCAAGCCAAAGGACAACTCCAAAAAATTTAGTTGTACAATTATAAAATTAAGCATTTCATTTTTGTATGTGTAATGTAACGGAGGGTGTTGATTACTTTATTCATTGTTAACATAAGCAATAAAGCAAGGAATGTCTTGCTGAAATAAATTGTCTTACTTAGAGATTCCATGTAATACCCTCATTTTCTGCACCAACTTCTTCATAAAAGCAATATTCCACACCTTGTGATACTGGTATATCAAGGTGGTGCCACACAGATTGCTCCAGTATTTTGTCATGGCCAACCTGGCCACCACCAGCAGGTGAACAATCGGGTCTTCAGGGTCTGCATTTATGTCTACGAAAAGACATTTAAAAGCACCAACTACAGGTTCATAGTTGCATCTTAAGATGCAATTTTCTGAACCTCCTCGAAAACAACAGTCAAGAACAGCTAAGCTTGAGGGCAAGTCCACCACATATGGAAATATGTATCCAGATTTTTGTTATGCAGCACTGAAGCCCTCAACTAAATCTCTGGCTCCTTGCAACCCTTAATTAATTAATTTACTGCTGGAGTCACCTTCACAGCCTCTCTGAATTTCCCTAAACATACCCCCAACACACCAGGATAACAATACTGGACTATATTTCAGAGCTGTCATATATAACTCTGACTCATCCCTCCCACCAGCAAAATGACCAAAGCAACACTGAGATACTTAGCAGGGCTTATTTAATTGATGCGCTCTGTCAAAGCCTTAATAATAATGGACTTTATCAGCATTGGAAGGGTAATTTTTAAAATGTTTATAACCTCGGGCGAGGTGGGGGGAATCCACCCTCCATGAAATAAAGCATGGAAAGATGTTCTGTCACCAGCATTTGCTTTTGGATGGACACACTACTGTTTAGTCACAGCTACACTAAATCTGAATTTTGTTTTGGGCAGCAACCATTTCTCTGCCAGGGAAATTCAACATTAAAGCTTTAAAATGAGCCAGGAAGCCCATGGGTGTGCCGCTGTAAACTTTTTTTTTGTCTAATTAGCTAGATCAGTTTTCTTAAATGTAAATCATAGCTGTGACTTGATTCATTGACTAAAATCACTGAAGCTAATTTCTCACAAAACAGTACCTGCACATTTCGTTTCTTGACTTGAATTGAAGGAGGGCCGGCATGTATAGCAGAAAACTCTGTTTCCTAAGAGTGGCAAGAATTATATAATCCCTGTTACTTGCAGTTCGTGTCCTCAATGCTTATTGCTAATTATCCAGTATGAATGTTGCATGTATAACTAGTCTGAAGTATTCAAAAGGCGGTAGATGAGTAATTCATAGGTAAATTGTTGATAAAACTGCGGTCCCTCTACCTCCCTGATACACCAGGATGCGGTGTGACTGACATGACACTGCAAAAGAGAAATAGCTTTCGTCTCGCTGCACAGATGTGACATTATGGTTTAGACTACTGTTTCTCAACCTTTTTCTGACTGTGGCCCCCTTCCGACCTTGTTTCCTTTCTGTGCCCCATGCCTTTCCTACTGGTAGAAAGGTAGCTATTTCAATGTTTTGTTTGTAAGTAGAACATATTTCGTTTATAATTTTTATAATTTATACAAAATACAGTCACATAAAAATGTGCATTTCTTGATCAATGTGGTTGGTGACTAGAACAATATTTTTTATATCCAGTTCTATTGCTGTGAGGGATAACCAAAGATCACCTCTGTCCATTATGTTAAGGCGATTCTGCATTGTTGTTGTTGTTTAGTCATGTCCGACTCTTCGTGACCCCATGGACCAGAGCATGCCAGGCACTTCTGTCTTCTACTGCCTCCCGCAGTTTGGTCAAACTCATGTTGGTAGCTTCAAGAACACTGTCCAATCATCTCGTCCTCTTTTTTTTCTTTTCAAAAATGTTTATTAAGATTTTCCAAAAAGACAACAAAGATTAAAAAACAAAAAAAGAAAAAAGGAAAAAAGGAAAAAAAACAAACATTCATCTTTTACAACCTTTTTTTTCAATAACCTATTTCCATGACTTCCCCACACCTCCCTCTCTTGTATTCCATTTCCAATTATTAGTTCAACAAGTTCTTATCCTCAATTTTTTAACCTTATTATATTTAATTCATTATTGTATTTAATTCATTTTATATAACCAATTTTAGCTTATAAGCATCCATCTTTGTACCTCAGTACCCGTTCTTTAAATCTTTTTCTAAGGTTGACCCCAATACCCTTTCACAAATTCCCCCTTTTAATACCCCTGACAGAATAGAATAAAGAATCAAAATATAGTTATACACCCTTTAGGTTCCCAATCCCCACCCCCCTTTTCCCGGTTTTGATCCCCCACCAATATCTATCATCCTATCTGCAATCAGCCTGGAGATCTCACGTCCGAGGCTCGTAATTCTCTCTCAATTCCTCTCTGCCGTTTTTTTTGATAGTCCTTTATACCAAAAACCAAAACTCGTCCTCTGTCGTCCCCTTCCTCTTGTGCCCTCAATCTTTCCCAACATTAGGGTCTTTTCCAGGGAGTCTTCTCTTCTCATGAGGTGACCAAAGTATTGGAGCCTCAGCTCAGGATCTGTCCCTCCAGTGAGCACTCAGGGCTGATTTCCTTCAGAATGGTTTGATCTTCTTGCAGTCCATGGGACTCTCAACAGTCTCCTCCAGCACCATAATTCAAAGGCATCAATTCTTCAGCGATCAGCCTTCTTTATGGTCCAGCTCTCACTTCCCTACATCACTACTGGGAAAACCATAGCTTTAACTATACCAACCTTTGTTGGCAAGGTGATGTCTCTGCTTTTTAAGATGCTGTCTAGGTTTGTCAGTGCTTTTCTCCCAAGAAGCAGGTGTCTTTTAATTTCATGACTGCTGTCACCATCTGCAGTGATCATGGAGCCCAAGAAAGTAAAATCTCTCACTGCCTCCATTTCTTCCCCTTCTATTCGACTGAAACCTGAGTACTGTATACCAAATACAAAGTAGAAAATACCATGAAAAACAATTTTACTTGATCCCAAAAGTGTGGAAACCTTTTAGATAGTGTACTCTTTATCCAACAATGCTCTGCAGCAACATACCTCCCTTCTCAGTAATGGTTGCACGACAAAACAGCACCCCACACCCCTTGCCTGTGACAAACGAGGTGCAGACAGCTTGGTGCAGAAGTAGGAGGGAGAAGGAAGTGGAAGTGATGTTGCCACAGAGTGCACGTGGTGCTCCATCCACTAGGAAGCACAGTCACTTCACTCTACTTCTCTATTTTTCTATTTTCTATTTTTTCTCTATTTTCCACACTTCTCTGTTTTTCTTCTTCTCTGTTTTCTTTCCTTCTCACTTCCCTCTGTGGCCCCCTCTCATGCCATGGCCCCCTATTTATGCAATTTTCACCTATGCCCCCCTTGGAATATCCTGCAGGCCCCCAGTTGGGAAACACTGGTTTAGACCACAATTTAGTGCAGTTGCATTCCATCGTAAACACATAATTGCTAGCACATCGGCTCATGTGAACTAGGTGCTTGTTTTTAAGTTAGCAGATGCCTTTTTGCAGCTTCTGGTTTCTTTACAATGGACACAGAACTTGAGATGCCTGTAAAATGTACACTAAGTGCTAAGCTGCTTCAACTGCCCTGGGATCTTTGGAGAAAGGGCGGTATATAACTCAAACGAATGAATAAAAACAAATAACTGATAATTTCTTCAATATTACAGGAAGCTCCACCACCAGGCTCCTATGATGTTCAGAAATCATTTGAGAAATCCCAGTGTAAAACTGAATACATGGCTCCCCGAACTGCCACGGCTAAAAGGAAGCATACTTCTTTTCTCAGTGGCTCAATTAGGCACGGTATATGTGAGGCCAAGAAGGATATGCCAGGTAGGTCAATTGCATGTTTTCCTCATATTTTTCAAAACTACAACTGCAAAATATTGTAAGAGCAGGGAGATTGTGTATATTACTGCTTTTATAGGTGTTATGTACTGAAGTTCTCACCCTGGGCCAGCAGGGGGATACTGTAGATAGTTATGCAAATGAAGGATCGAAAGTGATGTTCAGTGATTGGATAGTTTTAGAAAGTTGCTACAGTAACGTTATACTGGAGCTCTATATAAGCAGGCTGACTGAGCCCTTCAGTTCAGTTCTGTTCTGGCCTCTGAATAAAGAAGAGCTGTTTGAAGAATCGCTGTGTCGTCTGATATGTTCGCCCACTACTTAACAATAGGCCTTGTGAGATCTCTGTATTACCACTGGTCACTTTGCTTTTTAGATGGTTAATAAAGAGGCATCTTTCATCCACACAAGGATTAATCTGAATATTTGTGGTTGTTGTACACTTCTTCAAATGTCTGCAAACTTATTCTCCATGTCTGGAGAATAAGACTTTCCAGAATGGAATCTTTTGAGCAAAGATGGGAACTGAAAAAAGGGAGATGAACTGGTGCTTTCTGGCAATTCAGCAGATAACTGTTAATGATATGAAAGGTATATGCTACTTTGTAAAGCAAGCTAGCCAAAAATACTAATCGATATTTACTTATTTTGTTATATTTTTATCCCACTTTTTAGCCAAAAGTTGGCTATTGAATATTGATGCCACATTACAATCTAACAATGAAAATTCAATACAGTAGTGAAAAGAAAATACAAGAAAACCCTCAGTATAGACAACATTTGAAACCAATGCAAAATTAAATTGCCATTTCTACAAAGGGAAATATATTATAGACAAAAAACCCCCCACTTTAAAGTCAATAGATACAGTGGAAAGTTTGGACAATGGTGATGTCACTGGATGGAATGAAATGTTCTGTGTAGTATCTTATTAATCTTGTAAAAGTATACTCTTAGCTTGACTCTTTTTCCTTCACAAATACCTATTATAGTGTGTTAGATTCCCGCCCCCCAACACAGGCTGTAGTACAATAGCCTGGATATTTCTTGATTAAAAAATAATTTGCAGGGACAAAATCTGTGCTAGTAAGTCTGTCCTTGTTAATTTCATGTTGACAGTTTTAGAAAACCATGAAACAATATTTTGAAGACTCTTAAATCCTGCGTTACATTTGTGTCATTATAAAACAAAAGAGCTGTTGTAATTTGACACATCTTGTCAGGGGCTGGGCTGGGAGGATTGAATCTGAATCAGATTCTAGGCATACCCAACAAGTGCAGTGGAGATCTTCTGTACAGGAGTGTACATGCAGCTGATGGCGTCTGGATCAGGGCAGATTTATTCTTGGTGCTGTGAGACAACTGCATTACATAAAATTAAAGTACGGCAATTGTATCAGCAGATGTTCATTTGTGTTTCATTAAAATTATAGTAGCCTAATACAAAAAAATCACTTGTGCTAACTTAATGAAAGTATTATCAAATGATGTGGCTCTCATTATAAAGCAATATCTTCTCATAATTAAGTTTTCCTCTACAGTTTTGCAAATGGTTTTATGAGTTACTCCCACATGAAATGGAGAACCAGTTGCTCACACAGGAAGCCACAATTGGCCAGAATCCAAGCGCTTGTTTATTCTTATATGGCGGCTTGCACCAGGGCAATTTTGAATTCCCCTCCCCATGGCAATTCTGTATTACAAAGCAAAATGCCCTCGGTTTCAGAAGCAGTTTGCTTCGTGGCACAAGGGGCTGCTGATAAAGAAAAGAGTTTCAGGCCACAATCCTGTATGTACTTACCCGAGAGCAAGTCCCTCTGAATTTACCATGGTTTACTCCTGGATTCATTAGACAAGACATACTTGAGCATCATCATTTTTGTTAGCGCTTGGAATGCTCATCCACTCATTAGTTTAAAAAATACAGCCATGAAAAATATGTACTCATGTAAAAGCAGTGGAGGCAATCCTGTATTCAGAATTAGCACAGCTTGCTTCCTCAGCGCATCCATCACTATCTCTTCTACTGTATTTGGTAGGTGATATGAGTCTTGTGCTCCACAAACTACTTCTCATGTGTTTGATGTTTAACAAATAATTAGTAATAATGTGGAGCAGTGCACTTCACCATAATTCATTCGTCGCGTTAGTTACAAAAGCTACTGTCTGAATCACTGTCCCAAACTCATTATGTTTCTTGGCACATTCTCACAGGAAATTACTTTAGGTAACAAATAGAATTTATCTTCAAAATTAATTGGACAGATCACATAAAGGTAGTTGTGTCCACTTTTTCTATGACTTTGCCCAGTACCTTTTTGTATAAAAGTTATTGTAGTGTGAAAACTAATTATTTCTTCTATTTGCTTGTTGGCTTGTAATATTACATTCCAAAATAGTTGGAAGTCTTTAAATCAAGGCTGAGTTCTCAGGCTGAAAAAGTAAGAGTAAGCAGGTCAAATCCTACAGTTTTTGTGTACTTCCCTCCTTTTTCTTCTCCCTGTTGCAAATGTATTCTCAGAAAATGTAGGACCAAAAGCTGGGGGTTTCTGCTATTCATAAAAACAATGGCATAATGAAAGTCATGTTAAGCAAAATCAAGTTGCTCTTAAAATGGAAAATTTTAAACATGGCCAAAGTTCTGGGTTTATGGGGTTACTGATTGACACTAATTTATGTGGTAGTCATATAATTTAATGTTGTAGTAATATATGCAGATATTGTTTAGATTTAAGCTGTTATCTTACAATTTTCTGTACTCATCTGCAGGTTAAATTAACTAAATCAGACACAGTTCTTGGTTTTCTGCTTCTTCTATGAGTAGCAGAATTATTATGAAAGCCATTAGTACATAGTGACTTAGCATAACTATCTGATGGTAGCTGATATAAAATAATAAAATTGAACTTTTTTTTTACCATATGCTGTGACTGTAGGCTTACTGAATATATTATATTTATCACCAGACCACAGCATATTTCTGTTCCGTATATTCATTTGAGAAAGAAATTATTGAGATACCAACATTTAAATTTGAATGTACCAGCTAGATGTTTTAAAATTTAAATCCAATTAGGGAGCTGCCAGGTTTACTGTAAAGGGGAGAAGGAAATGAAATATGGAGAGTCAAAAGAATCAATGCAAACCACATTTTAATCATAGATGAAAGATGTCTGACACCCACGGCCTACAAACTAGGTTGTTAGATTCTTTTCCTTGCCAGACTTTGTTATTGCTTTCATCCAGTCAAGATTCTGTTGTCCCTTATGTCTCTTAAACTTCCACTGATTACATTTTATTTCAGGGTTGCTTATTTAAACATTTATTTCCATATGGAAACATGTAACACATTCTACAGAAAATGTAAAATCAAAATGTAATTTGAATAAACATAGGAACTGCAGGTTATGATACCTAAATGGCACACAAATTATGTTGCTTCATGATGAAATGTCACAACTTGTGTTTGAGAAGGATCTATATTAATTCTGGAAAAAGGCAGTGCTATTTTTTGAGGAAAAAGAGGTGCCAGAACTCACCATGCAACCTCCCTTGTTCTCTTATAATGGCAATGGCACCCACCTAGGAGGTGCCCGAACTGAGTTCCTGTGAGCTCCAGCTGAAAAAAAAGGCCCAGGCAAAGTAGTTTAATTCTCTCTTCTTTGTAAATGAAAAAAAAAAGAGTAAATGAGATTACAGCATTGTAATTTAAATATATTTATATTTCATATCTTCAGATTAAAATTAAGTTGTGAATGTGTAGGTAATAACTTTCTGTTTGTTAGCAGAGAATTTCCAGTTTTGTAATAAATATATTGTCTCTTATTGCAAATAGAAAACATGAGCATTTCCCAGTGTGCTGGTATAACAGTAGACTTTCAAATAAAGACCAACATCTCTCCTTTAAATTTCTAAAGAATTTTATACCTAGCCTGAAGTGGTAGTAGGAAGTCTGTCATGGGATTTCTTTGAACTTACAGATCAGCCAGTTTATATAGCTGTCTTGAAGTAGCAGTTAAAGTGAGATAGAAACTTGACTTATTGGGAGATTGAGCGAAATTACTATCTAAGTCTGCTGTAGCTTCATTCATTCAGAGAGGCTGCATTAACCCTGTGGTGAATAGCATTGACTTCTGAAAAACAAGTTGGTAGTGTGAGGATCCTTTCAGATCTCACCTGACCTATGGGTACTTAACTGGCAGCTACATTTTTTAAAAATCCCAAGAAACATTGTTGAGATACAAAATGCAATCAGGATTCTCCTGATGGGGAATTTGGTAGTGAACAGGCGAGAGTGAAAGTCCTACCTAGAGTAAGGTTACCAGATTTTTTTCCAATGAATCTGGGGACACTTTTCAACTTCAATGGATTTTGTCAGGGGACTGATTTGTAAATCCAGGGACTGTCCCCAGGAATCGGGGACATCTGGTAACCTTCTTTGTTGTTGAATATTTTATTAGTTGAATATAAGAACAACGTATAATCAAATACGAGCAATCAAATACAGTCCCCCCCAAAAAAACAGCCCTAACTATGTCCAGGTAATTACATTAGTAATATAATCAAATGAAAAATTACTTCTACAGTTGCTGGTTTAAAAAATATCATTCCACATGCTCCCATGTGTCTTAGGTGGTTTAAATGCATGTTCTTTCTTCGATGCATATGTAATAAAGGAGGACCATGTTATGTAAAAGTTATGTAGTTTCTCACGTTGTTTTCTTTCATGTACCCCTTCTGTTAACTTTTCCATCAAAATTAATTCCTAGACATAAGCACACCAAACTTCATATAGGTTCATGTTTAATGTCCTCCAATGTCTAGAAACAGAAAGACGTGCTGCAGTTATAAGATGCACAATTAAGTCTTTGTCTCTAAGATTTTGTGCTTCATCTGCAAATATAGAAAGCAATGCTATTTTGGGATCTAAATTGATCGATTGAGATGTAATTTGTTCCATTTCCTGAAATATTTTAAACCAGATTTTTTTAATCAATGGGCATTTCCACCACATGTGTATAAATGTTCCTTCATTCCCACAATTTCTCCAACATTGCAGATAAATGTTTTTTGTCTATTTTGCTTAGCAATGTGGATTGCAAGTACCACCTGTGGGTTAGCTTTAAGGTGTTTTCTCTTATTCGGGCAGAAATAGCTCGAAAGGGGGCTTTTTGCCACATTCCTTCCCATAAACTATCACCAATCCCTTCTCTCAAGTCTCTTTCCCATCTAGTCTTCAACAAGGAGGGCTTTGAGGTTGAGAAATTTACAATCGCTTTATAGATTAAAGCAATTAGACCTTTACCTCTAGGGTCTGTGATATATAAAATATTTTCAAATGCAGTTAGTGACTTCATCCCTTGTTTGCAGATTTCTGTGCTACTTATAAAATGGATGACTTGATGAATTACCATCCAATTGTGGGAAAAGTTTTGAACCATTTATTGTAGTATTAATCGTCTGGTAACCTTAATCCCTAGAGCAGGCCCTGTGGCATCCTTTCCCTGCATGCCCCACTTTCTCCTGCAATCTGTCCAGTGGCGTAGCATGGGGGGTGCAGGGGGGGCGGGCCGCACCGGGCGCAACATCTGGGGTTAGGGCAAATCCATGGGTTAGGGGGCGCAAATCCACGGGTTAGGGGGCGCAAATTACTTGCCTTGCCCCGGGTGCTGACAACCCACGCTACGCCACTGAATCTGTCCCCTAGGACAATTGATGGTAGATGGCCCTATCAAACTAGCATTGCCCACCTGTCCCTCTCTGTCTCAAAACAAAACCCTTTACATGGTTACCATTAATTTATGGAGAAATTTATGGGTAAAGCAAGTTAACAGTAAGTTCAGTAAGTGTATGGAACAATCTGCCCTAATTCGAGATAGATAACATTTGAGTAAGTATATATGAACATTTTATCAGACTTTTCTTTCTTGTTTGAAAGGTGAATGGAAGTAGTGTTGGTCTTATGTGACCTTGTTTTGTTTATTTTGTGCTGTGATGTAGGACTTTGTGATCTTACTAATTTATATTTTGCAAAGGTTGATTAGAGCACTGTGTGCAAGTATCTGTTGCATTTGTAGTTCTGTACAGTTCTTTAAAAAGAATGCGCTTTAGTTTTCCCCCCTTTCAAATTAAACGTAATGAGGCACATCAGCTATTAAAAGGATACTCTCCAGCTCCAGTGAGTTAAAAAATTAGCTGTTCTCTCAACATATTGCAAGGTGAATATAAAATACAGACTACTTTAGGGGAGCATATTAAAATCAGCCAGAGAGAAAAGCTCCATTTTCCTTTCACTTACTTGCTGTTGAGAGTTTGAAAGGTTCTGTTTACTGAAATGCTGGAAAGAAGGGTATAATTAAATTTGGGTTGGTACATAACATAAAGAAGCTTCAGGCAAGTAAACTTCTGTCATCTGTGTTCTGCAGGCTGCGCCCTGCTTCTGATATTATTACTTCTCTAGCATCAGCTTCCTGGAGCAAAGTTTTCACTGAGATTGCTCCAAGGTAATGGACTGGCCTTCATAAAAGTGTTTTCATCCCTCTTAGCATTTTAGAAGGGATACGAAAACATATTTGTAAATAATAATGATAATTTTGAACAGTCTTAGGATAAAGGCCAAACAGCAACTGCAGCAGCAAAAGTGAAGGCATTTGATTTGGGCTTGTAGCTATGGTTTCCGCTTTAGTTTTCTTTTTAAATCAATTTGTTGTCTTTTAATTAATTAACTTGTTGCCGTGCTTACAATTGACCCTGAGATGTAGAAAAGCAGGATGCAAATGTTGCAAATAATGTAATAAAAACAATATATTTAGTGTTATTGAGATCTACCTACCACGAAAAGGAATGATTCACTGTGTATTTAAATTCTAACCCAGCCACACCTTGTAGATAGATCAGTGTTTGTTATACTGTGTCAAGGGAAACCCTGGGATTCCCCATAAAATGAGTGTTGGTGGATAAGCTCCCTTGAAAAAACACAGCTGTCCATTATCATCACTAATGTGATACTAATGCAGAACGTGCAGCTACAGACAAACATTAGGCAAGGTCTAGGGCACTCAGTGGAGGTCTAACAGGTCAGCACTCTGTGACCTGGTTCAAAAGTATGTGGGACTAGGAAAGTTTTATCAGCCACATATCGAAGTCCATCCTCCTTTTCCTACACTTCCATCCTTGCATGTTCAGTTTCAGCACTTTTATCTTGTTAAACCATAGCTTCCCTTGCTGTCCTGGGCACTGCAGCTTAATTGCTGCTTATAAACCAGGATATGAAACCAGGATCTGGTGCCATCTTTACAGTACAATTCTGTGCATGTCTACTCAGAAGTATACCTCAATAGAACTTAGCCCCAGGGATAGCATAGCAGACTTAGTCACTAAACCACAGCAGCTGTGGTTTTGTATGGAACTACTTCTCTTTATCATTCACCTTTGAAACTTGTTAATGTAGGAGAGTTTATGTTCAGTAACAAAAACAAAAAAAGGTTACAGGAGAAACTGAGTCATTGATTTTCATCTACGCAAATCTCTGCTCCTGCTCCCTGGTCAACTGGTATTTTTGATTGCAATGATACTGAAAGGGGGAAATAGCAGCAGCAGCAGCAGCAGCAGCAAGAATTTCTCTTATTCCTCTTTGCATTGCTTTATATGTGAAACAAACACTTTGTCAGAGCGACAGAGATTATTCCAAACACAGCTGTCTTTTCTGCACATCGAAATAAACGTTAAGAAATTATTTCTCAGTGGTGTAGCACCATCCCTTTGCTGCAGCAGTCTGAGCTAGTAAAAATGATGGAGCGTTGAAATTGAAGGTTAAGAAAATTTATGTACTAATATTGTGCACACAAAATGTTTACATCCTGCATGCTGTTCTGTTTATTGTAGTGATTTCTTTTTATTGTAAAAATTCCTTTTATTCCACTTACCTACCCCATTTGGTCATCCCCTGTGTCTTGTACTATTTCTCTTTTACTTCCAAGCACCAGTTTCCATCAACCTATATGAGAATAGTTGAGGATACTCCTGGAGAAAGTTAGTGCTCTTTGTGAGAAACGACTGAGTGGAATTTGGCCCTAAACCATCCAGTTTTTAACTTGAGCTTCAAGGCTTCTTTTATTTGTTGCTGTGCCTCAGTGCTCAGTTTAGCCAGTCTGATTTCAGAGTTACCACCAAGAGCAAACAAACAAACCAGCATACAAAATTTGTCTGCATATTACTTTAATCCTTTGAACAAGGCTTTCATCTTAGTTTAATTGATTTTCCTTTCAGACAGCATTTCTCTGATGTCTGTCACTGTAACAACTACAGCCCTGTCTTTCTCACTGTGTTTTGTTTGGGAGTGGAACATTAGTCTTCTGGGACCTCTGCAATGGGTCCCAGTGCTTCTCTTTGACTACTGGTAAAGTAACTCTTAATATCAGAAGTGCATTTCTGCAGAAGCTTTTGGAGGCTTGAAGATCTCCAGACACTTGTTAGTAGGAATAGCAGGATCTGAAGGCCTCAAAGTAATTCAAATTGGCATGAGTAGAAACAACTGCCAGAGAAAGCAATTAGGGCTTGATCCTAGAGAACGTTTTAAAACTCTGGCATGGTATTCAGTGCAGTGTTTTGTTTCTTTGGGATCTTCTTTCTTAGCATGGAAGTAGTCTGGTGAAGTAATTTTAAAACGTGTGCTTTAATCTCTTGGGCCTGTTAGAGAACAAACTGCTCCGTCTTTGGACTGCAGAAGTGTTAATTAAGTTCTTTCTTGCTACTATGATTTCAGCTGCCCCATCTGAACGACACATACGCACCATCACTGATGGCCAGTCCTCTCCGCTTTCTCTTAAGATTGTCTTCAATCACCATGCCAGTGCAAAGAAAGCTGGAAGCACACATACTTTGTGCTTCTTGAGCCTCCATGTCTTCAAAACATGTAAAATAATTTTTGACAGCTTGCACATTTTCATTTGATTTTTTATTTTAATTTCTGTAATCTGGTCGACTTGATGGTAAGGATCTCCACACACCAGTGTGCATTGGCAACCCAAGTACTGATTTCTCCTCAGCCCACTACAATTATTTCACCAGCGATATATTTCAGCAGGGCTTACAGTGCCCCCTCACTTACTTTCCCCTTCAACCTCTTGTTACTTTTCACATTTTTGTTAGTTTGTCATCATGCTATATATGGTACGACTGTCTACTGCTACAGCTGGTGTTTTAAACATGACACATTAGACCATAAGAAGAGCCCTAGATACGACCAACAGTCAATGCCAGTGGTCTTCAACCGGTGAGTTGCAGCCTGACCTAAGTTGGGTCATTACTGAAGCACCATAAAAGTATAGGGTAAAATAAAAAATAATTAAAAAACAAGTGGGTCACCAAATGCATGTTTGGGCTAAAGATGGGTCCTGGGTCTGCAAAGGTTGAAGAAAGTTGGTAAACACAGTCCAGCATCCTATTTTGAACAGTGTCTGGTTAGATGCTTCTGGGAAGGACCTATTTGTCCCCCAGCATATGGTATTCAGAGATCTATAGCTTCTGCATGTGGAAGATCTGCTTAGCTATCATGGCTAATAACTATTGATAGGCCTGTCCTCTGCAATCTTGATTAATTCCCACACCTTCTTACAGTGCTGTAAGCTGTGCCAAGCCACCTGACATTTAATTAGAAGAACAGAAAAGGAGGTATATGCTGCATTCACTTTTCCAATTATAGTTAACAAATATCATAATAAATGAATAGAATTGCTACTATTGATATTCTGGAAAGCTTTCTTCTGCTTGCTTCTGCCTCGTTGAAAAAGAAACCAATAGGAGCGCTGTAGCAGGGTGTAAACTATTTGCCAAGGAGATTATATGTATTTCAAGTTCCATCCAATACATTTTTGACAGCTCCAAAATTGTATTCACTACTAGCTATGGAAATGGTAGCATATAAAATCATAACCCCACAGCTGTGCACGTGGAGAGATTATAGTGGTACAGCGAATCATTTTACTTTATTTATTATAAATGAAATTCAGTGTACAATATAGCCCCCTGAACTGTGTTTTCCAGTCAAGTTATTTTTTTAAGGATTAAATTAAATTCATTGCAGTGTACATGGATTCACAGATTGTGCCAGTTCCTATCTGTTTGAAATATATATCAGGACCTTTTTCTTAGAGCAGGAAAACCAAAAAGGTTTAAAAGACAACTTTCCACCTCATTGCCTCTTTTCATAACAGTTCTCATATTTTAATGGCAAGACTTTATTGAAAACAAATGGAAGTAAATATATTTCATCAAATAAATAACACATTCTACAGAGGGGAACCAGCTTTGTGTAGGTGTGTGGGTGATGTTGCAGCACTGTAATGAGATAACAAGCAGAACAGCTGTGTGGCTTATCGAAGAACTGTTTTGCAAAAGGCTTGGAATGCATCACGACTTACCTTTTTTAAAGATATATTTTGGCAGGAAAGCTAAGATGTTTGTGCAGGGGTGTGTGTGTGTGTGGATGTGTGTATCTATATACTGTGGTGTCGCATAATGCTAAGTCAAACCATGGTTTAGCGTGAATGCACTGTGGAGGAGTTTGCAGCCACTTTGTTCCTCTCCCGTCCTTTTAGCTCAGTGCACTGCAGCAGCTAAGCCAGGATTTGATTTTGTGTGTTGTTTCAACCAGGTTCATAGTTAAGTTCTCTCTTCCTTAACCACAATCTGTAATGAAGAACTAATATTGGACTATATTGAAGGAAGACAGCATTAAGAGGGCTAGAACATGGGTCGGCAAACTAAGGCCTACGGGCTGGATCAGGCCCAATTGCCTTCTAGATCCGGCCCACGGATGGTCCGGAAATCCAGTCAGCTGGCATAGCGCATTTGTGTGTGATGGTTTTTACGACTCAGCCAGGCTTGTGGGTCAAAGGTGAGGCGGGCTGCTTCTCGAGACAAGCCCCTGCTCCGTCCGTCGCTTGCGCACGTGCAGCAACGTTGGGGTTGGTCCCAATAAGGGTTTTTGCCAAAAATGCGGTTCAAAATCATGGCAACATATAGTCTGGCCCCCCACAAGTTCTGAGGGACAGTGGACCGGCCCCCTGCTGAAAAAGTTTGCTGACCCCTGGGCTAGAATCATACTGTAGAGTTGGAAGGGGGGGTTGTATAGTTTAGTCCTCTGCAATGCAAGAATCTCAGCTAAAGCATCCATGGCAGATGACCATCCAACCTCTAAGTGAGTTTGTGGGATTGCTTGGGAGTAGAGACACTGCCCATTGGCACACCCTATGCGTTACAAATATGTCTGCAAACAAGACATGAAGGCTGGCAACATCACTCCCACCATGTGACAATTGGTTGCAGATGGTCACAGTGCATGAATACAGACAGTTGGGTCATGTATCCACAATAGTGACCAGAAAAGGGATGGCTGCTGGGAGAAGTGTAGGTAGAAGAAACACCATGGTGCATCTGCAGCAGCACAACTGGATGCCTTCATCGGCCCCAGCTGCAAGAAAACATGTCTCTACTGTATTGGTCTCTATAGCCACAGCTGCCAGACCATCCTTCCCACCCCATTTTAGCTTTTTAAAAACATTCTCTGGTCCGTCCTTGTAATTTGAAGAATGGTGAAATCAAATGCTTTGAATGGTGCCCAGAGACATTCTGGAGAACTTTCACCATATAGTCGTAATCCTCATGAATTCATTCTTCTCTTATTCTCTGATGAGTCAACAGATATCCCTTTGACATTTCCCTAGTAGCACACCACTGTTTAAACACTATTAAAACCTTCCTTTTCAAGCAGCCAGTTTTAAATCCATGACATGACTTTGTCCTTGCTCACTCATTTCTTTTTAACTTATTTTTTTGAATTCCCCAGAAACCAGGAAAATAAATATGCAAGAACATACTGATTTATCTCTAGGAACTCTTAGAAAAGTCTTCCTACTTGTGTCCCCCCCTCCCCCGTTCTTTTGGCTGGAAATGGATTATGTTTTGTTCCAGGCAAACATTTTATTGCCTGCTGCAATATCTTTGCAATGTTCATTTATTTCTCCTTCTGCAAAAGCATGTTTTAATCTAAGATCAGGAAGCTCAGTGCAAACTCTGAACACTTGAAAAGCATGACTTATGTTTATATAAAACATATTTTACAGACGATTATCCTTTTCTGAGGGGAACAAAAAAGTGAAAAATTAGAATAAAAATTCTCAAAACTTGCAGGCAATAAGTATGCAATACTTCTGATACATTTTCTTTTTTGTTGTGTAGCATTGCTGTTTACAACAATAAAGAATAAAAAGATTCTTTATCTCAAAGGTTATTTTTACTTGTTTGGCAGTCTATTTGGAACTGATTGCATGAATTGAGAAATTGAAAAGCATAGTTTCTGTCCTATGAAGCTTAGTGCTGTCTCTTGCATATGATCAAGGATAAAACATCAGTTGAATAATATTAGTTCTTTCTGATGTCTATAGTAAACGACAAAACAAGTTTTAGGGGGAAACAACTTTGTTTCCATGGTGCCATCAGTGTGCACTGTGGTGTATGGCAGAGGACAGCTTGCTGTTCCATGGGGTTTATAATCTAAAATTTGACATAGGGAAGATAGGGAGACGAAACAGAGGTAACTATTTCAGTTACACATATTCAGGCTTAGTTATAGTAGGGGACTGGGCTAAATAATTCACAGAAAATGTGGATTTTGAGGAGGGACTTAAACCAAGTAGCATCACAGGGATGTTCCATGAGTCAGAAGGGGCAGGAAGGGAGAACAGTGGAGTTGTTTAAAGGGGCAGAGGCCCTTTGAGTGGCTGAAGGCTACAGCAAATGTCATGGACATGTGGCACAGATACTTAATACTAGTGCTTTTTTCTGGGGGGGACGTTGGGGTACGCATATCTCTAAACATTTTGTGAATCTAAGTTTGGCCTCATTGAGGGGCAGTATTTCAATATGAGTAGGAAAATGAGAGTACCCCTAAACATTTTTAAAGGAAAAAAAACCACTGCTTAATACCTAAAGGCCATGCAAACGACCCAAAATATTAGCCTTTTTCTTTCTAATTCTTCTGCTTCTTAGTGATTTGTCTGTGAAGTAAAATACCCTTTGCTTCTCATCACCAAAAGAATTGAAGACACCTAACTTTAAATGTTGAGGGTCAATTCCATCGTGACACATTTTCCCATGTGCATATTGCTCCATGTATGAAATGGCAAGTGAACCATTTAAAACTTGTGCAATAAACACAATGCCTATATATTTCAGCATGCAGATATCTAGCAGGAATACAGTATAATGCTGGATCAGGACTTCCTCATGCATGTAAATGTGGCAGATTTTAAAAAAAATGTTTTGGCTGTTCAAACCACCCATATATCATATATATGTTCATATATCCAGTATGTGAAATGGGGACCAGGACTGCCTACTGCCACCAGTGTCATGTGCTCTGCTGCCCCTGATTTCTTCACTTCCAGTACAATGTTTGAAAGAAGAGACAGCTGCATGAGTGTACACACTCAGTGCAAGGTGATCACAAAGGGATTGCAATTGCTGTACATGTGTCCCCACCAAACGTGCTTGTGGAGGTGAGGGACTGATGTAAAGGCCTCTGCTGGAGATCTCAAGACCCCGGCAGATTCATATGGGAGAATACAGTTCTTCAGATAGCTTGGCCTCAAGTTATATGTGGCTATATAGATAATAAATAACACTTTGAATTGTGCACAGAAACAGACTGGTAGCCAGTAGAGCTATTGTAACTAGGGAGTCGTATGCTCTCTATAACTAGCCATGGTTAACAGTCTGGTTGCAGCTCTTTGGGCCACCTGAGATGTCTGAACACTTTTCAAAGGCAGCCCCATGTAGAATGTGTTCTTCTTTGGCGATAACTTGTAGCCGAGTAAGATTGTCTTCCATAAACACGGTTTTAACAATGAGTCCGTAAGTGACTCTGGAGGCCAATTCTGGATCCACACGTCCTTCCACAGTGGGGACATTGGTTTCCGGGCGGTGTTACGGTGTTTACAGTACTTTACTGTGTTACAGTAATCTAAATGGGATGTTAAGTAAGTCAGTCCTCGTTTACCTGTTTTGGATTTATTTATTTATCTATTTTGCTCCCTCTGATTTTTTCCTCTCCCTAAAGAATTTTTGTACTTGTGCAAACCTCAGAGTTTTTCCAGTTTGGGTTGCATAGCCATCATAACTCAGCAATCGAGTTTGCTGTATCTTATTATTATATTTTGTTAAGAAGAATTTGTTGCATGCTAGTTGTTCATTTTGCAGAAATCACTTTTCTCCCTCCCTGTAAAGCTTGCTTGCTAGCTTGCATATCAAGATTTATCTGATACCCTCTGAAAAAAAAAGAAAGTGTTTATTTATTTTAGTGATATGCTAATTGCAAGGTTTCTTTAGAAGTTCTTTGCCTCGGAATTGATTTGTTGGCACAGGAAGATAAGACCCCATTTTTCTGTGTATTTGTCTACTGGCTGCTCTTATGCAGTCTTAGAATAAATATGAAATCATTTCAAAGTCATTGTTAGAAATAACATCAGAATACATTTGCATTGTCAGATCAAATGAAGACCACAGTGGAAAGTGCAGCTGCACTTATAATCAAATGATTACTGCAGCAGGGTTCAATATTGTCTGCAGCAGAGAAAACTAAGAGGGCATTATTTCTAGGAATTTAAATGTGACATCAAAGCTAGTGAAACAAAGATCATGAGGGAGGGGGGGTGCATATTCTGGAAATGGAAAAAATGTCTTTTCAAAGAAAGAAACACTGAAGTTATTGGTTGTATTGAAAAGAAAATGGGTAGGCAGAGTTATTAAAATATACTTTTAATAAGTTAAACTGAAAAAGAGAACCAGTCTTGCTGTGAAAACTTACAGATACATATTTTATGCAGTCTAAGAAGTTTTAGCTGCTTGCAATTTTCTGATAACTTGTGACAATTTTTACAGTTTCATGAATCTATTTTAAGCATTAAAACAATGCACAGAATTCAGCTCTATTTAGCTTCACTCCTATCAGTGGTTAGAAGTACCATATAAATATATATTACTTTGCCTTATATCATCAGTCCCAAATTCTGCAAAGATCTGCATATTTAAACACAGTACATTGAGAACAGCCCAACTTTTTCCAGCAGTGAATTTTTTTTTTGCTCCTAACTACTTTCTGCTCCTAACCACTATGTTTCATCTGACCTTAGTAACGGAGATAGCAAGTGCATCTAGTCACAAAGGTTTTTACTTAATGTAATATTATTAAAACTATGTGCCACTCAAATTTCATAAATATTTTCCCATATGTAAGCATAAAGACAATGAAAATGCTTCCAAATGTAGATGATGGCATGTGTATATATTCTATAGATTTGGAGAGGATAAAGGAGCACTGAAATTATGCCAAACTCCATGTAGAACTGCTGGAGTTTGCCCTAAAGAAAGCTGCTCTCTCTTGTGATGTATTTGTACAAGCTTGTCCAAAGGTGTATAAAGCACTTTGGATATTTGATTACCTTGCATCCATTCTGATAGCAGATACACAAGCCATCTCCATCAGCTCTAGAACGTCAGTCATGCTTGTGTCAATATTAATTCCACAGCAGAAATGGATGCTGTAACCAGCCATTTACAATGCAGTAGCTAGTCAGCCATTTATTTATAAATGCTGCAATATGGGTGGGGTGCTGCAAAACATATAGATGGTGTGAGGTGGAGAAAGCTGATGGAGATATTGGTGGTTGAGGTTTCTTTGAGTTCATGTGAGACCCAAGGCCACTCATTTGATGAGGTATTCACATCATGTAGGTTCTTCTCATAGTTTTTCATGTATTTGGGACAAAACCACTATTTTATGAGCAGTGAAAGATATACAGTGGTACCTCGGGTTAAGAACTTGATTCGTTCCGGAGGTCCATTCTTAACCTGATACCGTTCTTAACCTGAGGTACCACTTTAGCTAATGGGGCCTCACACTGCCGCTGTGTCACCGCCACGCGATTTCTGTTCTCATCCTGAAGCAAAGTTCTTAACCCAAGGTACTATTTCTGGGTTAGCGGAGTCTGTAACCTGAAGCGTCTGTAACTTGAAGCATCTGTAACCAGAGGTACCACTGTACTGTGCCTCAGTAAGGATAATTGGTCCATTGTATGATTCCTGGTGCCATTCAGCCGTGCATCAGGCCATGACAATAATTTATCAGCTATATCAATAGCCACAGAACAGTAACAATTTTTTTACAGTCTGTTCTCCTACAGTTTTACTACTTGAGGTGGGGTTCCTGTAACTTACTTTGGTACCAAAGACACATAGCCAGTCTGTGACTAGAGAAGGACCAGCATTGGTTGTAATGCTGTATAACACGGTCACACAAAATCTGTTCTCCAAAGCTTAGAGTAAAACTTTAAACAATAATTGAATGTGTCTAATTGAATATCCCAGTCAATAACTTCTGTGAGGAGTCAGTATCAATAGTAGAACAGATGACCAATCAAAAACATTTTCCTCTGCTACATCTGTGCCTACTGTCAAAGAATTGCTGAAGCATTTTAGTGATCAGTGCTAAAATTTCATACTTCAGATGCTAGACCATACTCTGCTGTTAAGGAAAATTGCCAGCTAAAAATTAAGATACATTCAGTTGATTTCAAATGAGAGACTGCAAAAGTGGAATAACTAGGAATGGAATAATAGCTTTAAAATGAGTACCGTAGTAGGAATCAATAATGTTTTCAATTTTCAAATTACAAAAGAGAAGCAGGTTTTCTATTTTTTATTTCTTAAATCTAGATAATTATTGTTCAATCATTTTGAGCTTTGCTTTTAAGTATTAAACAGTATTACAGAATACCACTTTCGGATGCCTCCTCTACTATTTGAACCTGTCTGATGCCCTCTCATGATTTCTTTCCTTTGGCAATTCTTATAAATCCAGGAAGACTAATGAAGCAAGGTAAAGTGGGAAAGTGTTTGTTCACTAAAAAACCAATGCACATGCCCTAGATGTCCCACCTGCAACATTTTGGTCACATCCACACCATAATTTCTCTAAAGAATCTTGAAAACTGTAGCTGGTTAAGGGTATCGTAGCATCGTAGTTCTGTGAGGGGACAACTGTTTATACTGAGTGACTACTAGTAGCTCTCCAGGGTTTCATGGTGGGGACATTCCCAGAGCTATCTAGTGATGTTGGGTGTACAACATAGAACCTTCTGTATGCAGTGCAGATGCCTCACCACTGAGCTCTGGAGCTTTGTAAGGTTCTTGTCTTGTCTTCTATGCTCCAAATATTTAACGGTGTACAAAATGCATACATTTTTCATGGTTTCCTTGCTTGTTTGCATTAACGCTTACATTGCATATTGTAAGTTTCCCTCTGCTACTGCCCAGTTTGCACAGGGCATGTGCTTCAGTTAACTGGAGCGTAGGACAAAATCTATCCCTGAACTCTGTGATTGGCAAACAGTACCTGTGTTTGCATTCCTGCTTGTTTGCATTATGAGGACAATCTTCAGTGAGCCTTAGGTGTATGCACTCCCTCCCCTCCTGCCAGCAAGGCCACCAGGAGGAGATCAGAAGCTTCCTCTTCTATTTTAGGTATACCACAGTTTAGCATCACACCCAATCCTTAATCTTTGGTTAGTTTTTATTATATTTTATTGAAGGAAGCCAACTTAATGTTCAGGTTGGCATGCCACAACAATCCGTGGTTAATATAAAGTGGAAATGAATATATTCTCATGGATGTGCTGGAGGGGGAGTGTACAACCCCCACTCTGGCTGCAGCATGGTTGGTGGGTTTTTTAAATAAAAACCTAAACCATAGTTTAGTGTCAAGTTCAAACAGCCTGTAAAAAAAATCTCTGTGTTGGGTCATTTCAGATATTAGCCTAGTCTTCTGCCCTTGCTTGCTTCCATAGAGCAATAACTTCTGCCTTCTGCACATCGAGTTGTATCTCCAACCCCAACTGTGGCTCAAGCACCCAGCTATAGTAGATGGCCTCCACAATATACCCCTGGCCTAGATTCAGACCTGAAATCTGTTATGGCTGCCACATCTGTGTCTCAGTCTGACAACATAACATCTCACGTATGACACAAGTGCTCCATGCTGAGTACTGGAGGCAAGTAAGGCCAATTTGTGGAAGTCTTTTCAGATTTAAAAATCAAAAGTGTTTTGGGAGATTGTGCAAATCAATATATGACTTTAGGTATGAAGTATCTGATCTGCTTGGTTGGGCAGGCCGCTGTTTCTTCAACAGAGTTTCCATAAAAGACAGGATATAAGTGCAATAAATGTGTGGTGCTGAACATTAGGTCTGGGTCTTCCATACCTCTCTGAGACCCTTAGGACTCGCCCCATGTCACACCCTTTGACCACACTGATTTCCCCCCCCCTGTCTTGGATTGCTGTTCATTTATGAATTCTTACAACTCTTTACCAGATTTATTCAAGAAAGCAGACATCTGAATTACTTCAAAACATGTGAGACCTTATGGGATTATTTGGGGGCAGGGGCGGCAGCCTTAAACCTGTTTGTGATGTGAATGTAAAACCTACATTTCTCAGAATGTGCTCTTGAATTACAAATACCTCTCTTGGTTTCCTGTTCTCTATTAACAGTGGTCACACAAATGGCATGAAATATACTCAGAGTCGCAAAGTGATTTCATGCTCTTTATTCAGCTCATAGTGGTGAGGAGGAATGAATGAAAGTCCCCTCAAAGCATCTGCTTTATATACATTATTTACACAATGGGCTGCACATGATTGGCTAATTCTGGAATTCTACTGTAAGCCAATCAGGTTGTGGATTCACTTCTATCTGGAGCATGATTGGGTGGTTCCTGCCAACCAATCATACTGCTGCATTGTTCTAGGACCAATCAGACTGCTGCATTCTGAATCCTATTGTTCTAGGACCAATCAGACTGCTGCCTTTTGGATCCTATTGTTCTAGGACCAATCAGACTGCTGCAGTTTGGATCCTATTCAACTCAGTACATAACACCCCTCCCCTCTAAGTTCCAGGCCTGCCCGGGAGGTCGCATTCATAGTCCTCAAGGTACGCCGGCGGCCTACGTGTGCGTTGCGGCCTGGGGTGTTCCCTGGTCCGGGGTTCAGGTTCTGGCTCGTGTTCCAAGGATGTTGGCTGTGATGGGGCTGTTTGGTCTGGCGCAACCGGCTCGCTCAGTCGTGGTTCTGGTTCTGGTGTCCTTTCGGCCTCACGGGTCCTCTCTGTATTTACTGATTCTGCCTCTCCTGCTTGCCCCTGCTGCTCTATGGGCCTCACTGCCCCACTGTTCCCTTGGGACTCCTCTGACCTGTCCTCCTCCTCCTGGTTTTCTCCCGGGAATCATCGCCGTATCTGGTCGCAGTGGCGGCGCCAGCATTGCCCCCCATCTGTTAGCACTTCATACGACACGGGGCCAGTGACCCTGGTGACTGTGGCGGGTACCCATGCAGGGCCTGCCCCAAAATTCTTTGCGTACACTGGGTCCTGGGCCTCGAAGGTCCGGGGGTTCCTGCCTTCCCCCACCACTACCTCATCCTGAGCTCTATCGGGGTGAAGGCGGTCCAATCTGATTGCAAGGCGCCGCCCCATTAGTAGTTCAGCGGGGCTCCGGCCAGTCGTTGAGCTGGGGGTGCTGTGCTGTGCTAGGAGGAATGTGGCAAGGCGGTACTCCCAATCCCCTTGCGTCATGCAGCGAAGGGTGTCCTTGGTGGTCCGCACCATGCGTTCTGCTTGGCCATTGGTGGCAGGGTGGAATGGCGCCGAACAGATGTGGCGGATGGCGTTCTGCGCTGTGAAGGTTTGGAATTCTCCTGACGTAAATGCAGTCCCGTTGTCTGAGACGAGAGTGTCAGGGAGCCCGTGGGTTGCAAACAGCCTGCGTAGTACTCGGATGGCTGCGGACGTAGAAGTGGACGGTACCAGTGCGACTTCCAGACATTTGGTGTAGGAGTCCACCACTATGAAGAATGTTTTCCCCTGAAAGGGACCAGCGAAGTCCACATGCAGGCGTGACCATGGTGCTCGGGCGGACTCCCAGGACTGGACTGGGGCCCTTGGGGGATCTGGGCGGGATTCTTGGCAGGCCTGGCAGTGTTTGACCCAGGCCTCTATCTCTCCGTCGATCCCCGGCCACCACACGTAACTCCTGGCAAGGGCCTTCATTCTTACTACCCCTGGGTGTGTCTCGTGTAGGGCTGTGAGGACCCTTTTGCGGAGGGGCTGGGGAACAACGACCCTGCTTCCCCATAACAGGCACCCCTTGTGGGCCGACAGTTCATGTTTGCGGGTTGTGTAGCCGGCGAATTCTGGCCCGGGGCTGCTGCTGGGCCATCCCCTCCACACCCAGTCCAGGACCCGGGAGATGACCCTATCTTTCTTGGAATGGTGTGCAACTTCCACTGGAATGGGGCGGTCGGGAAGCAGCTCCAGGCTCATAACCTCTTGTGCAGGTGCTGGGTCGGGGCCTGTTTCCGGTAGTGGTAGCCTGCTGAGGGCGTCCGCATGGCCCATCGCCTTCCCAGGGTGGTGAATCAGTGCATACTGGTAGCTGGCAAGGAAAATTGACCACCTGAGGACACGAGGAGACAGCACTTGGGGGGGGGTCTGCTTTTCGGGGGCAAACAAGCCAAGCAACGGCTTGTGGTCAGTCACCATGGTGAAGGGCCGCCCGTACAAGAAATCATGGATTTTTTTTACTCCCTTCGTGATTGCCAGACCCTCCTTGTCGATTTGCGAGTAGTTCTGCTCGGTTGCGTTGAGTGTCTGGGAAAAGTATGCCACCGGTACCTCTCTTCCATCCGGGAGTTGGTGTCCCAGGACAGCGCCAATGCCATAGGGCGAGGTGTTGCATGCTAGCACCACCGGCAGTCTGTCGTCAAAGTGTGCCAAGACCGAGTTTGAGACAAGCAAGTCCTTGACTGCCTGGAATGCGGCCTCCTGGTGCTGGCCCCACACCCAAGGGGCCCGCTTGTCCAGGAGTCTGTGTAGGGGCTCCGCTACCGCCGCCTTGTGGGGAAGGAAGGAATGTTAAAAGTTCAATAGTCCCAAGAAGGCCTGAAGTTCAGTCTTGTTCTTGGGTGCTGGGGCATCACAAATGGCCCGTACCTTGTCCCCAGTCGGGTGGACCCCTTCTGCATCCACCATAAATCCCAGAAAGTCCACCTGAGGCACTCCTAGTAGACATTTTTCCCGCTTCACCTTGAGACCCGCCGTCTGGAAACGGTGCAGAACGGTGCGGAGGCGGTCCTCAAACTCCTCTGGTGTGGGCCCGGCAATCAACACATCATCGAAGAAGGGGGTGACACCAGGAATCCCTTTAAGGAGAGAGTCCATTAGATTCTGGAATATGCCTGGTGCCACGCTGACACCGAATTGCAGCCGCTTTACCCTGAACGCTCCTCTGTGCGTCACAATCGTCTGTGCCTCTGCTGTGGCCTCATCTACTGGCAGCTGTTGATATGCTTGGGCCAAGTCCAGCTTGCCAAAAATTTTCGACCCAGCCAGGGTGGCAAGGACATGGCTGACCACTGGCACTGGGTATGCATGGGCCGTGAGGGCCTTGTTTATGGTACATTTGTAGTCTGCGCATATGCGGACCGAACCATTAGGCTTGACGGGTGTGACGATTGGGGTTTCCCAGGGGGCATTAGGCACCGGCTGCAGCACTCCTTGCTCCACGAGTCGGTCCAATTCCTCGTCTATACGGGGTTTCAGGGCGAACGGGACCCGGCGGGCCTTGAGCCTGACCGGTCGTACTGCGGTGTCAAGCTGTAGAGCAATGGGGGGGCCCCCGTATACTGTCCCAATTTCCCATCGAAAACCCCCGGAAATTCCTTGCATATGGTGTCCACGTCCACTTGTAAGCTGGTGTGTTTCACCCCGGTGACGGCTAGCCCCAGTGGTCCAAACCATGCCAATCCCAGTAAGCCAATGTAGGGGCCCTTGACCACAAGCAAGTCCAGTTGCCGCGTCCGCCCTCGGTATTGCACCCTGAAGGTCCCCACCCCCATTGTGGGGACCTTACGTTTCTGGAAGTCCCAGAGGGTGAATGGGGCCGGCCTGAGCTTGGGACCCCCAGTAGGACACAGTTTCCTTAAGGTCCTTGCCGAGATTATGGATAGAGTTGAACCCGTGTCAAGCTCCATGCGGCATTGGGCCCCCTCTATCTGTACCTCTACATAAATTTTCTCTACGTTGGGGTGGGGCAACTGGTATACCTGGAAGTCCGTGAGCTCCGTCGAGTTGCCTTGGTGCGTTTTGCCCCGGGACCTGGGGCTCTTGGATTGGTCATCTGATGCCTGGCGTCGGGTGGGCCGAGCCCGACACACCCGGGCGATGTGTCCCAATTTTCTGCACTGCCTGCACTCTGCGTTGCGGAAATGGCAGGTCCTCCTCTCGTGACTTTCTCCACAGCTTGCGCAGTTCCCTCCTTCTCGTCGAGGCAGCTGTGGTATGTGGGCTGCTTGAGTGCGCTGCTGTATTCGGTGCACCTCCTCCCGGTTGGATCCTGAGTCGTCGGTGAGGTCTTCGTGGTGGACCCTCGGTTGGGACGGCTGGCTCGGCCGTGCCTCTTGCGTCGACCTCTCGGCAGCTTCCATTGCCAGGGCCTCCTCCAGAGCGACCTGGAACGTTAGGTTCTTCTTAGCGTAGAGGCATCGTTGCAGCTTCTCATCCTTCAGGCCACCGACGAGGCGGTCACGAAGCATGTTCTCCAATTCTGAGAAGTTGCAGAACCGGGCGGCTTGGCGGAGAGAGGTCACAAACCCAGTTATGGTTTCCCCAGGGGCTTGCCACTTTGCGTAGAAGGCATTTTGACGAGCCACCACTGAGGGCTGTGGCGAAAAGTGCCCCTTCAGCTGTTCCATTATTGTTTTATATGGAACAGTAGCAACGTCTTCAGGCGCAAGGAGAGCCTGGGCGATTTCAAACATCTCCTCTCCGCAGACGCTGAAGAATATTGCTCTCTTCTTGGCGTCTTCTTCCTCGGTGACCCCTTTGGCTTCTAGGAGGAAGGTGAAACAGAAGGCGTACGCTTCCCAGTCTCCAGATGCTGGGTTGAACGGTGAGAAGCTGCTGTCGGTTCCCATTCTGAGTTCCTTGTGTCCCAGAGCTGAAGCCTGGATACACGGTGCGAGGCAGCGGTGCGGCAGGTGGCGGTGCTGCAGTGCTGTGTGTGACAGTCAGCTCAGCAGGATCCCATCCTCGTCGCCAGTGAAATATACTCAGAGTCGCAAAGTGATTTCATGCTCTTTATTCAGCTCATAGTGGTGAGGAGGAATGAATGAAAGTCCCCTCAAAGCATCTGCTTTATATACATTATTTACACAATGGGCTGCACATGATTGGCTAATTCCGGAATTCTACTGTAAGCCAATCAGGTTGTGGATTCACTTCTATCTGGAGCATGATTGGGTGGTTCTTGCCAACCAATCATACTGCTGCATTGTTCTAGGACCAATCAGACTGCTGCATTCTGAATCCTATTGTTCTAGGACCAATCAGACTGCTGCCTTTTGGATCCTATTGTTCTAGGACCAATCAGACTGCTGCAGTTTGGATCCTATTCAACTCAGTACATAACATGGCACAAGAAAGACTCAGGGGTTTTAAGCTTTGTCTATGAAAATGCACTTAGTGTTGACAAGTGCCCTTATGGTTGGGTGGGATGTGAGTTCATTTGATCTTAGTTCAAGGGCAGACATCGGAGAAACACATTTGTGGGTGTGTAAAGGATAAAAGATCAGCCTTTCCCTACAAAGCATCCCTTTCTAGCAGTAGTATAAATGGGTTAGTTGGCTCAGTTCTGCCGCAAGATGTAGCTGTGTTCTCTAATAGTGCCAATAAAGTCAAAAGGTTTTTAGGGAATATGGGAGATTGTGATCAATGCAAAGGACATGGAAGGGGTGCATTCCCTTTAGGGTTTTACAATATATTGCTTGAACTAAAAATAACCCATAATTGTATAGGTTGGTTAGTATGAACTTAAATATGCTGTAATTGCTTTTTACTGATGTGATTTTGATTTATTATACCCATTAGAGACACTTTCCTGTTCCCTTCTTTCATGTTTTTGCAAATTAGGCGCTGAAAGTAGAGTCACCGGCAGTTCAAATTTTGGCTGAGAGCAGTTTTGGCAAAAGCCCCACTTTTGGAGTGTCCAGATGATTTCATAATTTATGTAGGCAGACAGTGAAGCTATGTTTTTCCAGGTCCCTTTTAACCTGTCCTGGCTACTGATATGATTGTCCTTTGTAAGACTTAATCTATAATTTCTTACAGAGCAGTTCTTTAAATGCTCCTTCAGAATGATCCAGGAGGGGAGACACTTGGCAATTCTTCCTTTAAAAAATTGTGCCTTAAAAAAAATAATGCAATGCCAATGTTGCACGTGTGTGGGAATTACAGTATCTTGGCCTAGATGTCTTACAGGCTGTATCCCAAAGCAGAACATTCCTTAACTATCCTTAGTGCAAGAGATGTTTTCATACTGTCTAAAAGCCAACAGTCCCACTTTGAAGAGGGCATTGCCATCCAAAGCTGTTGTATCAGCAAAGTTGTTATGTGATCATTATGATCCATTTTGGAACAGCTCCAATTTCTGGACTGTCTTCAAAGGAAGCCTGATATAGATCTATTTACAATATTTGATCTACGCAAATATCAAAGGATTTATTCACAGCCGCAATCTCCTTGTCCTCAAGGATGTTGTTGTTGTTGATGATAATAATAATAATAATAAGCCTCCCATCTGACTGGGTTGCCTCTGGGTGGCTTCCAACAAAATATTAAAAGCTTCCCTGTACAGGGCTGCTTTCAGATTTCTTCTAAAAGTCAGATAGATGTTTATTTCCTTATTTCTGATGGGAGGGCATTCTGCAGGTTGGGCACAACTACTGAGATGGCCTTCTGCACAGTTCCCTGTAACCTCACGATGAGAGAACCACCAGAAGGCCATCAGAGCTGATCCTTAGTGTTAGGGCTGAATGCTATTGGTGGAGATGCTCCTTTGGGTATACAGGGCCGAAGCCGTATTGGGAGTCAATGTAGATCTTTTAGAACTGGTCTTATATGGTCCTGGCGGCCACTCTCAGTCACCAGTCTGGCAGCCGCATTCTGAATTAGCTGTAGTTTCAGAGTCATCTTCAAAGGTAGCCAGCCCCATGTAGAGTGCATTGCAATAGTCCAAGCGGGAGATAACAGGAGCATGTACCACTCTTGTGAGGCAGTACACAAGCAGACAGGGTCTCAGCCTGCGTACCAGATGGAGTTGGTAGACAGCTGCCCTGGACACAGAATTGACCTGTGCCTCCATGGACAGCTGTGAGTCAAAAATGACTCCCAGCTGCACACCTTGTCCTTTAGGGCACATTTACTCCATTGAGGAGCAGGGAACTCCCCACACCTGCCCGTTAATCAAATGGGTGAATTGAATATAGCTGAAAAGGGTACACCCAGCCAAAACAGTCTTGAAGCAGTAAAACCAGTTTATTGCAGTAAGCAAGATGGTGCATCTGCTCTGCCAAAAGAAGTATGGCACTCATTTCATAGTGGAAGAGTTGCCTTCTTAGGAAGAATGACTCATCAGTTGCCATTACATACTTTTCAACAGGGCATCACCTTATTAACTCTCATTCTATCCACTGCAGTATTCAGAGCTGATTCTGAACTGAGACTACTGCGTTCGGTTCGGCTGAGAATGACAAATAGAGCTGGTTGGTATCAGCATGTTGCTGACACTGGATGATCTAGCTTGCAGACAATCTCGCCCAGCGGTGTCGTATCAAGATTTCAAAAAGAAAAAAGAGGCTTATGAAACGTTAAATGCTAACAAATTCAGGTTCTTGAAGCACAGTACACTTCACGAGGTGCATGAATTGGCAAGCACACATGACACAAGAGCGGTGTGTGTAGACGGGTGAAGTCAGAGAGAAATGCAATGCAAAAAGAAGAGACTGTGACAATTACATGGAAGCACACCTGTCTTTTGTTTTCATCATTTCATTTCATCTCCCCTCACCTTATTCCTCCACATACCATCCTTACCATGTTTGCCAATGTAGATTACAATTTATGCATCTGATGAAGTGGACTGTGGCCCACAAAACTTTATACCATAACAAATTTGTTAGAGTCTAAGCTTCCACAAGAGTCTTCCTTTTTGCTGCAACAAACACATGAACCATCCTTATGGATAAAAATATGTAATAGTATTAGGAACAGAACATCCTGCTGGATTAAAAAAAACACCATGTATTCTATTTTTTGAAACTTCCAGCCTTGCTTTTTTCCTCCAGCTGGTCAGAACCTGAATAGCAGTAAGAGTTGGGAGTCCAGAAAGGACAGAGTAGAAAGGGAGTGCAGGATTGAGGGGAACACAGAGCCGTGGTCTAGTTCTCTGTGAAAGTGATAGAACTGTGGCATTGGTGGCTGGGAGACAGTTAGCCAACAGATTTCCCAGTTGTCTGTCATTGGTTTAATACAGATATGTCCCATTTCTCAGCTTAGCAATGCCTGAGGTGGCCAAGTAGAAAAGTTCCATAAAATAAATAAATTACGAAGACATTGCAAAATTGTAATTTAAACCAAAATAATTCTCTGTGAAACTCAAACAGTTAAAACACTATCTGTTGCTATTTAAATGTTTATCACACCACTGCCCCCAGAGTAAGGAAGCATGATGCAAGCTACATTTTCAAAAGGCACAATTGGCCTCATTTGCATGTAACACAAAGCCAAACTGTGGCTTAGTATGAACACAAGGGCTCTCAGAAAGAGCTTGCACCCTTTTTGCACTTTTCTGAGCTTTTTAGCTCAAGACAGGAGTGAAGCTAAGATTTGGTGAGTTGTCTGAATTCTGGATTGTGGTTAACCTCCTTAAGCATGAACCTGCAATCACAGGGCAGACCTTGAGTACAGGTCATGTTTAAGAAAAGAGATGTTAACTATCTTGGGTTTGGATGACACAATAAGCAAAACCATGGCCTAGCTGCTGTGCCATGTTGAGCTAAAAAGTCTGGGCAGCAGCAAAGCAGACGTGAGTCGCTCTCCGCAACCAGCATATTTGTGCAGTCCTGGTAAGCCATTGCTTAGGTCATGCAATCTAGGTCACTGTCGTCAAGCAGTCTTCTCAGCAACATGGGAAGCACTTTCCTTGAAATGTGTAACCCTGTCTTTGCATAATGTAACAGCCCACACCAGCAGTGATTATTCTAGGTTGTCCACTATTGATCCCCCTTACTGGTGGTGTGACGTTGCATCTTTATCAGAGGCCTGGAGAGGGCTGCTGGCTGCTGCCATTTCCAACCCAGAGTAGCTTGCTAGACTAATGTCTCCTATAAGGAACTGGAAGACTTGGATTCAAGGTCTCTGTCCCAAAGACAGTACAAGACAGGTGGGGAACCTGTTGTTCTCTGAGTTGCTAGGTCTATAAAAGGGTGCAACTGGGTAAACAAAATACTGAGGAACTTTAATATAGGTTTAGGGCCAGATTTTTAAAGATAATACAGAAGGTTCTTGTTTTGAAAAATGATGTTTTTCACCATTTCTTTCCAGTCTATCTAAGGTTGTATAGCTGCATTGCAAAAACAGTGAACTCCCATGTCAACACCTCTGTAAAAATGCTGTAGTCTTTAGTTGGCTGTCAAAATTGGGATGTTCTGGAAATTGAGAGCGTGCTGAGAGAAATAGAGTCTTTAGTAGATAATAACTCTAGTTATGTGTTCCTCAAGTTTGGTCAGCACTACTTTTGTACTCTTTCAACCCCAATCTTTCATTTGAAATTTTTATTAGTAAAACTGATGCTAATCTCTATTTGTCATTCATAAACATATTTCTGTACGCATGTGCGCACACACACACAATTAGGGAAGCAGAATGTATTTGTAAGGATGAGTTATATAGGTAGAAAAAGGGTAGATCATAATTCTATGGGAATAATACATACATTTTAGAAAACATATTGGCATTGGAAATAATGCAGTTGTAGTGCATCTTAAATGTCAAACTTACCAATTCCATTTTAGAATAGAACAAATATTGTATCAATGAGGACTCATGAAATACTGTGTTTTGAAATAGATTTCATTAACGTTTCCCACTGATAATTTATTCCTCCCTTTATGCTTCTACTCTCATACTTATAATGGATGGGGTATTTGCATATAAATAGATTTCAGTATTTGCTGAAGCAAAGACCTAATATGTTTCTTTTTTTCCATGGACATTGTTAAATAAGTGGAGATATTGCCATGATCAGCAGTTATGAATTGTAACAATTTTCTTGGTCAAAATACTTTAGAGTGCATCAACAGTCTTTGACATTTTTGAGTGGTATAAAGGGTTTAGATCTCAATTAAAATAATAGAACCATGAAAACATCTCTTTCAGTTCCTGTAGAGATGTTTTTGATATCACTCTTGGTTAAAAAAATCACTAAAACTTAATATAAGCTATTGAAAATGCTGATTGTGACCCTCAGGGAATCTGTTCTTAATTAGCTTTTTGTTCTTTTCCCTTCTGTGCTGCATGCCTTCTAAAAAGCATGCTAAGATTTTCAGAATATAAATGTCAATAATACTGTGAACATATTATTTAATTAAATAAACTTTTGTAGTATGAGAGCTGAGCTCCAGTCAGGGCTTTCCTGACTCCATTGTTTCACAGACCACTGTGCCCCCTGGAAGAAACACTCTACAGAGATGAGTAACTTTTTGAAGATGTGTGGGATAAGGCACGTAAAAGGTAAAGGACCCCTGGATGGTTAAGTTCAGTCAACAGCAACTATGGGGTTGCAACGCTCATCTTACTTTCAGGCCGAGGGAGCTGGCATTTGTCCACAGACAGCTTTCCGGTCGTGTGACCAGCATGACAAAACCGCTTCAGGTGCAATGGGACATCATGACGGAAACCAGAGCGCATGGAAATGCCATTTACCTTTCCGCCGCAGCAGTACCTTTTTGTCTACTTGCACTGGCATGCTTTTGAACTGCTAGGTTGGCAGGAGCTGGGACAGAGCAATGGGAGCTCATCCCGTCGTGGGGATTCGAACTGCTGACCTTCTGATTGGCAAGCCCAAGAGGCTCAGTGGTTTAGAACACAGCGCCACCTGTGTCCCTATGTGTGGGGTATGATGTGGATGACAGCAGCTTGAGAAGGCAATTGGGAGAAATCAGGGGTCCCCTTTGCTGAACTGGGAAGTGTTCTGCATGTTCTGCCTAGTGGAATGGATCTTCATTTCCCTCAGGCCCCATGGACCAGTTTAATATGTTGGCAAGCTCATCCCTCCCCCCCCAACCATCCCAGCTTGAACTCAAATCATGCTGCAGAGGAAAAATGTTTCTTGACAGGTGTGGTTTGAATCCATCCTGAGCCTGCGGTGGAACTTGTCCTAAGTTCAAGCTGGGCTGCAAAGGAAAAGTGTTCCTTTGTAGGCATGGGTTAAATGCAAACTGCAAAGGAACTCAGTGTTGACTTTAAGCCTCATTTTCAGCAAGGATCAACTGCCCTTTGCAGTTTCCAATCCCAGTAAAGCGTGAAGTCATTGCCAATCAGCTGATTAAGAGTTACTTCAAGCCCCACTTTGGGCATGGATCACCCACAACTCTGGAGTGTAGCTCGTATTTGGTGCCAATTTTAAAATGTGGTTAAGCCAAGCCTTGCCTGCCCAGGAAGAAGTGTGAATGCCGTTTAAGGTTCCCAGTTGTTTCTTGACAACTCTGTCATTAGCTGCCTGCTATCTGATGTTGTATACAAGACATCAGGTGTGGGGCAGGCAGGCATGGCTTGAGGAAACTGTTTCCTTGGTCAGTTTGGGACCCCTGTCAGGCCTGATTAACCCACACACTGGAGGCTCCTCGTGAATGCGTTGAGCATCTTTTCTTTTCAACTGCCATCAACATTCTGCAAGTCTAGAACCCCACAATTTTTTGCCAGGTAATTTTGAGTTTGTTTGTTTTTTTTTTTAAAATGTGTTCTCCCTCCCACTTTCAAACTTCTGTGTACCTAGAAAGTCCCCTGAATATCTAAAATCCTTTTGTTTATAGCCAAACTAACCCATGCAGGCAAATATGAACAAACACATGCCTGGTTTGGCCCTTAACGACTTAGATTTCAGTATTAGAGGAAATAATTTAGAACTGGTGGATTTATAACGAGATCATAGTATTATAACAATAATTCAACTCAGAGTAGACCCAAAACCATTTAAGTTCAGTATTGGAGGAAATAATTTAGAACTGATGAATTTATAATGAGAACATAGTATTATAACAACAATCCAACTCAGAGCAGACCCTAGTAATGGACTTAGGCTCATTAATTTCAGTGGGGTTGTTCTGAGTAGGACTTAGCTGAATACCACACATAGAACATTGCAATCTTGCACAATGTTGTTTTGCAAGTTTTTCCTATTAATTGCCGTGAGACTTCATAGCAATAAATACATGCAGATTAGCTACTTTTTGCCTGATTTCAGTGAGCTTACCCTTCGGCATTCCTGTCAGAGGGTCTTAGAGTGCTTTTAAAGCAGGGTGCTTTAAAAAGGCTGTGAGTAGTAGTGGATGTTATCCTTTTGGGAATTGCTCTATTTTTCATAATAAGCATATGTTTCAATCTTGCACCGCTGGGGGGAACCAAAACAACAGAGGACTTTCTTACTGATATACAGGGCTCATTATCTTTCTGCTAATAATAGATGATGATAGAGCAGATATATAAATCGGCATACTTTCAAAATATAAATGGTAAATCATTTTCTATCTGGGAGAAGAATGATTACCTAACTGGTGTGTATGAATGTATGCTTCCTTCCCTCTAACCAGCAGAGGTCACTCAGTGTAAAGTGAACGATTAGCTTCCAGGTTCTAAGGGAAGCTGTAAATATTGCTAGCCTATGGAAGCCATGTGAAGAAAACTCTTTGAAGGTATATGGTAAAAACAATAAAAAAAATCGTATGGCATCTTAGAGCTAGAAAATCTTATTATTACATAAGCTTTCATGGGCTAGGGGCCATCTGATGCATAAAGCGTAATCCTTAGTTGCAGATTTGTGCACATAGTTGCAAGGAAGGTGCATGTGGAATTGGATGCATTGGGTCTCGATCAGAGAGTGATTAAATACAAGAAGCACAGATAGTAACAATTCAGTTAGAGCTGGAATGTATGCAAAATAATGAAAGTCGTTCGTTATTCATTTCACAATCGGGGAATAAACAGTGCTTGACTCCAAAGAGACTTTAGTTGCAATAGAAAGCAACGAGCCCCCCTTCTGTAATTTCCCCTTCCAGTTGTGTCCACCGCATGATATTGATGAGGGTTCACCTTATATGTATTTTGGTAAGTGTATGGTGGGAGCAGGGAAGTTCTACAGTCTAAGTGAAATTCTGCTCATGGTTCTTTCAACAAAAACCATTACAATGATAATTCAGGATTGTATATGGTTTCTGAATTGCCTGGGTTTTCTCTTCTTAAGTCAATAGTAGAAATTATAGGAAAATGAAGTTTTTAAGACAGAACAGGGACTTTATCGAATATATTAGCACCAATACATCTTTTTTTGAGTTGGCTCAATCCAGAAAAAGTAACAGCCCAAGCCAATGCATCTTTAATCAGAAGGAAGTTCCGTTTTGTGCTACTGGTCTTAAAGGTAAAGGTAAAGGTACCCCTGACCGTTAGGTCCAGTCACGGACAACTCTGGGGTTGCAGCGCTCATCTCGCGTACAGCTTCCGGGTCATGTGGCCAGCATGGCTAAGCCACTTCTGGCAAACCAGAACAGCCACAGAAACGCCGTTTACCTTCCCGCCGGAGCAGTACCTATTTATCTACTTGCACTTCAACATGCTTTCAAACTGCTAGGTTGGCAGGAGCAGGGACCGAGCAACGGGAGCTCACCCTGTTGCGGGGATTCGAACTGCCAACGTTCTGATCGGCAAGCCCTAGGCTCAGTGCTTTAGACTACAGCACAATGAAGAGTCTTATAGACCCTTAAATACAAGCACATTTATGTTAGATCCTCTTTCGTAAGTATGTTTAGAATTGCTGCCTTAGTTGTACTTAAAACCTTTTGAACCAAGTTAGTCATTATTAATGCAAGTACCTTTTGAACCAAGTTAGTCATTATTAATGCAAGTACTGTTAATTTTAGTGGCATTTTTGTATGAATATTTTTCTCTAGTGAATATTTTTCTCTAGTGTATGAAGATTTTTCTCTAGTGAGTATATTCTCACAGAATTAGGAGACAGCGAGCAAATCTAGATTTATCATTATGCTAAATTTGTTGTTCATTAGCAGCCTATCTTCTCATTAATAGCAAGCATTCTACAGAAATTTCAGAATGCACAAGAAGTATATATTTCATTAAAAAGAGGTGCAATCCTTTCATTCTAAGTTCACTAAAATATGAATATCATCACACTATGCTGTAGTGTAATAATTATCTGGGATTGTCTTTCTCTGAAGTGTGTGTCTCATTTCAATCTTGGAACAGAAAACTGGAGGTTTTCAAGTTCAGGATTGCCAGTGAATTTCCATGTAAAACTACCCATGTAAAACTGTACTAATATATATCTCAAATTCTGTGTTGAGTTTTTAAGGCAGTACTAAAGTAAGATTCTGATAAAAGAAAGTATATGACTATAAATATTACTGAGAAACAATGATTACAAAACACTTTTTTATCATTTCTAAAAACAGTACTGCCCCACGTATAGCATTGTTGAAAGTTATCTGATGGTATGAGTGTAGAACTGGAGCAATCCTTTACTTTTCAGCACCACTAGATGTCTGTATTTAATAAGGTTTGCATTTTGAGTGCATTGTTAAGGAAAGGCATATTCAGCTTTATGCTAAGTAATCCTGATTTCAGGTGTAGGAGCAATCATACATCGGGTATATAAGAGTATTAATAGGCTGCAAAGGGCCTGAGATGGTGAATAGTTCGAAGTCTGATAAGAATTATCCAGATAATCAAGGTGCAATAAAACACTTTTTTTATCTTAGAAGAAATAATTATAGAGATGTTTGCATTTGAGATATTATTTCTTATTTTACTGTAAACTCAGAGAGTTTTGCCACAGTCGTGAGTTCTGTGTATTTTGCGGCTTCCCATTTTCAGTGAAGAAAATACTTGCTTCTTACATGGACCATTCCCACTTCTTCAAGGAATGAAGAGTGGGTGATGAAATCAGGGAAGGGTTTTCTCTCTTATCTTAAGGTTTCTAAGCAGTAAATCCTTCTGTTTAGTTCTAATTGTACCTCTGGTTTGCTGCTAGACTGAACTGTGTAACTCTGAACCACGACCTCCTACAGCTTGGAGTCTCCATTACTCGTGATTCACAGAATATTTTCCTCTTCTCACAGCAGGTGTTCACTACCATGCACCTCTCTTGTAGTTTTCTCTGTTTTCCAAACTGGAGTCAGGATACAGAAGAACCAGGAGCACAGAGAAATATGTATACTGTATATTGCTTTAGATTACACTGACACATGTTGTTTTATCCCAGATGGCTCAAAGTAGCATGTATCTATCTATCTGCACATTGTGTATAAAATATTGCTATTATGAACTATTGAAAGCAAGAAAGTGCAACAGTTTTGTGTATTTTTAGAGGTTGCCTGACTACTATTTAACTTCATAAACTATAATTCTGGCTGTCAAATGTGCACAGTCTACATGACTTCCATTCAGTTGCTGGTGGACCACTTCATTCGTGTGGTGTCACATATAGAAATTTAAATTTAAAGCAAACAGGAGGGTTAGAATTATATTTTAAACAAGAAATATAAATGTCAAGATTTTAAACCTGTAGTTTGCATAATGAAACATTGGAGATTGTGAGCCCATGTGCTAAACCGTCTCCTTGGAGCCTCCCCCCGCAACAAGAAAGAGACTAGGCACCAAGGTATGGGTTCAAATTAGGACACAACTTTATTGAACTTCAGATGTAGGAAGCTTGGCCCTTGCCTTGGAAGGTATCCATCTCAGCCCACCGAGGCTGAGGATGTACAGGGTCCATCAGATGCCTTGTGAGGAAACTGCAAAGCTTGAACTTACACAGCGTGCCCACGCACTGCACCTAAGTTGGGAGTTTGACCTACTTGCTGCCGCGCTAGGGCCAGTGACTCCCGCAATCACCCTTTAATGGGCCCTGCCAATGCCGCCACATGGGGTTGCATTATATGCTCTCCCCCAAAACTCGAAGATAGACTAAAGGATAGGCCCCAAACCTGCCAAAGTTTACATGGAAAGAGTTGGTTTCGGAGCTTAAAATTAATATGCAGTAGGTTAAAGGGCGCAAGGAGATAGGATAATATCATAAAAAAACCAAATAACAAACATAAGCAGCTGTTAACGCAACAAAAAAATTAACAGTATATAAAGAAGATCGCACATGGGTGGAGGGAAGCAATGGGTTCTGGAGGGAGGGAGGTGAGGGAATTAATTGAAAAATTGTTTAAGATATATATGAGATCTAAGAGGTTAAGAATAAGGAACTAAAAGAAGGATACAAACATCAAGGAATACTAAAATAAGGGAATCTGAGAAGAGATCTGTATAAATGTAAACATGAGACTTAAGGTTTCATTATATACTTCTTTTTTTGGGATGTGAAGTCTTCTTAAGTAAAGATTGTACATTAAATGAATAAAGCAATAAAAAACCCCACCCAAGTTGTGATGAATTGCTACGGGGAAGGCAATTCCCCAATGCAGGGAAAATTCCTTCCCGGTTCTGAATACAGCAACCATCTTATTACCATAGCAGCACCCGCTGACCTGGAGCGCAAAAGGTTAAGCTGCAAAAGAAAAAAAAGGTGACAAAAAAGCCGAATTTATTATTTAGGGAGGATCGGGTGGGTGATCCTGAAAAAGAAGGAAGAGGAATGAGCATTGGCCGAAGGATCGGCCCCAGTACCTGTCCCTGGCCACACCCCTGCCCGCGGGCCATTGGCCTGTTTGTACAGAACTGATTGGCTGCCTCTCATGTTAATCATGCCACTGACTTCCTCATTCTCAAAGCAAAATTGTGCAGAGCACTGATTGGCTGGTCCCTGTATCAGTCAGAAAGTCGCTTCTCCTGTTCCTTCGTGAGAACAAATTTCAAAGTGGTTTATAAAAAAGGAGAGAGCACCAAACAAAAATTTAACCAGCATGTTCTTTGAAAATAAAGCATAAAACAAAGTGGTGAGCTTGTCTAAAATCTGTGGGAATGGTTGAGCAATCAGGAAAAGGCAACCAGAACTCACTCTGTATAGTTGTCTACCGGTATGTTGCTACAGGAGTGAAGGCAGGGGAGACAAAGTTGGACCTGCAGTGCCTCCCACTACCACTCGCCCCCTCCCAGGCATAGAAGCCAACTCCTAGGGGCTGAGGTCATAAATATTGGAGGGGCTGCTCCCCCAAATTAATGGGCATTGCCATTCAAATGTGTGCTTGCACCGTGTCTTTTGATCAGTTATGCTGGGTGGGGCTTACTTGCCTCCCCCCCAGTATTTTATTCAAGTTGGTTCCCCTGCTCCCAGGTACACCTATAGTCAACCTTATATACATACGTGGTGTCAATAAGAGCTAGGTAGTTTAGAGATAAGAAACCTTTGCACGGCAGCATAGCATTAGAATGTCAGATACAAGTTTAGATTTATGTTAATGTTTGCCATTATAAAAGTCTGTTTTAGTTGATTCTAACTTCTGACAAATTAATTGCATGGGCTGCTATTTTCCATGCCTGGGGTTTGCCTCAGGCTGTGTTTTTTTTAAAGCATCCACAACTGAAAGCATCCTCTAGTGTTTATACATTTGGAGTACATTAAAGATGTGATGTAATATTTTCTAGTCCATGGGTATGCAAACTAAGGTCTGGGGGCCGGATGCGGCCCAATGGCCTTCTCAATCCGGCCCGTGGACGGTCTGGGAATCAGTGTGTTTTTACATGAGTAGAATGTGTCCTTTTATTTAAAATGCATCTCTGGGTTATTTGTGGGGCCTGCTTGGTGTTTTTTCATGAGTAGAATGTGTGCTTTTATTTAAAATGCATCTCTGGTTTATTTGTGGGGCATAGGAATTTGTTCATTCTCCCCCCCCCATATAGTCCCCTAAGGTCTGAAGGACAGTGGACCAGCCCCCTGTTGAAAAAGTTTGCTGACCCCTGTTCTTTGGGCTAACCAGGATGGCAGTGGGGGGAGAGAATAATTCCATGAAGTTATAAATCTCTACTAACAAAAAAACCATTTTGCACATGATCAGGTTGATGTTCCATTATAAGTCTGTATGCCCAAGGGAGGGTACAGTGAATTTCGCCCTTAGCACTTTTTCTCATATGCCAAGGATCCAGTATAACATAGGTGCAGAAATAGGAAACTCAGAGATTTTGCTCTTATTGCTTTCCTGTTTAATCAGAAATCTACTGAGACAAACTCAGCTAATCAGGAGTGAGAACTGATGAAAAAGAAGCTAGACTAAGAAGGGGTGAAGTGTTGGAGATACCCTTTACCTACTACAGACATGCTATTAATAAAAAAAGTGCAATATTTCAAAGTCTTTGAGTTCAGCTGAGTTCTGGGAAGTTGCAACAGTTTCAGTGTGCAATGTCCCTTTTATGATTGTGAAGTGGAAAGGTAACCACAAGATGATTCTCTTAAACCAAATTCAGAACTCTTGTGTATAACTTCCTCTGCTTGGCACAAATAGCTGATGGAAACATTACTTGCACTGGGAGAAAGGCAGGATATAAATGAAACAAATAAAGTGAACAAAACAGCACAAATTATTCTTTATTAGCTTGACCAGACCTGCCACGATATATGTGCATTGCCTGTTTCTGGTTGCTGTTGTCACTGCTGCACTGAAACAAAGCCCACACAGCCATGTGTGCAGCTCTGTTGCTCCTAGGGAAAGCAGTTGCCAAAGGTGTCTGCTATCTGGAAGTCATGGTTTCACATACAATGGATTTTTAAAAAGCCCCCAAACACACAATCCCTCTGTTCTACTTAGTCCACAAATCTTTCCTGCCCTCTCACTTTTCTTGAGAATCCTAGATTAAGCACTGAAATCTTCCACCACTTTTGATTTATCATAATCATAGCTATCTGCATAAAATATGTGTTCTGATGACTAGTGGTAGAGGAATATCTGTAGCTCTGTCCATTTCAGTTGTGCATTCTAGAAGCCTAAAAGAAAATTTGCATCCAATATTGTGTGACAGGTTTCTGGTATCTGACACTAAGTGACTGTGAATCAAAATAATTAATGGTTGCTCAGGATGTCTTCAGTATGACTGACAAATTTCAGTAGCAAATTAGAATCTTAGTAGCCATTTTAGTCCCTCAGAGCAGCAAGGCGGGGGGGATCAAGAAAAATGGTACTTTTTATTAGCTTAACTGATCTGTACAAGCTACTGGACTCCTGCAAATCCCTTATCCATATAAGCTACGCATGCATGTCCAGTCATGTTTTGAGTGCGCTTACTAAATGTCCTGGACTCCTTTATATTAGCATGCTAGCCACACTCATGTAAGCCATAGATCACTGGCATGCGAAACTAATGTGTGAATGGGCTAGCATGTATGGTAAGTACCCTTAAATATCACAGGGCATAAGTGGAAAATATACACAAGGGTCTCCATCCTGTAGAAATCAGGTTATTCGAAATAACTGATGATATTGCTTTTTGAAAAAGAACCAAATATACTTTTTTCAGTTAAACCAAGCTCTTTAGTTGTTCACCCTTCAGAATTATATTTAGGTTTGAGTACCTTAATTTTCTTTTAACACAGGGAAAGGGATTTGTATACATTCAGAGGGGGAGAGTGAAGTGGGAATGGCGCATCAGACATTAAAATTTTGTCCTTCATCTTTAATGTAGCATCATCGTTTCCTCCACCCCCACTATCATTCATATTTAGTGTAAGGGCTACCTGGAGATTACCTGCAGAATATCACTTCCACAAGGCCAGCACTGCTCTCTACATAAAATGTCTCCAAGCATTCTTTTATGGAGTTAACCTAGAGTGACTTAGAGCCAAACATGATTTCAGAGCAGCTCTGCGGCAAGCGCTTCTTTCTTGAAAACTCAGCATGTTAGATCTTACCTTCCTTTCACAGATTGTCGCGAATACTCCACCGAGTCCTATTAACCTAAATGTTTTACTTATCCAGCATTTATGGAGTAGTGTTCTAGAAAGCAAGCTTTTAACTCCACTTTGTTGATTTTGCCTCCTCAATTAATGACACAAATAGTCTCACAAATGCTCTCTCAAACTCCTTTTTTTTATCACCTTGCAAGACTTTTGGGATGTATAAGGTTATTATTTACATACAGTGGTACCTTGGGTTAAGTACTTAATTCGTTCCGGAGGTCCGTTCTTAACCTGAAACTGTTCTTAACCTGAAGCACCACTTTAGCTAATGGGGCCTCCTGCTGCCGCCGTGCCGCCGGAGCACGATTTCTGTTCTCATCCTGAAGCAAAGTTCTTAACCTGAGGTACTATTTCTGAGTTAGCGGAGTCTGTAACCTAAAGTGTATGTAACCTGAAGCGTATGTAACCCAAGGTACCATTGTATAAGGTTAATATTTTACTGATATTTATGAATAGCCCTTCATTGTTGGTGATAAACTATAGAAAATGTTTTAACCAGTGGTGCTTATCAGTATCTACTAAGGATATTTGCTATTTGGAAGTGACAGCTAAATAAACATTTGAGGCACAATATAGAGTGAACTTCTTTTGCACAAACCCCACAGAATGTTCTGCGCATGAGTTTTCTATAGAATCTAGTTAGCTACAATGGAAAAAGAATGTTGGTCTGGTGGGTCTTTGGACTGATTCAGCAGAATTGTTCTTATGTTCTTATGAATGGGCCTTCACAAAACCGTGCTATTAGTTGCATTATTTTTAGTGTGGATCGAACTTTAAGCAAAGATTTCCATGGGTTTGGAAAATACCCAGGCAGTAAATACTGAAAACCTATTGGAATTCCTTCTACTTATCTTCCATAATATTCAGCATTTGAGTTCTACATGCTGGAAAAAAAGAACTGTTCCATATTCAGCTTACATTTTAAACTGCCTGAAGCAAAAACAAAACTGAGGAAAGTAAATGTACTCTTGGCAGGCCAGCAGCCAATTTCATCCTACAGCTTTTTTGCCTTGTTTTTTCAAGAAATTGTGGGTGTGGGTGTGGTTGTGTGAGAGAGACAGAGAGATGGAGAGGGTGGTGTGTGGGTGGTATACAGTACATAGTTTTAAAATAGCTTGAATATTCTGGTTTCATTTATTTTTGTGGGTGAATGCATGCACTTGTCTTTCTTTCCCTATCCATGAAGAGTTCAAAGCATTCTGCAGTAGCAGCATACACAGAAGGGGCTGTGTATATGACATGAGAGATGATCTCATCCAACTGCAGCAAAAACAAAGAAGTGAATTGTGGCATGACTCCGCCTTTTAAAATGGTGCAAGTCTCTGCTGCACCTGATGAAGTAGACCTTCCTCAGCCTGGTGTCCACCAGGTATTGTTGGACTAATGCTCTTGGGAATGGTTGGCCAACAACTTTTGGAGGGCACCGGGTTGGGGAAGACTAGAGTAGACTCTTCACAAAAGCTTATGTCATAATAAATTGGTTGCAGACCTCTTTGCCTCATGTAAATTCAGAATGGCAGATGTGTAACTCAGAATTTTCTCAGGACAATAACTGGAAGAAGCAGTCGGGAAAAGCTATGCCCATATTTCTCTTTATTTTGCAGGGGGAAAGTCTAAATATAACCATGTGTGTCTCATTCAGAGCCAATGAGAAGCACATATATTTTGTATTCAGGTTCTGGCATGCCACATAGGAGCTGGTAACAGGAACTGGTAACAGGTGCAATTTTTGGACACAGCTTTTAATTTAAGTTGCATTTATATAGTGTCACAAATCACTTCATGAAAAGGCTTGTGTATTTTTGTTACACCGTTTTGCATGTTCGTCATGTTGAAGCCTTTATGCACACATGTGTACATCATTTTCCAAGCCCTGGGGCTAGTTGGCTTGTGTATGACCCTAATCTGAAAGGTCATTTATATCAAAATGTGTTGAAGGCAGAGTGCAAGAGGATAATTGCAACACAGACACACTACAAACACCCCTCTTGACTGCCTCATTGCTCCCTTGTTACTTCAGAGTAGAATACCATGTGACTACATTACTCAAGAGCCACTTGACACTTGCTGTGGAATAAATAAGGTCACTTTAACATCACCTTGTAAATGTCCATTATTGTTAACTGGTTCTTATATATTACAATAATAGCTTCATGTGTGTGGCGCACGCACACCCCTCAACACACACACACACACACAGAAACATCAGACCAATGACACTTGTGCACATTAAAATTAGCTAATTTTATGGAGCACAATCTTTTGTTGGCAAGATGCCACCTTTATCCAAGAATGATTGACATATAAAGGAAAAGCATAGGACCCAGTGAGATGACTTTAACTGCAAGGGGAGATTGCTCTCATCCACTTCCATGCAGTTTCATTTCTCCTCAGTACACCAGTCATAGAGTCACCCCAGCCACCATTATGTGGTTTCTCTCTTTTTCTTCTATCTTCAGCTTCTTCCTCCACGGCTCCTCACTCTGCCTCCTTAAAATGAACCAGATTAACCATGCACACATAGTACACCAGAACCACCAAGATCCATCGCACTGTATGATCTACCCCTCCGGCCTTAACAGTGAATGGCTGCTGATATGGCAAAGCCCTGTGATGTCGCTGGTGTCAGGATTCTTCTGGACCTAATAACCTTCCTCTCCATTCAGTGCATATCTCTTGCAACTGATGAGGTCAGCCCTTGACTGTGGAAGCTCACACTACAATAAATTAATCTCTCAGGTGCCAAAAGTCTCTCTATTTTTCTCTGTTCCTTAAAAAAAAAAATCAAATCCAAATGGAAACAGCTTGTTATTAGTTGTTATTGGCCTTTATTGGCATAAGCGGAAACACCTAACAGCTTAGAACAGCACCTTTTGTTTTCATAGTTACAGATTCGTGCTATGCCCTTTACACCTTCAATTCCAGACTCAGTTTTAAACATCCACTTTTTATAAGCTCACAACAGGAGCCAGCAGTAAAGTAGGTAGCAACTGAATGATACAGGACCCACAAATGTGCCTTCTACTGCAAAGAAAATGTGTGTTTGATTTTTAAAGCTCCATTTTGTGATGCAATCATTTTCCAGCCTTCCTTGACTGTACTGAAAATGTTCCCACCGAGGGGCCAGCAGCATAGATTTTCACTTTAAATTACCCGTTGCTCTTGTTCTGTGCTGCCTTTGCCCTGTAGCATTGGTTGACATTTCATAGAGAGTGAACCCGCATAGGGCCAGAAAGTATATAATTATAAGAATCACCTTCTCTTGATTTTCCCATTACGTAGCAATCACAACAGAGGCAGGCTTTTTGTAGGTGCTTGCTGTGGAATGAAAAAGTTTTATTCTTTGTTGACCTGTGATTAAAATGTGGCATTTTGGTAAATAAATAGCAGATAGCTTTTGCATAATTCAGTTCTCAACTGGTGCTAAAAGAAGCTGGTAATGCAAGTCTTTGACCTGTATCACATAAGCAGCAGCATAGGTATAATGGAAACTATGTCCTAGGATGGTGTTACAAAATGAATGTTTCCAGAGTTAAATGTACAGAAGCAGATTCTTTTTAAGGAATGTAACAAGATGATGGGCATCAGATTGCCCTGTATGTGGATGTTTGTTTTATCCTACACCATCTAAATGATTTATATTATAAAAATATTAAAGCACGAGGCATGGCTAGATTAGGCTTTCTTGTCTTCCTCACCTGTCCCTTTTAATTTAAACTCCATGTCACATTTGAACCCATCTTGGTTGGGGTATGGGATGCCCAAGAATTGTGATATTTTGTGTTTGTCCTGGCTGTGGGCTAAACTCAAACAGGAAGTTTTTGTGCAGGGAACCTCCATGATGTACTTAAGCAAGGAAACAGACCGTGTTACAGCCGGAGCCTGAAATGAGATGGCTTAAGAAGTAGGGTGACAGCTCACCCACAAAGAATTCTACCTATGAGAACTATCATATTCTGCAAGAGTTTCCTGCCTTTGTAATGGGTTCAAAATTGGGATTCCCAGGAAGGAAAACTTCCTGGCAGTTGCACACAAAGAATACCCTTGTTGCCAAGACAAAGTCTCAGCATGAACTGGAAGACTTCTAGGGAACTGAGAACTAGCCTCTGTAGACCAGGGATGGAGAACTTTCCCCCTCCAGGTGTTGTTGGCATCCAACTCCCATCAGCCCCAACCAGCAAAGCCAACAATCAGAGATGATGGGAATTGCAGTTAAGCTGCATCTGGAGTGCCATAGGTCCCCATCCCAGATGTAGACACAGTCACTTCAGAGCCCTATAACCCTTTCTTGTTCAGACAACACTCTGCTCTGCTTCTCCAGCTGCTTACTGCAAAGGACAAAACAGCATGTGGATCTATGGGATCCTAGTTATAGCTGCAGCAGGTCCTGATGTCCCTTCCATGAATGAAAGAACCATCCAAAGCCACCAACAAATAGAGGCCAAAGTGTAGAAGGATGGGGAGTATTTCTGTTCAAGCTTAGCTTGGCACAATAGCCAGGACTGAAACAAGACACTTTTCTGATTTTGTATATAAACCTAAAGTGGAGATACTTGAGGAGTTTGATCTTTATGGATTCTGATGCAGATTAACCCCATCTGTTTCCCTTGGACTAATGTGCAGATTGGAACATGATGTTTGAGTTTTCAGACCAAAAAGTTGCAAAATGCATATTTGGAGATAAAATACATTTCAATATGTGTGCCTTTGAGTGAAGCATTTGTGTGAGGTTTTTTAAAATGAGATCAGTATGGAAATGGAACAGATTTATGAGTGAATTCATATGAAAGTCATATGAACCAGAGAGAGACTGATTTGTCTTGTCCTTAAAATAAAATGCGTTGCTGAGATTCTGTTGCCTTACCCCAATGAGGAGTTTTGAGGCTAAACTACTATGAGTTCCTCATAGGAAAGGTGGAATATACATTTAATAAGTACAAGTTGGTGAGGCACAATTTCCTGAAGTCATGGCACGTTTTTGTCATTGTTAACTGTTGACACATTATGCACTTTGCTGCATTATTTGATCCCCATCGTATAGTTTTGAAAAATGAAAAAGCTCCTTGCTCAGAAAAGTACTTTTTATTCTTTTTGAGCAAGAGATTTTTACAAACACCTACCTCATAAAAGAGCAATTTATTCTTATCCCACAATTACTACTTGACCTGGATAGAGTTTTTTTCTAGCAGTGCCTAAGAATTTCCTGAAGGCATGTGATGTTGCATTGTTAAACCCAAACATGTCTCAGACTGGCCATGCCCTGGGTAGGAGAGTCCTAGGATCCACTGTGTAATTTGTTGGGAGCTTCCCCAAAGGAAGTGTCAGATATAAGTGTAACAAGCAAATAAACACATTTGTTGTTTAGTCGTTTAGTTGTTTCCGACTCTTCGTGACCCCATGGACCAGAGCACGCCAGGCACTCCTGTCTTCCACTGCCTCCTGCAGTTTGGTCAAACTTATGTTTGTAGCTTCGAGAACACTGTCCAACCATCTCGTCCTCTGTCATCCCCTTCTCCTTGTGCCCTCCATCTTTCCCAACATCAGGGTCTTTTCCAGGGAGTCTTCTTTTCTCATGAGGTGGCCAAAGTATTGGAGCCTCAGCTTCACGATCTGTCGTTCCAGTGAGCACGCAGGGCTGATTTCCTTCAGAATGGATAGGTTTGATCTTCTTGCAGTCCATGGGACTCTCAAGAGTCTCCTCCAGCACCATGATTCATATAATTCATATCAATAAATACATACATATTTATAAATACATATCATTCTGCAAACAATTGTAATTGATATGTAATTGATACATATCATATCAATAAATACATATCATTCTGCAAACAAATAATCTGGGACACTAGTAATATTTTCATTCACCAAACATTGGAGATATTATGTTAATAACATGATAGACTGTGGTAATGATGTGATTTATTTTATTGGTACATTTTTATGGAACTCTGAGATTCTGATGGTAATCTCTCACTTTTCTGTCATGACCTGTGGTTTTGACAGGAAAGCTGCCTTCAACGCAAATGCAAACAAGTCTCTACAAAAAAATCATAAAAATTAATTCATCTCATTCTCAATTCTCATTTTAGGACCAGGGGCATACAGCCCAGAAACAAGCAGCTTAAGGTTGAAATCACCTTCCTATGTTGCGGTATACGTTTCCCAGGTGGAACGTTTTAAAGAAGCAAAAGATGACACTCCTGGACCCGGGACGTATGAGGTATGTTAATTGGGCCTTCACCAGTAATCTTACATCAAAAACATGTAGGTACATAACAACCTGCTATGATGCTGTTGTAGTTGAGACATTTAAATAGCGGGAAAGCAAAAGATTGGTGCTTTCAGTTGACAATAAGACAGAGAAATACAAACACGGCTTTGGTTCCTGGCTGCAGCATATGTAGGGGGCAGAATTCAATTTGATGGAACTGCCATAACTGTTTTGTGATTGACATAAACGGGATAGTTCATATGACTTAATCTGGTTTTGTGCAAGTTTTGTATAGGTAATCCATTTTATGGATTTATAGAATTCTCTGCACAAAGAAACTAGCTTGGCAAATTCAGCTTTTGGATGATGTCAGGTTCTTTTTCCAGAAGGCACTTACTCTTCTAGAGTTGCCTGAAGATGACTGAAGTGTCATCTTCTGAGTCCTGAAGTTGTATGGTTTTTGCTTTGAGTGTGTTTGGTTTGATGGCTGTTAGCAATGAATTGCTGTATTGTATATGGCAGGAATGGGGAACCTGTGGTCCTCCAGATATTGTTAGACTGCAACTCCCAGCCATCCTGGCCACTGGTCAGGGAAGATGGGACTTGTAGTTCAACAACCTCTGTAGGGCCATGGGTTTCCCATTCAAGGTATATAGTATCATTTGGGGGTGGGGTTAGGCCATTTTATGGACTTTGACCAAGAAGCAGGATAGACATCTAAGTAATAAATAATAGTTTTATTTAAAATTAAGGCAGACGTAGCAGCCTTTGCACCAAAGAGGGAACTGTGTAGCCAAATTTATAACTACAACTTAAGAAAATTCAGAAAATCTTGAGCTTTGAGGCGGTGAACTGAAATCTCACTGCCCCGTGACTTGACAAACAATTCATACAACCTAAAGCACATGTACAAATTGCCAGGTGTTGACTTTTCTACATCACCTGCTGCCTGTCATTTGAATCTGCACACATATGCATTAGTCGGCTGCACTTGAAATGGCTTTTTATTGGGGCTTGTCATACTTAGATTGCCCTTTTCCAAAATCTGCAAATATAAGAATATAATGAAATGTCCCTGAGGGTTCATTTTTCTTCTAGTTCATGAATTTCACCCGCATAATTGAAACACATACATATGAAGCAAGTTGTTCTTGCCCAGTGCTCTCTTTTCTGACTACAGCAGCTTTCCTAGTTCTCAGCCAGGGAAAGATCATCCCCAGCCCTGTTGTCTGATATCCTTTAATTAAAGGTAAAGGTAAAGGGACCCCTGACCATTAGGTCCAGTCGTGACCGACTCTGGGGTTGTGGTGCTCATCTCGCTTTATTGGCCGAGGGAGCCAGCGTACAGCTTCTGCGTCATGTGGCCAGCATGACTAAGCCTCTTCTGGCGAACCAGAGCAGCTCACGGAAACGCCGTTTACCTTCCCGCCAGAGCGGTACCTATTTATCTACTTGCACTTTGACGTGCTTTTGAACTGCTAGGTTGGCAGGAGCAGGGACCGAGCAACAGGAGCTCATCCCGTTGCAGGGATTTGAACCGCCGACCTTCTGATCGGCAAGTCCTAGGCTCTGTGGTTTAACCCACAGCACCACCAGTGCCCCATCCTTTAATTAGAGACACATAAAACTAAATCGGGTACCTTCTGTATGCAAAGCTCATGATATCCCACCTGAATGGTGTCTCCTCCCTGTTGAGGATCAGTGATCAATTAATAATATAAATAAAGACCACCTCTAACAGCTCAGGCAGGGAGGTTTTGGGCTGTGGAGTGGGCAGCACAAGATCCATTGTTCTGTCTCTCTGGCTCAACACCAGGTAGAATCCCTCACACAAATCCCTAAACATATCTATGAGTGAGAGCAAACTGACCCTTCCTTGGTGTTGTAGCACAGCTCACTTTGGCAGCACATATACCAAAATTGGAACGATACAGAGATTAGCATGGTTCCTAGAGCCCAGGCAGACTCAACTAGGTTATGTTTGGCCCACATAGCTCACCTGCGATCAAACTGTGAATCAGAGATATTTGATTGTGATGGGTGCATTACCTGAAACCTGGGCAGGTGAGCTAAGTGAACCAAACTTAACACAGTTGAGTCTGCTCAGGTACTTGGTGCATCCTAGAAGGGAGGAAGATCTCTAGAGCACAGAAATTTTCATAGGGATTATGAAATTTATTTATTTTTTTCTTTTTCACAACTGTATCTTAAGCTCACTTCATATCTAAAGGGCACATTATCAGGACTGTCATCCAAAAAGAGTGTGTGACAAGGCTAAGGAATCCTCTTCTCAGAGCGGCTAAACTCCTTTAATCATCTCAAAACACAAAAGGACCCTAATGTGCTAGTGGCTGTAGGAAAAATGAGAAAAACAGTGTGTGCACAGAAATGCTTTTTTCTTTTTCTTTTTTTGTGCCCTGGTTCAGGTCTGTATGCTGTACTATGTAAAACATATTTCTAGAACGGGAACAAAGGTGCCTTTAGACTAAGCACTTAACAAAATTGTATTGTACAATCTATTGTACACCGTGCTTCTGGATTGCTCTCTCCCTGTCAAGTCTACAGGGCTAGATTGCAGATGATCTCTTGGAGGTAGGTCACGACTGTCAAGTTCCAGCAGGGTTTGGGAAGATAACACTGATTGGCTCATTTTTTCCTGACTGTGAATGCAGGCTAGCAGAAGTTTTTCTCTATATAGCTTTCTGTTTCAATTATATTTTGCATGCTTTCATCATTACAGCCTACACTAGGCCAAATATAGGTTAACAATTCATTTTCAGAAGGCAGAAAAAAGTGTATTTATGTGTTCTGTTGTTCAGAAAATGTTTTTGGGGGGTTTAAATTGTAATGGTTTTCGATTTTGAGATTTTATTGTTGCTACTGTGGGCTACCTTGAGGGCTCCTTGTGGATGGAATGGCATTCCCAGCCCCCCCCCCTCTCTCTGTGTGTGTGTGTGTGTGTGTGTGTGAGAGAGAGAGAGAGAGAGAGAGAGAGAGAGAGAGATAGAGAGATTGCCAAGCATGTAAAGCTGAATGTGTACAAGTTAAATGTGTGTAAGTCTACTGTATACAAAATTACAATTATTCATGTGATATTATATACAAAGGCTGTGCACTCACTCCTAAGACATCCATGAAGTTTTAGGCTTGTTAAAATGCCTGTTCTTTTATCTTTCAAATTCAACTATGGAGGAAGTCATTTCCAACGCGCAGGTAGCAAGAAGCAGGCAAGTCATCTGCTGACTGCTGTTCATTCACCAAATTAACAGGACAACCTTGTCTTCTAAATTAGCAAACTGCATGCCTGGATAAAAGTTTTCTTGAATGAATTGTGCCAGAAATTTATCATGTATGGTGGTGGGATCTGCACTGGTGGTAACTGAGTGAGCCCTTGGGGTTGTGGTGGATGGGAATGTTGACCCAGTGTCTGGCAGTTGTGAGGAGGATAAGTTCCATGCTAGAGATCATTGGAAAAGGGGATTGAAGAATAACATTGCCAATATTGTGGTGCCTTTATACAAATCTATGGCGTGAACACATGGAATACAGTATACAGTTGTGGTTGCCTCGCCTCTAAAGGATATTGTGGAACAGGAAATTATTCAGAAAAAGGTAGCAAAAATGATCAAGGGGCTGGAACAACTCTCTTGTGTGGAAAGGTTACAGCATTTAAACTTTTTCATTTGGGTGAAGGGCAACTAAAGGAGAAGGGTATTATAGAGGTGTATAAGGTTATTGTGACTGGTGTAGAGAAAGTGGATTCGCTTAGAGAAACAATTAGACATACTTTTTAAAATGCAATTGTACAAAACACATTTTCTTACCTTGTACCTTATATAAGCACCAAAACTTCAGTATCGTTTCATTATGTCTGATATCTTGAAAATGCATTCCTAAGAGAATTTCAATTTTGCTCGCTTTTATGTTCACAAAAGTGGCTCTTACCAGCTCTTGTGGTCATTGCAATATACAGCAGATGGTATGGGCATTGTACTGCATATAATACCTCTTTGTGAAAAAGTTTTTGGTACAGTACTGTGTACTGTTAGTAGAGTTGAGGAAGGTCTTGATCTTGCTGCAGTTTGAACAGGCACCGCAATTCCCACGCAAGAACTGGCTTCCACTTTCCCCCATCTACAGTACTGCCAGGGCATTGTGATTTCCCCCTCGACATATCTTTCAAAGCTTATTGATATTTACATGCAAATATGGGACCATTCTTGCCTCTGGGAATATTTTCTAAGAAATACCAATGCTTGTAAATGATACCCTTCACTTGACTGGTGTTCGCATCAAATGTTAGCAAGGTTTGTATTGTTAGGAGCAGTAAATTGTTTTGTGTATGATTGTATTTTAAAAGTTATGTCTGCTTGTTGCATTAAGGGAATAAAGCCTTAGGTGATAAGTCCTGACATGAATTGTTGCCTTTTAAAACCCCTTAGAATTGCTTGTTTTAAATAAATACTTATATGTTTGCATGTGGTAGCAAAACACTTTGTATGTTTTTCCTGCCTCTCCTATTATATTGTTTCCACAGATTTCTGGCCAGGGATTGTTTCTCGCTCTCTGTATCATATGGATACCTCATATGGCTTAGTCAGTAATGGGAAGGGGTGACTGGGCCCAGTGGAGCTGAGTAGCATTCATTTTTGGTGCCCATTCCTAACTTGGCTATAGGAGGGAAGGCTTTTTCATCTTCTTTGCCCTGTTGCTTTTGTTGTTGTTGTTCAATCATTAGTTGCATTGGTTTTCAGGCTTTCAGGGGGTGAGTGCACACCATGGGGAGATTCAGTGTGGCTTGGAGGGAAGGAAGGTGTTATGTACTGAGTTGAATAGGATCCAAAAGGCAGCAGCTTGATTGGTCCTAGAACAATAGGATTCAGAATGCAGCAGTCTGATTGGTCCTAGAACAATGCAGCAGTATGATTGGTCCGCAGGAGCCACCCAATCCAGCTCCAGGTGGAAGTGAATCCGCAACCTGATTGGCCTACAGGAGAATCCCAGAATTAGCCAATCACATGCGGCCCATTGTGTAAATAATGTATAAAAAGCAGATATTTTGGGGGAACTTTCATTCCTCACTACTATGAGCTGAATAAAGAGCATGAAATCCACACTCGACTCCGAGTATATTTCAGAAGGATTTAGGAACACAGACAATTGCCTTATTTTGAGTCATACTATTAGTCTATCTAGTTCAATATTGTCTACGCTGACTGGCAGTGACTCTCCAGGGTTTGGGGCAGTCTTCCACTTTCCCCCATCTACAGTACTGCCCAGTCTTACCTGGAGATGCCTGAGTTTGAACCTGAGACCTTTGGCATGTAAAGCAGATTCTCCTCTACCCAAGGGGAAAAGACAATTTCAGGTACTCTGAAGTGGTGGGATGGTGGCTCAGTCAAACCAATTAGTACAGTGGTACCTCGGGTTAAGTACTTAATTTGTTCTGGAGGTCTGTTCTTAACCTGAAACTGTTCTTAACCTGAACCACCACTTTAGCTAATGGGGCCTCCCACTGCTGCTGTGCCGCCGCCGCACGATTTCTGTTCTCATCCTGAGGTAAAGTACTTAACCTGAGGTATTATTTCTGGGTTAGTGGAGTCTGTAACCTGAAGCATCTGTAACCCGAGGTACCACTGTATAGCAATGTCCTCATTGCCCTAGGGTTCATGGATGAAGGCTTTGATTTTATGCAGATAGGGAGGGCCTCCTTGGCCCACCTTTAAAGTGTGTGGGCAGAGCTGGGCTGGGTTGCTTGTACAAAGTGAGTAGCAAGAGACAGTGTTTCCTAGTTCTCATCTAGGTTCTTGCAGTATGTGTACGAGACAACAAAGACAGCACAGTTAAGAACGTTGGAAACCCACTATGCAAATTAGTACAGTGGTAGCCCATACTTGCACTCATTTATGGTGGAGGGACAAGCGAGAGAAAAATATTTTAAATAAATAAATACTCTGTATTTAATAGTCAGATGTCCATATTCATAAGCATGGAAAACATGTCTCGTAAGCATACATGCACACGTATACACACACACACACATACACACACGGTTGTAGAAAATAATCCTTTCCGTTTTGATGTGATATTTCAATTATAGCACTGCTTGTGAGAAACCCAGTGGCACAATACATACTTTATTTTACTAAATATATTCAGATATGTTAACACAGGCAGCAACGGTCAATTTATATACAGTGCATGCAAATTAATCCATCATTTTGAAACAATTTCTACCTGTTAGCCAACTTTATGACATTTCTGTCATGCTGAATGATAGGCACTTCTTTAATTTGACAGTGGGAAAGTTGGTGGTATGTCAAATCTTTTTTAGTATTCAAGAAGATCTACATGAAAGCTTTACAATGCAAAATTTCCTTTTATTTTTCATATGTAGAACATTTTGCTGCCTTTAGAAAATGTATTATTAAACTGATCTTTGGCCTAGTGTAGGCTGTAATATGAGAGCTTTCAAAATATGATTCAAAATAGAACAGACACATTGAGAAATATTTCTGCTAGACTGTTCAGTGTTGCTTAGTAACTTATTATGAACAGTGTATTTGTTTTAATTTTTATTTCTCTGACACAACAGTTGTCCTTGGCACTCACAGCTTAAAATGGTGCATAAGTAGTCCATGTCTCAATAAACTTACAGCGTAATCGTCTAATGTTGCTGCTTTGTTAGACATTATTATGCATCACACATAATATTTATTTAAAGGTTCTTCCTTACACTGTAAGCCTAATACATACAAGAACTTAAGATAGGGATGTGGAATCATAAGCAGTGGCCAACCTTCTGCTAGCTGGGGCCTTACTCTTTTCATAATAGTTACCAATGTATTGCAGTGAGTTTCCAATTTCTGTTTGTACAAATGACTAGAAGTGTCGTGAACTGTCAGGATAGTGAGGAGGAGGAAGAGGATCCTGATGATGAGTGGTAGCCATGAATGGGAAGCACCGGGTTAAGCTGGGGATGGGAAAGGAGAGTTTGGTGTAGAAAATACAGGGCGACAGAGGATGGTGAGGGGATGGGGGTCAGTGCACAGGAACCAGAGCTGATGGACCCATCACCAGAGCCAGCCTTCCCATACATGACTGACTTCCACGTACTCTGACCCCTGGATTGGTTGCAGAGGCGGGAACTTGGCCTGACTGGACTTTGGACCTGTTAGATTCCCAGACTGCCAGACTACATGCTAGCATCTGTCATGGAATCATGTACAGCAGTGAGACTTGCCATGGTACCCCGTGGTTCAGGACAGAAAGATAAAATGAGCTTACTCTTCCTATTTCTTTTAGTTCTATGTTCTGGTAAGTTCTAGGTTAAAGGTAAAAGTAAAGGGACCCCTGACCATTAGGTCCAGTCGTGACTCATCTCGCATTATTGGCCGAGGGAGCCGGCATACAGCTTCTGGCTCATGTGGCCAGCATGACTAAGCCGCTTCTGGTGAACCAGAGCATCACACGGAAACGCCGTTTACCTTCCTGCTGGAGCGGTACCTATTTATCTACTTGCACTTTGATGTGCTTTCGAACTGCTTTGTTGGCAGAAGCAGGGACCGAGCAACGGGAGCTCACCCTGTTGTGGGGATTCGAACCACCGACCTTCTGATTGGCAAGTCCTAGGCTCTGTGGTTTAATCCACAGTGCCACCCGCGTCCCTACAGTTCTCGGTTAGATTACTACAATATGTTACACCCTGGGCTGCTTTTTTATTTTATTTTTAAGGATGGTTTGGAAACAGCAGCTAAGGTAGAACCTACCAACCAGATTTTTTACTGGGACCAGATGGTCTGAGCATATAACACCAATACTGGTCTGATTGCACGGGCAACCAATTTGTGTCTAAGCCCAACTCCAAGGGCTTAACTCTGACCTATAAAGCCCTATATGGCTTGGAGCCCTGATACCTTAAGGTCTGCCTTTCCCCGTACGAACTTACACAGATGTCCAGAGGATGGTCTTTTCAATGGCAGCCACCTGTTTTTGGATCACTCTCCCCAGGGAAATTTTCCTGGCATCAACATTGTCATCTTTCTGTTGCGAGGTGAAGATATTTTTAATAATAATAAAATACTAATAATTTTATTATTTATACGCTGCCCATCTGTCTGGGTTTCCCCAGCCACTCTGGGGCAGCTTACAGCATACAGTGATACCTCGGGTTAAGTACTTAATTCATTCCCGAGGTCTGTACTTAACCTGAAACTGTTCTTAACTTGAAGCACCACTTTAGCTAATGGGGCCTCCTGCTGCCGCCGCGCCACTGGAGCACGATTTCTGTTCTCATCCTGAAGCAAAGTTCTTAACCTAAAGCACTATTTCTGAGTTAGCGGAGTCTGTATCCTGAAGCTTATGTAACCTAAAGCGTATGTAACCCGAGGTACCACTGTATATCAAAACATAATAAAACATCAAACATTAAGAACTTCCCGATACAGGGCTGCCTTCAGATGTCTTCTAAAAGTTATGTAATTCTTTATCTCCTTGACATCTGAAGGGAGGGTGTTCTACAGGGAGGGTGCCACTACCAAGAAGGCCCTCTGCCTGTTTCCCTGTAACTTCACTTCTCGAAGTGAGGGAGCTACCAGAAGACCCTCGGAGGAGGACCTCAGTGTCTGGGATGAACAATGGGAGTGGAGACTCTCCTTCAGGTATCCTTCAGGTATACTGGGCTGAGGCCGTTTAGGGCTTTAAAAGTCAGCACCAACACTTTGAATTGTGTTTGGAAACACTCTGGGAGCCAGGCATTTCCCCAGGCATTTGGGCAATAACACTGTTCTGATTTGGGGGCTGATTTAGGTGTTTATCTTCTTGTTAGGTGTGGTAGGGTATTCTTGTTTTATAATTGGCTGTTGTGGGTGACCACTTTTAGTGTGTAGCATTGTTTTGATGGAGACATTCACTATGTAATGTATTGTATATTACTTTTGTTGTAAGGCACTTTGAGACTTACTTGGTTGTGGAATGTGACAACCAAATTAATTCATTTATCTTTAGGGCTTTCATAAGTTTTTAAAAATCAGATGAGTTTTGAATAATTTGATTCATATTTTCCTGCCTTGAACCTGAGGCGTTTAAAATCAGTTACTACTACTAATAGTAATAGTAATGACTGCTTGCTTCAGCTGCTAAATACACAGAAATATTGGGTGCCATTAGGCCTTCAGAGCTGGCTGATGATTTTAGAACTGTTTTATTTTTTTGGACAAGGTTGAGACCTTTCAGTGTATTAAAATTGTAATAATAGAAACAGGGCATTATGATTACCATGGTTTGGTGCTACGTGTTTCTGTGAACTTGGGTTCCTCAGAAATTTAACGGGTTTCTCAGTGAGGAGATTAGTAGTGGAAGGGCCCTGTTCCCTGAAATACAGCTTCTAGCCATTGTTAATATTCCACAATGTGCAGTCACAATGAGGTGTCTTCTAGCTCTTTCTCTCTCTCAGGGCAACACTGAGGCCCAAAAGACTGATTTGGGTACACATGAGCTGAATAAGTATTTTTCCCTGAATGCACGTCAAATCCTTTGAGACTTGGACCAGAATACAAAGTTTCCTCAGCAGATGAGTCAATGTAGAAGGCTGCAAGTCAAAATATACTGTTATACTGGAACATGCAGAGCTCTCTGTAGCATCCAAACTGCATATGTTGGTGAGATGTTAGCTTCTGCTTTCCTGTGAGAGTAAATTATTCATTTGGTTCCAGCACACAACCCTAATAGCATTCTTCAGCTGGCTGCGGTATGCCAAAACGTTATGGATTCAAATTAATTGCAATTGGAGCTTTGAAAATAAGCCCATCATGATGCTGTAAGGGCCGAAACGATGAGTTAGTGAAATGTTGTTGAAGCACTGGAAGAAAGAGCAGCTGAGGCTCCAAATCTCTACTGCCATGTGTTGCAGCCACCACTCCAGCTTAATGCTTAGAAGATGACTTTATTATACAAATAAAGAATCTGACCACCTCCACACAGCATGAATCAAAAAGCTATGCTTCTACAGTGAACAGCTGTGCTATTGGCCAGGAGCCTCTGTGTTTATATCTACATCAGCCGCTTCTCGTCTTGGCATGGGTATGTGTGCGCAGAGCTTTGCAAGGAGAATGAAGGATGGCATCTCTGTAGCCGAGGCTTTCTTAACATAGTTTGGGTTCTCTTCAGTGTTGTGATTCAAATATGGAGGCTATCATTTGCAACATATATTGTTTATAGAGATGTGCTACAAAAGGATCATTTGCACTGTCTGTAAAAGGGAGCAGTTTTTGCCTAGGCAACAATCTACCATGTTGAAGAGTTTTTGGAAGACATTAGAAGGACTCTTGAGAGCATAGCATATTATATAAATCCTGTTGTTTGGTTGGACTTCCATCAATTCCTCCCCCTACATAATAATATTGTGCATACTCGGAGGGACTAGAAGTGTCGTGTAATTTCTTGAGTGTATGATACTCTTGTTGGAATAAGAACGTCAAACATTTAGTTCAGTTTCCAGATTTGTTTTAGATAATGTGCATGAGCATTAAATAGTTGCTCTGGGGATAGATGCAGACGCAAACAATATTCTCTTCAAGCTATATTACATCCTAGGAGAACAGTTTGCCAAAACTTGTTTTTGGATACACTTTTGCTGGCACAATTCTCTGAAGTTCTGTTGTGAATTTCAGAGTGCTAGCATAGTTGGACTATTTCCTCTTCAGTTCACGGTAATGTTATCACCTCTGCATCTGTGTGCCACCCACAGAAAATGACTGATACTTCTGAAAGCAGCTTAATAATTGGAATATTACTCACTATTGGAAGTCAGCAAAGTTTCTTTACCACTACATTTTGTTTTTCTTGAAGGCTCAGCGCCCTCACTCTCCTTGCTTGCCCTTGGAGCCTGGAATGGATGAGAGTTGTTTGGCATCTTGAATGGGTGAAAAGCTGAAATGAAGGAGCGGTTGAGCACTTCCTGAGGGAAGATTATGCAATAGGGGTGATGGATGCTTTGGGGAGGCCAAATGAGTGGTCATTTATGTTGCTAATCAGCTTGGACCTCCCTTACCATGACACAAAGAGAGAGAGATGCCTCAGGTGATGAAGACTAAGGAGTGAAGAACAGACAGAGCTGTGTGCCATGCATCCTGTGCTGCACCCTCTAAGGTAGTTTGTTGCATCTGAGTGCAGTGAATGACTATATCCCATCTCCACTATTGAAGTAAGATTCAATACTGTTTAGGCATGTATCCAGCTTAGGCATGGAATGGGGTGTGTGTGTACCATCTTGTCTTTCACCAGTGGTGGTTAGTGTGCACTGGATCTGGCGGTGCAGCTGGGGGCGGAGGTCACCAGGCTCGGGCCCCATTTGTTATGGTTTTCTACCCATTCTCCTCCTCTTGCAAAGATGCCATGGACTCTTAGCAATATAGTAGTACCATTACTTACATTTTAAAAAGTTAAAGGTAAAGGACCCCTGACAGTTAAGTCCAGTCGCAGACGACTCTGGGGTTGCAGCGCTCATCTCACTTTACAGGCTGAGGGAGCTGGCGTTTCTCCGCAGACAGTTTTTCCGGGTCATGTAGCCAGCATGACTAAGCCGCTTCTGGCAAAACCGGAACAGAAGAAGAAGAGGAGTTTGGATTTGATATCCCGCTTTATCACTACCTGAAGGAGTCTCAAAGTGGCTAACAATCTCCTTTCCCTTCCTCCCCCACAACAAACACTTTGTGAGGTGAGTGGGGCTGAGAGACTTCAAAGAGGTGTGACTAGCCCAAGGTCACCCAGCAGCTGCATGTGGAGGAGTGGAGACGCGAACCCGGTTCACCAGATTATGAGTCTACCGCTCTTAACCACTACACCACACTGGCTCACGGAACAGCTCACGGAAACGCCATTTACCTTTCTGCTGGAGTGATACCTATTTATCTACTTGCATTTTTTGGCGTGCTTTTGAACTGCTAGGTTGGCAGGAGCTGGGACCGAGCAACAGGAGCTCATCCCGTCATGGGGATTCGAACCTCTGACCTTCTGATCAGCAAGCCCAAGAGGCTCAGTGGTTTAGACCACAGCGCCACCCGTGTCCCTTACATTACTTACCATCAAACTGAGATCAACCCTGTGAGGAAGGTTAGGCTGACACCCCCCCTTCTAGAATTTGTCTCCTCTCTTCACCCCCTGCCCCATGCATGGGTGAAGAGTGGCATTACTATCCATTTGTGATTAGCTGTGCTGTTCACAGTTATGATTGGGCAACAGAGGGGATGGACAGAAAACACTCCAGGGAATTTCTGAATGATAGGAAATGTATGGTTATTATTCGGGAAGGGACAACGCAAAATTCCTGGGCTACAGCTTTGGATTTTCAGGTGCAGGAAAAATACTTGGGTGACGGGACCTGCATTACCTTGCCCTAGGGATCAGTTTTGCCATCACCTCACTACTGTGTTTGGGAAGGCAAAATTCGAGGTTTCCCAGAGTACAATGGTACCTCCATCTTGTTTCCCAATAGTTCAAAATTAGAGAACATGCCGCTGCTCCTTCAAATATGAAGGAGTGCCAACAGAACAAAAAGGATCTGTTTTATGATACTGATGTTCTTATAATGTTGTTAAGGCTCACTGAATGCCAAATATGGCAGAAAGTCACTATGAAAAATTGAAAAAGCCAAGTAAATAAATACATACAATATGAATGTGGTGTTCTTGTCTGCGTCCTCTGTTGCCCCTGTAGCAGGCGACTGGATTAGTCTCACAATGTGGACATTTCTGGTTTCCAGTGTGCTAGCATTCTATGTTAACAAATCCAACTCTCCCGCTTGCAGATCATATACATCTTGCCCCCCTTCCCCATTATCCAATAAGGGAGGTCTAAATTTTATTTCTAAAATACGATGATTACACTGGGCAACAATTTTTTACTTTTTGAATATTGTCTAGATTTCTACAACTGATTTAGGGTATTTTTGCACTGCTGAATCAGGAAATGGCATCCGTTTCTCTCCATCAGGTCAGGTTTACTGTAAACTGAATGGTGGGCATTGATAAAGGTAAGTACACGTAAATTGCATGTTGCTTCACCATTTTTCAAACTTCAGGGCTTGAACTTCCGTTTCTTGGAACTCCTGGAATGCTCAGCGGCAGGGAGGTCTCTCTTCAGAGTCCAACAGTAGTCAGCCATCATGACTGCGTCCCAGCGACCCTGATACCTGGTCTCCATCTCTTTCATGTCCTGATGGAATCTCTCCCCCTGCTCGTCACTCATTGAACCCAGGTTCTCAGGAAACCGGTCCATATGTGAAAATAGGTAGTGCATCTTGACGCTCATGTTGCAGCCCAGGTTTCTGAAAGCAGTCAGCATGTTGTTGACAAGTTCTGCGTAGTTTCTGGCCTTATTGTTGCCAAGAAAGTTCTTCACTACCAGAGCAAATGCCTTCCACGCTTCCAGTTCCACTTTTTTCATTGACTTTCCAAACTCTGGATCTCTGATGAGCTGACAGATCTGAGGACCGTCAAAGATGCCAACTTTCAACTTCTCCATGGTCAATCCTGGAAAAGCCTGGCACAAGTAAGTGAAGCAGTCACCATCCTTGTCCAGAGCCTTGGTGAACTGCTTGATTAAGCCGAGCTTGATGTGCAGCGGTGGGAAGAGTATTCTGTCTCTGTCCACCAGAGGGTCGTTGATGACGTTCCTTTCTTTGCAAGGCACCAATTCCTCCCGCACAGGCCAGTTCTTCTTCGTGTAATGCTGAGCACGGTCCCTACTATCCCACATGCACAGAAAACATGGGTACTTGGTGAAGCCAGACTGTTGTCCCAACAAAAAGTTCACCATCTTCAGGTCAACACAAATAAACCACTTATGCTGATCATAACCAATTTTCTCCAGCACATACTTCACCGATTCATAGTTCTCCTTCAGTGTACTCGAGTGAGCCAGGGGTATAGAGGCAAACTGGTTGCCGTTGTGTAGCAGAACACATTTCAGTGATCGCTTGCTGCTATCAATGAACAGTCTCCAATCTTTGGGTTCATACTGTGGCACTCCAAGCTTGAGCAGAAGCTGCGCAATATCTGCACAGTACACCAAGTCCTTCTCTTCCGAGAAAAAACGGAGGTACTCTTGATGCCTGTTGCGGAAGAAGCTGATGCGAGCACTGTCAGAGAGGAGGTTTTTTTCCTTCAATCTGGATGCCAACAGTTCGGCAGAGTCCTTTGACAAGCTCAGGTCGCAAACTAGATCATTCAACTCCTTTTGGGAAAATGGATGTGGAGCATCATCTTCAAGAACCACTTCTTCTTCATGTCCTTCAACATTGGAGGCATCTTCGTCACTAATGTCAGGAAGTTCTCCGAAGATAGGCACTGGAATTTCATCACAGTGAGCTACAGGACGACGTGCTGATTGAAGATCAGGATACTTGAGGCTGCTCCGGTTCTTTCTGTTGATCCCAGCTGCACCAATTTATGGAAGATTTTGAGGTTTTATGACTTCAAACTGATCCCTTTTTGACATAATCACCAAGAACTATCAGACCTGAATACTTCTTGTCATTAAAATAATCATTTCCAATCAAAACAATTATTCGACATGGCATTTTACCCCCACCAACTTCTTCTAAAATGCTCCACACAAGCGTACATGTGAACAAAAACGTAAAAAAAATGACATGTGGCCATAGCTCAAAAACTTGACCTGATTGAGCAAAACCAATGTGATTTTTGGATTCAGCGCATCAGATTCGTCCTAAATCAACTGAAAAAACGCAGACAACAAATTTGTTGTTGACCAGTGTTATGTATCATTAATTTGTGTTCTCACTGGTTAGATAACAAATCCAGGTTAGCTGGCTAATGAGAAATATTAAAATTAAAATTAAACTGTAACACCAAAGTGAGAAAAATTGACCATGTTACAAATAAATCCAACCATCTTTTGTAATTTTTCATGATTAAATTGGTCTATTAGCCATAAATCATTCTGCATTATCTGCTAAGAAAATGGTAGAGTTATTAAAAGATAGTAAGTGCTTTGTCATTCTATTGAACATTCTATTGCATTAACTATTTTTAGGCCTCATTAAAATCATTTTAGTTGGGATTCAGTCTTAAATTGTAAAATGCATTTGCTGGGCCATGGCTGTATACAAAGACTTTAAATTGTTCAAGTGTTAGTTGTTTGTTCCGGAGAAAGAGAAACTTTGAAGGTCCTTCATAGAGGCATAATGTCAGATTCCATATTCATAGTTTACCAGCGTGATATTGGCATTTCTTTTATTACCGTACTTCATTCTATCCAGACTGCTTATTAAGAATAGTTTGCTAGTACTCTAAATATGAGTGAATAGTTGACAATAAAATATAGGAGTTACGACTATCCAGCACTATAATCAGTCCATTTGTCTGCTAATGTTATCAGACCACATATGTAGATACAGTGACTGAACTGGAGGCCCCTCGACTGACTTAAGGTCCAGTGTTGGACCCCCTGATTGAAATTATCAATTTGTCCCTTGACACGGGGACATTCCCAGGGGAACTGAAGGAAGCAGTGGTATGTCCACTCTTAAAGAAAACTTCATTAGATCCCTTAGACCTATCCAATTACCGCCCAGTTTCAAATCTTCCATATCTGGATAAGGTAATTGAGAGATTATCTCTGGTCGGGGACAGAGGGTGGCACTAGGGAGGGAAATGTCGTCGCGCCACTCCTTGGTGTGTGGAGTGCCGCAGGGCGCAATTCTCTCCCCGATGCTTTTTAACATCTTTATGCGCCCCCTTGCCCAGATTATCCGGAGCTTTGGGCTGGGCTGTCACCAATATGCTGATGACACTCAGCTCTATCTGCTGATGGATGGCCACCCCGACTCGGCCCCGAACACACTGACCAGATGCTTGGAAGCTGTGGCTGGATGGTTTCGTGGGAGCCGATTGAAACTAAATCCTTCGAAGACAGAGGTCCTATGGCTGGGTCGGGATGGCATGGGGATGAGGGACCAACTCCCTTCTCTTGCGGGGGCCCAATTAGTGCCATTGCCTTCCGTTAAGAGTTTGGGTGTAATCCTTGACGCCTCCCTTTCCATGGAGGCGCAAGTTACAGCAACAGCGAAGGCGACATTTTTCCACCTTCGCCGCATCAAGCAGTTGGTCCCTTACCTTTCCCGCCCCGACCTGGCCACAATGATCCATGTGACGGTCATCTCCAGGCTTGACTACTGTAATTCGCTCTACGCGGGGCTGCCCTTGAAGCTGTCCCAGAAACTCCAGCGGGTACAGAATGCTGCAGCGAGACTCCTCACGGGGTCTCTGCCATGGGAGCATATTCACCCAGTGCTTTTCAAGGTGCACTGGCTCCCGGTGGAGTACAGGATCAGATTTAAGGTGCTGCTTTTGACCTTTAAAGCCCTTCACGGCCTAGGACCCTCGTACCTACGGGACCGCCTCTCCCGGTATGCCCCACGGAGAGCCTCAAGGTCCATAAATAGCAACACCCTTGTGGTCCTGGGCCCTAAGGAAGTTAGATTGGCTTCAACCAGAGCCAGGGCCTTTTCAACTCTGGCTCCGGTCTGGTGGAACGCTCTTCCTCACGAGACCAGGGCCCTGCAGGATCTGATTTCTTTCTGCAGGGCCTGTAAGACAGAGTTGTTCCGCCTGGCCTTTGGCTTGGAGCCAATTTGATTCCCTCCCTCTCTCTCTTTTTTCTTTTCCTTCTCCTTCTGCGATGAGGCTACATTTTAATATTTTAATGTTTCAATATTTTAATGTTGTATTTTTTAATTTTGTTTTTAAGTTGTAATCATTCAACTTGTTTTTATTATTGCTTGTAAGCCGCTCTGAGCCCAGCCTTGGCTGGGGAGGGCGGGGTATAAATAAAAATTATTATATTATTATTATTATTATTATTATTATTATTATTATTATTAATGGTCAGAAACATTTTGACTTTAGAAATAGTGGTTGATTTCCCCAAAATGTCAGTTTCTCTTGGCTATGTGAGAACTTCTGATAGTGTTGTGATTGATGAGAAAAGTTGCCACAGCTTCAGGCCAGGAATTGCAAATCCAGCCAGATCATCTGGTTCCAGGCCAGCTGCCACTGAAAGCAGCAACACAAGTTGTTTCACAAGCTGGGCTGTGAAGGATTGTCTGGGTATTCTTTTGTGGAACCTGATCATGCCACAGCCACTCAGGGGAGTGTTGGGTTGGGCTCTAAATCTCCAATCCCAAACACATCTATTTGGATCTATAACTTTTTTTGGGGTGTGTGTGTGTGGAAACTTTTGACTGTAACCTGAACTCTGATTCTAAACCTATTAGTTAGAAACATAGGAAAGTTATGCATGACTTGTTCTTGTTTCCTGGTTAGGGTCCTATTTATAAAAGAACATATAGTTAGTTTGTTGTTTCTGATGGAACACTATATAAACCAGCAGAACTGACTTCAGATTTTTGCGGACCTCTGCCAGCAAGATTTCCCCCTTGTAGTCCCCCACACTGTGAGTCCTGTTCCCTGCCAGCATCACAAAGGTAGATGGTGCTAGTGGAAGGCTAGGGCTGGGGGGGGTTTGATTCTGTTCACATTTAAAGGCAAATCACATTTGCACCCTTCATAACAAGCACTTATCTATATTCTGTGATGCAGTTCTGCAACTAAACAATGTTTACAAAAATGAATAAAAATAGATATACTAGTGGAAATAAAAAATACATTTCATTAGGGAAAGTTGCTTGTGAAAATGTGTACATTGCTCAAAACTGCATACAAAAATGTGTTCATTAGGAGAAATTTGCACCAGTACACTGATGAATTGCCATAGGTGTTTTTTGTTTAAAAATAATCGGCCAATTGCTACAGAAATGCGGAAAACTAAACTTGAGGTTTGAAAAATTAAAATGAGAGAACCACAGTTGTCAGATCCTCCCATCCCTAGTGGGAGCCAAGAGAAAAACTTTCTAGTGCAACATGCAGGAAGAATTAGAAGATGGCTTTGGGGGTGCGCTGGCGGGGGGAATCTTCCATTTCCTGGTCGGCTTCATCATATAGCCAGACATCTCTGTGGATAAGAGTAGTGTGGTAGCATTATGCCTCCATGCTGATGGATGCACCCTACACTACTGGGTCTAAAAGGAATGCAAATATGTATCTCTGGCACATTTTCATTTGGGAAAATAAACATTCCATAGAGGCCGCTACAGATGTGCAAAGATTTTCAGGGATATCTGCTATTTCCTAATGGGAGGGGTGTCTGGAGGCAGAGGACAAAACTGATTCTCTTGAGTGCAGATTATTCTGCTGGTATCAGGCAATTTTCCTGTTAGAAAACGAGGGATGCCTCAGCAGATGCTCAACCAAACCAAACTCTGATTTCAGGCCTGACAACAAGGTGTCCTTTGAAAACCTGTATCTGTTTCTGCTTATGGATGTCATGGGAAACTTTGCTATTGCTGTCTTGTTCTACTGTGTTTATACTTTACTTGTTCTTGGAGGTGTATCTGGGGTCTTTTGAATCCTTGGAAGGAGCTGAATCAGAAGCCCCCCACCCAAAAAATCAATTTATAGCAATAGCCACATTAGAAATTACTACAATTTATGCATACTTGCATCTGGAGTGAGGGTGAGGCAAGGAAGAAGGGTACAAATTTTGCACAGCTTTCTGTCTTGGTTCAAGAAGACCTGGAAGCTTTTCCCATGTTTGATTTTACTGCAAAAGCACATTGCCACACGCATATAACCCCCACACTCCGGTCAGATTCACCAATCCTTAGGTGTGCCTCTGCTTGTTCTTATTTTCTGTATTATGCTAATGCTTTAAGAATGGAAGGGAAACCATTAACTTTCCTGGACTGTTTGCCTATATTGAGCAAATAACACTGTACCAAGTTGCTAAATTAACTGCTTAACCCAAGCTGCCCTCTTAAGTCACATCTTCACAAATCCCATTTTAGTTTTAAATGGACCCTGTAGGAACTAAAACACAGACAGACACAAATACGTGACTTAATTAAAACCCATCTTTAGCCACTCACAAATACCATTAAATTAGCACTAAACAGATGGGGCCAATCATTATTATCATTATGAGGGAAATGCTCTCATGGAAATCAGGGTTCTCCCCTGTCTCATCTACATTTGTGATATCCTGTGCCTGTAGAGATCTCTTGAGCTAAGCTTTCTAATATCTACCATATGAAATCAAAAGTTTATGGTGTTAAAGCACAACAGCAAATCAAAACAAAACATCCACTAATGCTCTGAGCAGCTAAAACTTCAGGAAGCCTGCATTTTCCATACTGTCACATATTTAACTGATCTTTCTTTGTGTTACAAGAGATCATGTCTCAGATGCACAAGACAAATTGGCTGGAGTGTTGGAAGGCATTTCAGCCGGAAGGGCCATTACAGTGGTACCTCGGGTTAAGAACTTAATTTGTTCTGGAGGTCCGTTCTTAACCTGAGGTACCACTTTAGCTAATGGGGCCTCCCGCTGCTGCCGCACCGCCACCGCACGATTTCTGTTCTCATCCTGAAGCAAAGTTCTTAACCTGAGGTACTATTTCTGGGTTAGCGGAGTCTGTAACCTGAAGTGTCTGTAACCCGAGGTACGACTGTATATCTAATCACCTGAACTTTCCATAGGTGTGGTAGTCTCCTGTGCTCTCTGATTAGCTAAAAACCAATCCTTATTGTTCAAAATAAAGGAAACTAGTCAATCAACTCCTTGGCATCTTTTTGTGTTCCAATTATGTTATGCTTATATTTGCATGTCGCACCGTTCCATAACAATGCCAGTGCATTGAGAGCAGCAGTCAAGATGCTGTGGAAATAAATGGGAAATTGACTGACTTTCCTGTGGCTATTAACCTTTGATGCCCTTTTACTGGCCTCAAGGTGAGACCTTTTCCTCATTGAAGGAATGGTGTTTATTTCTGCTGTCTTTCCATCTTGTACTTTTCCCTTTTGTCCCATAATCATACAAAATATTGAAACGGGGGTGGGGGGGACACAAGCGAGAGAGACCAAAAGGTTATCACTTAGGCTTAGCTGCTTTCTCGCATATTAACCTGACCTGTACCCTGCACAGATTAAAATATCTAAGACCCTAAGTGATGTCTCCACACATCCTTCTAAATAAGAGCCGTGTTATGTAAATCCAAGACACAATAACCTGTTGGAGATTGTGCCTAATCTGAATTGTTAACAGCTTTGCAACTAGTAGAGTACTTTCTTTCCTGTCTCCTCCCCCACAACATTTCCAATATTTCATGGTTACAATTATAGTTACTTCACAGTTATAATTATTATATTTATTTATTTATATTAGATTATTTCATGTATATAGCAACAACATATATATGCATAATAAAATAAAGGTAAAGGTACTCACCCTAAACCAAAAGCTGGTGCTTCAACAATATATACAAAATGTATTGTGCATGTAACCAAATAAACATAATGTTATAATGTTATGTTAAATGTTAGGTGTAATAATACCTTAGAACACCTTGAATTTTCACCTGGATCCACATATGTCTTGCATGAGCAGAAAGGTGCTTTTGCTTGGTGGGGCAGCCCTCACTGAATGCTCCTAAATTCCCTGTCCTGCTGCAGCATTTAGTGCCTCATCATCCAGGGTTCCAGAGGGTATTTTGACACTATGGAGTGTCTTTTTATGGGGTTATACTGATAGAGAGGAGTATGGCAAGCCCCACTGTGCAAATTCATCTATCTCAAGCTTGAGACCATTAGGTTGAATTCAGAGATACTGAATATCTGTTATTCCGAATGTATAGAAATCTCAGTAATCCCTTTTTGAAGTTTCATATTGTTCATTATGATTGTGTGCATAGTTTCAAACATTATCTTATTTTAATAAAAAAATCTATTTATTCAACTTTTCCATTTTGTAACATAAAGCAAAAACACGAATTTTCTGTATCATTGATTTGAGTTAAACTGATTTAGCAAGAGGTGATTATTTCCCTGCCTTTTAATCCCACGTCTGTGCCTTGGTACCTCACCACCAATCTCCATAATGTTTTTTTATGCTTTGCAAATATATTGCCCACTATTTTCTGCTATGAAAAGTCACAGCACTGAAAAAATAAAGCCCATGGGCTACATCTGCCTACGGTAAAGATAGCTATTAGAAAATATTTACAACCAGCATCCATGCATCTGGAATTGGGGAATGATTTTTGAGGTAGGCTCGATTCCTTCATGTGGAAATTAAGTACTTGTATGCATATGTTTGTTGTATTTATTTCAACCATAGTATTTTAGGTACCTAATAAATAATTAACACGGTATGAAATCTCATAAAATAATCATGGTGGCAAACACATCATCAGTCAGGGCCAAACCAACAATGCTTTGGTGTGTATGGGGTGTTAGGGGAGGAGGAATACCTCTGACATTGCATTCCTTCTGGGGTGGTTTGTCCACCTTTGGTTCCCTCAGCGGCGGAGGAAGCCGCTCAGGCACCTGGCCCAGGGGCAGAGAAAGCTGTCCATAGGGGCAGGGAGCACCGTGGGGCCTCTGGAGTCTGCATGCCTCCTCCCACTCAGCCGCCCTACAGATGGGGGGAGGCAGCGGGCGCACTGTTTGGGCAGTGCGGAGCCTGAGCACACCCAAGCCACTGTGTCTCTCCCAGGAGAGACGAGTGGCTCAGGCACACTGCAGGCCCCGCGGTGAGTGCCGCCCAGCATTTTGTCACCCCCATCAGTGGTGACACCTGGGGCGGACAGCACCCACTGCCCCCCTTCCTCCGCCCCTGCCCCCCCGCACTTAGCTCTCACCAGTGGCTCCTAAAAGCATGTGACAGCAGCCATATCTCGGAAAATGGCTTCAATTGGCTGGCTAAACCAAGTGAGACTAGTGATGACAACAACAGTGATCAAGTTCTGGAATGGGAGATGTTGCAATATAAACCCTCCCACTTGGAAATCCATGGTCCATTACAAGCTTAGACCAAATGACTCTTATAGTTTGGCCATAACTGTTGATGTGTTTGCTACCATCAGCCAGTTCTCCCTGCCAATTGCTCCCTCTCAAAGAATTAGTGAAGGGCAATATCTTGGTAGACCATGTACTTTGCACAAATAAGATTTTAAGTTCAATCCCCAGCACCTCCAGGTAAGGCTGGGAAAGATGCCTGTTTGAAATCTGGAGAATCTTTGCCAGACGATGTAGACAGTACTGAGTTAGATGCACCAGTGCTCCTCGTCGGATAAGGTAGCTTCTGAAGCAAACCCACCTCAGTGATGGGTGTGTGGGAGCTACTAGCAGAAAATCCTCTCTGGAGTCAGGAAATAATAATAATAATAATAATAATAATAATAATAATAATAATAATAATTTATTTATACCCCACCCATCTGGCTGGGCTTCCCCAGTCACTCTGGGCAGCTTCCAACAAAATATTAAAATACCGTAATACATCAAACATTGAAAGCTTCCTTAAAAAGGGCTGCCTTCAGAAAGGCTCTTCAGGGAGGCTATGATGGGGGTAATTAGCCTCCTTAACCCCCCCAGGATTGTGGGGGGGACGGCCCTTGCCTGCTGTGCCCTATACCACCCCCGAATTTGTGGGGGTGGGGGCACTAGGCACAAAGCCCTCCTGTGGGATTTCGGCACTGCTGGACGCCGTCCCTGATTCGCGCCGCTAGTTGCAAGCATCTTCAAAGAAACAATTTGGATGAGATAAATTGCACATGCTTCAAGGAAAAGGGGGAATAAAGACTGCTGACAGAAGAGATCTCTGATAACAAGACAAGAATAAAATATGAGAAGATACGTCAAGATATGGTATGACTGAGGGGGGAGGGGGGAAAAAACCTGCCTTCCTTTTTATTATGTGATTTAACAAGAATCCCCTCCCCTAATGAGTCAGAAACTAAGGGCTTAAGCTGTGGATTTAAGGCTGTGTGGAGATAAACTTTTGAACCAAAGCAATGTTTCAAGATGAAGCTGGAAAGCTAAGAGTTTTGGAATGACGCAGTTAAAAATGCCGTCGCCATTTTGGGAGGCATTGTTGGAACTCTTGGGTCTGGGAGGAGAAAGAGAGAAATAGAGTTGTTTACATATCATGGATCAACTTCTCGGTGGGACTTAAGAGCGACAAATGCCAAATTTATGATGGAAAGAGCGATGTTATCTACGAAGGAGATATATGGAAACCATCTGGACTTAGTGGAGGAACGGGAAATCCACACAGGATTATTATTTTGCTTATCGGCTTAAGGAGACTAACAGAAGAGATCGTAAAGGAAAAATAGAAATTATATGAACAAGATATGATGTGGAAACACCAAGATAAGACTGGATAGAATTATGAATTTTGTTTGGATTGATTGGGACTGATTTGGACATTAACGCAGTAATAAGAAGATGATCTGAATCCCCCTTTGGATCTTGAAGTATGGGTTCCCCCAACAAAATTTAAAAATTTGGCTTTGTAATTTGGAATTTATGTGATGTGATTTAATTTGATGTGATTGGCCAGTTAATAAAAATTATTTTTAAAAAAACCAGAAAGGCTCTTCAGGGTTAATTCCCAATACTCAGATGCCCTGAGCATGTGCGAAAGACTATCCTAATTGAGGATGGGACTTGCAACACCCCCTCCACATGCACACACATGCACACAGAGAGATCTTCTACCACATTCACATACACTAACCACTTTTTCATATTCTTAATCAGGGAGATTAAAATAGTGTGAAAGTAGTAGGTGTTTTTCTCATATAATGACAGTAATGCTTATACTGTACCAAATTAATACAAAGTGTAAAAAAAATATGATCAGGTGATCTAACTCTTATGACACCTGAATTGGAAATGCATGTTTTAAAATCCTAGCTCTATCTGAACTCCTTTGATCAGCATAGTGTTGAAATATATATAAAAAAATCAGTCCAATTAGCCATATGAAATGCACAATCTCAGTATCCAACAACAAAGGAATACAGAGAATAGAATCTAATCAAACAACTCTGTGTATAATAAAATGATCACCAGCCCCCCTCCCTGACTCAATTTGGAATTGGGTAAACAATAACAATAACTAGCATTGTCAGAGAGTTTAAAAATAATACTTGCTTTATAATATGAGCTAGGCAAATAGGTATGGGGAACCAAAAATTTCAAATGTTGGTAATTATGTTATAAATATAGTAGCCTATTCTTTGTATTTTCTTATCCAGGGGCATTATTTATTCCTGATATTTGAGCACCATAACAAAAAAATCTGGGTTGTGTGGAAGAGGAAGCAGCTACATTTGTTCCAGTTACAGCCATTAACTATAGTCAAGGTGCCTTTCAGCTGGAAGCGATGACAGATAGGTAACATTCCCACTATCAGATGCATCGGGGGACAGCAGGAGACAAAGTGCACTGGGATACAGGTGCACCTTTTCCAGAGCACTAGCAAGATGAATGCACCTATTGTCATCGCTCCCCTGCCTCCCCTTAGCCATTAATATGACAGCATTGTAATTGATGACATGACATGGGACCTGTTCTGAAATTTCTTTCCTCTCCTTTAATGCTACCCCGTGTAGCTTTTGGACAGAGCACGGTTATCTAATGTGTCAACAGATCCGTCTTCCAATTTCAATCCATGCCATCCTGGTAATGACAGAAAATCACACACACTTGTAACACAAATAAGTTATTTTCTAGGCCCAATGATGTCTGTATTAGCCGTGGTGCCCTGCAGTGGTCGGTTACATAGCAATGTCTAAGGTCAGAAAGATATTTATCAGGGTAGGAAGAAATGTCAACGTAATTCAACTCATCAATCTACCGTAGCAAGATATTTTGCATTTTAATGCTCTTCATTTTACTTAAACGCTTCCCCGGATGCACTATCCAAATTGAAAAAAGAAAGAGTTCAACAGCTCTGCTTCAGACTCTGCTGTGTACCATAGATCATCAGTATGCATTAAACAAATGAAATGCTTAGAGTCCAGGGCAATCTATAAGTGAATGTGCAGATTATGAATAACACAATTTCCTTTCCATTCTAATAATTGCCAGAAAAATATGGAGCCCCTTGGAAATTAATGGAATCATTTTGAACATAATTACAATTTTAAGCTTGGCTTTATAATTACTTACCAGCCCATCAGTATGTCACACCTGGGAATTTTACCAAATAGCCTCAAGTGTTACCGTAATGCCCACAAAATTTGTTCAGGCTTTGAATCTGCAACCAGATTTGTCTGAAATATAAGGCATCACCATGACAAGTTATCTATCTGTAAGAAAGAATTGATAGCTGTGGTTAACTTTGGCTTTGTATGTTGCTTCCAGCGTTAAGAGAAAAAGTGTTAAGAGAAAAAGAAAAGAATGTGGTATCTTGCACTTAACTAACAATACACTTATTGGAAGTCTTCTAGTTTCCTCTTTGAGAAATAAATTTATAGGATGCTGCTTCAATTTCACCACAAATAGATATATGAACTACACCTTTTCATTAGAAACATTGGCTTATTTAATTCTTAGAATGTAAAATGAAAGTTATTTATGGAAATCATTTCAAACTTGAGTGAATTGGTTTCAAAATTACCTTTTCAGTCAGAGCTGCCATTTTATAACAGCTTTATGCCTGATAGTGATTGACCTACTGGGTAGTTCTCAAAATGCTCTTTATGAAGCAGGTTTCAGACGAGTAAGTACATTTCACATCTTGAGATGTGGAATCTGTAGAAACACTAGACCACTAAGCACTGTGGAAATACTGGCAGAACAGCCCGGAGATGCACGTTCATATATGCTGTCTCAATAGAATGTGGATTTGGATAAGGGAGACCAACAGTTGAATTTTATTTATTTATTTTAAGTAGTTAAATGCCTCTTTTCATGCTCACCAAGTGGTTTACAAAGCTCACCACATTTTCACAGGTGTACACTGTGAGAACAAAACCCATAAGGCTAATTAAAATTGCTATATACTGTCAATTTTGGCCTTGCTCATGAAATCTTGCTTCCACCGCCTCCCTTCAAAACCTAAAATTACACCTCTGATGTTTAACACTTAGGGTTTTTCTTTTCTTTTCTTAAAAAAAATGTTCCTGATTTACAGTTCATTCTATATTTTTAATATGTTGAGGAAATAATTATAGATTTAGAAATGTCTACACTGAGTCACATGAATGTATTTAAGGAAATTCATAATCATTCAAAGCTGTAATTTTCAAGTTAGAGGAATAATCAGACTCAATAGGATGTTTCATTAAAAAGAAACACACTGAACAGCTGCATTATGGCATTATTTCAAAGAACTCCTTCCAGCCTTTTGGAAAGATATTTAATTTAAGATGACAGCCATATTTATGGTGCTTGTTTGTCATGTGGAATTGTTTGTTTTGGCAAACCGTTAGTGTCAAACGATTATAATTTTATTGATGTAATATTTTCTTTTGCTATGGCAGAGCCTGCAAGTACAATCGTACTTAGAGATACTAGAAGCCTCCCCCTGCCCCAGGAAATACACATTTCAGAATAGCAGTAATGGTATATCTTAGTCTTAAAGCTAATACTTGATGTATAAAATACTTAGGAGGGCAATATAATACTTTGATGCGAAGTTTTCAAAAGTTTGGTTTGCCTGGTTTTAAATTATTGATAGGTCTGATTGATCTGGAATGGAAGATATTTACCAGAGTGACAGCAGTGTGGGGGTAACTATAAAATGTGGTTACATTTAGTGTTGTCACCAACATTTATATTTGCAAATACAAGCAACAGTTATGAACCTGTGAGCTTTTCTCCAGCTTAGATTTTACTGCAAGCCAAGCTAGAGAACAACTTATTCATTATTTATTTATTTCATAAAAATTATACACTGCTTGATTGTAAAACAAAAACAAAAACTGAGAGCGGTTTTGAAAAAGATAAAATAGCAAAATCAAGAAAAAAATACAGCCCTACTTTAAAACATACAAAAGTTTAAACTACTAAAGCTGCTTAAAATTACCCCAACTTTCTGAGCAGCTGGGCAGGCTTGTCTAAACAGGAATATTTTTAGCAGGCACCAAAAAGAATACAGTGAAGGCGTCAGCTTGATAGGCAGGGAGTTCCAAAGTATAGACACTGCCACACTAAGTGATTGAGTTCATATAAATGTGGATCGGGTATTAATAATGCCTTAAATCTTAGTGCCTTAAATATTAAATCTTATGCCTTGAATATTAGTAATGCCTTAAATCTTAAGATTTAAATCTTAAATCTTCCCTCCCACAAGTTGACCATCCAGCCCATAATTTGGAATGTTATTTGAAGCCTGAGTTGGGGAGTTTGCCTCATCATTAGTTAAAACTGGTTAAAGCACTGGTGGGGAATTTGCAGCCCTCCAGATGCTTCTGTGCTAGAACTTCCCTGTTGGAGTCCAAACAACATGGGCAAGGGAGCGATAGGTTTCTCACAAAGTGTCAAAACAGTAAAGAGCAATGACTTGTGGCACCGTTACTCTATATTTAAGTTTCTCATCCGCCTTGGCTCTCATTCTAGTGTTTCCCCTCAAAAATCTAGAACAGTTTCTCCCAAACTTGGGTCTCCAGCTGTTTTTGGACTACAGTTCCCATCATTCTTGACCATTGGTCCTGCTAGCTAGTGATGATGGGAGTTGTAGTCCAAAAACAGCTGGAGACCCAAGTTTGGCAAACCCTGATCCAGAATGTAGTAGTTATGCCATCACTGATTTTGCTATAAGGAAAGCACCTTTTATATCTGTGCCCTCCTCTTTCTCTCCCTTTTAAAATCTGAACCAGGTGCAGTCCCAAGCTTTTATGCTTGGGTGCATCAGTTACATCTGACCCTTGCTATCATAGAAGTAGTGATGTTTGGGAGAGTCTTTGGTCTGAGGAAGATTTGGATTTCCATCATGAATGGAGTTCAGCTTCCCTTGATGTCTCTTTTCAGTCTGATTTGTAGCTTTGGTATACTTTTGGTTCTGAAGCTACACCAGTCCAGGAGCTGAGTTCAGTTTTAATTAAACTATAATGTTGTAATGTTATCTGCCCTGAGCCTTTAGGATGAGGTGGACAGGATAGCGGAGAGGATTGCACCAAAAGTGATTCTTCCTTGAGAGAATGGGCTATTTAATTGAATACCTATAAATCTTCCTCAATAAACAGATTTGATCAATGTGTAGTTGTGGCCATAGACAGTGCTTGGTGTAAAGATGATCAGCTCTTTTTTGAGTTTGGAGACTGCTGCTTCTCCAAACTTATCCTCACTTTCTTGGTTTAATCACTAGGCTGAGTGTTCTAAAATGATAGACCAGGCTTGTAAATAACCACTCAACCAGTTGCCTCTGGCAAATGAGAAATGCCTCCTGATAAATATATGGAATTCTGTTGCAGTAGTTTTCCCTGGCTAACACAGGTATATGTAGGCTAGTAACAATTTTTAGTAACGTCCATGGGCTTTCTTATAAGGCTGGTCTTGTCAAAAAAGCAGCCTGTAGTATCAGACTGGTTGTACTGTGATGACAGTATAGCATATAGTTTGTGATATAAGGTAAAAATTGGTAGCTGTGTCTTTGAATATAATACTTATGTTTAGTTATTTGTGAAGTGGGAACCAACCATGACCACCCTGCTACAGACATGTAGAGATAAACAGAGCTGAAAGCATGCCTTACCAGGACCCCATACCTCTTGCAGCAGGTGTTTTGTGTTTCCATCTTTCTGTCACCTCCAATATGGTGGTAATTTTAATGCACAGGTGTGAATCACAAGCATGAAATGGGCGATGGTAACAGCTGGAGACATGTATACTAAAACTGGTGGCAGAGGGCTCTGAGCTGGCCTGAGAGATGATCTCTGAATTTTGGGTTAAGGCACGAGTAGCTCCATTTGTGAGATTGCATTGGCAGCATATGCACTTTTCTCTTGTGTTTAATTCTGAGACTTGGGTCACTTAAAAGTGCACGTATTCCTACTGGAAACAAATTGATCCAATAAGATATTGTGGTTCATTTCTGTATCTCTTTATACCAGCTGGATAGTGGGAAAGTTTCCTTGTTGTTTTGTTGCTGCCTACTATGCCTGCTGTTTGCAATGTGTAAAATGTTTATGACGAGCTTGATGTGTGCCAAAAACCAGCAGGCCCACTGGTGGGAAGATTATCATCATCCAGATATAATAAAAAGCTTCTAGAAAAGTGCCTGTAATACAGGCTTATTTTTCTGGCACTGACAAAGATTTCTATTTATTTTAGTAGTGCCCGCTAGCGCCATTGTATTTAAGGGGCTCTTAGTATTTTCATTAGAAATTCATTTTCAGGACTTTTAAACTCAGCTGGAAACATTTTGCTTGAGGATGAATGTTGTATAGAGGATTTCTGCCAAGGGCAGCTTCCTCTACTTCCCCCTGATTGGAGATTTATGAAAGATCAATAATTAGTGCCTAATTGAAGCTTATCTCACATTAACCACTGATAACTAATTTCTTTCCTGAAATAATAACACTGTTTCCGAAGTACAAGCACATAGAAGAAGTTGAGGCTGTTACCGCTTGGGTGATGGCTTCAATAACAAGTAAAAGCAATCAACATCTAGATGTGTGTGTGTGTGTGTGTGTGTGTGTGTGTGTGTGTTTACAACCCCACTCATCATTAAATATTTTCAATCCCAGAGCAGGGAATGATGAAATAAGAGTAAGTACAAAAATATACAGAAAAAATATACTCCATAAGAACAATAGATCCAATAAACAAATTGACAGCTCCATCATAAAGCAAACAAAGCTAAACTGCATTGAGGACAATTGGAATTCCTAATTTAACCAAATAGGACATACAACTGGATAAACAACAAAACAGGTTTAACAACAGTTCCCACTCTAATCTGGTACAGCCCACTTACTCCTCCTTGGTCTCTTGCACAAAAAGGTTCCCACTCTGTGCCAAGAGACTCTCACCCGTGGCTTTTGAGCAGCTTGGACAACTTTCGCTCCCACCGTCCAATCCACCTGATCGGCATGAAGAGTTGTCCACAAGCATCCACAGCAAAATACCCCCCCTTCCACAACACCAACTGAGCAAAAAATGAACACAAAAGAGAAAGAAGGTAGCCATCAGCCACAGCTGTTGTTTCTCTCCTCTTCCCACTTCCTATAATGCTCAGATCTTAAAGTTTGATAGGGCTACTGTGGAATAATGTGCAGGTGGATGACATCTCCCAAGTCTGTGCTTTTTGCCACATACAGCAGTCAACCTTTCACAGTATAAACCGAGGGGCAAGCAAAGGTTTAAATATGCTCTGGAAAAGTTAAGGTAAAGGGACCCCTGATCATTAGGTCCAGTAGTGGCCGACTCAGGGGTTACGGCACTCATCTCGCTTTATTGGCCAAGGCAGCCGGCGTGCAGCTTCCGGGTCATGTGGCCAACATGACTAAGCCGCTTCTGGCAAACCAGAGCAGCGCATGGACACGCCGTTACCTTCCCGCCGGAGTGGTACCTATTTATCTATTTGCACTTTGTGCTTTCGAACTGCTAGGTTGGCAGGAGCAGGGACCGAGCAATGGGAGCTCACCCCGTTGCGGGGATTCGAACCGCTGACCTTGTGATTGGCAAGTCCTAGGCTCTGTGGTTTAACCCACAGTAGAACCAGATTATTAAGCTATCCATTCACCACTCCAACAGTAGCTCATCTGTTGCTTCAGTTTGCTCTGACAGGACTCCAGCACCCATCAGTCCCAGACAATGTGATCAGGAATGCTGGGAGTTGTCATCCAACAACATTTGGGGAGAACCATCTTGGCTACCTCAGCTTTTGGCCTTTGGCCTCATGTAAAATGGGACTCCTGCCATGCTTACATTATTTTAGGAGCACCCCCTTGAAGATAATGTGCCTATCCTGTTTCTTGAACTGGATTCTTTACAAAAACAGTTCATTCACTTCTTCTACGTAAAAAAGGCATGTCCAGCTCCAATTACATTTACTGAAAATGACATTGACCTTGCTAATGCAAAGAGCAGAATGATTGTACATTATTGGTACACAGTGGCCCCATTCACCCATTGTGCTAATCCAAACTGTGCTTAGGCATGAATAGGCAGATACTCACAGTGAAAATCCTGGTTGCTTTTCTCCTTCTTCAGTCTTACTGCTGCCATGCTGCCAAGAGCTAAGCAATGTTCTGATGTAGTGTTATATCCAAACCCGGTTTCATAGTTTGTCACACTCCAGGAAAACTACGAGTCCAGATGTGGATGTAATGCTAAGACCAAGAATGGATTAGCATTGGGTAGCATGGCGGCAGCAGGACCGGGGGAGAAGGAAATGGCTGCAGTTTTTACTCTGGGTACCCACCCAGTCATGGGTTCACACATAGCCATGGTTTGGCTTAGTGTTATATACATACAGGGTCACTATTCTGCTTGGAGTCATCTTGGTTCAGATAAATCCCCAAACAGTGTTTTAATGTGTATGACTAGCTCAACAAAAACATTTGTCTTTGGAATGAATAATTAAGGGACAAAGTCAGCAGAATTAATGTTCCAATATTCAAATAAAAAATGCTTCCCATGTATTAATATGGATGATCCATTTAAAAGAATCTGACAACTCCACATAAAGATATTTCCAGGCTTTTATCCAACTTGCCTTCTGAACATTTACAGGAATATTCTTGTTACTAATGGCCTTTTTGGATTTAATAGCTATGCAAAACAATGGGTAGCCCATTGGCAGACTTGCATTTTTGATATTCCCAGAACTGCTTGTGAACATGTGTCACAGTAGTAATTACCAGCAGAATAATAAAAAAGTTTGTTGCATTATCTTTTTGTGGGGGTATAAAATTGTTAGTTTAGTAGGCATAAATCAGCAGCCTTCCTGCCTATTTGAAATACAGTATTAATTGGGTATTGGCAAGCAAATCTAATAGTTTTCTGTCTAAAAGGTGATAAAATAAAAACCATATCCTAAATGTGTTTGGGGAGGAGAATATTTTTCCCATTTCATTCCTTTATTGTTCCTCTGATTCGCTCTGTCCTGATTTCTCTATTCCTGAATCTCAGTTTTGCTAAGGAGATTCCTAAAATGAAAACCGGAATTGGACCATGCACAGTTTGCCACTATTTTTTCCCTTAAGTTTTCATCTTTCTCCTTTACTAATGTGCATGTGTGCACTGAAAGAACACTGCAAAAAATATTTTTTAATGTGATTGCAGGTACGATTGCTTCAAGAATCTTTTTGTGCGGTGTTTTATTGGTGAACACATGCACTCCTATGCACTGATAAAGCGTAGCATGCAATAATCTAGACACAGTGCACAAGCAGCTTAAACCAGCAGCTGCCCTAAACTGACATTCATCCCTATACGCCTCTCAGCACTAGGAGCAGGGGATACCACTTGCAGTGCCATGCCAACATCCATCTGAAACCTACATTGCTCTGATAACCCGTCGTTTAAACTATTGCTATGTTATCTGTATCTATGTTATCTGCTATGTTGTCTGTCCTGAAGACAGACTATAAGCACAGATGGTGTTGAATGCAGCAGCCAGGGTACTCACTGTTGCTGCAAGGTGGAATCATGTATCGCTGACCTTAAATATCTTCCTGCTCACTACCAGGCTCAGTTTTAAGGAGCTAACTTTGATCCATAAAGCCCTACACAGCACAGATTGACAAATATTTGAAGGAGTGCCTGTCCTATTACTTGTTGACTTGTGCAGGAGATGCCCTGCTTGTAGTTCTACTAACAGGGATAGTTCACCATGCAGGAGTTGCCCTGCTCGTAGTTCTACTAACAGGGATAGTTCACCCTGCAGCAGTGCTGAGCTGGGCTTTCTCATTAAGGCACTCAGATGTGGAATTCCTTCCTACTGGAAATATGGCTGTCCCTCACACTGTCTCCCTTATTTCAGCCTTATGGAGATGGCTGATAAAAGAATTGGTTTATTCTGCTGCTAGGTTGCCATTGTATTGTTATGAATCTGTGGGTGCAAAAAACACCCCAAATTCTGGATCAAGTTAATGTTAGAATTTAATTAAGGTTGGGATGTTAGAACCAGGAAAAAGCAAGACCTGTGTGCATTTAAGGTGTGTGTTAGCCACTGTTAATCCCATGGAATTAGCATATATGAAGAGTTAATTAACCAAGGCAAATTTCCTAAATTGTGTATCATCCACCCTTTTTGGTCTTAGGCAATCAACACATGTAAAAGCCATTTCCCTTTGGGGTAAAATCCCTGGGGGTAATGATCTGTTAGCACAACAAAGCATTTTAAAAAAAACCAGATGTGAGAATGCAGATGAGTGGGCCCTTTTTCTGGGTTACAAAAGACTTAAGTTAGCAAAGTTAGAACAGGTAAGATGTGACTGTTCTCAGGGAAAGGCAAGCTGCAGGGCAGGGATGCTGCTGGCCTTGGGAGAAGTTGGTGCCACTTGGGATGTGATGTTCTGAATTCATCTCCATCTAGGCTTCAGGTTGTATATATGTGTAAATAAACCATACATCATAAAGAAGAAAAAGAAGAAGAAGAGTTTGGATTTGATATCCCGCCTTTCACTCCCTTTAAGGAGTCTCAAAGCGGCTAACATTCTCCTTTCCCTTCCTCCCCCACAACAAACACTCTGTGAGGTGAGTGGGGCTGAGAGACTTCAAAGAAGTGTGACTGGCCCAGGGTCACCCAGCAGCTGCATGTGTTGGAGCGGAGACGCGAACTCGGTTCCTCAGATTACGAGACTACCGCTCTTAACCACTACACCACACTGGTGTAAATAAACCATACATCATAAAGGCACCACAGACTCCACTGTTCCTCATTCCCAAAGGAAACAGAAACCCTGGGTAAGTGGCTGGAACCCCCGAAGTCTTGCTCACCACTTGACAGAGATGGGGTGGTGTGTAACAATATTATGCTTATTGGTTTTATGGTTTTTATGTGATAGCCATGTGTTCACTTTAATGAATGGTTTATAAACTGTCAGCAAGCTTCAGGCTGAAGGACAGGTTTACATATCTAATGAAGATTGTTAGCCCTTTGGGGCAGAAATAGTACAGCATTTAAGATATTGTTGGCACACGTTAAAGTAGTAGTAACGGTAGTAGCAAACTTATAGAACTCATCAGCTGGAAGAATATATTTCATGGACTTCTTTATGACCAACAACAGATACTCAAATTAAGGAAAACTGTTTATTGGGGGAAATCCTGGGAAATAACAGTGCCTTGAACCACTAATTATTCATGCACAATGTTGCATCTAGATAGGAAATCCTGCTTTCTGTGCTATTGCTTTTAATAACAACATTCATAGAGTGTTGTCCTCCTACTCATCATCTTCCCCATTGTCTTCAAATGGAGTTTATTTGTTTCAATTCTTTTCCATTAGAAATGGAGTCTGACATTTTAAAAAATGTTCTAAATGCTATACTTTGTTATGCATTAGCTTTGCTTTTCAATCAGTGATAAAAGCAGTTTCATAGAAAGGATTTTTAGTAACTACTTCTCCGTGGGCACTTACTGTATTAAATTACATTTGGTTTATATGTACTGGAAAAGTTTCAATAATACAAATGGCTCCAAACTTTAGCTTTTATATAACACTTCTGTAACAGCCTCTTGAATTGTTATCCATTAAACCCTTTTAAGCATAAGAAAATAAATCACACATCATTACTTAATCATACTGAAAATATTTTTTAAAGAGTGGCTTGTGTTTAGAGATGCACAGAATAGGCATTTTATACAAGCAAAAGATTTTGTCATGAAAATGTTCATAAACTTTTAAAAATATATGTGGTGTGAGCAGAGGTTTTACACACACACACACACACACACACACACACACACTGGTGTCCCCACCAAGCTCTGCTGAAATGTCATTTAAAAAAAGATTCTACATCAATCTGTTTAATGATCAAGCATAATTTTTTCTGTACTATATGTTAGTTTAGGCATTGGGATAGGATTTGGTGTTTAGTTGGTGAGTATCAAAATAGGGAGGATGAGGCATGTATTTCAAGACAGGGCCATGGAGATGGAAGCTACTTTCAGTATAAAATTCCACACATACACGTCTACAAAATCAGGCATATTTACCTTTACCAGGAACAACTGGGAAAGCATTTCTTTCTTTCTTTCTTTCTTTCTTTCTTTCTTTCTTTCTTTCTTTCTTTCTTTCTTTCCACCAGTAGAATACTATTGGGCTTGGAATTCCAAGAGTCTTTAGATAATCATAAGCTTTGCATTCAGAATCTAGCAAGTGGAACATATATATATACCCCTCACCTGATAAGAACTCTTCCAGTTCAAAGGGTATGTATGTGTAGCACAAAGTCCTCTCACATTTAGAAGTTTGTTCCAGTGAAGGATTACACTACCTTCCTCTTGTTGGATGGAAAGGCTTTAGAGATGGGGTGCAGAGTGCTTTTTGTATCTGAGAACAGAAGCTTTCCAATCCAGTAAGGAAAATATAAAAACACACCCATTGTTGGATCACAAAACCTTTGGGATATAAGGCACATGTGGTCTAGCACAGCCCAACGGATACAATGAGCTCTGGGATATGTAGTTTCCAGGGTTCCTGGCTGCTATGCTAAAGATTTAGGTACCTTGAAGAACTACATTTCATTGGATCCCTGGTCATCAAGACACTGTCAGTGCAACATAGTGGATACAGCATAGATAAGGATGGTATCCAACAAAGTGGGAAGGAAAGGTGTAGCACCAGAGACCTGTGTTAGCACCAGTGAACTTCTTATGGGCTGGGCTTGAACTCAGATGGAGGTTGTGTTCAGTTCTTAATCAATTGTAGGGGGCAACCTTGTAAGTTAATTGTTATGAGCTCCCTATTTCTGTACATGGGCACCATCACTCTTCCTATAATGCCAAATTCCTTGTTGGAGATTTTACACATTCACATTTTTGTGACATCTTGACGATGGCCTTTTCCCTTTTCTGTCATTAAAACACACATAAACTGCTTTACTATTTATGATAGACCTGTACAACATGTGACCTCCGAAACTGAATGCAACACACCAATCATGTATAGCCATTTGTTTTTCTTATCAGCCAGGGTTGCAGTAGACAAAGGAACAGTCAAGTATTTGGTGATTAGAATGTATGTTGTTTAGTGAGGCATGGATTGTTAATACATTAAACTACAGAGACAGTGAAGTGGACATGGCTATAAGAGTAGGCTTCATATAACCAGAAAATTCTGTCAGCTGGCCAGAGGCCATGTGGAAAGCATTTTGTGTGATTCAGCATGTAGAAATATATCTGGCATTAATTTGTGTCATATTTTCCTTTTGCCGTGCAAGAATACATCTTGCATTCATCGCCTTTTCTTTAGTTTTTCAAGAACATTATCAAGGAGCACATAATCAAAGGCAAGGTTAAGAGGGAACTTGAACAGACAGAAAAGTCAAGGTTTTTTGAGTCACATAGGTATGACCTGAATGATAAGTTTTGAGTGAGAGTTACAATTTGACAATGAGTATTGTGTAAAACCTTCTGCTCCTTTTTAACAAGAAGAGAGGAGAGAGGAAACACTTAAGAAGATACCTTTTAATTTCCCTGATCTCCTATGAACTTGATATTATGCTCTTCTATAAACAAAAGAAATCCATAGCAATCTAGAAGAGGAGGAGAACAAATTTAATTCTGAGAAGCTTACAGTTTGATGCATTGGAACATTTATCTTTAAAATGCACCTCACACCATTGTATTCATGTGCCTTGGGGGAGATAAAGTTGTCCAAAATGAAAGATGCATCCTGCAGTAAACAGGAAATACACTAGTTTCTAAGGTACTTACACATGTATTCTCAAGAAAACCTCAGATCGTTTTCTTCTTTAATGAAATGATAGGGTTTTGCCAGTCTCTGTAACACAAAAACACTTTTAATTATAGATGTATTCAAGCAGCTGCTCTAGTACAGCAGCTTTGCCAGTTTTCACGGCCACAGATGTCCTACAGAAGCAGCTGTGTTTGTTTAGTTTGAATTCAAGTTGTGTGTCATTACTTATAATTGTGGTTATTTTAGCCACCAACCTCTTTTGTTACTTAACATCAAGGTTTTTCTTGCTTCTGTTGAGAGATGTAAAAATATCTTTGTCACCCTATCAACATATCTTTTTTGCTTTAAGCACTGTGGCAATATTAAGCAAGCAAATTAATTTTCACATGTGAGTAAGATCTCAAATATTACATACAACTGATGGGGAAGAGTATGAATGAAGGCAAAAGCATAGGGCTTCTCCCAAATAGGATTTGTTTTATTTGCTTTCCCCATTTTTGTGTATCGTCGATCCATCCTTTTGGGCAGTGGCCATCATTTCTTTCTTTTTGTTTTCAACTTTATTCCAACTTACATGAATTATCATTATTATTTACTAAATTTCTATGCTGCCGTTCATCCAAGGATTACAGGGCAGTTTACAATGTTTAAAACACAAAAACACATAACATAGTAACAAATGAAAACAATAACCCCACCCTCTAGACTGCTCATGTAGGAGGAACATGAAGAAGGGCCTTAGATGAACCTATATGAACCAACCATCTGGGTTGGTTCATATAGGGAGAGGTGGTCCTTGGGGTATTGGTGGACAGGACAAAAATGGACCACTCTGATAACCACTCTGATCTATTACTGTCACTTGAGGCAAGTGACCTCAGTGGCCTTGAGTGCTTTCCATCAGCTTTGTCTGGTAGCCCAGCTGTGCCCTTATCTGGACAGGGGCAGGCTAACTTCTCTTTTCTAGGTGCTGATAACCTCTAGGTTTGATTATTGCAAAATGTTATATGTGGGACTTACTCTGAAGACGGTTTGGAAACTTCAGCTGGTGCAGAATTCAGTGGCCAGGTTGCTCACTGGGACAAGTGAATAGGTAACACCATGCATACAAAAGCTTATACCCAGAACAAACTTAGTTGGTCTCTAAGGTGCTACTGGACAATTTTTTATTTTTTAAAAAATTTATTTTGACTGCGTCAGACCAACACAGCTACCTACCTGAATCTAGGTAACACCAATCCTGGCTTGCCAGTCACTTTCTGGGCCCAATTCAAAGTGCTAGTTTTCACCTATAAAGAGGACTGCAATACCTCAAGGATCCCTTCTCCCCATAAGAACTGACCCAGGCTCTGCAATCATCATCTGAGACCCTTCTTTGTGTGCCTCCTCGGCAAGAGGTCTGGGATGTGTGTCTTTTGCAAATAAATACTGTTCTGTATGAAGGCATTGGGAGTGGCTTGGAGCAAGGCTTGGTCAGTACACTGATTATGACATTCAACTCTGTTTCTGAATCAGGAGTAGCTATGCAAGCTCTGAACCAGAGTCTGAATGCAGTGGTAGGTTGGATGAAGGCCAGTAAACTGTCTGAATCCCTGGGGGCTGAGGCTCTTTGGGTGGGTGGTTCCTGTGTCTGAGAGACAGGCAATTTATCTGTTCTAGATGGAGTCCTCTTTGAAGAAGCAGGTACATAGCTTGGGGGTGTTCCTGGATATATATGTTACTTAGAGTCCAAGTGCCCTCTTTGGCCAGGAGAGCAACTTTGTTTGGTTTGCTACAGCCATTCCTGGGTAGTCTGATCACTGTAGTCAATGCATTGGTAACCTCAAGGCTGGATTACTGAAATGTGCTGTATGTAGTTTTTAATATGTATGTATAATTGTAAACTGTGTTGATATTTTTTTTGTTATGCGAGTATTTGTAAATAAATACCAATACAAGCTCCCACTTGAAATTTACTGAGATGTAGAAAATCCTCTTGCACTTGGACAGGACTTTTTTCTCACTTATTACAGCAAAATTTTGAAGAATTTAATATGCCCCTATTGGTCTAAATCCAAGAGCTAGTATTGTGCACTCAAACATCAAATTAGGTATTTAATTGCCATCACAGCTCATGTTCTACTCTTGGCATACCAGTGTAAACATACCCCTTTGTTCTACAGTAAACTCGATGTCAAATTTATTATACAGCAAATGAAAAAGCGACAACGTACAGTTCAAATCAATTATTTCTGACTTCCCTCTCATAGTGTTGACAAGCAGCTACACATGTGGTTGGTGGGAGAGGAACAGGTGGTGGGTCACTGCAATTTGGGAATCTTTCAATGCTTCTATAACAGAATTGCTACACTTCTGCATTCTAAGGACAAACAGGTTTTCTAACCTGAAACACTTATAAGGTAAAGTTTTGAAGTGCATAGCCTAGGATGGACTTACTGTATAATGAGGTATATTTCTATGGTTCAGGGTTTTCTTTAAATGAGACCTGTTAATCAGTATTTAATCTACAGTTCAAAACAGGTACATATACAGTGGTACCTCGGTTTAAGAACAGTCCTATTTATGAACTATTTGGTTTATGAACTCCGCAAAACTGGAAGTAGTGTCCTGGTTTGCGAACTTTACCTCGGTCTAAGAACAGAAGCCAAGTGGTGGAAGGGCACTGGCAGCAGGAGGCCTCATTAGGGAAAGTGCGCCTCGGTTTAAGAATGGCTTTGGTTTAAGAACGGACTTCCAGAACAGATTAAGTTCATAAACCAAGGTACCACTGTACTCCAGTGTTAGCCCTCCCATTAGGCAGACTGAGACAGCCAGCTTTGGGTGTCATGAATAGGAATGAGTTACTTAATTTATTATAATTGTCATTTTACTTTCTCCAATGGGATCACTGGTGATTCACACTACTGCTGGAGAACAGAGGCTAGGAACAGCCAAGCCCCAGTGGTTTCAACCTTGAGGTCTTTTATTATGAAGAAAAAAATAGCATATTATGCTTGAGGGATGTTGTGAGATTTGCTGCACCCATTCAGAAACAGCAATTTTAGAACAAAACAAGCAATATTTGAATAGTGAACTGCTGGCTCAGGCCCCATTTGAGAATAGAGATGGAGACTGTGCACTTTTATAGGAAGTAATCCCAGAGACCAAAAGAAGAATGCCACCTTATGTGACACACTTTCTCAAGAACTACAGAGTCAGTGTTCTTTGCATTTACTTGGGTCTTGGCATTCACTATGCATAGGGTTGTTCTATCCCACCTGATTCTTGTATTCTATGTACACTGATTTTATCCTGACTAGAAACCTAGTTGTACTCCTAACTAATGACCTAGCCTGTGCGCACACCTTTGCTCTGTAGGATGGCTTGATTTTACTGTGCCAATACATTCAAAGGTGATACCATAGCAGCATCAAATAAACATTTCACTGTAATGCACCTAAATAGCATAGATTACACTATATATATTAGGTCTGCTCATCTTTTGACCATCATGAAACACATTCCACCACCTATATATGGTAGCCCACATGAAACTTGATAAGCCTGTTTTCAGGCAGGTCTACAGGCAGGAGGATGGGTGTGTTGCCAAATACATCTGTGTGCCTGGTCCCAACATCCCCATCAAGAGCGGTAGTCTCGTAATCTGGGGAACCGGGTTCGCGTCTCCGCTCCTCCACATGCAGCTGCTGGGTGACCTTGGGCCAGTCACACTTCTTTGAAGTCTCTCAGCCCCACTCACCTCACAGAGTGTTTGTTGTGGGGGAGGAAGGGAATGGAGAATGTTAGCCGCTTTGAGACTCCTCAAAGGGAGTGAAAGGCGGGATATCAAATCCAAACTCTTCTTCTTCTACTCCCATCCTTTGTACATTAAGTGGGCAGGTCTGGAGGGAAATTATACAACAAATTGGGAACCCTGATTGTGCAGGGTTTCTGATCTCAGGGAGGATGGAGGGTATGAGATGAATCCTTCTCCATAAAGGTTGGGAAGGAATTGACAGGTTTATTGAATTTTTGGGTGGTTCATGTGTCTCTTGAACACCCTTTCCCCTTTCTCCACGTGTTCCAAGCACACCTTCAAAACCACATCATAAGAGGTGTTCATTACTTTATTTCATTGCAGTTTTCTTTGCCCCATAAAACTAGAATACACAGTAAATTACTTTTAAGTGTTTAGATCCTTCAGCGTAATATATGGCCAGAAAAATGCCGGTGATATATTGGTTGGAACCAAGGTGCCCGGTAAACTTAATCATTTCTTATAAAGAAATAAGCTTGCAACTTCTCTGTTCTCTATCAGCCTCAATGGTGAACCATGAATAAAGGCATAAAGGAGGAGGGTTGCTCAGTATGCATGACTTGGTCTTAAGCAAATGTCTTTTATCTGTTAGAAAAGTAAGAAAAAAGGCAATTGGCTTGCAGTTTGAAAAGCTTCTTTGACACAACACTGTATCATGTTTGTGAAGTATTCAAGAAAGTGTCATTTTCTTTTGTATTTCGTTTTAGGACCTGTTTTTGAAGCATGGGCCATCTCTCCCCTCCCTTTTCGGGGGAAATCTGACTTTCATCTGCTTATGATATTACTCTGCTGTCTTTCCCTCCCTGATCAGTTACATCCAAAAAAGTAAAAGGTCATAGCATCACAGAGTCATATAGTCAAAGAAATAATGAAGTGGAAAATTACAAAAATGCTTTTAATCTCACTCTTTTAAGAGCAAGCTGAAAACATGTTATACAAGAAGAGCAATTCCAATGTAAACAGAACTGGATAGAAATACAAATGTTCCTATAAATACACAGCCAGAGCAGTTGTGACCACTCTCTGTCCATTCGGAGTTGGCAGCCCTTCATTTTTGTGGTCAGGGTGCCCCACAAACTTTGTCCAGTCTCATCTAACTCAAAGTCAGTTGGGATGCTTATAGGGCAGTAAATTGTTAGTTATTTAATTAACTCGAGATTTTAATTAAAGTTTATACTTTTGCTAGATAGTGAGGGGTTGCCATTTGGATATTCTGTCAGACAGCAGAATATATTGGGCCATCACCCTTGTTGACTCTCAGCCAGGCAGTACTGCTATTTTCTACCATGGGTGTTGTAAGTGCACACTGATGGCACAAGATTGCTAGTGTTATTGAGCTCGACCACAACATTTGGCCTTATGGTCAACTGGGATACTAATTTTTCAAGCAACGATGAAGAAAGTGCAGACTCAGGCTAAGTGAGAATTTAGCAACACCACTTACTCTCTGAGTACCTGATGCTATTCCCCTCCCTCAACGCCACTTTGTTATGAAATCGCCTTGTCTAAGCAGTTTATCAGGAGTATCCTTCCACTTAATTTTGTTTTGACAACATAATGAACATCCTTAGACTTATTTTGACGTCATTTTGTTTACTGTTGATACTTTTATCTTGTCATCGACTGACATTGTTAATGTAGTGAGATTTATATAAAAGCACTGACTCCTGGTAGACAGACAGATAGATAGATAGATAGATAGATAGATAGATAGATATGTTTAATTTAAGGACATTTCTAAACCCCTTAATATTTTAAAATTTCTATGAGTAGATGATGCTCCTACCCTTATTATCAATAATGGCAAAATCCTGATAGTTAGGATTACCGCTCTCTTTTTTTCCTTGGCACAAATTCAACATGCTAGTATTTTCTCACTTAAAAATTCCTGCACAGAAGCAAATGGATATATCACGCACCTGCCAATAAATGCAGTGAAGATTAAGTGTTTGGATTTAAACAATAATAGCTATATTCATTTGCATCTCATTTCATCTTGAAGGCTTACATGTTAGTTACTTGTTTGTGATTTGTTTATGGGACTTGCTTCAGTCTTGGAGAAGGATGCTCTGTCCCAGTCTGAAGCTGCTGCACCGATGGCTGAGGAACTGGACTGATCTCCTTACACTGAATCTGGTGATTGGAAGCTCCCTGGGTTTGAAGTGGATAGGCAGAAGCCCCAGAGCCAGTAGAACCAGAGTCAGAGCATCACAAGAGCTTTCTGCTGAGCCCAAGGAATTGAGAGCATGGCAGCCAAATTGCATAATAATAATAATAAAGAACCATAAAGAAGGTTGATTGCCGAAGAATTGATGCTTTTGAATTATGGTGCTGGAGGAGACTCTTGAGAGTCCCATGGACTGCAAGAAGATCAAACCTCTCCATTCTTAAGGAAATCAGCCCTGAGTGCTCACTGGAAGGACAGATCGTGAAGCTGAGGCTCCAATACTTTGGCCACCTCATGAGAAGAGAAGACTCTCTGGAAAAGTCCCTGATGTTGGGAAAGATGGAGGGCACAAGGAGAAGGGGACGACAGAGGACGAGATGGTTGGATGGTGTTCTCAAAGCTACAAACATGAGTCTGACCAAACTGCGGGAGGCAGTGGAAGACAGGAGGGCCTGGTGTGCTCTGGTCCATGGGGTCACGAAGAGTTGGACATGACTAAACGACTAAATAATAATAATAATAATAATAATAATAATAATAATGAAATACATTTGTATATCACCCTTCTTCTGAAGTTCACAGGGCAGTTCACAACATAAAAATGCCAAATGAGAATGCAAAATACAGAGGAAAACAAAAACAAACCAATAACCCCCTCTGACAAACACATTTTAAAGGCCATATAGTGTTAATCAGCCAGAGGCCTGGTTACAGAAAAAGGTTTTTGCTTGGCACCTGAATATATGTAATGAAGGAGCCAGGTGAGCTTCCCTGGGGAGAGCTATCCACAAATGGGGAGCCGCTAAAGAAAAGGCTGGTTCTGATGTTGCCGCTCTCCAGACCTCTGTTGGAGGAGGCACATGAAAAAAGGGCCTCAGATGATGATTTTAGGGCCCAGACTGGTTCATATGGGGAAGGGTTGATAGGTAAAAACCAGCACTTTGAATAGGATTATGGATGAGGGAGGTCTTACTCAAAGCTGAGCTGGCATTCAGAAACACCAGCTGCAGATCTGAGGATTGGCTGGCACACTGGGATTTGTCCATGGTGCTATAACCACCAGTTTGCCTTGCCAGTTTGTAGAGCAGGCTTCCTCAAACTAGGCCCTTCAGATGTTTTGAGGCTAAAATTCCCAGCATCCCTGACCACTGGTCCTGCTAGCTAGGGATCATGGGAGTTGTAGTCCAAAAACATCTGGAGGGCCAAGTTTGAGGAAGCCTGTTGTAGGGTGTAGCTTACTGACAGAACAACTGTTTTGCACACCGAGATGTTTTGCACAGATTCAATCCCCAGAATTTCCTGGTAGGGCTGGGGAAGACTTCTGCTTGGAATCCTGTAGAGCCACTGCCATTATATACAGTACAGTGGTACCTCTGGTTACGTACTTAATTCGTTCCGGATGTCCGTTCTTAACCTGAAACTGTTCTTAACCTGAAGCACCACTTTAGCTAATGGGGCCTCCCGCTGCTGCTGCGCTGCCGCCGCGCGATTTCTGCTCTCATCCTGAAGCAAAGTTCTTAACCCAAGGTATTATGTCTGGGTTACCGGAGTCTGTAACCTGAAGCGTATGTAACCCGAGGTACCACTGTACTGAGCAAAATGGACCAGTGGTCTCACATAGGCAGCTTCCTATGCTACTAACTTTGCCTATGTAAAAATTAATAATTTTTAAAACTCTGCCAACTTTACTAATATAGAACTCTACTAATACATGTTCTGGGAACAGTACACTCCTGCACCTTTCTCAAAAACAGGAGTAGGATTTATTTTATAGATAATGGAATGAGAATATTATATTCTTTATGAAAAATAATAGCAACAGAGAGATAAATGACTCATATGATGAAAGTGATATGAACTGTACAGCATCCTTTTCCCTAAACCTCATTTCTTCCCCTCCCTGCCAGTTGTCCATTCCAAATGACATAGCTCCCTCTCCTGGCATTCTCTCCCATCTCCCAGGCAACCAGCCACACTCATTCCCATTCTGTTCTCTCTCAAGTGACGAGTCCCACATAAGGCTCACTTATGTGGGAGCATTTCTTTCTTACCTATAGCTTGCCTGCTCCCGTGCCTCTTGGGAATCAGCCAGAAGCAGATCAGAACAGGATTTGGCTGTTCATAGTGCTGGGAGCCAATGTGGTACAACATATAAGTGATCTGCTTTAGGAGCTGAGAGGCATAGATTGAAATCCATGAACTCCACTGGGATAACTTTGGATCAGTCACACGCTCCCACCCTAATCTGTTGGAGGATGAAATGGGATAAACCTGTGTACTTTGCCTTGAGCCCCTTGGAAGAAAGGATGGATATAAATATTCTATATAAGATGATGGACGTCCCAAGTAATGAATGTGGGAGGGAAAGAGAGATCTGTGAATGTACAATGTCTTTTCTCTACTCAGCTCTTCACATGGCCTCTGTGCTTTACAATGCCCTTCCCTCTACCATCAGTTGCTTCAGATGGCTTATAAAGACATATCTTTTTGCCCAGGCTCTCCCTGACCCGTAAGATTGGACACTTAACTACTAAATTTCTTTTTATCTCTTTTCATAACATTGTTTTATTGTTCCGATATTTTCTTTTTTGTTTACTGCTTTGAGATTTTTAAATAAGCAGGTTAGAAATGCTTTTAAATAAAAAAGTGTCTGACTATATGCTCCTGGCTGTAATCTGGGTTATGACGATAAAACAAAAAAGAAAAGAAAAAGTTTATGTTCGTGGGGGTGTGTGTGGAGTTTTAACATGTGGAGATCCAGAAAGCAACAAAACCTAAGATGAGTTTTCATGCTTCATCTGGGAACCACAAATAATTCATATTCATTTAAAGGCATCTTGTGCAGATGTCTGAATTTTGTGTAGACACTGATAGGCAAAAAAGATTTTGCAAGCACAATATTTGCCACCTTTACCCTCTGCAAGGAACCAAAGATTCCAAAGTGACCAGTTGCCGGGAAACAAACATACAAACATTGCACAATGCATGATTATGGGATTGGTCAAAGCAGTAAGAGAATCTTAATGCTATATCTCTTATTGCTGTAAAATAGGACAGCTTTGTTCAACTATGCATGCAGCATGGTTTAACCCCTCAACCTGGCCACTTTGAACTAGACCTGCATTATAGGAAGCTGCATTATACTGAGTCAGACCATTGGTCCCTTTAGTCTACCCAGTACTGCCCTTTAGTCTACCCAGTATTGTCTACCCAGTACTGCCCTACTCAGAGATGTTGGGATTCGAACGCGGGACCTTCTGAAGGCAAGGTAGATGCACTACCACGGAGCTTCCCACACCCTCATGCTAGTTGGCATCCTTAAGAGATGATGCACGTGTGGGTTTAACCTTTTGCAATAGGGTTAAAAAGGAAGTGAATTAACTTCACTATGCATGTTCCAGAACTTCTTGCATCTAATATTTCTAAATTGACATCTAATATATTGAAATGCCACAAGCCTCTCGTCACAGAATAACTGGTAGTCGAAAACGAAAACACGGATTACACGCCCACTTTTCAGCCTCCCATTCTTTTGCATCCTGTGAATTCTGATAGTCAATCAGTATACAGAAGCATGATAATGGATGGAATAGTCCCCATCTGGGTTCCAGTGCTTTTGCAGTAACAAGGTTCCTCCCCAATCACCACGTCTCTGCTGACTCCAGCTGGGTGTCTTTGGAATACCTGCTTCCCAGCACAATGATCAGCAGACTTCTAGAGGAATATATTCCTCAAACTGGCAAAGTGTGCAGAAACAGAATCAGTCACAGCTTGTCTTTGGCGACAGCTTCCGTCAAAGTGTCAGGTTTTGCATGCCAGGCAATGATTGCTTGAGACATTATCCACTGTGACTTTTGCTGCAACACAAATCGTGTATTGACCATCAGTAATTTGCTTTGAAAAAGAAAGCATGTCATAATGGTCCCATATGCTTGTTATATCAGTGTTATCCTCATTGAAAACCGAAGCCCAGAAATAAAAATGCATCAAATATAAAAGCAACAACAATAATTATATAATGGTTTGTTCTGCTTCTTGCTCGTTTCTTAAAGCTAACCTGTCAAAGGGGGGAAAAATTAAATTGTCAATAGTGGGAATTGTAATTTTAGCTTTTGAAATGTCCAGATTTTTGACAGTTGAATTAGGCACTTTTTCATAGTGTTTGGTGGGGGGCTTGGTACTAAATTTCACTACAATTTACTGTCTGCAGGCTTCTTTTTGCATGTAATAATGGAAAATGTCTATCTTGATACGTTTTGAGTTGGATGCACCCATCTCTTCTTTGTCTTTCATCCGTTCTGTCTATCTTTCCTATGTACTATTTCAAAATGCGCGAGAGCAAAGTCAAGGAATAAATATTCTACTTTTCTCACAGTACATAGTCTTGCACTGTCAGAAATGTCACAGGTTAATGGTACAACTGAGCTTCATTTATCTTACTCTGACAGCTCAACCACCCTAACGCGATCCAACAGCAACATCCCTCCTCAGCCAGGTGACATTCCTAGCCTTTGTTCTCTTTAATTTGAAGCTTCTTAGAGCATTTGTAGAGATTTTTAAAGGGAGTTTCTAGGGTTGTTTTTTTTTAATCCTTTCTTGTTATGTGTAATTATGCTCAGATAGGATGGAGGGAACAGGAATAGACCTGTGGGAGGTTAAGAATTTGCTCTGTGCTCAAAATAGTTCAGCATGAGGCACCATCATTTTTAAAATGGGAGGTTTGTTAACCAGAAATTACAGGGATACCATGAAAAATGACAGTTATGTATTTTTAATTTTCAGACCTTTCTATTATGCTTGTTTAATTATTCATTAAAGCTAAAAGGCTAATGTGTGGTGGAGCTCAAGCCAATTTTATCTTGCAGACTGATAGGATTTCTAATCAGAACTGTCTCAGTCAGATGGTAAATGAGTTGCAAAGGACTGTGGTGCTGAATTTTTTGGGCATAATTTGACTGGGACCCTGAATAGGCAGTGGTATTTGCCGCATTCTAAGGCACCTGATGCTCAGTATCTCACCATCCTTTTCAGACCATTTATAACAGCAAGAGCCCTGTTCCTAGTCTGGAACTATTTCCCCAAAATGTTTCAACTAGCAAGAATAGTCACACTCTATTGTTTATTTTTTTTCAGTATTTAGATGCCGCCTTTCAGTGCAAACCCTTCCAAGGCAGCTTATAACAACTTATTAAAAATGCAAAATTCATTATAATCATCTAAAAACTGAAATTTACTAAACACCTATAAATATTTTAACCATCAACTTTAGATGATCCTAAGGGCTCTGGTATGCCCAATGGCAGAACCCTATGCATCTCTTCTTTCAAAGAGATTTGTGATATAGCCATTTGCCAAGCATGGGCATGTGAAATTAGCCACAGAAGTATGATTGCTGTAACCTTGCTATTCAGCCATCAGATCAAAGTTCCATATAGTTATACATCCTGCTTTCCAGGTAGAGCATCCCTCAAATGGTCCCCAGAGAGACAGAGAATAGAAGTGGACAGAAAGCTAATTTTATGTGGTCACTAGCTGGTTGCCTCAAGAACTAGTTCACTTTCATTTCCCATCTTCCATGAGCCATTATTTCTATTGGGCACAGGTTTTTTTTTTTGTTTATAGATGTAACAGCTGTATTTCATGTTTGCATTTTACTCCTTCATCTCACCACTCAACAGGAAGTATTTATCCATGACAAGTCATGTGTCCGTCTGTCCATCCCCTGCCCCACAACTTAAAGGTTCAGATTGATGTTGAAATTAGGAGGAGTGAGTAGACATGGTAGTGAGATAAATGTAAGCATAAATAAAACCAACACGTATGGGTGAATTTTATCCCTTCTATAATTAATTATGAAGGATGGGAGGAATATAACACTAAGCTTCAAGGTGGTGTCATGTTTTCAATATATTTTAAAGTAATTTATGTTGTTTGCTAAAAATTGAACACATTTTCTCTGCTGAATTGTAGCTAATATAGTCCTAGCATAATGGAAGTTTTACGACAATGGCTCAAGTAGCTTGGGGTATAATGCTTTAGCAGATTGACACACAGTAATAATGGCCATAATCATTTTATTCCACCGTTAATACCGGATCTAAAAGATTAATAAATCAGCCCAAACAGGCCCTTTATTTTCCATAAAGATACCCATTATAAAGTAGCATAGTTGTGAAGTTAGTATAGGCAGAGATAAAGTTATGTATTTTTTTTTCTGTTACATTTATTCGTTGATTTAATAGAGATTCTGTTGTCCAGAGGTAAGAAAAGAAAAATACCTGATTCGATCTTAAATTATTGACAGTGTGTGTGAGTAGTGGCGTTTCCTTTTAAAAAAATAATAATCTGGCAGCTATTTGAGGAGAATGCTTTACTTTGCATTCTCCTTACATTTTAAAATTTAATTATTTGCATTGCTATCCCATAGCCTCTCAGGCAAACAGAGCAAGCTGATCCCAGACAGAGGCACTCTGTATAGATCTATATATAGTTCAGTGTCCTCATTCCCTCTGCTACCTCACTGAAACTGCAGAGTTTCCCCTGTCTATCCTCTCCTGTATCTCTTAGTTTTTCAACTTGTCTTATGAGACAAGTCTTGACTAGTCTTTTGGGTCCTTGAAATGATCTGCTGTTTATGGATCTGCATTGGAGCGGCTTTTCAATGAGCAACTCTTTTATGGCTAGAATAACTTTTAAACATAACTGTCAACTTTACCCTTTTCTTGCGAGGAATCCTATTCAGAATAAGGGAATTTCCCTTAAAAAAGGGAAACGTTGACAGCTATGCTTTTAAATGACCCAAACATGTGGGTGGAGACAGTGGCTGATCACTCAGGCTTCATTCACAAAATCCCCCACCCCTCCATGATATATAGCCCACTGATCAACCTACCTCTGTGGTTATGCCATTTGAACATTAACTTTAGCCTTGTGGAAACAAGACTAGATGGTCCTCAGGGTCCCTTGCAAATCTACAATTCTATGACTCTAAGTCAGAGTTGTCCAACTGGCTGACTGCGATTGACAGTTAGATCGCTGTGGTTCTCTAGGTCGATCGTGTGATTAAAAAAAGAGATCACCTGTGTGCTTCTTATTGTTTGCACCGCACCCTGCTTTCATCCCCCCAAAGCTTAACATATCTGGGCACTCTCACCTAAAAAATGCTCAACAATTTGGGCTTTCATCCCCAAATAAAGCTCAACAACTCTTGGCAATGACAATGGGTAGATCACTGCCAGTTTTATTATACTTGGAGTAGATCACAGTCTCTATAGAGTTGGATGTGCCTGCTCTAAGTCATGGGGAAATGTCTCCTATGAAGCTAGTAACTTTTAAAAGGTCTATATGACACGATCCAGCTCCTATAGTACCTTTTATCTCTTCCTAGCCCATCAGCCCTTCTTCACTGCCTCCAACGCATTCTCTATTTCACATTTCTTCCCTGCTTCATACGTGCATCATTTGTGGCACTTTTCCTTGAGAGACATACCTTCTGTGTAGGAAAGTGCACATACCACATGTATAAACTGCTGTTTGTGATATATGCATGCCTGTTTTGCCATTATGTACACACAACAAGAAGCCACAACTGCCTAAGTCACACCTGTGCATGAACTTTGTCATTTGCAAAGTGGACCTCAAACCACAGTTCTGGAAGGTGCAGCCTTTTTGTTGCATCTTCCCATGTTAAGACAAGGGAGATAACAGTAACTGTTGTGCTATGGCTGGTTTCTTTCTGTTGGGCAGCAACTTTGGCACATAAAATCCTGCCTATGGCAGGGAGCATTTTCTTTTGGTTGGCTGCCATACCTTTTAAAACGACTAATTATAAATAGGTACGGGAACAGGAAGCTTCTAGTCTCGTTAGTTACAAAGCACTATCCATCCTCTATGTGAATGTTGTTGTTGTTTAGTCGTTTAGTCGTGTCCGACTCTTCGTGACCCCATGGACCAGAGCACGCCAGGCACTTCTGTCTTCCACTGCCTCCCGCAGCTTAGTCAGTCTCATGTTTGTAGCTTCTAAGACACTATCCAACCATCTCGTCCTCTGTCGTCCCCTTCTCCTTGTGCCCTCCATCTTTCCCAACATCAGGGTCTTTTCCAGGGAGTCTTCTCTTCTCATGAGGTGGCCAAAGTATTGGAGCCTCAGCTTCACGATCTGTCCTTCCAGTGAGCACTCAGGGCTGATTTCCTTAAGAATGGATAGGTTTGATCTTCTTGCAGTCCATGGGACTCTCAAGAGTCTCCTCCAGCACCATAATTCAAAAGCATCAATTCTTTGACGATCAGCCTTCTTTATGGTCCAGCTCTCACTTCCATACATCACTACTGGGAAAATCATAGCTTTTACTATACGGACCTTTGTTGGCAAGGTGATGTCTCTACTTTTTAAGATGCTGGTCATTGCTTTCCTCCCAAGAAGCAGGCGTCTCTTAATTTCGTGGCTGCTGTCACCATCTGCAGTGATCATGGAACCCAAGAAGGTAAAATCTCTCACTGCCTCCATTTCTTCTCCTTCTATTTGCCAGGAGGTGATGGGACCAGTGGCCATGATCTTCATTTTTTTGATGTTGAGCTTCAGACCATATTTTGCGCTCTCCTCTTTTACCCTCAATAAAAGGTTCTTTAATTCCTCCTCACTTTCTGCCATCAAGGTTGTGTCATCTGCATATCTGAGGTTGTTGATATTTCTTCCAGCAATCTTAATTCCGGCTAGGGATTCATCCAGCCCAGCCTTTCGCATGATGAATTCTGCATATAAGTTAAATAACCAGGGAGACAATATACAGCCTTGTCGTACTCCTTTCCCAATTTTGAACCAATCAGTTGTTCCATATCCAGTTCTAACTGTAGCTTCTTGTCCCACATAGAGATTTCTCAGGAGACAGATGAGGTGATCAGGCACTCCCATTTCTTTAAGAACTTGCCATAGTTTGCTGTGGTCAACACAGTCAAAGGCTTTTGCATAGTCAATGAAGCAGAAGTAGATGTCTTTCTGGAACTCTCTGGCTTTCTCCATAATCCAGCGCATGTTTGCAATTTGGTCTCTGGTTCCTCTGCCTCTTCTAAATCCAGCTTGCACTTCTGGGAGTTCTCGGTCCACATACTGCTTGAGCCTTCCTTGTAGAATTTTAAGCATAACCTTGCTAGCGTGTGAAATGAGTGCAATTTTGCGGTAGTTGGAGCATTCTTTAGCACTGCCCTTCTTTGGGATTGGGATGTAGACTGATCTTCTCCAATCCTCTGGCCACTGCTGAGTTTTCCAAACTTGCTGGCATATTGAGTGTAGCACCTTAACAGCATCATCTTTTAAAATTTTAAATAGTTCAGCTGGAATACCATCACTTCCAGTGGCCTTGTTATTTGCAGTGCTTTCTAAGGCCCATTTGACTTCACTCTCCAAGATGTCTGGCTCAAGGTCAGCAACCCCACTACCTGGGGTGTACGAGGCATCCATTTCTTTCTGGTATAATTCCTCTGTGTATTCTTGCCACCTCTTCTTGATGTCTTCTGCTTCTGTTAGGTCCTTACCACTTTTGTCCTTTATTATGGCAATCTTTGAACGAAATGTTCCTTTCATATCTCCAATTTTCTTGAACAGATCTCTGGTTCTTCCCATTCTGTTGTTTTCCTCTATTTCTTTGCATTGCTCGTTTAAGAAGGCCTTCTTATCTCTCCTTGCTATTTTTTGGAAATCTGCATTCAATTTCCTGTATCTTTCTCTATCTCCCTCGCATTTTGCTTGCCTTCTCTCCCCCGCTATTTGTAAGGCCTCATTGGACAGCCACTTTGCTTTCTTGCATTTCCTTTTCATTGGGATGGTTTTCGTTGCTGCCTCCTGTATAATGTTGCGAGCCTCCATCCATAGTTCTTCAGGCACTCTGTCTAGCAAATCTAAATCCTTAAACTTGTTCCTCACTTCCACTGTGTATTCATAAGGGATTTGATTTAGATTGTATCTTACCGGCCCAGTGGTTTTTCCTACTTTCTTCAGTTTAAGCTTGAATTTTGCTATAAGAAGCTGATGATCCGAGCCACAGTCAGCTCCAGGTCTTGTTTTTGCTGACTGTATTGAGCTTCTCCATCTTTGGCTGCAGAGAATATAATCAATCTGATTTCGATGCTGCCCATCTGGTGATGTCCACGTGTAGAGTCGTCTCTTGTGTTGTTGGAAAAGCGTGTTTGTGATGACCAGCTTGTTCTCTTGACAGAACTCTATTAGCCTTTGCCCTGCTTCATTTTGCTCTCCAAGGCCAAACTTGCCCGTTGTTCCTTTTATCTCTTGATTCCCTACTTTAGCATTCCAATCCCCTATAATGAGAAGAACATCCTTCTTTGGTGTCGCTTCTATAAGGTGTTGTAAGTCTTCATAGAATTGGTCAATTTCAGTTTCTTCAGCACCAGTAGTTGGTGCATAAACTTGGATTACTGTTATGTTAAAAGGTCTGCCTTGGATTCGTATTGAGATCATTCTATCATTTTTGAGATTGCATCCCAGTACAGCTTTCGCCACTCTTTTGTTGACTATGAGGGCCACTCCATTTCTTTTCCGGGTTTCTTGCCCACAGTAGTAGATATGATGGTCATCCGAACTGAATTCGCCCATTCCTGTCCATTTTAGTTCGCTGATGCCCAGGATTTTTACCCAGTAGCATGTTGGACGCCTTCCGACCTGAGGGGCTCATCTTCCAGCGTCATAACTTTTATATGCCTGTTGTCTTTGTCCATGGAGTTTTCTTGGCAGGGATACTGGAGTGGCTTGCCGGTTCCTCCTCCAGGTGGATCACGTTTGGTCAAAACTCTCCACTATGACCTGTTCATCTTGGGTGCCCTGCTCGGCATAGTTCATAGCTTCTCTGAGTTCTTCAAGCCCCTTCGCCACGGCAAGGCAGTGATCCATGAAGGGGATGTGAATAGTATGCAGCAAATATATAGGGACTGCCACCATGATTTTGGCCTGTTTTATATAAAACTGAAAAAATGCCTTTCCTATAAATTTATATCTGAAATATTTTGCAGCAACCTAAATAGTAAAGGCCTGGAACAGAGAGGTGGATGACTAGTCTTTTCTAACACGTTATCTAATGTACCAATAACATTTTTTTAATGTGCTAGGCTGTGATTACTCATGACTTTAGAAATAATCTTCACAAAACCTGAGATAAAATCTTTATTGAATGCTTTGAAAGTACATTATTGTTTGTTATGTGACTTTCTCCTATTCAACCATAAAATAAGAGAAACATATTGGTAGCTCCTTGCTTTTGCAGATTTGACCTGCAGTCATGCTTCACTGGGTAGAATGAGGCCAGCACCACCATAAATATATTTACTTAACTCACCCCCCTCAAAGAATACAGTCTTTTTTAAAAATGCTTGCATTAATTGTGGCTTCTTGACAGAATCCAGATATATCCTAGTTTAATCCACTTCTCCCTCTGATTGGCAAACCATTGGTTGGGAAGTAACCCTATGCTTGCATGCTTCCATTTCTCCCTATATTCTGGGTTTAATTACTAGCTTCTTGGTTATAATGAATAAGAAAACTGATTTGTGCAGTCCCTTCAAACCAGGACTGCAAACCTGTTTTGCCACCCTGGTTTTGAGGGCGCATGCAAATTGTAGTTTCTCTATGTATCTTAAGCCAAGTGCAGGGTGAGGGGGAAGAAGGAGCATGCAAATACACGCCTTGTTCACAGTCTGATGGATTGCAGAATCAGTGACATTGTGTCTGACCCAAGTTTGGAAACACTATGGAAAATGATTAACTTAAAGCATCCTTCGGATAATTAATTTACATAAAGGTGGGAATCGTCCTTGCTCTCTAGTGATTTAATGCTGAAGTGCTTTAAAAAGTGAGAGTCTTACAGTTAAGAGAATTTTCTTTAACTTAACTTTTGAAGCACATCAAAATATGATTGGCATAATTAACCTATTTAATTTACTGTACAATAATGCTGGCAGTTATTATTATGCATTTTATAAGTTTGTGTGGTTTTGCGGCCTTCATAATCTTTCACAACTGGATGAAATTAAAATATTAGCAAGTATAATTATAACTGTAATAAGTAAAGAGGATGCAATAGCTACAAGGTTCAAAAAATGGAGAGCAGCATTTACAGTGGAGCTTTAGTTGTAATGTCGTTTCTAGAGAGAACACTTAGGGAATGAACATACTGGACTGCAATATTATTATTATCTTTTAAATTTATATAACACCCTTCATCCAAAGATCATATATGTTCAATAAAGTTATAAACGTGACAGAGTGGGGAGCAGAGCATACCATTAAGGACAGTTAAACTGGTAATGTTATATAGTTGACTAATGCATTAACATGTATTCAAAAAAGAATCATAGCCTCAAAACGTTCAACTTTTAATTTACAAAGGGTATGAACTGGACGCGGGTGACGCTGTGGGTAAAACCTCAGCGCCTAGGACTTGCCAATCGTATGGTCGGCAGTTCGAATCCCCGCAGCGGGGTGAGCTCCCGTCGTTCGGTCCCAGCTCCTGCCCACCTAGCAGTTCGAAAGCACGCAGTGCAAGTAGATAAATAGGTACCGCTTTATAGCGGGAAGGTAAACGGCATTTCTGTGTGCTGCGCTGGTGCTGGCTCGCCAGAGCAGCTTCGTCACGCTGGCCACGTGACCCGGAAGTGTCTCCGGACAGCGCTGGCCCCCGGCCTCTTAAGCGAGATGGGCGCGCAACCCCAGAGTCGGTCACGACTGGCCCATACGGGCATACCTTTACCTTTACCTTTTTTATGAACTGGATAAATCACCCAATTGGCTATGACTTTGGCTATGTGATCCATGGGCAAAAGTACCCAGCCTGTAATCAGGACAAGACAAGTAAATGGAAGTGTATTGCTTACTATGTTTTAATGCTTATAACTTAATATTTTGTCACCAGAAATCCCACATCTCTTCTGTTGTATTGTAAGACTGCTGAAGTGCAAAAGGCAGAGAGGGGTTCCTGGCCATGCTGTTTTAAGACTAGCTTTTGGAGCACAGCTTTACAGGAAGTGCTGTGGCCATATTATTGTAAACTACATAGAAGCTGACATGTTGGGATTGCAGTGCTGTTTGCTTGGTTAAGCTTTTATGTAGTGTTTTCAATGAGAGTTATAACCTCAACAGCAAAAGGCATTTGGGCAAATTGTGCTTGGAGCATGCACAATTGTATTTTTTGCTTTCCTTACAGTGTTTTTATTTATTTAGATTTGTAGTTTCCCTTCTCCCAAAGGGCTCAAAGCAGGTAACAGTATTATACAGATATATAGAAAGGCAGTTCCCTGTTGAGTCACAATCTATAAAAGTGAGCTGAATGGAGAGAGAAGTAGAGGGGAATAAAATGAAACACAGGTACATAGTTATGGAAGAAAAATACAGCAACTTCCATCTACAGCTATGTTTTTCAGTTCAGTTAAAAAAGGATAAGGGACACTCAATTTCAAACAGCCCATGCTATCATTATCAATATTATTAACATGATATAATCATTAAAGCATCTAGCTCTGTCTTCATTTTCAAACATAGTGCATCCAGTCTTGATTCTCTGTTACTTATTAAATCTGTTAACATCGTTGGGTTCAGCATTTGTACTGGCCTTGTGTCCCAGTTATTTTGCAGACTACATCTAGCCCTGGTTTCTGAATTCTCCATTTTTGATCTCAGGCTTCTGTTGAGGAACTTTCATCAGTTAATGATTCCAGGGTAGGTTACAGCATAAAAAGATAAAACAACACAGCCCCGGTCAAGTAAACAACAAAACCAGATAATTAAACCATTGTATACAACTCTTGTATTGTATACATTGTATACAAGGGATGCAGGTGGCGCTGTGGGTTAAACCACAAAGCCTAGGGTTTGCCGATCAGAAGGTTGGCGGTTCGAATCCCCGCGACGGGGTGAGCTCCCGTTGCTCGGTCCCTGCTCCTGCCAACCTAGCAGTTCGAAAGCACGCAGTGCAAGTAGATAAATAGGTACCGCTCCGGTGGGAAGGTAAACGGCGTTTCCATGCACTGCTCTGGTTTGCCAGAAGCGGCTTTGTCATGCTGGCCACATGACCCAGAAGCTGTACGCCGGCTCCCTTGGCCAATAAAGCGAGATGAGCGCCGCAACCCCAGAGTCGGTCACGACTGGACCTAATGGTCAGGGGTCCCTTTACCTTTACCTTTATACAACTCTTAAGCAGTTGCGAAACAGCTACAAGCTAGACTCAGTTTAACAGTTCGACTCAGCTCCATCAAACTCTTACAAAGGAGGTACATTTTCAATTGGTGCCAAAAGATAAACAGGCCTACGCCATCTGTACTCCATGTGTGGAATTTTGGCATGTGTTGAATTTTGAATTGTAGTCAAAGGACTCTTTATGCATTTTGGCTACCTGCTTAGTTTGCCAGTGTTTTTACTCAGTGGTGGGAGTAGGCAGCTGAAACTGATAATATTATTTATTAATTAAATTAATACCCCCCCTTTCTCTCCAAAGGGTGCTCAAGGCAGTTAGCAACATAAATAAAATCAAATAAAACAATATCCAGTACACAATAATAGTCAGGAAACTCCAGCTGCTACCCAAAAGCCATTTGTAGCACCTAAGAACTGGAATGGCACCACTGCATTACCAGTTCTTTTTATCAGTGAATGACTCTGGAAATGACGTGGTGAATGTGAGCACTTTCTTCCTTAGAAATCTTCAACTTACCGGTATCTCGGTACAACCCTGAGCAAAATAAAGCATCCCTCCATTTCCCCATTCCTAGACACTCCCCAATTCTTGATGAAATATGCCAGTGCTATTTATCTAGAAAAATGAGGTGCTGGAACTCAACATAAGCACCTCCCTTGTTGTGTTATAGTGACAATGGTGCCCACCTAAGAGGTGCCAGAACTAAGTTCTGGTGAGTTTTGAAAAAAAGCCCTGGAAATACCGTACCCTTTAGTGTTTTTTTCAGTGTTTGACACGTGAGTGTCCTGGAGAAGCAACGCTTGGAGAAACAATAAAGACAAAACCGGGGATGGGAAATTGTTTTCATCTCATCAGGAGGCATTACTGTATTCATTGGAGATCTACATCATCAAAGAGGATTATTTAAATCAAACTGTTATAGCTGAAAGAGATGAGATCTAAATAATTTCTCAAGTGTACAAATCACTTTTAGACCCTGGAGACAATATGCCTACTGAGGTTTGTTTAAGTGTGTGTGTTTTACATGTCACCAGTGTTTGTAATTAGAAACCAAGAGCACTAGCTCTGGGAAGGACTTCAGGTCTTTTGGTAGCAGCAGCAAGATTTTGACTACCTTTCCATGTATTCCTTTTTCATGTTTGAGACAATTTCTGTACTTATACTGTGAACTGCTGATCGCTGCATAATATTATGAAGGTGAATGGTAGAAAAATTGAGTATGATATGCTTTGTTGTGTACAGTGGTACCTCAGGTTAAAAACTTAATTCGTTCTGGAGGTCCATTCTTAACCTGAAACTGTTCTTAACCTGAGGTACCACTTTAGCTAATGGGGCCTCCTGCTGCCGCCTCGCCGCTGCTGCACAATTTCTGTTCTTATCCTGAAGCAAAGCTCTTAACCCGAAGTACTATTTCTGGGTTAGCGGAGTCTGTAACCTGAAGTGTCTGTAACCTGAAGCGTCTGTAACCCGAGGTACCACTGTATACAGTTTTGAGGCAAGACAGAAATCTCAGTGCAACTGGATTATGTGAAGAAATTGGAAGGAATTGTTTAAGTTTTGCAACAGAATCCTGTTTGAGTAGTTGGGCCTGCATAATCTGCTCAAGTGCATCATAGATCTTACCTAGATAGACCAGGGTCAGTTATCAAGTTGCACTTCCTTCCTCAACTGGCAACCCACTGTTGAGGATTTTCTATCCTGGTTTTTCCAGTGAGTTATAATAATAAATAGTTACATTTTGGAGAAAACACTGCTGTTTTCAACATGTACAATACTGTGGCACTGAGGATTACTTAACGTTGAAAGCTGAAGATGAGATGACCATGGAGTTCCCATCCAGCATATCACAAGATTTAGTAAGGCAATGGAAACCAGCTACATAATCTGCTATACTTTGACTGGCTTGCTGATCATGTACAAAGAAAAGTAAGCCTATGTAGCATAACAGATGGCCTTGGACAGAAATTTGCCTTTAGGATGAGTAAATAGTTTAGCATAGATATTAGTGCTTGATGAAACAGATGCTGCATTGGAGTGGACAATAGCAAATCCTTTTGTCTCTCAGACAGGATCACATGCTTCTGTTCTGCACTTTCAATTTTCTTAGCTTCCAGGTAATAAGATTGTCTTTCTTCATAAGAGTTCTAAGTTCCTTTTTGACTTGCATCAGGTTCTTCAATATGTTCCAATTTAGCCATTTTAACCACAGCAGCACTATGGAGAGGAAGCTTGTTCTTACAGTTTCAGGGTGTCTCAGGAACAGATGATTCTACCCTTGTTTCCACAGTTTTATGTGTGAACAGCAGTAGGTACCATACTGCCCAAAACTCAACTATGAATGAGTATGGTGTTATTGGGGACCTTAATGCAATAGCCTGGAGACAAACTACATGAACCTGCCTGAACAGGTACCAGAGAATAAGTGGTTGTACTTGAGTTGATGAAGGCAACATGGGATTTCCAATTGCTGGACCTGCAGTGTCCAGTTGCTGACTCCTACTTAACAGGTAGGTAGTATGTAGCTTATGAATTTTAGTTAAAAGTTAAACGTGATTTTAATTGCTGGAGTTGTCCTTCAAATTTTGGGGGAAATTATTTGATGTTTCAATTTTCCACCAACATGAGGAAAAGCTGGGTTGCCTGCTTTGCTGTTTTCTTCTTCCTTTACTTCTCAGATTTAACCAGAAAGCTTAAGGGAGGAAGGAACACAATCGTATATATTTACATTTGAAGGTTTTATAGCAGGTTGTTTGCTATAATTGCTATCGACATTATTAAGTGATAAAAGTTAGAGCATGTTTTATTGATTACCACGTTTCCTGAAATACCTATAAAAGATATCTAGTTAAGATTTATATGCTCTAACAGCCTGTTTCTTTTTGAATAATTATCACTGACTTTACACATGCCGCCGCTCTACATCACTGAAATGGTGGCCCCATTTGTTATTTGTTCCTTTTATTTACACATACAAAGCCCAGTTGTCAAGTCTTTACATTCTAGAGTAAAGGCCTAGAGCTCTCACTAAGATGGCAAACCTATGTCTGGGCTACCCCACTTCTGACTGCACATTATCCACATGGATGAGCATTTCTCCATAAAAATAAAAATTGTTCTTACATAGATAAGTGGCATGTCAGTTAGAAGGCGTAGGTTTATCACCTCTATAAGAGCCACACTCAAGAAACAAAACCTAGGATAGGAATAGGCTAATTTCAAAGTGGTAAAGAATACAAAGGAAAGGGAGCAAGTACAGCTTATATCCTACTGGTATTCCAGTGTACACCCCCTTGCTATATAAGTGAATGGTTGCCATTCACCCATATAGAGAAAAAACAATTGCTTGCTGTGGGGACCATCCACTCAGCAGTGAGGTATAATTCACAGTGGTTCTTTCAGGATGGAAGTCAATTCTTCATAAACACAGTCCTCCTGTTACAATGGCCAGCAATTTGCTAATTAATATATGCAGAGGATCAACTGTCTAGCAAATTCGTGAACCAGAACTAGTGGAAGATAACACCTATTATAAATGTAAAGCAAATTCTAGCTCAGATATTTTAATTGTAATGCAATGGTAATATGTATGGAAGGCAAGACAATAAGCAAAGAAGAAGACTACAGTGTGTGTTAGGGATGCCAATGAAGTTTGAGAGGTGATATCCTCTTCTCAAGAAGAATTTCAGCTCATAGAAATTTGTATCTCAATAGGGTCAATAGCTACAGCTCATGGTTATTGAGACAAGGGCTTAACCACAAGCTCAGGCAAAACCTTGACTTCACTCAGCATGGCACAGGTGTAAAAGAAAAGAGACTGTTGAAAAGCAAAATGTGCAAGAGCTCCACTCTGAAAGCCTGTAGATCTACGTGGTCCAAGTAAGCCATAGATTGGCTTACTGTGTCGGGCAAACCAGGCCTATGTGAGACAGGATGGTGGTGGTGGAGGGCAAGCACGAGAGACTCCAGCTAGTGCATTATCTATTATCTAAATGCTTCTATAGTGCAAATGGGAAACGTTAGCGAATAACTTTGGGGAGCAGTTGTGTGTGGTTAGTTGCTGGGGTGGCCATGTGCCCTACTTTACAGGGGATAATCCTCTGTTTGAAGGGTTGTCAGAGGACTGCCCTGTATTTGAGTCCTCTGTCTGAAGGGCTGGCTGGTCAAAATCTGGTATAAAGATAAAGAAGGCAGAGCAGTGGCCTTGAATGTGCCAGTCAGCAGTTAGCACCTGGCTGGCAGACTGAACAGACACACAGGTCACTTGGTTACAACCTTCCCCCCTACTGTGAGATTATTTTAATAATTTATTAATTTGCATCTATGTATATATTTATGGATATAAATAAATAAATATTCCTATGTATTGGTGTTGTGTAAGTGGGGACACGGGTGGCGGGACGCGGGTGGCAGTGTGGGCTAAACCACAGAGCCTAGGACTTGCCGATCAGAAGGTTGGCAGTTCGAATCCCCGCAATGGAGTGAGCTCCCGTTGCTCGGTCTCTGCTCCTGCCAACCTAGCAGTTCGAAAGCAAGTCAAAGTGCAAGTAGATAAATAGGTACCGCTCCAGTGGGAAGGTAAACAGCGTTTCTGTGCGCTGCTCTGGTTCGCCAGAAGCGGCTTAGTCATGCTGGCCACAAGACCCGGAAGCTGTACGCCGGCTCCCTTGGCCAATAAAGCGAGATGAGCGCCGCAACCCCAGAGTCGGTCACGACTGGACCTAATGGTCAGGGGTCCCTTTACCTTTACCTAAGTCACCACACTATATGTCACCGAATGAAATGCTTCAGTCTATCTCATTGTAATGCCCATATCTTTGGAAAAGGAAGACACAAAGTTAAGAGGCAGAATTCTGAGTTCCATTGAAAACTGTTATTCAAAAGTGGCCCCAATGGAGGAAATAAGACTATTTGCCATATGATACAAAAATGACAATATGAGATTATTCCCCAAATGATTTAAAGTAAAAAGCAATTTAAAGGTACTTGAAACCTTATAGTTATAGTTGGTACCTTCCTCAGCTAATTTATGCACTCTCAGTTGTTCTTAATATAATAGTTTTAATATGCTTGTTATGTTTCCATTAGCATTACATTTAAAGCCCTCCAAGTACATAGCTTCCTGTGTATTGGTTGCACAACATTCTGTCATAAAAACAGAAAAATATGCATAAGGAATGAAAAGTGTTAAATCAGAAAATAATAGTGTAATAAACTGAAAGCTGGTTAGCTTGAATATTATTATGCTCCTAAAGCATTTTGGAAGTCAGCATTCTGCTTCTTTTTGAATAATGCAGCAATTAAATAACCCTAAAATCTTTTCTGCCCTGAAGGAATGGAAAATTATGTTTCATAGGGCCATGTGAATTAGGGACTGTGACTCTTCGGCTCTCATGTCAAAAGACAAATTATATGCTTGCTGGCGTTGCCATTTGTTGACCTTAAATGGCAAAGGTTGACTGTTTTGCTTTTTCTAATATCTTAAAAATTGCTTGGTTAGTATAAAATATTGCAAGTTCATTTTATACTACTATTAGTCATTTACTTCGGAATTAAACAAGCACCTGTCTAGAAAATTGTTACTGCTAGCTGCTTAGGTGACCCCTTACATCTTTAAAAGTGGCTTGTTGGCACAATTTTTATTTTTTATTTTTTTTACAGCCTGTTCGTCAAGGAGGGGTTAGCATTTGTAAATGCCACTGCAATTATTCTTTGCTGTGTAATTCTCAGCAAACTGATAGTGCTAAGCATTGTTTTTACACCCCAAATCTAGTCCTGAGATTCAAGGGACCTTCCTTCCTTCCTTCCTTCCTTCCTTCCTTCCTTCTTCTTCTCTCTCTCTCTCTCTCTTTATTCATGTAGTTGCCTATCAATAAGTATTCAGTGATTTACAACAAAATATTCTAAAAATAATTACAACCAACAATAAGTGATGGAAGATTGCAGAACGGCATCGCTAATCTTGCATCAAGCAACCTAAAATCTTGTGCAGTGTGGAAAAGGAAGCAGGAGACTAGGCAGAGTCCTCATGCTCAAGGCAAATTGCTTGGACTGATAAGGTGATCTGGTTTGGAGAGTCAGCTGACAATAGTCGATTTGGCTCTTTAGAGTGGAACTGCAACCTAGAGAAGACCCTTTCCACATAAACCTAGTCTGCCTGGCCTCCTGGGGACCCAGTCTAGTGGCACAGGAAGTAAGGAATTGGACAGTGACTGTTCAAGCTTGATTCAAGGACCTGGCCTTAGTTTCTTACACACTGATGTTGACTCTGTATGAAACATTTTATATCACACCTACAACCCAGTTATCACAGCCAGTTGTGATGTCATTTTCTGAATGACATTTGAGTGCAGTTTCATACACTTCGTACTGTGCTAAAGTATATTCGAAAGAACAGCTTCTGCAATTGACATAGCAATACAGTTTATGATGTCAAGAGATTCCACTGAAACTCAGACTCATGCCTGCATTTCACATAAATTTTGGCTCTTTTGCTTACTGCTTGTTTGGCTACCATGTCAAGGTCTCATTTCCTTTTCTCCATATCTACCTGCATTGGGTTGATTTGGCAACTTGGGCTGTTCCTTGTGATGCCTGGGTACAGTTTATCACTCTGCTAGACTGAACTTTGAAAATATCTTTTTCCAGACCTGAGCTGTTGAACTGTTGCAGCCTTGTGTGACACTACAGCTGCATGATCATGTAACAATCACCCAAAAGGCAAAAAGGTACAAACCAAGCAAGAAAGAAAAATGAGAACACATATAGACCACAATGGCAGACTCTAGTGCTGTAGCAAGATTTCTCCCATGTATATCCTTTTGCTTTGTGAATTGAGGTTTCATAACTTGAATCTCATTGCTTTCAAATTTTAAGTATGATATGAGCGCTGCCTAGGTATGCAACAGAATCAGCTGCAAGTTAAATTCACACTGAATAGAATAAGTAACAGCTAAAGATGTAGGCAAGAATAATTGAGTATCTCAGCAAGCATAACTACTGTTATTGCTGCCCTTTCAGTGTAGAATCATTCTTTTTTGCACTAATCAATTTTGGGGGGTATATAGCTACTTATGTAGCAAAAATGCTAATGAAGCCACATTTTGCTGTCTATATATTGACTTTACTTCAACAGAGTCCTGTTATTTGGTTTTATTGATTCTGACCATTTAAAACAACATCAGAAATTGATCCTGTTTCTCAGCTATTTTCCCTTTCTCCAAAGGAAGTCACCTAAGGACAAGATGAAACTTCATTTTAAAGCTGAGGCTAAACTGAAAAGTGATCATCATTGTTTTTCTGCAATTATAATTTCTAAACAGTGCATGGAAGGGCAGAGGATGAAAGAAGAGGTGAAGAGACTGTTGACCTGCTGTGCTGATGCTAATGCTCTAAATAGTTGTTTCTGTTGCTAACATATTCTCCTTTACTGTATTACTGGAAGAGCACAGTGCATTGTGTGAGGTGAGTGGCTGCATTCAGACAACACAGTAAGACATGGTTTACTGTGAACAAGCAGTAGACTAGTGCATCCTGCTGAATCACTCCTGTCCAGTGTGTTCCTCCTCTAACACAAGGTTTGTTTATGGTCATGGTTTGTTTGAGAGAAACCAGCTACAACCACTGACTGGATTATAAAAGTAAGCATGGGTTGCTCACACTAGGATGGGAGTTCAGCAGGAACATTTTAGCTGTGTGTTTTAGCATGCTGTTCATTCACAGCCATGATTTAGGGCATACTGTGTTGTCCAAAAATGGCCACTGTTTTCAGACACTTGCAGATCACAGAATGACCTCCCCTACTCCTCCTCTTGTACAGCTAAGTTCATGGTACATAATGGCTTACAGTTTCTACTGGGTGGTTTTCTCAAGAACTTTGATGTAAAGTTTCACCAATGTCATGAAATGCATTTGTTTAATGCACTCTTTGTTAGATTAAAGTCTGATGGAGTTTGAAGATATTCTGAAAATATATAGTGTCAGTGTGGATGGAAAGCCAAACTATAGTGTTACTGGAGCCAGCCACAGGCTTCCAAGCGCCATCTTCCTCCCCATGCTGTCCTTTACTTTCTTTTTTGCGGCAAACCATTATTTGCTAGCGCAGCTGAACCAAGAAAAAATAATGTGTGGAAGTCATAATTAGCAAACCACAACTGTGATGAAAACCTGCCTTCCAATTCTCGTTTGCAAGTTAGGCTAGAGTTTGTACTGTTTGAATGTCATAGCAAACTCTGCCTTGTTGTGAAAGAGGAATGGAATTATAACATGCAGTGGAAGGAGGAACAGAATCTTTAGGCAATTTCACATATTACACAGAGGGAAACCTGGGTTGTTTAGCTGGCATACCCTTTAGAGGAGCTGCAGCCAGTCATGGCTCCCTGCCATGGATATCTGTCTATTTGTTGCATTAAAATAACCTAGGTGCATGTCTAAGAAAGGTAATTCATAAAATTACCCTTTCACATATTACTAGTGTTCCCAGTGCCTACTTTTTGCCATTAAAACTACGAAATGCACATTTTTCTCTTGGGTGTATGGATCCCTGTTCACTAAAAAATAGTGCATGTGCAATAAGGGCATTTCCAGGAGCATGAATATATTAGCATTTGAACATTGCTAATGTCTGATGATGTGACATGATCTGAGCAATGTGGGGAATTCAGAAGGCAAATAAGGATTTCTTGTGAATGGCCCTGAGGCAGTAATTGAAAAAAGGGCAGTCTTCCTCCCCACCACTTTCAACACCTCTGTAATGGGTTCAGCCAGACTGTCAGTTTGTTCAATTACATACTGTGAAAATATTTTTAATAACTAGTCCAATCTTTGAAGTCAAAGCACTGGAACAATTTGAATGGAGCTTTCAGTACTCCAGTGTGTTTGACAGCCTTGAGCAAATGGCAAGTTGGGTCATACAGGTTTGATTCTTCAGGAACTTTTTCTGCATCTCATATATGGTTGTTGAGGACAGGTTTCCAGCAGGAGATCAATTCAGCTGTCTGGGAGTGCAAACTTGCAATGTCAACTACAAATACAAATTTTCCCCTACACATTTTTAATGTACTCTCTGTCTTCTTCCGAGATTCACTTGTCACTATATCTATCAACATGTGTACTAATAATTCTGCAAACATTCTTTTGCCTTTTTACATGGTTATTCTGAGAGATTTTGATATCAGTTCTACAATTATTTCTTTCTTTCTTCTTTTTTGGCATAACCTTAGTTTGAAATTGAACAGTAATGAAAATAGTCTGGTAGACTCATAAGTGTTTTGAAATCTCTAAAATGAAAATCTTGTTTAATACATGCAAATTATATTAAAATAGAAAATTATAATTTCTCAGGAACATGCTCAGATTGCGCAGATATTTTTTTCTCATCAGGAAACTTAAATCCATGCAATATTCTGCATGCAGCCTGAGATGGTACAGTCCAATTTTGGTACAGTCCACTTCCATGACTTCATCTGCTGTTTATGTACTCTATGCTTAAACCCAAGAGTCCTATTTGATATTACCTGTAGTGGCATAGCTGTGGTATTACTCATTCCCCCACAACTTAGTAAAATCCAGTCATGTTGGAGGTGCCCATTCCACGACTTCTTCCCATGGCAATATTGCACAGCTGCCTGGGATGGGAAATGATAATGTCAAGGCCTCCTCTTGCAGAACCAGAGGCATCTTGTGTTATCAAGTGAAGGAACACACTGCAGATGCTCCCTTGCAGCTAAAAATAAAAAGGACCCTGTGTCAAGATCTGTGGGACTAGACTACAATACATAATCAAATGTGGACACCAAAAACTGTCAGACCAATACAATATTAGAATTATTGCTTTACTGAAATCTACAGTTTTTCCTAACTGTATTTAGTGAGATGTAAGTCCCATTGCTTTCACTGTCACAGGACTGCATTCTTTTCAAATCTTTGACAAGAATTCAAGAATATGGAGGATTGTATATATGCATGAAGGTTCTTAAACAGGTTAAAAGGCTACTAAGAAAGCTGTAACTGACATAGAATGGTTTAATAAAAAGCTACTGAAATACAAGCTGTGTAGTTAGGTAACATTATTTGGAGTATAGTCATATCACTTGAAAATATGAATGGCTTCTGGAGTGTGCCAGAATATTGACTCTGAAGCTCTATTTTTGATTTACTGTATAATGAACAATATGAAATGCAAATAGTCTTCATTTGAAATAATTTCTACCCCAGCACTTGCATGATCTTTGAAATGGCTGTAGAAGGCAGCTGAGCAAACTAAAGCATGTTACCAAAGCAGCAGCATGATAGCTAATCACAGTCCCAATAATGAATACTAAATGTCTGTTTTTTTCAGTCTCTAAGAAAAAAAGAAAGGAAGGGCAGCCTTCTGTAATTGGGCTGAAAAGAACTGCTAGAGAAAGATGTAGCCAGGCATTAGCAGTGACTGCAGTTTAATCTCTATAGGCCACTGTTTCAATAATTACTTCAGAAGTTGATTCTAAACAAAAATAATTACAGATATGGAATTTATGGCTTATTATTTGAGAGAGAGACCAACCCCTTCCAGTCCACGTACCAACAAAAAAAATACGATTATTTGTTCTTAGATTTTGTCTTGTTCATCTGCATAAAACTAAGTTTTACATAAACCTTTAGAGCATTATTTATGCCACTGAATCTCAAATTATGGTGTTTTTCCATCTCTGAGCAAAGAGCTTTTAATGAATTGCTAAAATAAAACAGAGCACTTTGGCTTTAAAAATAAGTATAATATGCTTTCTTTATTGGTAAGAATAATGCCGACACTTGAAAACCTGTTAAAAACCCAGGGGACGTCCGGGTTAGCGCCAACGACGAATGGCGGAGTTCCTCCGATCGGAGGAACGGGCTCTGTGGAAATTGGGTCTTCCCGCCGCGGCGAAGGCGGGGGCCCGCTAGAAATCCCAGGCAGAGAAGCCTGGGAATGTGGGGTTCGGCAGAGCACCAAGAGCGCCTCCCCTGCTCACGAGGAAACCCCTTTTCGGGGCTCCGGAGTGAAGTGGGGTGAGCAGTGCGGTGCTGCGAACCGATCGCTATTTCCATGGAGGGAAGCCGCACAGCCATCGCCGGAGAGCGCTGACTTTTTCCTGATGACATTTGGACTCTAAATCAAGTACCCGTGAGTAAAAACGGAGAATTGGATCAAGAAATCTGCAAAATTTATGAATTAGGCACGAAGCGGGAAGGTTTAAACAGGAAGTCCGCCTTCCACTTTTTGTATATAGACTGAAGCAAAGACCTTGCAACCTAATAGCCTGGAAAACTGTTTTAAAGTTGGAAATTTCCTGCATCCATAACCAATAAAACCCCCTTGGAAGCAGGAGAAAAAAAGGGGGGGGGATTTGACTGTTTAATCCTGCAGGAGGAGAGTAAAGGAATTTAAGTTTCCATCGTCCCAAACCTGGGGACGGGGTGTCGGGACAGAAATTGTTTGAGACGTCCATTGATTGAAAGTGGAGTACTTTGACAGATAGTTTAAAAAAAAGAGAGAAACAAATTAACTTCAACGCCACTTTCTGCATTTCTGCATTTTAAAGAAACAAAGTATCTGAAAATTGAAAGGATTTGAAATCGAAAGTAATCTCCTTTGTTGGATACATTTTAAAAATGGATACAAATAGAAATTGTGTCCCCTAGAGGGAGCCTGTCAGTTTGTTGTTGCAGCTTACTTGGAGACTCTACAGCTGCGAGATTGGGATCGTGGGACCAGCCGTTTGACCTTGAACAGAAATGTGTTGGAAGGAAGGTTTGGTGTCTGCCCTTGGCATGACAAATGCTTTGCTGGAGCAGCTGCATGAGAAAATGAACTTGATGCATGAAAAATTGGACTTGATGAGTGCTGTGGCCAGTGAATATGATTTAACAGGGAATAAGGATAAAGAAGTTATACAGCGACCAATTCAGGAATCTGGTTTGACAAGGCAAGTCCAAGGGCAGATGAGGAAGGAAGAGGCAGTGATTACTCCTCAAACAACACAAATGGAGAGATCCAAAGTCCTGCAGGAACAAAAGCCACTGCGTTGGAAGATTGAACTTGGAGAGTGCTTGGAAGTGTTTGAAGTCAAGGAAGCTCTTAACTCTAGTGGGACTATGAAACAGGTGAACAACTGTCTTTTGGATAAAAAATTTTTGGATTACAAAGATGACGACGGGGAGTGGGACTGGGGGGAAGGGGCCAGTCTGACAAAGGAAAATGGAAATTATTACCGGATGGAACCCTCCGGAGACCCACTCCCCAAGAAACCAACAATAGACAAAGAAGTGCGTAAACACAAACAAGAACAAGAAAATCTGCAGAAGGGGCCTAGAAGAGACTTAAGAGCCTCGGACATAAGAACACCAGATTGATGGACTGGATGTAATGGACAGAAAGGACTGACATGACTCGAAACCAGGAAGAAGGGACGTTGGATAAAAATTAGAGATATTAAGGGAAATTCTTTTGTTAATTTTGGAATTAGTGCAACATTAATGAAATATCAGGAAATATGCTGGAAAGGAACTAAATTGGCTTTAGCAGAGATGATTTAAGGAGATATGTATGAATATGATTTAAACTTTGAAATCTTAAGATTTTTAGGATAAGATAAGGTTAAAGAGATTAAGGTAAATTGAATAACAGATTATATTAAAAGATGGAAAGGATATGTTGAATTAATAAATAAGATAGATTGTGAAGATTAATTATTTAAATTAAAATTGAGAAATATGGGAAGAATTTGCTGGAATAACAAATTAAATCAGAATACAAAAAGGGAGGTGTGAGGAGGTTCAAGAAATAAGCAAATGAAAAGTTGTAATCTGAGATTTGTATTTTTCTTCTTTTTTTTGGTTTTTTCTTTTTGTTTTATTTTTTGCTTCTTTTTTCGTGTTTATGTATTTATGAAATTTTGAATAAATATCATTTAAAAAAAAGAAAAGAAAACCTGTTAAAAACCCAAAGCCGTTTAGGACAAGAAGACAGACTTCTGCATGAACAAAACTCAGCATTTAAATTGCTTGACTAAAACCCCTTTCCCGCTTCTTAATGAAGTTATTGCAAGCTGTGGCATAAACACCCTTTGAATCCCTCCCTGAGACTGCAGGGTTTGGTTCTGTTGAAGATAGAATTGCTGGTCAGACTGTTTGTCCATTGAGCCTTGTACCATCTGCCCTGATTGGAAGTGGGTATCCAGGATCTAAGGCAGAAATCTATTCCATCACCTGCTATTTGATGCCAGAGACTGAATCTTGGGATCCTCCCCTTGTACAACATATGATCTACCACTGAGCTATAGTCTCTCCCCTTTTTGCTGGTTGAAGGACTAGAGTTGTGTGAGAAACAGGAACCATAAGCCGAGTCTTCCTAGGCACCTTTCATATATTCATTGATGGATGCCCTACCACATAGCAACATGGGCCCTTAGGGCAGCTAAAAACCAAGGATTACAGGATCAGCCTTCATCAAAACAACTGCAGAAAAGCCCTTTCCAGAAGAAGTGGGGAGCAAGGCTGTGCTAAGCTCCCACCTTTGCATGTATGCCTGGATGTGCAAATTTTTCCACACCATCTAGAACTGCGCTCTTGTAGGGTTTCTGATCAGCTATGGGTTACTCAATAGGCAGACTAAGCACGTGCCTTGGGCACCAGCAAAGTAGGGACCATAGCTGACAACCGTCCCTTATTTGGCGGGAAACTCCCTTATCCCAGTGCCGTTTCCCGCTGCTGTCCCGGATTGGTGATATCCCGTAAATTTCCCGGGTTTCAAAGGAAGCAGCTCCTCTCCCTCCCTCCCTGCCGGCCAGGGAGGAGGGAGGCTCCAACTGTGTTGCTTGGCTGCGCTGCTCACCCAATAAGGAGTCTAAGGACGACTGGGGGGTGGAGCTTGCATGCCTTGTGCCAATCAAATTGGCCGCATTGCCTGGGGACTCGCCTTTGCTCAGTGCTTCCCAGCGGAGAGGTGACAGTGGTTTTCCTTGCTGCATCCCCTTTGCCGGGTTCCTGCGTTGTGGGAACCACCGCTTGAGACTTTGTTTGGCTGCTGGCTGGGCTTTCTGCCTTTGGCTCGGAGGGGCTCAGAAGTTGAACATACCTGTGCTTGGAATCGGATGGATACGTCATCGACGGCCCACTCACCCTTGCCGGGGAAAAGGTCTGTCTGGACTGGGGGCACATGATGGAGGAAAAAGGAAATCCCTTATTTTCGAGGCTGCTGGTCCCTTATTTTCAAATCTGTAAGTTGACAGCTATGGCAGGGACAGGGGCTAGTGCTGTCCTCTGCCAGAGGAGTGTGTGTGTGCGTGTGCATGTGCTAAGGATGCATAGATAGAAAGACATAATTAAAACCAGTCCTCATACATAATTTGTTGCATACTTAAGTATCCCAAAACTGTATGAGACATAACCTAGGTAGGAAAGGAAACGAATTTAGCCTGCTGAATTAGTAATCAAAGTTTTGTTAGCTAACTGTTCATGAGGAAATCATGTTGCCTTTGATAGCTTCACCCCAGTGGATCAGGTAGTTACTGGTGCCTGAGTGGCCTGGAGGTAGACTAAGTAGTCTGAGATCAAGTGAGATTTAACCCGTATGCCCTCAATGGGTGCATTGCAGTCAAGTTTCTTAGCCACTTGGAGACAAATGTGTTTTGAAATGTTAGAACTCAGCAGGGCACTTAGTGACTGCAGGATTCCTTTCTGTTCCTGGTTTTTGCTTTTAAGTTTGAAAATTTGAATTTTAAACTCTATAGCTTATGTTTTAAAAGAGAGCACTGAGACATTTCCATTATTATTTTTTTATCCTTGAATGCAGGGGTGGCTAACCTTTTTTGGTCAGAGGGCCACATTAACCCTTCTCTAACTTTCCAGGGGCTGCACACAAGCAGTGCATGTGGCCACGCCGCACCCTTCCACCTGATCCAGGGGGATTTAGTGCTTTCTTACCACTCACTGAATGGTCAATCTAATGAATGGGGAGAGAGCATTCTAGAGTGCTGGGCTGGGCAGAGAGCTTAAAAACCCAGTGACCACCCTAGGACTGTGTTTTCCATATCATGATTTTTCTTCTTTCTGCCACACTCATGGTATATCATTCTGGTGTCCAGGGGGGAAAGAAAAAGTTGCTTGAAGAATAGCATCACCCCCAACTTGCCCTCCGATTTGGGTTAGACACCCATGATTTACATAAAACAACTGCCCTGCCCCTGCAAGCTTAGGTAAAGGTAAAGGAGCCCCTGACCATTAGGTCCAGTAGTGGCCGACTCTGGGGTTGCGGCGCTCATCTCACTTTATTGGCCAAGGGAGCCGGCGTACAGCTTCCGGGTCATGTGGCCAGCATGACTAAGCCGCTTCTGGCGAACCAGAGCAGCACACGGAAACGCCGTTTACCTTCCCACCAGAGCGGTACCTATTTATCTACTTGCACTTTGACGTGCTTTCAAACTGCTAGGTTGGCAGGAGCAGGGACCGAGCAATGGGAGCTCACCCTGTCGCGGGAATTCGAACAGCTGACCTTCTGATCGGCAAGCCCTAGGCTCTGTGGTTTAACCCACAGTGCCACCCACGCGTCACAATAGCCTTATAGCAGAGATCTGTGCCTGTTCCCAGGTACTGTATGTGGGCTTGGTAGCCCAGGTTTGTGCTGAAGTGAAAGAATGGACAAGTGGCAAGCTTGCTTTTTTGCTGGTGCAGTTGATGCTACACAAGAGGCTTTGGGGATGGAGGTGGTGGCAAGCCAATTTGTGGCTCCTGGTACTGTGTCCAGGTCTATACAGTGGTACCTTGGTTCTCAAATGCCTTGGTATTCAAACAAGTTGGAACCCAAACACTGCAAACTCAGAAGTAAGTGTTCTGGTTTGCAAACTTTTTTCGGAAGCTGAATGTGCTCCGTTTTGAGTGTTACACTTCCGATTTGAGTGCCACACTTCCGTTTGAGTGTTATGCTGAGGTCTGTCTGTTTTTGCTCTTTATTTTGCATTTTTATTTTTGTGGCTCTTTTTTGACTGTGACTGTGTGGAACTTAGTCCAGCTACCGAATGATTGATTGTGTGACTGCAGTACATTGCTTATTCCTTTCATTTTATGGATCAATGGGCTCGTTAGATAATTTATGTTAAATTGCTGTTTTAGGGGTTGTTTTTAAAAGTCTGGGATGGATTAATCCATTTTGCATTACTTTCTATTGGAAAGTGCGCTTTGGTATTGGAACGCTTTGGTTTTGGGACGGACTTCCGGAACGGATTAAGTTTGAGAACCAAGGTACCACTGTACTTTAAAGCTGTCCTATTCTCCGGTCCAATACCAAGATGCTGATCCAGACTTGGGGGCCCACACCTGCAATTTGCAGAGCAATGTGGGGAAGAAGAGGGAGAGAAGTGAGTGTGGGCTAGATTGAAATGCTATGTGGGCCTCATATGGGCTATTGGTTTCTCATTCCTCGTTGGTGGGAGCAGCTCTACCCTGTAGCACCAGTAATGAACTATTGCAGCATGTGAACTGAATGCTTTTGCACCTAGTTTGGGCACAACTGCAGGGTTTTATCCCTCTATCTCTTGATGATGCTAATTTAAGACGAAGCTAGATGTGCACTATCCCTTGAAAATCTAGAGCAGGCATCCCCAAACTCGGCTCTCCTGAGGTTTTGGGACTACAGTTCCCATCATCCCTAGCTATCTGGACCAGTGGTCAGGGATTATGGGAATTGTAGTCCCAAAACATCTGGAGGTCCGAATTTGGGGATGCCTGATCTAGAGTATTTAGCTGAATGCAGAACATGTCATGTTAACAAGTTGTGCTTTTAAAGATAGAATAGCTGTTTCAGCAAGCATTTTTCTTCTACCTTATTGTAAAACATCCATTAAAACATTAATCACCTTTTTTTGTAAAATAAAATAACTATCATTACATTAATAAGTTTTATTTTGAACTATAGAAGGACATTCAAGAAAGCGGATGATTTTTATATTGTTGCTGGGAGTCTCCAAGTTTATTCTTTCTTTAATAAAGCTTGCTTCTTCCTGTGGGGTTTCAGTAATATAACACTAGTTCCACATTTTCTCATAAAGCAACAAGTTTATGTTTTGCTTTTTTGAAATACCTAATTTTGCTTTGGATTATGCTTTCTGTCACCTCTTAAATAGTTTATTTTAAAATAGCATTTTAAAGATAAGATCATAGAATGCATTGCATCCCATTTCCGTGGCTTTTTATCAGATTTGATCTTACTATTGTAACACATAATACTGGTGGTGCTGATGTGATTAGCTCTTTACAAATAATATAGAGGACTCCTTTGATTTGTATAGATAGCCAACCAATAAAGTTTTTCAATATCTAGAAAATATGAAAAAGCTTTATCCCATACAACACAGAGCATCTCATTCTATTTACAAAAGCGCCCAGAAAATACAGAAGGGAATGCTTATATTTTAGGTGGCCTTTCCAGCCATTTGTAGAACTTCAGAGTAAACTTTATAGAGCTATCTTCTTCTTCTTCTTCTTCTTCTTCTTCTTCTTCTTCTTCTTCTTCGGTGATCACTCATAGCCGAATAAGATTGTCTTCCATAAACACAGTTTTAAGAATGAGTCCGTAAGTGACTGTGGAGGCCAATTCTGGATCCACATGTCCTTCCACAGTGGGGACATTGGTTTTCTGGCGGGAGTTGATCACGGTGTGGATTTGCCAAGCGTGCCTTCCTCTTAGCACATTTCTCCCTTGTGTCCTGAGTTCGAGTGTCTTCAAAGCCCATGACACCTTTGGTAAAGGCTGTTCTCCAACTGGAATGCTCTCAAGCCAGTGTTTCCCAGTTTTCAGTGTTTATACTACATTTTTTTAGATTTGCCTTGAGACAGTCTTTAAACCTCTTTTGTTGACCACCAGGATTATGCTTTCCATTTTTAAGTTCAGAATAGAGTAGTTGTTTTGGGAGATGATCATCAGGCATCCGCACAACATGACCAGTCCAACGAAGTTGATGTTGAAGAATCATTGCTTCAACACTGGTGATCTTTGCTTCTTCCAGTACACTGATATTAGTTTGCCTGTCTTCCCAAGTGATGTGTAAAATTTTTCGGAGACACCGTTGATGGAATCTTTCGAGGAGTTGGAGATGGCGTTTATAAGTGGTCCATGTTTCACAATTTACCCCATCCTTGGGATAACTGTTGAAATTATCTGTGATAATGAATACTACTGGAACAAATTATGGGTATTCATTTCAGCTACAGCATCTCTGTGGGATGCGCAGTTCATAAGGTAGGAGCCACATGTGGTGCCCATACCTTTCTTTTTTCCTCTCTACCCACCCTTCTTTAAAAAGTATAATACAGGTACCGTAAACCTTTTTGTACCTGTAGGCACATTTGGAATTTTTGAGAAAATGCTGTGGGTGCCCATCACAAAATGGCTGCCATGGGAGCATGGTGCCACACAAAATGGCTGCCACACCTGAATGAGCATAAAAAGCGACAGGACCTCAAAATCATGTGTGCGTGCCCTCCCTATCAGTTGCCCCATCAATGCTGAAAAATGTATCTACATCAGCCAGTGCTTCACTTGCTCACAGAGAGCTCTTTGCACCTCTATTCTGTTCAGAATGCATGATAGGATGGGACTCCAGTCCTGGTATCCAGAGACATGGGGTCATGTTTAAGGGTATGTAGTGTAGGAAGGGCTGAGCAAACACGAACATAACAGAAAGAGCATATGCCTCTCATGCATGCTGGACTTTCACAGCTGCCATAGGAAGAACTGATGGACATACTGGCACCTGTGTGTGCCACACTGGCAGACCCTGGTTAAAGGTTCTTGTGACAACCCTGAGGATATCTGACCCATATGTTTGGGAAGATGTATGTATTGGCAGACAGGTCAGAAAAATCAAGAGACAAATAAACAATATTCAAAGGCACTTCTGAACTGTCAAGATTTCTAAATACACTGCATGAATTTGAGATTATGTCTATTGATTGGTTTATTTCGGTGTAACTATGAAAGGACTCTGGATTTTCAGAGATGATAGGAAGAATGAACTGGTAGAGAACTTGATTCACACAACTGCAGATCAGCATTCCACTCACGCAATGAGACTTATTCCTCTCCTCTCCCTGCCCCATCAAACCTGCTCCACAGAGTCCCCTAACCCCTTTGAGCAGATTTTCAGAGTGCATGGTGGTGGTGGTGGGGGGGGGGGTTGGCGGCTGCAGGGGAGAGGAGGGGAAAGTTGCACTGTGTGAGTCTTTTGCGTGAGTGCAATGGCAGCACTGGATACAACGCGCAGACCCAAGGGAAGCAGTTGTTTGTGGTCTGCAATTTCCATGATTGTGGGAGGACTTTTTTGTGTGAGCATAAAAATTGCTGTCAGCAAGTATTTGCAATTGTGTACTGTTTTATGGGTGGGGGCCACTTTTGTCAGTACTTCATGGGATTTCTAAAAGCCATGGCATCAACCCTGTTTTGCTCAAATGAGAACTTTACAATGTGTATAGAAAATATGAATATTGGTTGTAGTCTCCAGTCTTTAAAGAAGTTGTACTTGATAATGAAGATGATGCTTGCCTCTGTTCTATACTATATCACACCATATTGATTGATAATGACTTAGCATTAATAGATCTTTCCCAGAAGTATAATTGCTGCTAAAACCAGGTGTCCACGTGTCATTCTATAAACCAACTAACTGGGAAGGTTTTTGCTTGTCTTTTGGTGTTGGGTTTCTTTTAAAAAACAACAACACACTATAGAATAATATACTAATACTATACTAATAATCGTAATCATAATTCAACCAGCCAACTAAATCAATTCATGCCAGTATTACTCTGCTATGCATATTTGAGTGGGCATTATTAGATCAGCATGCTTTCCCTAAGAGACTTTTTAAAAAAGAAGTCATTCACAATATGCCAAATTCATAAATTATTCCCTTTTTATTTTATAAAATGAGTTTGTTCATAGTGGAGAGAGACAGGAACAAACAAAGATGGGGACACTCTGGATGTTGTATATATTTTCATAATATGTGGATAGCAGAAATTATTGTACTAACTCTTCCTAAGTCTCCCAGTCTTTCGTCAGTGCACTTGCTATGCACAGTGAATGGTACTTGGCAAATCTGACAGCAGATGGCAATGGCAAATGCTTTTCCTTACATCATCCACAACTTGCAGAAGAAAAATTAGCCAGTGCTGACGGGGAGTGACAACAGGGATAACCATCACCACTATGATCTGCTGGTGAATTTCAGCAGACACTACTGGGATCTAGATTAGATCGAATTTCATCTGAGTCACATGGCAGTGTTTATATTCTTAATGTTTACTACTACATGTAGTGATACAGATTGTGTTCAATGCAGTCCTAGACAAGTATATTCAGAAGTAATTTCTATTGAGTTCAATGGGACTTACTCCCAGATAGGGATGTAAGGAGAAGGCAGTTGATTTTCCAGCCTGTATTTTTCACAACCAATGCTGTATCTCTTCTTCTGCAATTTGGTTTCCACCAAATACTACATTATTCATTTCACTGCCTGCTATAGTTATGTAACCATTTGTATATGTTACATAGCTTACATTCATTGCCGTGTAAAAGAAAGGTCAAAACAATGTAAAAAAAACCCCACATTAACTACATATCACTTGCAGCCTTGAAAAACAATGATGTGACTAAATAGCGATATTTGCCTTTCTTTTCTGTTTTTGTTGGAATTCACTGACATTCCTACTCACAGGTAAATAATATTGTAGCTTTGGTATGTCTTAAAATAGTCCAAGCTATTTTATGCATTCTCTTTTATACCCTAAGTCTTAGGGAAAGGAAGACAGATTTGGAGAAATGCAAACACAGCTATTAAGTAGAAGCAGGAATCTCCTTACTCAGTGTTGTTCTACAGATTTCTGTGCCTCCTACACTGTGCTAGCAGAGCACATGCATATACAAATACTTAGAATGCCAAATGGTCTTTTTGTTATATTTAACTTTTGATCTGGTTTGTCATAAAATTCTTTTGGTCATGAAAGCTGGCATGTCCTCCATTGCATTATGCATCAGACGTATTTCCTTATATACTAAAATATTATCATTAACTAATGGATATTCACCATCTGACATAGTTTCCATAATAACTGTCTGTGGCATTTTTGCCTCTGACATCTTTTCCCCTAAAATTCAAATCATGCCCCATCATCGTGTCAGGAAAGATAATGTAGTGAAAGACTTGATGAAATTTTAATTGTCAGTGCATCGACCTTAATTGAATTTTTAAATGTTTGGGATCATTTGTGTAAGTAATGATGTTCTCAGTTGTTGGTCTAGGATGCTTTTTCACATTCATCTGACTCTAGAAGCCTTAGGGTGCCACATTAAATCTAAAGCAGAACAATGAAGACAATACAGGATTGGTTTCCCTTTCTCCTTTATGTTTTATGACTGAACTATAATATACCATTCCAGATTAATTCTCTGATCCTGAAACTCAGTTTTGCATCTAAAAGAGCCACAGGGTCTCATGTAGCAGCTGTCATGAATAGTGACATTGTACTGGGAGCACAACCGAAAGCCCATTCAGATATTCCAGTGTTAAACAGAGGCAATTCCCAATATTTGTGATCTGCACTGTGCATCATCATATCTCTGGGGTGAGTGGACTAAAAAGAAAGCATGTTAAAATCCACCCTAGATAAGTTTTCTGGCAACATAGGATTTCATTCCTATCAATACTAAACTACTTAAGCACAAAAAGGGACCAAGCTTTCACTGCAAATGGCCAAGGTTATTATTGTGCCATGGGCTGTCCCTGTGAGTAGGACTGGCTCTAGACACGTCAAGGAAGCACTTCAGAAAAATGTGTTGTAACCTTTATAATGAGAAACCATGTTGGCAAAAACACAACTCCACAACGTCATCTGGTGTCACCGTTTTATATCACATGTAAAACACTTTTTCTTTACCAAACTGAGTCAATGGAATCTTGGTGACTCATCTTCAGATACAAGGAAAGCATTAAATCCTAGAAATTGAAGATACTGAAGAAGTAAAGTCCTCCCTCCCCTTCCTTGATGCTCCAGTGGTGCTAATGGCCACTTGATGTGCGGCGGTTGGGTTGTGGCATGACGTGGCACCTCCATCGCTGCCCGGATGCGACATGCCATTTTGTACGCAGTGTATCCCTCTTGGCCGCCATGGAGGCTCACGGGTCCCTGCCAGACACCGATTCAAATTGGGACAATCCACGGCAGCCTTAGGGGTGTGTGGCTTAGCAAGCAGACCTGGAAAAGGCAGGCTTCACTCAGGCCTACCTGCCAACTATATATCCCAGCCGTCCCTGTGCTCCTCACCCAGTCAGCTGGGAGCGTCACCTACCTCTTCCCTATGTTAAAGTTGCTTGCTGCTTAGCCAATTCCTTTTCAGCTAGGAAGGCCTTGCTGTGGTCTGTTGATGGTTGCTGTATTTGGGAATTTTCCCTGTGCTACAGGTTTCACCTTCCCCATAGCACTAGTCACAAATTTGGCAGTTTAGGCCTTGGGTGGAATCCTATAGTCTTTCATCCGATTGGGGTGTGTGGTGAAGTGGTGACTCACCCACCCCCTGTTCTCTGTGGCGGCGATAACAGGGTACCCCGTTAGAGGGGTCCGGAGGGAAGTCTCTGTCCAAGATGCCAGTTGTGTAGGACTAGTGGGCCATAGGAGCTTCTCTCGGCGTTTGGGGCCATCTGCGTAAACCTGTGTTTGCAGTGGATCCATCCCTGAATTGACCCTGTCATGCCTCAGTTCTCCAGCAGGGGGCTGAGAGGGATACACACCCAGTGTCTATGATAAGGCTTCCTACATCTGAAATCAATAAAGTTGTGGCCATTTCAAATCCCTGATAGTTGTTTTGTACTTTCATTTACCTCCTTTTATAGTCAGGCATGCTGGGCAGGGAACTCTGCAGCTGGGTACACAAGCTGATGGAGGAAAAGGAGAGTGGGGAAAATATTTTTCCCCTGGCAAAACTCTCTTGATGTTTCTTTCTTATGGCTTCTGAAACCTTTTGTTCTGCCTTGTTGGTCATTAAAGTCCTGCACACACATTAAAAAGGTGCATCAAGAGATTGAGCCTGAGAAACTTTATGGCTTTGGCCCATAACAGCTAACTGCCAAGATCCTCTTATTTATTAAGGTTGCTTCCTAAGATATGAGAATGAAGCAAGGCTCTTCTTCCCTTTCCAGTAGGATACCTTCATAACTGCCATGAAATATGATTTTGCTCTTTACAGGTGATTGACGCCAGAGTCCCATGAGACTTGGTTGTATGGCTTGATCAGAGGCCAGTCTATTAGGCCCTGTCACTCCCTCCCTTGCAGCTCTGCACATGCAGTTAACACTGTTGGTTCCATAGAACTGGCTTTCTCCTAAGTAATTAAACATATTTAATATGATGCCTTTCACAAGACATTCCTTACGTAGTTCTACATGGCTATTTTCTTTCTGCATCACAATTATATCTTCAATTTGTATCCTAAAACCATGCCAATCTGTGAACATAAAGTTTGGTTCCAAGTTGATGAAAGCTATGCTTGCAACAAATATTTCACAAGAAAATCAGTAGGGAAAGGTATTTCTTCTTCAGTATATCCAAAAACAGTACACCTTGTGTTTGACAGTTCTTGCAGTCAATTTTTGAAGCAGAAATTTCATTATTTGCTTCACTAATTAAATACTTAATCAGTACAGTTTAGCACGGGCGTCCCGCTTTCAGAAGTAAGTGTAGACACTGATTTGTATCTGACTGTCATGTTCACATAGGACTCACTGATGGAGATGGATGCATATTTCCATTAAGGAATGCTACTTGTGCACAGCTAGAACACTACTGATTTGTACATGGCATTATACAAAACTCTAGTGTAACCACACTTGGAATGCTATATATAGTTCTGTTTCTCTCACCTCGAAAAGCATTTTGTAGAACTGGAAAAGTTTCAGACAATAGCAACTAAAATCAAGGGGATGGAGCAACTCCCCTATGAGGAAAGGTCGCAACATAGATCAGTCAGTAGAGCCTGATCCTCTTAACCTCAGAATTGTGGGTTTGAACCCTGTGCTGGGGGTCCTGCATTGCAGGGGGTTGGTCTAGATGACCCTCACGGGTTCCTCCTAAATCTACGATTCTATGATTCTAACATCTGGGGATTTTTAGTTTAGAGAAAATGTGAGTAAAAGGTGACGTGACAAAAGTGTATAAAACTATGCATGGTTTGGAGAAAGTGGATACAGAAAGGTTTAATTCTGACTCTCATAATACTAGCATTCAGGGACATCCAGTGGAGATAAAGGACAGACAAAATAAAGTCCCGTATTTTTCGCTCTATAAGACGCACCAGACCACAAGACGCACCTCGTTTTTGGAGGAGGAAAACAAGTAAAAAAATATTCTGAATCTCAGAAGCCGGAACAGCAAGAGGCATCGCTGCGCAGTGAAAGCAGCAATCCCTCTTGCTGTTCTGGCTTCTGTGATAGCTGCGCAGCCTGCATTCGCTCCATAAGACGCACACACATTTCACCATACTTTTTAGGAGGGAAAAAGTGAGTCTTATAGAGCAAAAAATACGGTACTTCTTCACAGTTAAACTATGGAATTTTATCTCATAAGGTAGCAATGGCTGCTAATTTGAATGATTTTAAAGGAGGGTTGGACAAATTCATGGAGAATAAGGCTGCCAATGGCTACTAGCCAGGATGACTAGTATTCTAACTCCACTGTTGGAAACAGTATGCCTACCAATTGCTGGGAGTAGCATTTGTGTAGAGCACTGCTGTATTCAGGTCCTGCTTGTTATCTTGCCATGATCATTTGATTGGCCACAGTGAGAACAGAATGCTGAACTAAATGGTCCTTTGGCAGGTTCTTCTTATGTTCTTACATTTATGTTGGGTCGAATTGCAGCTATAAAAGATGAATGTATTGCCAAAAATGTTATTTTTGTTTCAATCATTGCAAATATTGGACAAGATGGACTGTTTCAAGAAGTGGCAGAGAGACATTTCCAGATTTGTCTGGCAGGGCAAGAAGCCTAGAATAAAATTTAAAATATTAACTGATGCAAAGGAAAGAGGTGGATTTGCCCTGCCAGACCTTAAACTTTACTATGAATCAGCAGCATTCTGCTGGTTGAAAGACTGGCTGCTTCTTGAGAACACAGACATTTTGGATCTAGAAGGATTTAACAACGTTTTTGGTTGGCATGCATATTTGTGGTACGACAAGGTTAAAGCACATAAAGCATTTAAAAACCATATTGTCAGGAAAGCATTGTTTAATGTCTGGATTTACTGGAAAATAAAACCCCAAGGTGGTTGTCACCAATGGAAGCGAAGGCTCAGAAAAAGCTCAATATGGAGGTCAAATGACCGAAATATTGGGAAATATTGGAACAAGAAGGAGACAAACTGAAATTACAGAGTTTTGAGAAATTAAAAGATAAAGTGCGAGACTGGCTTCATTATTATCAAATAAGAGAGGCCTATAATTTGGACAAAAAATTGGCTTCCAGGTGGAAAAATCAAACTGGAAACAGAACTGTTAGATCCCAAAACTAAGATACTTTCAAGAATGTATAACTTGCTGTTAAAATGGAATATGCAGGATGAAACGGTTAAATCTGCTATGATTAAATGGGCACAAGATATTGGTCATAACATTATGTTTGCTGACTGGGAACAGTTGTGGACCACCGGTATGAAATTTACGGCATGTAATGCCTTAAGAGAGAATATTATGAAAATGATGTACAGGTGGTACATGACACCAGTCAAGCTTGCAAAAATTTATCATTTGCCCGATAACAAATGTTGGAAATGTAAAGAAAATGAAGGTACATTCTTTCACCTTTGGTGGACGTGCCCAAAGATTAAGGCTTTCTGGGAGGTGATCTATAATGAAATGAAAAAGGTATTTAAATATACCTTCCTGAAGAAACCAGAGGCCTTTCTCCTGGGCATAGTCGGCCAATTGGTGCCAAAGAAGGATAGAACTTTCTTTATGTATGCAACAACAGCAGCAAGAATACTTATTGCAAAGTATTGGAAGACACAAGAGCTACCCACCCTGGAAGAGTGGCAGATGAAGGTGACGGATTATATGGAATTGGCGGAAATGACTGGCAGAATCCGAGACCTGGGAGAAGAGTTGGTGGAAGAAGACTGGAAGAAATTTAAAGACTATCTTCAGAAGTACTGTAAAATTAATGAATGTTAAAATGATGTTGGATTGAAAATAAGTGGCATTAGCAACAAAGTTAATAAGAATATGCAAAAATGAATTGATAATGGATGAAAATATAGAGTTATAATATGTTAAGATACAGAGTTAAGATAAACGAAAGAGGGTAAGGATTTGCTGATTTGATTATTTAAATGGGAATACAAAAAGGGGAGGTGTGAGGAGGCCAAGGAAATAAGCTAACGAGTTCAAAGTTACAAAAAACGGATTTGTTTTTAACTCTTTTTTAGCTATTTGTCTTTTGTATTTTGTATTTTTATTTCTTTTTTTTCTTTTTCATGTATTTTTCTATGTTCTCTTTTTTGTATCTTTTTCTTTTTATATGACCTTTTTTATTTTGTAAACTTATGTTTTTGTAAAACTTCAATAAATATCTTTTTTTAAAAAAATGTTCTTACATTTATGTAGCAAACCCTGTGGTTAAATTAATGAAATGTTTGGTTTAGGATTCTTTGAGCTATTCCATGAGCAGCTAAGTCTTAAGATACCGTGAAATATATTAACATAATGTACAAATAATAAGTTGTTGGCAAAAAGGTTCTGGATAATCTTTTATAGGTCCACAGTCAAACCTTTTCATGTGTGAAGCAATATGACTTAAATAATCTAAGTTTCAGAGGGATGCCTTATTCTACATGCATATTCAGGACGTGAATAAGAATTGTAATGCTACATTTCCTGTGGGATAGCAGCTGGAAACACAAACAGATCCTAGTCCCCGTGAAATGTGACTGAGTAATATTTAGAATAATTATCATTGCAGATCTTGCATATGGAAATACAAGCAAATTTGAAGATCAGCATTTTTATGAGCTCTTTTACTTCATAAAATCAGGTGGTGTACTTTACTTCAGTTTTGTGTTAGATGCATTTATTTATTTATAAAAATATTTATATACCACTTTGTAAGGGGGAAAAAATCAAAGTGGTTGACAGCAATAAAGCATAAAACTGGACAATAAAACCCTATAAAAATGTAAAAATGGACATCAATTAACCATTGTGGAAAGATGTATTCTTAATTGCCTGGAAAGACCTGGCGGAATAGAAAAGTTTTCAGCAGGCATTTAAAAGCTGACATAGAAGGCGCCTACTGAATGCAGGCATATGCATTTTGCTACACTGTATGCTACTTTTTAATTATAGAACCATGCCAAAACAAAAAAAAAATTCTACCAAGCTAATTATATTTCTTGGAGAACCCAGTTGTACCCATTCTTTTACATCCTTACAAAATTGCAGGGGAGAGAATGTTCATCTGGGAGTATGGGGATATCTGAGGGCTGTTTCTGAAGGACCACCTTGACCCACAAGGATGATCTTCTGCAAGAACCCTGCCCCTGTGAGCATCCCTCATTCATGAGCATCCCTTCCCTGCCTTCAGAAGTGAGATAGGTTGTGGCCAGGAACAGGGCCTTTTCAGTTGTGACATCTAAGAGGCTCATCAGACACCACAGCTTATTTCTTCTTTTAATTTGCCTGGGACTTTTGAGATTGTTAACGCTTCGTACATGAAAACCCCCCTGACTACCACTGAACTCAAAGAGCTAGGTTACACTTTTATGCTGCAGTGTTGGCATAGAAGAGAAGTTTGTCTCCATAGATGGGTATTGAGATCATGTGACAATCTTCTTCTTTGGCGATCACTCATAGCCGAGTAAGATTGTCTTCCACGTGACAATAGAGTTGTGTCAAGATTACGGTTTGGTGATATGCTTTCAATTTATCATATGGCAGTTGCCGTTATTATGTGATAAAGATGGCTGTGTAAATCAGCTACACATTACTTTACAGAGCAGTCTGTGGAACAGCATATCCCAAGAAGCCGAAAACAACCGCTTCCTAGTAATATATCATAGTGTGGCTTTATTGATATGACCTCAGCTATATATTATTTTCTGAAAGAAACATTTTGAATTGAAGAGCCTTATTGTGATGTCAGAATACATTACACATTTTTTTTATTAATATTGCTTTTCCGTATGTGGTTCATGTGTCATCTTCATTAAATAATGCTTAAAACTTTATGTGCGTTCTCCTAGCTACAGAAAATTATGATGCACTGCCATAAAGGGAGCGTGATGTATGATTTAAGTGGTAAAGCCCTTCAAACCAAGCTATGCAGAGGATATATGTAGAGGATGTCATTTGATTCCCCTCCCCAAGGATTAGCAAAGCTTTGGCATGTTGTTCCTTTGTGTTTATCACCTTAGGACACTTTGAGCTGTTCTAATGAATCCTGAGGTTAAATGATACATTTACACTAGTGTAGACCACCTGTTTTAACTGAGACTTGAGTGATGAGGTGAGGTGAGTCATTTTAGCTCTCAAATGGTGAAATTCTTATTCTCTTCAATGGACACCTTGCTGTACAGCAATTCACGAGAGCCAGTGTGGTGTAGTGGTTAAGAGCGATAGACTCGTAATCTGGTGAACCGGGTTCGCGTCTCCGCTCCTCCACATGCAGCTGCTGGGTGACCTTGGGCTAGTCATACTTCTTTGAAGTCTCTCACCTCACAGAGTGTTTGTTGTGCGGGAGGAAGGGAAAGGAGAACATTAGCCGCTTTGAGACTCCTTTGGGTAGTGATAAAGCGGGATATCAAATCCATACTCTTCTTCTTCACTGTTGAACAGGCAGCCCCCCTCCCCCTGGCCATTTGCATGCATTCAATATGTGCATGACTGTTTATACATGCATTGTGTCAAACCCAGAAGTGGCCCAGAAACGCCATAAAGACATTACTGAAACATCACTAAAAGGGCAGAATGGGGGCAGGGCAGGGTGGAGTGGTGGGTTTGTAGGCATTTTCAATGGGTTTCAATTATACATGATTTCACCAATGTGTAAAGTGACTCTGGAGGACACCATGTTGGCTGTCCCTGGATTTGGTGGCCATATCAGATTATTCATGTATTTCTTTACTGTTTAATGCAAGGAGGTATACATAGTGTCACCCATGCAGTCTTCCTACCAGACAGTTACCAGATTCAGAGCTGCTTAGCTTAAGCAAGGCAGTTGCATAATTTTTCTTACGGCCATGTTATTGAAAATCACGTAAAGAGGAAAAACTATACATAGGTAAAGCATATGCTTTGCATGGAGAAAAACCAGGACTTCAAAACTTGCAATGAAAAGGATGTCATTAAGCAGGACTGGGAAAGACCTCTGGCTAAGACCTTGGAGAACTGCTGCCAGTCCGGGTAGACATTACTGGGTAAGATGGGTCAGTGGGGGATGTACTCTTGATCATGAAATATTTCTAAATATATAAGGGTAGCCGTTCCGTTGGAAATGGTAGCAAGTTGCTTAGTCTAGTCTCCAGTGACTATAGAACTGAGTCACCTAGCTCTGTGACTAATTAATGCTAAATTTGCATCAATTTACTATGCAAATTTAGCTGCACCAGGGATTGGGAGCCTATCGAAGTGGTTACAGTATGGGGAATTTGAGGACCTCCAGATGTTGTTGGACTCCAGTTCTAATTAACCCTGCCAGCATGGCCAGTGTTGTAGTCACCTCAACTATATTAAGGGGAGTACTTCTAATTTTGGCTCAGCTGTTAGTTTCTTTTCCATACTGCCATATTCATTTTGTTATTAAAACTGCCTGTACTAGCTTTCGGTTGTAATTTGATTTTACAAAATAGGTAAATGTCCTTATAATTTAATCATATATGCTCTTTAAGCCTCCTGCCCTGCATAAACTTGGGCTTACCTTTTTCTACTAAATGAGCTGAATTGGGAGCTTGGGAACAATTAAACTGGCTTTCTTCAACTGATTTCAACAGGATGATCACTGTGTGAGCCATCTGTGATTAAACCCCATTGTGTAACATTCAGAAATCTTCCCACTCAGGCTCTTAAAGAAAAGTAATTCCATTTTAGTGCTCCATATTGTAGGCTTATGTCATTCTCAAAAGACATTGTCTTTGATCAAAGCAACAGCTCTGTTTTAAGGTCAGGCACGCTTCAGGCATCTCCATGTTTCCCAGCTGCTGAAAATTTGTTGTTGGGATAGTGGAACAAATTGAAAGGGAGTAATATTTCAATTCTTACACCAAAATGCCATGGGTGGAACTCAGTTGCATTATATCCAATGGTAGCTTTGGCATATCTTTGTGACATATGATCTGCACTCATTTTTATCCACATTGCATGGATGTTGTTGTTGTTGTTGTTGTTGTAGTAGTAGTAGTAGTATTTGTACCCTGCTCATCTGACTGGGTTTCCCCAGCGATTCTGGGTGACCTCCAACATATATAAAAACATAATAGAACATTAAACATTAAAAAACAAATGATTACTACATTGTGTTTTCATTTGTGTAAAGAAATAGTATCTCTTCAGTTTTTTTTTTATTTGATTCCATTTATGAGTCATTTCCAGTAAAGTGATACTCGATTGAGAGTATGTACATCAGACAGAACATTTTCTTTCTTTCTTTCTTTCTTTCTTTCTTTCTTTCTTTCTTTCTTTCTTTCTTAGTTCTGCCTAAGCACCTGGCATGCTCTGGTCCATGGGGTCACGAAGAGTCGGACACGACTAAACGACTAAACAACAACAACATGGCAAATGATAATGATATTGCTTATTTTAATGGTCTTCCCCAAATTGTTGGCTTCCGAAGGAAGGTTTGTCAAGAAGGAAGGTTTACCAATCTGATAGCTATACATTTGTAACTATGCCAACAATATTGTCTTTTGTTACTGGTTGCCATGGGTAAGAAAAAGCAACACATAACCACTGAACAAAAATAAGACTCTCTACGAGAGGGTCTTCTGAGTCAAAGGTTGGGACCAGTGCTTTAAACAGGCACAAGTGTATTTTTCATTTTAACAAGTTGCTCTTCATTAATACTAAAGCAATATTTTTTCTTCCGTATCTTCTGTTATATTAGCTATCAGAATGTTAAAGAGAGTGACATTGTTTGAGAGTAAGCTAACAAGTAAGTATTATATCAAATTTGCTCTGTCCTTGTGGCAAAGGTGAGAGATATGAGAAGAAACATCTGTCAAGCTGCCAAGAGGGGCAAGCTGGAGTCTCTTAATAAAAGTGAGAGATGCAAAGAGTTCTAGTGTGTTTCAAAGCTAGACAGCTACCATTTGTATCATAAATCTTTATCGTGACACTACCTACCCTTAATGCAAAATTACATTCTATACTGTTTTCTGAAGCATTTCAAAAAATGTAATAACTGGGAATAGGCTGTAACCTCCCTGTTTCCAAACAACCACTTCAAAAGAGCTATACTGATTTTTAAAGCCCCATTATGAATTTACATTATTATTATTATTATTATTATTATTACAATTTATTACCCAACTTTCACCCTAATGCCAGCCAACTAAAACACAAAATTAAAAACAGTTTAAAACAAAATTATAGAAGTAACGTGGTTCTTGAAAATATACATGTGTATCTTACAATAGAGCAAGGGTTTGTGTGTGTAATGTTGAATATTGTTCAGGTACTTCCTATTCCAAAACATCACCACCAGCCGTCTTATTCATCTGTTGATCATTCCCTAGTCTTCTGTATCAAACATTTATACCAGGTTAATTGAAATAATACTTATGTATTCCAAATTTCTGTGAACGCTTCCTTGATTAGCAGAGCATCCCCCCCACTTTGCAGCTATGCATATTTTTTGAGAAAGTTACCAGCTATTCCATGTTAGGCTTAATAATTAAATCCTTGAGATAACCCAATAATAGAAATATGTGAACATGCAGTATTAAATACCCAGTCGTTTCATTAACGACTGTGACTCCTTACAGACCAACTCAAACCTTTTCAAGAGTACTGAGCAATTGTTGAAACCATAAAACAGTATGGACATTTTTCTTACATATATTGAGGGGATGCCCCCAAATTCAAACTGTTTATAATGTAATACAAACAATATGTTGGAAGAGTGATTACAGATTTTCGAGCCTGCTTCAGAAACCACAACTCAGCAATTGTTGTAGGTAGGTAGATCTTATTAATGCGAATGACCATAGACATTTTCCTGCCTCTGAGAAACCATTCAGAAGTTATAAACAAAACAACTGGATATAGAGGCTCTGATTTGAAGAATAGAGCCTACCCTGGTACATAGATATTCAAATATTTTTTTGGGCTCTGTAATATATCCCGTGGTGCAGTTGCCATATTATTGATAATTTTCTTTTCCATGGTGTTCTCAGAATTGTCCACTTTTATTCACTTCCTTTAAAAATGTATTAGTTTCTTCTGGTGCTGAAAATGGAAGTCAGTATTTCTAACTACAACTATAGCTGACTTAAACTTATTTCAAACTACAACTTGCCCCTGTTTTAACAGTGACTTGTATCATGAACAACTTACCTGTGCTGCACTTGATATCATTTTGGTGAAAACTTAGCATTCATATGAGTGATTACTCTGGTCTTTGGTGCAGAAATGTGCAGTTCGGTCAATGGCTATGCATCTGGATTCACACTATGTTCAGTGGATTTGCACAATCCACACAGGTTTTTTTGAGTATTTGCTGCCTCAAGCACCCACCTAACCAACAGAGTTGTGTTAACAGTATTGACTGGAGCAGGGACATAGAATGAGAACATCACTCAGACCCATAGAGATCCAAAGTTAAAAGTGGAAGTCGGCAAATGTGTCCTCTTTTTTAGCTCTTCAAAATATGTAACTCCAATCAGTGGGTTGCACAGGAAGTTCAAGCAGTGTGTTGTGTCCTAGTTTTGGCTTAGCTGGAGGCAAGAAATATGGTTTCTATATGATTTCCCAGTCACTGACAAATCTTATTATTTTACTTACATTTGGCTATAATAATTCTAGATTAAATTCCACTGAATGGTTCTGTAGTGGCATGACAAATTATACAAAATATGCCACCCTCATTAGACATTGGCTTGAGTCCTATAACGTGTAATGGACATGTTAGAAAGAGCTAATCAGGAATCTAACATTTTAACTGCAAAGGCGCTTAATGGACCATAATGCCTGATATTCTTCACTGTATTATGGCTTTTCAACTCTATTCTACTGAAACAAGATAACTAGTTGGGTACACATGTCATCATTTTCATCCAACTGTCTCCATGCTCCTTGATTACTTTCTTTGACAAGATTCGTAGCAGACAATCCTTATCTCAGTGTGCCCCTGCCCGCCCATTTCTTAATTATGTGCTGTCAAAGACAAATGGGTGCTTAAAGGATGTCTTAGTATTTACATACTCTTTTGTCACCTTTCTTAACTTTGCTGTCCGGGTGGAAGACTTCTAATAATTACAATAATAGTACATCAGAGAAGTTATGTCAGCCTTGTGCATACTACTAATGCATTAATGTGTCAAAACAGCAGTGAATGACACAGCTCCAGGCAGTCTTAAAAGCTACTAATGGTAGTCCCACTCCAAGGCATTGATTTGTAAGCAACCCTAAAGCTATAAAACTTTCCTACTGATATATGGTTTCATAAGCTTTGTACTTACCATTCAACTCATTTTTAGTATACGGCCAACAGCTGTTTGAAGAAGAGAACCATATAGAAAGACAATATGTGCCATATTACTGTGTTGGAAAATTACTAATGAATGGTAATAAAGTAATCAGATAATTGAAAGAACTCATTTGCCAAAGGTCCACATTCTGTTGTTAGATACCCCAGGACAAAGTAAGGTTTGAGGTGGAATTAATCATGCAATTGGTTTCTGTAGTTCTTTTGGTTCAGATCAGTTTCTTGGTTAATCCAAAAGAGTTTAACCATTTAGAAAAACAGCAAGACCATATATTTTGTCTTGGAGCTATGGCAATGTAGCAATTCTCCACTGAAACCATTTTTGGGATGTGGCTTACATTTCAGAGACAGCTTCAAAGACAGATCCAGAATTGTTTTTTAGAGCATATGCCTGCTGTGTAACTCAAAGCTCAGTGTCAATCTGAGGTGCACATTTAATAAATCCCTTCTCTGAGTTGGCTTTATTTCCTTCACCTGCAGATACAATAGAATTACTGTTCAAATGCTATGCTTCATTTTCACTTTTTTGGGGGGAGGAGGGGAATGTGTACTCAAAATGTGTGCACAAAACTTAATTGTTAAAACCAATTTAAAAATGCTAATTATTTTCCCACTATTCTCTTGGTGATAAATATGCTGATTGGAAAGATTACATCTTTGTAATTTTTTTAAGTGTCATTACCTGAATATATGTTCTGGAATCTGAAACTTGCAATAAAATGACAAGCTTAGAGCAAAGGTAAATGATGGAATTAATGTAGATGATGAGACTTCTTTTTTGTATTTCAGAAATTGCTGACAGCTTGTAGATTCTTATCAGCACAGTTCATTCAACCTTTAAATTGCTTCTCATATTGTACATAGCTCATATACTGTATGATCAGGAAAAATTATACTAGAGTTGTATGATAATGTTTTGGAGACAATATTATTTTATCCACTTCTGAATGCATTCATTGAGCCTATTGAAATGCATGTAATATAATAACATTATCCTATGATTCTCCTGGGGTTTGCCATAGACCATGGAAAGACTGTATAAGCACACAGGAAACTATTTAGGTGTGAGAAGCAACTGAGGATTATGAATTACATTTTGAGTTCTCACTAAGCTTATTGCTATATTGTATGCTACTGCAGAGGTATAAAGAAATCATCTCATCTTCTGTGAAAATAAATTCTACTCAGCGTGAAATAGGAGAAAATCTCTTAACCCCAGTTATTTTCTTCGATTTATGCAGCCCCAGATTCTGTGGACCAGCTTTTGCACTAGCTTATAAAGCTGTTCATTGGAAAAGTCCTGTTATTATTACCATTCTCATTTACTACTGTTTATATAGCACCTCTCTGTTTATCGACAGTGACAATTTCCCAGATACACATGAAACTAAGACAAGAAATGAAATTAAGAGCCATTTCCATTCATGTGCATGTGTGCTTGAACATAGTATGTGCAAGTGTGCATTGCTAATCAGTTATACTTCCAGAATCCTAACTGGTATCCTAGAAAGTCTTATTGAATCACAACTGCGCCCAGAGAAGAACCAGCATCTTTTTGACTGTTTTTATGCAGTGATCTGAATATGCTGACTTTTTCAAGCATCCTGCTGCAGCCTCATCCCAGGATGTGAGAATTCAAAATATTTTAAGCATTTAAATGTTTTGGTTTTAACTTTACTCAGTTAACAATCAGTATATTTAAATAAAATGAAAAACACTCAGTTGAATGGGGTTCCTCAACAGAAGCATCTTAGCCAACTTGCCTTGTAGCTCCTATATTGATGGATATCTGCTCTTGTCTCAGCTGTAACCAAAAACCTAATGTTTCTCTCCCCACTCCTTTCTGTTTGGAATACTTGATTGCCTGCAATTTTAATCTACAGGTGCTTTCAGGACATTTGAATTGTAAATGAGAAATTTCATCCACTGCCTTTGTGTCCCCATTCTTGGAAATAATATGCATTGAAAACGGAGCTATTAGGAGGATTAGGCATACTTAGCCAAATTACTACATGAGGAACTCTAGTTTTTAGTATTTACAGATGAGAAAATTATTTACTAGATGTTTATTTTATGCAAATACTTTTGTCAAGCTGCCTAATGAGCTACAGCACAAAAATTAACCTAATTACATAATGTGGTATCCGCTGGAAATATAGTGGGTGTTTTTTTCAATATGCTGCAAGATCCTCTTCAATGGCTCGCTATTATGGCTTCTCACAACAGTGGGTAAGTGGAATATATAAAGCTGGAGGAATTATGAGGAAAATTAAAGCAGAAAATGCATTAATCAACAAATCACCACTATGTTTCCATTAATCCCTTGCAGGTCTGGTATTTTCATTTTTGGGCCGATAATATTGTTACAAAAAACAACAACACTGGGTGATACACAATGTCCTGCAAGTGAACATTCTTCTCCCTACAGCCTCCTGCACCAAACATTTGGCAGACAAGCATTGTTAGGTTGCACCAGTGTATGTTGGTTTATTGAGACAATTCATTTAACAATATTTGGGAGTTCAGTCTATGCATTTAACCTAAATTTTAAGATTTCAGGGAAATATATCGTAACATAAATTTAAGTGTATATATTGAATCAACATACTCTTTTTGGCATATCAGAGAATGAAAGAGATTTATACCCATACAGTCTGTGGCACAGAAGCTCCACAGCCACCGAGGAGCTGCTTCTCTGTGTTTCTGTATGTTGTGAAGAAATAATTCCAGGGAACTCTGTATCATTGTGTGCTGAACTAAGTAAGAGAGTTGGGACCACAGACAGGGAGAGAAACTTAATGACTCAGGGAAGGCACAGATGAAGGGAACAGCCACCACGAAGTGAGTCACACAAGCAGTGCAGAGAAAGAGCAGGAGGGACAGAGAAAATTAGGAGTTGAACGCAGCCTTGCTTAAAAAAAGTTACCCTGCTGCTTGACTCTTAATGATAGCTAACACCACTTGCACACTCAAGCGAGTAAGGGCCAATTCAGACACACGTTCAAGAGGACAGCTCCCCTTTTCCCACATTGCAGGAGGAGTTCTGGGACCTCCCAGTGACCTGGCTGTGGGTGGAGGGATGCTGCCAACGTCACTAGGATGGCCAGCTGTGTCACGCTTCCTGACCGACCAATCCGGTTAGCCGGGGGCGTGGTCACTTGCCATTTAAACCATGGCGTGGCTGAGCGGCGGCCTCCATTCATCCCTGTCTGTCCCATTCTGCCTGTCATATGCATATGATAGCATATGGCCTGGGGCATGCAAATGTACAATCAAATCCCACGATAAATCCTCTTCAAGAAGAGGGTGGAAGGATTTCAGAAATCCAGGGAATTCCCTATATGACTGTACACAGATAAGCCTGGTGCCATAAGTTTTTATTTATTCATTCATTTTAAAAATTGGTACTCGACTCTTTAATCACATTATCAGGTAAGTTTCTAATAAAATATTAACACACACAATAAAATAGCTAATACACACATTTTTATCTTATGCATAGCAAGGCTGTGTGTTTGAGCCTGCTGCCTAAGCTCATACAGATCTAAGAAGTCCCAGTGTGATGAGAAGCACATACAGCAGAAATTCAACAAGTCAATACTTTATTTAATATACACAGATAACTAATACAAAAAAATAATTGGAGAAAGAGAGAAATAAACTACTAGGTCAAATTCACCTATTGTACAATTCCAGAGAGAGAGAGAGAGGGAGAGGGAGAGAGAGAAAGGGAAGCCTGTGGAAATTCATACATGCAATGGAAGTCTGGATTTCCCCCTTGTGACTAAAAGTACTACTGACAGAAAAATTAATATGTATGTGCTGCATTTCCCCCTTCCATTTTAAATAAAGCTCAATGAAAAAAATATTTTAAAACAATTTTAAATTCAAATGCCAAGCCATGTTACCTTTTTGCATCCACTAGAATTGCATAGCTTAAGGCTATAATCTCAGAGAGGTTACATCTTGCATCCTTCTGAATTTTCATGAACTGTTTTTTGATTGGGTACTATTTAATAGGAATGAGGGATATTTTATTGACGAAAGGATCTTACTTTAGCTGCACAATTGTATGTATGTGCTACCATTAGGATCTTAGTAGGATTATATTTAACTAATAACTTTTATTTTAGGAATGATGGATAAGGGAGAGAGATAAAATGCTTGTATATAAGAGAATTGTAATACAAACTTCAGTGGTCAGTTGTCTAGCAAGATGGTGTGTTGTGTGAATACATTAATTTGGTGGTCCTGGCTTTTAAATATATTGCATTTCAATCTCAGATTCCATATGTCTGCATTTCCCCCCACGTCTGTCTTCAAGCCTCCAGACATTAAATGAATAAATCATACAGCAAGAGACTCAAAACTTTGGGTTGTAGTAGCTGGCCTAGCTCACAATATTGACGCTTGCTGAGCAATTTATTGTTTCAGCAGGGTTTCCATTTGCTTTATGTGTTTTCTGTGCAGGTAGAGGCAGGTTTTCAGTGGGGTCTCTGCTTCTGGGCTTTTAAAATATATTAGATGAAATTAACTGGAATTCCGTTGTACGTTTCATATATGGAAGGAACTGGCTGGCCAAGGCTAGATGTACTGTTATTAGGTTCATGGTTTGCATTATTCAAAATCCATGGCTACCCTTGTTTTGGGCAGTGCTGCTGAGAGCTGGCACTGGGCCTAGGGGAAGATATGTGATCGGAGGTCCCTTCCTAAATCTTCCTACAAATCAAATTTTAGTACTTTCCTTCAACAAGTTCATAAGTGACTTAGGTTTAACTTAGGGTAAGAGAAGCTAAACATAAATGAAAAGCATTTATCAGAACGGGATAGTTAATGTGATTATCAAAAAAACAACACCATTCATTCGTATGCTCCAATCAGAGGTCATAAACATTGCTCTTCAGCTGATAGAAATGCAGCTTGGATTTGCCTTCCTTGTTTTGCTGCCTGCCTCACGGCATTAGTCCATGCCTGAGCTAATCTCTTCTTTTTGGACATGTAGCTACTGACCTCCGCCTCTGATCTATGTTGATCAGTAGTTCCGAGAGCTTTTTGCTGGCAATTATTGATTTGTCTGATGTGTAGTCAAGTTGCTTGCTGCCTAGGTCAATATCTGTGCAGACTGATCAACAGTATTTTTACCCTTGGGTTGGTCTTATAGTCAGATCCAGGTCCCCACCATGGCCTTTTGCTCAAATAACAAGGATTGTAGCTGTTAAGCAAAGTGTTTCCAAATCTACCTTTCAGCTTACATGACGCGTAAAGACAAACTTTCTGTGCTCTACAGCAACATTGATCTTTTCACCTGCTGAGGAATTCATGTGTGTCTTCTACAAAGCCTCTGCATGGCAAATCTTTTAGAGCGTGCATTCAGTTCACATAGGCCTGTTGGACTTGTGTGAGGAGCATAGCATAAAACACACCCTAGACTCCTTCTTCACTGGTGGTCTAGCTGTTTTTTTGGAACACATGTTTGCTATTACTAATTAGTTCAATGAGGAAGGCCTGATAATCTCCCAAGGAACCCTGCAATTCCCTGGCACATAGTTCAAAAACCACTGTCATAGAAGAATGGGTCCATTTGTTTCACATAGCCCATTGTTTCACAATACTTTATTCCAGACTCAGTTTTTTTTTAGGTTTGAAATGCTAGATTCAGGATCTGATGGCCCAACACATTGTGAAAAACAGAGATGCATCTCAATAGAATTTGTGGCATTATAGGAAGGAAATTAAATCCTACATTTTCAGTAAATTCTAATGGGTTGGCTTGATGACTGTGACTGTCTTGCTCTGCATACGAAAGGACTCCTTCCATTCAGAGATGGAGCTCTACAGGTGAAACTCGAAAAATTAGAATATCGTGGAAAAGTTCATTTATTTCAGTAATTCAACTTAAAAGGTGAAACTAATATATGAGATAGACTCATGACAAGCAAAGCGAGATATGTCAAGCCTTTATTTGTTATAATTGTGATGATCATGGTGTACAGCTGATGAAAACCCCAAATTAACAATCTCAGAAAATTAGAATATTAAATGAAATCAGCAAAACAAGGACTGCAAATAGAGCAATATTGGACCTCTGAGAAGTAGAAGCATGCATATGTACTCAGTACTTGGTTTGGGCCCCTTTTGCATCAATTACTGCCTCAATGCGGCGTGGCATGGATGCTATCAACCTGTGGTACTGCTGAGGTGTTATGGAAGACCAGGAAGCTTCAATAGCAGCCTTCAGCTCTTCTGCATTGCTCGGTCTCATGTCTCTCATCTGTCTCTTGGCAATGCCCCTTAGATTGTCTATGGGGTTCAGGTCAGGTGAGTTTTCTGGCCAATCAAGTACAGTAATTCCATGGGCATTGAACCAGGTTTTGGTACTTTTGGCAGTGTGGGCAGGTGCCAAAGTCCTGCTGGAAAATGAAGTTAGCATCCCCATAAAGCTCATCTGGAGAAGGAAGCATGAAGTGCTCCAAAATCTCACAGATGGCTGTGTTGACCCTGGACTTAATGAAGCACAGTGGGCCAACACCAGCTGATGACATGGCTCTCAAAATCTCTTTTCTGATGAGAGCAGCTTTTGCATCTCATTTGGAAACCAAGGACCCAGAGTCTGGAGTAAGAATGGGGAGGCACACAATGCCAGATGTTTGAAGTCCAGTGTGAAGTTTCCACAGTATGTGTTGATTTGGGGAGCTGCCTAGAGCAGGCACAGGCAAACTCTGGCCCTCCAGATGTTTGGGACTACAATTCCCATCATCCCTAGCTAACAGGACCAGTGGTCAGGGATGATGGGAATTGTACTCCCAAACATCTGGAGGGCCGGAGTTTGCCTATGCCTGGCCTAGAGATAATTCCTTCTCCTTCCTGTACCACTTTGCACACTGTTCCTGAGGGTTCCCCAACCCTCATGAGCAGATTTGTGGAGAGCATAGGGGGCAGCAGGGGGAAGAAGGAAAGGCTGTAAATAACTTCCTCATCCTTCTGCCCATGGAGTGTCCAGTAAGTGAAGTTCCACCAAAGACATATCCGGAGTCAATCATTGTTTTTGAATAAAAATTTAGGCACAGCATTCCTGCTTTGCGCAATGCACATTTTGATGAAATCAAAGACAGGATTTAAAATCACTTTTGATACAGAACCGCTCCTTTGATCTTTTAAGGAAGAGCAGCATTTCTCTGCTGCCAGTAGTTTGCGAAAGCAAGCAGGAAAGCTGTAGTAAACTGGTGTGATGTGTGTTGTTGTAAGATTTATGTTTACTTTTTCTCAACATTTTATGTTTGCGTGTACCTGTTTTGACAAACTGAAAAGCAGTAAGTAAAGAAGGGGCAGGAGAGGAAAGACAGTAGAGTGGGAAATCACGTCAGGGGTTAACTGTTTAATACATTTCAGTCTGATAGAACCAGGAAGGTGTTTCATCTCTCTCTCTCTCTCTCTCCCTCCCTCCCTCCCTCCCTCTCTTCTACCTGATAGTTTCCCATGACACTCAAACCTGACATTATGATTTATCTCATCAGTGGGTGGATTGGGGTTGGGATTTTGAAGTTCATTTTGCACTTATTCTCAGTGTGCCTCAGTGAGTATTGAAAAATGTGTACTTATATTTAAATAAAAGACTTGCTCTGCCATCACACCTCAGATGTACTTGGGTGCACAATCTCTCTAAAAGTTTGTCCCCTTGTAGGATACATATAAAGTGTGAAGTGGCCTCAACCATTCACTGAGATCATATTATTTCGCTGCTACTTCATTGAGAAGAGGAAAGTTGAGTAGCAAAGGAATCCTTGTATTATTCCCAGAGGTGAAGTGCAGAGGTGGCTAAGGAAACCTTCATAAACTTCATTTCCTAGCAGCTGTATTTTCCCCCAAACCATTTCTCAAATCAGCTTATGTTACCGCCTACTTGATCTGCAAGATAAAACCATAATATAATATTATATGTTTCTGTTTTCATAGCTGAGTCCACTTCTGAAAGATACAGTTCTGAAGAGAACATTCAATGCAACATTGAATAATCCGGTTGTGATTCAAGTGGGCAATTCCATTTACAGACCTATGACAGAGAAAGATATTTTCTGTGTGTCGAATGAACTAGTCTCGAAAAAGTGAGTATGATAACTTCACCCTTCCTGTCTTTGTATTTACTATTTACTAAGAAAAGCAGGCTGGTAAACAGGAAGTTTACAGGCGTATTTTGCTAAGATTTTCTGCACTTTGAATTAAAGCAAACAGTTTTCACCTGAAGAGTTTATGTCTGAAGATTTTAAAACTACTAATAAATTAGATGGCAACTTTTCTGTAGATCATCTCCTTAAACTAAAGACCAAGCTATGCAAGCCTTATAATGCAAAGGCTAGACTATATTTTACTTAGTCATAAATACAAGATTCTGGAACCATAGAAGAGGAGGAGGAGGAGGAGGAAGAAGAAGAGTTTGGATTTGATATCCCGCTTTATCACTACCCTGAGGAGTCTCAAAGCGGCTAACAACCTCCTTTCCCCTCCTGCCCCACAGCAAACACTCTGTGAGGTGAGTGGGGCTGAGAGACTTCAAAGAAGTATGACTAGCCCAAGGTCACCCAGCAGCTGCATGTGGAGGAGCAGAGACCTGGTTCACCGCTCTTAACCACTACACCACACTGGATGATGATGATGATGAGGATTTTATATCCCGCCCATCTGGCTGGGTTTTCCCAGCCACTCTGGGCTGCCTACAGCATATATAAAAACATAATAAAACATCAAACATTTTAAAAAAAGAATATCATACAGACTATAAATAAACCAATAAATCAATAGAAACTAACAACAACAACATTAATAACAGTTTACAGTTATACACAAATTAAAATAACTACCAACCCCAATAAACATTTAACCAACTCCAACCCAACAAAAACAAAACAGAGGAACCAAAATTAAATCTGTTTAAAACATTTTAAAACATTTTAGCCAGTTGCTCCAACCCAAGAGTTGTTCCAGCAAAGTCCCTTAGGCCTCCCAGGAGCCTCTTTTAGCTGTTCAGGGTGAGTCTGGGCCCTGCCCCCTAGGCCAGGTGGAAATGGGCCTTGCAGCAGGGAGCAGTCTTCCGTCCAGTACTCCAGAAGCAGCAATGGATGGACAGAGTCAGGCAGAAATTATTATACTGAGAATCAAAGTTAAAAGAGCCTATGCACAGAGCTTTTCAGGAGGATTGGATGGACAAATTTTGGTTTCTGCTTCCCTCAGTTCAAATGTATCATGTATACAGGTCAGGTGGTCTCCTACCAGTTATTCATATATAATAAGGAAGAGGAAAATAATAATAATAATAATAATAATAATAATAATAATAATAATAATAATAATATATTTATACCCCACCCATCTGGCTGGGTTTCCCCAGCCACTCCGGGCAGCTTCCAACATAACATTAAAATATAATAACTTATTAAACATTAAAAGCTTCCCTAAACAGGGCTGCCTTTAAATGTCTTCTAAAAGTTTGGTAGTTATTTTTCTCTTTGACATCTGGTGGGAGGGCGTTCCACAGGGCGGGTGCCACTACCGAGAAGGCCCTCTGCCTGGTTCCCTGTAATTTGGCTTCTCGCAGTGAGGGAACCGCCAGAAGGCCCTCGGCGCTGGACCTCAGTGTCCGGGCAGAACGATGGAGGTGGAGACGTTCCTTCAGGTATACTGGACCGAGGCCATTTAGGGCTTTAAAGGTCAGCACCAACATTTTGAATTGTGCTCGGAAACATACTGGGAGCCAGTGTAGGTCTTTCAAGACCGGTGTTATATGGTCTCGGCGGCCGCTCCCAGTCATCAGTCTAGCTGCCGCATTCTGGATTAGTTGTAGTTTCCGGGTCACCTTCAAAGGTAGCCCCACATAGAGCGCATTGTAGTAGTCCAAGCGAGAGATAACCAGAGCATGTACCACTCTGGCGAGACAGTCCGCGGGCAGGTAGGGTCTCAGCCTGCGTACCAGATGGAGCTGATAAACAGCTGCCCTGGACACAGAATTGACCTGTGCCTCCATGGACAGCTGTGAGTCCAGAATGACTCCCAGGCTGCGCACCTGGTCCTTCAGGGGCACAGTTACCCCATTCAGGACCAGGGAGTCCTCCACACCTGCCCACCTTCTGTCCCCCAGAAACAGTACTTCTGTCTTGTCAGGATTCAGCCTCAATCTGTTAGCCGCCATTCATCCTCCAACCGCCTCCAGACACTAACACAGGACCTTCACCGCCTTCACTGGTTCCGATTTGAAAGAGAGGTAGAGCTGGGTATCATCCGCATACTGATGAACACCCAGCCCAAACCCCCTGATGATCTCTCCCAGCGGCTGCATGTAGATGTTGAAAAGCATGGGGGAGAGGACAGAACCCTGAGGCACCCTGAGGATGAAGGAACGTGTTGAATGGGAATGTTCACCCACACCTACATTAAGCAGGGACAATTGGGAAAACCTAATTAAATGCACCCCTCTCTTTTCATACAGACAAAATGAAACCACAGTAGCTGGGTCCCTTTGAAGGTTGTCCTGTGAAGAAATGTCAACAGTTTGACGACGTCCTCATATCATTTGTTTGCTTTGTCTTCTGGGATATAAAAACTGCTCTTGCAATATATCTTCTTTATTTTTCTTCTTTGTGAAGTTCTCTTTCTTGTGCCTGGTCTTTTGCAATTTCTGCATTTCTGCTTTTATATCATAACCATTAATAAAGTTATTTGGCAAATTAATATATTGTTCTTTGCAACACAACACCTTGTTTAGCACACACAAGTCCAGATTTTGGGATGAATGTATGAAAGACAGAATATGTTAATGGCATATTTGAATATAGTGTATGTTTTTAGGTCTGAGCTATCAGTCAGCCGGAGTGGCAAACATAATGGCTTTTGCAACATTATAGACATCCTTAAATTCATGTAGATTGCAGAAACAACCAGAAGAAATACAAGTATGTGCATGAGATTCTTTGCTATTAAAAAGTGAATTGTATTCACTGAGTTACACTCAGAGAAGACTCATTAAACATAATGAACCTAAGTTAGTCATGCCTATAATTTAAATAGGTCTATTCTGGGAAGGTGTAATATTTTATACAACCTTGTACTGAATCTTGGTTTTCAGCCATTCTGGTTGGAGGTCTGTAAACATATTTTTAAACATCTCAAATACTTCATAAGTTGCTGCAGGTATCTTAAGACCCTGCTCTATGAGAATATACAAACAACATGCATGACAAGTGGGATCTGTGATAAATGATCAGACTTCTCAATTGTCATTGGATCTTACCCAAGTAGAAATGGTGCCTTGCAACAGAAGTTCAACCCCCAAGTGGGGACTGCAAGAGCAGAAAACAGTGATATGACAAAGGAATGGGGCAAAGAAGTGAGTCCCCGTGTTCCCCACTCATGCAATAGCAAATGCATGAATTTAAATGCCTGACCAGGGCTTTTGAGCAATATACCTCCATTCACTGCCCCTCCCCCAATGGTAACCATGTAGAAAGAACATTTGGATAGGGCTCAAATCAGCATGTACATTGATCCTCCACTTGGGAACAGTGGAGTAGCCAATCCAAATTCATCCAGTACAAAGGGAAACCAGTTTAGGGTTGTGTAAAAGTACCAACATGTCTGTTGAAGACATTGGTCCAAACGTTAAGCGATAAGGCTTTGTTTAGCACAAACAGTGCTAAAACCAATTGACCACTACATGACGCAACAAATTTGACACTAATTAAGTTTTAATCTCATATGCTTTCCAAATATATTTGCAGCCCTCCTCATATAATGTAGGATGTCATCCTTCTCAGTCTATATAGTGCTTTTAGAGTGTTTAAAGCTCTTTACTAACATTATTAAAACAACAAAGAGTCGGTTTTGTTGAGAACGAAAACCTTTTTGCCACAATGTGGCCATAGAAATGTGTGATTCACGGGAGACTGTTCCACAATCTCTTAGAGTTGGGTCTTCTGGCTTAGTTTAATGATGACTAAAGCCTAATATTTAAGCAGGCTGTCAATGGCCACAGAAGCCAGAATCATTAAAGAATAACTTGAAACTGGAAAATGTGCATAATTTGTACTCTGGAGTGTAGGCTCAAATCTAATTTTATGTGGGTGGTATATGGATGCAAAGTGCTGGTGTTAGCAAAACACTGAAAGCTAACTACCAATTAAAAAGCATTCTGTAATATATCATTGCTATATTCAGCAATAAAGTGTCTTAAATTCACTGTAACCATTGATAACTTCTTTTATCACACCCTAATAAAGACTGCGCAGAGCTACTAGATCACATCCTATTATGGAGTCATTCACAGCAATACTAGCTGTGTGGTATACAGTGAGCGGCATGATTCATAGCCATCTTCATACAACTCACACTTTTAAAATGGTAACAGAAATTTGCAGCTGGTGAAAATGTCTTTAAGCCTGCTACTTTATCAAACATTTAAGAAAAGAGCACAAAGAGTGCCATTTTTATTTTATTTTTGGCAGCTGTGAACAGGATTATCTAAGGAAACAGTGTTCATATAACTGATCTGAAAATTTTATTCTTTCCAATAAGAAGGGGAGAGCCCTTAACTTATGTTTCGAAGCAAACAACCAAAAGCTTGGCAGCAGAGGACTCGCCCTACCATTTTTATGTGTTTTCAAACAATGCTGTGGCATTTGAATGATGACCAGGGTTAAACAAGATGCCAACCTCAACTGGATTTAAATGGGCATTTTTATAGTTCCACGTTCAGCCTTGAGTACAGTGGTACTTCGGGTTAAGAACTTAATTCGTTCTGAAGGTCTGTTCTTAACCTGAAACTGTTCTTAACTTGAGGTACCACTTTAGCTAATGGGGCCTCCCTCTGCCACCACTGCATGATTTCTGTTCTCATCCTGAAGCAAAGTTCTTAACCCCAGGTACTATTTCTGGGTTAGCGGAGTCTGTAACCTGAAGCGTCTGTAACCTGAAGCATCTGTAACCTGAAGCGTCTGTAACCCGAGGTACCACTGTAAATTATTGGATTACTATATGGGTTGACAGAAGATTCACCCAGAATTTTGTTGCCTCTCACTAACTATTAGTCAATATGATATGATTGGGTTAGGGCTAAGAGATTTGATGGCCATGACCCTATTGGATGAAATCCTACATCTACAGGTTTTGGTTTTCCTTAGTTTCTTTCACATTAAAATGTTACTTGCAACACCTACAGTATAAAACATGTAATCTTATGTATATCCTAGCTCAGTTGGTTAGGCAGTGGTGCTGATATCACCAAGGTTTGATTCCCGTGTGTATACATATTCCTGCATTGCAGGAGGTTGGACTAGATGATCTATGGGGTCCCTTGCAGAATAGTCTTTAGGATGGCGAATAGCTTGACCTATAATAGAATCTACATACACACACAAACACACTCCATTCATTCTCCGCACCACCACCCTTTAAATAGGAGACACTCTATTCATAAAAACCATAGCAAGAAAGATTGTGACATTACTAAGTGGAATGGCAGGGAATGATGCCAACGCGCTATTTATTTCAATAACAGTTGGTGTCATTGCAAAAATGGCGAGGAAGTACTGTGTTTAATTAGCAACTAATTTTAAACCTTCCACTACTCAATTATTTAACATTTTCCAAGCTAAGCACACATTTTGAAAAGTGACACAAAAGCTGCATTCATCATGCTTGTTCTAGGGTTATAATTATGAATTACAGCAGGTAAGCACATCATAGCATTTACTGCACCAAGAAGCATTTTTTTTAAAGTCCAGACCTGCCCTTGCGTATAACAGTAAGCCAAACCTTTTTATATCAGTTGTATATTTGAACAATGCAAGTGTCAGCCTTAAACTGTTTGCTGTACAAAGTTTAACTTGTAAAAAGCCTTGTGGATCACCTTATTTCAGCGATGGGTGATAACAATAATGTAACGCTTGCTTTTCTCCATCTCTAACATGTTCAGTTCTTGTGGAGAAATCACCTTTTAAAATGTGTCTACTGAGACAGGGTTGTTTTATATACAGTGTATAAGGATTTATTGTGTATGTGGGGTTGCATGAATAGTTCAGTTTCCATTGGTGAATGGCAGGTGGCAGTTATTAAGCTGAATGAGGTTGGTGTGGCAAAGGCTGGGTTATTTTTATGCTGTGTGAGAGGATTGTAAAATTTCACTTCTTATTGGCTGGCTGGGTTGTTGGTTGCTTATTGGATGGACAGAGTGGTCTGACTGTGGTGTGATTGACTGGGGAGGAGAGTAATTGGCAGAGAAGTAAGAAAAAGGAGGAACAACTGAACTTTGCAAGCCAGTCCTGTGTAAGCTTCTGTATTTGTAAGCGACTGCAATTTAAAGTAATAGTAATTTTATAAGAGCAAAAATAAGTCTTAAATAAATAGTAACCAATTTAAGTATTAGTATTATTCTACCTTTATAATAATGAATAACTTGTTAATTTTTTAAAACTTATATTGCAAGTCTGGCCTGTTTTATACCACACCTAAAGTATCAGAACTACTGGGTTATATATGTAAGGCTTTAGTAAACAGCAGACAAAGTAGAGATATGTGGTAGCAGTGGTTAGAAGGATTTTAAATATGAGCCCCTCCACACACTTGGTAAACCAGTAGTGATAAATAGAAGCTGATACTTCACATATGTTACGAATGCTTTCATTATATATCTTTAGGTCCATTCCTCTATAACCAGGCCGTTGGCTGATTAAACATTCTATGGTCTTTTAAATGTGTTTGTGGGAAGGGGGGGTGTTTATTATGTTTTTGTTTATTATGTGTTTTGTGTTCTCATTTTGAATTTTATGTTATGAGCTGCCCTGTGATCCATGGATGAAGGCCAGTATACTACTACTACTACTGCTACTACTACTACTGATTGTTCCTGTGGCATCAGGAAGAACATTTCTGGTGAAAAGGATTTCTCTACAGTTCTCTAAGGATGCAATCCCATTACATTTAATTTGGGGCAAGACCTGTTGCCCTCAATTATTCTTACTAAGGACTGTGCTGCAAAACACTCAATTTGCAGGACACTTGCTAAAATTACTAATAAGCTGGAATCCGTGAAATAGTGTAAAACGTATCAGTATGTCGTGAAGAGTAGGTTATATGTATATATGCCTCAAAGCTTTAGGTATTATCTTCATATATTTCTTTAGTTGTGTGTCCCTCCTTCCCCTTGCATGCTTGTTTTTCCTTTACAAGAAAGCAACCAGATAGGGGAGGATGATCCGTATCAGGATCCAAGGCTGAAATTTAATAAATAAAAAAAGAGCCCGCAATGGCCAATCACATGACTAACATCCATCTAGTTTGTCCCTGAACCTGAGGATATTTTCAGTTTACATGAATATCTGTGTCTAGGGAAGTCAAAATCAGCTGAATGCAATGATAGTAACACAACCGTCAACCTCGCAAAGCTCCATCTTGTCTTAATTGCATGACCAAAGGTGGAATGTATACTCAGCTTATGGAATTGATGCTGTGGTGCTTATGAGCATCAATGATAAATCTCTCCTCAGTGCTCCTAGTTATGGCAGCCAAAGGTGTAACCGCCATGTTCAGTATACCTCAAATTATAGGAATAAACAGCAGAGGGTGGATATATTGCCATCGTTGCCTTCTTGCAAATTTCCCTAAGGCATCTTTTCGGACACTATCTCTATAGTTAGAAAGCTGAACTAGATCAACCTTTGTTCTGACACAACATGACAGTTCTTTCTTTCTTAGATAAAATGATCATTGCTGTGATCCCCCCTCTGGTCCCACTAACAGGGTTGCAGAGTAGAAGTTCCCTTCACTTTCTTCCCCTTACCCTCCCAAATGTTATGTGGAGGTTTTAGGAGAAGAACCGAAAGCAGATTTGGGACAGTGCAGGATGTGTGTTGAGAGGAAGAGGAAGTTCCAGTACCAAAGCAGTTCTGCTTGTGTATTGGCTCTGGGCTTTCCCCCACTCTTTCTAGGCACTGGTCCGTGTTTTAAAGCTCCGTGTCTGAGCGGATCATCATCACCCCACCCACCCAGCTTTACCCATGAAATCAGCTCTTTAGTGCTCAGTTGGAGCAAAAGTCAATTTGGGTTTTCCACAGATAGACGTTTGTTCCAATTGAGCACTAAATAACAAGTTTTCCCAGGGAGAGCTCTGGGTGGGGGGCGGGTACTTGGACACAGAGCTTTAAAACATGGGCCATGTCTGGAAAGAACGGACGAAAGGTAAGTGTGGATAAAGCCTTTGTTGGATATAATACACAGTGTGGTTGCTGCTGAATAAATTCAGCACCATGGATGAGAAGGCACAAGGAGAAGGGGACGACAGAGGACGAGATGGTTGGACAGTGTTCTTGAAGCTACTAACATGAGTTTGACCAAACTGCAGGAGGCAGTGGAAGACAGGAGTGCTTGGAGTGCTCTGGTCCATGGGGTCATGAAGAGTCGGACACGACTAAACAACTAAACAACAACAACAAATAAGTGTTAGATATAGGAAAGCTTCAGAACAGACATGCCAGTTGTGATGGGGATCAGTTGTTAACTCTGATTAGTTTCTGAAACAAATCTGTTTTGTTCCTAGGTATATCACCAGCTATAATAAAATGTGTCATATGCCGCAGAGGCTGGTCCATTAGGGCAAATGGGACACTGCCCCACCAGCCTTCTTCTTACATATAACCAGTCCAGAGGATGATCCTGGCTGCCTGCTGTCTCCTCCTTAGCCTCACTTTTGCCCTAGTAGAACTCAGCAAGGAGGAGGATGCGGAATTGGTTGTCTCTGCCTTGCCAATGGCTTTGGCACCATCTACGGTTGTTCTTCCTGCCTTCCTCCTCAACAGTCCCAATCAGGGGTCAGCAAACTTTTTCAGCAGGAGGCCAGTCCAATGTCCTACAGACCTTGTGGGGGGCAGGACTATATTTTGGAAAAAAAAAAATGAACGAATTCCTATGCCCCACAAATAACCCAGAGATGCATTTTAAATTTGTATCTGCCCTCCCCAGCCAAAGCCGGGCTCAAAGTGGCTAACAACAAGTAAAAATAGCACAGTTTACATAAAATCACACGGTCAATTAATTAAAATACATTCTAAAATCAATTCAGAATCAAATCAATGGCAACCATTGGGTTAGAGTTCTGTGAGGATTACAGAAGGAGAGAGGAGTTCAGACTGTGCCTTGGCCAAAGGCCTGGCGGAACAGCTCCATCTTGCAGGCCCTGCGGAAAGATATCAAGTCCTGCAGGGGCCTAGTCTCTTGTGACAGAGCGTTCTACCAGATCGGGGCCACGGCCGAGAAAGCCCACATTCTACTCATGTAAAAATCCGCCGATTCCTGGACTGTCCGTGGGCCGGATTTAGAAGGCAATTGGGCCGAATCCGGCCCCTGGGCCTTAGTTTGCCTATCCATGGTCCCAATGGGCACCATCCACCAACAGTCACATTCAAGTAAGAGTGTTGAAATGGAAAGAAAGGTGAATGAAAAGGAAGTGGGTTGCCATCCTTATATACACCTTCTCTTACTTTCATAGGACTTAAGCACCTATAATTAGGTGCAGAGTTTTGAAGTCAGCAAATGGAGAATCCAAGGGCATCTTTCTGGGGAAAGAACCATTGCTCTGGCCTTGCTCTCCAGTTGCTTTCACTTTGTTTCAATTTTTAGGAGCTCTTTTCTGGTTTCCTGGTGCCTGAGATTTGGCCAGTCTACAGATGTAAGCTTGTTAGCATTTGTCCTGATTTTCTGCTCACAGTGACAGAAAGGCTGAGTGGTTGTTTTAAAGGTAATCCCTAAGCACTTATCTTTGGCCTCCAGGTACTAGAGAGCTGCTGAGCAAGCATGCAGCTAGGATATGTAAAACATATTCATTATAAATACAAATTAATTCTGACCTTATGATTTACTGTGGAAGAGGGCTGAGTGGGAGGAGTAAATTTTCAATCAATCTTAAGGAGTTGCTTGCCGCAATCATTTCATAAATAACATGATTTAAGCTAATAAGTCCTACGCACACTTGGAAGTTGCCCCTATTTAATGTTTCACTCTAGCATCAGGCCAAAATGTGCCTCGGTATGAAAGAGAATGACATTTGTGTCACATTTCATTGCCTGAATGAATTGTGTCTGGAGATTAGAGCCTCTGCCCCTTTCATATTATTTCCGAAGTACTGTATATTAATTCCTGGAAAGGTAAGCTTCTATGTGAGTAGTGATAATTTTTTTTTAAATAAAAAGTGTATTGATTTATTAATAATATAGTTATCTTTAACATGTTTTACTGTTCTTGTTACTGTTTGCATTTTTATTAATTTTTATTGTCTTTTAGCTTCCCTGGGCATCTTTTGTGGAATGTCAGGGTGTTGTTGTTTAGTCGTGTAGTCATGTCCGACTCTTCGTGACCCCATGGACCAGAGCACGCCAGGCACTCCTGTCTTCCACTGCCTCCCGCAGTTTGGTCAAACTCATGTTTGTAGCTTCGAGAACACTGTCCCACCATCTCGTCCTCTGTCGTCCCCTTCTCCTTGTGCTCTCCATCTTTCCCAACATCAGGGTCTTTTCCAGGGAGTCTTCTCTTCTCATGAGGTGGCCAAAGTATTGGAGTCTCAGCTTCAGGACTTGTCCTTCCAGTGAGCACTCAGGGCTGATTTCCTTAAGAATTGATAGGTTTGATCTTCTTGCAGTCCATGGGACTCTCAAGAGTCTCCTTCAGCACCATAATTCAAAAGCAGCCTTCTTTATGGTCCAGCTCTCACTTCCATACATCACTTCTGGGAAAACCATAGCTTTAACTATACGGACTTTTGTTGGCAAGGTTTTAAATATATAAAACTGTCTTGGCAGCCCAATATGGTGGCAACCACCAAAGAAATAATTTTGGAATGGGAAATCAGTGTCAATTTTCATGGCCATATTTCTATAAAGAACTAACTTAGTTGGTCTTTAAGGTGCTACTGGAAGGAAAAAAATTTTTTTGTTTTGAAGTAAAAAATGTAGGGTTTTTTCCAGTGTAGAAGATTTCAGTGATTGTAAGCCTAATAATTACTTATTATTATTATATTATTATTACTTACAGCTTTCTGTAAGCCTAATCGTTACTTATGATATATTGAAACACCACTTCAGTGAATTATAAATATCTTCTCCCTTTGTTGAATGGTCTATTTTATTTAAACTAATTTCACATGATTGAGGTACAGTTGATCCCAAGACATATATTAATTTTTGTGTTTCTTTGGATTTGAGAATGCAGAAGAAAGTGTCATATTTTATATTACTTAAATGTTTTGAATGTTAAATTATCAGGCAGCCACCTGCCTCACCTATGCTAATAAGTTGCAAGTATTTACTTCGGTCAGAGGAGACAACAACTAGCAGACAACTAGCAGGTAGGGAATCAGTCTAGCAGAACTCCCTCCATCACAAATCATTCAGAAAATAGGAGTGGAGCAAATCTTGGAGCTTCATAGCAAACTGTGGCATAGGACTGGCTCATTCAGATCACCTGACTTCTGACCCAGGAAGATTATGGCCTGTGATGTCAGTATCTTGGCTACAGCTGAACTGTGGACACATTCTCTGCTCAGTAGTTCTGGTGGTGTCGTGAGGAGGGAATCCCCAGCACCCACCAAACTACAGTTCCCAGGATTCCTTGAGGGCAGTCGTTGCTTTGAATGCATATTGTGCATGCAGTGAAATTCACGGGGAGAAACTTTCACCTGTTTAATTTCTTTAGGTTAGACTGTTGTTAAAGGCACAGCAGTAGAACGGGAGGAGCTCATCTAGGTAGTCAGGTGAGGGCGATGGCCGCTTTGTAACAACTGTCAAAGCATTTAGTGAGGGCAGTTCACCCTGGCACTTGGTCCTTTCACCTTAGGGCCAGGAGATCTCTCCCTCTCTTGTGCTGAACTCCATGTGAAGAGGACAGAGTTCTCTCTCCACACTGGGGGTGAGTTACTAGAAAGAGCCCATGAGTACAAAGTAACATCTATCCATGTCACATTAATCTTCACTATCTCTGCTTCAGGTTGCCCCCTACCAGTCTCTGAATAGCATAAGGCAGTCTAATGGACACTTATGCTAATTGCAGGCTGTAATCGTTTCTCAAGTACCCGCTTTATCCACCCACTAGTTGATTAGCAAGGATTGATTTTGTTTTTTTGAACGACACAAGGCACACGGCCCATTTTAAATTGGGGTGCTGGAAACATAGAATATGGAAAATTCGAACAAAGAATGTTTACATTGTGCTCAATGTGAAACCATGGTGTGAGCATTGTGCTCCTGGAATACAGCATCCAGCCACTTGATGCATTTGCCTGGTCCCTGTGGCAGGAGATCTGTATGTAATGCGTATACATAATATTATGGGTGTGTTCAAAGGCGTTGTGTGTCCCTGTAAAGATGATTTGTGCAGTACTTTCCCCCTTCTTCCAACCTCATTCTTGAACCAAGTAACTGGAGGAAGAAGCTGCAGTTATGCGAGACCCTAAACATTCTTGAACAGTGAAAGAAGTTTGCTTTGGCAAGTATGTGATATTGACAGCAAAGGAGGGATGAAAATATGGCCATGTGAAGGCTGTGGTGCATGGCTCTGAGAGCACATGTACACAGAATAACTGCATTTGGCCTGATGTGTTACAGCAGAAAGATAAAACTGCAGGAGGGGAGAATGTAGTTATGCTTACATCTTACTTGTAGGCTTCCCATAGGTATCTGATAGGTCACTGTGAGAACAGGATGTTGGACTAGGTGGACCATTGGCTGTCCTTATGTGGCAGCAGAACTTGGCTGAGAGACTAGCTGCCATTTGGTTCTTCTTCTCTCTGAACTGTTTCCATTGCAGATGAAAATGCTGACAATTCTCTCATTGCGTGGCATTCAATAAAGGTTTTCTCAGAGTAGACCCATAAGGTGAATAGACCTAAATTAAACATGTCCGTTAAATTCAGTGAGTCTACTCTGAGTAAAACCCTCTAAGATTCCTAACTGAACTGCCATTCAGAGAGTTCCCTGAGGAGAAGGAATGACTGTTTAAGTCTGTGGTGTGAAGGCTGCCATTATACATTTTTGCCATTCCTGTTATGATCTCCACTTTGTTATGAAATTCCCTTCATAAATACAGGCTTTGCTTCTAGCCTTTTACTTCAGGTGTATGATTAATCTAATAACAACAATAATAATTAATACAAGATAGGATCAATGTTGCACATTTTCTATTACGACCCTTATTTTTTAACAAAATTAAGTGTGAAAATTTTCAGCTATGCCTACTCCTTTGTTTCCCCTCTGCAGTGAAGTGCATTCATAATGAGTTTAATTAAGTGGAAATGGATGTTAGCCTATAATGTTACAAAAGGTTGCTATGCACCGATAAATCATAATTAAATGTATTTAGGGTAATAGTAGGAGTCGTTTACAGTGAGGTTGCTTCCAACAAACGTTAATTGTTGCCTTAAATGACAAGTACTCCCAATTAAAAGGCAAACAAATCTAAACCCCACTTTTGCTAACCACCAGGGTATTTACTTTTTGCAGGAACAGCATGTACTTTATTCACCAGGAGCTATTCAAAACAAGGGGAAATGCTAGATGGCAGCTTGCCCGGGGTTTAGTTTGAATAGACTGAATTTTGATGTGACAAGATTGCTGGTTGCTTCGGTGAAAGGTATTTTATGAGAAGTTGTGATTAAGACGCGGACATCTCCTGGATTGTTATGGAAAGATGCCCCCTGGAAAATGGAGCCAGCCATATAGACGTACAAGTCAAGTAGGGTGGTTTAAATATAAATATAAATCAAGGTTCATGAAAAGGCAATGCAGTCCCCAAAGTCAGCTTGCTGGATATTAGATGGTGAGGAGTCATAGTGAATTGCTGTGCCTATAAAATCTCCTTTTAATCTTTTTTTATTAATCAGTCATGTAGCTGTCCTTACTGTTTCTCTGACTTGAAATGTTGTAATCTTGAAACTTTTTGTGCTTCTTTGAAGCACTGACACACAACAGTGAAATACACAAATAACACCAACAGTGACTCATTGTGAATAAAAAATTGCATGGCTGATGTCAGTGCCTCACATCTTTGGGTATCTGAGGTAGGACCCACTGCTGATGCCTACCTTGAGCCCACCTTAAATTTTTTTTCTGGTCTGGCATGCCAAGCAATTCCAAGTGGTGAATGTCACCACCCTATTAATATTCCAGAATACCCACTATCTGGCATTGTGGTGGGGCCTCATGAGGAATCAAACAGGGACTAGACTACCAAGTCCCGTTTGGAGTACTGCTATCTCAGGCAGGTTCCTAGAGGCTCATTAGAAGCTGTCTTTCATGTGCTTGAGAGAAGTTCACACAGGGAGGCTGTGAAGAAGAAATCTGGAATATATATTATTTATTGGCATGGTGCACCATAAAAGGTTACTGGTTTCTGCAAATGAATCATGTTATTCACTTCTGGTATCTATCACAATTCCCTCCTGAGACGCATTTGGCTTTTGGATGGACATGCCATCCAGTTTTTTAGACAGTCTTTCCCAGCCCTACCTGGAGATACCAGGGATTGAACTCAGGACCTTCTGCATATAAACCACTAAGCTATGGCCAGCACTCCACTAACTTTCCTAACAACTCACCCCTTCTTATTCTGCATCCAAATTCTTTGTCCAGGTTATCACTGGTTCTGTTGACAATCCGTATTTCTCAAGCTGGTTGGAAATCTGCTTTACCTTGTTACAGCTCCATGATGAGTTCAGGCACCAGCAGGTCCACATTCTGCAAGTATTGATAGTGGTCCGCATCCTGTTAATGCTCTATGGGAAATCTATCTTGGGTATTAGATATTGAAAAGCTGTTTGCTATCTCTCTCTTCATTTTAGCTCAATCCAATTGTTCCTATAAATTATTTCCTTCTTCAAATACTATGGGAATTGCAGTGTTGTTGTTTTCTTGCTTAGATCAATTTAAACTAGATCTGATGCTCTTGCAGCTTGTTTTGAAAAAGAAGAAGTTGATTTTATTTCTTTTGTAGGCTGCTCAGAACTCTTGGGTTCTTAAATAATAAATTAGCATTGTAAGTAAATGGGAAGTTGACAAATCTCAAGTTCTCCCCCTTCAGTTTTTTGAGTTGAAGTTTTAATGTAGAACGCCCTAATTCCATTTGTTTTTCAGCATTTCTAGTTGTTTTTATTGGATTAAGGCTGTCACCCTAAACACACTAAGTGGGGAGTCAGCTCAGCTGAGTGCAGTAAGAGTTACTTCTAAGGAGACATTTATTTATTTATCTAATAAATGTTCATGCCAGTTTCCAAAAAAATCTTCCCAAAATCAATTTACAAGCCGCATGGCAAATACACAATACAATTTAAAACCATAAAATACCACCAAAATCTCAAAGCAATATTTTGAAACATTACTGAAAACCAAGAGCACCATTCCTGATCCAGCATAAATCAGTGCACTGTTAAGTGCTTGAAGAAAACGAGTACAAGTGTTATGCAAACTTTAATTAATTAAATTTAATTAATTATTATTTTTTGGCTGAATTTTGAACTGATGTGAAAATGTGTCTTTACTTTACTGAAATAAGACCACGCTCTCTTGGTTTAGCTCTTGTCTGAATTTAAGCTACGTGCAAATGATCTCTGAGGGCAGAGCAATTAGGAGAACTGTTCCACAGATGTATTTATTTGAAAGCATTTATATACTGCTTAATAAAATAAAAATAATCTCCAAGCAGTGTACAATCTGAAATATAAAGAATATATCATTAAAACAAAATCATTACCCAAGCCAGTAAAACAGAAATATAAAAACACATAAAATTATAGAAAGGTGAATAAAGCATCCTCAGTTCAGAAGCCAACTGTCTTCTTTTTCTTTTCTTTCATGAGTAATATTACACTGGAAACTCTTCAGGGCTTGGTCCCAACGCCATTTCACCAGGAAACTGTCTCTCTCTCTCTCTCGATTACATTTTTAATACAGAAACAAAGCACACACATCCCACATCCCCTTCCCTCTCCCCACCAATTGTACAGCTTTCATACCAATCTCGACATACAACTAAATACCTAGTGACTCCCCTTACACCTCTTTCTAGGAAACTTCTTGGCATCTAGGAAACCAGGGCACTCAAGCCACTGCAATGGCTTTGATTAATTAACTTTATAACTAACTAAACAGCATAGGAGAGTCAAGCCAGGAGGCTGGTAGTAATGTGTGAAAGCAGGAAACCTGTGGCACCAGGTGTAATGAAGGGTCAAGTCAGGCCCTGTTTCCAGGGGAGATGGGCGGGGGCGAGGGGCATGGAGCTAGAAGCTCAAAGGGGCTCATAAGGTCAGAAGGTAGGCTGACATCTAGGCAGCTTGATCTGAGAAGCTTCCACAGTAGAACCATTTCATATGCCTTCTTAGCATTTTTTCTGACACTGGTTACATGGAGATCTACCAAACAAAAGCTTCAGACAAGGATGTTCTTGCCTGGAACACACCATCATGGTGTGAGGTTAGTAGCAGGATCCAGCAAATTGACCCAGGGTGTGTCATCCTCTTATGTAGGTACTCGGCGAATTGTATGTTATCAAGGCCTTGTTCATTTTAACTGAATGCCTCATTAGCTGTAAACTTCTCTGAGTGGTGTGGACAATATTTGGCGGTGGGCAGCATGGATCAAAGGCAGAAAAACATGGGGCACACCACTGTTAATGGAGATTTATTCTCTAGTGACATTTGATCAGATCTGCTGGGTGAATGCTAAGATTTCATTACTTAAAGACAGAGAGGCGTCTTGTCTGATTAAAAAGTGGGAAAACAGTAGGGAGCTCCCATAAATTACTGCAGCTCAATTAGGTGCAGACAGTTTAGTGAGTGTTTATTACCGGCAGAAAGGAAGATTTTTCCAATTAGATTAAAAGGTTTGGAAAACAACAATTCTAGTGCTCAGTGATTTAGACCCTTTGCTAGAATAATGCATTGTGAGAAGCAGCATTGATTAAAAGCAAACTGATAGGTTATTTGCGGTGCCTCGTTGTTTAGCAATGGGCCCCCCTCCCTGCTGCCGAGGTACAATTTACCTCACATGATCAATGTGTGGACTTGGCTAATTTTCTCCTTGGCCTGAAGATTTATATGAATGTAAAGGGCAGCTAAATCACTGTGGAAAATACCAACATGATTTATTTGGGGTAATCATCAAGGAAGCGGAGCTGCATAAATCATTGGCAATGTATCCCTGCCATGCTGAGCCCTTCAGGCTGGCATCTCTGCCCTGCAGCTGGGGGGGGGGGTGGAATTAATCAGAAACGGACTTCATTCCATGCACTCATACTGAGAAACCAAAGAAAGGCATTCAAGCAAAAGTGGCTGTCTATTGGATACTTCAGAAGCAGGCAGTCACTGTTTCTAATAGGCAACTGAAGTCATTTAATGTACAATGGAAGTTGTTCTCTGATGATTAACTTAAGTCCCAGGGATTGCATTGACTCTACACTTTAGTATACCCAATGTAATTAAATATGCTGATACCGCCCCAGTCTGACTTACCCTGTTACATGCTTATCATACAGGGATACTGTATTTTAATCCCCATATTTTAAAAACCAAATGCCAAGGATTAGTAATGAGGCTATCTCCACAGAATACCCATGGAACACCCTCATATTTCTTGGGAGATTGAGTCATTGCGCATTGACATTATCTGTATGAAATGTTTACACACAGGAGAGTCACTCCTGCGTTGTAGAACTGCATCCAGGGAAATGATCCAGAATTATCAACGTGTCAAAACACTTCATGTTTCTGCCAGCTATTCTTATGGGCAATTCAAATGACTATTAGTCATAGACTGAAGTCAACTCACACATGGTTTTGAGGAGATGTTGTAAAAAAGGAACTGGGTTTGCAAATGTTCTGTGATCAGTTGAAATTGTAACTCATTATGTGGTGGTATTTGGAGACAAGGTGAACTGGGATCTAATAATGTGCTGCAGAATTTGCAAGAGCAAGGTGCCCATGACAAAAATCATCGGAAAAAGTCAGCATGGTTTTGTTTTGCAGTACATCAGCTTGTCTGAACTGACTCATTGGATATTGCTTCAGTGAGGCTGAAACGTTTAATGGATGAATCATTTAGAAAACCTATTTGTAATCAGTTGATTACATTTATATGCCAGCTTTCCTCCAAGGAGCTCAAGATGACATACATGCCCCCCCCACTCCATTTTATCCTCTCAACAAACCTCAGGTAAGATTAAAGGACAGTAACTTAACCATGGCCACTCAATGAACCTCGTGGTTGAGTAGGGATTTGAATCCTGGTCCCTCAGGTTGTAGCTCAAAACTCCAAACACTACACCAGACTGAGAACCTTTTGATTAATTAAGAAAGCACATATGAAAGCACTTATGAAAGCACAGGTAGCTTTCTTTGAGGTAATCTCCTACCCAGGCCCTGACCTGGCACTAAACTGCTTAGCTTCAGCAAGGCTGTTGCACCATGTCCCTTCAGAGATCATGCCTTGCTCTCATATGCAGATTTATGAAGAAGGGCAGAGCAATCCTATTGAGGTTAGGGCAGAAGTGGCATCTGTAGTGGCAGAACCACTGCTTTCTAACCCCTGCCAGGCCAAATGTGGCACTGTCTGCTTTTTGCCTCTTTTTATTTCAGTTTCGTTAATCAGTTTTTAATTACCCCTTTTGATTGATTCCAAATAGGAAGGGGGCTGTTAGAGTCTCTCCTGCTTCTAGGGCTGTGTCCCAGAAAATGATGGGGCTTTGGATCTGGCAGATATGCCCTGAAAGTCTCCACCACTTTTGCTGCTTGCAGTGTGCCATAGTAGTGAAGAAGAAGGCTTGATCTTTAACAGAAGGCCAGGGATGCGGCCTTGTTGCTTGTTAGCTGGTTCCAACAGTTCAGTTCCATTATGTGTGTGACTCTGCCATGCGCCACCTCAAGCTGTTCCTTTCACAGCCTGTTCTCTGCCGCAGGAACCTCTGGGTCAATGGCACTTTTAAATTTCTCTCTCCAGCACTAGGTTGGAGACAAAACCTTTTTTTATTTTTTATTTTGCTGATACAAAGGCATTCTTCCACTGCTGCTCCTTGATATACCTTTCTTGGTAATCTAAATGTGGTAATAAATCACATTTCCTTTTTGGTGCGTTTCTTGATGTCAGTGCACAGCATACTCCATGGCTCTGGAGCTTTATTATTTTATTTCAATAAAAAGGCCTGTGAATATGCCACAGCCAGCTTATCTGATTGTTTGTTCTGCTCAGCTAAGCAAACTAAGCAAGGGTGGCTTCAGCTAGGCAATTTGCTGAAAAACCTGGTTCTGCTTTCCTTATCGGCAAGGCAGCTCTCTCGACGTTTCCTTTTGTTCTCCTTGTGGCTCTTTCCCTTTTTGTTCTTTGCAGTCAACTGTCTCCCTAAAAGTTCCAGTAAACTTTGAGATCTGAGTCCTGCAATTTTGATTCCTAGTGTAACTTCCCCTTCTTATAGCCCTTAACAGCCCTGGCTTGAAGACATTTGTGCCTTCAGATTCACTCCCTGTTAAATATTCCTTATCCCGATCCATATCGTGGAATTGCCTGGTTGTAATACGCTGGAAATGAGAAGTTGCCAGTTAAGAGCTAGGGAACTGCAATTGAAAACTCTTTAAGTAGGGTGAAACTATTGAGATTAGGAGGGATTCCTCATAAAGAGTTAAGGCTCTGCTGCTAGCACGGGTGGACTGTGGTTTTTCAAACTTCAGCAGTGCGCTGTGCGAGGCCAAACTTTGGCACCCCCTGTCTTTCTCCTTCTGTTCTGCTCCATTCACTATGAATAGCTGTCAACTTACAGATTTGAAAATAAGGGACCAGCAGCCTTGAAAATAAGGGATCAGCAGCCAAAATAAGGGATTTCCTTTTCCCCCACCATGTGCCCCCGGTCCAGACAGACCTTTTCCCCAGCAAGGGTGAGTGAGCCGTCGATAACGTATCCATCTGATTCCAAGCACAGGTATGTTCAACTTCTGAGCCCCTCCGAGCCAAAGGCAGAAAGCCCAGCCAGCAGCCAAATGAAGCCTCAAGCGGTGCTTCCCACAGCGCAGCAACCCAGCAAAGGAAAACCACCGTCACCTCTCCGCTGGGAAGCGCTGAGCAAAGGCGAGTCCCCAGGCAACGCAGCCGATTTGATCGGCACAAGGCACGCAAGCTACACCCCCCAGTCATCCTTAGACTCCTTATTGGGTGAGCAACACAGCCAAGCAACACAGTTGGAGCCTTCCTCCTCCCTGGTCGGCAGGGAGGGAGGGAGAGGAGCTGCTTTCTTTGAAACCCGGGAAATTTACGGGATATCATCAATCCGGGACAGTTGCGGGACACGACACTGGGATAAGGGAGATTCCCACCAAATAAGGGACGGTTGACAGCTATGTCACTACGTCAGAGTTGTGGTGCCCTGCAATGCCATCTAGGCTTAGCACCCGGTGCTGCAGAACTAGTCACACTGCCCTAAACCTACTTTTGCTAAAGAGCACCAGTGTATCTACCCGGCAATGAATTACTGACCAGAGAAGAATTCACGTGTAAACAACGGGGTGGTGTACAGTAGAGGCTATGAGGATGAGCCGTGAGCCAGGAAATTGTCTTCTTAGCAAGACATGTGAACTGGATAATCCCTATATAATGCACCCTAAGCCTAGGTTGCTGTGATTCACCAGCCAAATCTTCTGAATGTGTCAAATTTAAGTGATTTAACAGAGCTGTTAAAGGACACTCCAGAGATGAGCCAAGGATTCTGTTGATGCTTGAGACAGAAAATTCCCAATGGCACCCCAACGTTTCTCAGAAAAATACATTAATAAACTGAAATACAATACAGTATATTTGATGGCATCCCCAAAACGACCACCTCGGGTGTCACAGCTCACCCTGTTTAATGGAATAGTAAAGGTGGGCTCACTATTATAGCCACTTCATTTTGATAACATAGCGGAGCCTCTGAGTTGTTCTTACCTCATTTTCTGACTGCTGTATATGGGAAGGTGACCTCAGCTGAAAGCTACGTGACAACATTCAGCCTTCTAGAGTTCCCCTTTTGAAGCCTGGGAGATTGCAGAGGTTGCAGCAGCGATTTCCCGGCTCATGTGTCATTGTTCACATTAACAGACAAGTCCCATAAGCGAGGGAAGCAGCTTGGAGTTAGCTCTGAACCACTCCTTGATCAAAGGGCTGATTCCACCATTTCCCAGTGAGCTTGAGTGAAAGTCAAAACTGCTTAATTTCTCCTCAGACATCAACTCTGTACTAAGGAGAGTAGTCATTTTTACAATGAGACACTACAGCAGTGAGGGAATATGTCTCTTTGCTTTATGTTTACACCGTTATAATTCATATTACACCCTAAATAACCCCATTAAGTGGAAGTAGAAAAATGTGACAAGCCATTTATGGATCATGTGAATGTAATTGAAGAGGGCGATGGGACGGCTCCTTATATAATCTAGCTTTAATCAATACCAGGGGAAAATATTTCCCAGGCCATTTAAACTGTATGGCATAAATAGTGTTTGACATAGAAAATGAATTTTTGTTTCAGCCTATGCACTGATTTATTTGAGAGGAATATGCCTGCGTTTTTATTTCTTAGTTGTTCAAGGGTTTGACTCACCAGCAGGAGTTCAAATGTTCAGATAGGCACTATAATTCAGATTTCAAACGGGGCTTTCAGTGGGGATATAATCCTATCCTGGCAGGCTTTGTGAACCCCAAATTCACCCCAGAGTAGCTGGGGCAACTCAGTCAGATGGGCGGGGTATTTATTATTATTATTATTAGTAGTAGTAGTAGTAGTATTAGTATTTCATAACCAAACGTGGCCAAAGCAGTGCTCAGTAAGATGAAACAAAAAGGATGACAGACTCAGTAAACTAAAAGCAATAGAAGCAACAAGAGGAACAGCCATTTTAGATCTGGTCCTAACCAATGTTGATGACCTGGTTAGGGGGGTAGAAGTGGAAGGATCATTAGGCGCGAGTGATCATGCTCTTCTGAAGTTTACTATACAGCGGAAAGGAGCAGCCAAGCATACTAGGACTCAATTTCTTGACTTTAAGAAAGCCGACTTCATAAAACTTAGGGAAGTGCTGGGTGAGATCCCATGGACAGTAATACTAAAAGGAAAGGGAGTTCATGATGGCTGGGAGTTTGTTAAGAGGGAGATAGTAAAAGCACAACTTCAGGCAATACCAATGAGACGGAAACATGGAAGGTGCCTAAAGAAGCCAGGGTGGCTATCTAAAGAACTTTTAACTGAGTTAAGATTAAAAAAGGATGTGTACAAAAAATGGAAAAGGGGGGAAACCACCAAAGAGGAATTCAAACAAATAGCCAGCACGTGTAGACACAAAGTCAGAAAAGCTAAAGCACAGAATGAACTCAGGCTTGCTAGAGAGGTTAAAAGCAACAAAAAAGGCTTTTATGGGTATGTCCGTAGCAAAAGGAAGAACAAAGAAACAGTGGGGTCACTCAGAGGAGAAGATGGTGAAATGCAAACAGGGGACACAGAAAGGGCTGAAATCCTCAATGCCTTCTTTGCCTCAGTCTTCTCCGATAAAGAAAACAATGCCCGACCTGAAGAATTTGGAGCAAATAATTCAGCAGAGGAAACACAGCCCAGAATAACTAAGGAGATAGTACAAGAATACTTGGCTAGTTTAGATGTATTCAAGTCTCCAGGGCCACATGAACTGCATCCAAGAGTACTAAAAGAACTGGCAGATGTGATCTCAGAACCACTGGCAGTCATCTTTGAGAATTCCTGGAGAACAGGCGAAGTCCCGCCAGACTGGAGGAGGGCAAATGTTGTCCCTATTTTCAAAAAGGGGAAAAGAGAGGACCCAAATAATTACCGCCCAGTCAGTCTGACATCAATACCAGGGAAGATTCTGGAGCAGATCATTAAGCAAACAGTCTGTGAGCACCTAGAAAGGAATGCTGTGATCACCAATAGTCAGCATGGATTTCTGAAAAATAAGTCATGTCAGACTAACCTGATCTCGTTTTTTGACAGAATTACAAGCCTGGTAGATGAAGGGAACGCAGTGGATGTAGCCTACCTTGATTTCAGCAAGGCATTTGACAAGGTGCCCCATGATATTCTTGTAAAGAAGCTGGTAGAATGCGGTCTTGACTATGCTACCACTCAGTGGATTTGTAACTGGCTGACTGACCGAACCCAAAGGGTGCTCATCAATGGTTCCTCTTCATCCTGGAGAAGAGTGACTAGTGGGGTGCCACAGGGTTCTGTCTTGGGCCCAGTCTTATTCAACATCTTTATCAACGACTTGGATGATGGACTCAAGGGCATCCTGATCAAATTTGCAGATGACACCAAACTGGGAGGGGTGGCTAACACCCCAGAGGACAGGATCACACTTCAAAACAACCTTGACAGATTAGAGAACTGGGCAAAAACAAACAAGATGAGTCTCCTTCTTTGGAGGTCTTTAAGCAGAGGCTTGACAACCATATGTCAGGAGTGCTCTGATGGTGTTTCCTGCTTGGCAGGGGGTTGGACTCGATGGCCCTTGTGGTCTCTTCCAACTCTATGATTCTATGATTCTACAATTAATATTCCATAAAACTACTGGGTCATACTTGGGGAAAAGCCTTGTCCAATTAGGCACTTGTCTAATTTCAGTTGCTAACTGACTCCAGAGGGCTGGAACTGCAATCCTAAAAACCTGGTTTCTAGTACATGCATACTAAGCACATCCCTGCGGCAAGTGGTACTCTTAGCAATACCCAGCCGAGGAGAGTGGTATGACACAGTCTTGGGTAACCTGTTCCCAAGTTGTTTAGGGCTTTAAATACTAAAGGGAAAAACTTGAACTGCATGCGGTAGCAGTTAAGGCGATGTGTATCATGAAAAGAAATGATAAATGAGACACACACCATGGAGGAGCTTTTACTGGTCAGACACACAAGCAAGGAACTCCATTTCCTGCTACCAGGGCTGAGCTGTGGGCTGAGGAGAGCTAGAAGCTGGGACCCAGAAGTGATAGGGAAAACCAGTAGTCATGAACAAACAACAATTCTGGCCTGGACTAACTAGGAGGCAAGGTTGAGGAACAAGCAGCACTCAGGAGCAAAGTATAGAGAAGGATTCAAGCTCACCCTAGAGCTCAGCAATGCTTTATTTCTCAAACTAAGTGCAGCTGGAACCAGCACATTGCTGCTGCTTACCAAGAGGGAGATTGGGAAGGACAAGGCAGTGGGGAGCGTAATGCGCTGTGAATGTTGTGGCAGAGCCAATACAATGGTCCCCAAGGAGGCTTAAGGGGACCTCCAGTTTTGCAGAACTGCAAAAAGTCAGGGATCGAGAGTGAACCAGAAACAGTTCAGCAGGCATGGAATGCTGACTGTCTGGGAGAATGGGTGGAAAACTGGGAAGTGGATGGAATGGAGTATTTGGGGAAAGGGCATGGCCAGCTGCCTTGAAGACAGAAGAGGAACATGCTACATTGCAGCATTTCCTTGCAGCTCCCACTTGCATTATGTGGTTCTCAAAACACTAGAACCAGTAATTTTTTCTGGGGGTACTCAACAGTACACAGTACTGGCACCTCCCCTCCCATGTTAAAAGTGTGGCACTTACTGTAACAAGTTCATGCTGAGTACTGGCACCTCTTTTTTTGCTTTAAAATAAGCATTGACTAGAACCCAGAATCATTCAGTGAATTGTTTGGCAGATGTTATGGGAGAAATGTTCTTGAACGGCTTAGTTGTTGAACAAATCGGCTCCCAAACGCCGCAAACCTGGAAGTAAGTGTTCCAGTTTGCGAATGTTTTTCAGAAGCCAAACATCTGACGTGGCTTCCGCTTGAGTGCAGGAAGCTCCTGCAGCCAATCAGAAGCCATGCCTTGGTTTCCGAATGGTTTTGGGAGTCGAAGGGACTCCCAGAACAGATTAAGTTCGAGAACCAAGGTACCACTGTATTTCTCCCCACACAACCCCGATCAACTAACAGAGTCCATCATAGCCACTGAGTTGCACCCAACAGGGCAGGGGAATCACATGTGCATGATGTCACATACGTGAACCCCTCCCAACCCAGCCAGGCCGACTTGGCCTGCCATCCCCCACCCACCCACCCACTGCCAGCTGCCTTACCTCTGTGAAAGGGACACATGGACCCTTCCCATCCCTGGTGGAGATTGCCAGCGCACCTTCCAGGAAGGCACTCTAGTGATCATCAAAAAGATGTGCGGAGCAAAGATGCTTTATCCTGCCATGTCCCTGGCAATCCTCAAAAGGACACGGCAGGGCCAAGCATCTTTGTCCTGGCACGTCCTTTTGAGGATTGCTGCAGAATTTTGGCACAGCCCAAAATATTTAAAAGGTGAGCAATCAGGTCCCACCATTTGACTAAGGCCCTGGCCATACTGATTTGCTTCTACATGTTGTGGTTCTGCATATCATGCCCCTTTAGTTCATATATTAGATTGAGCCTTGTTCCTGCTCACAGACTGCGGATACAAAATTTTTGTTTCTGTATGAGCTTTAGTTCTTCCAGATTTACCATGTTTCTAGATGATGGTGTCATCTGCATATAGATAAAATTTAGCCTGTGAGAAAATAGAAGCCTTTTGATATATGATATAATAAATATAGAAGGGGACATAAATATAAAATGGAGAAAATTTACTAGGTAAGTATAAGGCTTCAATTTTTATGCTCTCACATTATATCATTACAATTCAATCCAGCTGTTCATTCCTTTAAAGTTGGGCAAAGTCTTATATTTATGGACTCTCAGGCTGTTTTCGTTATTGGTGTGATCTGTTGATTATCTGTGATTTATCTATAGAAGACAGGAAAAGGAAACCACTCATTTATGCTTTGGAAAGAAAATGCATCCTCATTTATATTTGCTTGCAATTAGAACATCATGGGGAAATAAACTCTATGAAAAATGAGTACAAAAGCATCCAGCCACCTTTGCAGACCAATGCAACTCTTGATTTTTTGGCTTGGACGAGCAATCCAGGGGCTAAGCGAAAGGAGGATGCTTTAGTGCTAATTTGAGTGGCAGGGAGTTGAGAATATTGCATGTCCTCTAGTACACCTGAACTGGAATTTCTGGATGACAGAGAAAGAGATGACCCTCTGTCTGCTGAGAAACTAGGGACCAGCCTAGCATAGCTGAGTGAGCAGTCCAAATTGAGGGGTAAGGTTTTAAAAGAATCAGCAGATTGCAAAAAAAATAAAGCAACATATTTTATTCAATTTGGTTTGATTTTACTAAATTTATTAATGAAGAATCAGAAACACCAGCAGCCCCCATGAGATATGCAAGTATATGGAACAACAATCCATAGAGGACCAGATTCCTAGTACTCCTTGAAATTACCAGCCATTTTCGATTAACTCTGCAAACAGATCAGAAGAATTAGAATAGACTCTGAAACTGGTGCATGTTTATTTTCTTTTTCTTTCTGTCTTTCTGTCTTTGTTCTCCTTGCTTTGATTTTCTTAGATGCTTTAAGAATATGTATGCCCTTTGTTTCTTTGTAATTTAAACAATAATTTATTACATATTTAGTAAAACCAATAACAGTGATGATGACGATGGTGATGATGAAAAAGAAGCAGTAATTGAACTTGAAAGCTAATAAGAAACCAGAGTGGATGCTTCAAAACGAGTATTACAGTTTTCTGCAGCAAAAGTTAAAGTAGATGGTTGTGTAAAAGCCACTTCCAGAATCTAGTGGACTCTAGTGGACGTTTAGCACTCATATCCCGTGTTAAATACTTCCAGAAAAAAAATCTGTAAACCAGAGACTCACAGGGGTAAAGTGGCAAAAATTGGAGCAGCATTATACCGGCATACATTTATTTCCTGTTGTTTTCATGGGTGAATCATAGGGGAACAGAAGCACACAAGTGTAGAAAGGGAGGGGGAGTAGATAGGTTGTCCAAGGTCATTGGTTGTTGTATCACACAACGCCCACTGGAGTGAAGGAAATTTAGCATGACATGCCAGTATATCTGTCCAAAAGCAAAATTTCATAACACAACAAGTGTAAAAGGAATGCTAGAATAGAGGACAGAAGCACTAGCATTATAATCAGTAAAACTGATGCAATATTCCCCATGTTGGAATGCCTTCCAAATTTCCCCTCTTTGTTTCTGCACAATGTCTTACCAGCTTGGCTAATGGATGTTATATTCCATAGATTAACATGTAGCTCCCAACTTTTGTTTACTTGCCTCAGACAGATTTTCAATGCGCTATAACCCCCCCCCCCTGCAAAAATAGCACCTGTTTGCTCAAATGCATACCCCCATTGCTCTTCTTGTCTGTCATCTTCAGGAACTCCAGGCTCTCGTGTCCTGTTTGTGGGCTTCCCACAGGCACCAGGTTTCTCATTGTGAGAAACAGAATATTAGGCACTTAGATAAGGTCTTTTGGTCTGATCCAACATGGCTCTTCTTATGTTCTTATGCCATCTGCATTCAAAAACTTCTGAACTCTGTCCTTCAATTCCTATGGGAGTAGGTGGGGTGTGCCAGTTGCTGGTAGCTACCAGTGATCAAAGTTCATCAGTAATGACTATGCAAGCATCTTTTTGGCTACTAGCCCAGAAAGATGCCCATTTGCATGGCCACCACAATATATCTGGCCAATAAAAGCTTGACAATCTTGCCATTAAAAATCTGCATTGCACTCTCTCTCTCACTCTCGCTCTCTCTTTCTCTTTCCCGTGCTCTCTTGATGGATTTGTGCTTTGAAATTCTTAGATGGATTCCCAGATCTATTCAGCAGGTGTCCTAGAAAAAGTGTCTTTAATCCAGCGCCATTTCCCCCCACCCTCTTCTTCCATCTGAACACAGCCTGAGGATAACTCCCCATTGGTTGTCAGTTTTGAGGCTTTCGCTGAAAACGTTCTGAAGAGGAAAGCTTTGCAAAAGACAGATGGCTCTTATTACACATCTTTGCATTACAAATAGAGGGGAAATGGGCTAATAACACGGCAAGGGAGCCATGTCTATGTTTTAGGAAAGAGCTTATTCAGTCTTTTCTGATTCGGGCAGGTGCTTTCTGCAAGGCAATTGCCTCTCATGAACTTTCCATGTTCACTAGTCTTCAGAAATTGGATTGACCCTGTGTTTGGAGCAATTCCCCTGTGAGGAAAGGTTGCAGCACTTGGGACTTCTTAGTTTAGAGAAAAGGTGAGTGAGAGATAACATGATCAAATTTTATAAAATGATGGATGGCATGGAGAAAGTGATCAGCGAAAAGTTTTTCTGTCTCTCATATCACTAAAACTTGTGGGCATCCCAGAGAAGCTGAAAGTTGGGAGATTCAGGACCGATAAAAGAAAGTACAGTGGTACCTCGGGTTACAGACGCTTCAGGTTACAGACTCCGCTAACCCAGAAATAGTACCTCGGGTTAAGAACTTTGCTTCAGAATGAGAACAGAAATCGTGCAGCGGCAGTGCGGCGGCAGCAGGGGGCCCCATTAGCTAAAGTGGTGCTTCAGGTTAAGAACAGTTTTAGGTTAAGAACGGACCTCCAGAACGAATTAAGTTCTTAACCCGAGGTACCACTGTACTTCATATAGCACTTAGTTAAACTATGGTTCTTGTTCCCATAGAAGGCAGTAAGTAAAGGTAAAGGTAAAGGGACCCCTGACCATTAGGTCGTGGCCGACTCTGGGGTTGCGGCACTCATCTTGCTTTATTGACCGAGGGAGCCGGTGTACAGCTTCTTGGTCATGTGGCCAGCATGACTAAGCCGCTTCTGGCGAACTAGAGCAGCGCACGGAAACGCCGTTTACCTTCCCGCCAGAGCGGTACCTATTTATCTACTTGCACTTTGACATGCTTTCGAACTGCTAGGTTGGCAGGAGCAGGGACCGAGCAATGGGAGCTCACCCCGTCGCGGGGATTCGAACCACTGACCTTCGGATCAGCAAGTCCTAGGCTCTGTGGTTTAACCCACAGAGCCACCCGCGTCCCTTAGAAGGCAGTAATAGCTACCATTTTTTTGGGCAATTTTATCAAACCTTTTATTGGTATCACATACAAACATCCAAAACAAATCAATACAGAATTACCACTTCTCCGGTGGCACAATAACTACCAACTTGGATGGCTGAAAAAATGGGTTTGGACAAATTCATAATATGTAGGTCTATTGATGGCTAGTAGCTATGATGGTTCTGTTCTGTCTCCATGGTCAAAGGCACCAATGCTTCTGAAACCAGAGCAGTGGGGTGGAGGGCATGCTCTTAGGTTTGGGTCCTGTCTGTGGGTTTCCCATAGGCATCTGGTTGGCTACTGTGAGAACAGGATGCTGGACTAGATGGGCCTGATCCTGCAGGCTGTTCTTATGTTTGTTTCCCCTTCTGATTTAGCCAGCCTCCATATTTCCCGGGGCCTCAGAAAGGACATAGAATAATAGCTGGTCTCCAAGAAACTTAAAAATAAAGTGAGTGATAGGAATGGGGATAAATTCTATTCTGTTCCCAGTTAAATCAACCTAATTCACAGTTTCCAAAAGGGCACAAGAACTGAAACATAGCCATCTTTCAAAATCCACACTTCTCTGAATTGTCCAGGCAAGTATTCTGTATAAAATGCACAGACTGGGGTAAAGTGTGCATAAAATACATATATTAGTGAGAATAACGTGCGTTATATTAGGGGAAAATCCTTGCAAAAATGTGTACATTAGGGAAAATTGCACCCAAACATGAATACTGTATATGGGAAATTCATACCAAAATGCTGATGAATTTTCGTGTGCATTTTTAAAATAAAAAATTCAAAAACTGCTGTGGAAATGTGGGGAACTAAGCTTAGGAATAGCAAAATGAGAAGGTGAAAGAGCTCCAAACTGACAAATTCACCCTTCTCTTGTGAGAGAAAGGGCAGCGCAGCTATTAAATGAGAGGGGATTGGGCAATACATACTCCTTATGATTGGTTCTCAGCAATAAACTGACAAAGAGGAACCGCTCATAACACTTCCCCAGCTACTCCCACTTCAGCCACATTTTCACCATGTGCAGTTACTGTGTTTTATCCCAAATCTTTAATATACAAATGCACACAGGGACTCAAGGGTTTTTAGAATTTATTTTAAGGATGTTAAAGTGAAGCACTGCAAAGCACATATCATTTTTATGCAGCTGCATAACTCATTAAGCAATTGATCATCTCTCTTGTGGCACACTTTTTCTTTCTCCTCCTTCCCCTTTTTGTTTCCACTTGATGTTCAATTAAAGCAAAGAGACCAACGGAACGAGCGATGCCAGCACACCCTGCGATCATGTTGTCGCGATGGCTTTGCCATACGAAATGTCATCGGAAGCTTCCAAATCAATACATCACGTGCATAAAGACACTTCCTAGATCTTAATTTAGACAGTCAATCTTTCTAGTCTTTCTCTCTCACACATTTCTGGACAAGCTAGCCCTGGTTTTCCTCCTAGTGATGGGTGGCACATGCATTTGGGTTCCCCAACAGCTGAAAATGTTGCCAGCCATTGGAGAGTAGGGCTGGGTGGAGTTTGACAGAAATGAATGGAAAAGATGAGTTATGGACTGTATGCCACCCACAGGAAGGGCAAAGCACGCTGAGTGATTTATGAGGCAACTGTGATGTAGATAGGTGGCAGCTGGGATCTTTTCTCAGAGTCTCCCCCCTATGGGATGCATGATGGCGTTCAACAACCCGTTGTGACTCATATTTCTTGCCAAGGTCCTAAAGGAGCACTAAGGCAAGTCATTATGATTGTAGGATATCACGGCAATTTCATCAAGCTCTCACATTGGCTGTAATCTTTTGGGATTGTTCCTTGGCATTCATTGCAGATTTAAAATAACTGCAAGAGCAGGAACGTGGTTGGCATACCACTTCCCTTCATTCCACCCTATCAGCTGATAGCTCTCTCTTGATCTGACTGCACACAAGAGGGAAATATTACTATCTGGCCGGCCTTGGAGGTGTTCTCCCAAACTCATGGATTTTACTTCATTTCTAAAGTAGGAGGTAGTAGAGCTCACACCTACCTGGGGTTTATCTGATCCCTGTCCAGGAAGCCCTGACCACTTATTTTGGGGTCTCATCAAAGGCAAGAGATGGGAACAAATTGAGGAAGTTCAGAATATGGCCCTCCCCCATTTGAAAACTACCCCATTATGAGCCAGAAAAGTCCCTCCAAATTTGGGCCTTGGTCATAATGGGCTTTGTTCTGCCTCCACAGTTGGAAGCAGCCATGCTTCTGAATACTAGTTTCTGGAAAATGCAGGAGGGGAGAGGGCTCTTGATTGTGGGTCTTGCTTGTGGGTTTCCCACAGGAATCTGGTTGGCCTCTGTGAGAACAGGATGCTGGACTCGTTGAGCCATTGGCCTGATCGAGTGGGGGCTCTACTTATGTTCTTATGACCTGTCATAAGCCCGTTCTTGCTGTCAGTCCCTGCAAGAAGCCAACCAGCCGTTAAAATGGCTGGGGGACTTGTAGACTTGCTGGTGCAGCCTCGCAGGCCTGCCTCATAAGTGTAAATGCTTCTGAATGTGGTCAGGAATCCTTGCAAACATTCCCCCTTCAGTGTTGCAACAGTGGTAGCACCCATCCCTTGGGCTGGGTTCCCTGCTGAACAGAACTCCTCTCTCCCCAAATGCTGTCCCTAATACCAAGCCTGAACATGGCAGAGGCACAATGTGAAGTATATGTATCATGCCATAGGAGCCGGGTTTGACCATGTGTGCATGTGGTGTCAAAGCACACTTTTGGCAGCAGGCTGGGCTTTGGGGAAGAATAAAGTTCAAATTCCTACTCAACTTTGAGACTGTCACGGATGCCGACTGTTACCTCTTAGTCACACTCACCTCACAGGGTTGTTGTGAGGGTAAGAGGTAGAGGGTGAAACTATCTTCCACCCTGAGCTCCATTGAGAAAGGGTGAGATAAAATGTAAATCCTCTTTTTTAAAGCAGGTGGGTGGGAGTTGGAAGACATAGGTCGCTCTCCAGAGTGCTGAAATGTCTTGGATCAATGCTGATTTTAGGTAACTGTTATAATATCTGACATAATTTTGAATAGTCCTCCAAGCCTGGTTCTTTTGTGCATCCACTTGTTACTGCCTTGTTTTCCTTGTGTCTTTATAAAACCCACCTCTCATGTTTCACATCAGATGCACACAGCATCTTTTTTTCATTACAGTAACAAGCTGCTGTTGTTGTGGCTGGACATGCTGGGGGATGCTCTACGCAGCTGCCCAAACAGAGAGCCCTACAGTTTTGTTTGCTTTTTATGCTCTTTCCTTGATTATAAAGAAACAAATAAAAGGAGGACAAAGAATAAGTCTCCAAGTGGCTGCATCATTCATTTTCAGAAAGCAGCCAATATGATTAGCAAGCCATAACCTTTTATTTAATGGTGCTGGTTCATACTGTATTGCTGTACTGCATCAGAAATTCATCCTTTTTTAAAAAAAAACACCAGTCAGTGAATAATAAAAGAAATTGCTTTCAAGAATGCCCAAAATGGAGAGAAAATTTTGGTGAAAGTGGCTGGGGTACAGGGTTTTTGCTGTGCTTGCTGTATTTTCAAGATGACCAGGATGCATTTGTGAATGTTCTTTCTTTAATTTTACAAATTATCTCACCAGTGGCTTGCACTCCACAGCCTTGCTGGGCAAGATGTCACAAGCTAACACCTCCTACGGGCTTTTTTGAGATTGGGAAGTGCGGGCAGCTGGGGAGGCTGCAGAGGGCTAGAGGAAGGTTTACTGAAAAAAAGAAAAACACACGCAGCATCCTAAGGCACCTTCAAAGCACTGCAAAGTTCCTTCAGCCCCAGACATGAGAGACTGTCTGCGGAAGTGGAACTGGAGGGCTAGGCACAGGAGGAAGACTGTTTTGTTTATTACCGATGCGCCGATAAAGACAATAGCTTTCTAATGTGAAAAGCTGCTGTGGATGCCCTGCCTTTGTAAATGGGCCTCGTGAGTCAATCTCCAACGGTGATGTATCATCCTCATTTAGGGAAATGATGTGCTGTGAAAATGCATTATTTTAAAGAGCCCAAAGAGCGGCTTGGAACAAGCCTGGTACGTGGATGTGTGGCAGAAGGCAGCTCACGTCTTGCCTGATGTCTGGGTGTTCCCCGTTTGCTTGGCTGTTTAAGCAAGCATTCTAAATGGAAATGCACTTGACATTTTTGTGACTAGCTGTAATCAAACAGCATTAGGAGTCAGCCGCTCTCGTGGAGGATGATTAAACAAATTTCTCACTCAGTCAAATTTCTTCTTAATAGGAAAACAGAGGGAAAAGTCATGTTGATGAAAATGATCCCCAGATGGAAAACGATGTCTTGAAACAAGTATAGAAAAGTCGTTGTTGTTTTTTTCTTTCTCTCCACCCCGGCTTATGAACTTTCTGCAAGCATTTATGATGGATCCATTCCTTGATCATAGCCAGGATTTCAGAAAATCCCAGTTGCAGATTAAGCCACCCCATGCCTTCCTTTGGAGTAGCAAGACAGAGGGGAACTTGCAATTGAAAAGCCAGGAAGCAATAGTGCTGTGCAGAACTGGAGACTTTGAAAATGATACAGCGCTCATTGGTTGCTTAAAACTTCAAGCCTTGAGATTTTCCCACCTCTAGGTGTTAAAATTCCCATGTGACTCAAGACAGGGTGCACTGAGTAGCCCTGTCCCCAGGCATCCATGTGAACGGTGTGACCACCCGTAGCAACAGAGCATTTTTCTACACTCAGCTTATGAGCAAAGGTTTCCACATGACCCAGAACTCTGGATGTGAAGTGGAGAATTTAGTTTCCAAATCCCCTATTCCAGAACTTGGGCCCTTTTTATTTTATAAATAAAAGTGGATCACACTTGTATTTATAAATATAAATGGATCCCACACAGAGCCATTAGCATTTCTCTGCTAATTTTATAAATACTCCTGTTCCTGGAGAATTTGGCCTTGATTTTCATTCTGCTGTAACCTTCAGGGCTGTTGAAAGGTATGAGTTAAATTCTTCCTGCCTTGATACCTTGGCAGCTCCCAGTGAAACTGCCAAGGTGCAAACAGACCTGGGTTGTGGTTGAGTGGGTGTAAGTGAAGGTTGAATGTGGCCCTCAAGTGACTCTAGGTAAATGTGCTGCGTACCCAGAAGACCTGAATGAGTCCATCAGGTAATTAGATGCTTGGGTAGTTTTTTGATTCTTGTATTACGTACCCACTAGACAGGAATTCCCCCACAGGAGCTGTTCCAGTCAAGGACGTGGTTACACAGTGTAGTCTCCGTGTATAATAAGGAAAACAGAGATGAAAAGCACACACTGTTTGTGTCACCAAACCAGAATATCACAATCCAGAAACGTGTAAAGGAGACTGAGGGGACAGCCAGAACAGATAAGAAAAAAATGCAAAAAAAGTCAACATAAGCAGTCATTGCTAACATCAATTGGAAATCAGCCATGTCCTGTGGTTGCTGATTGTGGAGATCACATAATATCTCTCTCTCTCTCTCTCTCTCTCTCTCTCTCTCTCTCTCTCTCTCTCTTTCTGTAAAATAAAATCAGAGAACATTCCCCAGTATCTGAAAATATACAAGATGGCTACACTATACTTACTCCCGCATGCACAGACAGACACACAGAAATGTATCTCATACCCACCCATATTTCCTCCATCTCTCTGCCCAAGTGCATTGCTCCCTCTGTCTCGCAGACCACACTGACACACAGGCCGCATATCCATGCCTATCTACCTATGTCTTTCCCTCACACAATTCCCTCCTTCCCGCAGAGAAACCTGTGGCCCTCCAGATGTTTTCGGACTCCAACTCCCATCGGCTCCAGCTACCATGGACAGGGGTCAGAGATGGCAGGATTTGCAGTTCAGTGGGCCACAGCTTTCCGATCCTTGTTGTAAATGCTGCCAGAGCAATACTGAGCAGAGATGATGTGTGTATGAGCTCCGATAAAGCAGTACTTTCTGATCCACAAGAATAATAGAGGCTACTTCAGCTTTGTGGTGGAAGTATTCTGCAGAACGGATGATTGCTCAGTTTCAAAGCCTAGAGTGGTAGCTGCTTGCCACTTACACAGGGTGTACCACATGATAAGGAAAAGCAAATGCAATGGCACACATTTTATTTATTTATTTATATTTGTTGATTATCAGGAATATATGGGGTGTGGGTATACAGACAGTTTGGTGGAACCAATGCATCTCCCTGTCTCGCTAGGATGTTACTTTGGGACGGGGAAGGTTAGCAGGGATGCGTGGGCAATTTTGCAAACCATCGCATTGGAAAAACTACCCAAGCCAATCCAAGAAAATGCTCAGGTAATTTCTGAGTTAATTGGAGACGAGCTTTGGAAAAAGCTCCCGCCCTCTTTATCTTCTCCCTGCTGTGAACAGGCTGTAGTGGAAACAAAGTCCACAGGCACCCAGCCCTCCGCAGCACAGAGCAGCTAACATTGTGTGTCACCTCAGCGTCCGTTTCATTTGCTTTGTGCAGAGAGAGGCTGGCACTGCTAATTACGTTCCTCCTGGTGGGGGAGATGGTGAGAGAACAGGATTGGATGTGCTAGCAATGCACGGAGCTCGCTGTCACCACCCGCTCTTGGCCTCAATCTCTTGCAGTCCGAGAGCCCACCCCAAATCCCCATTTACTTGCAGTGCTGAACTTCCTGGCAACTTAACTAGGACACTGGTGTTTGTTAACAAATCTGTCTTGTTTTTGCACTTGGGTATCAGCTGCTTGCTTCGTTCATACTTCTCTTATTATTGTGTTCTGGCTGCTGCTGTTTCTTTTTTTGAGAGTGGAACTGCTGAAAAAAATATCTGTGCAAAAACAGAATGCCATGTAGCTTTGGAATATGTCTGTTTAAACACACAGAGAGAAAGGGAGCACACACTTTAATTAAAACCAACTTCTGAAGACTGCCATGGTGTACATACCAAATGTATATACTAAAAGCATATTTCCCCAGTCAGGCTAAGCCATTGTATCCTTGCCAGTGTATGAAATATCCTGATAGAGGGTGCTGGTGCTTTATTTTAATGCTTCAAAAATGGGTCAACTTTGCCTTTCCTTTGTTTTTGGATCTCATTGGTTTGGGTTCCCCAGCCCCTGCTTGATGTTAAGCTATTTTCTTTAAAGAAAGAAAAATAAGAATGCTATACTCTAATGTGCTCTAATGAGAACCTTGTTCTCTAATGATGCTTGAGTTTAAGATCAAATCCTGTGATATTTTATAGCCGAAAGAGATAATGTTGCACGGCATATATGACGCCTTACATCTTGGCGTTTCTTCTGCGAAATGTGAGAGTCTCTAAATGCCACAGTGAGGAGGGAAAAGGCGAGAAGCTCTGGATTGACCAAGGATAGCTGCAGAGTTATTTATATCCCACCTTTCTAGTTCAGGGGCAGAAATGCTCAGGTTGGCTTACATCATTATCATATAACAATAAAAAGACTTGTATCCAGTCTAGCCCTACACAGAGCAGACCCTTTGGAATGAATGGGTTTACTCTTGAGTATAACTAAGGATGGGAGAGAAATTCTGTTTGATTTGGATTTTAATGTAAACCTAGCTGATTCATACTTTCGTAAACAAGAAACAAACTGAAATACAGCTAGCCTTCAAAATTCACACTTTCCCAGATTTTATGATGTAGTTCCCCAGTCAAATAATGCGTAGAAAAGCACCCTAGCTCAGCGCCAGAGTGGCAGAGCACCATGTGCCTTGCATGCAGAAGGTACCTGGTTCAGTCCCCAGCATCTCCAGGTAAAGCTTGGAGAGAACAATGCCCAAAATGCTGGAGAACTGCTGCCAGTCAGTGTAGACATTACTGAGGTTGTTGGACCAAAGAAACAACAAGCTTCCTATGTGCAGCTGTTGTTTGCTGGCCTCCTTGAGAGAAAGTGCTGTGCTGAAGAGTTGTGGAGGAGCGAGGGGGGTGAGCAAATGGAAGTACCTGGTCCTAGTCCCCAGGGATTGCCAGCAATCTAGGCTGGGGCAGATATATAAGGGGAGTCAGCAGTGGGCGGTAGGTTGCCATCCAGTGGGTTGCTGGCCAATGGGGAGACGCAAGCTGCAGGTCATATCCTTGATCTCATCTTTGCTACAGTTTTCAGCTGATGGTGAAGCACAGGCAAAGTTACTGCATCCTGGGTGCTACTAGGGAGAAAAGCCCTCCCAGGTATTCCAGGCAGCTACATTAAAGGGTTTTGAATGCTAACAACAGAACCTTGTTAGATTACTTCAATCTAAAGAGGCTGACAGATTCACACTGTGGAGCCGCGGGCAGGGAGAAAGCAAACATTTAGGTGTCTTGGTCTGCTTAGGGCAGCCTTAGCAAGCAGGGGACTTGTAGTTCAGCAATAGCTGGAGGACCAGAGATTCCCCATACCTGGTTTAGGGCTTTAAAAGTGGCAACCAGTCCTTGGAGTTTATCCACACTTCCACTACCACTCTTTAGTGCTCAGTTGGAGCATATGGGTTTCCCCAGATTGCTATTTGTTCCAGTCTATAGCTAAAGAGTGGGTTTTCCCTTGGAAAGAGTGGGACAAGGGGAAAACCTCTCAGACCCGAGCTTACTAGGCATGGCACAAGTGGAAGTGTGGACGAGCCTTTAATTGCGCTAGGAAGCAAACTGGTAGCCAGGGCAGCTGGTAGAGGAATGCAGTAACCTGGTTTCAGCCATTGCTACAGCCAGTTGCAGCATGAGAAAGGAAGTTTTGAACTCTGAAAAGCAAAGAGCATCTTGGGGTTCCGTCTCTGGACTTCGTTGAAGTTTTCAATAGATGTGCTCAATCTGTATCTTTGTAAAACAAAAGTTCAGAGAACATTGCATTTACTGTTGTTGTTTTTCAAGGTCCAAGAAGACCCACCCATTTCAGTTCAATCACCCTTCCCCACTTTGGTCATGTGTTGAGCTTTTGCCTGATGACTCACTGGTGTCCAAAATCTGCGTTGTGTGACATTTGAACAAATGCTAACTTCTCCCATCTGCCAGTGAGACTGTCAGGAAGGGCAGAAATAGAGAGGGACCCTGTTTCCAATAGCTCATCTATGAGTGGCACAAGGAAGGGTGGGTGGGTATAGCTATGAGAATTCATCATCTCAGGAGAATGCCAGCAAAATAATGGCCAATCGCTACCATTGGCATTGCAACCAGAACCTGGGAAGGAGACAAAAACAGGGAAAACAAAGCTTTGGATTTGACATTCACCATGTGGAGAAGCATCAGTGGCTAACATGCTCCAGCTGTATTTTTTTGAATAATTTTGGCGTGCAAATGGCTGTGTTGCCCTAGGAACAAAAGGCAGAATATTGAACGCTTCAGGAGAATTTGTGGCTCTTTCATTAAGAGAAAGGCAAGTAAGAGGAGGCACAATAGACATATATAAAAGTATGCAGGGTATAGAGAAAATTTCTTCTCTCTAACACTAGAACTGATGAACATCCAATGAAATGGAATGTTGGAAGATTCAGGACAAAGTAAAGTTCTTCTGCACACAGTGTATCTTGTGTTGAGATGTGTCCAAGGAAACAGGGGCAATTTGCAGGCCCCCAGCTGGCTCCAGCCCACCGGCCGGTAGCCGGGCGAACTCCAATCCTTGGAACAGCATCAAACAGTGACCTGCAGCTTTAGAACTCCTCAGAAGCTGGAACATGCTCTAATCAGCAGAGTAATTAACTCTTCGCGACGGAAGGGCTGACAGAGGCATATGTAAAGCATATTTACAAGCAGTTTATTCAGCATAGATCAAGACAAAGAAAACATGACCGCTCTCCTTCATATCTAAGAGCAAGGAGCATAAGGCAAAAGCAATATACAAACGGAAGTTCCCAGCAAGCTGTGCTGGAATGTAAACAGACATGTGACATAGAACAATCCACATATCTGTTCCTCTTAGGGTGGAACGGAACATCAATATCCTAACATCTTGTACACAGGATGCAGTGATAGTCACCAATTTGGCCACTGTGAGAACAGGATACTGGATGCCAGTGGCCTGATCCAACAGCCTCTTCTTAGATTTTTATGCTTTTAACTTAAATGAGACCTGCAACAAAATATTGCAATGTGGAGTGGTCCTGTTCACTGTTCCAACTGGTTAGCCATGCGCTGATGTCCAGCTTCCAACTTTGAGGAATGAAGGAATAGTGGGACCACATCAGCAAAACAGTGAAACATCAAACAAATCCCCATGTGAAAATAAAAAATTGCTTTGTAGCTGATATATATCAAATCTTTTTTCTGCACCATGGAACTTAATGGTGAAATACAGCATAGACTTTTATGGGTCTGCCTGGTCTTTGCTTTCTGCATTGTCTCCTGTGCCCCCGTTCAGCCTGTCATCGCCTCTCTCCCGTTTTCTCCTCTGGCTCAGAGTTCTCTTATTGCTGTCTCGCCTTGTCTGTCTCATTAAGTACATCTCACTCTTTGCACTTATTCAGCCCATCATTACTCATTTCCAAAGGCATTATTGAGCCATGGGAAATGAATGAATGAATGAATGAAAAAAAGAGAGGAGAAAGTTATAGGAGCCAGGGGAGGGAGGAAGACACTTTTGGCTGGCTCTCTGCTTTTTCATTAACAAATATCCTTTGGTAATGAAGACTTCAAGAAGGCTTCATTTGGGTTTTCAGAAGGAAACTGTGTGAAAGTTAATTACCTGGAGCCATGAAGCTGCATTCCCCCTTCAGCAGCCCAGGACTGTGCTCCAAAGGCAATCAATGCTTTGTCGTCTGGCACAGATTCTGCCTTCCTTTGCAGTGTTCCTTGGCAATTAGGGCCTCTCCAGTCTGTCATTAGAAGACAAATTGTTTGCAAACCCTTAGCCTTAGAGTACTGTACTCTGTCTTCAACCTTTTTATCATAATTGTAATTCCAAGATTCAAGGAAACATCCCAAACTGAGAAATGGGAGCTAATTACGCCGCTAATTGCTTGATAATGAATTGCTGCTGCTCATGAAGGAACACACTATTTATTGTTTTCTCCTTCACTTTCTTTGGAGGACTCGGGTTTTTGCAATGCAAGGCGTTTAGGAGGAGCCTTCCTCTGAAAAGAAGCAGCTAGCCTGTGTTGCTAGTGAAATTTCTGATCTTCATTTGGGACTCGGAACTGCATCACGGATAAAAAGGGTAGTGTTGTTGTTGTTTAGAAATGATGATGACGACAACATAGGCATGTCCCATTTCAGCTGCATTGAAAGGTGGAAATAGAGGGCACTTGCCTGAGTGAATGTCCCATTGGCTGTTTCAAGGCATGTTCAAGGGTGTTCTGCTGCTATTGATTGTGTGAATGCCCTCAGCTCACTCTCAGCTGACACAACTGTCTGACTGATAGAAGGTTGCTGCAATGGAGCGAGATGGGGAGGGGACCCAAACAGAAACTACAGTAGCTAAATCTAGGACTATGTGAGGAGTTTACAGACTGGCCAACTTTCCTAGACCTGTTCTACACAACACACTCTAGCCTTATTTCATACCCTCCAACATTTTCATCCCCAAAATCGGGGTGCCAAGAGGGGTGCACCTTCCGGTCCAGTGCTCTGCTGATCGTCAGCAGGGTTGTCCCAGAGCACCTTCTCATCAGCAGGGTCGGAGTTGTGACTCGCTTTGGAGTGAGTAACTTGTGGTCTGGTGCTCTGGGTTTGTGTCAGAGTGCTGGACCAGAAAATGGCACATTCCAAGATGCACCCAGAAGCCAGGATGATTCTGGATGTCCTGCTTGAAATGGGACACTTGGGGGGGTATGCTTATTTTCATGCTCTGTCCATAAACTGATTGTACAGGTATAGGCACTCTGGGTTCACTGCATAAACATTCAGATCCTACACACATTACCTGTTGAATGCACAGAGGCTAGAATGAGGTCAAAAGCCATGCTCCTGCTCCTCCCCATGAGTACAGTGGTACCTCAGGTTACAGACGCTTCAGGTTACAGACACTTCAGGTTACAGACTCTGCTAACCCAGAAATATTACCTCGGGTTAATAACTTTGTTTTAGGATGAGAACAGAAATCGTGTGGTGGTGGCAGGGCGGCAGTGGGAGGCCCCATTAGCTAAAGTGGTACCTCAGGTTAAGAACAGTTTCAGGTTGAGAACGGACCTCAGGAACGAATTAAATTTTTAACCTGAGGTACCACTGTAGTATTCAACTTAAGTTTTACTCAGAGCAGGTATATTAAATTTAATGGGTCTAAGTCGTGTTCATTAATTTCCATGTGTCTACTCTGAGGAAACCTTACTTGAATATATTTACTCAGTTCATGGATGGAACATGAGAAAGGGCTAGAGCGGGTGCTCCTAATTAGGTAGAGCACTCAGCAGGCTACATCAGATTCTAATTTAGCCTTGTTCTGCACTGGCTTCCTAACACCCAAACACCACCTGCCTTGAATCAGAGTTGATTTAGTATTTGTGAATGTTCTTGGAGAATTCTTAGGAATAGGGAACACAAGATGAAGGTGCCAAAAGTTGTGCCTTATTATATTGCTTCCTGGGAATTGCAGTTCCCAGAACCAACCATGGTGGAGAGCTGCATGGAAATTCAACTACATTCCTCCCAAAACAAATATACTGAGGACTAACTCTAACGTGTGTGCATTGGGGGCACCACATTTGCAAGGAACAATCAAGATACCTGACCTATATAAGAGAAGACAATCACTGCTGAAAGACGTCTTATTTGAATGGTCTGCTTACGAGGTTCATAGCAAACAAGGAGCATTTCATTTGGGGTAGGTTCCCCCCCCCCCCGTATTCCCCTAGAAAGCAGACTGCATTAGTTGGTGTAATCTGCTGAATGCTGCCCATGTTGAAACTTGTGTGTTGTTCCTTTAATGGGAATAGCACAGGAAGAGGCCCAAGGTAAGGGGTATCTTTTGCTGTAACTCCAGTTGAGTATTATGAAAGTGAAAGCATCTAGGTTGTTTTGTTTTGTTTTTTACTCCTTTCTTCTCTTTACAGCTTGTAAGTGTAAAGTTTACTTTATTGGTAAGCACAGATTGCCACTTATTAAAAGCAATCTGTGTTGATGAAGTCAAGGCTCCAAAAACCATCATTCCTGTTAAGGAGAACTTGGCTATTACAATAGACCACATGTGTGCTGAATTGCCAACATCTAATTTTACTTCCTGAGTCCAAGCAATTTGGATGTATGTGAAATGATGCTCAATTCATAAGGCAGCTGAGCATGACAAACTGGACAAGTTTGTACTCTGGAACAGATCATTTAAAACTGACATCACTAGTTTGTGGTAGTAAAATAAATTATTTCTTCATTTTGCTTTGATTGTATAGTTTTGCAGTGCTTTTGCAGGACAAAATAAAAGTTCGATTAAAATTAAAGTTTGATTAAAATTAAAAGCACATTCATGTAATAATACTGGCTGTGGAAAATGTTTAGAGTGATAGCTCAATTCTCAATTTGCTAGCTCGCAATTTAGAGCTATCTATTCTCACTGGTCATTGAGTCATTGTTTGATGAGGAGTTGTGAGTGGAGGAGATTCATGATACTAAAACCTAGCTGGATGGATTACAGAAGTCTCTGCTTGCCGGGATGCTCTATAGGTTTGGAGACAAAGGGAATTACATGTCTAGGGCAACGTTACTTTTGAGTTTCTGGAGTGAATGCTGCACATGCTACTGGAGTATTTCTCAAACTCTTAACACTTGGGGTAACCCCTTCATAACTTTTTCTGGCTTCTGCCCCCTCAACCAAACATCTGTTCCCCAGGTAAGCATGGAAACGTCTTGGTTGTTTTCATATCACCTGTTGCATTATGCAAAGGTTGGGGTACTAATACCCATACTGGCATTATAAGAAGATTTATCTGATATCATCTTAAAACAATACACAGGAAGACACAAGAGTACAGTTTGAACTCAACTATCCAACATGTAAGGGGTGCTGGAACGTGTGGTTTCCATTTCCAAGGCACAGGACCACCATACTAAATATTCAGGTGAGTTGAAAGAATTATGGCTATGTTCACGTGACATTTTATTCCATTTCCCAAACTACTTCACCGGATTATATTTGAAATTTCACAAGATGCAAGCCACTTCTAAAAATCTAGCAGGATGTAGTGGAAGTTTAGTGTTCATTTTCATTTTAATTGCTTCCAGGAAAAATCTGTTTGCAACCCACTAGCCCAGAAAATCATGGGAGTAAATTGATGACATTTGGGGCAGTATCCCAGCATACAGTTCATTCCTGCTGCTTTCATAGGTGAATCACTGGGGGACAGAAGCATGCATTTGCGGAAAGCGGGAAGTTAGTGATGTTGCCTAATGGCATTCATAGCTGTGTGAAATTTAGTGTGACATGCCAATATATCAGTAAAAAAGGCCATAGTTCCGTAATGCAACAGGCAGTGGCGTAGCGTGGGTTGTCAGCACCCGGGGCAAGGCAAGTAATTTGCGCCCCCTAACCCTGAGTGAGCCAGGTAGGGGCAGAGAGCTGCGAGTGCAAGCGCGCCCCCCCCGATGTTGCGCCCGGTGCGGCCGGCCCCCCTGCACCCCCCACGCTACGCCACTGGCAACAGGTCCTGCAGTGTGAAAGGAACATTAGAAAACAGGGTGGAACACTAGCTTTATAATCAGGAAAGGTAGCACAGATTATGAAGATGATGAGTAATCACTACAACCACAACACTTTGCTGCAGGGAGCACTTTACAGTCCTTAAGTCGGTTATCTTCAGAACAACTATGTGCGGGGGATCCTTAATATTTTTGTTTTACAATGGGACCGAGGCAGAGAGATGCGCTTGTTGTGTGCAGGATTATGGGGAATCCCTTTTTAACACAACTCTTCATGCTGCTCCTCTGTTCAGATCATTATGCCAGCCTAAAGATAGAAAGGGGCTTATAGTCAGTGAGAAGAAGAAGAAGAAGAAGAAGAAGAAGAAGAAGAAGAAGAAGAAGAAGAAGAAGAGGAGGAGGAGGAGGAGGAGGAGGAGTTTGGATTTGATATCCCGCCTTTCACTCCCCTTCAGGAGTCTCAAAGCGGCTAACAATCTCCTTTCCCTTCCTCCCCCACAACAAACACTCTGTGAGATGAGTGGGGCTGAGAGACTTCAAAGAAGTGTAACTAGCCCAAGGTCACCCAGCAGCTGCATGTGGAGGAGTGGAGACGTGAACCCGGTCCCCCAGATTACGTGACTACCGCTCTTAACCACTACACCACACTGTGGTAACGTGATCATGACCTGCTTAAGAGCTTCCCATTGGCATTTGTTCAGGGAAGTTTTTAATGTGTGACATTTTAATGTATTTCTAATCTTTGTTGGAAGCCGCCCAGAGTGGCTGGGGAAACCCATCCAGATGGGCGGGGTACACATTTATTATTATTATTATTATTATTATTATTATTATTATTATTATTATTATCTGGTTGGCCCCTGTGAGAATGCTGGACTAGATGGGCCTTTGGCCTTATCTAAAAGGGCTCTTGTGTTCTTGTATTATTTTTCTGCTTCTGAGTTGAGTTTTCCATTTTCCGTTTAGCAAAACTTTTGAGTTTGTACACAGAAGAGATGCACATAGCCTAAATCAGGCACCCCCAAACTCGGCCCTCCAGCTGTTTTGGGACTACAACTCCCAGCATCCCTAGCTAACAGGACCAGTGGTCAGGGATGATGGGAATTGTAGTCCCAAAACAGCTGGAGGGCCGAGTTTGGGATGCCTGGCCTAAATGCTAGGTGCTATGTCAGACGTGACTCCTGTGCCTTTAATTATTGCACAGGCAAGTATTTGACTAGTCCTGTGTTTAGAGAGGAAGGTGGGAGAAGCCATAAGAACATAAGCTGTGGAGATAGTCGAAGACAACGGCAGTGGATGAAGCTGCTCCAGACAGGGGTGGACTTTTGTAATATGGATCTTCTCAGTAGGTACCCATATAACCATAGGGGGTGGTAGTGGTGGTTATTTTGCCACCCCCACCCCCTTGGCTCAGCACCCACATAAACTGAATTGTTAAAAACTGGAAAAATGGGTAACTGAGTGAAACTGAAATTTCTGGATTCATCCATCTCTCTTAAGATAGAACAACAAATCAAACTGAACTATGAATGAAGCCATCCCAGATTATCTCTGAGCCTCTACTGGAGCACTTCTCACACACTTGTACACTTCTCCCTTGGCTGGAAAGAAACTTTATCTTAAGCAGCATGTGTTGGTTTTTGTCTTGCCTCACTTAATGATCAGTCATTTGCTAAATATGGAAGCACTGGCTTTTGTTTGATATTATGTTCAGAGACGTTGGAGTGGCATACCTAGGAGACATAATTAAAATGTTTAGCTACAGTAGGTCTCCCTTCAATTGAGCTGGACTTTTGCATGTTGTGCGCTGCAGATAATGCTTGCTTTCTCCTTGTCTTGGGAAATGAAAAGTTTCCTGCTTGCACATCATCAAGGTATCCCTAGTAGGGGATTGTAAGCAGCATCTTAAAGGTTACTCCTACTGTTTAGCTAAATGTTACCAGCTCTCTTGGGAGCTCTGGCAATGATAGTGCCTGGTGAGGGGCTGGAATTCTTCAAATGAAGAAATGGTTTTGTTACTATATTACCAACTCCTTGCTGCTAATATTTCCTTTTATTTTCCCTTTTTCTTTTTAATATAATACAGCTATCTTGCCTGCACTCCTTAAGTAAAATCCATCAGCTGTAACTTGCTATTTGTGCAAGGTTTTCATTTTTATTTTTTAAAAGAAGCATATACCTTTAAGGGTAACTGATTTGAAGCGTGTTACGCTTGTCTGAGGTTGATCTCCAGTTTGTGTTCATAACTGGACCAGGAATTTGCATAACCAGAGGTGCACCCTGGGTAATCACTTCCTCTGCCCATTTCTTTTCTGAGCCTTGTTCTAGCAAGTTATTATATGACACTGGGTGGTAGTCAACCAAGTTTTATGCAGAGTAATCCCACTCAAATTAATAAACACGAGTAAGTTAGGTCCATTAATTTCAATGTAGTTGCTCTTAGTAAAGCTTAGTTGAATACTTCCCAGAAACTTTAATGAGGGAATTCCCAAAGATGCTGCCTTGTAATGATAATTGTGAAATACATTGGCAATGGAAATATAACTGGATTCAGATTTCAGAACTTGAGACCCTTGTCTAAATCTCTATAGATAGGCCAGTAGACAAATACAGATTCCATAGTCACATGGGGTGATAGCCAACAAAGTCATACCAGTTGAAATTAAGTGCAGCCCATGAAGTTGAATGTTGTAAGCCAATCTCGGAAGGTGGTGGACTCTCCTTCATTAGAGCTTTTTAAACAGAAGTTGGATTGTCACCTGTCAGGGATTCTTTAGCTGTGATTTCTGCATTGCAGGGAGTTGGACTGGATGGCCCTTGAGATCCCTTCCAATCCCGTGATTCTACTATTTAGGCTAGACAAAAATGAAAGCACTACTTCACACAGTGTATATGTCATTTGCCCCCCAAAGAGGAGTGACGGCCACCAACTTGGATGACTTTAACATACACGGTGTGGTACGCTGGTTAGACATCAACTGATAGGAAGTGCTTACAGAGGGTGGTGAATACAGCACAAGATATTATGGGCTGTCCCGTGAATCCGCTGGATGAAAGAGCGGAAGAATGTTGCCTCAGGAGAGTGAGGAAAATTCTCAGGGATGATTCACACCCTGGCCAGCACTTCCTTGATCTCCTGCCCTCAGGCAGAAGATATAGAAGCATTAGTCGCACCAACAGGGTAAAGAACAGCTTCTATCTGTGGGCTGAATGAAAAGATAACAACAGGCCACTGACTTTTGGGTTTGGTGTGTGTGTGTGTCAGTAAACGAGGGGAATTAAGACTAAGAGAGCTGAGTGGGGGTGCTCGTGTAATCTCACTGTATACAAGTTGTACAAGTGACAATAAAATATTTCACTTTCAGTATCAGTTGCTGGGAATCACAGGTGGGCAGAGTGCTATTGTGCCCAGGTCTTGCTTGCATAGGCATTTGGTTGGTCATTGTGAGAACAGGATGCTGGACTAGATGAGCTACTGGACTGATCTTCTTACGTTCTTACTCTGAATATGACTAATGTTGGGTATCACCCACAGTTCATAGATTAATGGGTTAACATTAAATAACCGAGGCTCACTCGTGTACAGAGTATTTGGCTTTTTGAGCATGTGGCCTCCTGAACTTTTGACAGTTCATGCTCAGAATCTCATTTAGCATTCCAAACCAGAGAGGTTCTTAGAGAAATTGCACTTGACCGGCTGTTCCACCAAGCATTGCACAAACTGGACAAATTAGTAAATCCAGCCCAATGACAGTGAATATTGGCAACAGCACAACTAAGGACAGCTATTAATTAGGAATAATTCTCCACCCTTGCAAAAAGCATGGTCCTTTCAAGCAGGCCTGAGCCTCAAAAGCTCCTCCACTATTCAGCACCAGAAATCCCTCCTGGAGTGAGGTCAGATCTCCTCAAGAATGAGAGGAGTGATTTTCAGAATGTTCCCTGCTAAAGAGTTTGACAACTGACCTCTGCCGTACATTCGTATATATTATTCAAATATAGACGAAAAAGGTTACAGGTTATTTCTGTGCTGCCTTGCAGTCAACTCTCTGTCAAACATTCACACCCCATCTCTCCCCCCCCCACCAAAGATCACAGACCTTTCTTAAGTGGAGAACTTCCTCCATGGTTTAGGATGCTCTTCAGCACTTTGACACCAACATCCCGGGAAAAGTCTCTGAACTTCAAGTCCATAATTTGCTTCTTAGGCTGTCAGGATGGAGAGCAAATTTCCCCATTGCATTGCACAATAGCAGAGGTGAGAAAACTTTTGTTTGTACAGGTCCCAGTTTGACCCACCTGCCCAACACCTTAAATCTCACTTCATACATGATGTTGTGTAACGAGCATATAAGGATGTAGCTTCCAAGGATCAGTTGGGAGCTCAAAGTGAATTCATGATTTGCCAGCATTTGCAAACAGGCCTTACTAATGGAAAACCCCACAGGGATCAGCTGCGCTAGGGAAGTCCCCACCAGTGACTGACTGGCAGATTAGTCCATGGAGGTGGGGAAGATAAGGATCTCACAGGATCCAGGTCTCTGATAGGTTTGAAATGACACCACACAGACACCAACCTACAAGAGCTGTTTTCTTGTAGAAAATATGTTGAAACCACTCCTTCTGCACCCATTTCACCGCTGGCAAAACCAGACAAGCATTTGTAAATTCTACTTTTTCCTCGCTTAGCTTTTTGGTGTCTACTTAAAGAATATACGAAGGACTGCTTTGATCACAGGTAACCAAGCTGCTTGTGTGAAGGAGTGCACACTTGTTATCTGTGCAGCTTAACTATTTCTATACGCAGGTACAGAGTTCACAGACATGTCGGATGTAATGTGTGAACACCCCTGTAAACACTTGTTAGCTGTTACTGGTCCTTGGATCAATGTCTGGAAATAACAGCAGCACTCTACTATCATAGAAGATCACCCACCACTGACGGTTATCAGAAAGAAATAATAATGAGATATTGCACAATGGAAATATTTAAGATAAACACAAAAGCACACACTCTTTCATCCTCAAGTCATACACCAGTTAAAAAACCAGAGCGTGGAGATATTTGGTGCCAGATTGAACTGTGTATAAATATTTATAGGGAACTTTCGCGTAAAAGAGACAGGTAAAGAAGAGAAAAGAGGCACTTAAAGCTAGAGGCTTCACACTAAGAGATGCTCCCAGCTCGCATCTCTCTGGCACGAAGTGATATTGAGGTAGCAGCTCTTTCAATCACACACACAATATTATTATTAGATGGTTTACGCATAGCGGAGCAGGAAGAAGGGGGAAAGGCCCTTGGGTTATGCTGCACTGCATGGTGAGTCCCAGTTCATTTAAATTACCTTAATAAGTTTGGTGACTTCTGATCCACAGAAGAGGGGGTGAGAGGGAGAGCTTTCCACACGCCTCTCGAAAGGTCAACGTAATCATCATCATCATCAAAAGGGGGGGGGGGACAACTCTGGAATGAAATATTTCCTCGCCAGAATATTTACGATACCTATTTAATAATATAAGAGCCTAATGGCTCTTATAACTTATTTCATTTATGTTTGTTAATTTTGCAACAAGCACATCATTATTATTATTATTATTATTATTATTATTATTATTATTATTATTAATGTAGTTGTAACAATGAGCAATACCAAGCAAAGTCTCATAAGCCAAGAGGCTGGGGGTGGGTGGGTGCCCCAGGAGTCTCACTCTCAATCTTGACACTTGAGGAAATGGTGATAATGATAATAATAATAATAATAATAATAATAATAATAATAATAATAATACTTTTTTATTTAAAGAGAGAGGCAAAGATAGCTTTGAGCTAAAGTGAATGGCAAATGGCAAATTGGGTTTTTAAAACAACAACAACAACAACAATAATAAATAATAATACCTTATTGCCATTTGAAGAGGAGTCAGATCATTTATCCATCTCACTTAGTACTATGTCTTCTCTGGCCCTGCAATCTTAATCTCACACATGATGGCTGTGCTGGGGAACAAGTTGAGGGTCATGTTTTCTTGGTGGGGAGTCAGACTCTGTTGGGGAGGGGCAGAGTCAAAGCAAGCAGGGGGTGGGCTTAGAACCAAGTATGAGTGAGGACACCAATTTTCTCTCTTCCTACCACCTCCCTCCCTCCCTCCCTCCTTCCCTCTCACTCAGTCTCCATCCCCTCTCTGTTCCTCTTTCTGTGCTCCCATTGGGATAACAGGGGAGCAGCAGATTGCTCTTGCCAGAGGCATGAACTGATTGCTTGAAGAGGGGTTTGGAAATTAGGCTAAGGGAAACAGGTTGTCCAGCCCTCACCTGTCGCCTCTCTCGACATTTTCTAAGGTACACACACTAGATACCAGCCCCACCCTTGCTAGGCTGAATAGAAGAAACAAAGTGCTATGAGTTTGGGAGGTCAGTTTGGATTATATCTGTGGCTCCCATACAGGCCTGTGATTCTGTTACAAGGCAGTTTAGAAGAGGCAGCAGAAGAGGCTGCTAAACCCACCAGACAAGTTTCTTTGGCAGATAATCACCTTTGGATGGCCAACCTGTCATTAGAAACAGGTTGCCATAGAGACAAATGGGTGGCCTTTTTCCCACCTCACCTGCCTGTATGCCAAACCATACTAGTGTGAAGGACAATAGGCCAAGGGGGCTGGGTGCGGGTGAGTGAGCTGGGCTCATGCTGGAAGCTGGAGAAACAGAGCTATGTCTTGTTCTGTGTGCTCAGGGCTTCCTTGGAAACCATTGGGGAAGCAAGATCTGTTGGGGTGTCAATGCAGTGATCCCCTCCATTCTAATCCAGAATGCAGCAGCTAGACTGGTGACTGGGAGTGGCCACCGAGACCATTATAACACCAGGCCTGAAAGACCTACATTGGCTCCCAGTACGTTTCCGAGCACAATTTAAAGTGTTGGTGCTGACCTTTAAAGCCCTAAACAGCCTTGGCCCAGTATACCTGAAGGAGCGTCTCCACCCCCATCATTTAGCCTGGACACTGAGGTCCAGCTCTGAGAGCCTTCTGGCAGTTTCCTCACTGCGAGATGTTACAGGGAACCAGGCAAAGGGCCTTCTCAGTAGTGGCACCCGCCCTGTGGAACGCCCTCCCATAAAATGTCAAGGAAATAAACAACTGACTTTTAGAAGACATCTGAAGGCAGCTTTGTTTAGGGAAGTTTTTCAATGTTTGATGTTTTATCGTGTTTTTAATATTTTGTTGGGAGCCGCCCAGAGTGGCTGGGGAAACCCAGCCAGTTGGGCGGGGTATGTATGTACAGTGGTACCTCGGGTTAAATATGCTTCAGGTTACATACGCTTCAGGTTACAGACTCCACTAACCCAGAAATAGTACCTCAGGTTAAGAACTTTCCTTCAAGATGAGAACAGAAATCGTGCTCTAGCGGTGCAGTGGCAGCAGGAGGCCCAGTGGTGCTTCAGGTTAAGAACAGTTTCAAGTTAAGAACAGCCCTCCGGAACTTAACCCGAGGTACCACTGTATGTATGTATGTATGTATGTATGTATGTATGTATGTATGCATGTATAAATAAATAATTATTCCCAGGTTGTACATATGTGCAGATAAAACCAAATAGCCTAAAGACTCCACAGTCTCCACTGATCTTCATTCGAAGGAAACCGAACCCTGAGAAAAGCGCAGGCATCCCTGGATTCTCTAGCTGCTCAGGGACTTGAGTACCACGTAACAATAAGAATAGGCAAAGGACTCCTGGATGGTTAAGTCCTGTCAAATTTGACCATGGGTGCAGTGTTCTTTTCCTTTCTGCTTTCAGGCCGAGGGAGTCAGCGTTTGTCCGCAGACAGCTTTTCCCGGTCATGTGGCCAGCATGACTAAAATGCTTCTGGTGCACGGGTTACTGTGACAAGTGCCAGAACACATGGAATCACTGTTTACCTTCCCGCTGCACCAGTACCTAATTCTCTGCTCACATTGGTATGCTTTTGAACTGCTAGGTTGGCAGGAGCTGGGACAAAGCAATGGGAGCTCACCCCATTGGACAGAATCCAACTGCTGACTTTATGATTGGCAAGCCCAAGAGGATTGGTGGTTTAGACCCCAGTGCCACCCGTGTCCCTAAGAAGAAAAGTATCTGCTCTTTTGAGGAGGAAGAGAGCAAGAGGGCTGGTTTCATTTTGTGATGAGCAAACATTCAGTGCTAGTTATCACTTGATAGTTATGGGCCAAAGGGGAGGAGACCACTGAGGAAAGCATTTCAATTATGAGAACAGGTTGAGAAAGTTAAACTGCTTTGAAATGCTAGTAAGGTCTTACAACAAGGCTTTCATTAAGGGTTTTAACATCATATGCAGGCACACATTTCACCAGATTCTCCGTGCCAGGATAAAATGGAAAACAAGAGGTATAATTCAGTGGGACGGGGGAACAGGAGGAAGCACAATGAAAATAATTGGATTCCAAAATAGTTGGTTTGAACCTTGCCTTTTTAAATGGAAAATTACATACTGAGTCCAGAAACACTGTCATTTCCTATTGTGCAAAGTATTAGCAGATTCATTGGTGATCCGCACATTTCAATTCAATTGTGTTGCGACTTGCAAAGTTAGCATAAGTGATGGTGGAGCTGAGCAGTTTCAATGCACAGAAAAACAGGTAAGTATCTGTACCGTCTTTCTTGGTGCAATACATTTCTTTAGATTTAACTATTCCATTAGGGCAGTGTTTCCCAACCTTGTGCCTCCAGCTGTTTTTGGACTACAATTCCCATCATCCCTTGCCACTGGTCTTGCTAGTCAGGGATGATGGGAGTTGTAGTTCAAAAACAGCTGGAGGCACAAGGTTGGGAAACACTGCATTAGGGCACCCCTAGGAATGTCTGGAAAAGGTCCCATATCCCCAAGTTTCATAAAAACAAACCACAGTCCCATCACAACAGCACATCCGAAAAGCAAATTTAGAGGCTAGTAAAGCAAGAGCTGAATTTACATCAAGGGATTCAGTCTTTCTTCCAAACCTGCAAATAAATTGTGGATGTCAGTCTGAAAGTCAGTCCTGCTTTCATAAGAAATAAAACTGTTCATAATAGCGTAAAAGGAGCCTGTCGTTTCTTGATGTGTGATTTTCTCCATTCTAGCAATGTTCTACAAATAATTATACCACAATATAACAGACATGTCCTGAGCAGTTTTCCAATAATGGAAATAGTTAGTCTAGCAGCCGCAATCATAGATAAAGAGCCAACTCTTTACACTTAATGGTTTTAGTTTCTCCCTTAAATATGCTCAGCTGCATTAATGATGGGGGAATTAGACTACTGTTTTGTTTTGGTATATTCGACATTTCCAGGTGGACATTTTCCCAATAGAAGGCCACTTTCTCAGACTGCTGCAAAAGGTGGAAATATCTCCCCATTTCACTTCATCCTCTCTTGTCCTCAGGTGCTGTACCACCAATGTCCCACTTTTAGGGAATTTTCATGGATATGTGTTGATACTGACCATAGAGGTTTAGAACCCCAAATATCAGTCCAGCATTCCGTTCCTAGATCGTTTTCCTAGATAACTTATGTCCTGCCAGTGGCAGATTAAGATAGTATATATTTTGGAGCATCTATCATGTTGCCCTCCAGATCTTGCTGGACGACAGCTTTCAGACAAGAATTGGCCTTCTTGTCTGGTGCTCATGGGAACTGGAGTCCAACATCTGGAGAGCACACTTTGGCAACCCCCCTTTTAGACACTGGCCATTTGTACTGCTTCCAGATTCCTTCCTTAAGTAAAAAAAAGGTAAGGTAAAGGACCCCTGGACGGTTAAGTCTGGTCAAAGGTGACTATGGGGTGTGACACTCATTTGCTTTTCAGACTGAGGGAGCCAGCATTTGTCTACAGACAGCTTTCCGGGTCATGTGGCCTGCATGACTAAACTGTTTCTGGTGCAATGGGACACTGTGACAGAAACCAGAGCGCATGGAAACGCCGTTTACCTTCCCGCCGCAACGGTACCTATTTATGTACTTGCACTGGTATGCTTTCAAACTGCTAGGTTGGCAGAAGCTGGGACAGAGCAACAGCTCACCCCATTGCATGGATTCAGATTTCAATTTCCTCTCTTAAATTCCTAGACTGAGTTAGAGGTTTGATGACTTGTTCTTTAATATAAAAAGTTGTTATGCATGTATAAGTTGGGTTACTTTGTAACCAGTTAGTCTTTATCATCATTAAGCCCAACCTCAGCTGCTCTTTAGTAATGGGATAGTCTATAAAAATCACATAACTGATATGAATACTAGCCCTGCCGCTGTTTAAGTGGCCCAAGTCTTTCTTATAACTGACCAGGTGGTGTGCTAGAGGTATTAGATGGGAGGTAATGACTACCAACTTCCCTTGCTATGTTTTTCATACATGGATGCACATCTTGAAGGAGTTATTTATTTTAAGATCATAGGAAGAGCTCTACTGGATCAGATTAAAGGCCTGCTACAGTTTGGTGTTCTCACAGTGACCAACTAGATACCTATGGGAAGCCTGCAAGCTGCACCTGAGCACAACAGCAGTTTCCTCACTTGCAATACTGTCAGTAGAACATAGTCATCATGGCTAGTACCTGTTGATAACCCTCCACAAATATTTTAATATGTGTTGATTAAGTTGTAGAAACATTAGGGCTCTCAGTTGGCATTATTTTAGGCCCCTCTAATTCCATATCCACCCACTGCTTGTGTTTCACCCCAGTTTTAATATACCATACTTTTCCTTGTATAAGACGAGAGTTTTTATGTCAGAAATTGGGGCTCGTGTTATAGATGTGTAGTGGATGGGGGGACGTGTGATTGGTTGGTGCCCTGAGATTGTTAGTGGCTATTTGGTGCATTATTGGTGGCTGCGGCAAGGGTTGTTGTTAATTGGCTGTCACTGTGGCAAATGGACGGGCAATTGTCTTCTGCCAGTAAGGGGACAGATGATAGGTTGCTTATGCTACGTGCGTTAGAGCTGAACAACTCTGGGCAATCCTTCCCCCCAAAAGCTCAACAACTCTTGGCAATCTCCCCCCATTTTTAAAATTTGGAGTCCCCCCAAAATAGGGGGCGTGTTATACATGGAAGAATACGGTAAATTCTCCAAAGTCGATATCGTTCAACAAACATATCCCCAACTCCTATCTTTGACTTTCTGTGAAGCAAATTCTTGGTGATGCCTGTCTTCTTTCTTTTGAAAACCAACCAACCAACCTATAAACACTTATATGCCAGGACATTAGAACATTTTTTGGGGAAATAGCAGTTGGGAGGACTTGAAAGAGGGCGGGGGGGGGGGGAAACTACATTTAAGGAGAAATGTCTTTTGCACTGTGGCTTTTCTGCCCACGATTAAAAGATTTTACTTACATTATTTCCTCAAGTCAGTCTGCAGCTTTCTAATGGCAGGGTTTTCATTTAGAGAATATAATTTCCTCTAGTTTTTGGAAGCTTGTGCCCTAAATATTAAAAAAATGTATAACAAATGGAAATCACAGTGACTTCTATCGTTTCATTCTGTACAGTTTTTTTTGGGGGGGGAGGGGGGTACTTAAGCTCCCTTGATGCAATGGAACATGGCTGGTCTGTCTGGTTTGGTTTTAAGAAGGTGAGAACAGCTTGCCGGATTGGACCAATGGCCCATCTTGTCCAATATCCATTTCACAGTGTCCAACCAGTTGCCTGCGGGAAACTAGCAAGCAGAACATGAGCGCAAGAGCACTCTCCCCTCCTGTGGTTTTCTGTTTGTTGTTGCTAAACATCTAAACAGATTGTATTTGGGGCAATTCTAAACTATGCCCCTGCCCAGCACAGGTATTGGTCCTGAATCGGGCCCAGTGCTGCCACTAGGCACCACTGGAACCAAATCTGGTTCCAATACAGATCCTAGGCCAGCTTAGACCCCCCTTTCCCTTGGAGCATCCTGTTTGGGGGCTTTCTACTGGCTGATGCTGGTGAGAATCCTGCCGGTGGCTTGTCTGCCCATTCAGTGGGTTGAAGGGCAAATTGTGTGCCATTGGAATGATGGTGGGAGGCCAGTCAGAGGGATATCGCTGGTTAATCCACCCCCATTGGTCCAAATGTGATTTGGATTGCTCTGTAGGTCAATCAGTACTACCTTATAATTTCTGAGAGGCCAGCACAATCTTGGTTGCTGTAAGTCCATTCATTCATGACCATTATTGCTGGTAAAGATTTTCCTTTGTTCTCATGCAAGCGTCTGTTCAATAGAAATAAAGAAGGGCACTATTTTGGAAGGAGAAGAATTGAGTCTCAGTCACAGACCTTCCTACTAAAAACTCAATTCGGCAGAAGAGAAATGTAAAATACCTACATTGTATCTATTGATCTTTCGAAATGACTTCAGCGATTTCACTTTTAAGCCACTGGGCAAGTGAGCATCTTTTCCCCCCAGTAACCCCTTTGGCTCTTTCAAGTCAGGGGAATTGAGATTTTTTTTTTCCTTTATGAAAAGAATTCTCATTAAAAGATGTGTCACGGTTCACATGCCAGACAGGTGTGGACAGGATCAATTTACAGCAGGGGTCCAAAGAGCAGAAATTGATGGAGGATATGGAAATGCAATACCTTTGAAAATATATGTGCTCTTTATGATGATAAGGTGATGCCAAAGAGGTGCGTGGATTAAAGAGGACCTCCCCCTCCTCAACCAGGAGAGAGATTCTATCTCGTATTTGGAATCTACAAATATAGATGATGTTTTAATCACTGCAGTGGAGATTAGACGCCCACCTGCCAAAAGGCAATAATCTGAAATCTGAAAACAAAATGGGAAAACTGCTCAGCTGAAATCAATCAGCTGTCCCATCTATATGTGAAGAATTAGATATGATGGGCTTTTGAATTGAGAGCTTAGAAATGCTGGAAGAAAAGAACTTTGTGCACATGCACACGCACACACACAAAGAGGTCTTTGTATGTTTTATTGAATAGCATTTGCCGCTAAAAGGGGTTTTGGTTAGAAGCTGTGCATATACTTTAGTCATCTCTCTTTTATAAGCAGCACTGTCTCAAAACACATCCCTGCCTGCGAGAGTGGATTTCCAATTTTGCTTCTGGAAACTGGCAGCCCAAGAACTGGCTGGTTTGCTAAAGTCTGGAAATGAGATGGCTTCAGATCATGTTCTCTTCTCCCTTTTCTGAAGTCTCCTTCTAATTCACCACTGCTCTTTCCTCATGTTCCTGTTTCTCACCTTCTTGTTTATTTTATTCCCCTCCTTTTGCTGAACCCTGCCCAGATGATTCTTTTAAAATAATAAACCCTCATCCTGTCTTCTGGGATTTCTTCCCAGTTCTCATTCTGCAGATACTACAGTTTCTAAGGATTATTTCCAGCCAAACTGACCATTTCCTCTTTCCTCAGAGGATTTGGACAGCAAACGTCTTAGCAGCTTGCTACCCAAGCAGTTGCACTGTTTGTGGACATCCTGTGCCGTGGCACCAGTTCAGCCAATCTTAAGAGCTTCACAACCATTGCCTACACAGTTTAGAAGGACTTTGACTTCATCAAGAAATCCCCTGTATTTTATTTTAATCCATACATGCAATCTTTGGTTCTTTTCTGTGAAGGCTTGTCCAAGGGTTACTTAGATGACATCGCCCAGAACAAGAGTAGCTCTGGAACACCACTGAAACAGATTTGGTGGCACATGTCCTCAGATTTTTGAGTAGTTTGTGAAAGACTGAAGCAACTTCTACAAAACTAAAGCAAACATCAGAAAATATTGTTTCTCCTCCCACTGTGTGAACTGAGTACACCCCAGAATCCTGTGGGATGGCTAAAGGAGGTTGGCAGGGATTTTTTTTTGCAGGAGTGGCAGTCCTCTCCCAAAATGGCAAATGAGTCACTTGCTCAGAGTTTGTGTGTGTGTGTGTGTGTGTGTGTTTGCCACAAACATGGCTGGAAATAAAGCAGGTGGCTGAGGAGTCAAGGCAAAGCAGATTTTCACAAGGAGATTGGTTGGGTAAGCTAGTCCAAGGACTGCAGATTTGAACATACATGAACCCATAATTCAAACAAGGTTTCTTCAAAGGGACTCATCCATCAGCTGATTGCTACTGAGAGGAGCCTCAACTGTACCAATGGGGAACTCCATGGTAATTTCTTCACCTGCCCTACACCAAAAATCATATGTCATCAAGTGTGGCATGGGAAGGTGTGGTTTGGGGAAAACAACCCCAAATCAGGTCTGTGGGCCAGGTGAGGAGTCCGTTTAGCACCTAAGTTGCTCAGAGTGAAGACAAAACTTGAAGGAGTTCTTATATAAAGACAGAAGGGCCCCTGTTGACTCACCAGACCACCGGACTCCTGCTTGCCTGACTGGCTGCAGCTTGCATTCCTGCTGCCACCCAGGAGAGACAATGGAGCCGCAAGACTCTGCCAATCTTTCCCTCCACCTGTTGACTGTCCCTGTGGCACAGAGAATAAAGCCACTTGGAAATTCTTGCCGTTGTTTGGCACCTCCCACTTATACTGGCATTGCAAACGAACTCGCCCTGTAATCAGAGTAGTGCAGTGGGTGGCCATTCGCCATATCCCTGGGCTTTGCACGTGGTGTCACATGGATTTTTGTGCTAATGATTGAATGGCACTTGTACTGCTAAGAGAGAACAGTTGCTCGCAGCAGAAGCGGTGGTGACTAACAATGCCACCGCAGTCCATCACCCTTCAAAGGAAACACGTGCATTAGCTGTAAATGCCTCAGAGAGCCCCACTAACAGGCACTGAATCATAAAGGTTGTGACACTCGAATGATGTACTCACATTGATTGCTTGATGGTGGCTTAGGAAAAAGCATTTTCTCCCCCGCCTCCCTGTGCTCTTTCTTTCGCTGGCCATTGTCAAGAAAGAGCTATGAGGCACCAGAATTTGCAATGTTGTCCCGTTCCAGAGTCTTTCCTTTTCTAAATTGAACGAAGCCAGAGCACACGCTAAGGAGAAGGACTGCAGCACTATTGTTGTTTCCCCCCCTTGCAAAACATTTCTCACCCATTGCTGCCCTGTGGCAAGGAGCAAAATAGCTTTTGCTTGTCTTGGGCATGTGTGTCACCTTTGCATCATTTGTGGCCAATGCAGATAACCTTCTCTGTTAGGCCTCTGACCTTGTGATTATTATGACATTTCATATCCTCCTAATGGGCTTCCCGAGAGCATTTTTGCAATGCAGCCGGTCGACATGACGGGCCCCAGACAGTTTCAGATATTGAATTTCGGCATATCGATGTCAACAGGTGTGATGAAACCCAAGAGAGATGTGTGATATGTCACAATGTGCCATATTAGTCACGCCGGGAAGCCTTCTCGGAGGAAACACACCTCTTTCAATAGCAGCGGCTGCCCAACTGAACCCATCCATTCTGCGGCAAAGCTGATAGATGACCTTTCAGCATAGCTGTGGCCATCCATAATACATGACTTGCAGAGGCCAACCAGCCATGGCTATGTAGTGATGTACTTTCCGTGTGGCTATGGAAGGTTAGATTGTCAGCAAGAGGGGTCAATGGAATGCACGCTTTGATCCCCTCTCTCTTGTTTTCTGGGTGCAGGTGGGTCACATGATATACTTTCAATAAACAAACAGAAGACATAGAACACATATCCATCAAGTGAGCCACCATTATCCATGCCTGAAAGCAGGAAGCACGTTCCATAAAGAATGTCTGGCCATTTGCCATTTAATCAAAGTAGGTTCTGAGAACTTGGTGCATTGACTTTACAAAGGCATTTCATACATTTCTTTCTTTTTAAAGATTTTTGCAATGACTAGTGAACTGTGGATCAATATCTATAAGGAACACACAGAGAAAAGAAAAAAAATGAAGCTGCCTCACATTTTGGGTCCATTTGTACCTAGGCCTTAAATGCTTGGCTAAGGAATCAACCCAAAAGGCAACTGACCTTCTGCCAGAGGAACCATGTCAGCCTTCGCTCTGTGGTTTCTGCTTTTCTGGGTGAATAATGCATCGGCACATGGTACAGATGTGGGTAGTTCATAAATGTTTCCTCTCCATAGCAGAGACTTGAGCATAAACCATGTGGTCTGGGGCTGCCATAGCCATTATCATTTTTTATTGAAAGTTGCAGTAAGCCGATCCTTAGAGCCTCCACAAGACTGTAAGTTAATGACACAAGGATTACAGCTGTCCCACTGCCTCGGTGAAGGTTTTTCCTTTAAAAAGAGCATTCACATGGCACTTATTTCACAGACTATAGGAGGAACGCAATGAAATATCAATAAACAAATTACGAAACCATTAAATAAATGCTAGATTGCAATCAAAACCAGTTGAGCATTTAGAACGAGCTACAACATTCGGCAGCAGCATGGCAAAAATATTGCAGCCAATGGAAGTAACAAGAAGTCATCCTAAGGACTGGAGTCTTGCAAAACCAAGAAGCCTTGTTTCCGGAAGCTCTTTGGTTTGCACTAGTGACTATCAGAAGGGGGGAAGCTGCAGCCCTGCAACTCTCACTCTCAGGATCATATGCCTCCATCTTTGAGGGCAACTAGAATGCAAACTTATAATTCATTCTGAGATTGAGGAAGCAATGTAGAATCTACTTTGTATAAAGTTGCAAAGAAATCGCTGCTGGCAAATCCAGCTGTCAAAAGAACCATGGGGAACAAGGCTTTCAAAATAACTATTAATGATGATTATGCTTGATGCAATAATAGCACAATTAAAATAATATTAATGAATAGTTATCATAATCATAATCATCATTATTTTATTATTTATTATTTTTTCATTTTATTTTTTTTTAAAATAAATTTTTATTAAAGTTTTACAGAAAAGAAAAGTAGAAATTCTCAGAATAAAAAAAACAAAACCATAAGTTACAGAAAAAAGAAACACACAGAGATACAAGAAAAAAATCACAACTAATTAAGAAAAATTAAATTTAAACAAAGAACAAAAAATAAAAACAGATCCATTATTCCCAATAACCTCGAATTCATATGCTTATGTTCTTGACCTCCTCACGCCTCCCCCCTTTTGTATTCCCGTTTAGATATTTAATTCAGCAAATTCTTACCCTTTTTCAAATATTTAAACTTTATACCATAACACATTCTATATCAATATTTTCAGCCAATCATCAATGCCTTTTTTTTGCATAATCTTATTAACTTTTATCACTAATTACCACTTATTACCAATCCAAGCACAGTTTTAGCATTCATTAATTTTATAGTATTTCTGAAGATAGTCTTTAAATTTCTTCCAGTCTTCTTCCACCAACTCTTCTCCCAGGTCTCGGATTCTGCCAGTCATTTCTGCCAATTCCATATAGTCCATCACCTTCATCTGCCACTCTTCCAGGGTGGGTAGCTCTTGTGTCTTCCAATACTTTGCGATAAGAATTCTTGCTGCTGTTGTTGCATACATAAAGAAAATTCTGTCCTTCTTTGGCACCAATTGGCCCACCATGCCCAGGAGAAAAGCCTCTGGCTTCTTAAGAAATGTATATTTAAATATTTTTTTCATTTCGTTGTATATCATCTCCCAGAAAGCCTTAATCTTTGGGCACGTCCACCAAAGGTGAAAAAATGTACCTTCATTTTCTTTACATTTCCAACATTTATTATCGGGCAAATGATAGATTATTTTTTCATTTTATACCACCCTATACCCGAAGGTCTCAGGGCGGTTCACATAAAATATAAAATACATACAAAATACATGAAAACAAAATCAAAACAAAACCAGCAACACAATAAAAAACAAACAAACCCAAAGAGCCAGCATTTTTAAACAGGGTATAGGACGTAGATCAAGGCCGGCAAAGGCCTGGTTGAAAAGGAACGTTTTTGCCTGGCCCCTAAAGGTGTATAATGAAGGCGCCAGGTGAAATTCCCTGGGGAGAGCATTCCACAGATGGGGAGCCACTGCAGAGAAGGCCCGTTCTCATTTTGCCACCCTCCTGACCTCTCTTGGAGGAGGCACACGAAGAAGGGCCTCAAAAGATGATCTCAGGGTGCAGGCAATTAAGCGGGCACTCCTTCAAGTGAGTTGGCTTTACAAGGCTTGTTTGTATGAGCACTGGCAACTCCATGCAGGTGGAGGTAGATTAACTGGCTCAGCATCAGTGGGGAGAGGACTGGAATGTCCATTGACCTAGTCTAGTAGACTCTTCATATGTTCCGCCCCATGCCTTTGCTGTCTCCTCCACCTCCTGAGCTCTTTTTGCACCATTATGTTTGGTCAAAGATGGCAGGTTGGGTTAGGGCAAACCTCTCTTGCACCTTGCTGTATATACATACTATGAGTTTCTGTTCTGCCTACAATGTTATTTCTGTTTAACTTCTTATACATTCCATGAGCTACACCTGACTAGATTGAGAACCGCACACGTATATTTTTCCAAGTTCACATCTTAGGAGATAATATTGTTCTCAAAAGGTTGCCTTTACCAAGTGTGTGAGTCTGTATGACAAGTCTTTGAATCTGTCTTGGCTAAAGTTGATTTGCTAGGCAGGAGAATATAGTCCCCAAGGCCCTGTTGGGAAGTAGATTGGTACCCCAGAATTTGACAGTGGATATATCTTTGTAGATCCAGGTTTGATATGTCAAGAAGCACAGAAGAGTAATTGCCTGAGAAATAACATCCTCATCCTCATCTCCTATCCCTTGATAAAACAGGTGGAAGTGTTGTAAACACAAGAAAATCTGTGCTTAATGAAAAAGCTGCGTATTTGCAATTTACAAAATGTCGCAGGTCTTTTATTTTAAATCAGTGCTTATGACATATTTTCATTTAATTTTGTTCTGTATTGCTAAGGGACCAAGATGAGGTAAAGTTCTGCAGCTATCATAGGTACAACAGTTTTACCTGACAAAAGATGCAGTCCTAATTTATTTTAATTTGTAAACTTTTGCTAGCGAGGTATCACTATGTCTGGTAGGCAGGTGTACATACATTTTGTCCTTTTGAACTATTACTTTTCCAGGAATCCCTCCCCCATAAAGTTATCATACTGGAGCCCTTGGGTCACTCAAGATGTGAGGTCATACATTTATTTCTCCCTTGTCTGAATTGGAGCAAATGTCAGTTCAGGTGTAGGGAGCAGTGGGAGGGGTGTTCTAGGAGTCTGAGGCTGGCAAGGGCCTACAGCCTAGCTTCCTCGCTGGCCTGGTGGGCCTTGCTAGCTCTGGGAGAAGGTGTGTGATTCCTGAGCTGAAGGAGGCTTGGAACAGGTGAAGGGCACATGCCTTGCCAAGCCCAGATGCTGCAATCAACATGCAAAGTATAAAAGGGAAGCAGGGCTGAGGTGCTGTGTCAATCTCCAGGGCCCCCCAACATCAAAAAAACTAAGATCATGGCTACTGGTCCCATCACCTCCTGACAAATAGAAGGGGAAGAAATGGAGACAGTGAGAGATTTTACTTTCTTGGGCTCCATGATCACTGCAGATGGTGACAGCAGTCACGAAATTAAAAGACGCCTGCTTCTTCAGAGAAAAGCGATGACAAATGCTGACAGCACCTTATAAAGCAGAGACATCACCTTGCCGACATAGGTCCGTATGGTTAAAGCTATGGTTTTCCCAGTAGTGATGTATGGAAGTGAGAGCTGGACCATAAAGAAGGCTGATCGCTGAAGAATTGATGCTTTTGAATTATGGTGCTGGAGGAGACGCTTGAGAGTTCCATGGACCGCAAGAAGATCAAACCGATCCATTCTGAAGGAAATCAGCCCTGAGTGCTCACTGGAAGGACAGATCCTGAAGCTGAGGCTCCAATACTTTGGCTACCTCATGAGAAGAGAAGACTCCCTTGAAAAGACCCTGATGTTGGGAAAGATTGAGGGCACAAGGAGAAGGGGATGACAGGACGAGATGGTTGGACAGTGTTCTCGAAGCCACCAGCATGAGTTTGACCAAACTGCAGGAGGCAGTGGAAGATAGAGTGCCTGGCGTGCTCTGGTCCATGGGGTCATAAAGAGTCAGACACGACTAAACAACAACAACTGGTGCAGATGTGGCCAGAGTTGCTCTGATGTAAATGAGTGTGAGGGAGGAACTCGGACTTTTGGAGGGAAGTTCCATCACCCTTATTATGATGCAGAGGAGGAATTAAATACTATTTTCCCTACTGCCCTGGAATGTGTTCAGGACAAGCATTAGCTTGGTTTGGGAATCCAGTTAAATATATATGAAATATGTTGTCAAAGCACCCAAGACCAGGTTTTAGTCTCCAAAGTGTGTGCCTGTATATGTGTATAATATCTAAGTTCTTGGAACTTTCAGCTTTCCGTTTCACCACAAATTAACAATAGCAGCAGTAACTGCCTGGCATCATATTCTACAGCCAGCTTCTATCTCCAGAAAATGATTTATTAACCAGAGTTCAGCTGCTTTGTGCTTTTGTTGCGCTTGACAAAAGGCATGTTTAAGCATGTTAAATTGGCTTAATGCGGTAGACAGAAATGATGGCCAAGAGGAGCAGAACTTGCTGCCAACACATACTACTTCTTTGTGCTGTGTGTAAGGAATAGTTAATCTGACCTAAAAGAAAAGAAACATATGCTCCAGAAGATAAGGTGCTCCAGATGAATGAATATGTCTGCTGTGTAGTATTTGTTGGGGTGAGAAGGAAGGAAAAAAGAAAGAGGGGTGTTTTGTTTTTACAAAAAGTACTAGAATGGGACTGCATAGAAGAAAAACTTACAACCCATGTGGTTCCCAAAGGACAAGAGAAGCAGACTTCAGAAACTGCACAATAAGAAACAAGTGAATGGGAGAATGATGGGCGGGGTGGGGTGGGAAGTAGAATGGAGGAAGGGAAGCCATCGCTTGACGTTTTCTTCAAAATAGCATTTGTCATTTGCTCTTTAGGGCAATGCTGACACCAGGATAAGTCATTTCAAAAGTGCCAATGCACTGGACTGAAAAATTAGCAAGCCCAGACTTTTATACTGGGGTGGGTCACCTGTGGTGCTGCAGAGGTTCTTGGGCTCCAGCCTCCATCAGTCCCAGCCTGCTTGGCCAATAGTCAAGAATGCTGGGAGCTGAAATCCAGCAGTATCTAGAAGTCTAAAGACTGAATTGAGTGGGCAGGGACTAGTGCTGCCAAACTGACAAACGGTCTTTGCAAGTTCAGTGAACACATGTGTGTGTGTGTGTGGGGGGGGAGTTAATGTGTGCAGCATCAGAACACCTGTATATATTAGAACTTCTATAGAGTTAGAACTTCTGCAAAAGGGCCTCTTATTTCACAATCCAGAAACAGGACCAGAGTGCATGAAAAGCATCCTCCATATATATGGGAGCTCCCTAGAGATGTTCTATGGCAGTTAGGGATGTATGAGTCTGTCAGTTTCAGTTACACTCTGTTTCTCATTCTTACATTCAGTTCTCCACATTTACCAGCAATAGTTGCAATAATAATAAAGTCCTCATGTAAATTTCTCAGCATTTTAGTGGGCATTACTCTGGACAGGCACATTTTTGCTAGCGACTTTTCCCAATATAGTGTATTTTTGTATGTTATTTTCAATAATATAGGCATTTTAATGCATCTTTCGCTCAATTTACACATTTTGTGCACTGGTGGGAGAACTGCATTTCAAAATTCAAAGAGGTGCAAACTATGATGGATTTCGCTGTGTTCTGGTTTGCATCCTGTTTTGGGAAGAGCGAATTAGGTAGTTCATGCGTGAGCCAAAATAATTTTCTCCTCCATCCCCAATGGCAATCCTATGCAGGCTTACTTAGAAGTAAATCCCACTGTGTTCAAGTGATGTTTATTGCCGGGTACAGTGGTACCTCGGGTTAAGAACTTAATTCATTCTGGAGGTCTGTTCTTAACCTGAAAGTGTTCTTAACCTGAGGTACCACTTTAGCTAATGGGGCCCGCTGCTGTTGCACCGCCGCCGCACAATTTCTGTTCTCATCATGAAGCAAAGTCCTTAACCCAAGGTACTGTTTCTGGGTTAGCGGAGTCTGTAACCTGAGGTACCATTGTAAATATGCACAGAACTGCAGTCTCACTCCTCTAGCAACTTACAACTTTGACCTTCCAATTTTAAAAAGCACTGCTCACAACTTTCCAGAGCTTTCAGAGCTCTTGCACTAAGCATGCAAATACTCCTGTGCATATCCTCCCACATCTGATATATGTGCTTAATTTAAAACACACAAGAACTAAACAGAATAAGACCCTAAATTTATTTTAACAAGCTTTTTTTATTAAAAAAAAACCTGTATTGTTTAGAATGAGAGCTGGCTATAGGAGATTGCTAAGAAGAGCCGAGCCCTGATTTTTCAAAATCCCGCTGCAAATCCATTAGACAGGGCATTTGTGAATGCAGACAACAAAATGTGTATTGTCAAAAACTATTTGTATTTTGGTTCTCCATACCCCTCCCACCCCATGGCTACAGGTCACCAACAATTTAAAGACTGATGTTAATGGGAACGACAACATCCATCAAAACAAAAAGAGAGCAGCCAGCCTCCCTCTACTCTGTGATCAACAGAATGAAATCTGTTGATATCAGCACCGAACCATCAGCTTGCCTCCATCCCTGAGCAGAAGGTAGCCCAAGGCAAAGTTAGCATGTAACAATAATTTGGATTTTTAAAATTTATTTTAAAAACCAGATCTTTCCCCATTCATTTATGCTCCATGGGAAATTCCACCTTGGCACAAACTTGGCAGCTGCAAAACAAAATAGCATATTGATTTTTTTATATATATAGGGGAAAAACATGCCTTGGAGATAGACACATGTGGATAGATTCACTGACAGGCAGATGTCACCCAAAACACCTCTCATTTGCAGCCTGGCATCACCAGCTAAAATTGCCCAGAGCCAGTTGATAAGTGGAAGGCTGGAGAAGAATTCCTGCTTATCAGTACAAAGCTGTACAGTATGGGTAGTTCAGGGCTGACTGTTCAGGAATAGAAGCGTTTACTGCATCATATTATTAACTCCCTGTACTAGCATAAATAAAGTATAGCAAGGGGAAGTCAGCTGGTGACTTGCAACAGTGGCAAGGCAAAAAGAAAAAGAAATGAATATCCTGGCATTTATGTTATGGAATAAGAGTCTGCAAGCTACTAAATCATGAATTCCTATATATTAGCAGGATTAAAGGAAACCAAACCAAGAGTATATTATTTCTGGATATTCTTATCTTCTGTACGGGGCGCTCTCATTCTGCATTTGTAGCTGCTTCCAGTTGCATGACTAATCTTGATTTAGTAACCACTTGGGACTTGGTTTTAAGCTGCTTTTGTCTCATAGAAGTCAATACTGTGCTGTTGCAACGCTGCTGCCCTTTATCATTTTTATAGCGTGCAAAGTTTTGCGTAGGACTGAGAATGTTTGCTAAATGGGAAGCTTGCAATCCAAAGCCTCATATACAAGAGCTAGTGGTTGTAACGCTGATAAAAATAATACCATTCATGTTGCGCGTTCTACTTGAGGTGCTCCATGGTTACTTGGGCACAGACTGAAGGGGCTGCAGGGGGGATGACTTGCGTCTACCTGAAGGAGTCGGAGATGGGATGGGTAAGGATATGAGCCAATGATGCCAGAATGGTGCAGAATCAGGAGCTGCCAGCTGTGTGCTAAGGGGAGCAGTGGGTGAGGGTGATTGCAACAGGATCACTGCACAAAGTGATCCTTCCCCCTTGCATGTGGTGAGCTTTTGGTCTGATACGCTTCTGGCCTGTGACATTAGTGGAATGCCACAGGCCACATTCACACAATACATTTAAAGATCTGTGATACCACTTTGAACACTCATGGATTTTCCCAAAGAATTATGAGAGCTGTCTTTTTATAAAGGTGTTGAGAGTTATTAGGAGACCCCGATATCCCCCTCGCAGAGCTACTTTCCCCAGAGTTCCCTGTGAATAGGAATTGCTTGTTAAACCACACTGTGAAGTGTAGCTCTGGGATTTTCCTAACAACTTTCAGCACCTGAAACAAACTACAGCTCCCAGAATTCTTTGGGGGAAGCCATGACCTATGAAAGTGGTATCATAGAGCTTTAAATGTAAGGTCTGAATGTGGCAACAAACTACAGCTCCCAGAATTCTTTGGGGGAAGCCATGACCTTTGAAAGTGGTATCATAGAGCTTTAAATGTAAGGTCTGAATGTGGCAACAAGCTCTTATGTCCAGCCTCACACCCTCTCAAGTGTCAATAATTTGATACCTGAGTGCATAACTTACCCAGAATAGGGAAAGAAGAAGGGTTTTTCCAAGGCCTGTTGACACCCATGTTTTTCATTGCATGAGTGGGAGAGCAGGAACTGGCCCATTGGTCTCAACTGCTCTGTTGCATCATCACACCCAATTCTACAGCCCTTTGCTTGTTGCCAGGTAGATTTCTGCAACAGAAAGCCTTTTCTTCCAGTAGAGGCACCCTGTATGATTTAGAACCCTGATTATGGATAGCCAAGCTAGGCAGCAACTGACATAGCTGTTGAACATTCAGAAGCTGGTGAAAGGCCTTTCTAGATACCATGGTCACTTGGGCCTCCAGGGGCAAAGATGAATCTATTTAGATAGATCCTTTAGAGGCAATGCAAACATATACAGAATATGTACCTGGCTTTATCCCCCAGATATGGGGACCACTCACCCATAGAGCCAGAATTCAAGTTCAGGTGTGCATCCCAAGCTACCAGTGGCTGAGCAAATGCTCCGTCTATATGCTTCCTCCTGAGCAGTGTTGAATGACTTTTCAGCCAAGCCTGCAAAATTAAACCACTCTATCAGATGCATGTCTGGTGTTTCCTAAACAGAATTAGCTTTTAAGTGAAGCATCATTAACTGAAGTGTATTTAATTTAGGAAGCCTACACAGAAACATACATAGAGGTGCAGAGGTGGGCCCCGACCAAAAGCACAGTGGAACATCTTTTTTCAATGGGAACGGGCATACTTCAGGATCCCCAAAAGCCATTTCTGCAGGAGAGAAGGGTCCAGAGCATCATTTTCTTCCCACAGAGTCTTGGACTTGTAGCCTCAGTCCCTTTTGGGAAAAGATGCACCACCAGACTCAGAGAACCCATGTCTCCTCTGCCTCCAAGGTCCTCCGAGCCAGCGTGGTGTAGTGGTTAAGAGCGGTGGACTCGTAATCTGGTGAACCGGGTTCGCGTCCCCCCTCCTCCACATGCAGCTGCTGGGTAACCTTGGGCTAGTCACACTTCTCTGAAGTCTCTCAGCCCCACTCACCTCACAGAGTGTTTGTTGTGGGGGAGGAAGGGAAAGGAGATTGTTCGCCGCTTTGAGACTCCTTAGGGTAGTGATGGCTGGGATTTTTGACTACGTGCTATTTGATGCAGCTTCCCACAGAAGCAATTAAGGAGTTGGCTGAAGGCCAGAAGACTGAGCAGAGGGAGTTATTCTGCCTAGAGATATGGGACCTTGGATACAACTCTGCTATTGATCGAGGTCACCACATAGGCATGATGACTCATGACCTTCCTGGTTGGTTGGTTGGTTGGTTAGTTGGTTGTCTGAGAGTTCGGTTGGAGTTTGTCCTGTGAGAGAGTTAAGATCCGTGTCTGTATCCTGTATATAGTAACGTGATTCTGCTATAAATAATAAATCTATAAGTAACCAAGTTACTGGTAGCAGCGTCTTGTTCCTGCTTCATCCTGCCTGCAACTGACTGCTTCTGGACAGTCTGCGTATGCTCTGCTATATTCAACAGGTTCTGGCTAAGGTCCTTCAACAGTGATAAAGTGGGATATCAAATCCAAACTCTTCTTCTTCTTCTTCTCTACTCCAAGGCAAGTTTCTGGACAGAGGTGTTTTCCCCGTACTGGGTGCCGAGCAGAGAAGGGTGTCCAGTAAGCACTTGTCAGGCTATGGGAATGAGGTGTAAGGGTTCTGACAAGGTTCCAGTCCTTTCTTCTCCTTCCCAAAGCCTAGTTAGCTCTTGCCCAGCTTTGGGAAGGAGGTTGGAGGGTTCTAGGACCCTGCTGGAACTCTTCCACCTCCTACCCAGCACTGCACTAGGGCTGGTGAGGGAAGCCAAATTCTGGCCTAGTTAAGGGTGCCATAGTAACAAAGTTTCTGGGCCTAGGTCAGGGGTGGGGAGCATCAAGTGCAGTGCCCAGTTGTGACCCTCTAGGCATCCCTATCTGGTACTTGGGAAGAGGGATGTCGGAGAATTCTAATAAAACTGAAAATGGGAATGAAAATGACCCATATTCATGTATTTGTCCTCTGTCCAGAGCAGAAATCAATCCAGCAAATATGATTGGAATTGTTTAATGCTCTGTACAGTTTTGTTTTTATTTACGCCACTTAGAAATGCTGATGATTAACCTCAACAGAAATGCCCCAAACCAATAAAATAATATATAAATGTTTGCAGACTGAGTTGCTGTTAAAAACAGAAGAGCGGCGTCTGCTGAAAAAGTTGGCGATCTCCATTGCAACCCTTCCAAGGATCTCCATCTGTCTCTTTGCTCCCGCTGGGAACAAAGATACTTCTTGGGTAGGGGGGAGGAGGCCCCGGGAAAATAGTGATGCCACATTCTGTTGTGTCCTGACACTTACTGTAAATCTAAAAATGTTAATCAGAACTGGGGTCTTGGTAATCCTATAAGAGGAACATATGGTTATCTGAACGTCTTCATTAATCCTATACCCTTTCAATAAATGATCTTGTGGTGTCATTTAGATCTCCAGAGGCTTGAAAGGGAAAAGGTACTGGCTGCCTTTATTTTGGAAATGATTCGCACGGGCTTAAGGGGTCAATGCTTTGGTGTTCCTCCCTTTGTCTTGACACAGAAGAGTCCGCACGAATTGCCAATAACACAGAAGACCGTGTATTTGCTCTTTGTCCAGAGCTTTTGTGTGTCTCTCTCTGTGTGTTGTTGTTTTGGCCCTTTCCTTGCTTGCTTGTTTACATTTGTGAACGGCAGAGGGGTCTTTTTCTTGGGGGGTGGGGGTGGGGAAAGGAGTGGGCACAAGAATAAACATTTTCCCTCATCAAAACTGCCCTTTTCTTTGGCTTGCCCCCCCCCCCCAGCTTCCCAGCTGGCGCGCCTGGCACTGTGACATGCTATGTCACATTGCATCAGTCACATTGTTCTACATGACATCACAGATCAGGAGGGGATGTGACTGATGAAAGGTGATCATGTCACCTCACAATACAAGGCCTCAGCTGGGGAATTCGGAACAAATTCTCAGAGCCATTGCTAAAGAGGACACAGATTGGGGCAGGGAGGGGGGAGGGGGCGCTCTCTGCCCCCCCTTCACCCACGAGCCTTCCTCCCTTGTTTTTACATTTTTGAGAGTTTTGTCAGCTCTTCCTGCCCAGATTAGATTTGGTTCAAGTGTTTTCAATCTTCTGCCGAAGGATTGGATGGCTTGTAAGCGCTGCCCTCCACCACGGCATGGATTTTGTCCTGTGGGCAAATGGAGTCATTCTGATCTGATGCGCCTCAGCGTTGTGTTTCCAGCTCTGTCCTGGCTCATTATAGCTACTGGATCGTGTGCTTTCCCCTCATATAGCCGGGCAAAGAAGTGAAACAAAGCAAGCTGGTACCCAACAATTACCTGGAGCCCAGCGAGACCTTCCACTGCTGCTAAAGCATCAAGATGATTGCATGAATTTCAGAAATAAAATTGTTCATTGTAGCACAGCCCCGCCCTACTGCAGCCTGTCACTTTAAGATTTACCCAGTTTCTCTGGTCCTCCATCGTGCATAAGCAGCTGGAGGAGGACAGTAGGCAGAGAAGAAAGAACTGAGTGGAGGGTTGCCCTGCCATCCTTTGGATCCCATGGGAAGCTCACCAAACCAAACTTGCTGTAGCTTGGGACTGTGTGTTTGTGTGTGTAGGACAGCAGCTGAGTAGGACACAGCAGTTGGCAGCTCCATCCTGCCCATAAAATTAAGCCTAGAAGGAGAGACTGGGGTGCTGTTAGCAAGTTCTAGGAATCCTTCGTTATGATATTTTGAGGGCTGATCTGTGTGTTTGTTTCAGCACAGGGTGAGAGCCATGATTGGTGGATGGAGCTCTGGGTGGTGCTTCTGCTTATTTTCATCCCCATCACAGCCCCATGCAGTAAGTTAGGCAGCAGGTTCAAGGTTGGAGAGGATCTGAGCCCATGCCTCCTTGGGCCAAGTTCGAACTCTAGCCCATTATATTACATGGGCTCTCAGTGTTGCCCTAGAGCAGTTGTTCTGAAACTCCCCACCCACTCTACCACTTGAAAATTGCTGAGCGTTTTGGTGGACTGTAGAATAATAGAATCACAGACTTGTAGAGTTGGAAGGAAGACTGAGAGAGCCAGTGTGGTGTAGTGGTTAAGAGCGGTGGACTCGTAATCTGGTGAACCGGGTTCGTGTCTCCGCTCCTCCACATGCAGCTGCTGGGTGACCTTGGGCTAGTCACACTTCTTTGAAGTCTCTTAGCTCCACTCACCTCACAGAGTGTTTGTTGTGGGGGAGGAAGGGAAAGGAGAATGTTAGCCGCTTTGAGACTCCTTAGGGTAGTGATAAAACGGGATATCAAATCCAAATCCAATCCAAACTCAAGGGTCATCTTGTCCAATCCCCTGCAATGGCAGGGCCACTTTCTGATTTTTCTGCTGGTTGCTTAGCAATTGAGAAGTGCCATGCTGTTTAAAAAGGAAAAGAAAAGAAGAAACCAAGTTCTTAATACAATAAAACACAGTAAGAAAGAAAAAGAAACAACAAAATGCAATTAAAATCAATATGAACGTTTTAATATGAGGGATATGCCGGTTGTGTTTGATGCTTGGTGTAATATTTGTCAGCAGAAGTCTTAGGTCAGATTCAGCATTCATCTTGCTTCTATATTTGGATTGTGTATCAAGCAGAATCAAGGACAACTCCCACTTTGAGCAACTCCCTTTGTTTTGTATATATTCCTTCTTAGCTTGTCAGCTTCTTCTCGCTCGCAACCTTCCTCCATCTTGCCACCAGCTTCAGCTTTGTTCCTCTTAGGAAGGCAGAGTGTCCTCCCACTTGCCATTTCTTGTCCACCTAACTCACCTTCTGGGTGGACTGTCCAGTTCTATGAATGACTGAGCAGCCAGTGTGCCTGCTGTTCCTCACACATGCAGAAACACGCTGTTACACACCCACCCACCCACACTGATGCTGCTCTGCAGTTGCTGTCGTGGACCACCTGAATGGAGCTCACAGACCATTGGTGGGCTACAGACCACACTTTGGGAACCCCTGCCGTAAATCAGAAGTAGCCAATGCAGTGCCGTCCAGATGTTCTGGACGCCAGTTCCTATCACCTCTGACCAGTGGCCACATTGGTTGGGGTTGGGTACCACATTGGCTCTCCCTGCCCTACTTATAGATAAACAGAACTCAGATAAAAGTCCTGCTGCCAGTGTTCTGGCATAGCATTCAGCATAGTTGCTTAACAGCGCACAAGGAAAACCCCTTAGAACGTGTTTCCCGGTCACATCATTTCCGATCCATTATCTGCTTCCCTCTGTTGCGATGTCAGACTTTGCCTCTCAGCTGTACGCTTGCCAGGAATCTGCTAAACGCTTCTGCTTTTACCAAATCCCGGACTTAATGGAATGAGCCAGCAAACCATCTCTTTCCATCCTTTGCATTTCCTCTCGCCTCTGCCCTGCTGCTGTAATGATGTTTTATTATCACCGTGCCTGAGCCTGTGTGATGGAGAGTGACAATCTATGATCGCTTTCTCCTTGCAGCATCTTCCGCCGAGGATTCCCCGGAGAGCTGTAGCAAAAGCTGGGATTGCACTCCCGTCCTGCGCTTTCACTCCACTTGCGATTTGCTAAGGGTCAGCCGACATGTCAGGGAAGATGAATCCTTTAACCCCTTCCGACGTCCTTCCTGCGGACTGGAGGGCGAGAACGTGGGCGGGTTTCGAGGCTTTGCCCTCCAGCTTCCCTCCCCTCCCTCTCTTTCCTCCGCGGCTTCTGTTTTTCTGCTCGACTGCCTTTGCCGCCTTCCTACTGCCCCTGGGGGAATTGCCCTCTTATTACCACAATTACAATCTGTACACATTTCATTAAACTAATATTGCTTCGCACAGGCTTTCTCTGCTGAAGCACACAGCTGGAGGCCCATTCCTTTTCCTCAGCTTAAACACTTTGACAGGTTAAGAAAGCTATTATGGCTGAATAACAGGTGTTGCAAAACAATGTGCATTTGATGTTTAAATGAGAGAGCTTCTTTATTGACTGCCTTTATTGCAGCTAAGACTCTCCTTTTTCAAGATGACTGGATTTTTATTGGTTTTACTGCTTTTTAAAGTGTATTCTGTTGTTTCAGAATGGGTCCGGAGTGACTCTCCACTGTTATTTGTTATTCCGATGGCTCTTTTTTATTTTTTATTTTTTGCTGTGCTAGCCAGGTGAGGTTTACCAGCATAGAGAGGAGGTTTTATTTAGCCTCGGACTCGTGTTGGCTCAAAGCACTTCCTGTTCAAGCACCGTTCCCCAATGGGTAATGAACGATGCCGGCCCCATTAGTTTTCTGCTGCTTATTATTTCTAACCAGATCTGATTCACTTCCAACCTCCCTAGAGTGACTTATGTCTATATATGTAGATTTATAGGCATGCCGTGCTAAAGATGTCGTGGGGCACGTGATCTACGCCACCACAGTGCTAGGAGGAGGCTGATGACTCGGAAAGATCCAGGGGATAGCTATGCCACTGATAAATAGATGGCGTAGCAGAGAAGTAAGTTTAGGAAGGGTGGTTTCTTTCTGTGAAAAGAAGACGGAGGTGGAATATGTTGAGTATTTTTTTAAATATTCAGCTGCAATATTCAATTCAGGATCTGAGCAGCATAGATAAAGAAGAACACTGGGGGAAATGTTGATTTTCTTTTAAGTAGGGTAATATTGCTAATGAAAGACCCACCATCATTACAGTGGGACAACATGTTTTCTGTTGCACCATCCTGGTACAGTATTGGTAATTTTTCCTTCTTTGTCAATATTGGCATATCATCAGTAATAACCAAGGGCAGAACTACCTTTCCTGTTTGGCAAAAAACCCCCCCATACTTATGCCAAGATTTTCTCATTCAGAGTTGAAGTGAACTTAAGGGAGGTGAATTTGTGGTGGATAAGGCTGACAATGGGTATGTTCTATCTCCATTGGTATGTTGACCCTTGTGCTCCCAACTCTACAATTCTATGATTCTACCAGTTGTTGGGAATTGCAGATTCTGCTCATAGGCTTCTTGTGGGCGTCTGGTTGGCCACTGTGAGTCTTCAGCTAGGTGGGCCCTTGGCCTGATCCAGAAGGGCTCTTCTTATATTCATAGTGAAGGAATATATGGAACTTGTGTGCTTTGCATGCTGAGATATTACCCACATTTGGTTGAGCAGTTCCTTTCGGTGAACGTATTTATTAAGCTTCTCTTCATCTGCTCTTCATCTGAGGCTCACTGGGTGGTTTACAATATAAAAACACAAAAATACATAACATAGTAACAAACAAAAACAATAACCCACCAACACACTCAATTTAAAAGACCACAGATTGTTTAATTAGCCAAAGGCCTGGGAGAAGAGGAATGTATTTGCCTGGCACTTAAAGACATGGATGAAGGCATCAGGCAAACCTCCCTGGGGCAAGCGTTCCACAAATGGGGAGCCACCACAGAAAATGCCCGTTCTTGTGTTGCCACCCTCCAGACTTCTTGCAAAGGAAGAACACAAAGAAGGACCTCAGGTGATGATTGCAGGGTCCTGGGCAGTTCATATGGGCAGAGGCAGTCTTTGTGTTACAGCAGTCCTGAGCCATTTAAGGCTTTATTGGTCAAAACCAGCATTTTGAAATGGGTCTGGAAACTAATTGACAGGCAGTGCAGTCAGACCAGGATCGGTGTAATATGCTCAAACCGTCTTGCCTTGGTGAGCAAACTGGCCACTGAATTCTGCACCAGCTGAAGTTTCTGAACCATCTTCAGGGGCAACCCCATGTAACCCCATGCATTGCAGTAATCTAACCCAGAGGTTACCTGAACACAGACCACAGAAGTTAGGCTATCCCTGCCCAGATAGGAGTGCAGCTGGGCCACCAGCCAAAGCTGATGGAAGGCACTCTGTGCCACCGAGGCCACCTGAGCCTCGAGCAGCAGCAAAGGGAGCCACATGTGGAGGCCACATACCTGTGGTGGGTGGGGCCAGAGGGAAAAGCAGGCAGGGCAATGAATGTGGATTTTACCTTTGTATAGCAGGATAGCTTCTACACACTCATAAACTCTTCTGGGGGAAGGGTGTGAGGGCGTGTAGCCTGGGGAGTGTGCTGAGGGTCAGACAGAGAGACCAGGAGGGAAATATTCAGCCTCTGAGCTTGAGATCCCTGACCTAGGGTGAGGGTGTGGTCTAGGAAGCACATTGATAGATGGGCCTGGTGAGTTGAATTTAAATCACCGTCTGGAGGTTCCCCATCCCCAGAGTAGACAAAACCAGACAAGACAGCCAAATATTCTGACCCAGGAAAATGCACTTTCTGTTTGTGTGCTCTTTCTGTCTCTCCCCCCCCCCCACCCTTGCTATTTGAAAATTCAATTTCTTTTTCTTTTCTCAATGGGCTTTTCCTTCTGTCACCTTTCCCTCAGTCACTGTCTTCCTTGAGATCTGGAAATCTATCTTCTTGAAGGCACTCATGCTTTGCAGTGTAGCAAGGCCTGGTAATGGTGGTCATTACCGCTTCTTCGTTTACTTTTTTCCATCCATTTTCTGCCTGTCATTTCCTTTCTTGGCTCCTTGCCCCCCTCCTGCCACCGTGGCACATCTCATCAGAACCTGTCACACCCTAGCAGGAGGTCTTCTTCACTAAGATGATGGATAGGGCATAAGGCGAATGATACATTTCTCTATGCTTGCTGCCTTTGTGGGCTTTTGTTTCCAGGAAGTCAGAAGAAGTAGTCGTGGATGACCCTAATATAATTCCTTGGTCAGGAGGGATGACTTCTATAATGTCACTTGCAGAAGAAAATCAAGCAGCGATCTTTGCATGGGAGGATTTGTAGTGGAGGGAAGAGGGATTGTCTAAATTGTGCCATTTCAGCAAAGTGGATGCCATAAATTGGAAGAAGCAAGCTGGTTTCCCAGATGGTGAATGCCCATAAAGTGGTCAGGGTATGAGGGCTGAATTCATTGTGTCCAAGACAACAGAAAGGATGGCAATCTAGAAAAGCCTGAGGTCAATATTCCATATTATTGTATATTCTGCATAAAGGCAAAGGTAAAGGACCCCTGACAGTTAAGTCCAGTCACAAATGTCTCTGGGGTTGCAGTGCTCATCTCGCTTTACAGGCCAAGGGAGCCGACGTTCGTCCACAGACAGTTTTTTTGGGTCATGTGGCCAGCATGACTAAGCCGCTTCTGGCAAAACCAGAGCAGCACACGGAAACACCGTTTACCTTCCTGCCGGAGCAGTACCTATTTATCTACTTGCACTTTGACGTGCTTTCGAACTGCTAGGTTGGCAGGAGCTGGGAGTGAGCAACGGGAGCTCACCCCGTCATGGGGATTCGAACCGCTGACCTTCTGATTGGCAAGTCCTAGGCTCTGTGGTTTAGACCACAGCGCCACCTGCCATTCCATATTATTGAATATAATGCATACACCTTCCAATTCCACTTATTAGTTGAGGTCCAGGAGCTGGTATTGTGTTCAGCAGTGGAGGTGATTGTCAATCTGGCAGCAGACAATTTTGGGGAAGAGTGATGATTGCTGGATCCAGAATTCCAAAATACAGGAAACTTTCATATTATTGTTATGTTTTCTGCAATGTATGAAATGCTTCCACTGTGGCATTTATTTGTTCAAGTGTCCTTGCTCTCTAATGAGTTTTCATATATCTAATCGCAATATGAGAAAAGACACAAGTTTGAAGAAGCTGAACATTTTGATACAATGCAGAATAGTTGTTGGCCATTTTCAAATTAGATGAAAGGGCAGAGTTTAAAACTGAAATCTCATATTGACAGTGTTGGCACTACAGCTAGGTCACTGCCCATATTTATTTTAAATTACAAATTGAATAGGGAAACAAAGCTGTAAGTCTTATTTTTCCCCCTGGAACAATGAAGGAAGGGATTTTATGTTTGTGTTAGTGAGCCCGGAAGGGGGGGGGGGACAAAGGGCCTGTTTTACAGGAACCTTGACAGACACAAAATAACATAAATAAAGGTTAGGTTACTACTTCAGGTATGCTTTCTCAGTCAATTATTAGCCAGACCAATCAGCATAAGCCAATTAAGTCTCCTTCCTAGAAATTAATAGATTGATCTTGGTAGGCTTTCTACAAGGTAGAGTTCCATAATGAGGTGGCAACAACTGAAAAGGTCGTAACTTCTCATCTCACTTCAGAAAATGAAAAGGATCACATTGAGTAAGATGTCCTTGAAATACCTTAAAGCAGGGTTGGAGAAACTGGCTCTTCAGATGTTGCTGGACTCCAACTCCTGTCAGCCCCAGCCAGCCAGGTTCCCCATCCCTGACTTAAAACATGTGGCATATAGTGTATTCCTTAGGACAACCTGGTTCAAGTAAATTTGGCTTTCAAAACCTGATTCTTTGAATTGTGTCATGTTCTCTAACCTTGATCCCCTTTCAAATTCAGAGACAAACATGGAACGGGGCTCAGTGATACAGCATCTGCTTTGCAGGCAGATGTTGCCAGTTTCAATCCTAGGATTATCCAAATATGGCTGGGAGAGGTCTCTGTCTGAAACCAAGGAGAGACAGTACAAGTCTTCCTAGAGGCAGGAGACCACTGAATACCAATTGCTGTAGGGTGGATGGAAGGAGACAACAGCAGGAGAGGACTATATCCTCCCTGCTATACTGTTTAGGGAAATTTTAAATGTTTAATGTTTTATTGTATTTTGTTGGAAGCCGCACAGAGTGGCTGGGGAAACCCAACCAGATGGGTGGAGTATGAATGAATGAATGAATATTATTGGCTACCTAAAATAATCTGTCTGAAGGTTGGACTAGCTAGACTAATCCAGCAAGGCTCCTTTTATTCTCTGAAAAAGTGATATTGTTGCTAACGGTCATTCTTGAGCCTGGGCACACAGCAAACCATATGGCTAACCAGCATTAAAAATGTTGCCCTGATAGAAAAGAAAACCCACTGAGCAAGATTGCATGTACCATTATGAAGAGTGGTGGGGAATGTCAAAGGAAGCCCTTGCAGATAAGACCTAGTGATACAGAAGTACGTTTGTGAAAAACCATCTCTGTGTCAAAGTGCAAGAGAAAAGCCCCAGGCCCTGTGCTTCTTTCAAGTCGCTGTGAGACAGATTGCCCCAGTGACAAATTACATATGATAGATTTGTCAGGAAATTAAAATGCCAAGTAGTGGACATCAAAGTTGCTATCAAAGGGATCTCCCGTCCGGCGGGAATATTGCTGCGAGTGAAGGGGGGGAAAGAGAAAACTTGCAATGATATATAATTTTAATTGGACTCTGTCATGACAGGTTGACCAGATGCCAATAATCATCCAGGGGGGAGAAATAATATGAAGAGAAAGTGAGATAATGACTGTATATCTTGCCGTTTCTCTTAGACTGACTGTGACAGGTTTTAATCTTTTTTAGAATGTCTTTTTTGCCCTCAACTTTCATTTATTTTTTGAAAGGAGATGGCAGCACCGTGGCCTTGTATAGAAACGTCTCTGGTGCTGTAATGAGGACTGGCTATCATGAGGTCAGAGGGGAAGGCATTCCTCTTGTTCACCTGAAAGAAATATGCCCCACTCTGCTCAAAGCCTTCACTACAGTAAGCAGATGGAGAAAATGTTGAGGACTGGAGGAGAAGGTATGTCCTTTAAAAACCAAAGTGTTACGCAGCTTGCTGGGTTATTTATATACTGCTTTGTGGCCCAATCTTTTTGATATTCTGGTTCTAAGCTGTATCTCTCCTCTCGTCCTCTTTCCTCTACTGAAGAGGTGGAACAAACCCATGCCAGGTACAAGCTCAAGGAGTTCCCTTCCCAATACTTGACCTTATTGCCCCCCCACATCTCTAGTTGTGTCCCAATGTGTTATTGATGTGCTCTAGTTATGTGCTAATGTGTATGGATCATAGCATCAGAAACCGTTATGTGGATGCACTTTCTCCTATGATCACTTGTAAATACCGTACAGACCTTTCTTCTTCAGTGTTTCCCTTTTTCAAGCCCTTGGCTATGATCCTTTTCTTTTCTTTCAGAAGAGAGTGCTAAATGTCAGTGTCTCACAAGACAATAACTGTCAGAACACACATGTGACTGATGTCCTGCTTTCTCATGCATAATTACACAGACTTTAATTGGGGTTTGTTAAGCTCCTTGATCAGCTATGAGATTCCCCAAGAACAATTAAGAGCCAGATCCTCAGCTGATGAAAAAGTTGGCTGGGACAGAGAAATGTGCAGGCTCTGTGATACTTTATACCCAGCTGCCCCACCTCTGCCCACTTGCATTTGACTTAAATTAACTTCAAATTATTTCTGTTTAGATAATTTCTGCAGGCTTCCCTCCTCATTTTTAACTGAGCTTGTTTCCATAAGGTGCAAAGTACACACACGGAATGGAAAGGAGTCACAATAATTGCTTGGTGCTATTGAAATGATAGGTTTGCAAAAATAAATATAAAACCTCTGTCTTTAGCATGGTGTGTTTTTATGTCAGAAGAGAAGCAGAATAAAGAAACCGAATATAAGCAATTACCATAAGCATGTTCTCTCTTCCACTCAGTAGTAAATGTGTGTAGGTTATCCTCAATAGCTGCCAGCCCTCTTGTCAGCCCAATTATTTTAAAACAATTGTTTCATTTGGAATAGATGCCGCCGCGCAAATGATTGTCCCTTGTCAGTGACACATTCAATTAAAGCAACACAGAATAGGAGTTCTGGGGCCTACTGTGCCTTGTCCAATCATATCAGTCAACAAAGAACAACCTTGGAGACTCGAGTATGTCTTGGAACGACTGTCAGGTGGTTTGAACATGTTGCGCCTTCCCAGGGTTCCACTGCGTCTTCATTTCCTGTGTCTTTTCCAGCCAATGACAGGCAGCGTCTCCACAGTGCTCAAGTTTGCTCTTGCCAAGAAGGCTTATGGCTGTGGAATAAGATGGCAGCTGTCACAGAGTACTGACAGTTGGTTGGAGCTCAGGGTGGCAAGCTGAACTGGACTTGTAGCAGTTGGGTTAGCGGTGAGGTATGGCCGCCATTACTGGCCGGCAGATGTCACTTTCCACGCTGGCAGTTCCTGCATTTGACAGACATCTAGTACTGCTGCATAGCCAGCTGGATCTTTAAACATACTCTTTGCATCCCCTCTGAAAGGCTTATGTGCCCTGTACCCTCACAAAGGGAATAGGTAGCAGCTAGTTCAGCTGAAATAAGAGAGGAGGGAAGAAATAGAGGGAAGGGGGGGAATCCCTGGACGAATGTTACTTCTTATTGCCCTTATTTTCTGTTGGTTCTATAAGAAATGGTAGCAGATGCAGGAAGCTCTTGAAAGTAAAAGTTTACTAGCACGAAAAATGCGGGAAGGAGAGAGAGATGGAACATTGGCCCCTGTTCAGCTTTACGGAGAACCAAAGGATGGGTGAGAGATTTGTTCACTTTGCATCTTATTACATCTTAATACATCTATATACCACTTAATTATTTGCATCTCTACACGGTGCGCATAGAAAACAATCTACAGAGAATGGGACAGTAAAACAATAAACGGTTATCATAAAACAAAATACTACCTTAAAATGCCTGCTGGACCGAAAAAGACAGTCATGTGCCTGATGTTCAGCCAGGAAGATGCCTGTCTAATCTCAGCTGGTTTGCTTTCTGCTTGAGGACTTCTCATTTTAACATTCCCTCCCCTTCAAGGTTTCACACCATTCCAGTCTGGAAGTCATGGTAATCAAGCTGATAGGTATGATCAGTGCTGACTTTTTTTGAACTCACCCAAAGATTTTAGGATAGAAACAACAACAACAACATTATTTATACCCCACCCATCTGGCTGAGTTTCCCCAGCCATTCTAGGCAGCTTACAACATTTTTAGGTAACACAATAAAAACATCAATCCTTAAAAGCTTCCCTAAACAGGGCTCCCTTCAGAAATTACATGAAAGGTTGTTTTGCCAGAGAGGAGTTGAAAAAGTAGTCAGTATCTAATTGAGACTATTCATTTACTTCTTATTTTACATGTTTCAATTAATAAACAAAATAAACCAAAGACAAAGAGCATAAAGAAATACTGTTGCAGCAGGTTGAAAACAGCAAAAGGTTGGACATTCTCGTTAAACTTGTTCCAAAACATTACAAAGAACATCAATTTTTCCAGCAACCTGTTGAGCTAGTTCATATGTATTCTTTTGTAATAACTTACTGTATTTTTTGCCCTATAGGACACACCGGCCCATAGGACGCACCTAGTTTTTTTGGGGGGAAATAAAGAAATTTTTTTTTATTCCCGTCCCCCCAGCCATGGGACTGGGGCGGGGGAAGCCCGAGCTTTTAAAAACGCACCTACCATAGTTTTTAGAGGAGAAAAACAAGGGCAGCAGGCTCCCTAGGTTGCGGATATCTGCCCGAAGCGCGGGGCACTCTACTTCAGCGCGCCCCGCGCTCCGGGCAGCAGGCTGCTATCCGCAGCCTAGGGAGCCCTGCGGGAACTCCCGCGGGCTCCCCAAGCTTGCTGATAGCTTCCTGAAGCCTGGAGAGCAAGAGGGGTCGGTGCGCACCGACCCCTCTCGCTCTCCAAGCTTCAGCGAAAGCCTGCATTCTCCCCATAGGACGCACACAGATTTCCCCTTCATTTTTGGAGGGGAAAAAGTGCGTCCTATAGGGCGAAAAATACGGTAGCTTAATCATAGTTACTATGGGCCAAGTTTTCTCAATCCATTCAGATATAGTGCTTCTACCCCCCTCCCCATTTTTTAGCTATTATAACCTTAGCAGTAGTTATATAGCTAAAGTTCATTTCTAGACCATTTTCCAGAATCACACACACTTTAATACTGTTTCATCTTGACTATGTAGCGAGAGAGGAAAAAAGGGGCGGAGGCCTATAAACCATAATGAAGTTCTTGCTCCTCCACCTCTCTGGAAAGATTTCTGATCCAGCTTCCCTGAAAAATGCATTAGCATCCCAAACAAGTCACCTATTACCCCACCAGGCCCAAAGTGTTGCCATGATGAACGTACTTTTAGCCATTCTGTTGTTTCCCATTTCCCCCTCTGAGCAGTCACTTTCATGTCTGGACTCTGGGTTCACATTTTTTTTTAATGTGAACCACCCTGAGACCTTTGGGTATAGGGTGGTATAGAAATAAAATAAATAATAAATAATAATAAAATAAATTCTTCAGTCCCTGCCAGTGTGGCTGCTATTTCTCAGGTGCCTGTAAAGTAGCAGCCACACTGGCAGGGACTGAAGAATAATTCTCCTAACATTGGACAAAGCATCATTTTGAATCAAAAGCAAAAAAAACTTTTCAGGTGTTCGCTGTTTCACCATACATATATATGTTTTTCCTTTCGGCACTGCAAGGAACAAATTGCAGTGGGAAAATGCTTAATATTATTTAATGGCATTAAAGGACATTGGGGCAAGCATCTGTTGTGTACCAAGGGTTGTCCAAGTCCACTTTTATCTCCCTCTTTTCTTCCATCTGCTCTTCTCTTTGTCTCTGTGCATCCTATTGTCATGTCTCTGTCTACAATAGTATGCCCCTTTCTGCCTCTGCCGTGTAAATAGGACTTCAAAGTAAATGATAGATATTCAGAATGTGACACTTTGGGGAATAATTTTCACACTCATTTCCTATGGTCTTGATTTGCTGAATGAGTGCTGCACAGGTCATAATGGAAAGATAATGATAAATGCACTTATCTGGAAAGGTGCTAGAAGACCCTTAGCCATTTTTGCTGCAACAGACTAACGTGTTGACGCCTTTCAGAAAAGCATACCCAAGCATTTTAAGGGAATCTCCATGTCAGAGCAAGGATTTGCACTAGGAGTGCCGTCTCCTCCTTCTCTACAGGGAGTAGAAGTGAGACAACAGCTGCAATATGGCTGCATTCATAAGGCAGTTTATTCCATTTCCCCAATGTTCTCCTAACTGTGAGTTTCCATATTATATCTGAGCTTTCACTTGATGTAGAAGCCACTTCTGGAAATCTAGCAGAATCTAATAGAAGTTTAATACTCCCTTCCATGTTAATTGGTTCAAGAAATAATCTGTTTGCAATCTTATCAATTCAGAAAACTGCAGCAGTAAAGTATGAAATTTAGGGTGGTATACCGACATACAGTGGTACCTCAGGTTACATACGCTTCAGGTTACAGACTCCGCTAACCCAGAAATAGTGCTTCAGGTTAAGAACTTTGCTTCAGGATGAGAACAGAAATCACGCCGCTGTGGTGCAGCGGCAGCGGGAGGCCCCATTATCTAAAGTGGTACCTCAAGTTAAGAACAGGACCTCCAGAACGAATTAAGTTCTTAAGTTCTAGAAAATGGGAGAAAAGAGCTAGCTTTATAATCAGGAAAACTAATGCAATATTCCCCACATCTGAATGTGCCCCATGTAAAGTGTGTGTATCAATATTTTGTTGTTGCTGTTGTTGCCTGAAGCAGCACCCAATGGAAAGGCCAACATTTAAGGTCATACTGCATCATCAGATGCTAGTTTCTGCTTTCATCTATTCATGCCCCCTCCATAGTACTGCCTGAAGGATATCACTTCAGCCTACTGCAGGGATGGGGAAACAGTGGTCCCCTCAGTTGTTGCTGGGCTACAACTCTCATCATCCCTGACCATTGGCCATGTTGGATAGCACTGATGGAAGTTGGAGTCCAACAACATCTGGAGGACCACAGGTTTCCCATCCTTGTTGTCAACTGAGTCCTGCTCATATTAGAAAGTAATATAACTAAAGCTGTGGTATCTATGGATTTCAATGGAACTACTCTGAGTAGGGCTAGCATTGGATTCAGTTTGTGCATGTGTTACAGGGCTTGGATGCATTGAATTAACTTACCTACTCCCTTATCCAAATGCACCATTAACAAATTCCATGGAGGCATAATTGTCTTTGGAAAGAGAATTGTTTCAAAGTTTGAATGTTCCCCTATCACAGTTCTCGATCCTGCCTGGCTTGAGAGGTTCTGGTGGAGTGGCAGTATTTCATGGAATTTGGTTTGAAAGTAGAACATACCCTCTTGAGAACAAGATGGTGGAGGCTGTGAAAGAAGATGGTGGCTAGATTAAATAGGTTCCCTGCTATAATTGAGTGCAAGGTAAAAGAATCATCAAGTACTATTACTTTTCAAGATTTATGATGTGCCAGAAGCATATTAGGTGCTCTACAGACCCAGGAGTAACACATTCCATGCAGAGAGGGCTTACGGTCTAGGTGATTCATGGCCGTCCATTATCATTTGTTGTGCAAGCGTGTCAGAGCCAGGCTGTGGGCAGTCAAAGCAGAGACAAGCTTGCTTATTTGCAGATTTAGGGAGCTGATGGGATTCTGCATTGCTAGTGAGCTCCTGTAGCCCCTAACCCAAGATTCAAGACATTACTCAGAAAGCAGCTGTCCCAAAACCTAACTAAGCACTTGCTCATTGCAAAGGGAGCCAACAGAAGGGGAGGAGAACAAGTGGGCAGTGTGCAAGAAAGTAGCAAGCTGGATAGGTAAGGCCTAAGCCAGACTGCTGCTCAAGCAGAAAGCTGTGAACAATATGAAAGCATTTCTAAGCAAGGACGTTCTGAGACCTGATTCTCATAACAAGCTAGACTCCTTTGCCATCACACCCCCGCTGCCCTTCCCTGTTGGGTGAAGGTCTGAAGCAGACCTGATAATGGACTTGATATTAGATCTGAAAACGGGCAAAGCCCCCGGGCCGGATCTAGTCCCTGCTGAGGCTATTGTTGCGCAACCAAGGTGGTGGGCTGAAATTCTGGCCAAAGTCTTTGATGCAATTAATTCTACGGGGCTTATCCCTAGGTCATGGAAGGAGGCCGTGATCGTGCCAGTCCATAAAAAGGGTCCCCCTGCTGACCCGGAGAACTATCGGAACATCAGCCTTTTGTCTATCATCGGGAAAATCTATGCAAAATTTTTGCTGTCCAAGCTGTCCCATTGGGCAAACGACTCAAATTTGATTGGCCATGAGCAAGCGGGCTTTAGGAACAATTATTCAACCTCTGACCATATGGTAATCATGTATCATCTTGCCAGAAAATATTCTGCCCCAAGTCGGGGGCGCCTATGTGTCGCTTTTATAGACCTAAAGGCTGCCTTCGACAGTATCCCAAGAAATTGCCTATGGAAGAAATTAGAGAGATGGGGCATAGATAGAAGGCTGTTATGGCTTATAACCCAATTACACCATGGGTCGTCGGCTAGAGTGAGACTCACACCGGCGGGAAACCTATCCAACGAGGTCCCAATAAATAGAGGTGTGCGCCAAGGCTGCATTTTGGCCCCACTCCTCTTCAACCTGTTTATCAGTGATATGAAGCTCTTTCTGAACGAGTCTCAAGCCAACATTCATGCCCCCCGCCTAGCTGATTTTCGCTGCCCTTTGCTCCTATATGCCGACGATGCAGCGATCCTTTCCTACTCTAGAGTTGGTTTATGCAGAGCTCTAAAGATTTTTGCGGCTTATTGCAAACTTAACCATCTGACAATTAATCATGGGAAATCTAAAGTCCTGGTCTTTACCAGGTCTCGGAAAACTTACAGCTGGAAGTTAGATGGAGTCCAATTAGAACAGGTTTTCAAATTTAAATACCTGGGAGTCTTTTTTCATTACAATCTAAGCTGGAAGCCACAGATACAGTATTTACTAAACAAAGGGAAAACAATACTTTATACTCTACTCCAATTTCTTGCGGCCGACGGAGCCTCTCACATCCCTTCTGCATTGAAGGTATACCACGCAAAAGTGGTTTCCACCCTTTGTTATGCTGCCCCGCTCTGGGCCCCAGGGTCCAATTTAACATCACTGGGGACATTGCAGAATCAGTTTCTCCGTCGCCTTCTGAAACTCCCCATGTGTGTGAGCAACGCAGCCATACGTCTGGAGTTAAGGATTGCATCATTGGAGACTGTCATCTGGAAGCGAGTCTTTGGCTATTGGCTGTCCAGCTGGCATAGGCTTCCCGACCATTACCTTTTTCAGTGCCTCTGGCGGGACGTCTTTGTCAATCCGTTGGTTGGGAAAATCCATGCCAAACTTCTGAGCATCGGAATTTCCCCAGCGGACTCCTTAAAGATGAACTTACGCTCAGCCAAAAGCCTTATTGAGCAAAGATTAGCGGACATTGAAAATCAACACAACCTCGCCAGGGGTGGGGGTGTCTGCTCTCCCAGGTATCACGGAATAACCCCACCACTTGGCCTTCCATCATATATGTCATCTCTTTCATCAGTACCACACCGACATGCATTTATTCGTGCAAGGTTCAATGTCTTTCCATCGAACCTGCTGAACCACAGATTTTCTAAGGGTTTGGTGTCTCCGCTATGTGTGTGTGACGGGGAAACTGTTGAATCTCTTTCACATATAATGTTCAACTGTCCCCTACATAGCGTAGCCAGGGCTAAATTCCTGGGTCCTGCTTTACTGTGCTTGGTTGGCAGGCATGTTGAGTCACACGCCGCACTGCTTTTGCAGGATACAGATCCTTCTGTAACTCTGCAGGTGGCGAGATTTCTGAATGCGGTTATCTCACACTCAAAAACCACCAAAAACCAACAACAACATCAAAACTAATCGAACTGTTATGATGAGAGTGCATGTCGGAGTTCGTCTTCAGTTTTCCTTTTCTGTGATCTGTCCCTTGGAGCTCTCCTGGCCCCAAGCTGTCACTTGGCTCTGCTCAATGACCCACCCTTGCATCATGGTGTTCACCTCCTGTTGTCGGATATATCTGTTTTTATGTCCCTGTGTTTTTATGTTTGTACATATTTTATGGGCTAATAGCCGTAAATAAATAAATTGTAAATTGGTCTGAAGCAGGGAGCCAGCTGTAGACACATGTAAGCTCCTCATGTGATTCAGAACCCTGATCACGAAGGGTTCCAGATCAAGCGTGGGAGCCGATAGGACTATAGCAGGCTCTCTGCTTCAGACTTTCTTCCCATATGTCTGGGAACAGGACTAGCAAGTATGGCCCCTCTCTCTTCCAGATGTGCTTCTTAATTGCATGAGCAGAATGAATGAATTGAGAGAGAAGCAACACTTCAGTCTTAATGGGACTTGACTGAAGGTCAAATTGCATGTTGTACTTCAGAAAAGCCACAGCGGAGAAATGGTGCTTAGAGCAATTTGGACTGGGGAAATGGCAGGCAGGGGAAGTCTATGGCTACTTGCTATAATGACTATGCTTTGCTTCCACGACTTGAGGCTGTAATGTTTCTGAATACCAGTTGCTGGAAGTCACAGGAGGGGAGAGTGGTCTTGTGCTCAAATCCTGTTTGTGGGTTTCCTATATGGGCCATTGGCTTGATCCAGCAAGCTCTTCTTATGTCCATATGCTTGAACATCCCTGCTCCTTTCTTCCTATGTACTCTGACAGCCCTGCAAATAAAGGGCTTTCCACTGTAAAGTCACCCTATGAGAAACTAATAAACAAAAATAGAACAAAAAGTTTTTGAAAAAACAGGAAAAACTGGGTGGGTGCTGAAATAGAGACCGAGAAAAAAGAAGGCATCTATAATGTGTGCAGCATACATTTATTTATTTAAAAATGTCTCCCCACTTCTGCTTGGAGAAGTCAGCCGAGAGCTAATGTCTTATTCCCAAGGTGTCCCCTGGGATGAATTGGGAGGGTTAAAGCTGCTGGTGAAGTTTTAGAAGATGAAAGGGAAATACAAGAAGGGAGGCAAGGAAATGATCAAGAAAACCAAGATTGAAAATGAAAGGGAAATGTACGCAAGCGATGAAGATGAATAACAAATGCTTTTACAAAGGTAACGCGTAAGGAGCAAGGAGCTGATGAAAAAGATGGCAAGCCCTTTGGGAAAACAGTGATTGGGAAGGAAATTGATGACAGAAGGGTTGAACGGCTGCTGCAAAAGGGAACGGTTTCTTTACAGATGACTTCAAGCAGTTCAAGGGGGCAGGTCAAATTGGTGGAATTGAAAAATGAGGAAGAGGGTCCCAAAGTCTAGGGGCTTGGGTGGGCACCAGGGCTGTGGGGAACACTTTGTGATTTATTCATTTGTTTCAGAAATGTCTAAAATAATGGAGATCAAACAAGTTCCCAGAGTGGTTCCCATAGAATCAAAATACAACTAACCCCCCCCAAAAAAAATATAAAATAAAAATGGAGCCATAGGTGCTTCCTGAAAGGTGGGGCTTATCAGGAAGGCCATCTCTGGATACAGAAGAGAGCAGCAACAACATCTGCTCCTGTGTGGAGGTATTGCCATTTAGCTCCCTTATCAGCGTAAACACCACTGAGACACAGACAGAAGAAGCATCAGCAGCAGAGGTCTGGAGGATCTGTCCTGTCCTGTAAGTAAACCACCTCTTTTTTGTTGAGTCATGGATACTTCTCTCAGAGAGATGGAATAATAATAATAATTTATTACTTATAACCCACCCACCATCTTGCCGGGCCTCCCTAGCCACTCTGGGTGGCTTCCAACAGAATATTAAAAACCTTATCTGCAAGGCCATTGTTGATGGTGGCTCACCATAGAAGGGGTGACACCAAAGATTTACCCTTTGGAAGAATCACTCTGGGATGATACAAGGAACAGCATCGCCAGGAGCAGCCATTCCCTCAGACTGCCGAGCCATTGAAGCAAAGAAGAGCTATTCTATTGGCTCTTTTGAGAGGCCAGCTACCCTTGGCTCTTCCGCAACTCTCTCCCAGTTGGGGTACCTGAACTGCTTTCATCCCAGCTGGTCATTATAAGAACTGCAACTTTAAGAGCAGGTTCCTGAGTTTCCTTTTCCCCACTCTCTCCCTGTCCCATTTTCCTTTTGTGCCATACCTTTGAGATTTTACCTGATCTGCAGTCTTCTCTGGGAGCCTTTAACAAGTGTGGTAAAAATGCTTTAAATTTAAAAAACAACAACACTTATTTATGCGTTTTATACATATCTCCCATCCAGGAACCTTCCAGCCCCAAACCTGCTTAGCTTCCACAAAGTAGCTGTGACTTAGACCTTCCTGAGGCCTTGCCCTCATCTTCCTGAAGTATCAGCAATGCAGTGCCAGAGAAACCACTTTAACAACAAACATTAGGAGCACAAGAACTGTGCTTGCCTATAGTTCAGTTTCCTTGAAGACTGTGGAGTCTTTGGGATATAAACAGTTTCATTTACACATATATACAACCTGATCATAGTATGGAGGGGCTGACAGAATTAACACCACTTGCTTCCCAATTAGGTTCTCAGGGAGATGACCAAACCATAACTTTGGGTCCAGCACAGAGCAAGTCCAACCTTGGGTTTCCTGCTCCAGTATCAGCCAAAACTCTCATACAGCACCCAAGTCTATTGTTCTCCATCCTGGGATGATGCTGCATGCAGCCAGGTGAGGTGGCAATAGAGCTCACTCTTTAAGATGCTGATGGGTACTTGGCTGAGCAGCTAAGGCCATTACCTCAACAAAGAAGTTAGTTTACTGGTTTAGCAGGTTTCCCCTGATAGAGTCTAACCTTACAGATACAAGATCACTGGCCTGGAACGAACTCATGGGTATCATCTAGATGGAACCCCCAAACCTATAAACTTTTATCTCATTCTAATTTCCATAAACATCTCTGGACTTAGAGAAGGGAGACTTCCCTGCTTCCCTGAACCTCTCTATCTCCTGGCCACCTTTACTCGCATGTAAGGAGTTGCTGGTGCTGCCACTGCTCCATCCAAAAGCTTATGGCTCCAGGGTGAGGCAGGCAAGTGATGAGGCACTGGGCAGGCTGTGGCACTGAGGCTCACAGCCTGTCCTCTGCCCACCTATGAGTCCAAAGCCCCTTTTTTGAGAAACACTGCAACAATGGTAGGAATTGGTGAATACATGGAGCACAGAGCACATGTAGGTAACATACCATTTTAGAACTGTTTGGTCTTTATGGAGCTTCTTCATCATTGATGGAACCTTCTTGCAGCATCACTGAGTCAGCTGTGTGGACTAGCCCTTTGAGTGCCTCTTACGATGGACATTTTTACATTTAACAGCCCAAGCCACGCACTGAGCAAGTGTCAATCAGGATAACCTCTTTGTTTGATCAGCTGAGTGCTGGGGTCTTCAGCTAACTTTGCACTGTGAGAGAGCAGTTAGAAGATATCACGGAGAGAAAGAAAGAAAGAAAGAAAGAGAACCTGCATAATGGCAAATTGGATGCTGGATTTCAAGCAGCAGCAAAGAACTTATTACTGATGGATGTCTCACACTGTCAGAAAAGCAAACACTGAAGCATTTTAATTGAATCCTACAGAGACCAGAATGCCTTTGTTTCTCAGTTCACTGAAGACATCTTGCTCCAGAAGAGAGATTTCCCTTTCTGCATTCAAGTCATTATTAGGCTGACTTCTTCTCTCTAACTGTTACCAAGTGGCCTAGTTTCCTTGTTCAGATCAGCATCTGCCAGTTGGTGTAGTGATGATGACTGTTCCATACCAGGCCTGAATGCCTTCTGGCTTTGCTCTCCTTGTTTCATACTGTGTTGGCAATTTCTCCCATCTGTGCCCTCTCTCCACAATGAGCCTGTTGTCTACAGAGCACTAAAATGTTACACGTTTTAAGGAAATAAAAAAGACATAATATTTCCCCCCTGAAGGGCCTTTCCATTTCTGGTACAATTTTTGAACCATAAGCGATTGTGGCCTAGTTCTCACCGAGATGGTAAATCTGTGTCTGGAGGGGATCACTTCAGATCAAAGGGTGACACACATGGCAGACTACTCCTTTGTTCAAAAACAAAATCACCTCTCTACACAGAAAACGGTGAGGGAGAAAATTGGCTAGAACCTTTGTCCCTGATACCTAATTTTCTATGGGGATGTGTGACAAGCTTATTTATTTATTAATCTGGAGAAGCATTCCCTCATTGCAATCAGCAGTGCTACAGACCAGACAAAACTTACAATCTCATTGTGAAGAGTAAGTTTAAAAGCAAGTGATTAGATGCCCATCCCTACCACTTTAGTGTTCTTAAGAATATAAGAGCACAAGTCCGCTCACCTTCAGTTCAGTTCAGTTTGTTATGTCTTAGCAAACAGCCATTACACATCTTCATGGTGTGGTAGAATTGTGACCTAGTGACACCATCTCACATCACAATCTGGAAGGGCCCTGGAGCTTCCTGGCCGGTGGGGTCACTTAGATGCCTGCCTTGCTGGCTGGGGCTTTAAATCCAGGCCTGCCTGCAAACTGACCACTGGATAAGATTTATATATATATTTTTAAAAAACTAAAATTTACAGCATTTTATTGGAATGGGAAACAAAGGATGAGTTTGTGAAGGTGGCAACTATTCACTGGGTGTCAGATTTTGGATACAATATACAGTGGTACCTCGGGTTACAGACGCTTCAGGTTACAGACTCTGCTAACCCAGAAATAGTACCTTGGGTTAAGAACTTTGCTTCAGGATGAGAACAGAAATTACGCGGCGGCGGCATGGCAGCAGCAGGAGGCCCTATTAGCTATAACAGTTTCAGGTTAAGAACGGACCTCCAGAACAAATTAAGTTCTTAACCCGAGGTACCACTATAGAGCTTTCAGCATTGGAAAAACTGTGGAATAACACGCTAAGCTTTTTGGCATGTTATACAATCAGGGTAAACATTCAAAAAATGATGTACAGGTGGTATCTGACACTCAGCAAACTAGCCAAAATATACAAAAGAGGATCAAATTTATGCTGAAAGTATTCAGATAAAGAAGGCATGCTAATCCACATGTGGTGGCAATGCAAATTTGTGATAAAATTCTGGGAAATGATATACGAGGAATTAAAAAAGATGCTTAAGTGTACTTGCCCCCTAAGAAACCACAAGTGTTCCTGTTAGCAATCATAGGACAAGAAATACCAGGCAAAGTTAAAAACCTTTTTCTATACACAACAGCAGCCACAACAACATTGAACGCTAAAATGTGGAAAGAGAAGGCCATCCCGATAAAGGACCAATGGCTGCTTGAACTAATAGAATATATAGAACTAGCAAGCATGATGGCCAAGATAATAAATATAGATGGAATGATAGTAACAAGCAAGTGGGAACAATTTGGAGAGTATTTAAAATGATGTGATATTAAGATAAATCTACAAGCAGGGATTAATCTGTGAGCAGCAGCAAACAAAAGTAAGGGTCATTAACAGAAGAAGAAAAGAGTAGATAATAAATGGATATGTAGCAAACTTAAGAATGTGTAATAGGACATCGAGGACAGATAGGATGGGAATGTTAGGATATTTCCGTTCCACCTTAAAAAGGGGACAGGCTGTTGTGAGTCACAGCCTACGTATTTCCTGCTCACAGGAAGTTTATGTTTTGTATATGCTTTCGTTCTCTCTCTGTGCCTGAGACATCGAAGCAGGCAGTCATGTTTTTTTTTGTTTTGTTCTGACCAACGCTGAATAAAGTTGTAAATAATGCTCTCCTGAGTGCATCTTTCGTTGTGCGAACTCTGCTGAAAGAGCGTGCACAAACTCTGGAATGTGGCAAGCTATTTCTGAGGCTCGTGTCGCTAATTGACTGATACTACGTTTCTACGAGAGATCAATGGATCGTCCGGAGACGGCGTGGGGGCATGATGGCCTCTGTCTCCCTGGCAGTATCCCAACAGGGAAGTCCATATAAGACTTGATAGGATCTAAATATGAATGTATAAAGTACATTGGAAATGCATAAATACATACATACATAAATAAATAGAAAATTGACCACTGGTGGGCGAGCATAGAGGCAGGCACTTATCTGGGGGCAGGCCCAATGGAGCTTGAAGGCTTCCCTTGGGTCCACTCCCAGATAATGAAACCTGCCTGCCCCTGCCCCAGCACTTTGTTCTTTGGCAGATCTCCCTCCCTCCCTCCTTTTGTACTCTATGACCTGACCTTGCAGTGGACATAGTTGGCTGCTGTATTTGGGACCGGGCACGAATTTCTCCACCATGCCAATTGGTGGAGAAGGTGATTGCTATGAGGTTTTTCTCACCTCATAGCAATCATCACAACATTGGCTGTTTAGACATTGGGTAAGCCTTAGTCTTGGCTAGAGGGGAGGATACAGCTTCTGCCTGCCCCTCTGAATAAATGGTATCCTGCTAAAGGGAACCTGGCGGAGATGCTTCTGTCCAAATGCCCAGGTAGGGATTAGGGCCACAACACTCCTCAAGACATCAATCCTACAGGGGGACTCCTATCCGACGTATGTCATAGGAATGCCCCCACTCATGCTGTGGGGTTGACCCAGGGTATACTTCCTGCAGGCGGGCTGGAAGTCGATAGCTGTACCCAATGCCTATGCCAAACCTCTGACATCAGTAATCAATAAAGGCGTGACCTTATTTGAGCCCTAAACATTGTGTTATGTCTGGCACACAAGAAGAAACCTGCTTTCTGCCAGAGGCTGGTGCCTCCTTCCCCAAGCCTGGGAAGCTTCTGCCTGGTTTAGGGAGGGAGGCACGATATACATACAGTACACGCAATGTCAGGGTGTCATGACATCACATGTGCAACGTCCCCCTCCCCTCACATTGCCCTTGCAAGCTCATAACTCTGACCATAATTGCTCCCTAGGAAGAATTTCACCACATGCCATTATGATGGATCAGGTCAATGGCCTATCTAGTCCAGCATCTTGTTCTCATAGAGGGCAACCTGTGGTGTAGTGGTTAAGAGCTGCAGTCTTGTAATCTGGGGAACCGGGTTCGCTTCCCCGCTCCTCCACATGCAGCTGCTGGGTGACCTTGGGCTAGTCACACTTCTCTGAAGTCTCTCAGCCTCACTCACCTCACAGAGTGTTTGTTGTGGGATAGGAAGGGAAAGGAGAATGTTAGCCGCTTTGAGACTCCTTAAGGGGAGTGATAAAGCGGTATATCAAATCCAAACTCTTCTTCTTCTTCTGTTGGAAGCATGAAAGCAGGACCCAGGGGTACCAGCACTCTGCCCACTTGTGATTGCCAGCAACTCGGATATTCAGGGATTCAAAGTGATTGTTGTCTTAAGATGTTTTCATACAAATGTAAACATATTGCTATCTACTCCCTTGCTTTAGAAATAGGATTATGAACATGAGGGGAAATGGTCCAGATAATACCTTCAACTTTTTTTTTTACCAGTGACCATGCCAATTAAATCCCCACATTTTACCCTGAATTTAATGAGTTAATCATCTGAATTGTAGCAATTAATCAATTAAGGATTTCAGTCGTGGTGTTGTATGACCACATTAATTTTCTTGCGCAGAATGCCTTTAGATCTCCCATCAGAAGTTGTGCTCAAAAAGGCAGTCATTATAATTACTTTTGTATCTTGCCAATATTTACTCTGCAATTCTTAAGGGCATTCTGCTAATTCCCAGAGTCTCCTGGACAAACTGAAGGAAGACAGAAAAAAGAGAGCTGGGAAGAAAGTACAGCTGATAGCATGATGCCACTTTTTCATTTTAAGTTAATTATTAGAATTAATGAGCACATGAAAATAATTAAGATTTTCCAGTTTTGCTGACTGCTCTGTGTGTCATGAGGGATTTGGGTGGCCTCGGCAATGGAAACTGCCAATTATAACTTTATTTATTTTCACAAGTTATGGATCGGCTTTTCCCATTATTGCAAGTGTGCCTGCCCTGTGCGGCCTGATCCGGTCCGTGTTTACTCAGAAGGATCAATGGGGCCAAGGAACCTGATAGAAGTCCTCCCGACCCTGATAATACTAGAACCAGAGTTTATCCAATGAATTTGAATGCTGGGAGATTCAGAACAGGCAAAACAAAGTTATTCTTGACATAGTGCGTCATTAAACTATGTCATTTGCTACCACCGAAAGCAGTGAAAGCCTGCAACTTAGATTATACAAATTAAAGAAGGATAAGGCTATGAATGGCTACTATCTTTCCCCTCCAGTACCAGAAGCTGTCTAATTTTGAATTTAGTGCCAGAGATCATAAGCAGGGGAGTGCTATTGTATCCTATTTGCATCTTGTTGGTCACTATGAGGATAGACTGTCGGTCTAGATCAGGGTTCCCCAGTCTTGGGTCTCCAGCTGTTTTTGGACTACAACTCCCACCATCTCTAGCTAACAGGACCACTGGTCAGGGGTGATGGGAATTGTAGTCCAAAAAAACAGCTGGAGACCCAAGTTTGGGAAACCCTGGTCTTGATGGACTTTTGGTATGATCCAGCAGGGCTCTGCTTACGTTATTGTCTGATGGAAAACATTACCCTGCTCTCTCCAGAATGCCCACAAACATGGCTTGAAGGCAATAATTCCATGGTGGCTCCCCAGCAGCTAATATAAGTACTGAACACTTCTTATATTACATTGGGTAAATTCAATTTGCAAAATTGCATTCAGTAGTGCATCCTATATAAAGCTCAACCCTACATAATTTTATTCACAACTAAAGCCCACGGAGGTTTCTTTTTCCTATGCAGCAGGATTGAGGGATGGTAGCTGGTAGCTCTCCAGCAAACCGGTATTGCAGATATTAATATTGTGTGGCATGAAGCAATAGGAAGCATAAAAATGGAGTTCTCTTATAGTAAAAATTGTCCAGACCCATAAATATGAATCGGAAGCTTTACTAACCAGAACTTTCTTCGTTACAGGTACAAAAACAAATAATGATACACCCAAATGGTTCCATAAACATATGCTTGTCAAAGCATAGGTTCATCAACTTCTTAGTAATGTTAGATTACTCCAAGCAGACCTGAAATCAAAGGTCTTTCCCTCCCTACAGCCTCCATTAGCCTGGAGCTGTTTTCTCTCCTGGAGAGACTCGTTTGCACACCTTTCTCCTACCGTAGCTGGGAACAACAACAAAAATAACCCCAAATGAAACTCCCTTCAAAATAGCAATTTACAGTTAAAATACCTTACTCACATGATCTAAAGTTAAACACCACGTGAAAAAGCAGAGAACATCAACAGCTAATCACCAAAACATTTAGAAGCTCAGAGAGCCCACCTTTGTTTTAGTATACCCAATGGAATTTTCCAGTGTTAAACCCCTAGCGATACACATACATGTATTTTCCATTTCCATGTCAGTTAAATCATTATAATTAGCAACTGGCACACAAGCTACTACCATTGTCTGGATGTGTATTCAATCTACACCTATGGCCCTCATTCTGTAGAACCGGGTGATGATGTAAAATGTAAAATGAGTGGTTCTTCTTATGTTATTAAATGTAGCTATAGTCTGCCACACTTCGTTGTATAAAACCTTTGCCTGATGGGAATCAACATCTTGACCATGGTTCCCACAAGCCAGATGCTGGCCTTGTGGGGTGCTTACCTACAGGTAGCAAGAAAGGCAACAGAAAGGTCCCACATTTCTGGATTTTGAGTGGTGCAAGGAGATGGCATTCAACATTATTTCACAGGAAATCTAGACCTTTTCTTTGATTGCTATTGGCAACTATTCAAAGTCTCTTAAAAAATCACACAGTGCTTTGAAAAGTTGCCTGTGCTTGATTGCAAAGGAAATAAATGTCCACACCTTCTGCTGATGTCTAACATCACATCTACTCTTGGCAAAAAATACAAAAAACCCACCATGTATTATTCTAGCCCACATTATTGGCCTCCTTTTTTATTTTTATCAAGAGCCTTTTTTGCCTACAGTAATCTTCTGCTCTGAAACACAAGATGACAGAGTGGCTAGCAAGACCACTGTGATGTATAATAAATAAAGACTTAAATGATCAGCCTCAGAAGCCCGACAGAGTCAGCTGATGAAATGCATTAATAGAGAGAGCGAATGTGAAACTGCTACGATCCATAAATACCTGCTCCTCTGATCAGAAGGCATAGACTTCATATGGGAGCTTCTGCAGCAAGAGCCATGCAAGCTGATATCTCCAATAAAGGGAAATATTCAATTTTTTCTCAAGACACTGGACAATTGCAAACCGTCTATGAAAGGAATTTTTTGAAATGAATTGCCCCAATTTGTTTCCTTTTACAGAATTTAAAAATAAAAACCAGCTTCTGTTTAGTGGTTGGTTGCAGTGACTATGAAATGGCCTATAACATTCCTGTTTGTTCTCTTCATTTTCTTTCGTTTGATTTCATCAAGCTCCCAAACAAGGGCAAAACTGTGGGAGACAGAGCTGAGGAACCTGTAGCCCTCCAGATGTTGTTGGACTTTAACTCCCATCAGCTTCTGCCAGCAAAATGGTCAGCAATGAAGGGCAATGGAGTCCTACAGCATCAGGGGGAGCACAGGTTCTCCACGATTAGCTTTATGATACTGACAATTTAATTTTTTTTACTCCGTTCCTAATAATCTCCAGAATGGAATTTGCATTTTTCACATTAGAATCATAGAATTCTGGAGTTGGAAGGTCCACCTCCTGCAATGCAGAAATCTTAGCCAACATTGAGACGATGTTTTGATGGGAAAAAGGTTCCGGCATTTGGCCTCCACAATGTCTAATTTCAGCTCAAGAGGACCTCATCACATGAGTGCTTTCATATGGCTCGTCAGCTCTCAGCTGACTATATACACACCATAGGTAAAGGTAAAGGGACCCCTGACCATTAGGTCCAGTCATGGCCAACTCTGGGGTTGTGGCGCTCATCTCACTTTATTGGCCAAGGGAGCTGGCATACAGCTTCCAGGTCATGTGGCCAGCAAGACTAAGCCGCTTCTGGCGAACCAGAGCAGCACATGGAAACGCCGTTTACCTTCCCGCCGGAGCGGTACCTATTTATCTACTTGCACTTTGAGGTGCTTTTGAACTGCTAGGTTGGCAGGAGCAGGGACCGAGCAACGGGAGCTCACCCCATTTCGGGGATTCGAACCGCCGACCTTCTGATCAGCAAGTCCTAGGCTCTGTGGTTTAACCCACAGCGCCACCCGCGTCCCTTACCTATAACCAAGCTAACACTTCCATTTGTCTGTGGACTTTCTGTGTGGTGGCCCAGGAGCTTCAGCAGCAATACCCAGCACATACATCTGGGGACATTTTCAGCTGACTTTAATAAGACTATTTTGCCAACGATGGCTTTGGGGTGATATTTGTGGTTGATGTCCAAGTGTGTTTGCAGCAGGCCTTAGGTATAAAATGTTGGAATCTGTGTAACTGCTGAAGGGAATACACTGGGAAAGAAAAGGAGTCATGTGATTGTGTCACATGTTCTGAAGGAAACAAACAGCCCTGTTTGGGGGGGGGATGGCTATAGCTTAGTCTTAAAGTAATTGCTTTGCATGCAGAATGGTCCAGCCCCCAGAATCTCCATGTAGGGCTGGCAAAGACTCATTGCCTGGATAGCTGTTGCCAGTCAGTGTATACAGTATTGGGCTAGATGGACCAATGGTCTGACTCAGTGTAAGGCAACGTCTTGTGTGCTTTTCCTATTTTTATACTCACACACATTAGGTATGTGTCCCCTCAGTAGTATCCTCAGGAGAGTGGTGATGAGAGCACTTACGTATAATTTTGTGGGAGGTTGGGTTTTTTTCTTTCTTCATGTGGACATTTTACATTAATAACATTTCCTCACTTTTAATTATGTCAGCTAACCACACAAAGGAATTTCCATTATTTCAAAATACTTAACACTTTTTTATTATTATCAGCTGTCTTAATACAAAACGCTCTTTAAAAGTTGTTAGGAAATGTGTTGGTGAAAGCTGTTCGGCTGGGAGACCGAGTGGAACAAAGCGTCATATTGCTTTTATAAAATGATAATGCACTGGCTTCCTTTTCTCCATTAATTCTATGAAGTGTGTTCATTGCATGAAAAGAAAAGGACAATTCAGCCAGCTTCTTTGCAGTTCCTTTTGAAGTGGTGCTTTACCTTTGCACAAGTGGAGTGGAAGGTCCCCACACATAAACAATGACAAATCTGCCCAGATTTCTCATTCAAACAGGAATAGAAGGGGGACCAGGAAGATTTTATTGTATATGTTGGATAGGTAAAGGTAAAGGGACCCCTGACCATTAGGTCCAGTCGTGACCAACTCTGGGGTTGCGGTGCTCATCTCGCTTTATTGGCCAAGGGAGCTGGCGTTTGTCCGCAGACAGCTTCTGGGTCATGTGGCCAGCATGACTAAGCTGCTTCTGGAGAAAAAGAGCAGCGCACGGAAACGCCGTTTACCTTCCCGCCGGAGCGGTACCTATTTATCTACTTGCACTTTGGCATGCTTTCGAACTGCTAGGTTGGCAGGAGCTGCGACCAAGCAACGGGAGCTCACCCCGTTGCGGGGATTTGAATCACCAACCTTCTGATCAGCAAGTGCTAGGCTCTGTGGCTTAACCCACAGTGCCACCCGCGTCCCGTTGGATAGGTAGATCAAGAAAATGCTACAATGGAACAGGTTCATCACTCATCCTTAGTAATGATACCCTGATCTGACACCCCACCCGTCATTTTGAACAAAACATGTGAAATCTTACCATGACTTGTCCTCTAGCTTGTCCCTAGGAGTTTGGAAAAGTTCTAGATGATAATTTAAAGCAGCCTTCTCCAACCCGGAGCCCTCCAGGTGTTGTTATGCCAGTTAGGGCCAAGTTCAACTATACCTGGAGGGTACCAGGCTGAGGAAGACTGTTTCAAAACATTGCACTGCTTTTATTTTCTACTGGAATAAATCATTCTTTTGCCCTGAAATATCAGCAAGCAGTTAAATAAGACAAATCCATTTGTATGTTTGTTTTTCATTAGGAGGTTAAGAAAATGCATTTTGGGTATTCTAGTAGGAGGCTCAAACTCTATCAAGATTGACATGCACCATTAACATTGACACTCAAGTCTATGACTCTTGCTGTTACTGGATCAGAACAGGCCATTAGCCCTCTTAATCAATCCACCTCTTTTTTTCCCTCCTGAAGAACTCTCAACTTCAGCCTGGATACAGTCGTTTGTATAGCACAGAGAGAAACTGAAAAACTGGTCTAACAGTCATTTCGTCTTCCCAGGGAACCTTTCAAATTCTAGGTCTGTAAATGGACACTACAGTTCTCTAACAGAGAGGTCATAGCACCCTTATCTAATTCCATGTGCCATGGTTCTTAAGGAAGGTTGTGGTGGTTCTGAATTGCTATAAAACCAATAGAAGTTAATGAGGTAGATAATGTCCATGGTTTCAGTCATGCTTTAATGATGGTCTTGGCAGCCACAACTTCTTCTATTAAATGGAATTAAAACAATGGTTAAGTGATGATGTTTAAACTAGTCTGTACTGGTTTAAAATCTACTCAGTAATGGCCAGAATTTCAGCACTGGGAGGCAGGGGCTGTATCTTGTCCAAGGGGTCTTTCCCAGGTAATGTTGGTACATGCACACCGATGGCATTTCAAGCAGACAGTTTAGTACAGGGGTCAGCAAACTTTTTCAGCAGGGGGCCAGTCCACTGTCCCTCAGACGTTGTGGGGTGCCAGACTATATTTTGAAGGAATAAAAATGAATGAATTCCTATGCCCCACAAATAACCCAGCGATGCATTTTAAATAAAAGCACACATTCTACTCATGTAAAAACACGCTGATTCTCGGACTGCCCACGGGCCGGATTTAGAAGGCGATTGGGCCAGATCCGGCCCCCAGGCCTTAGAAGAAGAAGAAGAAGAAGAAGAAGAAGAAGAAGAAGAAGAAGAGTTTGGATTTGATATCCCGCCTTTCACTCCCCTTCAGGAGTCTCAAAGCGGCTAACATTCTCCTTTCCCTTCCTCCCCCACAACAAACACTCTGTGAGGTGAGTGGGGCTGAGAGACTTCAAAGAAGTGTGACTGGCTCAAGGTCACCCAGCAGCTGCATGTGGAGGAGCGGAGACACGAACCCGGTTCCCCAGATTACGAGACTACCGCTCTTAACCACTACACCACACTGGCTTAGTTTGCCTACCCATGGTTTAGTAGATTGATAAACAGAAATTGTAGGTTTCAGCACCAGCTTGGAAATTCAACCACCTTCCCAAAATACACACATTTGGCAAGAATAGGTTTTAAATCTGGATGGGGAAGAACAATCATGTAACTTGTTTTCAAGAAAAAAATAAGGGAAATGGACTGAATCGGGGAAAATATACACCAGATAAAAGATTGCATGGATGGGCAGTCTGTTCATGGAGTCATGGTCATAGTCAGTTTATTTATATGCTGTGTTTTACACAGATGCATAATCAAAGAGATTTGCAAAAAAGCCCAGCATTAATATATTTATAGACCACATTTGCATAAAAATAAGGCAAGGCAGAATTCAACATACAAAATTACAATGATGTCAATAAAACAGCAACAGAAACTGGTTGGGGAAAACTAAAAGATGTTTCAAAAGCCTGTCTGAATAACACAGTTTTTGTTAAATGCAATATTTTTGCCCTTGGGAGGTATCAGAACTACTGCTCCAAGATCTGACCTTGGGGAGGGAGGTCTAATGTTGGATGCTCCTCCCAGTCAGTGCAGAAACTTCAATGGCTTTGCCCAACTTCTGTGGGATTTCTGATGTTGGTAGGGGTCAAGAAGTGTACCAGAGTGGATCAAGGGTGTGCTGAGGTAGGAGTCTTGGGTCTGAAGAGCACAAACTCATCCCCTAGCTCGGGAGGTAATTCCAGCTGGTGTGGTTTGCTTTCCAATCAAGAAAAAAGAGAGAAAGAAAAGGAAAGAGGAGTTCAAGAGCATTGTTTTGCCTTTATTTCCACTCTACCTGCTGCAACGCCCAGCAGGGAAACAGATGAGGTAGTTCATGATCATGCTCAGAGCATCCCTCAGATGAATGTAGGGACATTTTCATCCGAGGAATGCTGGAGGGTATGCTGCCCCTTCAGCACCTGTGTTTCTGCCTCCCCCTGGAATTCTCCCTCCTCCAACTGATTCTCATTGACCCCCTTTTTTGCACCCTTAGCCTACATGCAGAGCATTCCTACCAGAGGAAGGCTGAGTGCCATCATCACTACGCCGACAGGACCCAGCACACATGCCCTCCACAGTCCTGAGAAGACCCCTTAAACCCAACTTTATTTTATTCTTTGGTAGATTTACAAAAAGAAAAACCACACACCAATAAATACATAAATTTTAGAATGAAGCAAGATTAGACATGGACGCACAAAGCATTTTTGTGGATCATCACTCCTTGAGCTCTGCTCGGCTCCCACTTTCTTCCCATCCAGAGCGGCCCTGCCCTGTGCCTGCCCCTCAGAGCCAGTGTGTCACGTGTGGCTAGGCCTTTTCTCCTCACTGCTATGAGCTGCCCAAGGGAAGAGGCCGGCAGTGGTGGCCACGGAGAGGAAATGGGATGCTCCCTCACTGCTGTTGCCCCCATTGTTGTCACCATTTGGGAGAAGCGTCAGTTCCTTGTCCTCCCTGAGATTCGCAGCAGCGAAGCTGGCAGAGAAAATTGTAACCTTCTGGGATCAAATCAGAAGCTGGGATGGCCTTCATAGTTCCAGGGCTGTCCCTGGAAAATAGGTACACTTGGAGGGTATGTCAGAGTTCAAGGCCAAATTCTGGCCAGGCAAGAACATTAGTGGTGAAGCAGGGCCACTGAGAGGTGTGGCCTAAAAAGAGAATTTGGTTCCTGGGTCTCAGGTTCCCTACCCTGAGAGTCCTCAGCTTAGACTATTGTGCTCTCTTTACAAAGATGATTGAGATGCAAACTACATAACAACAACGACAACAAATGCAGCGAAATGACAAATAATTCCTGCTGAAAAGTGATATGAATGTGATTTAGGGATATGTCTTCACCTCCCATTGCTTAACTCACTGGGTAAAGATTTACCGATTCAAGACCAACTTGAAGTTGCAATTCAATCCACCATCGCTATTGATTGAACCTAAAGTTCCTTCTCACAAATAGGAGCATGTCTTTCGTTCCCAACAATTTACAACACTTTATGATCTATTTCATTGCATCGTAAATGTCGTAATGACCGAATGTTCCATGAAGCGTCATAAAATGGCATGAATTAAAGCGTGAGTTCTCTCGGTCTTTGACTGACAAACTGGCTTCAGCTCAAGTAGCGGCAATGCAATGCCTGCCAACTGCTCAGTGTTTCAGGAGCTGTGAGGAAACGCATGCCATTCTCCCCTCTGCTCCAAATAACTCATAGCTCTTGCTTGGGAATGGATGCTTGGAAACTGATGCTTGCCCAGCCTTTACTGTACGACTCATAAACGTACATTTTCATGCACAGGCTGCCGATACCCCGAGCTTTTTGAACACATCGCCTGTTCTAACTAAGAATTAAAGTGCTTTTGTGACACACAGCAATGCTTTACTGCTGGGACTTTTCACATATAAATTATAATAATCCATATCATTGCAGGAGAGTTAGAACTTGATGTAGTTTCACTGTAATGTGGTTAAATGAATCCCATAATGAGCGTAAGGTTCTGGTAGACATTTTTTTTGTTTCATGATCTGGAAGTCAAACAGACCTCTTCCGAAGAAGGAAAAGAATGCTGGAGAAATGGGAATATGGCATGAGTGCAAACATTTGTCATATCAACTCTGTTCAGCCAACCAAATCTGTTGTCAGTTAATGCATGTTGATTGGAGGGGTGTTAGCAGTGTTGTATTTGCTGCCCCAACTACTGAGTAGGGATGCTTGAGGAATTTGATCTTTGCAAATATCACTATGAACTGGTCTGATGCACATCTCCCTCTCAGGAACTGCTGGCTCTCTGTGTATGGTGCAAACTGCTGCCCATGACCTTATACCCCTCGACTAATCTGCAGATCAGAACATAGGGCACCATTCCAACCCCTGATCCACCAAGCTGAGAGGGGTATCCCTCTGTCCAGCCCAGAATAGCTCAGTCAGCCTCCACACATAGAATGACATTAACATCACTCTGTCAATGTGAAGAGCTTTGTTCCATCCATAGGTTTCCCACTGTCAACAGCCTGTGGAAATCCCTGGATACCAGGCATATCTCAAGAAAATTTGCCTTCCCCAAGAGGCATGAGCAATAGGGCTATGCGCACAGTTGTGGTTCCATTGGTCCATCACACTTTGCTGCTACCCGGCCATGACTTGCTCTTCTGAACAAGTTTATAGTCCTCCCACGCTGCATAGAGCCCCTTGCATGAACTGCTGTGAACATGCCTCACATGAATTTGATTATGCCTGTGTAAGCAGGCTCTGCTCTTCAGTGCGCTACTTTCCATGCTCAGTGGAAGAAAAGTATGAAATGGTTCTCTTTGTGGTTCAAAGAATTGCATCTCATGCAGTGCATCTCTGCCCCACTTGTCTTTAATGTATGTGCACAGTGCACAGAGAAGCGCAACACTGGTATTTTAACCACCTCTTGCTGCTCTGATACCCATTAGTTTGAGGCCCTGGTACTTGGAGGCTTTGAGAGCGCAGTGCCTGACCCTGCTCTCTGCTGCTTCTGCTGCTGCACAGCAGGGCTTTGAGGCAAATTTAAGATGACTCGGTTGGGAGCTTTTGCTGTCATCCAGGGCATAGTTCTGTGGTATACACTTGTCCACCCAAATCAATATCATGAACTGCCAAATAATATAGAAAACTATTATACAGGATTCTGTATTCTAAAGATATGAAATGGCAGTTCATGATATTGATTTGGGTGGACATGTGTATACCACTTCATTTTGGAGTCCATCCTTCCCTCTGTTTTTCTATTTTCAGGCTAGGGCATGCAGGTCCACAGAATCTGAGTTCCAGAGCAGTAAAATGAAGTTGGGCTCTCAAAGCTATTGGTAAAACCTATTTGGTGTTTCGCACCTTTCTGACTAGTTGCAGGACCTTAGCCTGACCTAGCAGAGTACATGCAGAATCCACGGAAGCAATTGGCAACTTGGCTGCAGACAGGATAGACGAAGCAGGAACCAGGAACTTGTGGTTAGGTGTTTTTTATATACAGTGGACTATTTACAGGAACAGAACACGGATCTTATGCTAGCTTTCTCTGACACGACTAACAACTCCTACACTGACACAGAACTCTGAACTTCATGAACTAACAGTTAGTAGGTCATTAATTATCACTCCCTTGAGAGAGCTTGACCAATCAGGGAGCGGTCTCCATGGCTCTGTTATCACCAGGGAGACTTACTCCTTCAGATTGCCTTCTGGCTGTCTGCCAAACCTTAATTAACTCTGTGTGAGTAGCTGCACATACACAGATTCCCAACAAAAGCTACCTTGTTTGATATCCTCTAATAGTTTGGCCATCATGTTTTTTAGAAACCTCTCATGGCATTCTGACCACATCCATTTTCTCACTTCCCTTACTCATAAGCAGGCCTCTTACTATCAAGGGAAGAAGTGGCTGTGAGCTATCTGCACAGCAAGCCTTCCCCTTCCCCTGTGACTCCTTGTCCCTTGGCATGGATCCTTTCCCAGCATTTGGAAGCAGCTCTGCAACTGTGAACTTCCACAACTTGTATTCACAAAGCACTGATTCTAGTTGGGACAGCAGCCTGTTAACTGTGGCAACTTTTTTTTTTAAAAAAATAAAAGCAACAACATTTTGCTCAGCTGCTATTTAAACAGCAGATAAAAATTATGCTTTCTTCTAAAGTTAAAATCCACCATGCTTCACCACTCAACAAAGCACATTTGTTCCATGCCTAGTTCCATTTCCTTGGGCACATCTTTTCATCTTCAAGGGATAATGCCATTTCTGATGTCACAGTTCCAACATGATGGAAGGATGAAAAGGAATGGAGATTTGGGCATGTGTGTCTTTGTGCAGCCCTGCTCCTGGGAAGTGTGTTCAGAACACAATTGCTGCTGTTTCCCCCTCAGTGCAGAGAAAATTGGGCATGGAGTGCATTTACTCTAGTTTCTGAATACTGCACCTGGAAAAAGAAACAGTGATTGTGTGGTGTGAGAAGGAGTGTCACTATGGGAATGTTAGCATGTTTGGTGGGGCCAGCTCTACTGTTTGGCAGAGTGAGGTGGTGATATGTTGGAAGACCAAGCTGTGAGCATCACGCACAACATACTCTGCTTCTCCCAAGCTAGCCTGCTGCCATCAGATGTGGTAGAGGACACTGTCCTGTTGTCAGCATTGAACTAAGATTCCGTTTCCTGCCCAGCTGGCTTCTGTCGTAGAATTAGGAGCAGGCACCATATTGTGATGAATCACCTAGGCAGCAACATTCATTGGCCTGGCTCTGCTGCCTGCTCAGCAATGGCAGCTCATTTGTCAGTCCCATCAAAATCAAGATCTTCATTGGGTTGACCCCAGGAAAAGGGATATGGCAACCCCTAGGCTATTGATCTCCTTGCTTAGGGAGGCCTTCTTTTCCCTTCTCTGATGGCCTTCTGTCATGTAAAGACCAGGGTTGTACTAAAGTGACACAAACCTATACTCAGACATTTCACCCACCTTGAAATTGGCTATTTTGTGTTCATATTTTAGTGGTAAGGGAAAATTCTTTTGAGGTGGAGGAGAATAGGAGCAGTCACCATTTTGTTTTCCTGAGAAAGCTTTGTTTTAAGCTCTCTGAAGGCATCCCATCACTGGGCAAAGACCTACTTTTTGGAAAGGATTTTTGTTCTATAGGTATTTAATCTTGTTCAATAGTTATTTTAATCTGTATTTTGACTGACTTTCCTGATATTTTTGGCACGAAAGCTTCTCTCCACCTTTTCAAGTTTCTCATCTCTCGCTACACTTTTGTTCTTATGCTGTTTGTTATTGAACTGTTATCTGCTGTGTTTTCTTTTACTATTGTTGTCAACAATGTCAGCATCAAGTTTTGGGGAGGCCCTTGGGCGAGATGCTTTTGGTGCCCCCCCTCCCCGTGGGGACAGAAAATAATTTTGTGGTAACCAACATGGTGCCCGCTTGGTGTTGGGCACTTCAATTCTCATCATCCCTGATCATTGGCTGTATTGGCTGGGGCTGATGGGACTTGTAGGATAAAATATCTGGATGGCACCCAGTTGGCTGCCCATGACCTAATGGGTGCACATAAGATTGGCGTAAGCTGAAGTTCACATAAATTAGGAGTGGATTATGTATGGTTCATGTGCAATTTGCATGCCATTATATACAGTTTGAATGCTGATAGTGGTGTTTGATTAGATTTTGGTGGTGAATCCTGGTGGAAAACATCCTAAAATATTGCTAGGGCAGTTCACAAACTAAGGAAGGTTAGACAAAGTGGTGATTAAGCAGTTAAACAAAATAATTCCAGCTAAATACATTTTCATATTACAGAAATATTGCCTACCGTAAATCAGTGTGAATAAAATGTGTGTGTGTGCTTGCTTGCGGGGGGGGGGGGCTATGTATGCTACCTTGAGCACCTTGAATAAAAAGTAGCATGTCAGTATTATTTACTTATAGTTTGCCTTTACTCTAAGGAACTAAAGTTGGCATACATACAGTAGCTGGTCTCTATGACGTGGGCTAAACTTTGAATGGAATGTGCAGTCCTGCATGTACCTGAGAGTAATACCCATTGACTTCTGAGTAGACTTGAATAGGATTGTTTTGTTAGTTACTATATGGTTCAGAATATTCCATGTTTGCTTGGGAGGTTTGATAGAGCTTCTTCTGGTCAACATTTTTGCAGGTTACATTCATTTCAGCTTGTCAAATTTCCCCTGCTCTATATGTAACTTGAAACATATTGGTAGCATCTGCCATTTCCCAAAATGTCAGACTCAACATTCTCACGTTACAGCCAAATCACAAGCATTTATGAGGAAATTACATGGAAATCAAATCTGAGACACGCGCGGCAGACTGTACAATATGAGCCCCAAAGTGTAACATTGCTACTAATGGGGTCCATTATGAAGTGTTTATTGTTAAATCTGGGGCATGAAATAAGATATTATGGTCTCCCCACATTCTTCATTCCTTTCCCAGTAGGTCAGAAGTTCCATTTACTGTGCTGTTGTGGTGCAAGGATTAAGTGAGGCCTGCTGTGAGGTGTCAGTTGGCCTAGTTATGTAGTTGATATAAATATGGATTATTACTTTTTTGCTTATTAAATTACAGTTTGTGCATGAGATTTGTTGCTAGGACAGAGGACGACTGTAATACGTTTTCATAAGTAAGTAATGATGTCAGCATGAAAGGCAACGTGGAAATACCCGTGGTGCCTTATTCTCCATTTTTATCTGAACATCCTGAGATTGGGGCCTCAGGGAAGGTGAATCCTGTTGAGAGGTTGGGTCCTGGCAGCTGCCTGAAGATGCTGGGAGCTGAAGGGGGCACTGGACAACATGGAAGCAATGTATCCGTGAATTTTGGGATGACCATTAAAAAAGAGCAAAGTGAGCCAGAAAACAATTCTCAGCTTTTGGCACAATGCTTTAGCCTCATACCTTGATGAAACAGCTGAAGTTCACGTAGCTGATCTCAGTACATCTTCTGTTCACCTTTGCCTCAGTGTTATATAATAATATAATAATAATTCTTTATTTATACCACGCCCATCTGGCTGAGTTTCCCCAGCCACTCTGGGCGGCTCCCAATCGAGTGTTAAAAACAATACAGCATTAAATATTAAAAACTTCTCTAAACAGGGCTGCCTTCAGATGTCTTTTAAAAATAGCATAGCCGATTATTTCCTTGACATCTGATGGGAGGGTGTTCCACAGGGCGGGAGCCACTACTGAGAAGGCCCTCTGTCTGGTTCCCTGTAACCTCACTTCTTGCAATGAGGGAACCGCCAGAAGGCCCTCGGCGCTGGACGATAGGGGTGGAGATGCTCCTTCAGGTATACAGGCCATTTAGGGCTTTAAAGGTCAGCACCAACACTTTGAATTGTGCTCGGAAACATACTGGGAGCCAATGCAGATCTCTCAGGACCAGCGGCCACTCCCATCTAGTGCTTTGTAAAATCTTGTTGCTTTATAACATGAAGGATACATGAGGTCGTCACGTGGCTGAAGCTAAGTAGGCCTGTGACCGCTTGGTCTGTCTGGATGACCTTCTACATTCATGTCCTGCCTGGCTGGCCACAGTGAGAGCCTAGAAGGGCCACTAGCTTGATCCGACAGGCTCTTCTTATGATCTTATGGGTTCCATGATAGAAAAAAGGTAAGAAATCAATGTAAGGAAATAAAAATAAGGAAACCAAAACCAGCATCACCAAAAAAAGGAAGAAGGACTGAGCTCTTTACTGTATTGCTTTTTGGGTTACTATTTGAAGAGAGAACTATTTCTTTCACTCGCTTCAATACCAGCTCCTTTGGTGCCACTGTTGCAAAAGAATCTATATTTTTCATTTATTGACATTAGTGCTTTGGGTGCTATGATGTCTGCTCAAGAAATGCTGTTATGTATTTTTGGGGGAAACTTTCCGTTGTGAAACTTTCTGTAAGTTATTGGCCATACTTTCAGAGACTCAGCAGGCAGTCTACAGGATTATTCCCAGCACAGCTGGTGCATTCTTGGTTATGTATTTTTAATTGTACTTGTTTGTCTCACCAAGTTAAAAAACAATCACACCTATTCTCCTTTCAAGTGGGACAATGCATGAAACAGGAGCTGACAGTTCAAAATTAGGTTTCTTTCCATTAGCATTGCTTTAATCAGAAATACCAGCTAATATTAGGATCAAAGGTATTGTTTCTCCAGCACTTGAAAGGATAAAGTTCTCCTTCAGGATCCTAGATATTCAGCCCCACCTTTTAAAACTGTGAGTATTTGTAAACTTGATGAAGAACAAACCTAGGTCTGGGAATATGAGTTACTGTTGAAGAGCTGCAAAATAGTGAAGCTGCTTAAATAGGGATGGGCAGATTTCCGGGCTACGGTTTGTATCCAACACAGCTGTCCCATGCATGCATTATTATTTTTTTGCAGTAGAATTCATCCTCCTTCTTTTATCCCCATACTCCCAAATGTTCTTCCAGAAGGTTGAGAGAAATCTCAGAACAGATCGGGGGTGGGAGTACGGGGTGGAGTTAGGGATGGGAAATTCCATTCCATAAGTGTAAGTCCTTGTGCAAGCAGCACAACTTTGTTGGATAGCACCAGTAGTTCCGGGTAAAACTGGAGAAAAATTTTCAGCTGAACTGCTGTCAACCAATCTAAAGGGGGAGAGACAAAAAGAATCCCCTTTCAAATTGGGATGGGTGGAAGAAGCCTCTGAGAATGTTAGGACACGGTGTTGGCTAAGTATTTTGCAGATGACATTTAGGTGGCCATGTGCCTTACTTTATAGAGGACAGTTCTCTGTTTGGAAGGGCTGTCAGTTTTCAATTCGAAGTTTTCTTCTGTCTGAGGGTTCTCAGTGCAACTCTGGTTTAAATAGAAGGAACCATGACAATGGAGTTTAGGAATCTTGAAGTTGCCTGTCAACAGTTAGCAGCACCTGGTCAGCAGACTGAGCAGGGACACAAGACCTTGTATTGTATTTATATTTAAAGTATCGTAATTACCTCTAAATTTGAATCTATACATTTAAAATTACCTTAGGCAAATGTTATGCAAATTGGTGTCACCTTTTATGCAAAATGTTATGCAAATTGGTGTCACCTTTTGACCTCTCCTCTGTTTTTGGTGTTGCAAATCATTTTTGGGGGGAGTACATAGCTGGTTACCCTAGATTAGGTCAAGGGAAGTTTGGGGAAGAGTATGGATTCAGTGTAAGATTACTCTTGTCATCCTGGACTTTCCTAGACAATACACAGTGCAGCAAAAACTAGAGAACAAAACGAGAAGCAATTTCATCACACAACACTGCCTGCCTGGTTGTTTGTTTAAGAACATCTCTAAACCACTTAATATTTAAATATCTCTAAGTGGTAGACAAAAATCATAAAACAATAAAATGATATCCTAAGGACCAGTGATAAAAAAAACAGGAAGAGAATATTATAAAAACAGTAATTTGGCAATAACAGCATCCAATCATACGGGTCAGGGAAAGCCAGGGCAAAAAGATATGTCTTTATAAGACCTCTGAAGCAACTGATGGATGATTCTCCCTGTATAGCAGAAGGAAGGGCATCCCATAATACAGGAGCAATGGCAGAAAATGACTGTTTTTGGGTCACCAACCTACAATATTATTTTGCGGGGTGCAGTGCAATGAGTAGAACTTACAAGATGAAGTAAGAGGTCTTGCAGGTCTTAACAGCATTCTGACTTGTTCAAGGCTATCTATCTATCACCTATCTATCTCTATCTATCTCTATCTATCTATCTATCTATCATCTATCTATCATCTATCTATCTATCTATGATTTTTTTTTAGGGGGTGTGTGCTAATGAATAGAGCCATCGAACATGGTCCAGTAGCTGATCATGGTTCAATCCATCATGAACATGCAGAAGAAGTGGTCCACTGAAGCCACATTTATGAATGGTGTATGTGGTCAGTATTTAGACAGGGCAATGGTGAAACATTTGGTTAACATTGCTGATTAAGGATTTGCGGACTTTGCTGCACCATGTTTGATAAAATTACTCTTTGAGTCTTTATATCCTCAAATTAATTTCTTAATGTCTTCCTCCTCAGAGGAGGGGGGGCTTCTTTTTATAGATCATTTATTTTAATGCCTCGTTCTGTGTCATACCCTTTTCCTATTAACAAAGAGTTCATTTCTATTTTATATGGTTTTAAAACCCAGCAAGCATCTCTGTTAATCAGTCTTATTTAAGGCTGAAGTGACATGTGACATGCAGTTGCAACTATAATTTGCTCCAGGTTGGTTTCTTTTTTTAAAAAAAAAATCATAAGAACGAACCTTGCTGGAAGAGAACAATGATCATTCTAGTCCGATATCCTGTTTCCTGCTGTGGCCAACCAGATGCTTATGGGAAATCCCAGAACATGAGATGTTATTAATGGTAAAGATATGTGGAAATCATTTTGAAAATGTTGCGTGGGTGGGTAAATTTGGCTTTCCTCAAAATATTTCTCATGAGGACAAGTATCTTTCACAGAGAGCACATTGCAAGCAAAAAAGCCATTACTGTGGTACTTGCAAGATTGCAAATGGTCCACAGAGACTGGATTAGAAGGAACAAACTTTACTTAGAAGAGTGCTGTTGCCAAACTGAAACCAGTCAGATCTTCTTAGCTTTCTTTCCGTGCTGGTCTCACCCAGCACTGCACTCTTCACATACTAACATTTCTAAATCACTTTAGTCCCTGCTCACGTTACAGTTACTTCAAAATGCCGCAGAGAAAAAGAATTAAAAGGGGGAAATGAAGACTCTTAATGTGATATTTTGACACGACATTTCACGTGACGTTGTCAAAATATACATGACATTTGTTTAATCTCAGAGATGGAACTCTGTCAAGAATGTAAAGAAAGGGGATTGGATGTAATAAAGACCAGCAAGGTTTTCCTAAGCAGCTGTTGTTGTTGAGAGGCAGTGTGGTGTAGTGATTAGAGTGTTGAATTAGGGATAGCACTGTCAACACTGTAGCACCCAGTTATGTTGAATGTGCAAATTTCCCCACTGTTTCTCATATTTGCATGCATTTCACGTGCTGTTTTTCACTAATATATTCATTTCCATGAACACTTCCCCCGATTATATATATCTTTGTACATTTTTTGTGGGGGGGGGGGCTGTAGAAAATTGCATTGTAACATTCAGAGAAGTGTACATTTTGAAGAATAGCTGTGTTTTGTTTCATGTATTGTTTCAGGAATTGCGAACTGAGTAGGCGTGTATTAAAATGCAAGCTGAGACCTGTTTCCTCCCCCACCTCTAGTCTAGGCAAGCATATGTGAAAGGAACCATAGCTGTCAACGTTTCCATTTTTTAAAGGGAAATTCCCTTATTCCGAATAGGATTCCTCGCAAGAAAAGAGGAAAGTTGACAGCTATGAATCTTTCATGTAACCGAACCCCAAGTCTTTTAGGACCTTAAAAATAACACCAGAATTTTGAATTGGGCCCTTAATCATTTGTTTAAATGGTTAAACGAATGAATTTAAAGGGGAAATGCTGAATAATGATGCAAAGTTTCTCAACTCCATTTCCCCTTCTGGATTGTTGTGTCTTCGCCGTCTTTTCTCGCTTTCTTTTTCTTTCACATTCAAGAGAAACACTGAGTTAAAAAGAGTATTGAACTTCAAGTGTAAACCATCGAGTGGGACTTCAAATGATGATGAATGAAAACTTTAATGACTTACAGGAAAATGAATGTTTGGTCAAGCTGGAATCCCTACTGCCTTCACTGTAGCAAGCAAGCTATTAAAAATATTGCTTCATAAATGGAGCTCTTGGAAGCAGGAACGGATTCTTCGGATCAATGATAAATCACAAACAGCTGCGTTTTCAGGAATACTTTCTTTTTGTAAAAATGTAGACTTATAATCATTGTATATACAGGGTTGTGCTGATTTTTTTTTTTAAAAAGGAAACTTTTTTGGTGCTAGAAAGGGGCAGGAGGTTGGAAGGAAGGGAAGGCATGGAGGGAAGTTTACCAGAAGCCTACCCCCTGGCAAAAATATTTCAAGCCAGTTCACCTCACGAATTCAAAGCTGGGGAAGTGCTTCTTGACTAGACATAGCCCTTCCTCTGAACTTTCTTTATTGGTCCCCACATAGTCAAATCTGATGCATGTGTTATGATGATGTGGTTACTAGGATGGAGAAGGAACATTTGTCGCACTAAATTGGATTAAAGCTAAGAACATAAGAAGGGTCTGCTGGATCAGGCCAGTGGTCCATCTAGTCCAACATCTTGTATTTCCAGTGGCCAAACAAATGCTTATGGGAAGTCTAAAGCACTGTGGTCTAAACCTCTGAGCCTCTTGGGCTTGCTGATTGGAAGGTCGGCAGTTTGAATCCCCGCAACGGAGTGAGCTCCCGTTGCTCTGTCCCAGCTCCTGCCAACCTAGCAGTTTGAAAACACACCAAAAAGTGCAAGTAGACAAATAGATACTGCTGTGGCAGGAAGGTAAACGGCATTTCCGTGTGCTCTGGCTTCCATCACAGTGTTCCCTTGTACCAGAAGCAATTTAGTCATGCTGGCCACATGACCCGGAATGCTGTTGGTGGACAAACCCTGGCACCCTCGGCCTGAAAGCGAGACGAGAGCTGCAACCCCATATTCACCTTTGACTGGACTCTACTGTCCAGGGGTCCTTTACCTTTACCTTATGGGAAGCCTGCAAGTGCAACACTGCTTTCCCCTTGTATTAGAGTTAGTAGCCATTGCTGTGAGGAAGGGAGAAAAACTTTTCTCTATCAATTTTCTCTATCAATTGCCATGCATTATTTTATACCCTTTTATTCACTGTTTCACTAATCTAAAAAGGAATAAAACAATTTCAGAAAGCTGAACAAATGCATAACAGTAGCCTTCCCTCCCCCCTTTTTATACAGATAGGCTGTTCTTATGGTTACAAATACAGAGCATGACCTAACATAAGGGTAGCCAATGTGGTGCTCTCCATGGCATCTAGATCAAGGGAAGTAATAGTGCCACTGTATTCTGCTCTGGTCAGACCTCACCTGGAGTACTGTGTCCAGTTCTGGGCACCACAGTTCAAGAAGGACACTGACAAACTGGAACGTGTCCAGAGGAGGGCAACCAAAATGGTCAAAGGCCTGGAAACGATGCCTTATGAGGAACGGCTAAGGGAGCTGGGCATGTTTAGCCTGGAGAAGAGGAGGTTAAGGGGTGATATGATAGCCATGTTCAAATATATAAAAGGATGTCACATAGAGGAGGGAGAAAGGTTGTTTTCTGCTGCTCCAGAGAAGCGGACACGGAGCAATGGATCCAAACTACAAGAAAGAAGATTCCACCTAAACATTAGGAAGAACTTCCTGACAGTAAGAGCTGTTCGACAGTGGAATTTGCTGCCAAGGAGTGTGGTGGAGTCTCCTTCTTTGGAGGTCTTTAAGCAGAGGCTTGACAACCATATGTCAGGAGTGCTCTGATGGTGTTTCCTGCTTGGCAGGGGGTTGGATTCGATGGCCCTTGTGGTCTCTTCCAACTCTATGATTCTATGATTCTATGGTTGTTAGACTACAATTCCCATCAGCCCCAGCAAGTAAGTCCAATGGACAATGGCAATGTGGTCATCTCCCACCTGTGACTTAGGGAGAATATTGTTGATGGACTACAATTCTCATCAGCCCAAGCCAGCATAGTCTGTAAGGGTAATGGGAGTTGTAGTCCAGAAACACCTGGAGGGCAGCATATTGCCCACCCCTGATATAACCAAAGTCAAGTCTCATTTTTTTTAATGGGAGGAAGCCCAGCACATATAAGCAATGTGACTTAAAAGTTCCTAATATTGTATCCAAGGTTTATAGCTCCATCTCCAGTAGCCTGAGGTCCATTATGTGGCCTCATTGGTAAAAACCTCCTCCCAAGCAAAAGCTATCGAGCAAAATCATTGCGGTGTGCTTTTAAAGAAAGATAACAAAAAAATAATATAAAAAATTGCAAGGACTTTGTGGGGTAGCAGTGATGTTATTCTCTGCTAGTGATCATTTTCATTATTGCTCTTTTATGGTGATTTTATCATTCATTTCTCATGTCTTCTGTTTATATTTTAGCAATTCCCCATTGGGAAGAGAAAGAGGATCTCCATTTTAAAACAAACAAAAAAGATTCTGGGCAAAATGGCAGGGTGCCCATCCGTCGTAATGACACTTAAAAATAACTGGTGGATACTGGGGATGACCCTGTGTTCTTTATACCTTGATCGTGAAAAGGTAATTAAGTCTGAAGCAATAGGGAAGCTGGAAAGTGCGATACTTGCAACAATGGCTAATTAACATAAAGCAAGAAGGATTGGTAGGGACATAAAAGAGGCTGCCTGGGATGAGCTTTTAGCTCTTACATTAGTGCCCCTTAAATCATGCAACCATTTACCTCCAGTGGCCCAGTTTAAACATCACCCTTCCCCTGAAGCATTAAAGCAGATGGATGTGCATTAGTAAGGGCTGCCGTGGAAGGGTGATGATGGTAAATTCTGGCTTGAGACTGGGAATCAGATGTGGGGTTCAGGCACAGGCTGTCTTTTGCTGAATTTGCTGTAAGTAGGTGCAGGCCAGTTCCACAATAGTCTCCGCATGCCATTTCACTTCCATAGCGTTGAAAAGATGGCTTGCTTCAGATGGTCTTCTTAGGTGATCTTCGTACACGATGGGGAAACCCATCTCATACTGGATATGTGTTGTCCCTGTATGATAGGATACAACTTCTAGAGGCCAAGGTCACTTTGCCCCTACAATAGAATATTTGAGGGGGCCAGACCACTCCATAGTTGATGGCCATTGCCAGTCAAATGCTGTTTGTGTACCGCGTCTTGTGATCGATTATGCAGAGCAGGGTTTGCGTGGCTCCCCCAATATTTATTTTTCAAGTTGGCACCTCTGGCCTGTATGATGTTCACTGATAATTAACATTTCACAGCACCAGTCAAAGCTGGCAATCTTTCAGTGAATGCATGGTTGTAGGCAAGATTTAGGCCTTAATTTTCAAATACTATATTCAGAGTAAATAATGGAAGACGTGCGGATTTCGGTAACACTGTTGCGCAATGGGGACTTTGAGCCCAGCCTGACTCTAGCTATGCTTATAAATGATATTTAAGGCTGCAAACATATATACCCTTACCTGGGAGTAAGTCCCATTAAATTCAGAGCTGAACTAGAGGTAGACATAGGTCACATCTGCACCAGGCACTTAAATCACTCTTATAGCACTTTAACAGCCATGGCTTCCCCTAAATAATGCTGGGTGTGGGTGTGAACATGGGATGGTGCAATGTACTTTCCAATGCGCACCCAATTTGTTCCTGATCCAGCAAGTGATGTGCATGCATAAACCAGCTTTGACATGTGGATGTGAATTGCATTAGTAGGATGATAATATATACGATTTGTTTATCATTTATAGATCACATTTCAGTGCTCAAAGTGCTTTTAAACTTTTAATTTAAAAAAGCATGTTAATAGGGCACATCTCCTGGAACACCCCACCACATTTCTATGCTGGGTACAGAGGAGGTAGCCTACATGCTGGGAGATGAAGACTGTCTTTTCTTCGCTGAAGAAAAAGAAACACTTCATTTGGAAGGCCAGCCCAACTATTAGGCAGAGTGAGATGGTTGCCCAAGTGATAGATGCTGGGGACAGGGTGCCGCAGGACAATCTTGTGTATGCCCTGCCCAGCACCCAGCAAGCTAATCTGCTGCCCTTCAGTGCAATGGAGGTGGCTGTCCTGTCACCAATGTTGAAGTGAGATTCAACTGCCAGGCCGGTTGGCTTTTGTACACAATATGGGAAGGAGCACCAACTTGTCCTTCACCTCAGGCGGCAAAATGACTTGAGCCGGCACTATTCCTCTGCCAGCCTGCTCACTCACCTGCATGCAATTCATCGCCACCTCGGGTTACCAAGCTAGTACTTAAACGCAAGGCTGCAATAGACACATTATGCATCTATCCTCTGTTCTGAAAAATGAAATGGGGAGGCAGATAAAACCCTGAAGAACTGACAGTTCAAGCAACTCACACTTCAACACAGCATTCCTAAAAAGGCAGAATTTGGCATTAAATCGTGACAATGATTTACCAGGGACAGGTACTCCGCAAAAAATGCAGTGCCCCTGGAAAACAGGGACTGTTGTAAATGATTAAGAACTGTTCATTAATCCACTAAACACACACACACACAGACACACAGACACACACACGCATGCGCGCGCGCGCGCACACACACACACACACACACACAGATTTGACAACCTGAATACTAAAACCCATACAGCAAGAATTCAGCTGTCTTTCTCCCTCTTCCCCCGGGTTGAAAATATTTAAAATAACACTGAGAACTTAAAAAATCCAAGCTGGCAGAAAGTTGAGATCCAGCAGTAGGGATTTTAAAACGAGACAATGAGCTGCACTTTAAAAGTGATTGGTGTTTAATTGGTAGTCTCTGTCAGTCTGTCCTATTGTGAAGTGAAGATAATTATGATATCTTGCAGGAGATTTCATCCATTGCAATGCCTTGTCAGGCGAGTGCAGGCTGGTAAGAACCGAGAAAACAGCTGTAATTTGGAACAGGATTAAATGAGGCGCTCTGGGCTTCTGCTTTAGGGCAAAAAACAACAACAACACCCTGCAAAAAATCCCCTAAAATAAACAAGCAAAACTCAAAGATTAACTCTATGTAGTGTGTTAATTGTAGCATGTCCAGAAGCAAAGGAAAGCTGGGCTCTTGTACCTTTAAGAAAAAATCTTGAAACATGCACCATTGCCCTACATTTTGAGGGGGGGAGTTTTAACCAGGATGTGATGAAATCCTTGCTTCTGCACAGCCTTCAGAAAATTAGATTTATTGAACTTATTAATCACCTTCCACAACAACACAATCTTGAAACGATTGACAGCAAGATTCAGTAATAGAAATGCATAAACATTTTCAGAGGAAAACATCCAGTCGCTGGTGCTTCTCAAATGCCTGGGAAAAGGACACTATCTTTGCCTTGTGCCAACAAAGTGGGTGCCAGATGGCCACCCCTAGGAAGATGGCTCCATAGATGGGAAGGTACTACAGAAAAGGCCCACGCTCTCATCTCTTGGAGGTGGCACACAGAGAAGGGCCTCAGATGATGATCACAGGGTCTGGGCAGGTTCATGGTTAGCGCCATAGCTCAGTGGTAGAGCATCTGCTTTGCGTACTGAAGGTCCCAGGTTCCATCCCTGGCAATCCCCAGTCTGAAATGTTCCTATATGGGGAAAGCTGGTTCTTTGGGTATAGGTGCAGTTGTTCAGTCTGAAAAATAAACCCACAACAGATATTAACCTACAAGTTTTTATTTGTTTAATTAGCCTGCTAATGTCCTATGTTTCTGTTCTGACCAGGGAGAATGAGCCAACACAGGAGCACAGGGACATAGGAATATACCTTTCACTGAGTCAGACCATTGGATATCTAGCATATTATTGTCTGCTGTAACTAGTAGTGGCTGCCCAGGGCTTCAAGCAGGGGACATTCTCAGCCCTACTGGTAGATGCTGGGGATTGAAACTGGGACCAGGATCTTTGTGAGCAGCTACTATGGAAGCTCAGATGCTGCAAAGCTGACGAAGTGACAAAGATGGTTCCAGGAGTAGCTACATGCTCCTTCAGGAGGGAGGGAAACCCCATCCGGGTCAGGCAACTGATGTACAGTGGTACCTCTGGTTACGTACTTAATTCATTCTGGAGGTCCGTTCTTAACCTGAAACTGTTCTTAACCTGAAGCACCACTTTAGCTAATGGGGCCTCCTGCTGTTGCGCCGTCGCGTGATTTCTGTTCTCATCCTGAAGCAAAGTTCTTAACCCGAGGTACTATTTCTGGGTTAGCCGAGTCTGTAACCTGAAGCATATGTAACCTGAGGTACCACTGTACTTCCAAGGCTACAGTAGCCCTGTCGTCTTTTGCTAATCCATTCAACACAAAAGGCCTTAGCATCTCTCCACTGATAAAGGACTTGCTTTTGCTCTGCAGAATTGTTGCGATATATAGCTTTGCATATGACATTCTTCACTGGAGAGAAGGGCAAGGAACTAAAGAAATGGACCCAGAAGTGCAATATTTTTAACAAGTGTTATATATTCATTAAACTGATGTAAGAGCAAGAAAGGCTAGTTAAGAGCACAAAAGAAAATAAAGCTGGCGTTTAAGAATTATTCCAAATATGATGCTGAATGAAGCTGTAGAATCCTGGATTGGGTCTTTTCTTATTGTAAGTGGGGACATTATTTTGATGCCTTGCACAAAAAAATCCCTGAATATAATAAACTAGTGCCTTGTATGTCTCCTTCCAGTAATTCCTGCAGCCAAGCTGGTGCCAAACCTATTGCTCTGTTTTCCTTTGGACCACATCACCGAGACTGAGAGGTGGGGGGGGGCAAGGTCTTGTCATCTGGCCAGCCCAGGACCTCCATACTGCCCTTGGGGAGGTCACTTCTGTGCCGTTTGACTTTACCACTGGAGGCATACTCCATTGTCTCTCAAGGCAGATGGATTCCAACAATTAACATGGGCAAATTATTTAGAGTGCTCTAATATCTTATTTCCATGTGCCTTGAGTTGTGTTTTCCATGACGTTCCATTGTATGTAACAAAGCTTGCTCTTGGAAGCTGAAGTACCTTGTGTTTTCAATGTCCCTAAATGCTTAGCTCTGGAGCATACAATGGCTAAAAAGCTCTCCTTCCATGTTGATTAGATGGCTTTAGGACATTGGAAGCAGGGACCCTGAAGGGAGTCTGCTTCATTAATGGTTCTACAACCCCCTGAGACCCCAGGCCATCACACCACTGGTGCTGAGAATTGTTGGCAGACCCCTATTCCCTTCACAGAGTTACAGTTCTCAGAGTGGTTTAATGGTCAGTCCATCTTCCCAGTGAACTCTTTATTAGCTGTGGCCATCCTTGGACTGTGGCAGTGTAACCACTTTGGCCCAGGCATTGGCAACCTCAGTGCTGGATTTCTGCCAGGGCTGGATTAGCCATTAAGCAAAATAAACACATGCTTAGGGCATCAACGGGAGGGTAGCACCACAGAAATTTTCCATTGGACCATATGGTGCAACTGAAACATTCCACCAAAAAAAGATTCCCACAATAAATGAAAACAACAACAACAACACATATATAAATATATATGGCTTAATACTGTTTATGGTTTATTGTTGTTTCTATTTTGAATAAGATATATATGGGGGGACAAAAATCTTTCAAGTGCTTAGGGTCTCTAAAGGTCTTAATCCAGCCCTGATTTCTGCTGTAGGTTCACCCTGTGCCAATTGTCTCTCCCAGAAACAGGAGCAATAATGAGAGAGAGTTGTGCAGTGCACCCTTCCTATATGATCTCAGACTTCTGATGTAGCGAGAGAAACTGCAGCAGATTAGCCCTCTCACAAAGGCAATTTCAGCTCACCCAAAAAATTAAGTTGCATCTTTCTCACTGGCACCAGTAAATAAAGTGCTTGTTTCAAAAACAGCAACAGGAATCACAGATAACAAATAAGCCTACTTGCCTACATTCTTCCAAGGAGAGATGAATTAATTATAGGAGCCTGAAACAACAGTAGTTAAGTATGAACTTGTATGCAAATATACATTTGCAACAATGCAGTTTTGCAGAGAAACAAAGTAATGGCAGAAGTGAAAATGTAAGAATGCGGATTACATTTGCGATATTAGCCTTTCAAGGTGAGAGCGTTGCATGAAGGCAACCTTTGTGTCGAGATGATGACAAATGACTAGAGGACGATGGACAGAGCTGCTTAGAGGCAGCCAACCAACCACCTCAGTAGTTCATCTTCATGAAGACAGAGTGCCAGCAACACAGCATGGCCTGAGGGAATACAGTCTGGAAATAAATTAATTAACCTCTTCCGTACGGATCCTCAGCTTTCCTCCTCAAAGTTCAGTGGGATCTCTGGAAGATTCTAAAGATTGGTCAACCATAAGCCTTGTCATTCCCAAACCCACAGACTGTCTAAGTCATGAAAATAAAATAATAAAAAAAATTATTTGTAACTGTACTTACACCTAAATTCTAAGAAAATCTTCATGTCAAATTATACAACCTCTGGAACATCAGAATACCAAATGTTTCACTCTGTCCCATTAAAATCAGTACTACTACCAGTACTTAATTTGGGCTGGTTATACTATGTTATTGATTTGTTTCCATATATTGATTTGTATTCCATATCTCCCAGTGAAAAAGATTCTCTGAGCAGATTGCATGTAACTGGTGACAGATGTGGGGAAGAAATTTGGTTCACATTTTAACAAGAGCCTTCCTAATTTGAACTTCCTGACACAATGCACAAACTGGAAGACAGTTCTGCATCAAGATAAACTCCCCCAATTTTGTGCTGCACTTCTCCAAGTAAAAACTGTACAGTGTGTGTGTGTGTGTGTGTGTGTGTTATTATGTAGGATATACAGCATTTTATGACGGTTGTACCTAAATGATGATCACTTTGATTTTTGTTAATCATAAGCATTGGGAAATAACTTCAAAGCAGATATTTAGGGAAGCTTTTAATGTTTGATGTATTACAGTATTTCAATATTTTTTTGGAAGCCGCCCAGAGTGGGTGGGGAAGCCCAGCCAGATGGGCGGGGTATAAATAATAAATTATTATTATTATTATTATTATTATTATTATTATTATTATTATTATTATTAAGGATGGTGAGGGCATCTTTGTAAGTTGATGGATATACTGGAAGTCAAGTTCCAGAATTCATGGCGTAGTAACAGAACACATTGTCAGGATCTTGGGTCAGTTGTTATTGATCAGGCTAACTTACCCTGAAGCGCTGATGGGGAGACAAAATAGGGGTGGGGAGGGAACTGTGTGCATTGCTCAGAGGTCCTTGGAAGAAGGGGAAGATATAAATGCAGTGACTAAAATAATTAAATAAAGCCCTTGGAAGACTTTCAAAACTTGGGCTCAGTCCTTACTGGCCAAGCGTTAAGGACCCTTTTGAATGTTTGGTTATAAGGTTGCAGAGAAATGGTATCAGAGAGTGAAGTTATGTTGAAAACACAGTCATTTATAGCTGAAAGATGTCAAAATTATGTTCAAGACCAGCCTTATTAAATAATAACAAAATGCATACAATTTAGAACGCAAAGAAAAAAATAGGGTGATGCCTGTGTGAGAGAAATGAGACAGGATGGCAAATTTCTACAAAACTATGAAATTAAGATAGGCTGCAGCCCTAGTCCTACTTACCTGCAAGTAAGCCCCATTGGATCCAGGGGAACTCGCTTATGAGTAAATATGGTTAGAATATCCATGGTCAGAATATTCTTGAATACAAAACAAAGCACGATTTTAGTAATGAATGAGGGAGGTTTTAAGGGGGCTTTTTTGCTTCCTTCCACGTATTCGGTTCAGCGGCGGTTCAAGGGCACAAGAGTTGCAAAGGCAAATATGAGTAGTGTAAGCTGAGAGAAGCAGCAAGGAGAGAATGATAAGAGCCCCAAAGGGATGTATTCATATACATAGCAAGCATAGGAAACAACAAAATATTTATTAGCTATGCCTGTGGAAAAGAAAAGGAAGTACGGTACTCCAGATCCAACCCCCCCAGAAGCTCTCTGTGTTGGAAAACAGGACTACGGTTCTTCTGTGCATTGGTTTGACAATGACAAGGAAAGCAGCAACATGTGCCAGCTGGAAAATCTGACCCTGACTCGCAAGGAGGTTATTACACTTCCTTGGGGCTTAGAGATATTTCCCCTTCTGGAATCCAGTGAGCTGAGAAAAAGACAGATGAAAGAAATGAGTACCAGTAGTCTCTGATGGTTCTGCAATTAATCTGGGGTGCATCAATTAATCTGGGTGTGCCTGTGTTTGCAGAGATCACTTTTGCTTACTATCAGTTATCAAACTTTTCTTTCCTCTCTCATCTGTTTCTCTGCTTTTCGTTTTGGGTCACACATATAGGAAGGAAATGGCTCAGGTGGTCAGCAGGAATTTCCCCTTTAAAGGATCTGAGTAACTGAGGGTGGCTGTTATGAACATAGAATACTGTCCACCTCACACCACCTTGTCAGGACACGCACGTGCTGAAAGCTTCCCCAGTACCACATTGTAGGTTTTAGAACTCAGATGCTGGAGTCAGACCAAATGACGTGAGTATTGCAGATATTAATATTGCACAGCTTGAAGCAATTGGATGCATAACCACTGACTCCTTTTGAAATAATAATTGTCGAGACCCATAATTATTATTCAAGCTTTACTAGCCAGAGCTTCTTCAAAACAGGTACCAAAACTAATCAAAGATACATCCAAATAGTTCCATGAGACATATGCTTACCAAAGCATAGGCTCAGCATCTTCTTAGAAATTTTGTATAATTCTTAACAGACCTAGAATCAAAGGTCTCTCTCTTCCTATAGTCTTCATTGGCCTGGACCTGTTTTCTCTCCCGAACAGACTCATTTACACATCTTTCTCTCGCTGCAACTGGGAACAAAGGACCCAAAGGCAACTCCCTTTAAAATTGAGATTTGCAGTTGAGTACCTTAATCATGTGATCTAAGGTTAAACACTCATATGAAAGAGTAGAAAACATCAACAGTTAATTATTAACCCAGCTAGAAGTTCAGAGAGCTCTCTCTAGCTTTAGTATACTCCAATGGAATTTTCCAACATTAAACCCTTCAGCAATGTACATATAGGCATTCTCCATTTCAGTGTGCAATTAAAGAATTATACTTAATAGTGAGGCCAAGATAATCACAAAATGAAGTGTATTTAATTCTCTCCTATGGAAATGGGATAGCAGTTCTTAGTTTAGGCTGGATTGCGCCCCGGTGTTTCATGCACATCCATGTACACTGTCAGAGCACTCATGAGATTGCCCCCATCCTTGTTTAAAGCTCCTTTGCCTGCAAGCTTCTGCATTCCTTTGAAAGAATGAAGAAAATGTGTATGTGCAAAGTGATGTGGACATGGATGTGTTTTGCCTATTGCAATAAATGGGGCAATCCTTCAGGATGTGACCAGTGTTTGTATACTGAAGCTTATGAATCTGACCTTCTGGCTTCTGTTATCTGAGTGCAGATGAGAAGAATTTCTGATCCAGCAACCAGACCTTTGTGTAACCCTTCCTATTAGCTCTCAAAATGAATTTCTCAAACCAAGGCCCACATCATTATAAAGTCGTCAGACAGATTGCCCATTAACTATATATTCCACTTAAAATGATAGAATCTCCATACTATGCCTGCGTGTGAATGGTGGGAGATAGGGATGGCACTGAATTCTGCAGCAGACGGGAAGAGCACAGGAGATTACTCTCCAGTTCACTTGATTTTTACCTGATGATTTACAAGGTATGTAAATTAAGAGACAACCACAGAAGGTACATTTAATGACATCTTAATGCATCACAGGATTTACGATGAGGCATGAATAGCTTGTGCACTCAACCGACGGCAGCAGATGCTGCAATAATTCTACTTAATACTTAGAAGCAAAGTAAAGCATATTGTTTTTCGTACAAATGTTTATGAAACATTAATAAGAATAATATGCACCATTCAGCGCCGAACATGCCATGTGAAATCTTCTCCTATAAATATTTATAAGGCAGACATTTTGGTCTTCTGTAGAAACTGATCTCCGGCTGCAGTTTCCAAGCTGTCCCCATCATTTCTCGGCCCTCCACCAACCCATTTTCTATGTATTACTTTTCCTTTAAAAAAAGAAGCACGGAAGTAGGGCAATTACAGCTTATATCATACACAAACATGTCTGGGGAAGAATTTCTCTTTTTTTGAACAGTAAAAGGAGCTGCTGCTTGCATAGCCAGCATTAGGGTATGATGTATGAGGAAGTTTTCTTTTTCTTCGTTTTCTTTTTGGGTATGGTTGTGTAAGTTTGCTACTGTGGAGATAGACAGAATTAATGGGCTTCATTAAATTCAAGAGAGTACGTGGGCTTCCGACTTTTTACAGTACTCTTTGGTTTTCACAAAGCAAACTACAGAAATTCTGCAGTTTCCCCCACAGATAATTGAAATGTTTGAATTAGCTGCTTGCTGCAGCCAACTGTAGACCTTTGGGGAAATGCTGGTGCGTTTGCAACAAAAAAATAAAAAAACTACATTCTAATTTGACTGTACATTTGATCTACCACTCAGGAACACTTACAGTCTTATTTTACTTGCTAAACAGAGTAGCAATGCTTTTCCATCATGTGATTTTCATTAAGGAAGTTTCATTTCCATTGACGCTTGTATAGTGTTTCTCTTAACGATTCTTACCAGCCACTAAGTGATCTTTTCACAGGAGACTGGAGGTATATAGCCTTCTCCCTTGGCATTTTTTTTTTAAATTATGTTTTTTCTTTCTCACTCTAATTGCTCTTTGTTATTAAAGTTTTGTGTCCAGCATTCTGAGTTATGTGGGAAGTGTCAAATTAATAATGCTGGCATGTTTACATTAGACAAAGTACTAATTCCTTGGAGAAACCCGACTCTGATGTTCCCATGAATGACTCAATAGATTCAGCAAATGCAACCCAGTAGTAGATGTGACCTGTAAGTGCCTGCAATAACAAAAAATATCTTTTTATCTCCTGGGAGACCCTGAGTTTTATACTACCAACTTAAAAAAAAAATATGCTAAAAGGAATTCCTAAATCTGATAGCTTGAGTGAATGAACGACTGGTGCATATAAGACTCCTGGCTTAAGGGAAGTGAATTTACTATCTACAAGGACCTGTTCACAGAGAAACAAACACTCTTCTGTCCGCTATTCCTGTTCCTGCCACAGCTCCCACTGAAACGGAACCCAATCTATGGGGCACATGATATATAAATTCTTAGAAGGAAGGCCAGAGCTTAGTGGCAGATCCCATGTTGTGCAGGTATGAATTCACAGGTTTAGTAATTTCCAGTGATTTTAGGCATTTGTTTGTTTGTTTGTTTGTTTGATTTCTTACTTGCCCTTCACCATAAAGTCCCAGGGTGGGTTACAACAATATAATCAATCACGCAGTTATAAAAAACAAGTAAAAGAGTTACAAACAAACAAACAACAACAACACAAGTAAGGACTCCTCCAGATTACCTGATTATTGAGCATTCATTCTGGTTTGTTAGCACAAAGCTTATGTAGAAGTTAGGCTATATCTGGTCTAAGGTCACATTCACACCGTACATTTAAGGCATTATACCAGTTTAAACAGTCAAGGGCTTCCCCCAGAGAATTATGGGAGCTGCAGTTAAGGGTGCTGAGAGTTGTTAGTAGACACCTATTCCTCTTACAGAGCTACAATTCTCAGAGGTCCCTGGCAAGAGGGGTTGACTGTTATACTACTGTGGGATTGTAGCTCTGGGAATTGTATTCTTTAAGAATGAAAATAAAAGGAGTTTCTGACTTACTGAATAATTAATGGGAAGGGCCATAACTTAGATCAGGGGTCGCCAACCCTGAACCTGCAGGCACCCTGAGCAGGTGCCCCAGACTTTGAACTTCCTTCCTTTCTGCCTACCAGCCTGACTAGGTACTGTATATATTGTTGGCCACACTCTATTTTTTGGCCATCCACACTGTTGGCACACGTCCTCTTGAGGGGTTGTAATGGGACAATGGGGTCCTTGGGTCCAAAAATTTTAGTCACTCCTGCAGTAAAGATAAAATGGGAAAAGGCAGCTCTTTAAACAAACAATCATTTGTCTCTGGACCTGGTTCTTTCCCTCTTTTTATTCCCATGGATAGTCGACATATTGTTCCTCTCAATTCCATCGAACAGTTTATATACATTCCAGTGCCTTCCATACATAACCCCAAATCCTGTTTTCTGAGAGCTTTATCTGGCTCTCCTTCAGCCTACCTTATCCAGAAAATATGATATTTAAGATAATCATCCATTTTATAACTTGTAATAAACTTGAAGCTTCAGAAAATAGATTGGAAGTAGCTGAGTTGAAGGGTTAAGCAAGGTAAATTAATTGATATTTCCTCTCTCTGATTGGGACGATTTAGCCAGTGATTTCATTAACCCCAACGCTGATCTAAGCATGCCTCTTAAAAACCTTTGCCTCACACTGAATGAAGATCTCTATCCTCTGGTGGCAGTAGAAGGAGATGATCAGGTCAGGGAGACACAACAATCTGTGGTTATTTAGCTTCTCAGTAGCCATAGTAATGGAAGAGTGTAATTAAATTTAATTAAACAGGTTTAATGAACAAAATGTTAATATAGTACCAGTTTATTATTACGATCAGGCCTTAATGTGAATTTGGTCTAATTGATTCAAGGATGTTGTAAACCTTCATTCCTCCTGGATATGTAGTGTGTGGGGTGGATTCTGATGGCCCCTGCCTTGCCATTCCTGACTGCAAAATGTAGAGTAGCTCTCTTGATGCCCCTTGGGCTTGTTCCACATTTACACCAGTTCAACTCTCATCTCACTCTTAGATCCAGCTGCAGAAAGCCGGCTGAACTATTCATCCGGACAATAAGATGTAGCACCAGGGCCTGCATGCATAGCATGCTCTTTATGACATCTTGGAAAGTAATCAGCATAATTCAATTACTGAGCCGTAACCTTTATTTTGCTATTCTAAAGTGTCTAAAACAAAGGAAGAACAAAATATCAAAGAGGAGCCCAAAGCAACTTTTGCTGAAATAATAATTGTCCTCATTTATTTTTACAGAGTTCTGCAAATCGCTGATGAGTCTAGTCTCATGCTAAAAGCCTGCATATTTTCTATTACCTGCTAATAAAGTGGTGGTGATGGGAATCTCTTCCAAGTGGAATTGCTTCTTAGCAGCTATTATTTCACAACACATACCTAAATGGTCTTTACTGTATAGTGTTTATTCGTAGCTTCACAATAAATTAGAAATGTTTTAAAGGCGATGGATAATTTTGTGTTCCACTTAAACTGGAATGTGCTTGTGTAGCTAGTCTTAGTTCTATATACGTTAAGAGGGCCAGCCCTTTGATATCCAGTGCATTATGCAGAATATAAATACCTGATGTTCACATGAATTTACTATTTAGCATTAGTATATAGACATTTACTTATACCCATTCAGTATGGTTGTCTCGCATCCCTAACCACCTCAGTTCCAGTAACCAAGAGACCCCCTATTTTTTATATTTTCTGAATGGGAAAAATGCTTCTAAGCTTATCTAGTTTCATGAGACATCTTTTTGCAGCAATACAGGTGACATTCAGGAGTTTGTCTCTGCTGGTATTTACTTGAAGTTGTGCCAGACAAACCTGTTTATTTTAGTTTGTTCAAGTTTCTAATTTTTGCAGTATTAAGTGCAGTTTACCCCGTTTCCACAGTGGTTTGCTTTAAAAAGAAATTCAGCACAAAAATTCATACATATTCTTGTGTACATATTTCACAAGATCCGTACCTGTGCAAGCAAGTTCCCCTAACATAATGCATTTTTGTAGTATAGGCATGTTTGTACACACTTTCTTCCGATGCATACGTTTTAAAATCAGAGAACTGTGTTGCAAATTTCAGAGAAGCACACATTTTGAAGCGTAGCTGGGCTTTGCTTTGCTCATTGGTTTGAAAAATGGGAATGAATTCTACCCAACCCTCAATGCAAAAAACTAGGCTTGGATGCTGCATGTGACCAGTGAGAGACGTCTTTCCTCTAGGTGGGGAGGGGACCACATTTGGAGCTAAGGAAGGCAGCATCATGAGTAAACCCAGCCTCATGAGTGCTGCCTGCTACATCAATAAAATACAACAATGCATCATAGGCTGGCTATACTAATGAAGTCACATACAAAGATAGGCTAACACCAGCTTTGACTCAAAAGAGATTTTTTACAACTCCCTTGCAGGCAAGTCTGTTTATGTATAATTCGCATTTGCACTAAAATTCATCGCCCTTGGAAATGTTTGGATTAACTGAATGCTCCAGGCAGTTGGATTTGATTCTGAATAATTGAAAGGTGACATATTGGCTCTCAGTGCTTGATGCTGCAAATGAAAAATCAAGAAGTAGGGGGAGCCTTTTGACCATCATTTTGTTTGTACCGACACCACCTGTTATAATTACTTAGATCCTGTCAGAACCCGGTCCTGCCAAACTGAATCCTGCTGGAAAAATGTAATGAATTGCTACGACTGAGTGCTAATAGGCTGGAGAAGATTGTGGAGAAGACACATAACAGCCTGCAGAAAATTAAAAGGGAAATTCATTTGCTTGAATTATTTGCCTTTGAAGCCTTAGGATATGATGTCAAAAATGTTCAGCAGTCTAATCCTATGCATGTCTGCTCTGGACTCAATGAGTTCTGTGGGGATTACAGTGGTACCTCGAGTTACAAACACCTCAGGTTACAAACACTTCAGGTTACAAACTCCGCTAACCTAGAAGAGTTACCTCGAGTTGAGAACTTTGCCGCAGGATGAGAACGGAAATCATGTGCTGGCGCCGCAGTGGCAGCAAGAGGCCCCATTAGCGAAAGCACGTCTCTAGTTAAGAACAGTTTCGGGTTAAGAACGGACCTCCAGGATGAATTAAGTTCGTAACTAGAGGTACCACTGTACTCTCAAGCAAACGAGTATAGGATTGCAGTCTTAGTTTTATTCTGTAGCTGTTGATGGAATGTGTTAACCATTGTTTGTTGTTTTTATTCTTCATAAAAGCCAATAATAATAATAATATTAATAATAATAATAGAAATTTCTATGTCACCCTTCTTCCAAAGATCACAGTGTGGTTTACAATATAAAAAGAGAAAAATACATAGCATAGTAACAAACAAAAATAACGACCCCCACAGGTTAAAAGGCCATAGATTATTTAATTGGCCAAAGGCCTAAGGAAAAGAGGAATGCTTTTGCCTGGCACCTAAAGATATGGAAGGAAGGTATCAAAAGAGCCTCTCTGGGGAGAGCATTCCACAAGCAGGGAGGCACTGCAGAAAAGACCCATTCTTGTGTTGCTGCCCCCTGGATATCTCATGATGAAGGAGGTACATGAAGAAGAGCCTCAGGTGATGATTGCAGGGTCCAGGTTGATTCCTTTGGGGAGAGCTGAGCCTTGAAGTTTTGCGTTCCTGGGCCACTTAAGGCTTTATAGGTCAAAAGCAGCACTTTTAAATTTTAATTTTTTGTTGCATACAGAAATAGAATTATGGATGAAAGCCTGTGAACGTGATTTTGCCCAGGAATAGACAGATCCATCCACCCCCTGCCTCTGATATTTTGGAAATAAATAACTCAGTCCATTTCTGTGGCAATCGGAGTTGAGAAGGAACAAGGTCACTGTTGCAGTGGAATCAAATGGGTAGTTTCAAGTCCTCTTTTTTATGACTTCAGGTATGGTAAAAAAGCACCCAGTATCAAGCACATCACAGTTCTCAGCGTTTTTTTGGGGTAATAATAGCTCAGCGGCAAAATGAGCAAGCACGAGTCTTTTGGCAGTTCTGAACCTGTTGGAAATGTTAAGCACATGTCTCCTGCTTCAGTTCTCAATTTCCTCATCTCCTAAGATGCAGAGAGAGCAATTCCATTGTGCAATTTCTTTAAGACTTATAAATTTCTGTGCCCCTGCATGCTGGGTAAACTGTGTCACACTGAGAGTGGAGATGGGGAGGAGCAAAGACTGCATTTGAAATTACACGCTCTATTATGCAAATTGCAGGTGGTGGGTGGCAAAACCCAGACAAAATAGATGGGTTAGCCACCATCTCACTATTATCTCTTTAAAATGGATGCTAGGGAGAAGGAAGCATAAGAACCAGAGATTTCAGCTTTTGCCTCTGCATAAAATAGTCAAATTTGATTAGGAACGTGTGAGATTAAAAAGCCCTCTCCTACCTTCAATCTAACACATGAGGGGAGACATACAGAGGATTCAGAACGATTTTTTTTTAAAAAAAGAAATATATTTCTTTAATCCACAGCCCACTGAAAATGGGGGTGATGTGTTAGGAACCCTGTGCAAATTGATTTCATAGAGAGAAGGCTTCTGGCTATGAAGAAGGTCTTAAAAATTGTGTGCAGCAGCTAATGGACAGAATCCAGTGAAGTGATGCCATACATGGAGGAAAAACTGCACAGAGACACAGCTTTGTTTGTTGGTTTTGGTGCATCTGTTTATCTTGTTAAGGAGACAAGCTATTTTTCATTTAGAGTGGGGCTTGTATCTTTGGCAGTGAAAACTGCTATACCAAGCCTAGCAACGCAAGAATTATCTGTGATTTTCTGTTTATATCCAATAATAATAATCCTTTGTTTAGTTGTGTCCGACTCTTCGTGACCCCATGGACCAGAGCACACCAGGCACTCCTGTCTTCCACTGCTTCCCACAGTTTGGTCAAACTCACGTTGGTAGCTTTGAGAACACTGTCCAACCATCTTGTCCTCTGTCATCCCCTTCTCCTTGTGCCCTCAGTCTTTTCCAGTCTCGGGGTCTTTTCCAGGGAGTCTTCTCTTCTCATGAGGTGGCCAAAGTATTGGAGCCTCAGCTGCAGGATCTGTCCTTCCAGTGAGCACTCAGGGCTGATTTCCTTAAGAATGGATAGGTTCGATCTTCTTGCAGTCCATGGGACTCTCAAGAGTCTCCTCCAGCACCATAATTCAAAAGCATCAATTCTTTGGTGATCAGCCTTCTTGATGGTCCAGCTCTCACGTCCATACATCAAAGCTAAACCATAGCTTTAACTATACGGACCTTTGTCAGCAAGGTCATGTCTCTGCTTTTTAAGATGCTGCCTAGGTTTGTCATCGCTTTTCTCCCAAGAAGTCGGTGTCTTTTAATTTTGTGACTGCTGTCACCATCTGCAGTGATCATGGAGCGCAAGAAAGTAAAATCTCTCACTTCCTCAATTTCTTCCCCTTCTGTTTGCAAGGAGGTGATGGGACCAGTGGCCATGATCTTAGTTTTTAATAATCCTACTGTGTGCAATTATGGATAAGGGTCCCAACATTAAGTAGCAGGTTTCAAGATAGCTATGGTCTATCTGCAGTCAGGTTTGGTATCCAATGCTTTGTTCAAAGGCAGCAATAATGGATGTTTTTAGCTTGGTCCAGTGTTCCTTGATGTTTTCAGGGAACTCTGAAAGCAGATGGTCCTTAAGAGTTGTTTGGAAGCAATTCTGCTTAATAGGATCTTGAAGGCCTTGAGTGTTCATTTTGCGCCTTGGTTTCCTGACTTGAAGCCTGCGTTGAGGTATAATCTTGATAGCCATTATGGAATGTATAAATCAATGATCTGTCCAACAGTCGCTGGCACTTGTCTTAACTCTGGTAAGGAGAACATCATGGCAGTCTTCAGCTTGGACGATTACATAGTCTAAGAGGTGCTAGTAGTTCTACCAAGGGTGTCTCCAAAGGTGTCATGGACTTTGAAGTCACTTGAACTCAGGACGAAAGGGAGAAATGTGCTAAGAGGAAGACACGTTTGGCAAACCCTCACCATGAACAACTCCTGTCCAGAAACCTATGTCCCCACTGTGAAAGGACGAGTGGATCCAGAATAGTCCTTTAAAAAAATAAAAAATAAAATAATTTTTATTAATTTTCCATTTAAACACATATAATCACATCGTTATTATCCACTTTACTTCTTTGGCTCTTTAGAGCCTGTCAACTTCCTTCCCTTCCAATTCTAATATAACTCATTACGAAATACCTCACAGTTTAAATAAAAATAGAAAGGTAAAAAATTCTCATTACAAGTCTTCAGATAACCCTACTAGTGTTGTTAATTGCTTACAATGTTCTTTCAAATATTGTATAAATTTACTCCAGTCTTTTTGGAATACTTGATAATGCTGGTTTTGGATTTTTCCCGTCAGCTTCATCACTTCCGCAAAGTCCATCATTTTCATCTGCCACTCTTCTTTTGTTGGTACTTCTGGTTGTTTCCATTTTTAGGCTAAAAGGGTTCTTGCTGCTGTCAAACTCAGAATAGTCTTTCGACTGGGGAAGGTTGTGAAGAAGGTCACTTCTTTCCCACCCACCCCCACTGTAAAGCTTCTCATTGGACACCACCTAGTGTTGGGTACCACTGTGCCTACTGCTACATGGGACACTCTTTCCCCATCACTCTGGTAGACTGATGTTAATTTCTTTTTGCATCATTTAGGTTAATGGCTGCATACTACCCTGCCAATTTTTTCATTGTGGTGCTCAGGTTTCAAATCATTTCCCCCTATGTTTGTATCAGTTTTATTATTTGCATTGCTCATGGTTTTTTTCCCCTCTTAGCTTGCAGGGTGTTATTCAGATTTTCAATTAATTTTGGTTTTTTTATCCTTTGGGCTTCAATCAAGGATATGGTTTCCTTTCCCTTTTTTAAAAAAATGGGCTGCAGTGTAATTAATTTGAGAAATGACTCAGCAATTCCATTTCACTTATTTGGTATTTCTGAGATCCATGCGGTTAGACTTCATAGCAGAGATTTTGGTGATTTTACCTGGATGGAAATTGAAGCCGTATTCAGGCATTTACCTGAAAGAACGTTTAGGGAGGAATGGGACCTGCATGCCAGTCCTGTCCTGCAACATCCTCCTCTCCAAATAATCTCTTTTATATTAGGTCTAATATGAGACAAACTCTCTTCTTCACATCAAGACAAAGAACCCTTTATCTTTTCCAATCTTTCATGTTTGTCAGAGTTGAAATTCCTTGTTCACAACAATATGTCATGGAGAACTGTAGCAAAATAGCCAATGCTTTTGAAGAGAGGTGTGGATACTGTTTCTGGTTGTATATCTCAGTAGAGCCCAGTGGCATATGCCCGTGTTCCACTTTCAAGGTGCGATCACTCAAAATGCAGGCCATTTCCTCCTCCTCATTCAATGCCAGTCTTGAACAGCTGCAATTTGCAGTGGGGTCTCTAACCCAGTTGGAATTTTCTGTAGACTACAATGGAAGGCAATCACCTGATGTTCCCATTTTGAAAAGGTATTTATCCACATCCACAAAAATAAAAGAAAAGAAAAGATACGATACTACACTGAAATGTTTAAATATTTCTTTGATTGTCCTTGAATCTTCCCAGCACATTTGCCATCCTCTCCTGCCACACCCTTTGGGAACTACAGCTATGGACACTTACTTGGGAATACGCCCCATAGAAAACTAGGGATGGGCAAATATGTTGATGTTGGTTTTCCTCGGTTTCTCATTTTTCCAATCTTCAGTTCAGCTCTCCATATTTGTACAACATTTTGCTTAAAAAAAAGTCCTCATGAAATTTCACCAGCATATTAGTACAAATTTCTCCTAATGTACATATTAAAATACACAGTTGGGAAACAATTTCCCCGTAATGCATTTGGGGTGTGGGTGTGTTATTTCCACTAATATATGCATCTTTATGGCTACTTTACCTTAATATACGCATTTTTTCGTACACATTACTTGGCTAAAGAACTGCACCGCAAAATTCAGAGTAATGTGCAATTTGAAGGATGGCTGTATTTTGGTCTGTGCATCCCCCCCCCCCGAATTAGTGAAAATTTGCTAGGATATCCTTTAAATGCAAACTGAATCAAATTCCTTCCCCATCCTTACTGAAAATATAGTGTTTACTTCTGAGTCAGCTTGTATAGGATTGCGCTGTTAGTGATGCATGTCCCTCCCCTTACTTATATCTAGGAGGTTATATTTTGAATTGCCCTATCTTGGGGGGAAATGGGGACCAGAGACCATCATGTGGGCTGTGAAATGCTCCCCCTCACATTTGCTCTGAGTGTAATTGTTTTGTAATTTGTATTTATATTTTTCTCCTCACCAGTAATTAAATTTCAGAGACTATATGCATAAAGCTAATAAAATTATCACACCGAGCATATTTAAAGGCCTTTCTAACTACCCATTATCATACTGAATAAACTTCTGTCAGAATAAATGGGCAGTGATGATGAACTGTGACTACCCTGTGGCTCTGGAAGGGGGGTGGGTGGGCGGGAAGCAGACTCTCATTTATACCAAAGGCATAGCTGATGAAGTGTCTGTACCTGTCCATGAACGGCTTTTCCTTTATGGTCTACTCCAAATATCATTCCATTCATTTTCATTACGGAGATGGCTAGGCCATCAAAACCAATTGTCCCAATTGAAATGCAGCAGTAAATCCAATTAGACAAGAGAGCTAGATTCTGCTTTCACTCTGCTAGGGTATATTAAGGGTAGCCTAACAGAACTCTTAGCGGTTATTCCAGATTTACAGCAGAGCTAACTGAGATCAGCATTTTGCAGAGTGGAGGCAGCACAGGATGTTTTATGAGCAAGGATGTGGAGGAAACACACAAAACTATTACTGCTGGACTGACATGGAGAAATGTAGAGGAGACTCCCCCTGTAGGTGAAATGTCTCCCATTGTGTGGATCTCAGGAACACGCTATAGGACATGTTCTACCCAGGAAGGCTACTTCATCTGAAGCAGCAACAGTTTTGGTCTTTGCTGTCCATGCTCTGGGAACTTCTGGGTTAGACTACCAGGGTCTGCATCTGAAGATTGATTGAAACTGAAGTTGGCGCAGAATGTTGTGGCTAGATTACTAACTGGGACTAGGTGTTGGCATAACATGGGTATGGTATGATAACAACTGCAATGGTTCCTTTTCATGGATCCTGTTCAAAGTGCTCGACCTTTAAACCCTTCATTGCTTAGGAACAGGGTACTTGAAGAACCACGAGTTTCATTATACACTGAACTATGCAGTAAAATCTCAATCTGATGTGAGGTGGGTGGCTAGCAAAGAGAGGGACCTTCTTGGTGATGATGACCTGGTTGTGAAATACTTTCCCAAGAAACGTTCACCTGCCAACTACCTTATTGTCTTTTCAGTGCCTGGCAAAAAAAGATTTTATTTCCCCAGGTTCTTTGGATGCACTTTTAATCTTGCCATTTTATGCTGTTTTGTGGACTTTTAGTTTTGTTCTTTCTAGCAAGCCACCCTGAATATATGATTGAAGGGTGGCATAAAAATGCCTCTAATAAATAGGTATTTCAATTGCCCTTGGTGCTGTCCTGGCCTAAGACATTTTGCTGCCTGAGACAAAGGGCAAGATACCCCTGGCCATTCCGGGTCTAGAAGCCAACTGGACAGCAGTTGAATGTACTTCAATTCCAGCAACAGGAGAGGATCTTCTAACACAACTGAGGGCATCAGATTAATTTAGTAGGTGTAAGACAGGGTATGTGGCATACACTGTTGTCCTCCAACAGGTTTGGGCTGCTGCCTGTCCCCTATCACCTGCTGTCTGAGGCAGCGGTTTAACTGTGCCTCATGGTAGGGCCGGTCCCACTTGGATGAGTTTCTAAGAAAATGCCTTGATTTCTTTGTGTGAAACCACTATCAATGTAAATGCAGAGAAACTCAGCTGTTTTCAGTAGAACAGCCTCTTTCTATCAGATTAGTGCCTTGAAGTATTTCCACCATTTCAGCCTTTCGTATAACTTATCCCCACTCTGCCCCCTCCACCTCTTCGGCCAATCACGTCACTAACCATCTCCCACCACTCACTGTATAAGAAGAGTATTCCTAGAAATGCCCTACATATTAGACAATTAAAAACACACACCCATTGAGAGTCAGCCCAGTGGTAGCAGGGCACATTCAAGGTAGACAGGGCAACACATGAGAAGATGCTCTTTCACTCCCAAAGTACATGCTTCACAAGTTTGGATTTATCCACGTTTCATGACTGATCTTTGGAGAAAACCAAGACGTAGCTACCTACTATGACCACTTGTCTGGCTTAAGGTGGGAGGACAAGGTCGCACTCACCCACTCCATGTACAGAAGTCAACAGGACTGGTACTTGTTTCAACACTGGTTATGGGAAAGCATCCTTTGCTGCACCTGAGGAGAGCAGGCTAGCATATGGGGTGCTCCTGAGGGCTCCTAAGAGGACACAGGACAATCTTGGGGACTCGGGGGGTGATGGGGTGGGGCCTGCTGCCACTCCCTACACCAGCCACCCGAGGCAGTAGCCTCACCCTGCTGAAAGCACATTCTCAATGCCAAACAAACAAACTCTTTGGTGAAAGTCAGGTTTAAACACAAGAGAAATGCCAAATAATCTGGAGGATTTAAGTTGAAAACAAAGCACAACAGCCAGCCGAGCCATTGCTAGCTTGTGCTGCATTATTAATATGCCCACTGTATATTACTGAGTTCTGAATACAATGTGCCAAATTTGAAACAGTTGTTTAAGGATAACCAGCTGGTGTGTTGGCCCACAATGTACTAGATGACTCTGCTTACATATAATAAGCTTATAGCAGGAGACGGAAAAATGAAGGGATTTGCATGATATGTACACGGAGGTTGCTGGATGGAGAGATTAACCTGAAGAATGGAATCTCACTAATACAATAAAATAATTGTTTCGGGGTTTCTTTCCTCCAGAAAAACACACACAAACACACAGAGAGAGGGAGGGATGGAGGGGGAAAAAGATTTATCTAGGGAAAGTAAATCTCATACTAATCTGTTCTTTTCCCCCCCAATAATTTGCAAGGTGAAGATTTATGTTAGCTTATTGTGTTCCTATGCTCCATGGCCATATCTCAGAATTATGTGTTGTGGGCTTTTTGTATATATATATTTTAAAGAAGGCTGCCTATTACAACCAAAAAGATGTGACTTAAAGTTCAGAACTGGTTATCTCTGTTTGCTTCATTTGTTCCTTTTGTTTTTAACATTTCTGTTGTACATCCTTTTCTTTCGTGTATTGAATAGTGTATGAAGGGTAGGTACTAACCACAATATTCAGTTTGGAGTCCAGTTTGGCACTTCAGAAAATAAACTTCCTTGATCCGATGCACTTCTCAGGCTGCCTAGTGCCCTAATCCATCTCAGGGTCTCTCCAAACCTGCTTTGTCCATTTTCACGATTGGGAAATTCAAAAATGACAATAACATTTTCCCCTTTGCCAGAAATGGATGAAATTTGCAGGCATAGTTGCCCCTCCAGAGTGAATAAAGCCTGCCAGCTAAAGTACAGATAATTAGATACAGGGACTTTGGTGCTGAGCGGTCCACTGACTGTGTGGACTTTCTGCACAAATGTATGCATGTTTACTCCAAAGTAAACCCCAATGAGTTAAATTGGGATTGATCCTAGGTAGGTGTATTTAGGACTGCAATCTAGACCCCTTTCTCCCTTCAATGGAGGGTTACATGCATTGTGCAGATGTCTCCCTTGAAGTAAATGGATGATGTCTATCTGGAATTGGATTACCCATATGTTCATTAGACACCCTGTAATTGCAGCAAATGGCTGAATTAATGTGCATGTACTGAGTACAATACAGCCATAGATCCTATTTGGCCCTTAACCCCAGACCTATCTATATCACTCATTCCTCCACCAGGCTCAGGATTCAGCTCTTGAGGAGAAACCATAGTTCACATGCTTTCCAAGCAGAAGGTCTCAGGTTCAATGCCCAGAATTCTCAGTTAAAAGAATCAGGCAGCAGTTGCTGGGTAAGTCCTTGGTGACCATGGAAAAGCTATTGCCAGTCAGTGTAGACAATACTGGCTTTGATGATCAAATAATTTGACCTGGTATAAAATAGGTTCCTAAATGCTTGAAAAGTCACATTTGTGGTGGTGTGTCTGCAGCTGAAGCTTCTGTATAATGGCAGGTGCACATGACTGGTTGGCCACAGTGTGGGAGGACATTTCATGCAAGCTTTCTGTTCTCCCAAATGATTGTGTGAAGAGGGCCTGAAAAAAGGAAGATGAGAAAAATGACAGCATGAAGGGATAAGAGTGTATGAGTAGCAGTCGATGATTCAGGGTACCAAGATCAGCAGTCTGAGCGAGCTAGTGGGACTGTATTAAAGATGGATGAGATATAGCAAGCCAAGTGGTGTTGGCTCATTATGCGTTCAGGCAGTGAAACAAAAGGTGCTTTTGGAAAGGTGCATGGTGTCCTTTATTTGACCTCGCTTGGTTGTAGCACAACTTGGCTGTTTTCCACATGCCACTCGTAACTGCTTGTGATGGCAGTCACAGCTAGAGACTCACTAAAATGCTGCATTTGGAGGTATCCAGTACAATGTGCCTCTTTAATGCCCGAGAAGGATGTGACAGGTCTCTTGCCAAAACCAGACCTATGGGGTTAGAATCCTTTCTTTAGAGAAAGTAAACCCCTTCCTCCCCTTTCCTTGTTTCCCCAGAGCTCAGTCCTGTTTCCTGCAAATAATTATTTCATGGAATGCAACTTCATAGATTATTGCTGATATGAAAAATATATTTTGGAAAAACAGGGGGGGGATGTAAGAATCACCACTGCGAGAAATGTATGAGGCTGTAGTTTTGACTGGCATGACTGTTTGAATTTCTATTTTAATGGATTTCAGTTGTCCCTGTAGATTTTTGCAGCATGATCACTCGCACCTGTCCACCAAACCATTGCCATTTTTCAGTGTAGTTGAAGAACAGACAGGTGGTAGCCAAGAGCAAATTTCAGCTGTATGAATGTGTTCTTTGAGTCTGTGAACTATAAATGAGCTCAACAGTTCAAGTAAAATGGATTTTGTAGTTAAAGGAGCAGTGAGAAACTAATGGAGTCAAGAAGTACCAGCCATCACTAGGCTTACAAACTACAAGACAACAGTCAGGTTCCACTTCAGCTCAAGTCCAATTATTTGAATCATTTATTAACTTGCTCTTCAACATATTTTCCTGTTCAATTTAGAGATCTGTTGCAGGTGCTAGGACTTCAGTGCATGTGAAGGATGCAGATCACCTATGAACTGGGCTTATTATTTGCTCTTAGTAAGTCCTATTGACATCATTGGGGGTTACTGGTTGAAAGTCCCTAGTAGTGAGTGGGTGGCTTCCATTGTTGATTAGGCAGATGGAGCTTATTGGAAGTGTAGCCCTTGTCTTGAAGATCAGAAGGATTCTAGCCCAAAGGTCTGTATTGTCCAGCAACCCATTTTCTACAGTGGCCAACCAGTTGCCATTTGGAATCCCACCAACAGGACATGAAGGCACTCATCACCTCCTGTTATTGCTTCTCTCCTATCCCAGCCCAGCAACTGGTCTTCTGAAGCAGATTGCCTTGCAGCCTTGAATCTAGCCATCATGACTAGTAGCTATTGATTGATCTGGCTTTTCTAGTGTCCACTGGATATTTCAGAATGCTGCAGTAGCTTTTGTTGTTTTCCTTTCTCCAAGCAGGACTTTCAGAATAATCCAGGAGTGTGCCAATTTATTTATTTTTAACTGCCATGTGTTTGATCTGTTTTAAGCGTTGGCTGTGACAATGTATTTTTCACAGAACCATAGAATTGTAGAGTTGGAAGAGAACCTGAGGGTCATCTAGTCCAACCTCCTGCAATGAAGGATTCTCAACTAAACAGACAGATTCTAAACTAAACTTCTGTTTAAAAACCTTCAAGGAAGGAGAGTCCACCACCTTCCAATGGAGTCTGTGCCATTGTCAAACAGCTCTCACCATCAGAAAGTTCTTCCTGATGTTTAGTTGCAATCTCCTTTCTTGTAACTTGAAGCCATTGGTTCGGGTCCTGCCCTCTACAGCAGGAGAAAACAAGCTTGCGTCATCTTCCATGTGACAGCCCTCCAGATATTTGAAGATGGCTATCATAACTCCTCTTAGTCGCCTCCTTTTCCAGGATAAACATACACACCCAGATCCCTCAACTGTTCCTCATCAGGCTTGGTTCCCATACCTTTGATCATTATAGTCAACCTGCTTTGCACATATTCCGGCTTGTCAATATCCTTCTTAAATTATGGCACCCAGAATTGGACACAGTACTCCATCTGGCTGGGTTGTGTAGGTTATGGCAAGTCACCACTGTAATGTACATATCAGATGTGATTAGTCCTCCAAGTGTTATTGAACTACAACTCCCATCATTCCGGGTGGCTTAACCATCAATCGCTTTTCCCAGGGAACTCTTGGGATTGTAGCTCTGTGAAGGGAATAGGGGTCTCCTAACAACTCTTGGCACCCATAACAAACTACAGTTCTCAGAATACTTTAAGGGAAGGCACAAATGTTTGAAGTAGAATGATACTACTTTAAATGCATAGTGCAGATAGGGCCTAGATATTTGCAGAGGTGAGAGACCATTTCCTGACCGGAAACAGCCCACAGGGCAGTCTTATAGCCCTAACCAGGCAGGTGGACAAACGGAAACTTTGATGCCATCCACCCAGAAAGAATTCTCTACTTGGAAGTGGCAATTGATACTTGGGGGACAAAATGCATTATAGAAGATACAGGGAGTAGAGGGGAGCTGGAAGCCTTTTGGGAACTGTGGCAAGTTTCCTTGAGTGCATTGGCTCCAGTGGGCGACATGTTGGGAAACAATCATCTGACCCCTAAACCACACCAGCTCTTTCCCTCTCTCTATTGCACAATACATACAAACCCTCACAGATTTGAACTCTACCGCTTTTGGAAAAAGCATAGCCACTTGCTCTCACCCTAGCATAGCTTGCCAAGCTTGGCTTTCTCTCTCTCTAAGAAAATGAGGAAAACATGTTTGCCAAGCATATATCAATTAGCATGTGTTGCTCTGGCAAGTGGCTGGTATGCAAATGGATATGAGCTCATGGATCATTTTTGTAACTCTCTGAAATGTCAAATGGGCGAATGTAGTTTATATTCACAAAGTGGACGGGGGGGGCATATTGTATGTGCGTAGAGAGGGGGCTGCAGGATATCCAGAGTGCTGTCGCCGGGGTCTTTTCACCCTCCCCTTTTTTGCAGTCCAGAGCTTTTTTTTTATTAAAAAAAATCAATAATGATTTGGATATGGATATGTGCCTGTGAAGAGAAGACCCTGGCATAATTAAATACGAAGTCAGCCTTTCTGGCTAGTTCTCTATTCACAGAGGAAGCCACTGACTTTCGTATCGGAACAGATCTGGGCATTTTAAAAATCTCAATTTGGTTCTGCTATGGAAGGACCTATGGCTCAGTTGTCAATTACATGCTGTGCCAGCATAAATTTCCAGGTTTTATGTCCAGTTAAAGGATCTGAGTAGCAAGAATGAGGGGGGGGGTATCTTTTCTGAAAGCCTTTAAAAGCAACTACATTCCTGGTTAGATGCCATTTGCCTGGCTCAGAATCAGGCAGTGTATGTTTATTTATGTTGATTCCACATGGCAGCTAGTCAGATATACAACCAAATTCACTAAGCCATTTGTTATGGGTTAGTCAGCAAGGACAACAGCCAGAGTTACACTGGCTTCAATTCAAGGACAGGTACCACCATTACCTGCATCTGGAACAGACAAAAGGTAGCCATCATCACCCTGACTCAGGAATGAGCATCAGGTCTCCAATGCGCACTAGGAAATTTCTGTTCAACCCACTGGTCCAAAAGGAGAAGCTAGTGTGTGTGTTAGTGACTTTGCTGAATCTCATATTTTCTAGCTTAGAAATAAGAATCATGGTAGCTCAGAATTCTGGCCTCAAATTGAAAACCCTGGTTCATACATTACACTCAAGGCAGGTGCAAGCAGTCTTTACACATGTACAAGTGTTGGTATGAAAGAGAATAAGCTTGTTGATTTGTACGGCTCAACTATTTGGGCTTGAAGGTGCACACATTTGATGAATGTAATGTGAAAAACCCCTGGCGTTTTCAGATCAGTAGGTGGTTGAAAAGCAGCAGCTTTGGGAGCTCACCAGGGTTGGGTACAGAGTAGGATTGGACTCCTAATAACATCAGCATTACACTCCTGGAGGTATCACTGAGGTGTGTGATGGGGATCCAAATTTGGCTCAGAATAAACCAAACTGATCCTGAGTTTGGAGGGTAATATTGCAGGCTTCTGGGCCTGACCAGGAAAGTTCCCCCATCACTAATACCCATGAAGCCCCTTGCATGTAACAGAGTATACTTAGGAATTTCCTTCAGGGCATGTATTTTCAGTGATCTCAGCAAAAGTGGTGTCATGTACCCTGGACAGCTCCATGCAGTGCTGAGGCTTCATGAGAGCAGAGCTCAGACGTTGCTTCAGCAGTGTTCATCCTCAGACTGAGCCTTAAACTGGAGCTGCAACTCTGTCTCAGCAGCTAGCTTGGCCTTCACTGAGAAGAGCTTCCTTATTCAAAGGGGATCAGTTCGTGAGATGCCCTTGGTCAGGACAGGTGCTGATTCTTTTCTTGCAGAAGTGCCTCCAGTTAGCTTGGTACTTCTGGGGCTGGCCTTGAGGGAAATTCTCTCTCTCATGGTGACTCCCCAGCCTCATCCTCTGAAGAAGGGGAGTCTGAGCCCAGGGTCATGACAATATATGCCACACCATAGCTCACACACTGTTTGCCATAAACCCACAATTCCACCCGCTGGGGCGCTGCTGCCTATTATCTCATCTGGCCTCAATTTAGCCTTATCTGAATTTCTCTAATGGCCCCTCTTCCTCTTTTTTTTTTTTTTAAAAAAATGGATCTTAAAGGGAAAGAAATTTGACACGTGACATTTTATTTCTGCATCATTTTCTTCCATTGTTGATTAAAGCCTGTTGCTTTTGCAGCCGCGTGGAACATTAATTCTGATCAAAAGGCTTCATAAAGCGCTTGAGACTGAGCACACATTTCCAGTAAGGATTAAGGTGTTTCTTTTGTCTAAACTCATATGCATATTTTTAATGATCTGGAAGATAAACTGCTGTTTGGTGGATCTAGAAGCAGTCAGAAAAGGTTGAAAAGAAAATGTTGTTTATTTCCTCTTCTCCTTTACATTTGTATTTGCAGTCAAGTACCAGAAGTTTATTCTAACTGAAGTTCCTGGGAATTTTGCCAAACAGCCGGGAAGTAAACAATCAAATTAAGGACATCAGAGCTTGGGGTGTCAGAAATCCATTGTTATTAAGGTAGAAGTATTCATTGTTGATGCAGATGAGTTTCTTTTCAGATCCACAGTTTCTTTGCTCATAGGATCCCAACAATGGGAATCACAATGCTGGCTTTGAATGGTTGGGGGAAAGTCAAAATGATACTCTTATGCTTGGAACATGTGCTACTTTCAGCATGGCTTAATAGTTAATCCCTCTTCCCAGGAACTCTGTAAATTGTAACTCTGTAAGGGGAATAGGGGTCTCCTAGCAACTCTCAGCAGTCTTGACAAACTACAGCTCCCATAATTCTTTGGGGGAAGCCATGGCTGTTTAAAATGGTCCCTGCCCAGCAAGGACTAGGTAGTGGTGGTATCAGAAGCTCGTCTTCTACAAACCTACACATAATCAGGCTGATATGGGAGGAGACACTTCTTCTGGAATCTTTGTACATTAATATTAACACCTAGAATTGGTCCTGGCAATGTTTTAGCCCATTCTTGTATCCTTAAAAATGGCCAACATTCCTGTGTATTTTTCTTGATCAGGGCTACCCATGGCTTAGCCTCGGCACCTGTTTGAAAGCTCATCTTCCCCACTCATCCCTGGAAGACACAAAACATCTGCAAACTTTCCTTCACTAGCAGATGATTACAAAGAGCACCATATGTCTAGGATTAGGAGGCAGATGACTGATTTTGTCGGAGCCCTGGGCACTAATGCCACCCATTTTGCAAAGTAAACTCTCCATCCACAACTTTCATTAAATTATTCGATCCTTTCATTCTTTCATCTATTTCTGTTTAACTTTAGGTACTGAATCAATTATATGAAAAACACAGCATTGGAATACTTTTGACAGGATTGTGTCCAAAGCTTTAAATTCTAATTTCTGCTATCCCCACCCCCCGCCCCCAGAAAATGAAGATTACCAAGTCTTGAGAGTTTGAGAAACAATACAACCAAAGCTAAGCACTTTAAAAAAACATCCCCCCAACAATTTTCATTATCAGATTTATTTTTTAAAGAAGAAAATTACAGTAAAATCCAAGGAAATAGCTTATTGGAAAGAAATTCTTGAAAGTGCTAATGGATTAAGAGGAAACACAGAAATGCATGGAAAGTCTGCTTACCTTATTTTGTGGGTGATGTTGTGGCTGGGCTGAGGGTTGCGTGACCTGGCTGAGGGTTGGAGACTGGCGCCCTCCCCGCCACTGCCTCCCCGTGCCTCGCCAACCAATCAGTGCTGACGGGGATATGTCCGTGGGGAATTTAAACTCCAGTGCAGTGGGGAGGCCATCCTCTCGTGCCCTTCGACGGATATCCCATCCACCCAGCCCTGTTTTTCTGCTTTGATGCATTACAACCTTGTTATGGTCTAATCGTCAGTTGCCATATTGTTGGGACTGGTAGTACGACTCATGCAACATGTTGGCGACTAATATACACACAATAATTACCAAAATAATTATACATTCTTTTTTTTTTAATGAATATTTATTAGATTTTCCAATTTTATATAAACACAAAAAAGAAAAAGAAAAATATTAAAAACAATTCAATTTCAATAACAGTTTTTCAATCACATATTTCTTTGACTTCCTCATACCTCCCCTTCTTGTTCTCTAGTTCACCTTATTAATTCAGCAAATCCTAATCTCTTAACTTTCCTTTTAAAATGAAACCTTATTTTCCATTCAGCTTTTTTTTAAAAATTTAATAGCATAAACCATTATAATCCCCATTATCTTTATCATAACAGCTAGTCCCCACCAAAGTTCAAACCAACATCTTTTCAAAATTCACTAATTTTATAATATTTCTGTAGATAACCCTTAAATTTCTTCCAATCTTCTTCTGCTGACTTTTCTCCCTGGTCGCGGATTCTGCCGGTCATTTCTGCCAGTCCCATACAGTCAATCAACTTCATCTGCCATTCTTCCAGAGTGGGTAGATCCTCAGTCTTCCAGTGCTTTGCTATAAGTATTCTTGCTGCCGTTGTAGCGTACATAAAGAAAATTCTGTCTTTCTTTGGTACCAAATGGCCGACTATGCCCAAGAGAAAAGCCTCTGGTTTTTTCAGGAAGGTATACTTAAGTATCTTTTTCATTTCATTATAAATCATTTCCCAGAAGGCCTTAATCTTTGGGCACGTCCACCATAGGTGAAAAAATGTACCTTCAACTTCCTTACATTTCCAGCATTTATTATCGGGCAAGTGATATATTTTTGCGAGCTTGACTGGGGTTATGTACCACCTGTATATCATTTTCATAATATTCTCTCTTAAGGCATTACATGCCGTGAATTTCATACCTGTGGTCCATAACTGTTCCCAATCAGCAAACATGATGTTATGTCCAAGATCTTGTGCCCATTTAATCATAGCTGACTTAACCGTTTCATCCTGTGTATTCCATTTCAGCAGCAAGTTATACATTTTTGACATGATTTTAGTTTTAGGTTCTAGCACTTCTGTTTCTAATTTAGATTTTTCCACCTGGAAGCCAATTTTCCTGTCCAAATTATATGCCTCCCTTATCTAATAATTATACATTCTTTATCAATCTTCTGAGAAAAATACAAAACTTTGTACAAAGCCACAGAGACTTACGGACAACTTATTGTGTGTATATTAGTCACCAACGTGTTGCATGAATCGTACTACCAGCAGCACAGGTTGCATTTCTCTAGCAATATTGTTGGGACTGGGCAGGAATTTTTTCCCACTTGGCAAATTGGCTCTGCCATTTGGTTTTCACTTACCTCTTAGCAATCATCACAACTTTGTAAGGTTAGGCATCGGGTAAGCCTTTGTTTGGATGGAGTTGTAGCCTTTGCCTGCCCCTCCTCATTAAGGGTATCTTGTTAAAGGGATCCGGGGGTATGGATTCTGTCCGATGCCTGGACTTGGGCTAGGGCCATACCACTACCCCAATGGGGACCGCTCAGGGTGCCCCTATTTGATGTAGGTCTTAGGGCTTGCCCTGTTGGTGGTTTACTCTTAGTTGGGGCTCATAAAGCCTTGTTGGACAGGATCCGGTCAAAAGTATTTTACTGAAGGATTTAAGCATATGCTTGCTCAGAAGTAACCTGCACTGAGTTCACTCAGAGTTACTTTGAGTTTAGCATGTATAGAACAGCAGCCTTATAGTACAAACCTATGTGTGTCTGCTCAGAAGAAAGTCCTACTGAGGTCAATGGAACTTAATTCCATGTAAGTAAGCATGAAATCAATGTGATTAAAAGTGCTTATCACTGATTTAAAAGTGCTTTGCCTTGCAGGGGGTTGGACTAGATGAACCTTGGGATTCCTACTGACTACAATTCTATGACCAGACAATGTCCTTTCTTTGTTTTAGCTCTGCAGCTTGTCTTTGGTTAACAATTAGGTCATTTATTTATCTTCCCCCAGAAAGCTGAAACAATTCTGCTCTCACAGCCTGAAACCAAATATTGTCACATAATTCAAAATGTTTGCTTTGCCTCTTGTCTTCCAGGCATGCTCATGTAGTTCAAGGTGATTCCATCTGGAACAATGAAACACACATACAACACACATACATAAGCACAAGAGTGAGAAAGGCTTGCTGCAAACTCTGAACCATTAACCATGAATTTGACTTTTAAGAAGCCTAAGCAATACAAGAATCTCATTAACATCTAAAGCAAAAAATGTCCATCAGCCAAAGTCACAGAACCTTGCGCAGAACCTTATTACCCAGGGAGCTAGCATAAATAGTGAGCTTTGTGACCTTTTCGTGTGCAAATTTCCATCATCTTGTGAGCCTCTGATTTCATCTCCTTCCCAAAAGTTGATGTCTTATGAAATGTTCAGGCTGGGAAGGAGGCTTATGGGTGGAGAGGGCATGGCTGACAATTCATTGCTTTGATAAATGTGATAATTAAGGAAAGTGAAGCTAGCTGTGCTCTAATGTTGAGCTTCATCACACTGACATGAACCCAGAGTAACTCTGATAATGACTACACTGGAATCATTCAAGATTTATAAGGAGTGTGAGTATCCAATCACTTCTTTAATGCCACACAGCAAGCAAGTACCATCAAAAACCATTATCATGACATCATCTAGCTTCCTCAGCCAATCGCCTGCTCTCCCATCCTCTTCAGTCACTGGGAGAAAGCCAGGGAAAACGAGGCATGCATAGACCTGACTTTCCCCCTCAGTGGGAATTAAGGCACCAAGAATTCCTATGTGCAGTTACTGATGTTAAATTCCATTAATCTCAGTGATGCTTGCTTCTGAGTAAACATGTACAAGCTCAGGCTGTGCTCATTTAATTTTGAGCCTAACAAGCAATTCTAAGCACAAGTCTAAGTACATCAAATGCCTTGTTTAAGTCAGGCTTTAAGGCCAGTTGATTTCAGTGGAAACCAAACCTCCTTGGATTGTAGCATCTGAATTAACACATGACTAGTTGCATAATAAGAACTCTGCCCTGTATGTACAACAATACACCTTTGGATTGGTACAGTAAAAACCTAAAGACCCATGTATTCCAGCATCTTATTTACACAGGGGCCAACCAGATGCCCATAGGAAGTCCACAAGCAGGACCCAAGTGCAATGGCACTTGTGATTGCCAGAAACTTGTATCAAGAGGCATGCTGTCCCCAACAGTTGGGTAGAACATAACCTTCATGACTAGGTCCAGCTTCAAGGGCCTTCTGGTGGTTCCCTCACTGCAAAAAGTGAGGTTAAAGGGCAGAGAGCCTTCCCGGTAGTGGCACCCAACCTGTGGAATGCCCCCCACCAGATGTCTTCTAAAAGTAAGACAGGCAGCCCTGCTTAGGTAAGTTTTTAATGTTTGATGTTTTATTGTATTTTTAATATTCTGTTTGGAGCCGCCCAGAGTGGCTGGAAAAACCCAGCCAGATGGGAGGGGGAAAAACAAACAAACAAACAAACAAATTAAGCTGCAGTCTGAAGACTTTGCATAACTCTTTAATATATCTATTAGTGATGGATATCATTGCTTAATAACATGCCCATAGGCATAGGTGATGTGGGGATTTCAAATTGTTCTCAGATTTCATTAAAGACCTGCCGGAGCTTTTTCTCCTAAGCATTGCCCGCCTTATTTTGAAGGTGTATTTTAAAGCAAATATTAATTATTCCACAAAGGTTTGGTTATCACCACTAAAAAAAACAACAACACAATACAACCCCCTGCCTGTTACTTGCTCAGTTAATCAGAAATGTCTTAGAATGCTTTCAAAAATTTAAGAACAGAAGAATTGCTTGTCTCAGATTATTCAAGGAATGATGAACCGCCAGTTGCTTCTGGGCTAGCAGTCCCATCATCTCACCATTGGCAATGTTGGCTGAGGTTATGGGCTCTGGGTTCTCCAATCCTGTATTATATCAAAAGTCTGTCTAGTTCAGTGACCACTCTCCAGGAGTGGGCAGCCTCTTACACCTGGGAGACTATCAGCAAAGTGGATGGAGCTATCCCCAATTGCTATTAGTTACTTCATTTTGATGGGAGGTAGCATTTAACTCTTGGGGCTTCCAGACTTTGAGGAGCAAGACTGTAGCTCAGTGGTAGAGCATCCACTTTGCATGCAAAAAGTCCAAGGTTCAATCCTTGGTGTCTCCAGGTAGGGCTGGAACCTGAAACTGTGGGGAGATGCTCCCAGTCAGTGCTGCACATTCTGGGCTTGAAAGACTAGTAATGTGACTTGGCCTAAAGCGGCTGCCTATGGACTGATCCTCCATTCACTTGCCTGTGAAGAAGACATAGCAGTGTTACAACCTCTTGCTCATGATCTGTTTCCAGGAGGTGTGTCCCATTGCAGAAGACGACAAGCAGAAGTTCAGCAATGAAGAGTAAGTGTTATTCTCAGGCACTCAAAGTTATTGTTGTTTTTAAGAGCCGCATATATTTGGAAACCTATATTAGGAGGGATATGCTTCCTAGATACTTCACTGAGCTAATTAAGTATTTCTCAAGAACTGCACACCAGCTTGGCGAACACTTCTTTCCACCCACAGAGAGCTCTGTTTCATTTAATAGGTTGTGTCATCAATACTTTTTCATAATTCATTTCAGTTCTCCAATGTGTGGTTTTAACAAACAGATGACACTGTGGGAAATATCTCTCTGCTCTTCATAACTAAAATGAACAAAAAAATTGCTCCATCTCCCATAAATTCTTCTGTTCTCATTTCTGATTTTGTCATGGGAATAGGAGCGGGGAGAAATAACTTTTGGGGAAGAAAAAGAAGGAAGGGAGAACCACAATCTGTTTAGAAACAGGTTGCATCTGAAGGGTTATGGAGAGTTTTTCAAACAGCAACACCCAAACGACCTTATTTTCCTGCTGGTGACTGTGTTCACTCTCCAGATTAAAAGCTGTATTCTTTTATTGAAATAAAAAAGGACCAAACATGGAACCTCCTTTGTTCCAGATACATCAAGAGCAAAAATATTTCACCATAATGACATGACCTGATATGTGGAAGCAGATAACAGATGACATCTTGTCAGTGTCCCCAATTTATTATTCCCTCTCTTGTACCCTCCTTTTTTCCCACAGCAGGGTACTACATTCCTTTTAATCACTGGCCTGTGTTAAACAAATTTTTTTACCAGCCAAGAATATAAAACGCCCTCACTTGTCCCTCTCTTCCCTCCGACCTCTCCGCTGCCCCCCTTTGCGACACAGAAAGACAAAGACCGTGTTAAATTTTTCATTATTTTATTCCATTTCTGATCCAATTACGTGAGGGTACTCCATCACTTTCATGAGTGTATGTGCTATAACATCAGCTGCCGCACATTAATCAGGTTTTCTTCCCCTCCTCTTTTTGCTCAGCAGACACTGGTGCTAAATCATATTGCTCCAAAAAAAAGGGAGGGGAGCGGAACAAAAAATAGATGCAAATGAACACCGAGGAAGCTCCCTTTTTGTGCAATTACAGCAGGAAATGATTAGAGTGGGTGGCCTTCCAATCTATCCCTCTTCCCCCTCCCCAAATGGCCTGGAAGTGCATCAAGTGGCTGTCACACATCTCTCTTGGTTGCCTAACAAAAGGAGACGAGACTATATACCTCACGCTGCTTTAATGTTCCATTCCCACTTTACATCACTGAATCAGCACCTTTGAACATTGCCCTGGGCACTGGCCTCCCCTTGTTGAACTATTGTAACTAATAGGCTAGTAAGTTGAGAAATGACTGTCTTGGCATTTCCAATTGCCTCGACAGAACTAAATGCCGGTGTCTCACTTCTCTATATCTTTCCCCCTTCTTCTTTTTTGAAAAGGCTAAACAAAACAAGACCATGAATAGTGGGTGCTTTCTACCTAATAGCATTTGATTTGTGAGGGCTGCCTGTGAAAATGCTTTGATTTTTATTGCTGGGAAAGCTTGGTATGCAGTTCGAAGAACATCCTCACGCTTGTCCATTGCCGTCATACAGGACCACGCTGTTCCAATTGCCTCATTCTCCTGATGCCCTTGTCATATTGTCATATTCAATTATTGCTTCTAATGAACGAAATATATCCATGCAAATTAGCAGGAATGCAGAAGTGTGCTGGTCTCTGGAGAGGAGATCACGGACACTTTGCCTTTTCTTCAGTCCTGCTGCTGCTAAATAAGCTAAGCCATTGTTTGGCTTTGTATTGTCTGAAACTGGCCTTGTGGTTGGTCTCATTCCAGGCAACCTTTGGTTTATTCTTGAAATGCTGTGCCAAACCATGGCTCAGTCCTGAGTAGTGTGGGATCAGCAGGATATGGGGAGGAGCAAAACAACAGCCACTTTCTCTTCATCTTGCTTACTCACATTTGCGATGTGGTTTGGAATTATGTTGAAAGGAGCCATTTTGATTTTGACACTGACACACTATATATCAGCTAGATCAAGAGTTCCTGTGAGCAGAACTCTGTTCATAGTGTGTTTCTGCTGGAGGAAATTTTTCTTAGGTTTATACTTCTCTCTGTAGCTCCTGTGTTCCCCGAAAAGTTCTTCTAGAAGACCCTTTGGAGCAGACTGCAGAAGGTGAAATAGGGAGGTAGCTGTTTAAAATTGCCTCCCCTTTCCCTAGGTGGGACCTCATCCCTTCTGCAGATGGAAAGAGCCTTTTAATATATGGCAGAAGAGACACTCTAGATCTAATCCATTGTAAATTATACTTCCAATAAATTCAATGTCCGGCAACTCTGAATGAGAATATGTGAGTGAAAACAGGTAGTTATGTCTGAAATGAGTGGTTAATGAAATGTTGGCTAATGTTAGGTTGTTCACTGACCTTTTATCAGCTCTGGGGTCCCACTCCAGGGCCTCTGGTTTGGGCAGATTCATCTCATCAATTCAGGGGGCAGGTTAGTAAAGGTATATTACTCTTGGATTTTGTGAGCATTCTTAAGAATGCATTGAGCAGCTCACCTAGAATCATAGAATCATAGAGTTGGAAGAGACCACAAGGGCCATCGAGTCCAACCCCCTGCCAAGCAGGAAACACCATCAGAGCACTCCTGACATATGGTTGTCAAGCCTCTGCTTAAAGACCTCCAAAGAAGGAGACTCCACCACACTCCTTGGCAGCAAATTCCACTGTCGAACAGCTCTTACTGTCAGGAAGTTCTTCCTAATGTGGAATCTTCTTTCTTGTAGTTTGGAACCATTGCTCTGTGTCCGCTTCTCTGGAGCAGCAGAAAACAACCTTTCTCCCTCCTCTATGTGACATCCTTTTATATATTTGAACATGGCTATCATATCACCCCTTAACCTCCTCTTCTCCAGGCTAAACATGCCCAGCTCCCTTAGCCGTTCCTCATAAGGCATCATTTCCAGGCCTTTGACCATTTTGGCTGCCCTCCTCTGGACACGTTCCAGTTTGTCAGTGTCCTTCTTGAACTGTGGTGCCCAGAACTGGACACAGTACTCCAGGTGAGGTCTGACCAGAGCAGAATACAGTGGCACTATTACTTCCCTTGATCTAGATGCTATACTCCTGTTGATGCAGCCCAGAATTGCATTGGCTTTTTTAGCTGCCGCGTCACACTGTTGGCTCATGTCAAGTTTGTGGTCAACCAAGACTCCTAGATCCTTTTCACATGTACTGCTCTCAAGCCAGGTGTCACCCATCTTGTATTTGTGCCTCTCATTTTTTTTGCCCAAGTGCAATACTTTACATTTCTCCCTCTTAAAATTCATCTTGTTTGTTTTGGCCCAGTTCTCTAATCTGTCAAGGTCGTTTTGAAGTGTGATCCTGTCCTCTGGGATGTTAGCCACCCCTCCCAGTTTGGTGTCATCTGCAAATTTGATCAGGATGCCCTTGAGTCCATCATCCAAGTCGTTGATAAAGATGTTGAATAAGACCGGGCCCAAGACAGAACCCTGTGGCACCCCACTAGTCACTCTTCTCCAGGATGAAGAGGAACCATTGATGAGCACCCTTTGGGTTCGGTCAGTCAGCCAGTTACAAATCCACTGAGTGGTAGCATAGTCAAGACCGCATTCTACCAGCTTCTTTACAAGAATATCATGAGGCACCTTGTCAAATGCCTTGCTGAAATCAAGGTAGGCTACATCCACTGCGTTCCCTTCATCTACCAGGCTTGTAATTCTGTCAAAAAATGAGATCAGGTTAGTCTGACATGACTTATTTTTCAGAAATCCATGCTGACTATTGGTGATCACAGCATTCCTTTCTAGGTGCTCACAGACTGTTTGCTTAATGATCTGCTCCAGAATCTTCCCTGGTATTGATGTCAGACTGACTGGGCGGTAATTATTTGGGTCCTCTCTTTTCCCCTTTTTGAAAATAGGGACAACATTTGCCCTCCTCCAGTCTGCCGGGACTTCGCCTGTTCTCCAGGAATTCTCAAAGATGACTGCCAGTGGTTCTGAGATCACATCTGCCAGTTCTTTTAATACTCTTGGATGCAGTTCATCTGGCCCTGGAGACTTGAATACATCTAGACTAGCCAAGTATTCTTGTACTATCTCCTTAGTTATTCTGGGCTGTGTTTCCTCTGCTGAATCATTTGCTCCAAATTCTTCAGGTCGGGCATTGTTTTCTTTATCGGAGAAGACTGAGGCAAAGAAGGCATTGAGGAGTTCAGCCCTTTCTGTGTTCCCTGTTTGCATTTCACCATCTTCTCTGAGTGACCCCACTGTTTCTTTGTTCTTCCTTTTGCTACGGACATACCCATAAAAGCCTTTTTTGTTGCTTTTAACCTCTCTAGCAAGCCTGAGTTCATTCTGTGCTTTAGCTTTTCTGACTTTGTGTCTACACGTGCTGGCTATTTGTTTGAATTCCTCTTTCGCTGTTTCCCCCCTTTTCCATTTTTTGTACACATCCTTTTTTAATCTTAACTCAGTTAAAAGTTCTTTAGATAGCCACCCTGGCTTCTTTAGGCACCTTCCATGTTTCCGTCTCATTGGTATTGCCTGAAGTTGTGCTTTTACTATCTCCCTCTTAACAAACTCCCAGCCATCATGAACTCCCTTTCCTTTTAGTATTACTGTCCATGGGATCTCACCCAGCACTTCCCTAAGTTTTATGAAGTCGGCTTTCTTAAAGTCAAGAAATTGAGTCCTAGTATGCTTGGCTGCTCCTTTCCACTGTATAGTAAACTTCAGAAGAGCATGATCACTCGCGCCTAATGATCCTTCCACTTCTACCCCCCTAACCAGGTCATCAACATTGGTTAGGACCAGATCTAAAATGGCTGTTCCTCTTGTTGCTTCTCCCACTTTCTGGACAATGAAGTTGTCTGCAAGGCCAGTGAGGAATCTGTTTGACCTTATGCTCTTGGCTGAGTTTGACATCCAACAAATATCCGGGTAATTGAAGTCCCCCATTACTACTATCTCCCTTCCTTTTGCATGCTTGGCCATCTGTTCCAGGAAGGCATCATCTATGTCCTCCGTTTGGCTTGGGGATCTATAGTAAACTCTCACAATGAGGTCACTGTTATTCTTCTCTCCCTTAATTTTGACCCAAATGCTCTCACTTTGGCTTTGAGGTTCTAAATCTTGGATCTCTTCACAGGTATACACATCCCTGACATATAACGCCACTCCTCCTCCTTTCTTGTCTGGTCTGTTTCTCTGAAATAGATTGTATCCCTCCATTATTACATTCCAGTTGTGGGACTTATCCCACCAGGTTTCAGTGATGCCTATTATGTCATATTTAGTTTGCTGTACCAAGAGCTCAAGCTCATCTTGTTTATTTCCCATGCTTTGCGTATTAGTGTACAGACATTGAAGTCCATTAATCATTCCCCCGTGTCTCTTATTTAAGGATTTTTTCCTCCCACCACGAGGTCTGCGTGCTGTTTGCTCCATTTGGTCTATGACATTTGGATGATCATCTTCATCAATTGATAGACTCCTACCTTCAGGAGCACTGTCTCCCTCCCCCATATTAGTCAGTTTAAAGCCCTCCTGATGAGGTTTCTGAGATTTTTGGCAAAAACATTCCTCCCAACCGTTGTGAGGTGCAGCCCATCACTTTCCAGAAGTCCATCTTCAAGAAACTGCAGTCCGTGATCTAAGAATCCAAACCTTTCCTGTTTACACCTTTTGCGAAGCCAGCTGTTCACTTCCACTATTTTTCCCTCTCTCCCTGGGCCACGTCGTTCAACTGGGAGGACAGATGAGATGACAATTTGTGCATTTAATTGCTTCAATTTCCTGCCCAGAGCCTCGTAGTCTCTTTTGATCTTCTGGAGGCTATTTCTTGCAGTGTCATTGGTTCCCACATGAACCAAGAGGAAGGGGTATTTGTCAGTGGGTTTTATGATTCCTTGCAGTCGTTCAGTTACATCTTGGATCTTAGCCCCGGGGAGACAGCACACTTCCTGAGACATCTTGTCAGGCCCACAGATCACTGCTTCTGTTCCCCTCGGTAGGGAATCCCCTATCACCACTACACGCCTCCTCTTGGGTTTGGTCGGGGTTCTTCCGTGAGCTGTCCGTTCCACGGCCGCCTGCACATTCCCTGAGGACTGACTTTGCTGCTCGTCTTCATATACCTGATCGACTGTAATGAGGGAGAGATCCTCAAATGGAGTCTGCTCTTCGTCTTCCATGCTAGGGGAGAGGACCTCAAAGCGAGTATGTATTTCTAAACAATCAGAGCGAACCCTGGGCCTCCTACTTCTTTGAGTCACGTTTCTCCGTATATTTGGCTCCTGTGTTGGTGAACTAGCCTCCTTCTCAGGGAAGTCCCCTGTCTCCTCCTTGGTGGAGACGGTGTGCTCTGTTGCTTCCAAGAAGAGCTCCAGCTCTCTAATTCTTTGGAGCGTAGCTACACGTTCCTCCAGTTGCTGGACTTTGTCTTTTAAGAGGACAATCAACATGCAATTGCTGCAGGTAAAGCTGCCTGCAACCTTTGGCAAGATGGCAAACATTGCGCAGGAACCGCAGGCGACTGCAGCTGTTCCCTCACCCTCCATCTTGAGAACGTGTCGTTGGGGGTGGCTACAGCGGTCCTCCATCATAAGAAGCATGAAGACAGGACAAATAACTCCCCCCCCAAAAAAACCTAGGTTTCCCCCAACAAACGTTTGAGACTAGCTCCCCTAAATCTATAAGATGGATCAAACCTGATCAGTCCTAGGGTGGCTATATGTCCAGTTTCCCCTGGACGTGGCAGGGATTCCAAAGGCGAAATCACCATGGGGTGTGTGTTCAAAATTGGCAAAATGTCCTGGCTTTTGCAGACAGAACCAGGAAGTGTGTGCATGTGTATCACTTTTTAGTTTTTCCTATCTATGTGGACATACCTGCTCTCTGTAGAAAGATTTGCTTTGCAAGCAGAGCCAGGAAGTGTGCTTCTGAGGATCACTCTTAACCTTTTCCCCCTATCTCTATGGTGTGCCCACATGGTGCATGCTGAGATGGGGCGCATCATTGAACGGCATGGTGGGATGGGGCAGATGAGCAGGTGGAACGGCTATGTAAGGCAGGGGAAAGCCCACAGGCTGTTATTTCACAGGTTGTGTGTGTGTGTGTGTGTGTGTGTGTGCATGAGCTGTCCTCTTTCTTGCTCTTCAAAATATGGCAACCCTAATCAGTTCTACTTAACAAGAAAACATTCCCTTAATTTATTTTGCCATCACTTTCATTTTGTGACCTCGACTTCTAACTAAATCTGATTGGCCATAGGACACTGGGATGCCATTCTTGATTGGGTGGGACTAATCCAGGAAGTAGCAAATCAGGAGGGAGAGATAGCAGTGAAGAACAAGCAAAAGAACAAGCAAAAACAAAAACTTTGTGTTAAACAACTTACAACTTATCACAACATTGTTGATAAGAGTTAAATTGTGGATTGCCCCCAAATGGAGGAATAAGGAACTTGCATCTATAATGGAGCAGCTGAGGAAAACCTGGCAAGTTATGTCAGAGATAAAATTAGCACACAAGAGGAACACGATATGCAATGAACACAAAAATAAATTTATACAGAGATTTAGCCAATCCTGGAATGCTATTGTAAATGATGGTGTTTCAATTTGTATCTTTGCACATCAATTTAATATTTTGTTTTATAGATTCCCCCCCTTGTTATCAGCCCCACTCTTTTTTATAAACATTGTTTTAGTGTGTGTGTGTGTGTGTGTGTGTAGCTTTTCTTCTATTTGCTTGTATTAATTATTGATTATTAAATTGTAAAAGTGAAGGATTTGCAATTCTTTTTAAGAACAAATGAAAACAAAAATAGTGCTTTTGTTCATGTGGGATTTCCACTTCACCAAAATGCTTAATTTATGCAAAAAGCAAAGCTGTGGACTGTTTTACCCAGCTCTGATATCAAGGTCTGCTGGCCCTTTACAATAATAATGCTGGATCCTTTTTTTTCCATAGAGGGGGGCGTTATATAGAATGTAAACCACTGAATGGCAAAATAATGTCCTCTCAACCACAGTGGGATATAGGCATGGAACTTCTGCTGGTGCAGATTGGTGCTGTTCTTTAGACAACAATGGAGTTTACATGGGCTCATGATGTTTCCCTGTTGTCTGAGAAACAATTCAAGCAGACGGAGAAGGGAAAGAAATACTCTATGTAAACTCTGAGGGAAAGGATAACATAGCGCTTCTCATTCTTCCTTTACCTCCTTAAATTGTATATGACAGAAGCAAATAAGCCACGCTCCAGCAAGTGTCTTAAATACTGTTGTTTCCCTAAAAGGATTATTACACAGTGTGAATTCCTATTTCCAGAGAGGTAAGTGCTTTCACGGTGACTGCAGCTTAATGTTCTACACTACAAAAAATCAGATATTAAAAATGCAAATACCTCCGTAAATAAGCAGGCTTGTGATAAACAAATACCTGTCTCCGCTGAACTGATTAACTGAGCTGAATGATAAACCCTCGTCTACTAATGTGGTGTAACATGGTGTGAAAAAGCAGATAAGTGGTGGGTGATGCTATGGTGTTTTTGTTTTTTTTTTTAAAAAGAAGAAGCCCAGAGGCTGTCAGATGAATGGTGAAGATGTAGCCAGGTGTCATGGCCAATGTAGCCATGTCTTATCATGGGGGAGCTTATGCAGGAACAGATTCATAAGCCGCTATTGGCAGCTTATCTGGAAACTCAACAACTTGCACAAATTCAACAGTGCTGAATATGTGGATGGAACTAGCACAGTACTGCTGTAGTGCTTTCTGATTTTCCAGGCGCAGGGGACCATTTGTATCACACACCTTGTTCCAAAGCTTTGCAGTTGTGCCCTATTAAGGTATATAGTGGAAGCATAGTGAAGGATGCAGCATTAGTTATGGGATCATTCCACAATTCCTCCCCCCAGCCCAAATATGAACACTAAGCAGAGCTCCTGTCCTGCTTAGACTCATGTGGAAGCCATGTATGATGCTTCTAGATGAGGGCGATATAGGTGGATGCTGTGAGGAAATCATAGCTATGGATGCACCGGTTCATACAATAAGCTTCCCATGTGATCTTGACTGGTTTATGTATCTGGGTGGTAGTTCCTCATGTTCTTGGAGGTGATTGTGTAGAATCAGGGTTTCCCCTCTGCAGCTGGAGCTTGCCAGAAATCAGTTCTGGCACCTCTCACGTGGGTGCCATTGCCATTGTAAGAGAAGCATCCATAGTGAGTTCCAGTACTGTACCTCATTTTCTAGAAAAATGGCACTGTGTAGAATCATACAATTATAGCATAAGAACGGACATTGGGGGTCATTTAAGGGACCTAGGTCACTCAGTGAGACCAGAGAGGACACCGACTTCTCAGTGCTGTATAAATTAGGCCTATGAAACCATACATAAAAGATGAACATGTATTCTGGCTGTTTTCATCACCACTTGGTCTCTGCTCCAGGCTGAAACTGTTTTGAACTGAAACTCTGCTCTTCCTTTATGTTTTTCCCCTCTTTCTAAAATGGACTCTCATTGTACGATAGTCTACTGATACCATGGTATGAATTCAAAGTGGCAGGCACCAAACAGAACTTGTTTCATTCAGTACTGGGCCCAGTTTGGGACCCATTGAAGCCAAAGGTAATTTAGATTTTTGCTCTAATGGAGTAATGGAGCTTAACTATTTGAAATTTTATGATAAAATAATCATTTGAAATATGTGGATTTCAGTTTATGGCTGTGGCTGTCATGTAATATGATGTAATTTAACTGTTGCTTCTGTTCAAAGAACATTCCATATTTAAATGTACCAGAGCTTTTATAATGTAATTTATCATTTGCTGTTCCAGGATGGAGTATACAATTATATGTTTTGCATAATGCAAAACCTTTAACTCCCAGAGTAAACTTCAATAGTGTAGATTAATGGTGTGTTGGAATTTCAGTCATCTTTTCTGTACATTTCACTGCAGCCTGCATGCTACATTTGATTCTTCAAGGTCACAAGTTATGTAAAATATTCACTCTATGGAAAACCAGAAGTGAAATCTGTATTGGGCAAATGTGAATGGCATACAAGAAGAGAAGACCTGCTAGGCTTGAGGGAAACAAAAGAGACCCATTATGAATTTCTTTAGAAACTTGAGAACATTGTGTCTATCAAAACACTCTAGCTTTTATTGAACTTCACAAGTCTTTTTCTTTAAAATGTTCCCACTTACCAAGTTCCATCGGATTTACAAATGAAAAGTTTGTCAGAACTTGATGGAAGGACTTCACTAAAGGGTTGCCTGCCAGAATAGTGTAAGGGAAGAATCAAAGAACAGTGTCTATGCTTTCCCTGGATTATTTAAGGGAGGAATCAAAGAATAGAGCCTCTTTTTCTCCATTAGTTGTCAGGAGAGCTGACCTTTCAGGTAGAAGACTTAGGGCAAGTAGATTTCCATGTTATATATGCATGTGCTACCATGCCAGCTACACTGCTGGGCAGGATGAGGTAGCCTACTAAAAATAGTCACTAATTTAGTTCATGGTATTTTTATCCTCATAGGGGACTCCATTTTGATTTTTGGCATCAGGCTCCAATATGTCACCATCTGCCTTTGATGAATGGCTGTATATCTAGCCCAGCCTTTCTCAACCTGTGGATCCCCAGATGTTGTTGAACTACAACTCCCATCACCCCTAGCTAGTAAGGCCAGAGCTCAGGGATGATAGGAGTTGTAGTCCAACAACATCTGGGGACCCACAGTTGAGAACCACTGATCTAGACCCATTCGGGGAAAGCCTGGGCAAAAGTTAAGTCTTTACAAGTTGTCTGAAACAACTGATTGAGCTATTCCATAGCTATATGGCAGGGGGAAGGTTGTTCCATAGTACATGGGAGAAACAGAAAGTACCTGTTTTCAGGTCATCTCTCTATTCTGTGAGTTGTGGTACTATGAGTAGACTTCTAGAGGAATCTTACATATCTTCACAGGTGGAGGTTGTCTTCCAGGTGAAAACATGCAAAAGTGATATGGAAGCAGATAAGCTTTCCATCGCTTTTTGTAATTACCGTATTTCTCACTCTATAAGACGCACCAGACCATAAGACGCACCTAGCTTTTGGAGGAGGAAAACAAAAAAAAATATTCTGAATCTCAGAAGCCAGAACAACAAGAGGGATCGCTGTGCAGTGAAAGCAGCGATCCCTCTTGCTGTTCTGGCTTCTGGGATAGCTGCGCAGCCTGCATTCACTCCATAAGACACACACACATTTCCCCTTACTTTTTAGGAGGGAAAAAGTGAGTCTTATAGAGCAAAAAATATGGTAGTGTTTCTGATGAGGTTGTTGCAAAATTCACTGCAGTGCAGCTTGCACAGGTTCTTTGCACACTCATGATCCCGAATTTTACTGCAGCCTGTTTGCTACATGTGGTTGTTGGAACTCAGCAACATGAGTTATGTAAGACATTCACTCTGTGGAAAAACAGTACTATAGAAAGGCAGAGTTGAAGACGAGGGTTATAAAACTTGTTAGGTTTGAGCGAGAGTTAACTCGTGACACCAGGAAGAATTCCTGCAAAAACTTTACACCTCTGTTACTATATCAAAAACAGTCTGGATTTTCACTGCACTTCACAAGCCTTTTCTTTAAATATTTAATCCTACAAGTTCCCTCTGATTTACAAATACAGCACAGAGCTTTGCATCCTGTCAGAACCTGGAACCTTCACTGAAAGGTTGTCTGCCAAAATGGTTTAAGGGAGGAATCAAAGGATAGTGCTGCTTTCCTTTGGGTAACTTGGGAGCCCCTCCTAAGCAGGATCAGCTCCCATTTGCTTCTCAAAGCAAAGATAAAGCTTCACTGTGGATATATAGCATTCCTCAACACTGAAAAAAATGAATGGGGGCAGCTCCTTCTTGTACAGAACTCCATGGGAACATCACCGCCTTGGGTAAGTGTCAGAGATACTAAATTAAGATTAAGACTGAGGGGTACCATTTTTATTCCTTTCTTCTTCCTCCGCTTTGCCCATTCCTTTCCCCCTGAATTCTTGTTAAGAGTTTTGTATTTTGGACTTGAGGATGTGCAGTTTCCCTAAGCAATATTTTGTTCATGTTGGCCATTGGTCTACCTATCCCCATATTGTCTTGCTCTGCAGCTGCTCAGTGAGATTTCTGGAGGGGGTATTTTCTGTCTCTGTTCCCTGAGATCCTTTAAGGAAGTGTGCTGAAGGTGCAACCTGGGACCTTTTTCATGCAAAGCACTACACCCAGTGATGTAGTGGTAAGGTTTGAGTGCAAGAGCGTCTCATGACAGCCCCCAAGGAAAACCCCAAAATGCAGGCAGCTGGGTAGATCATTATTACTTGCATGTATGCATGCATGCACGCACACGTGCGCATACACACACACACACACACACACACACACACACACATGCACTCACTCACACAGCAGTACAGAGCATAATGCCCAGCTGATTAGGATCAATGTAACTGAAATTGCATTCACACCCATACTGAAGTTCCTACCTGACTGCATAGACTCTATTTGGAAAGTGCATTATGCTTTAACAAAAGATCTTCAGTTAGCTGAAATGCAAACTTTCGCTTTCAATTAGAAACGCAAACCCTCCTTGCAAAGGAGTGTCAGCATTCTTGCTTGATTATTTTCCTCATTCTCTGACTTCCTCTCTGCCAACTCCCATGTAGCATGGGCAATGGCCAGGGATGTTGCGAGTTGTAATGCAGCAACATCTGTAATTCTGGCTACCCCTGTTCTCTGCTAATTTATCACAAACAACTTGAAAGCCTCATTATCAACATATCAGTGGCAGGCCTTGGGGTCTAAAATTTCAGAGGTGAGCTGTGGAACACCGAAATTCAGTGCCCCCACACCTCTCTATTGGAACATTCCTTTGGGCCAGTCCCGTATAACACTTTGACCCACATCCGTAGATGTGAGCACACATTAGCAGAGTTCAGTGAAAGCAAGATTGTGTCGGATATGCAGCACCAGAGTCTTTACCAAGTGGCGGTAGCGACGGCGAAGAAGACTTTCTTCACCGCCTCTATTGCATCTGCAGAAAAGAGCAGCAGGAGACTTTTTCAGGTGGTTCGCAATCTAGCGGAACCACCTGCTACATCGGTGCCCAGTACGGGCCACATGATCTCCTGCAATGATTTTGCAAAGTTTTTTGCAGATAAAGTCGCTCAGATTCGGGAAGAAGTAGACGCCACCGTGGGAGCAGGGCCGAGGCGAGAGAGTGCCAGAGTCCTGTCTAGTCAAATTGCGTGGGATCAGTTCCAATCTGTTACCTCCGAGGATGTGGACAGGCTGCTTGGACGAGTGAAACCAACCACCTGTTTCCTTGATCCTTGCCCATCCTGGCTCATAAAAGCTAGCCGGGAAGGGCTGGGCGATGGGCTTCGTGGAGTGGTGAATGCTTCCCTCCGTGAGGGAGCCTTCCCAGACCCGCTGAAAGAGGCGGTTATTAAACCGCTTCTTAAAAAAACATCTTTAGATGCGGCCACGATGGCCAACTATCGCCCAGTCTCAAATCTTCCATTCTTGGGCAAGGTGATTGAGCGAGTGGTTGCTGAACAACTCCAGGCACGCCTGGAAGAAGCGGACCATTTGGATCCCTTCCAGTCGGGATTCAGGCCTCATCATGGGACTGAAACTGCCTTGGTCGCACTGGTTGATGATCTCCGGCGGGCTAGGGACAAAGGTGAGAGCTGTTTCCTAGTTCTGCTGGATCTCTCAGTGGCATTGGATACCATCGACCATAACATCCTTCTGGACTGTCTTGAGGGGCTGGGAGCTGGGGGCACTGTCATACAGTGGTTCCGCTCCTTTCTCCTGGGCCGTGTTCAGAAAGTGGTGGTGGGGGATGAGTGTTCAGACCCCTGGGCTCTCACTTGTGGGGTGCCTCAGGGTTCTGTCCTCTCCCCCATGCTTTTCAACATCTATATGCAGCCGCTGGGAGAGATCATCAGGAGGTTTTGGCTGGGTGTTCATCAGTATGCGGATGATACCCAGCTCTACCTCTCTTTCAAATCAGAACCAGTGAGGGCGGTGAAGGTCCTGTGTGAGTGCCTGGAGGCGGTTGGAGGTTGGATGGCGGCTAAGAGATTGAGGTTGAATCCTGACAAGACAGAAGTACTGTTCTTGGGGGACAGGAGGCGGGCAGGTGTGGAGGATTCCCTGGTCCTGAATGGGTAACTGTGCCCCTGAAGGACCAGGTGCGCAGCCTGGGAGTCATTTTGGACTCGCAGCTGTCCATGGAGACACAGGTTAAACCTGTGTCCAGGGCAGCTGTTTATCAGCTCCATCTGGTACGCAGGCTGAGACCCTATCTGCCTGCGGACTGTCTTGCCAGAGTGGTGCATGCTCTGGTTATCTCCCGCTTGGACTACTGCAATGCGCTCTACGTGGGGCTACCTTTGAAGGTGACCCGGAAACTACAACTAATCCAGAACGCGGCAGCTAGACTGGTGACTGGGAGCGGCCGCCGAGACCACATAACACCGGTCTTAAAAGACCTACATTGGCTCCCAGTACGTTTCCGAGCACAATTCAAAGTGTTGGTGCTGACCTTTAAAGCCCTAAATGGCCTCGGCCCAGTATACCTAAAGGAGCGTCTCCACCCCCATCGTTCTGCCCGGACACTGAGATCCAGCGCCGAGGGCCTTCTGGCGGTTCCCTCACTGCGAGAAGCCAAGTTACAGGGAACCAGGCAGAGGGCCTTCTCGGTAGTGGCACCCGCCCTGTGGAACGCCCTCCCACCAGATGTCAAAGAGAACAACAACTATCAGACTTTTAGAAGACATCTGAAGGCAGCTCTATTTAGGGAAGCTTTTAATGTTTGATGTATTAGAGGATTTTAATATTTTTTGGAAGCCGCCCAGAGTGGCTGGAGAAGCCCAGCCAGATGGGCGGGGTACAAATAATAATAATAATAATAATAATAATAATAATAATAATAATAATAATTATATTTACAGCAAAGAAAACAAAAGCATCATGACGAGTGGTGAGCTGCATCTTCTCACACAGATAGTTCCTTCAGAACTGCAAGACAGAGAACAAAGAATGGAAGTATTTCAGACTGACTTCCTTTCCCATACACAGCAGTACAGAAAAGTAAACACAGGATCATATGATCCAGCAATGGAGAATGAAAATAGCAACACTCTCATTATTTAGTCGTGTCTGACTCTTTGTGACCCCATGGACCAGAGCACGCCAGGCACTCCTGTCTTCCACTGCCTCCCGCAGTTTGGTCAAACTCATGCTGGTAGCTTCGGAACACTGTTCAGCCATCTCGTCCTCTGTCGTCCCCTTCTCCTTGTGCCCTCAATCTTTCCCAACATCAGGGTCTTTTTCAGGGAGTCTTCTCTTCTCATGAGGTGGCCAAAGTATTGGAGTCTCAACTTCAGGATCTGTCCCTCCAGTGAGCACTCAGGGCTGATTTCCTTAAGAATGGAGAGGTTTGATCTTCTTGCAGTCCATGGGACTCTCAAGAGTCTCCTCCAGCGCCATAATTCAAAAGCATCAATTCTTCTGCGATCAGCCTTCTTTATGGTCCAACTCTCTCCATTCTAAATAATAGTTGTGGTGTCTCTAACAGCACTCCTGAGGCTCCGTGCCCAGTGTGATCAAACCAGTCATGCTTCCCTAAATCCGCCTCTGACCTCATTCAACTCCCAAAGCAAGGAATATCTGCTGTGGTTCTCTCGTAGACAATGTCTTCACTCCTCCTCTGCATTTCCTCTCCGCTACATCAGTGATGCCACTAAGATATGTGTTTTTACTCATGTAGATGTCAAAGTGCCACCAGCCTAGTGGTCCTACTCGTGCCGGCACAGATAGAAAATGAATCAGTTGCTATCTGGGGAAGGAGCTCAGTTCAGTGGCTACATGCCCTGCATCATTCCCAAGCTCAGTTACTGGTATCTCCAGCTCACGATCTTAGGCAATAAGGTTTGGAAAGACCTCTGTCCAAGACTCTGGAGGCTAGATTTGGGCTTTGCAGCAGCAACTTGCACTAGTCTAATCATGATAAGCACTTGAAGGTGGGATGTGTGTGTGGCAGGCTTGTGTTTAAACTTTGTTGCAATTTGTGGCTATTCACTTGAGGATGTACTATTACCCACTGAAGTCACAACGAAGAATGAATCACACAATAAGAAATGATTTCTTGAAGTTGGTAAAGTACTGAACAAGCACGCAATCACTTGAGTGCGAGGCAGCCCAGTGAGGCAGCACACACTCAAATGCGCAGAAAACAAGACCCCGGTGTTTATTGGACAAAACTTCCGCTGGATTTGATGCAACATTTGCATGAGTGATTAAGGGCCATGAGTGCATATTTAGACTAAATATCTTTCTTATATTTCCCAACAGAAAATGGCTTGCCTGTTTACTGCATGTTTTCCGTCACCCCCTACTTATGCCATTGATTTCAGAGGGTCACTATGAGATGATGGCCTAGCAGGAGGCATGGAAAGCAGTCGGTTTAAAAGCCTCTTGTAGGTGAAATGTAGCAAAAGTAAACACGACACTGATTGAAAACTGTGGGGGTGGGTTGCGAGGGTGGATGGCATGGGGACTAACTGCACAGCAGTCATAATTTGGCTGTTCAATGCTGTTCCTGGCATCCACCTAGTGACTTTTCCTGAATTAGTCTATTAGTGCATTTCTCCTTTATAGTTGCATGGGTTCACTCTGCCCTGCGTTCGACTCTTCCTGGCTCATGGGTTCCTTAAGAAAATGTCTCAGATTAATTACAGAATTCAGTTGTACACAATTTGCCATACCTTTCCCCCCAGCTTGTTTACATCCCTTTCCCTGTGTCCAATAAACTCACCCATAAAATTCTGTGTTAAATTCTCATGTGATTTTAATCAAACCCACTCACCTGAGCGTGTCAGGATATTCTTACATCCGAGCATATATGGTGGATCACTTGCTACAAGAGGTCAGGATTCATTTTTGCCATCAGATTTCTCAGCCAGGCTTGCCCTTATCTTAACACCTCTCTCTTGTTTCAGACTCACTGTGGCTGGATCTAGAGACGTCAAAGAAGCAATTCAGTTGAATGCGCTGTAAACTCATACAGGGAAATCCGGTAGGGAAAGATGGGACTCCACAGCGCCATCTGGTGTCATAGTGTTATATCACATATACAATGCATGTAAAACACTTTTTTAAACCAATCTAGCTGAGTTCTATGGGTTTTACAGTCCCAGATTCATTAATCCCCAGTATCTGAACCCTAGTTGTTTTCTGTAATCCTGAAGCCACCAACCTCTTGGTCTTCATATGGCCAATTTGTTGCTGCACTCCTAGGAACGAGGGCCCCACACACCTATTACCATCTGTCCTCTCACTGCTTTTTGACTACTGCAAAAGAAGGATCTCCCTGCCTCTCTCTTCTAAGAAAATTAACAGAATTCAAAAAGTTCTCCCTTCCCTCCTTTCTCCCATGTTCCTTTGTCTCCTGGCTAAACCTCTGACTGTCTCCTGGTGTCTCTGCTTTACCTACAGATATCAGGAGGGAAGGCATAACCTTTGCTTCCAGCCCATTGCCATACTGACCTGCCCACAACTTGGCTGTGTTTACTTCCAGTTGGGCTGTTGGCAGAGAAATGCAGATGTGGGACAGGATCCAAACACCCTGCAAAAAAGGCTACTGTATGACTGAATCTAGATGCTTTTTGTCCAGTGCTCCACCTGCACATTGGTAAAACATGATACAGAGAATTTCTTGAAATAGACAGGCATATTCGCACACCAATGTCACTTTTTTTTTTTGCAGTGCTTTTGGGCACAAGTTGGAGTTTGGTGAAGTTCTCTTGCAGAGTTGTGCAGGAAATTTGTGTCAGCAATTTGTGAGCAAATGGTTTTACAGCAGCCTGGTGTGAGTCTATTTCATCTAGTTGCAGCAGAGTTGTTGCTTTTGCTGCTGCCATTATTATTATTATTATTATTATTATTATTATTATTATTATATTTAAACAATTTATCTCTTGTTTGTCATTCAGAAATTCAAAGCACTTAACAGCAAGGTAATCAAAGACAAATGGAAAAATACCATGGTGTGTGTGTGTGTGTGTGTGTGTGTGTGTGTGAGAGAGAGAGAGAGAGAGAGAGAGAGAGAGAGAGATCCAGTGGTGTCTGTCTTGCAGTAGAATGGGGTTCCACTTATGCAGTGGTACTCCCCTTCGTCTCCTCCTCCTGCAGCCCCCCCAAATATGCTACAGAATATTGGGGGAACTTTGAGCAGATTTGGGGAGAGGCACAGGGAATTGCAGAAGAGAGGGGGAAATGCAGAGTCTAGCTGGGTGAACATAATTTCACTTGCATGACAAGAGATATCACACAGGATCTTTTAAACCCCCCCACAAATAAAGACAAAATAGAACATTAGACTTTGATATTCTCCCGAGGGTGCTCAGGGTTACCCTGAAACCAACCTTTGCCTTCTCTGCCCATATTACTTCCCTGGGGATCTTAGCCATCTAGCCACCATTGGCATCTCAGCAGCAGATGTACAAAGTTTGCTCATCACATTGTAATAAAGTAATTTACTCTTGTATCCTGATCATAGACTTGCAAATGATAATGGTCCCCTTGTCTCCAGTGGGGTTTTGATATGTTCTTATATAGCACTTTGCTTCTGGAGTAGGCATATACTATAACCACTTAAAATAATAAGACATTTTATTACTTGCGTGAAGTGGCCAACTGCCCTGATTAACTGTGGTGATGAAGCAGTAGATCAATGGCGAAGCCAGACACAGAGTCTCTTAATGGAGAAAGAGGTGATCAGAAGCAAGGACATTGGTTGGATTGTACTCAAGCAGGTTTCTGAACCCCTTAAGTCACTTTATATATCCTTCTGGAGCTTGAAAAAAAGAATCTGAAGCTCAGTGGGAGGTATCTGTTACTGGACTTTGTTACTGTTACTTTGTCAGCAGGCAGAACAACAAAGGCAGCCCTGTGATGGACACAACATGCAAGAGGACTGTAGAATTCTAGTCATGCAGGTCTGAAATGGGTAAGGAGATGACTTTAACCAATGGAACCTAGCAAAACAGAATGTATTTATTTATGCAATTTCATATACTGCTACATATACCACCAGTCTGCAGCTTCCCTTTCTGCCTGCCACATGTGAGGTGGGTGGAGTGCTGCTGGCAGAAAACTCTGAGCAGGGGAGGAGGAAGGGGGTGCGGTGGGTGTGAGCTGCCCCGGGTGTCACCACTGAGGGGGGTGACAAAATCCTGGGTGGCATTCACTGCAGGGCCTGCAGCACACCTGAACCACATGTCTCACCTGGGAGAGACACAGTGGCTTGGGTGCGTGCAGGCTCTGTGCTGCCTAAACGGTCCTCCCACTGCCTCCCCCCCCAGCTGTAGGGCAGCTGAGCGGAAGAAGGCAGGCAGACTCCAGAGGCCCTGTGGTACGCCCCGGCCCTATGGGCGGCTCGCCCTGCCCCTGGGCGCTCCACCCCAGGTGCCCGAGCAGCATCCTCTGCCGCTGACTCTGAGATGGGGTTTTCCTGAGGTGGGGAAGGGCTGAGTGAGCCTAGGACCCACTGGATCCTGAACTTGTTCCCCTGCCATTACCAGGGGAATTGGGCTGCCAGGGCAGTGAATGGCACTGCCGCTCTGGAAAGCCCCACTGCTCATTGCCTCCCAATTATATACAAAAAGCACACACACATGCACAAAGAGTCAAGCCCCATACAGTGCAGGGGAATCACCACTTACACAGGCATTTTCCCCCCCAGCTGCATGGTATGTGTCCCACTGATATGTGCGAGTAGGAATTCCCTTGTTACACACTGCCCCACCCCTGCTCTCATCCTGCCCCCTTTCAGCACCGAAAATGGTGTGTGTCAGTAGGAGTGTGTATGTTGGTGGTGCCCAAGTGGTGAGACAACTGTACTAAATTATTGCAGCATGATTTGATAAGTATTAACATAAATATTTTCATACAGTTTCATGCATGGTTGTATGTATTTGTTTGTGTGCTGGTTACTTTAGGAAATCTGGAATGTCTGCATGACATACATATAGTTTACATGTCAAAATACAATAATATACAATAATTGTATTTTTAATGTAACTGGTTTGTTGTTGTTGTTGTTTTTAAAAAACCTCACTTTGAGATCAAGGGGCTAGATGGGAATTATAAAAAGTATGGGTTGATAAGCTCAAGATTTTCAGAAAATCTTTATGAGATACATTAGGCTGAGAGCGTCAGGATGAATGAAGGTGAGCTCAGTGAGGTCCATGGCTAAGTAAAGATTTGACCCCAGGACTCCTTGGTCCACGTCCAACACTCTCTTTATTACACCAGTGGAGAGTTATAGCACATAATCACTCCACGAGAAATCATAACTCAGCCTGTAGAGAATAAGGTCATCTCACCTTCAGATGTCTTCAGCTTTGGTATGCAGAAATGTAGATCGTGGCAAGTCACACTTCTCTTGTCACTAGAATGTACCTAGTTAATCTTGATTGCCTGGTTCAAATTAATTAGGTTGGAGGTGGGCACTGGGAAGAGGCAAATAGAGGCTCTGTCCTTGAGAAGTCTTGAGGGATGTTGCAATCAGGATATTTGTATAAATGCTCAGCTGAAGAATGCTGAGAGGTGGGGAAAGCCACAGTATCCTCTCTCAAATTTGCTTTATGATTTCATATGCAGCGGAGCTGTGAAAATGTAAAGGAATACTGGGAAAAGCATGTCTGTGAAGAATGATAGGAGCAGCAGCTGTGAATGGCAAGTGCAGAGGCTGCTCCATCATTCTTAGAACCTGGCAGTCCACCTTCCAGGTGAGCAGGACAGATCAGAAGTGATGGGTGAGGATTAGCAGCAGAGTTAATGGGAGACTTAAGAATTAAGAATCTTGATCCTGAGTCAATTAAAAATCATGCTGCTTCTTGCAAAGTGCATTACAATTGCTAGAACAATCATTAAGTGGTCTCCCAAGACCCTGAGCAGTTGTCAAATGGTCTCTGGAAAAAGGTTTGGGAGGCACTGGTTTAGGGTTTTGTGAATTAACTCAGATAACTTGAACCCAGCCCGATAGCAAATCAGCAACTAGTGCAGATTTCTCAGCAAAGGAAAAACCTGCTGCCTGTAACCTGCTGCTGTGAGCAGCCTGACAGCTGCACTCTGCACTAGCTATCGCTTCCAGACCAAAGTAGCCTCATCACTCATTGCTGGGAGTCTACTAAAAGATCATGCAAGTTGCTGCTTCTGCTCAGTGGCTCATATTTTCAGTGGGATGAATTGTTTTACTGATCAGAGTTTTATTATATTGTGGTTTAATGTTTTATGTTGTTTTAATATTGTATTGTAGATCGTAAAGTCTTACACTGCCCTGAAATGCATTTTTGGTTGAAGGCACAAGATGTAAAACACACATACATAAATAGAAATGGCAATGAGCAAAGTATTGGTGACTGATTGCATGTTATTTTTTAAGTGGTGATTTTCAAAAACCACATTTGCCAGCAGTTCAGAAATTAAAACTTGAGTGCATGCTGAATTATTCAATGAAAATAAACAGAGCTATATATATTTTGTGTGCATGTTTGTGTGTGTTAAATTTCCACCACATTCTTCCATAGGCGACAACGTAACTTGCTGTGTTTAAAATTTGCAACGGGGAGTACATCAGCAAGAAGTGCTGAGCACACATGGCTGCAGCAGGAGCACAGAGAATATGTTCTAGGGATGCTGTGGAAATTGAGAATGTTCAAGTTTTGCAGCAATCAAAACCTGCTGTGAAATGTGGACCTGCAGATTGAAAATCGGCGGCAGGCTGGCAAGTCCTGCTGAAATTGGCTGAGCAAACAGCAGGAAAATAGAAGGCCTTCTTTATCTGAAGTGCCTCCACCACAGCCCTACCCACTGTCAGTGCAGCTGACTGATACCAGGCATGGGGGCAAACCATTAGCTGTGTTCCAATCACATCACACATGTCACTGGGCATGAGCAGGGAATTAGAATGGACCCTTATCTCATCTTAGCCATTCAAGTTTGAGCAAGACAGATTGGAATTCTGCTGTTCTCTCTACCACAACTGCCTGGACACCATGAGCAAAATTAGTTTCTTGTGACATCTGGCAAATCTACCAGCCTAGAAAGGCTGTGTTAGGACCAGATGGTGGACAGCAGGAATGGGACCTCTTCAGACTTTTGAAATAGGTAGGCAAACAATTTCTAGTTAGTAGTATCAGCCTCAGGCTGCAATCATATGCACACTTGCGTTGGAACAAGCACCACTAAACTCAGGGGAATTACTTCTAGTCGGTCAACATACATTGGATTGGGCTGCATGTGCTAGCATTGAAAGCAGTTGCAAGAGAATCCATGGCCCATAATCAGGCTTGGTTAGCTACATCTCTGTTTTTTTTAATTTGGTTAATTACAGGTGCAAAGGGTGAGTGTTACTGGGACTGCAGTGTGCAAGGAGGTTTAGCCTTCAGCTCTCCAGATCTGATCAGGATGAAAATCCATCCCCTGCATAGCTATGAGATTTAGAAAAAGATCCCATTGGTTTTCCTTAATTTTTGTGGCTGAGTAGGAAAGGGATAAACCTTCCATTCCTGCATACTGTACTCCTGATTGCAAACTCTCTTTGCATCTTTGATTTAAAAAATGGAGATCTAATTGCTTCCTACCTGTTATTTTTTTGATCCCCTGCAATTAGAAATCGCTTCCTATTTTTGTCCTTATAAAGACATCACACCATGGGTATTTAGAGCAACTGAATACAACCTGCACATCTGCTTTCATACAAAACTGTGTCAGAAAATAAGCCCCTTTGGCAAAGGATTGCAGAAAGGTGGGGTGACGAACTTTGGAGCCAAGGCAATTTTTCAGCTGGGAACTTCCTCAACAGTTAAACACATCAACGGAAAAGAAGTAAGAGTCCAGCCAGAAATGTATTTGAGCATTCTTCACCAACCTGGTACCCTCCAGATGTTTTGGACTACAACTCCAATCTGGTGATCGTAACATAGCCAATGTTGAAGAATGATGAGAGAGTTGTAAACAAATGCCTTCAGTGTGTCTCTAGAGGATACTGGGTTAGTGAAGGCTGTCTTGGAGCATCACTTTGTGAGAGTTGTCTCGAGTGAGGGTGTCAAGTTAGGTTTATAACATTCACAAGACTATTGGCATATGGGAAAGGAATATGATGTATTAATGCAAGGTCACATTTTGTTTGGTTTTGCTAGATTTTGTGGGTTTGTTTCTAAAACTGGAATCTATCCAGGTCCTAAGAATGGAGTGGATAAGGAATTGCAAGATTTGGTTGTCAGCCACTAAGGGTGAAGTATTTATACACTTTTTACTTAAGGCTTTAAAGATGTATTTTGGAATGTTGGAAATAAATACAATATTGTACCATCTTCTAAAACTAACTATTTTGTAAACTAATTAGTTTAAATTTAGGTATAACTCCCTTGTGCTGAACTGAGTAGGTTAGAGTTAAATTTGAATCCATCAATTAACTGAAGGCACAAACTAAATACCAATAATCCTTTATGCAAATTTGCGAATGGCGACAATTATCTAAATAACTGAGCTGCATTGATTACACACTGATTTGTGTCTCTGCTCTTTTAATTCTACTCCATTCTTTCACGCTCAAAGAATTCTAGAGTTAGAACCCATGGATACTTCTTAAAGTATTGCATCTTGGCAATCACAATTCTGTCACTTTAGTGTCTGAGGTGGTTATTTTAATTTGATTACAAGGAACTCTCTAATGATGAAGGAATCACTAACAATTAACTGCCCTTGCGATCACAGGTACCAGTCCAATACATCAAAATTTTGTGTTTAAACACTAGATTTTAAGGTGGGAGAGCATTCAAACATACAATCCATCACTTGCATTCTGAAGCAGGATTGCCCCAAGGTAGCTATACCATATGCTTATGTGCAGAACCAACCCTTAGGCAAATCTTTATGAAGAATCTGAACCTATTGTACCCAAAGTTTTATCCATTGCTAGTACATGGGGGACAGGGAACAACCATAGCTCAGTGATATGCCTTGCACATAGAAGGCCTCAGATTTAATCCTGCCATCTTCCATGCTGTGGGCATGACCAAGCCAGAAAAGACGTCACTAAGACAGGAGTGTGAATGTGCTGGGAATGCAGGCTTGGGAGAGCACATATTTGTTTGGAATTCTGTCCTGCCATTTGATACACAAAATTATCCTGGTGCTGTGCATGTGGAAGATGATTGTAAGTTGCCCACAACTCACTTCTATAAAGCAGCATGCTCAACATGTAAACCTGATAGACTTTCATCTTGGTGGTGGACATTAGCATCACATTCTCCCAAACCCTTTTGGAGAGCCGAGCCATTTCTGTAGCTGCCTTACCAACATGCTTGTCCAGCTTTAATGGCAAGATTGCTGGTTATGTTGGAACCCAGGTAGACAAAATTGTATACCTCATGCAGGTGACCACAGTGCTTGGTGGTCAAGTCATGTATCCATAGCAGTGACCAGAAGAGAAGTAGCTGCTGGGAGGAGTGCAGAGAGAAGAGACACCCTGGTGCATCTGCAGCAGCACATCTGGATGCCTTCATCTGCCCCAGCTGCAACAAAACATGTATCTCCCACATCGGTCTCTACAGCCACAGCAGGTGCTGCAACCTTCCAATAGCTTGACTTCGCCCCCAAAGGTGCACTCCACCATTGTCTCCCAGGACAGATGAATGCCAGCTAGCAGGTGATGGGGATGACCTCTGCCTGACACCCTGGAGAGAAGAGTAAACAACACCTGTCTAGATGGACTACTGGCCTGATCTGTTATAAAGCATTCTCACTTTTGACTTTCAGGTGTCTCTTGAAGAATTGGTCCAGTTGAGGGTCCAGTTGCAAGTCAATATTGCCACACACACAAAGCTGAATATAGAACAATCCACACTTGGATCACTGTTAATAGATTAAGATGAGTGCTGCAGTGGACTCTTGGCTACTCAAAGAACATTTTAGATAGCTGCATAGGCCTGTTAGCATAGAAAAAGTATATTATGTGCAAACCTACTCCCCTATCCCAGGCATAGGCAAACTCGGCCCTCCAGATGTTTTGAGACTACAATCCCCATCATCCCTGACCGCTGGTCCTGTTAACTAGGGATGATGGGAGTTGTAGTCCTAAGACACCTGGAAGGCTGAGTTTGCCTATGCCTGCCTTATCCCATGAGATTATTTTAGAAAAATCCAGCTTGTTCCTTCACAAGTTCCTGCAATCACATGAAGTCTGAACCTAGCTCTTCCTTGCACTTGAAATTGTCCTCGACCAACCAGTTATGCTCCATTTGCTCAAGGTAATGCACTATTCATTCCCAAGGTGACAGAGTCTTGATTTGAAACTGGTAGATTGTCTAGCTGCTTGGACGGTCCATGGATTCTTTAATTTCTTTAAGAGATGGTTCTAGGAAATGTTTGGGTAGCAACTAAAGGTCGGGTGTTTTGGTTTTTTTAAAAAAATGTCACTCAAAGGAAAAGTCTATATTTATAGCTAGTGATAAATATGTGTAATTTTTATGTGGTGTTTTTCAAAAAAGATGTTTCATGACTTGTTTTATTGGAAGCTATTCTTTGAAAACTTCAATTCCTCATGAAAACAAGTTGTAGAGCTTATGGTATTGCTTTGGCAAAATGATTTCCATAAATAAAGCAAGATGCAATGGAAGGGAACATATATAAAGATTAATGCCTCCGACTTTTAGGTGTACAGTGACTAACTGCAATTCTTGAGACTTAAGTTATTGGAAAGAAAATCTCTGTTAAGGAAAACAGGCAACAAATCCAAAGCTACCTGAGCAGCATGGGCAATTTACTTTCCCTTGATTTTAAAAAATGTAGCTTTATAGCCATTTCCCTCGGCTTATTGATTTCACGTGTCATTTTGTACAATGACATAATGCGGCTGAGTACATGCGCCCACACACATACATGCACAGAGGGTAGCAAAGGCTGGTGTCATTTGTCATCCTGAGCTCCAGCCACTGCTCTTAATGTGCAAAATTTCAAGGGGAGTGATCTTTTCGATCTAAATGCCAGGACTGAAGAAAACAGGGGCAGGCAGAAAGGGGAGAGAAGAAGGTGCCTATTGATCCCAGTGCTTATTGTTAAGCTACCAATGTGGGGTGGATGCCTTATGCATTCTCCTGGCATCACCCATTCCGTTTTGCAACAGATGTGGGTTCCATACAAATAACAATGGTGCAACAAGGGCTTAATTGGTTCAGTGGGCAGATTAGTAATGTATATGTATGTGCTCAAATCCACAAGAGCACGTAAAGAGTGGGAAAAGCTGTATGCATTGGGGGTAGGGGGCGACACCTGAAAAGAAACTGCCCAGGTAGTGTCTCTTTCAGCCACTGATAAAATGTGCTTTAGCATTGCGCCTTCTACGTAATACAATTTCATGGTTGGACAAGATGCAGTTGAGAAACTCTTTGCCCTGCCTGCTCATTAGCAGGGCCAGCACAAAACACTTTCCTGCCTGATGTACAGCAGCAAATGGTTTCCCCCAAGTCAGGGTGCATAATACAAGATGTAGCAATGGCCACCAATGTCAGGGCAGAGTCAGAACGCTCAGAGTTCCCTGACATGGAAGAGAGTGTTGGGCAAGGGCCAGAAGCAGCAGAGGAATGTGTGTCTGGAGAGGAAGAAGAAGAGGAGTTTGGATTTGATATCCTGCTTTATCACTACCCTGAGGAGTCTCAAAGCGGCTAACATTCTCCTTTCCCTTCCTCCCCCACAACAAACACTCTGTGAGGTGAGTGGGGTTGAGAGACTTCAGAGAAGTGTGACTGGCCCAAGGTCACCCAGCAGCTGCATGTGGAGGAGCAGAGACATGAACCCGGTTCACCAGATTACGAGTCTATTGCTCTTAACCACTACACCACACACAGGAGGAGGGAGCAGGGCCCAGCAGTGAAGTGTTAGAGTCTGTAAATGCAGGGAACCAGGAAGAAGTGGCATGTGAGCCTGCAGCCTCCCAGGTACCACAAGGGTTAAGCTCTGAATCGAGGGAGGAGGGAGATTTACGTCAGCTCATGGACGAGAGGGAAAAGGCAGGGCCAAAGAAGAGTCATAAAGTTCCCCCACTTTAGGTGCTGGAGGAGGGGGAAGAAGTCATTGGTGGTATCTGAATCAACGGACTCGGACTAATGGTGATTAGCTCATGATGCCTTTTGTAAATACTTGTAAATAAAGACCATAAAAACGTCAACGGGTGTGAAATGTTGATCACAGTGAAGAGAGAAACGTATCACCCTGACAACCAACTTGGAAGGCTTTAAAATGTGTTCAGACAAATTCATGGTGGATACAACTATCAACTTCTAGTCATATTGGCTATGTACCTCCTGTGTCAGAAGCAGTATGTCTTTGAATACCTGTTACAGGAGAGTGCTCTTGTGTTCAAATTCTGCTGGTGGGCTTGCCACAGGCATCTCATTGGCTCCTGTGAGAGCAGGATGCTGCATTAGAAGGGTCTTTCATCAGATCCAGCAGGGCTCTTTTGATGTTGTTATGTTCTTAAGCTATCCAGGCAGCTGAAGCAGAAAATCCCACCCCTGCCCTCTGTGGCAGTAAAGCAATAATAAATTAAATAATTTGCTGTCTTTTCACGATACCCCAAATCAGCTGCCAGGGTTGCCCTCTCATTGTGGATGATGGTAATATTAGCCCTACCTTAGAAGATTGGTATCCAGCAGAAATGGATCAAGAGGCTGTAATACTGTGGTTGTTATTGTTAACATTATACTGTACATTTATTTCAACGACCTGAAAGCCACATGCATGGTTCTCCTTCCCTCCTCTATTTTATCCTCATAACAACCCTGTTAAGGAGGTTAGTGCCTGGCCCAGAGTGTTTTGCTGCTTGAGGTAGAACTGAAAATGTGGCACCTCCCTCCTCTTCCTCCTTCCTGCCTCCTCCTCCACATCCCCTCTGCAGCCACTGCAACCACCACCACAACCTGAGAAAACGGGAGGTGGCCTGAAGAAGCTGTGGCATGCTGAAGGCAGCAGATGAGGGAAAGGAGACCAGACAGATGAAGAGGGTGGTGGGACATGGGTTGCAGACGAAGAGGAGGTGTCAAGCGGCACAATCTGTGGAGGCTGAACCTACCGTTCCTCCCAGCTGCTGCCCTAAAACAATGGCCTCACCCAGCCTCATGGTCCTGGCTTTGCCCAAGGTAATCCAATGAGCTTTGCAGTTGCATCTGGATGGCAATTGAGATCTCCCCCGTTAGAGTCCAATAATGATACCACATTTACTCCATGTTATACCATGTAACATTAAAATGTGGGACACCCCGAGTGATTCTGAAAGGGATTTCAGAATCCGGCTATCAAGTAGCACTCTTAACGACAGCATAACCTAGTATTATCAGTTGGGGTAAACAGAACCCTTAAAAATAAACAATAAATACATAATGATCAATCATTTGATTTTATACAATCAATTCCCGGCTCCCTTTTTGAGTGGATAACAGAACCAAAATAACCTCTAACTTACCTTTGCCTAATTGTAATGTGGATCCCTTTTTTTTTTTACAGCAAACTTCCCCCCGCCTTTTAAAAATGTATCTGAAATATTTTCAAGCCTCTGCTAGTGTTTATTTCACATCAATAGTTATGATGTCATTTTTCATGTTAAAGACAATTGCTTGTTGGTATAATAATTCACTGCCTAATTTCATACCAACTTCTCCACATGATAAATGTTGTGTATGCAAAACCTGTCACTAAATAACAACAAAGCTATTGAGAGCAACTCAAGACACCCAAAAATGTTATTTAATTTCAATAGGAATTGACTATATAATTCCTTTATGCCTGCTGACAGAACCAGGCTCCCTTTGCTGCTAGTAAATCTTATCTGGATTTGCAAATTCACCATTGTATGGTAGCATTAGTGTCTGTTTGTTTTTTGTTTTGTCTTCCTTTCCCCATGATTCTAAATTTAATTGTGCTGCATCTGTAAAGAGATAGGCTTCCAGCATTTTCAAAGTCAGCATAAACAAAATGTTTGAGATGGGCCTTTGACAGGATGAATGTATTTCTAGGTTGGCGGGGTAGATTCTAGCAGGCTTCCATCAGTTTGATTAAATTCTTTTCAGAGTAGTTTTCTGATTTCACCGGGACAAGGTGACACCTTACAAATTTCCAATGGCAAAGAGTTGGCAGCAACAAAAGAGGTTTTCTTCTGGCTCAGTGGGGCTTTAAGGTGAGAGGGGAGGAGTTACTCAGGATGTTACAAATGTTGCTGATCTCTCTTCATCAAGATTTGGGTGGTGCTGAAAGTCTAACACACATTTTGTTAGGAAGTTTGACATAACCAGAGAGCATTGCCATCATTCTGGGTTAGGGACGGAGGAGCAATTTGCTTTGATTGGCATTTTAATGCAAAACTCTCCTATTTGCGAGTCCTGAAACAATATAGGAACCCAAATGAAGCTATCGTTTGAAATTCATACGTCTTTGAATTTTGCAATGAAGTTCTCCATGCTAATAACAAACTTAGTTGGTCTCTAAGGTGCTACTGGAAGGATTTTTGTTGTTGTTGTTTCGACTACGGCAGACCAACACGGCTACCTACCTGTAAACAAATGCATCTGTTGGGGAAAAATGTGCATTAAGGAGCATATATTAGTGAACATTACAAGCACGAATGCATTATTTTAGGGAAAGTTGCTTGCAAAAATATGTATATCAGAAAAGCTTCACCCTAAAATGCTGAAAGTTGCAAAGTGATATGGAAACGTGGAGAACTGGAACTAAGGCAGGAAAAAGGAGAAAATATGAAACCAGAATTGACAGATTTGCCCATCCCTATCCTGGATTTACTTCATTTTAGGAAGGCATAGCAGGGTCAAGAAAGTCATGATAAAACAAGCTCTGGGTTCCAGTAATGTATAGGAAGATCTGCAAAGAAAGGCAGGGTAGGAGTTAAGAATTCAGATAGTACCATGGACAGCTCCGGGTGTGCTAAAGAATCATAGACGCCAGGCTCAAATGCTGCTTTAGCAACAGATAATAACAGACTGAGTCTTAAACAATTTAAGGCAGGTAATCTAGTGGAGATGTGGGTGGCGCTGTGGTCTAAATCACAGAGCTTGCCGATCAGAAGGCCGATCAGAGCTTGCCGATCAGAAGGTCAGAGGTTTGAATCCCCGTGACGGGGTAAGCTCCCATTGCTCGGTCCCAGCTCCTGCCAACCTAGCAGTTCGAAAGCACTCCCAAAAGTGCAAGTAGATAAATAGGTATCACTCTGGCAGGAAGATAAATGGTGTTTCTGTGCTCTGCTCTGGTTCACCAGAAGTGGCTTAGTCATGCTGGCCACATGACCTGGAAGCTGCACGCCGGCTCCCTCGGCCAGTAAAGCAAGATGAGCGCTGCAACCCTAGAGTCATCTGCGACTGGACCTAACGGTCAGGGTCCCTTTACCTTTACCTTAATCTAGCCAGATCCCTTTAATTGCGTGACAGCCCTGATAACATTGCTTCATATATCTTCCTTTAACGGTATGTCTTGGCCAAAGATGCAAAGGGTGGCATTGCTCAGGAATGGTAAAGGAAGATCATCTGATTAATCCCTCGAAAAGTAAATAGTGCTTTCCTGAATGGGCACTCTGCCAGCGGTGGTATTCCTGTGTTTGCACATGGCAGAAAAGAAAGAAGCAGCAGTTTGAATTGGGTCAGAGAGAAAGGAATATTTAAATTGAGCGCTGGGAGTTTAGCTGGAATTAGCTACGTAGGCTGTTGCAGCTGTGGATCGTCTGGAATCAGGTGCAGGGACTAAGAGGTTACACTGCCTGCTTTAGAAGTCTGCCTGCTGCCTTTGTATGCTCTGCTTGTATGAAAAGGTCTTGCAAAGACCTTCTTTTCCAGCATAGGGAAAAAGCCCGGCAAAGTTACCAGTCCCAGAACTTTCCGGTTTAGTCTCTGCCACTTTCAGATTCCTCTGTGTGAGAGTCTCAAATTGTGCAATGCATTCTGGGTGGGGTTCACAGAGCAGAAGGCAGTGTAGCTTGATCACAGGGTTCTGTCAAGTGGCTTCCAATGCTGGAATGAAGCCAGAGAACATGTACTGTGCCTGAACCGAAAGGTAAGAAAGGAAATCCTTTGAAAAAGCACATCGACTGTGAACCACCATGGAAATTCAGAGTGAAGTTTAAGCATACAATAAACCCAGACATTTGAAATTCACTCTTAGGGTTGTTAGATTGCCTTAACTCTGCCCCCTCAGCGATCCAACCTCCCATCTTCCTTCCTTCCTTCCTTCCTTCTTTGATCTAAAAATAGCACTTCTTACTAAGTAGGTATAAAAGGAACAAATGGTTTTTTAAAAATATTATTTCCAAGGGCTCTAAGAAGCGCTCACTCTGTGGCTTAAATCCGAAAATGTACTTACTTATACTGCTTTCTGAAAAAATATTGGAAAATTTGCACCTTGCAACCTTGCTTTGCACTGGACTCTAATGGGGGGCATCAAAGGGCTGGGGAACATCAGGAATTAAATGGAGCTCTGGGAGAACCCTTGGCCACACCATAAACTGTGCACACCCTGTGTCACGAACTTTTAGTGAGTGGGTGAGAACCCAGAGCCCTCCAAAGGAGCAAGAAAAGCTTTTAATACTCCATTTCAGAGACAAGGGTGAAATCTTTTGAGCATGATCCAAGGTTTTTTAAATTCAAATTTCCTACAGATCCCGCACCCATTATAAATATCACACACACAGAGAGACAGGCACATACCCACAAAATTAGAATCAATTAAGGCAAGTTTGACAATTAAACCAATTGTGGTGCCTTGAAACACCAGACCCCCACAGCTTAAGTCTAAGTAATAATGCCTTATATGGCATCAAATGGATGTTCTGGCTTGGGCTTTGATAAGTCTCAAGGGAGAGGGAATTACACAATCTGCTGAAAGTGCCTCTCTGTGGGTGCATTCGGATGATTGGGAGCTGCAGAGGGGTGATAAAGTTTGATGCATGGCAGTAACTCATCATTACAATGCCCCAGAGTAGGTTTTTACTTCGCCCTGTGGCTAGGTGAACCAGCTGTGGGGGCAAGCTATCGATTTTTGCACACCCTTAAATTGTTGAAATCCCAAGTCCTTTCACTGTTCAGATCCTCCTTTTGTAGGAAATGTGCATCATGCAACTTCCATTGCTCAAAGGTTGCTGTGCAAAAGCCCTGCTGGCTGTAGCTGGCAAAGGTCACATGTCTCTCTGGTTTTCATTTTGTCCCCGCTGGTGGGGATCAATGTATCTCAATGGACTTTGCCGTGTTAGGCTGCTCTCTTGCATGCTCATAGGTCTTCAGTGTTTCCCCCACTTTTGAGAGTTTTTTAATTTCTGGTTTACAATTGGAAGTATAAGTCATTTTTCAGACGATAAAACCTCCCACATGATTAGTAGGGCAGATAGTGTAGCCCAATCCCATTCCATTGCAGTTCTGCTGGTACTGAATTGTAGGTCCTTTCCATCCCATTTTGGTCGGTTTTCTTTAAAAAAAAAAAAAAGTGCATGAAAAGTCCACATTTATAGTACAGTGGTACCTCGGGTTAAGTACTTAATTTGTTCCGGAGGTCTGTTCTTAACCTGAAACTGTTCTTAACCTGAAGCACCACTTTAGCTAATGGGGCCTTCTGCTGCCGCCGCACCGCCGGAGCACAATTTCTGTTTTCATCCTGAAGCAAAGTTCTTAACCTGAAGCACTATTTCTGGGTTAGCGGAGTCTGTAACCTGAAGTGTATGTAACCTGAAGCGTATGTAACCCAAGGAACCACCGTATATGCAATCCATTTGGTATGAACTTTTTACATTAACCGTGATTCCTGCCCCCCCCGTACATTTAAATGTTTTTCATTGCCTTTCCCCTTAAAAATATGCAGTTTGTACACTTTTAAAAATATAAAATATATATTTTGTGAGCATTTTTTTTCCACACCAAAACTGCATCACAAAATACCCAAAAGTGAATATTCTGACTTGGCGTTGTCTTCTCATCCACAAGCAACTTTGAGAACACAAGTTTGGGTTGCTCTTCGGTGAAAAGCCGACTAAATGAATATCTCATTCTCCTGATTATTAGAAAGCATGGGGGGGGGGGGTGAGTAAGCCCCAGCATGCACTTTAGGAATTATTGTGTTCAATGGATCCTGTGCTATCTTTCTAGTGCTTCCATCCTCTAGTGCACCCTTCCCCAACCTGGTGCCCTCAATATGTTTTGAACTACAGCTCCCATCATCCCATTCACCATTCTAGCTGAGGCTGATGGGAGTTCAAAATACCTGGAGGGCACCAAGTTGTGGAACGATGCTGTAGTAATACCCAGCTAGAGTAGGTATTTAATTCTGATCAAGCCCATCAGTCATACTTGTCTCTGCTTCCCAGTATGCTTTTTTTTTAAAAAAAGGCATGTAATTTTAGTGAGTGACTTTGCTCCTTTGGGTCTTTGATGCTTTGTATGCACCACTTTGCTCCCTGAAAAGATTGATGTGTCCCTCCGCCCACCACAATAGGATAATGGGTAGTTTAAATGTAATTATGTAAAGCAAACTTTAGAAGCCACTGCTGCCATTTATTGATTAGGACATTGCTAGTATGATGGGCTACAAATTATATGACAAAAAAAAATATCCATCTGTCTATTTGTCTGTCACCTTAGAAAATCACCATGCTTCATGTTGGCTCATCTTCCTTGATAAGGAAATTGCCTTACCAATAAAGGGAAGATAGCTGATGTATTGACATCCTGAATGAGTGTTGTGCTACAGGATTGGGACATTACCCCCCATCTTGTACTGAAGTACTAGTTACAACTTTGTATCCTGACCTGTTAAACCACTCACTGGGAAGGTTTAGAGGAGTCTGTGTACCTTCTAGGAAGGTGCATCTCATAGTTTAAGAATTCAGGCTCTGATCCTATCTGCAAGAGCCAATCAGTCCAAACCCTGCTTGTTCTACCTGTATTTTGGCAGTTGTTGTGGAAATCACACCCAAGAAGCCAAACGACTGTAGGAGGCAACTGTATGCAGGCTGGTCAATTATATGCTGCATTCCTGGCTTCCACGACTAGTTCGTCCAAAATTGTTGCTCCAGGATTTTGCCTTCTTTCTGACTCTGCTTTTGGGTTTTAATTTGCTCCTTGGTTAGACATTCCCTATTGGACTGATCCACTGACTTGACTTATGGCCCACTTAGATATATAGTGTCTGATCTGCTCTATATTCTGTAGGGACATGTCAATTTTTCTGAGTTACAGTCATACAAGAAACACTGTTTATTGAAGACACTCAACACTCAGTGCCTATAAATATGCAAATATTTTCTGATGCATGGTTGTGCATGGTTGACTGCAGAGAAATTACAAGCCACAAGTACTTGCTAGCGTGCAGGGGCTCCACATGACTGGAATGTCGGCTAGTGTGATCCATAAAATCTGTGTTAGGCTCCACAGAATCAAGATGTCCCACTAAAGTAATCCATAGATTCTATGCTGCATTCAAGGACCATGAATAACTACTCTACAGCAAAGTTTCTTCTAGTCTAAGGGAAAAGAGGGAGAGAACAATCTAGAGACTGGACTATTTGTAAATGAACAGAGTGCAGTTATTCATCATGCTTTTGCAGCTGCTTGTCTGAAGATGATAGCATTAGATTGCATTTATCCCCACGCTGAGAAAAGCTTCACTGGCTGGTTCCTGCAGATCAAGCTGCTATTAAAATCACATGAAGGATGCTTGGATATCATTTGGCAATGCTAGCCTCTTCAGTCAGACCTTACAACATTTGTGGGTGATACTCAGCAAATGAATGGCAAAGAATGCCAATGTTTTGCACTTCCAAATAATCTCTTTATGTTGATTTAGGGGGAATGTGAGCAGTGGCTTCAGAGCTGTCAGGAAATGAAAGGTCTGTCCTTGGGAAGGCCTGTCAGTGAAACAGAGAGCTCCCAAAAGGAAATCTGGATAAGTCCTGCCATATTGTCTCTCTCCTGCTTCTCTTCATAGTGCAGGAGGTCCAATGTCCTCTTCATTGTGCCAAACCTGTGACCTTACTCAGTAAAAGTGATCATCTCAGTTATCACTGGAGAAGAAATATCTTGCCAAAATCACAGACCTGACTTTCCAGCAATGTTGGGCTTTTGAAGAAGAACAAGATGTGTTCTTGTTTCTCAAGTCCCATGAGGAAAGGCAACTGGATGTAATTAAGGAGCTGGCAGAGCTATTTTTAATTCCTCCTTGGGTAGGATGCTCCTCTCAGAAAAAAGGACAATGGGTCTAATCCTTTCTCGGACTTCCTCTGAATGTTAATGTACTGTGCATTAGCTGCTCTGATTATTACCCATGGAGCAGAACCTTTCTCTAATACCTCACAAAAGGAAAAAAGCATTGCCTGTTTTACAGTAATTGAGCCAGAGTTTATAGCATAGCAGTGAACAGCCAATATGAACAAGCACACCTACAAGGTCTGGATTTTTGAGATTCAAATTCTTGACCCTTACTTCATGATAAGCTTTACAGTCCAATCCCAGCTGTGTCTACTTGAAAATTCTGTTGATTTCAGAGAAACTTACTTTCAAGTGAACAGGCTTAGAATTGCAGCAACTTAGAGTGATATTTGTGTACATTTTAATAGTCAACCTATTGACATTCATTTCATTAGTTTTGGCCCAGTCCTCCAATTTGTTAAGGTCATCTTGAATCCCAATTCTGTCTTCTTTGGGCAGAAGAGAAGCTGTAGTGGAACTGAAACAATACTACATGTGATGAATACAGGGCATAATGGAAAGCCTTCTTACATCCATACCTCCTGTATAGTTTTGGGAGAGGAGCTACCAGTGCATTATTTTAAACCATTATTGCACCACAACATGACAAAAGTCATCCTATTCCAATGCATGCCATTATATGTCAATACATACTTTTATGAAAGCAGGCACACTTCCCTCTCTCCCCCCAAATGTATCTTACAAGCCCACCCATTTGTCTTCAGCTTATGTCTCAAAAATAGCTCAGGGAGTTAATGTGTTGACCAAAGCTGTGATTGACATGTTTAGTGTTAAACAGTGAATGCGAGAAATGATATGATTGCATTCTGCAAGTACATCTGAGGGGCTGACAGCAAAGCAGGTGAACTTATTTAAATTCAAGAAGCCTGGGGAGAAAAGAATGCCTGAATATAAACCTGAGTTTATGCTGGAAATCTAAAACTCTTGTTTAGGCTATTATATGTGTAAAACTTTGGGACAGGCTCCCTGGAGCACTTTGGAGGAGGAAATAACTTTGTGGGGTTCAAGACATAGATTAACATGTGATAGATGACTTCTGATGTGCCCCGTTCCCAGAGCCTCAGTTGGTATTATTGATATGAGAAAAGATGTGATGCTCCTTGACTCTTTTGTTTTTCTCCTCTCCTCCCAGCCACCTTCCAACTGTGGTACTGTCATGATACTGTCAGCAGCTCCAGGCTGGTTGCCCAGGAAAGCATAATGGCAAGGAAAGGTTTCTTACAGTCCTTTTTTATTTCAATCTTTACAGAGAGAGGCAATAGAACCTAGCCTCTTGGACAATGGTGTTGTCCCGAGTGAATCTCCACCCCCTGTCTCTCCCACTTCCTCATTCATCATTCTCATCAGCTCTTCTATGGGTACTGCTACATGTCCTCGGTCTTTGAGCTGTTTGCTCTTCTACTTTTAAGGCTCACTGGGTTCTGGGAGATGGAGGGTCTGGAATGCTTTCTAATGACAATGTGTCACCTGGGTGTTTTTCTAGCTCTTCCATGATTTCGTAGCTTTCCCCCTCATCTGCCTCTGAGCTGCAACCTCCCTTGAACCCCTGTTGCAAAGCTATAATGTCTTCATCTTCCTCTTCCCTGAAAGGGTCAGGATGATGAGGAGGTCTCCACCATTCCTCCTCTGCCCAGTCACTGACAGGTACATGGCAACGTGAGTTACATACCCAAGCTCAGCAGGCTCTGATATTAAGCTTTCCCACTCACAAAATGGGTCACACTGAACTCTGTTGCTATGTAGTGTAGAACATTCAGTTTGTTTATAGAGAGGCAATGAAGCCACTCGACATGGATAACACTACATGATGCTTTGATGTCATCCTGAGATAGGCAGAGGTGAGACCGTGCAAATATCATTGGATCCCAACTCCCATCACCCCCAGCCAGCACTGCCACTGGTCAGTGATAATGACACCAGTAGGCTAGCAACATTTTGAGAGCCACAGCCTCCTCCACCCCTGTTCTACCTGCTTGGGTGGGGGAGCTACTGACTATGGGAATGCTAGGTAGTGCCATAGTCGAGAATGTTGTTGCCTCTATGTTTGAAAATTGGTGAAATGAAACTTTCCTCCCCAATTTGTGGTGGTAACCTTTGGAGGTGGGAAGAGCCATTTCAGCAAAATCTCTGCTTGCAAGTGTTGGGATGTGAATAGATGCTAGGAGAGGATATATTTATTAGATATTATCCTTCCTTCCTCACGTAGGTGAGTTCAGCAGAGTGTCATCCCTTTGCAGCTTAAAAGGGAAGCTTACATAGGCTAAGTAATCCAGGATGCTTTAAGGCAGACTGGATTTTCCTGCTATTTCTCCCTAAAACAATAATCACGCAAACAGTCTTGTAAAAGATAAAAAATAGCATTCACTCACTCATAATACTTGTTGAAGAGTAACAGACACAGCAGCTTTGTTCAGGCAGGCTTAAAATGGTATTTCACTTACAAAGACATACTTAAGTCTAGCTTAAACTGGTGTCTGAGCTTGGAGCTCAGACATACAGTGGTACCTCGGGTTAAGTACTTAATTCGTTCCGGAGGTCCGTACTTAACCTGAAACTGTTCTTAATCTGAAGCAGCACTTTAGCTAATGGGGCCTCCTGCTGCTGCCACACCGCTGGGGCACGATTTCTGTTCTCAACCTGAAGCAAAGTTCTTAACCTGAAGCACTATTTCTGGGTTAGCGGAGTCTGTAACCTGAAGCATATGTAGCCTGAAGCGTATGTAACCTGAGGTACCACTGTACATATGTTCTCACATTTCTGGCAGAGTGGAAAGAGGCAGAGTAAGAGTAAGAGAATGTGCTACACCCTTTCTCTGTCAGGGCACAATGGGAGTGTCCCTCACAGAGTCCGCTCTAGCAAACCTAAAGGAAAACTCTGTGAGCTTCAGTTGCTATTATGTGCCTGTCTATCAAAATATGAATTGTTGGTTTGACTGCATTTAATATCCCACAGCAGGGTGCTTTCCTCTTGCAAAGGGGAGTGCAACCACTTACATTACTATTATTATTGTTAATGCTATTACAATTTATTACCCGTCCTCCACCCTGAGGTCCCAGGGTGGTGTGCAAGTTACATGCACATGTGCCTTTCACAAGCTGATGTAGCGTGCATGTATTTGAACTTGAGTAGCCACCCAAATGCACTTTCCTGTTATTAAGAGCCCAACGAGTTTTGGAATAATTCATGATTGTAACAAGCCTGAGAAAAATATTAACATTCACCAAGTCAGCTCGGGCTTATGTTATAGTGGAAATTAAAAGAAATCCAAATGACATCCACTGTGCTAAGGAGACCAAATGATACAATTGAAGAAGGGAAGATGGGTTGCTTGGAGAATGGTGTGTTTGCAAGAGAACGATGACTGAACTGGAGCTCAAGTGGCTGCAAATAGATTTCTTATCATCCCTTGGAACTTTCTTTGTTTAATCTTCCTAATATGTGCATGAATATTTAGTTTCCAAGAGAATGGGAGAGAAGGGCGGGGGAGAATTGACTGGAGAAATTGTGACAGGTTTAATTACATTTAAGAGAATATCAGAGAGATCAAAGCTGAAGAGATAAAAGCTGCAGCTACTGTACGGGCTCAAAATATCTTCTGAATCATAAACACGATTAAGTACAGTTCTTCAGACTCAGCCACCCTGAAGCTGGGAGAGCGTCACTGTTGAAATCAAGTCCTCTAGTTACAGTATTTTATGACTCACGTTGACTGCCTTTGGCTAGCTTGGTACTTAGGCAGGCACCAAAATGTCTGGGAGCGTTCGGAAGAAAACAGTAAACCAAACATTTCCGCCAAGGTCAGTGGCTCTAAAACAGCCCCCTGATGGGCTGAATGGTCTGTGGGCTGTTCGGTAGAGATGGCTGTTGACTGTAGGCCAACAAAAACCATTCTTGTGTCAACAGACGTAATCAGAACCCCTGCGGTGGTAATGACTCTGTCACACTTTTCATTAGCTGGGAACTGTTTACTTTTTTGAGGGCAAGTAGCATTTCTTTTCCTCCCAGATTTTAAGGGCGTTATGCGATCTCTTACTAACAATGAGCACCACTCAATCTCTGTCTCTCTCACACAGTCACACATACCTGCTGCCTTGTTTGCACTGATGCAAATGGAGGAACCCAGTCTAAGTGGAATTCAGTGGTTTCAGGTGGGATTTCTGAACTGCTGGAGTTTGGTAAGAATTTGGCCGTTTCACAGAATTTGCACTAGTATGCAAAAGCCACTAGTATGCAAAAGCCAGTTTGTCTTAAGGCAACCTCATTTCAGGTTCTGCAAAGGTTGAAGGAGTTGGAGGAGAAGAGGCCCAAGACTAGACTACAGGGCAACTGTCACCATAGCAAAAATAGGAACCTCGAACCCAGTCATCTAGACAGCATCTTAAAAAGCAGAGACATCACCTTACCAACAAAGGTCCGTATAGTTAAAGCCATGGTTTTCCCAGTAGTGATGTATGGAAGTGAGAGCTGGACCATAAAGAAGGCTGATCGCCGAAGAATTGATGCTTTTGAATTATGGTGCTGGGGGAGACTCTTGAGAGTCCCATGGACTGCAAGAAGATCAAACGTATCCATTCTTAAGGAAATCAGCCCTGAGTGCTCACGGGAAGGACAGATCCTGAAGCTGAGACTCCAATACTTTGGCCACCTCATGAGAAGAGAAGACTCCCTGGAAAAGACCCTGATGTTGGGAAAGATTTAGGGCACAAGGAGAAGGGGACGACAGAGGACGAGATGGTTGGACAGTGTTCTCGAAGCTACGAACATGAGTCTGACCAAACTGCGGGAGGCAGTGGAAGACAGGAGTGCCTGGCGTGTTCTGGTCCATGGGGTCATGAAGAGTCGGACACGACTAAACGACTAAACAACAACAAACCCAGTCATACATTCACATTCACATTCACATTCACATTCACATTCCCATTCCCTTCCCTTCTATCCCTGTTTCCAGCTTGAGCCTAACCTCCTAAACTAGATATGGGAGGTTTTGGATTTGGATTTGATATCCCGCTTTATCACTGCCCTAAGGAGTCCCAAAGCGGCTAACAATCTCCTTTTCCCTTCCTCCCCCACAACAAACACTCTGTGAGGTGAGTGGGGCTGAGAGACTTCAGAGAAGTGTGACTAGCCCAAGGTCACCCAGCAGCTGCATGTGGAGGAGCGGGGAAGCGAACCCGGTTCCCCAGATTACGAGTCCACCACTCTTAACTACTACACCACACTGGCTCTGGTGTGCATGTATTCTCGCATTAATCCTTACATGGCATGGAGCTAAAAGCACAGCATTGCTCCCTGGTGAACATGGTATTGCCTTTTATACCAGTAATGTCTAGAGCATAGAAACATATGAAGCCACCTTATACTAGGTCAGACCATTGATTCAGTATTTTCTACATGGATTGGTAGTGGCTCTGCAGGGTTGCAGGCACGGGTCTTCATGAGCCCTGGTGATGTTGGGGAGTGAACCTAGGACCTCCTGCATGCAAAGGAGATGCTCTACCACCGACGTGTGGCCCTTCCCCATATGAGAAATGAACAGGGCAATTTCCATTGACAACAGAGATGCAGTGAAACTTCAGAGGCTAAGACCACTGACCAGGAGACCTTTCTTGCAAGGCTTCCTCTTGTTCATCACCCCATTGAGCCTTCCCCACTTGGTGGCCTGCAGATGTGTAAGACTACAACTCCATTCAGCATGCTCAATAGACATGGTTTATCTGCAATGTAGTCCAAAGTATCTGGAGGACATCAAGTTGAGGAAGTTGCCTTATGGATTCCAATTAAATTACCTTAAAAAGAACAGATAACACACATGCTGTAGGTAGCTTTTGGGGGTTATTGGCATAGCAACATAAGATGCTATATTGTACAAAGCACAAAATGAATATCCCTATTCATTGTGAGAGCTGGTGGTCTGTTGAACAAAACATTCTATAGACATTCTGCTTTTCCAGTATCCCCATAGTTACGTCTTTTTTTTTAAAAAAAAAATGACAGTCTATTTCAATCATGAGAAATTTATCTGGTGTAAAAGAAATAATCTTCAACAATAGAAATCTAATACCTTTTCAGTGTTCAGAAGACTCAAACTTCACAGCCCTTTAAAGAAAGGTTTTGTGTTTTGTACCTTTGCAAAACAACAGCCCTTCCCTCCTGCAGCCAATTCAGTTACCGGCAACAGCAGGATCGCATAGCTTTGGACTGAAATTTTGGGGAGGCTTATCAGTTCTACAAAGGGTGTCCAAGGGGCTGGAAATTACATTTCAAGTCCACACCAATGCAAGAGATCCACTTTCACCAATAAACCTGGCGCTTTGTTAGGCTTGGAAGAGAGATAAGAGAATGCCTGGAGCTTCAAGCCTTTAGAGGTGGTGCCAAATTAAAACTCTGAAGGGCTGGATAAGCTCCATATTTGCAGTTCCTAAAGTCCACTGGGGCAGAGTGTCCAGTTTTAAGTCCAAAGCCCTTAAACCTCTTTGTGGCTCCCCAGCTGTTTTGCAGGGACTGGTTGAAAGACTTAAAAGTCCTGGTTAACAAAAGGGTTTTCAAAGCCAGGCTAGATCTGAGCAAAGCCTCCCTCAGTGCATCTAGGCATTCAGGCAACCAGAGATTCCCAAGGAGTTGTGCAAACTGCGGGGGATTTGTTGTAAAGGCATAACACTATGTAACAGCAGAATGTAATTTACCATGTACAGTGCTCCCAAGCTTTTCACCTCATCTCTGAGATCAGTTACCCTAAGTCTCAAAGAATAGAAGTGCTTATTTTATTTGGATGTCAGCAGAATTTGGGGAATTCCTAAAGGGGCTGTTATGGCGACCATCCATCTGCTATGGGCAACCTTATAATTATTATATTGCCTGTGAGAAAAACAATATTTATTCATTCTCAAATTCCTTGAAATTGGGCCTTGACCTGTAGGAAAATCTGTCTGGATTTCCTTGTGTCTCCAAGTGGTGCCATTATATCCTGCACTACTTCTATCATACAAAACCAAATGCCCTGGCTTATGGATTGATTGATTTACTCAGATAACGGTTTAGTATCCCATTACTCAGCTCTCAACAGTTAAAATATTGCAATTTCATGATAAAACAACAGCATAAACACAAAGCCATGCAAGCTGGAAACATATTAAGCAGGAAAAAGCCCTAACAGGGTTCATATACAACAAACTGGATTGGATCCAGACTGTTAGCTGAACTTGGTTCCCATTGAAATCAATAGGACTCCGTGTAAATCAGAGCTTTCCAAACTTTTCATGTTGGTGACACACTTTTTAAGACATGAATCATTTTGCGACACGGTAATTCAGTTTTACTAGCAAACTGGACATTAAACTAACCCCTTTCCATCCCCAGGAGGATCACGGGGAGCACCCACACACTGCAGCTGACACACTAACGTGTCACGACACATAGTTTAGAAAGGGTGTAAATGACTAACTTTGCCTTGACATTCATTTCAGTAGGAACTGAATTTAGTTCATGTTGTTTGGATCAAACCTATTATCTCCCCAGGAAGGCAAAAGCTTGGCAGAGCAGGAAAGTTTCCAACAACCTGGAAGAATTGGCACCAAAAGTGGTGCCACAGCAGAAAAGGTCCTGTCACAGATGACTTCCTGCCTCACATCAGATGGCAGGGAACCTCCAACGGGCTTTGGATGAGGATCTTGTTTTCTGGACAGGCTTGTGGCAGTCAGCTGATTGACAGGATTGCAGAAGGCTTATGCCTTGTGAAGCCCCTTCCATACTGCTGCATATGGACTATGCTTTAGTCTGCATGGTTTGCAAAAATGGGCCACCTGATGTCAAACTTGGCCCATGGAGAGTGGGGAAGATTTCAGCCTGGCCCTCTGGCCACAGCCAGTTCCACTGGTGTAGGAAGAGGCATCCACTTTTAATTAGAACACAAATGTTTCCCAGATATATAATGGAAGTTCATTAAATGCCAATCAGTCGGTTCCAATAATGCATCAATCATTGGACTTAGTTAACACAGAGATGCAATTTAATATTATTTGTGCTGCGATATCATGCACAATGTGCTTTACAATAGCCCCCTCCCCCCCGCCAATGTGTTTTAGAAACAGTTTACTGAGATTGGGAACAGGAAAAACAGCCCAACAATATCAGGGAAGTTCAGCCACAAATTGGCACGTTCTATTAAAGCAAAAGCAGGCTAGAAATGAACTTCCAACCTTGCCAAAATCCACACCTCCACAGCATGCTCATTAATTCAGGTAGTGTTTTCCAGTGCTATAGCAGCAATCAGTCTACATTCTTCTGGTAGGTTTATTTTTTATACTTTCAGATATCCTTTTTACAGGACAAGGAATAAAATCCATGCTTTTGTAAGAGATAGAAAACTGCTGAAATAGAATGATGAGAGTACTGCAAAACTCAAGCGCTTACGGGAGCATAAATAATGTGTAAAGCTAACTTCAAGTATTGAATATAATAATTCAGTAAATTAAATTTATATTTTTCCTGTGAACTCTTTTGCACTCTTTTTTGGGTGCTTTTTGTATTTATTTTGTACACAATAGTAATTGTGTGCAATTGTTTAGTACACAGTGACCTTTCCTGTCCTAAATACCCATTTAAAATAGTATACACATGTGGCAATGTCATCCAATTTCCTTGGAATTAAGGTCAATGGAAACTGCGGTGTATTTGGGATATATAATTTTATTTCCACACACATAAATAACCTGAGCATAGGATGCAGGGTGATAGTGGGGGGATCACAGCACTAACACTCCTCACTTAGGTATTGCCTCTACATTAGGTTCCATGGGAAATACCCAAGCTACAGCTTTGAGTCCAGCACAGACCAAGGCCAGCCTCTGTGTCTTCAGCTTCCAGCACCAGCCAAAACTCACCACAACACAGCTACCCCGTTGTTCTCCATTCTAGGATGATGTGGCATCCAGGCTAGTGAGGTAGGGAACGGCCCACCTATTTGTCTCCATGGCAACAGAGCTCACTCTTTGGACTTACAAATGGCAGTACCTAACTGGCCAGCTAAGGCCATTATCTTATAAAGAAACCAATTTGACTGATTCAGCAGGTTTCCACTTATGGATTCTAATATCTCAGATACAGCTTTGGAAGAGACTCACATGTATCATCCAGACCAGGCATAGACAAACTCGGCCCTCCAGATGTTTTGGGACTACAACTCCCATCATCCCAGGCCACTGGTCCTGTTAGCTAGGGATGATGGGAGTTGTAGTCCCAAAACATCTGGAGGGCCGAGTTTGCCTATGCCTGATCCAGACTGACCCCACCCCTATTCCCATGTTCAAGTCTCCCTTGCTTGAGACACCAAAGGTAATAGAGGTGTACCCATCTGAGTTGCATGAAGTATGAAAGTTTCTTGAATTTCAAGCTCCAAGCATCCAGCGCAAATCCTCTTAAGCTTAAATTCAGATACAGTCACCCATGGCCTAGTCCAGCCCTGTTTCAACTGGGCTGATGCACAAAGCTGATGCACAACTGATCTGAGCAGAACCACCAGTGAAAGCTGCTAGTTGAAAAATGTAGGTGGCAGGTGTTTGTGATTAAATACACTTACATATACACCAACCCTATTACAGCCCACCTTTCAGCAATTGTAGGGAACTATCACTGTAGTAAACACAGAGACAAATATTGCAATTTCCGCCCCCCTTAGCTTGGCAGGCCAGGGTGATTGTGGCAGTCTCTGTGGTTTAACTTTCAGGAAATTCTTCCTCTAGTTTTCCTCCAGGAGCCATAAGAATTCAGAGAAGTGATTAAACAAGATGTCTCATGCTGGTTAAGGCTCCTCTGTGATCTGTTTGGAGACCAAATTCCATTCTGTTTTTATATCTTAGGCAATTACATGGCAATACATTAGAACCCAAGGAATGTCGTAACATGGAAATAAGGAAGTGTAGCATTCCATCTGAAATAGAATAGGCTGAAGCCCCAATGGCTTCCGTCCCGCAAGGCCTTTTCGGTGACAGTAGAAAATGATTAATTATATTTAATATGAGAGAACTGACACACAGCCCTTCAAGTAGACAATAGGGATTTCCACAAGGGCAGGTTGTGGTGGACAGCGAAAAAGACGTATTAAAGTTGCTTCATAATTCCAGAAGTTCACAAAATCATTGAGAGCACAACTATTTAATAGTTTCCCATTTTCACCTTCTTTCCTAGTTCCACTCTGGTATCTAAAATGCATTTTAGTTCCTCGTTTTAGGTAGTAGGTTACCTGCAGCATCAACTGTGGTGATGTTTTGGAACCAATAAGTCTTTTTTTCCTGAACAGATATAAAAGGGAACACTTTGAGCTCCTTCCCCACAACTCAAGCACATAATAGTTTATGCAAATTTCATTCAATTTTGCTTCAATAGTGCTTATTTCCCTGGGAATTATATTAATGCATTGCCATGAAAATACATAACAATATATGGCATTTTTCATCTTCACGAATACTTGGCAGACAATTACAGAGGAAGAATAAGTGGGGGAAGTGTTGCCTAAGAAATAATTTTTAATTTTATTTTCTTTATATGCTGGTGTTGACTGATTTTCAACAAAGGGAAAATCTAAGACGACCTTTGATTTTCATTACTGGAAGTGAGTTCAGTTTTGTATTGGCCTATTTTGTTTTGATTGAACTATCAGATTCATACCTTTTAAATGAACCCCCCCCCCACCCCAAAGTTTTTCAAGAGAAAATTTCTGGTTTATCTTCTATAAAATTTATTATCCTAAATTTTAAATTTGGGAGAACCAGCTCTGTATATTCACCCCACCCAAGATCGCTATCACATGGGGGGTGGGTTAGTGGGGCCTATGAACTGCCCCCTCCCCAACCCTCTACTACTTTGGCAGCCCCATATATGCTGAGTGCTGAATGTGTCTGACTGCGGTGAGAACAAAATGCTGGACTAGATGGGCCTTTGGCCTGATCCAGCCAGTGGCAAAGGAAGGAGAACTGGCCCCCGGGGCGGAGTGTCAGGGGGTGGGGCAAACCGCCTGCCGGCGCGTGCACCACTACATACTGCGCATGCCCGTGCACTGCTATATATTGTGCATGCGAGTGCACAGCTATGTACAGCGCATGCATACTCATGGCTGCAGCAGTGTCGGAGGGCTCCTTCACTCGCGGCTGCAGTGGCGTCAAAGGGATCCTCTGCTCATGGCTGCAGCGGTGGCAGAGGGTTAGGGTATGCGGTACGGCGCTTGAGCGGTGCTGCGGCATGTGCCACTGGGTGGTTTGCTGATGGCGCTGCTCGAGTGCTGTATGGATGACAGAGGAGGGTGCAGCCACGAGCAGAGGATCCTCCACACGTGGCTGCGGCGGCGTGATGGTGGCAACTTGCGCTGCTGTGCCTGGGGGCAGTGGGGCGAACCCTCCACGGGGTGCCTTCTTGTCACCCCTCCTCAGAGATGGCACCTGGGGTGACTCGCCCCTCTCTCTCCCCTTCCTCCACCACTGGATCCAGCTAGGATCTTATGTACTGAATGCCTGGAACAGGGAGCTTGCTTGACTCGAATAGGATCTCAGCACGATTAGGGAGCCTCTGAGCTCAGGGTTCTAAGTTGTGTGGGGACAAAAAAAATCAAAGGAGGAATCAAAGCAAGCAGAGGGGGGAAATGGGGAAAGTAGAAATATATTCCAGAAGACAAATTAATTCTTCAGGAACCATATTTCAAATACTTGGGAGACAACAACTGCCTCACACCTGCTGTCTCATTTGCATAATGGCAATGGAGAGGATGAATGAATAAGGCTGACATCTTCGGAACATCTATTTCTGAAATATACTCAGAGTCGAGAGTGGATTTCATGCTCTTTATTCAGCTCATAGTGGTGAGGAGGGAATGAAAGTCCTCTCAAAGTATCTGCTTTATATACATTATTTACACAATGGGCTGCATGTGATTGGCTAATTCTGGAATTCTCCTGTAGGCCAATCAGGTTGTGGATTCACTTCTATCTGGAGCTGGATTGGGTGGCTCCTGCCGACCAATCATACTGCTGCATTGTTCTAGGACCAATCAGACTGCTGCATTCTGAATCCTATTGTTCTAGGACCAATCAGACTACTGCATTTTGGATCCTATTGTTCTAGGACCAATCAGACTGCTGCAGTTCGGATCTTATTCAACTCAGTACATAACAATTTCAATAACGAATATCTCCCCAGCCACCCTCAGAGTCCCCGTGTCATCTGAGGGAAGGAAGCTGGTGGCTAACACAGGGTGCATCCCTCTCCTCAGCCAGAGGTTAAGTTACACTGGGTGCTCCTCTGCAGGGGGCACCAAGACAACGCTTTAGAATGGAGCGTGAGAGGCAGGGGGAAGTTCTAGTGTTGTACAGGATACTACTAAAATTTGAGAGCCCAAAGTCTGCCACTGACACAGCCCTCTCTTCCCCTTTAAAGAAGTTTCTGCCACCAGATAAAGGGGGGATTTATGCCTGCTAGGCTGCCCTCTATCAATCAGTCTAAATGTTTCCCTGGGGCTTCCTTGCAGCATCTCAAGGTAGCATAGTTAATGGCTTCCAGGTGGGAGGGTGTTCAAAAAAAGCTGAGACCACAAAGGTTTATGAAACGATTGAAAAATTTGCTGAAATGAGGTGGGTGAGTGGAATTTTAAGAAAAATAAATTGTATGTAAAAGTCACAGAAAACTAGTATATCCCCACCCCATGCCGCAAAACAAGGATTAAATGCAATCCTTTGACACTATATTGAAGCACATTCCCTAAAGAGAGAATCTTATACAAGCTCCTTTCTCTCCTGAAAGCCTTTCATTATTATGATGAGATCTAACACTTCCAGTCTGGCTACCTGTCGATATAGCCTTTGTTTACCTGCCCCTTTTACATCACAGGCACTTCCTTTCAGGGTACACGAATTAACCTTATTATTCCCCAAACACACAAGGAAGTTCAGCAATGGGCAAGGCAGGTATGCACTTGCACGCAGTTCATAAACAGTCCAGGGGAGAAGAGTCCTATTTTTTCATCAATGGGAAAATTAGATAATTTCCAAAATTATTTGGGTGTCTAAAAGACTGGCTTTAAAATACCTTACAAATGATGGACCAACATCGGCAGGACTTGTTGCATGTTTACTTCCTACTAAGTCATTCCATTGACAGGAGGAAGGGCAATAATAGATGGGAAGGACTTGGGTAAGTGGCTATAGCCCCGAAGTTCAAGCTTCCAAATATTGCAAGGCATCATGGGATGGTCATAGGGAAGTGACTCCAATGTCATTGTGGTAACATGATGCTGGACAACCATTCCTTTTTAGGATAAATTTCTTTGTTTGTAGTCCAGAATGGTAGTCTTATAGAAGCTGATTGTTACAAGATAGCTTGCTAATACCCTGAGAACTGTTTTAAATGTTTTGAGGAAGATAACCATCACAAACCCTCCAACTTTTCTCCACTGAAGACAGGGACATCCTATTCCATAGTAGAAGTGGTAGTAATTTTATTATTTATACCCCGCTCATCTGACTTGGTTGCTCCATCCACTTTGAACGGCTTCCAACACATATAAAAACATAATAAAACATTAAACATTACAAAACCTTCCCTATACAGAGATGCCTCCAGATGTCTTCTAAAGGTTGTATAGTTACTTATCTCCTTGGCTCAGGGATCACATAACCCCTCCAACACTATTTCCAATGAAAATACAGTGGTACCTCGTGTTACGTACCATCCCCCTTACGAATGCTGCAGGTTACAGAAGTAGATGCCCCTTGTTGCGAACTTTATCCCAGGATGTGACAGGAAGTCGTGCTCCAGTAGCGCAGCGGCAGCGGGAGGTGCCATTAGGGAAAGCATGCCTCATGTTATGAGTGGTTTCGGGTTACAAACGGACCTCTGGAACGGATTAAGTACATAACATGAGGTACCACTGTAGTGATGTCCTACTATACTTTCCAGGATGGTGAAAATAGGGACATCCTAAGTAAAAGCGGGACATTCTGGGATGAAATCAGAAACTGGGACAGGAGCTTGGGAAAGATAGAGGACTCCACCCCAGCTATCAAGAAGGGGCAAGTGTATGTGTGCGCATGCACATCCAAATTTAGAGAAATTGCAGTTTTGCTGTTTAAGGGAGGAAGAGGTTGAGAGAGATAGCAATTTGAATGTTTGTTGAAGCTGCAGATCTTTCTCTGAGGATTTGATGCAGACATCATATCTGCTGCCCTGTATAAGCATTTGCTGTTTTCTTCCATTCTGCTTGTTAGGGTGGCTACTTATGCATCTCCAAAATTAGAAAAGGAAATGCAATGTCACCAAAAAAGAGAGAGGACTAAAATGGGCACAGATTTGCATAAAATTCACATAATTTATATGCTTAGATGCAAATTTAGACATAATTGCTATAATCTAAATAAGAAATACAATGCATCTCTCCAGAATTGGCCTGGTGACCTCAGAAACCACTACACTGCTACCGACACTTAACAGGCACCCGTAGCATATGAAAGAGGTTGTAGCTTAATATTTTGTTTTCTTCTCTCACTTCTCCCTCACTCATGATTTCACTCATACTTTCCTCAGGGGTTGTACAGCAACATGATGATAAATGTGGACTGTGCTGGCTTCCAAATGTGCTAATGTGTCAAAATATGTTTTCCTTGCACATTTCCATATTAGCATCTTATTCACATAATGAAAGTGATTTGGTGAAAGACTTGCAAATACACTGAGGTGGTTTTCAAGCAATAATCTTTTCTAAGACCGAGGAAGTCACTTGGAATGGCTGGGAAAGGGCCACCAACCACCTGCCAAAAGAGCAGGAGGAAAATGTTTGGGAGTGTTGTAATTTTTCAGCATGAAAACTTGCAAGCTTCCTGGCAAGGATGCTACATATGACTTGGCAGTGCCCCCATTGCTTCGGAAAATGAAGCCAATGGCGCTTTTGTCAAATCTGCTGCATGGTTGGCCATTCTTCAGGATTGATCTACAAGGACATTTTGATTTGCCTCTAATACATAACTTTGAGTTGGGTGCAGCATGGCTTGAATCACAAGCTGTTGTGGGTCAAGCACTCATTCCCCCTGCCTCTGTCAGGAGAATCAATGACTGGAAGATCGAACTGCATTAGGTGTTCCTAATTCAAACAGGGCTTGCTTGCATACGACAGCATTTGGATTTTAGCAAGTAGCATTGAGATTGGCATAGATTGCTGCTTCTCCTCTGCCATCTTCCTTGCCAGAAACACCATGCCTGGTGGCAGGTGGCAGCAGTGGGTAATTGTTGTAACATTTCTCCCCACTGAAACTGGAATTACAAGTCCCAGAATACCTGGTGGAATTGGACCTTGAGTTTTGGTTCCTTGATGGGCATTCTGGGACTTATTTATAAGAGTTCTTACCCAGCCATTACCACAAGGTTTCAACAATAGGATCATAGGATCATAGAGTTGGAAGGGACCCTGAGGATATAATAGTAATAGTAATAATAATAATAATAATAATAATAATAATAATACATTTATTGTCAATGTACAACCCGTGTACAATTAAATTAACCGAGCCTCCCTCCCCCCTACAAACAATCAATCTCGTTGCACTCTGTGTGCTTGTCGTACAACACAACAACCCCAAAAGTCAGTTGCACTATATTATTTTCCGTTCAGGAAATATGCAGCTGTCCCTTATAGGGATTCAACCTGCAACCTTGGTGTTATAAGCACCATGCTCTAACCAACTGAACATAGAATGTACCATTATAAAAACAAGATCATCGCAATTATAAAACACATAATTGACCTTGACTCTCAAAGACCAACGTAAAGAGGTGTGTCTTCAGCATATAACATCAGCTGTTCCATGAAGATGTTAGGCGCACCTCTGTCTGGTAGGAGTTCCACTATCTAGGAGCCACCACAGAGAAAAATTTCTCCCAGGCTCCTATTCCTTACACTTCTGAGGGTGACAGAACTACTAGGAAACAGCCCTCTGTAGATCTCAACACCTGAGGAGGTTGATAGAGCTTGAGACAGTTGGTTAGAGTTTTAAACGCTAATGATTGGGCCCAGAAATGAGCTGGCAACCACTGCAGCTGTTTTAAAACAGGGGTTATTTGAGGTCTTCAAGCACCTGTAGATCTAATCCCTGCTGCAAATGTTCCTTCTGCCTGTCCGAGGTAAGTCTGCAAGCCTGGAGGCAGGATATTTGGAATGGCAGCTGTGTTTTTTTATAGTGTTTTTGACAACTGTCATGCCTCTTTCAGGGGTGAATGGGAGGACAGTGTAGCAGTTTAAGCCTTGAAAGGTTGTCAATCATGGGAATTCTAGCCTGAACTTCAGCAGAAGTCACCACAATTATTACTATTATGTTCTTCTCCAGGGCATGAGCATATGTTTGGTAGCAAGACGGGGTAACTTCTTCTCACCAGGAGATAACTGGTGGGGAGGAGGAGAGCTGAACAGAATACAAAATCTTTTTTCTCTTTGAGCACACCAACTGGCAGGGCTGACCTGGAATCAGCAGGGGAAGAAACTGACCTCCAGTTTATAAAAGGCTGCAGAAGAACACCCACCTACATCCATCAGGGCAGGAGTTGCAATTTTCTGAGTGATATGGGTAAGGACAGATGGGGCATTGCACGATGTAGGCTTGCTATAGGAAGATTTGTAGTCATTTGCCTTCTGTGTCACTGGCAACTTATATGACCTTTGACTGGATAGGGAGTTTCTCACCTGTCCAAACAAGGATACTGTTTCTCTGCTTCACAGGGTTGTTGTGAGAATAACTCATTTGCAAGTGTGAGACGATCGCTGACCATGGCTGTTGGAGCCCCATAAATATCTGAGCCAGACATGGGATCTCTATTTGGATATAATAAATGTTAGCACTGGAGTCATCTTGCAAATCACATCTCTGCTTTTGCACTAGCTGCTCCAGAGGAGATGTTAATAATACGCTGTAAAGAGACCTTTACGTTTTTAATTAATGAAGCCGAGTCTCCTCTGTCTTCTATTCCTCTCCCAGTTATATTTATGTGACTCCTCTGACTCACAAAGTGACTTATGCACAGTCAGATCCAGAAGGAACTCAAAGAAATTGTAATTCGCCTCCATCTTGCGCACGTAACCCTGCTGCGTTTATGTATAACAGAGGGGGCTTTGATCTTTCTATAATAACAAGCAATTGTAGGTCTTCTGCATTGCCATATCTTGAAAATCTCAGGTTCACATAGCCTGATATAATGCTCGCTGCTGCTTCTGTGGCAGATTTGCCAGCAAGAGACCAAAACTGTGGAGCGGGGGAAACCTATTCCCAAGAAATAATGCTCCAAATGATGTGGTAGTTTAGGATGGGGGGGGGGGAGATTAGAAAGCTGAAATGAATGAAATTTGATAAAACTGCATTGAGGAAACAGGAACCCTGCTGGTTTTCTTGCAGAGGTCCAAAGGAAGGCTGAAGGTGCTTTCATAAGATTCTGGGGGTGGTGTGGGGGTTTATCAGATTTCATTAAGGGACAGGGGAGAGAGATTTGGGTGGGCTTTGGGCAGGACTTCACAGCAAGACTTGAAAGCAGGGGGTAGTATCTCAACACTGGCCAAATGCAACTGCTGTGCCGTAACTCGCTCAGCTATGTCATTTCTGGTACTATCCAGAGATTCACCTCAGCTCCCCAATACCACACTCTCTGTGAGCTGTACAACCGTGAGCTGAATTTCTGGTGGTATTTTAAAACTCCCATTGTTTCTGCTGCCACCACAGATACCAAGTACCTATCAGCCAGTTCTAGCTTAGTCAGTCAATAGGCATATATGTATGATGCAATAATTTATTAAAACAGAAATAATGAAAGGTTTTATGATCACTTACTATAAAGAAGCATATGGCTTCAGTTTTATATTTTCGTATTGGATACTGGTTCTTACTGGATAATTGAATAATCACTTATAACAATGCTGACTCTAATGTGTTAGGCCAACGCTGCTGTCATCAAAATACTCCCTGTCCACATTTGTTTGCTTGTTTGTTTATTGAATTTCGATATTGCATTTCATCTGAGGATCATGGGGTGAATTACACAATATAAAAACACAAAAATGTATAACATTGTTGTTGTTGTTTAATTGTTTAGTCATGTCCGACTCTTCGTGACCCCATGGACCAGAGCACTGCCAGGCACTCTTGTGTTCCACTGCCTCCCACAGTTTGGTCAAATTCATGTTAGTAGCTTGAAGAACACTGTCCAACCATCTCATCCTCTGTCGTCCCCTTCTCCTTGTGCCCTCAATCTTTCCTAACATCAGGGTCTTTTCCAGGGAGTCTTCTCTTCTCATGAGGTGGTCAAAGTATTGGAGTCTCAGCTTCAGGATTTGTCCTTCTAGTGAGCACTCAGGGCTGATTTCCTTCAGAATGGATAGGTTTGGTCTTCTTGCAGTCCATGGGACTCTCAAGAGTCTCCTCCAGCACCATAACATAACATAACATAACATAACATAACATAACAACATAAAACATATAATAAACAAAAGCAATAATCCCCTCTCCGACAGTTTTAAAAGCCTTACATTGTTTAATTAGCCAAAGGCCTGGGAGAACATAGATGTTTTGCCTGGGGTCTAAAGATATGTAACGAAGGCACCAGATAGATAAGGCTCCCAGAGGAGAGCATTCCACAAGTGGGGAGCCACTGCAGAAAAGGCTCATTCTCATGTTGGTGCCCTCCAGACCTCTTGAAGAAGGGCTTCAGGTGATTGTTGCAGGCTCTGGGTTGTTTCATATGGGGAGAGGTTGCCCTTCAGGTATTGCAGTCCTGAGCTGTTTATAGGTCAAAACCAACACTTTGAACTGGACCTGGAAACTAGCTAGCAGCCAGTGCAGTCGGGCCAGGATTGGTGTTATATGCTCAAACCATCTTGCCCCAGTGAGCAACCTGGCCAGTGAATTCTGAACCAGCTGAACTTTAAAAAACCACCTTCAGTGGCAGCTCCACATCTAATGTGTTGCAGTAATCTAACCTAGATCACGTGAATTTCCAACTACCACTTGACTCCCAGCATACACTCCAACTGACTCTCTAAGCTGTCTCCCACCAGCATTCAGGCTCCCCTTTAAACTCTTACCAGATCTCCTGGCAGATGAGATGCTGCTGCTTTCCGGGTGGGAGAGGGGAGGTGGCAGAAAGGTATGTGTGGTGCAAATGCACCAGTGAAACCAATCTGGTGCTCCTGCCAGTGTCTTTGCACTGCACTGCCCTACACACAGCCTCACCTTCCTCTCCTGTCCAGAACAAACAGTGACTCACCTGTCTGGAGGTTAGGTAAACACATTCTCCCAAGTCCAACATCTGGTACTGTCCACCCAACATTTACACATCAGTTTTTGATTCCCCCACCCACCCCAAAAAACAAACCTCATCAGCATTTTAGCAATAATTTATCCCAATATATTTGTATACAATTTTGCCTGACAGACACAATTTTACAAAGCAGTTCCTTCTAATATATTGCATTTTGTATTTTCACCGATATATGCATTTTTAGGCACATTTTACCCTACTATATGCATTTTCATGCACATTACTTTGCAGGAGGACTGGTTGCAAATTTCATTTAAATGTGAATTTCAAAGAAATGCTGTGTTTTAGTCTGCATATTGTTTCAGAAAATGCAGATTAGGTGTTCTTTTAAGTGTGAGCTGAATCAACTTTCTCCCCCAACCCTATTGCCAACCCAAGATGCAATTTTGTGAGATTGGTAGTCAGTTCTGAAGCTCGGGAAAACCATTGCTGATCATCCTTTCTTGAGCACACAGTTGCACCATTATGCCTGCATCTGTTCAACTGTATGAAGGTAAAACAAGTCTGAAAATATCCATTTGGCTGCTGTAGTTTAGTCCTCAAGTGCCCCCAAGGTGCAGAAAAGGTGTTGGAAATTTGCCCCATGGATAAAGATAATTCTTTTTTCTTTCTTTTTTTTTTTTTTGGTATTGCTTTAATTGCTGTGTGGAAACTCAGGAGACTCATACCCAAATGCAGCTAAATAAAATTTTCCCCTTCAACAAATCATTCAACCACAAGGGATTGTTGCCTTACTGCACAACTGAATGTATTCTTGCTCAGAAAATAGAAAGTGTTTGTCACAGTGCACAAAAAGGAAGGAGTTTTCCTTTCCTCAGCTTGTTGGCCTGTGATTTAAGCAACACTTCTGGTTGCTGGGGCTAACAAGAACTTAGCCAGAGACCAGACGATAATATATAATTTAATGTTTGTATTTGGTAGTCAGATCTGCAGACCCATGTTATAGACTGACGTTCCAGTGAGTGAGACATCATGGAAACACTTGAGGAAATCCAAAAGGCCATTTGGCACTGGAAGGGAGGAAGCGTTCCAGAAAGTAGACATATAAGATTTAAAGTGAGTTGCTCACACAGTTTTCACAGCTGTCCAGGCTTTCATGGTCTCCCAAACTGGGCTTCTGTGCCTGATTTGTTAGGCTGGGTTGTCATATTTGCTTTTGACATCACATAAAGTCACCAGAAGTCCCGTCCCGTCCCCAGTCTGCAATCTTAGACATGCTTAATAGAGAGTAAGCCCTACTGATGTGACTTACCTCCATAAAATAAAACTATTAAAACATTCTTAGTTTGACTTCAACAGGAGGTACCTGGAGGCTTATTGGCATTTTGTGGTATCCACATTTATTTACAAATATACAAGTTGAACTGAGGTGAAGGCACAGCTAGACCAGCTTTCCTCACTCTGGTGACTTCCAGATGTTTTGGACTACGATTATCCCCACAATTGGCCGTGCTGGTTGGGGCTGATGGGAGTCCAGAATATCTGAAGGACACCAAGGTGGGGAAGCCTTGTCCTCCAGAAGTTTTAGACTATAAATTCCATCACCCCAGACAGAATGGCCAATGGTCAGGGATGACTAGAGTTGTCCAAAATATATGAGGATGGGGAAGGTTGCTGCGTTAAAAAGGACGGCACCATCTTCAAAGTCTCAGATACCTAGACATTAAAGGCATGAAAAGGGCTAGTTGTTTAGAAGGCTTCTGAAACAGAGGTCATTGACAACCAACAAATAAAATGTTGAAAAAAACAAAAAGGGGATCTAGAGGAAACAAATAAGCCAATGTACTAGGATCCAGTTACATTAGGCTTGTGTTATATGGCAGTGTTCTCTGTAGTTTCACCCAATTCTTGCTTGCCAAAGTTTTAAATAAATGGCTGGCGTGAGTCTAGGGCTGGGGTGGGGGAGAAGCCAAGCTATTTCCACTGAAGACAATGCCATTTCTTGCCTTTCAGCATCTTCTGCAGCATTACTGCCTGCAGCCCTTGCCTGGTGGCTCAAACCAGATTATTTTGCTCAGAAATGATGCTTGTCATACATTGTCAGCAGAGGGTGCCCAAAATATGATGACAGCACTTAAATATTTTATGAGTCTTCCAATGTACTGTAAGTGATGGAACTCTGCAATGAGTGCTAAGTGTGAACAGCTTATTAGACGAAGGACATAATGAATGCCTTTCATAAAAATGAATATTTAATCAGTGTCATTAGCCATATTAGAATTGTTCAGCCATGTGTGATGCCAGGCTATTTTGCTATTTCTTCTTTGGTCTTTAGTCCAATAAGAACAACCTTGTGCTTTTTAGAGTGTGAGTTTATCAGCTACAGACAGACCCCTTAGATTAGGGTTGAATAACCTGCTGTCCTCAAGAAGTTGTTGGACTGCAACTTGCACCATCCCAGTCCATTGGCTGTGATGGTTAGAGCTGCAGGGAGTTGGAGTCCAGCAACATCTGGAGGGCTAAAGGTCTTACACAGAAAATATACACAACACAGTCTTGCCCTTATTGTGCCCTTTTAGTGCAGAGCTAAGGGATTACATCTATTAGGAGCTTGGCTAAAACTGAACCTGAAACCAACAAGCTCTCTTCAAAGGAACAGGAGATGGAGAGAATTTCTGAATTCCACTCTGAAAATGTTTGGGTGGGTCCAAATTTCTTCGTATAGAAAGAATCCTTGTTACCATTAAGTGTGGAAGGTGTTCTGCTGGCAATAGAGCATGGATGGTACTCTGTTATGATTATAGAGGAAGATCCAGTTAGACTTTTATTTTGGCCATTGTTCATCCACGTATTGACTGAGCCATTTGTTGGTCACCATCAGTACACTGTGTTTCTATCAATGGTTTCAATTTATGGCTTACATTACAGCAGCATCATATCAAGTCCAGCCCATAGAATGCCAGGTATATGGAAGGTTGAAATTTGTTGGGGAAATTGCTTTGAAAAATGTGTAAATCAGGGAAAACTGCATACAAAGTATCTATGTTAGGTAAAATTCGAATTAAAGATTAAAAAGAATTATTATTATTTATTATTTATTAAATTGTTATACCTTCATCATAAGATCTCAGGGTGGTTCACAGAATAAAATACAATATAAAAACACAAGTAAATAATTAAAAGAGCAAAACAATAGTCCTCCCTTCCCACAGACATATTTAAAAGGCTGTAGTATATTTATCAGCCGAAGGGCTGGTTGAAGAGGAAAGTTTTTGCCCGGCACTTAAAAATATATAGTGAAGGTGCCAGAGGAACCTCCCTGGGAAGAACATTTCACAGATGGGAAACCACTACAAAGAAGACCCGTTCTCATGTTGCCACCCTCCAGGCCTCACATGGAAGAAGCACATGGAGAAGGCAAACTGATGTGTAAATATGGAGAACCAAACTTTAGATTGGAAAAAAGAGAAATGAAGAGAAATTCAAATGGACAGATTCTCCCATCCCTTGCCGAGAGTGACTAAGAGCCATGCAATGAGGATCAGGAATTGACTGTTGTCCAGAGAAAGGCCTGGATTTGTTAATAGCTAGGCCTCCTCATCACAAAATACATTATTGTACTGACTAGAGTGGTGGAGTGCATGTCATGCATGCAAAAGCTCTCAGACTCAACCCCCATCATCTTTAGATAGGGCTGTCTGACGCCCTAGGCAGCCACTGCCAATCAGAGAAGACAGAGATGGACCGATGGTCTGATTTGGTATAATTCAACCCTCTTATGTTCCTCGGTTCCGAGTCTGAGTCCAAGCTGAGCTGGAGACTTTAGGATCAAACTCCATTGATTTAGGGTTAGTGTGTTTCAATTACTGTACAGTGGAAACAACGTTTTCTCTGCATTTCAGGATCCAACAACCCACTTCTGGTGGGTGGCTGAGCATCTTGGAAACAGCTTGCAATAAAATAAAGCAATAAAATAAATGATTATTGACCACAAGGAGACATTGAATGGGATGACGTTTTGCTGACTAATTTGCCGCTTGCATGAGGGTCATTTTTCATCTGTTTCTTTCAGAATGGCTCAAATCATTTTATTTCTTCTGCAGTGTGCTTGCCTGGAGTATTTCAGCTTTTTCCGCTACCGAAGATTTTGTTGTTCTTACCATTCTTACAGCCTAGGAACACTAATAAACCCTTTTTCAGGGAAGTGGTCAATAGCAAAAGGTACAGAAAATCTTTTCAATGTCCCCAATTCATCCCAGTAATGTCTTTTGGACACATTTCGATGGTTCATGGAAAACCTTTTCCCTCTCACCAGATGTGTCTCTGTGGAGAAGAATAAAAGAATTGTTTTAATAAATCAAAGTTCAACTTCGCTACCATCTCCAGAGTTCCCAAAATAACTAGAGTGTGATTTCGTCTTTCTCCCCACCTCGTTCTTCTACTTTGTCTTCTTACCTAAAGCAAAATGATTGCAGGAGGGGCGATTCCAGCAGGGAGCAATCATGCCTTGCATTGCACGCAGGAGTAGGTACAGGCTGTTGTGTGACACATTTGGCCAATCTGTAGTTAGGAGGGCTTATTGCAATGTGCGGATGTCTAGCAGCAATGCAAGGATGCTTTATGTTGATGAGATGTAATTGAAGGGCATGTCAAACAAAGCTGGGGTCAGAAGGACAAAGCAGGAATAATAATAATAATAAAACCCAAGCAGGATAAGGCATTAAACTCGCCAGTCAGACTGAAATGCCTTTTGTCTAATAAGAAAGTGTGACTTGCTCTGGGGATCTGTCCAAGTGTTAGAGGAGCACTGGGAAAATATAGCCTCTCAGCACAGGAAACTAAAGGAGCCACTTGTACATCTTATTTTTCCTATAAAGGGATTTATTTTTATTTTTGCTACAAGTTGGTGCAAGTATAGAAACTGCATGCCAAGAGTTCTGGAAAGAAACTGATCAGTTAATTGCTGAAAGGTTTCTAATCAGAGAAACATCTAAGGAGCTTACATAAAACAATATAGACCATTCATAAGAAAATGATGCAACCAAACTTTACAGACAAGTAGGCGTAATAAAATCTGTTGAATATTGATAAAATCAACTGCAACACACATAATAAAATTACATGTCCTGGTAGGCTTGCCTAAAGAAATAAGTTTTTAGTAGGTGTTGAAAACCTTACAGTGAAGACCTAATAGAATTAGGCAGGGAGTGCCAGAAGAATAGGTGCTGCCACCCTAGAGGATTGATTCCTTGCAAATGCAGAATGTACATTATGTGGCACTTGTATAAGTGCCAGTTGTGCAGATTTTTAATGTCCTGTACATAGTTTCTCTAGTCTGCTTTAGCGCCATTTCCCTGTGACTGCTTTTCCTCCCTCCCTCCCTTCTGGATTAGCCATAGGAATGATACCTCCCAACATCCCAATGACACATAGTCAATAGCTTTTGATGAAACAAGAGTTGAGGGTTTTGCTGGTTAGTCCTATCTCTTGCTGCCAACCTCCTGCCCCAATGCCATCCTCTGCAGCAGCCATCCATGGAGTCAGTCAGCTTGGGCAGAGTCTCTATAAAAGTATGGATAAATGTGCAAAGAGCTCCTCAACATAACGTGTGATGCTGATTTGGCCAGACTTACTGACAGGATGTGATAGTGAGGGCAAGGGAATGCAGTGCAAAGGAATAAGCATAAGGAGAGAGGGAATCACTATAAACGGAGAGAGGAATTTTCCAGAACCAACTGACTAAATGCTGTAGTTAGCTCCAGCTGATTTCTAGCAAAGAAACATTATTTTCTGAAAAATTTAATTCCTGAGAATATCAGCAAACAGTTCCTGTACCCTTCATCCAATCTAATACCTTTAGGATGGAGAGTATGTCCTCTGGTTGCCAGGCAACTGAAACCGGTTTCTTTTAGGGGACCCAGTAAAATGCATTTCCATCTGGACCTCTATCACCATGGCAACATCACCAGGGGGCAATAGTTTGGACTATAAATAAGTGGTGATATGGTACCCATGGTAGGCTAAGCATCCTGGGCAGTTCTCCCATCTGTTGTTTCCTGACAATATGAAGAAATATGTTGATGTACGCTGTCCTTGGAGTACTGACCCAAAAAGCACATCCTAAAATGGAAGAAATAATAAACCCCTTGAAGTGGTCATAACATCTTGCGAGTTTCAAATCTCCAACTTGCTGCTTTTCCTTCTAGGCCACATCACTGTCACCTCTGCTCCCAATTCTGCCCTTTTCTCTTTAGGGAACCCCCCCCCCAATTCACCAAGTCCTTTAATCCCCAGTCACCTCACCAGCAAACTAGTTTGGCTATTTCCTGGAATTAGAAGGCTTGATTAGATTCCTTACACTTGCTGGATCCGGGGATTAGAGGGGTCTGGCACCCCCCCCAACAAACTCATAACAATAATTTTGCAGTCTTGCAATGTTGTATTGTAATTAAAATGTGCTGTTCAGCCCCATTTCCTCAGAGGACCTCGGTGGGAGCTGTTGCCTGGCAACTACCAGGCAAGAAAGACATGTCTTCTCCATTATGGGCTGTGAGTTCCAGATGCTTGACTCCACTCCTTTCCTGCACAGGATAGCAGTAAGAGCTGCCTAATAGCTGAAGACTAAAGGGAACCACCAGTGAAGAGAATCAAGGATGAAGGCAGGAAATGCCACCTAGATAATCCTGCCACCATAAGGACACCATGTTATTTCTGTTAAGCACAGCAGAATTTGATTGTATGCTGCTGTGAGAGTCTCTTAGGGTTATAAAGCAGGATATAGGTATTGTAAATCATCATCATCATCATCATCACCATCATCATCATCAACAACAACATATTTTGAAAAGTTATTTTTCTCTTTGTCTATTTTCTGTGCATTTCGGCCCCTTCTGATATTGTACCAAAATTTTGCATGATGATTCCTGAGATCAAGGAGTGATTTTTTCCCCTCTGTGTTTGGATACAGTTGGATGCCGTTTTGAATCAAGTGGCAGACCGAACCTTTCAAATCTGCACTGATTTTAACCACTGATTTCAAAACTGTGCCAGTCATTTTGGTTTCTTAGAATTCCTGAGCAATGCACAACACTTTCTACTAGTGTTGGAAAGTGTTAGAAAGCCTGCTGCTTTTTTGGGACATGTACATGAAGTAGCCTTCTGCTTTTGGGTGTTGAAAACCATGAATATTCTCAGCATGTCTAAGTTTTAACCTTTAGTATCAATCTTTGATTACATCACAGTCAATGGGTACTTTTAGTGGGAAGTCAAGCAAAAACAAACAGAAAAACCCACCCCTGTGTTTTCTAGCATCCAAGAAGCAAAACACACACTCCTTTCTTCTCTACTTCATGTTGATAGACTGTGAAGTGTTCCTCACACACTTTTTGTATTACATATATTTTCCATCTCTCTCGAATGTACCTGACATTGTTTTACTGTCCCAACACTAACACAAGGCACTCTCATTTATGTCGATGAAATAAAAGGATGCTTATCAGAGTGAAATTTCATGCCTGGATGGGAATCTGCAGCTAGGAGAGTCTGCTTCACCAGAATGTTTCATTGGCTTCTAAAGTAACTGTGGACACATGGCAGTGGGAAGTGTGAGCTGCATTTTGTTCCCCATCAGAGTTAGAACTGCTTAAGCAGAAGAGTGCAGCAGAAACATTTTTGCAAAGAGAATGGGGGGGGGAATAGTGAGAGGGGTGTCTTTGCATGCAGAAGGTCTCAGGTTCAATCTCTCGTATATCCAGGTAGGACTGGGGAAAGACTTCTGTCTGAGATCCCAAAGAGCTGCTGTCGTCAGTGTACAAAATACTGAACTAAATGAACTAATGGTGCTGTTATAAGGCAACTTCCTATGTTCACATCAACTGGAAACCAAATTGATGCTGGAGAATGATTTTTAGAACAGATGGTGGGAAGTTAAGACCCAGATCAAGCAAAGCTAGGAGTTGAGGAAACAGCAAGGTAATGGTATATAAAAGTGATTGATTGGAGCAACTTTCTCTGCTCACTTTAAGTGATTGAAAGATTTGAAGCTATAGTGGGGAAAATACTGAGAGGCGACAGAAGGATTATTTAGGTAAATGTAGCAAAGATGAAATAGCATCCTAGAAATATCAAGGATATATTTTTTGTTCTTCTTGGAGATGCTGGATTGAACCTGAGTCTTTTTGCATGCCAAGCAGATGCTCTTCCACCCAGAGTAGCTTCCCAGTGTTGCTCCAAAGGCACCACACACCTGCCGAAATGCTATTTGTGTTGTTGATTTACTCAGTCTGTCCACAGTACTCCTCTTGTGCTGTTTTGGAACACAGAGCCTTTCTCCTGTTTCTATAAAGGCCCTGTTCATTTGCACTGGCAACAGCCTCTTTTCCAGTTTCTGTTATTTATTAATCACATAGAATATTAAAAATGCACCTAATCAAATGTTTAGATAAATGGGAGTGCTCCATCACTGCATGATGTGAGCATTCACAGTAATAGTGTGGTACTGAGATAATGAGGGCCTGTTAACATAGTCAGTTATCCGGTGAAAGCAACCCAGTAATTCACTCCAACTTCAGGCTTGTTTTCCTACTACTATAATGAGTGGGTTGCCTACCCTGTGTGGAGTTCACAGTTCCATAGATGAAAACAATGGCCTGAGAGTGACTTTGCAAAGAGGTGTGGCTAAAGCACACTAGAGTTCTGTGCTTGTTTAGGCAGCCCTGCTGACAACCTTGAGCTTACAGTGGCAGCAATTTCTTTGAACATAAGAAGAGTTCAGCATCTTGTTTCCAAGCATGACCAACCAGCTGCTTACAGGAAGCCCACAAACAGGGCTTAAAGGAAGGAGTGCTCTCCTGCTGCCCCTCACCAGCAGCAAATGGTTTTCAAAGGCATTCTGCCTCCATTTATGACAGGTGTGTACAGTGGTACCTCTGGTTATGTACTTAATTCGTTCTGGAGGTCCGTTCTTGACCTGAAACCATTCTTAACCTGAGGTACCACTTTAGCTAATGGGGCCTCCCGCTGCCGCCGCCCAATTTCTGTTCTCATCCTGAGGTAAATTTCTTAACCCAAGGTACTACTTCTGGGTTAGCGGAGTCTGTAACCCAAAGTTTTGTAACCCGAGGTGTTTGTAACCCGAGGTACCACTGTATAGACATTGTAAGTCTTATTCATTGATAGTCTTATACTTCATGGATTCATCTAGCTGTGTCTTGAGCCATATGTCTCTGTCAAGACTGGGCATGGATTGGTTGAGAAGAATGTGGAGGAAGAAGAAGAGGGAATTGTGAGAACTGGGGGTGCAGCATGTAGGCTTTCTTCCCTTCACTGCTCCTGTGGAATAGCGAGTCTCACTGCGGGCTGAATAGGGCATTACCACCTGCGGGGGAAGGGTGAGCTGGAGGTGTCAAAGGCTGAGCAAAAGTCATAAGGGGAGGGTGAACAGGGATGGTGAACCTGTGGACTCCAACTTCCATCAGCCCCAGCCAGTGGCAGAGCTTCATGCTCCGGCACCAGGGGGGGCAGAGAGCAGGCAGGGACGGAGTTGGCGAGCGTCCCGAGGGCATGGCGCGCCACCCACAGGAGGGTGGCACGCGTCCTGGGGGAGTGGCACACCGCCTGCCCATTGCGGGCAGGAGAGCAGCCATGATGGTACCCCACCGGGATCGTGCTGCCAGGGGCGGTGCGCTCCCCCCGCACTCCTCTTCCTCCTCCAGTGGCCCCAGCTAGTGTGACCAAGGGATGGTATGAGTTGAAGGTTCCCCACTCTGTCATAGAGGCTTGACCTTCAACAGTTGTAAGCCAGTTGGCTGAATGAAATATCCATATTCAGATCAGCATACCTCAATATATCAGTGGAAGCAGACAAAAAATAGTGGGGTGGTGGTGGTTCACTTTATGTTTTGGATTATTGCATAACTGTTCAAAAAGAATACTAAAGTCAACTAGATGCTTTGTTGTTGTTGTTCAATCCAGTAGGATTATTCTAGTGTTTATATACATTTATTTCCGTAGGAGCCAACTCCTATGGGCCATGGGGGATTCATCCCCAAAAAAATGTTTGAGGGGGCCAGGGCCCCCAAGGTTTATGAGCACTGCCATTCAAATGGTGCATGTGCACGACACCATCGATTATGCAGGGCAGGGCTTACCTAGGCCCCCACAATATTTTATTCAAGTTGGCTCCCCTGTTTCTATCTGAAGCTAAATGCTGGAAACATAATAACTTGAGAGTCAGCATTACCAATCTCTAGTTATGGTTAGCTATGACTATTTTCAGTCGGAGCCAATGATAAAATTGGACGCTACAATAAAGCAAAAATCATCCTTGCTCCCCTGGGGGTGGTGGAAAAGTGACTAAAGCTATGCAATAAATACCTATCATAGAGTGATTCATTGCAAACAGAGCTATAGGGTACAAATAACCTTCAAACGTTATCAGAGAAGGAGATACTGGAGAAAAATATATCTAGGAGTCATGGATGCCTCCCCAGACCATCAGAAACAGATTTCCCCAGCAGCCCCCAAGGCACACAATACAGCTCAATGTCAGGCAGAAACATCCTGTTTTGAAGAATGTCTTTGTACGGTAGTTGTAAGGATGTTTGTATCTGCAGCATAGTTAACACTGCTTTCGAGCCCTTGCCATATCTTCCTCACCTCTGTACTCATGCCAGACCCTTGAAAAAGATCACCCACCAGGGCCTTGATACCTTCATAGGAAATTATGCTGATGCCACCACTATCTATTTGTTTTAATTTACACCCCAGTCAGAAGGTGTGGAGGCTACAGAAGCATGGCCTCCTGCTTGTGAGCCAGCTGAAGTCATGTTATTTTATGCATATTTTATCATTCGGTCTCAAAAAGGCATGTCAGAGAGGCACATCAACTACAGAACCAATAGGGACCCCATTCAAATATTTCCTAGTCAGAGGCGGAGCTTCATGTTCAAGCACCGGGGGGGGGGGAGAGCAGGCAGTGGCTGGTGCATGTTCTGGGGGCATGGCATGTGTCCCGGGGGTGTGGCGCCTAGTGCAGACGAGGGGGCAGCCATGATGGCACCCCACCAGGATCGCGCTGCCAGGGGCGGTGAGCTCCCCCCGCTCCCTTCTTCCTCTGCCAGTGCTCCCAGTATGAGGAAGATAACAACCTATCATTCCTAGTGGGGTAGGAGAGCTGAAAATAATGGCAATATATTTCACATTTGGCAACCCTTTGGTTTCAGATAGTACATGGGTAGACGAGTCTAGAAAGCAAGGGGCACCAGTTTTCATGACCCTGTAGCACAGCCTTTCTCAACCTGTGGGTCCCCAGATGTTGTTAGACTACAACTCCCATCACCCCTAGCTAGCAAGGCCAGAGCTCAGGGATGATGGGAGTTGTAGTCCAACAACATCTGGGGACCCACAGGTTGAGAGCCACTGCTCTAGTAGCTATGGTGGGTCATTTACCAGAAGTAATATATTGTAGCAAAATACATATCAGTGGGCTTAGTTTGGTTAGCATCGAGTATACACTTCCAGAGTTAATGCTAAATGAGCCACCATAGCGGCTAGACGGCTGTGAAAATTTGTGCCCCAGGCTTTTTAGACTTGTCTACCCATGTACTACATGAAACCAAAGGAGTCCATTTGTTGACACATGTGGTGTCCCCCTTCCCCCCAGTTCTCCCACGCCACTTTCTCAATCTTTGCCTTCTACCAAGAGTAGCAAAAATGTTCGGAATAATTTGTAATAACAGTTATGATGTTTCCTGACTCTTTCCCAGTGGAAGCTGGTCCGTTAAGGCACATGGTTGTGTGGCTGTGAAGCTGTCTCTTTCTTTTAGCCTCACCTATTCTCATTTTTCCTCTTGTGAGGACAACTTCAAGCACCATACCATACATATGGAAGGGCCTTGGTGTCTGAATGAGGCAGAGGCGGAGCTAGCTGCTCTGGCACCAGGAGTGGCGTACATGCTGTGCACCCGGGGGTGGGGCCATGGGGGTGGGGCGAGTGTCCCATGGGGGTGGGGTGAGCGTCCTGGGGGCAAGATGCCCATGGAGGGTGGAGCGAGATGTCCATGGCTGGTGGCTTCCGGGGGGGGGGGGAGGAAGCAGCCTGGGAGTGGGGGGTAATGGCACACTGCCCACCCATGACCCCCAAACCTCCCCCGAGCTGTCAAAACGAAGGGGGAAAGGGGGAAGGCCACCAGCAAGGCTGCGCAGCTCCGCCCTTTCCCCCGATGGCTTGGGGTAGGCTTGGGAGTCGCGGACGGGCTGCATGCCAAATGTCACCCCACTCAGTGATGACACTGCTGTATTTGTTTTGTTGAAAGGCAGTCCATAAACATTTCTGATACATGCATGGAGGTTTGAACGATGAAACAGCGCTTTCTTGGGAAGATGCTTGAAGGTCAAAACACTTATCTCCTCACTGTGAATTGGTTCAACTGATGGTTGTGGTTGTTGTTTTTGCAGATTTGGTCATTATTTAAAGGCACAGGAGCATCCATAGTTGGTTGCTGTGGTCAGCTGGTGACCTCAATTGAAGGCCCATGGCTCCCTCTTAGCCCACAATCCCCTGAATTGCTCTCTTTTTCTGCTGTCAAAACTGGCTACTCTGCAGTGTCATCGCTGTGCAAATCAGCAGCATGAGAGAGCTAGACACCCCAGACTATGATATGTTCTTTTAAAAAAATAGGACTTGCCACCCCAGCCCCACAAAATCCATTCTACAGGGAACATCATATTGCCATCAGATGGCTAACACGCTTCAAACATCTGGTGACTACTTCTCTACCACTTGAATATGAATGGTGACATTTTTATCCCATTAGGAATCCCTGGGGCAATCCCATTTTTTGGTGTGATATTACCAGCAGAAGAATTAATAAGGCAGGTTAATATGTCTGCATGTATTAATAAACCAATGCTAGCATAAAAAAACAGCTGGTCCTTGTTTGCTATCAGCTTTCTGATTTCCCTGATGTTACCTTGGCTATGCATTATGAAGTTATAAGTCGGCTTCTTCTGCAGTTTCAGTTTGCCTGCTTGGGTTGGGGGGGAAAAATAAAAAACAAAACAAATCCCTCTTTCATAAATGAAGATTGTCAATCAGACATAAATTAAACTTGGTGTAAATGTCATTTCATCGCTTACAGTTGATGCTTTACATTTAGCCCTTAAACATGGCTGTCTGCTCACATTATTACGATCTATGCTCTTCTGACAGCCCTGGTATTAATTGCACCAAATTGCTTGCCTTTCAGTCCATTTCATCTTTTTCAGAAAGATGCCTTAAGAAGATCTGGAAGAAAATGACTCACTTGTAACACGTGAAGAAGACAGTATTCTGGGCTGCATTTAGGGTCAACACACAAAATCATAGTTTGGACTCAATTTTTAATTCCTGGCATGGTGGGTGTGTTTGTGCCAGTCACATTTGTGACAAAATGGTCTTAATATTAGACCCAGATGTAGATAAAGCATGCTACCACAACATCTGGTATGTTCCCCCTGGGCCAGGGAAAAACAAATTAGCCAATGGATAGGAAATGAACGTGGGAAGTGATTGTGTGAATCCGCCAAACCTTGTCTAAACTTTTCCCAGGAATGCTAATGCTGAATACAAATTTCACAATGGCATGCAAAGTAGATATTTTTAAACAGCAGCCACCATACACATGATAGTTGTGTGAACAGGAACAAAAATGGCTTTTATGCTTCCTTTTCCAAGCTTTTCCAAGCTAGTAAGTGGGAGCTAAAGGTGTGCCAAGTTTCTAAAAACACCGCCACCACCAAAACCCAAAGAGCACACTTGATTAGAAGCAAGCACAGCAATGCAATGGTAAAAGCAGCCTCTGTTTTGCCCTAGTTAGACCTCACAAGCAGATTCCTGTTCTTGCCTTGCCTTCATTGATCACATAGATCAATGGTGTTGGTTCGAAGGGTATCTAAGTCATACTGTCTAAATAGAGTTTTCTACTTGGCTGGCTTTGTGGTTTGGCTGAACTTCAGTTTGAACTTTTCTGCTCCCTAGTTGCTACTGATCTAATTAGACTTGGATACCAGAGCTATTTAAAGCCTTGGAGACAAACATAGCCCTACAATGGAGAGTTCTCACTGCTATCAAGAGCCTTGCCAGTCACAGCAGGAAGGGCCTAATCCAAAACTTATTGATGTTACTGGTGGCCAGGCAATGGATTTGCACAGAGTTTGATTAGACCTTTAGTGCCATAAACATGTAGAAACACACACACCTCTTTTGTAAGTGAATGGGCATCAGCTAAATTGCATACTTCAGTGTCTTTATAAAAACAAAACCAAAGGTCTTCAGTCTATATGCAATGATTCAGCGGTAGAAAACCTGTTCAAATTCAAGGCCCCTTTCATAGGCTCCTTTAATGCTGGGAAAATCTTCATTTCAGCTCCTTCCTGGGCTGTGATGATAATATCAGGAGTCCCAGATGTGTAGGACACATATTTTCAAGCTGGAGGGGGGGATGTGCTTAACTTAAAAGCTACATCTCTCTTTCTTGTGTGGGATGATTAAATGGGCACCTGCAATATTGCACTTGAGCACATGTGCACCATTAACTTTTCATAAAAATCCTTTTCATAAAAGCTTTTCATAAAAACAGCTGTATTATGAAAGCTGACCACCAAATGGGGCCTCACTGCTTAACCAACCTCACTCTGTTGCCATCCAGCCTTCCAGCCTTTCTGCTTACAACAAGATGGTGGCTGTTGCTGCCGGCCAGCTTCCCCTTCTTTAGCCTCGATGTTGCCCTTGTAAAACTCAGCAGGGAGGAGGATGAGGACAAGACGAGAGTTAGCTGTCTGTGCTTGCCATTGGCTCTGGCTCCACCTACTCTTGGGTCTCCCTAACTTCCACCTTAGCAGTTCCAAAGGACACTGCCCAAAACTGCTGGCCACTGATGAGGGCATCAGTTTCCAGCCCTCAGATTAGAAACTTGAGACTAAAGCCACTAGGAAGAAAAATGGAGTCAGTCATGTATTATCCCTCAGCATTTTTCTTCCAGAAACATATTCTTGTCAAACACACAGTCACTGAACACAAACAATTTTGCTGTTACATAAGACCACAATAAGAGTGCTGCTGGATCAGACCAGCAGTCCATCTTCTGCATCTTCTGCAGAGTGAGCAAACAGATGCCTCTGGGAAGCTCATCAGTTGGACACAAGAGTAGTTGGGGAAGGACAGTAGTTCAGTGGTGCAGCACATGCACTGCACGCCAAAGGTTCAGTGTCCAATCCCAGCAGCTGGTACCAAGAGGCACAGTGCTTCTGAAATCTGGAGGCTGCATATAGCCATCATGATGAGTAGCCATTGATAGTTGCTTAATCTTTTATAAAGCCCTTTAAGAAAATGGCCACCACACCTCTTGTGGCAATGAATTCCACACTTGTGTGAAAAGTCCCTCCATTTGTCTGCCCTGAATCTGTCCTGCCATTTAGTTTCATCAAATGACCCTGGGTATCACGAGAGAAAGAAACTCTTCACTAGCCACTTTCCCCAACTCATCCTGAGTTGTGACTGTGTAGATTAGGATGTCATCTCAGCTTGTAACAACCAGTGCTGTTTAAAGGGTAAAGATGGATGTGTGCTGCAACATTATAGGTGAAAGGTGAAAGGTCAAGTTGATCTCCTTCCACAGGGCCTGTAAAACAGAGCTATTCTGCCTGGCCTTCAATTTGAATTAGCCTGATCCACTATTCCCTTTCCCCCTTTCCTCTTCTATGAAGAAACCCTTTCTGGGACCCCACATTTAAATTCTTCCCTGGTCTCCTTGCTGGCCCTAGTAGGACCAACTTAGCCAGTTAGCCCTGGTGATCATTCGATGTCTACTGACTGGGTTTTTTCTTCCTGCCCAAAATGACCCCTGAATTTTTGAATTTTATTGATATTGATGCTGCATTTTATGTTGTATTTTATGCTGTTTTTAAGTTGCATTTTAATCAATGTTTTATATTTGCTGTTAGCTGCCTTGAGCCTGGTTTTTAAACCAGGAAGGGTGAGGTATAAATAAAAAAATATTATTTATTATTATTATAAGTTGGTCCAGGATGCTACATTAAGCTTTCAAACTGTTATTCTCTGTTTTTTGCCCAAAGCAGGTGACACAGAAATACCCTTTTAGTTCTAGTTAGCCATAAAGGTGGCAACAGGGTAAGAGGAGAGATGTGCTAGACTAGTGGTCAGCAGCCTTTTTCAGCAGGGGGCTGGTCCACCATCCCTCAGACTATGTGGTGGGCCGGATATTTTTTTGGGGGAAATAAACATGATGATTCCCAGACCGTCCGTGGGCTGGATTGAGAAGGTGATTGGGCTGCATCTGGCCCCCAGGCCTTAGGTTGCCTACCCCTGTGCTAGACTGTTGTCTTGCCTTGGCAATGGACTGGACGTGAGCCAATAAACTGGACCTCAATCCAGATAAGACTGTTAGTGGGCGGTTTAGGCATGGTTGGCAAATCCTCACTGTGCCCAGAAACATAAGTGAAAGGATGTGTGGATCCAGAATCAGCCTCCACCGTCACTTACAGAAACACTGTTAAGACCATATTCATGGAAGACAAGCTTACTCAGCTACGAGTGATTGCCAAAGAAGAAGAGAAGACGTTAGTGTGTTGTTCCCTAGACTGGATGGATGGGTTGTTGCCTGCTCTTGATGAGGTTACATTCCCTCTGAAGAACAGCTTGGGGTACAACTTGCTGTCACTTGAGGCTTCAATGGCATGGAGTGCCACTGCTTTGGCCCAGCTGCAACCCTATCTAGACAGGGATAGTCTAACTTTTCTCATCTACATTCTGGTAAACTCTAGGTTAGATTACTGCAGTGCCTTATATGTGAGGCTGCCTTAGAAACTTTAGCTGGTTTAGTTAGCCAGTTAGTTTCTGGGCCCAATTCAAAGTGCTAGTTTTGACCTATGAAAACTGAAATGGTTCAGGACAGCAATACCTCAAGGGCCACCTCTCCCCATATGACCCAACCTGGACCCTGCAATCATCGCCTGAGGCCCTTCGTTGAACCATGAAAGGTTCAAAGGTTGGCAACATGAGAATGGGCCTTTTCTGTGGTGGCTCCCTGCTTGTAGAATGCTCTCCCTAGGGAGGCTCACCTTATTATATATATATTTAGGCACCAGGCAGAAACATTCCTCTGTCATGAATGCTTTAGTTGAGATTCCTGCGTTGGTTGGAGTAGATGGCTCTTAGGATCTCTTCCAGCTCTACAATTCTATTGTACTATTGTATTATATTGACTCCTTTCTGCAATACAATTCCTGTAGAAAATGTGATACCTGTAGATACATTTATGTTTTTCTCCTGAAACGAAGTTCACATAATGGAGGACAGGGGAAAAGTAACCACCTTCCATTTGTGAAATCGTGAAACTGTCTGAAATCCACAACGTGGTCAAAATAGCTGCAGAATGAAGTGGTTTGATGTTGAACTGAAAGAGTCTAAAATGATGGGAGACGTAAATGACTCTCCCCTGCAAGGCCACATGACTGTTCCATGTCAGATTATGACCTCTCAAGCCTCTGTTTCCTCCTTCTGCCTCCCTGCAGCACAGCTGTTTTGGAGAGGAATGGCAAGTTGGGAGCAGGGAAGAGATGATGATGGAGCAGCTGGAAGGAAGAAATAATTAAATCTTATAGAGAACCACCTAATATTTTCCCTAGTTACTCTGACTTTGAGTCACCAGGAGCACATTAAGGGTAATTGAGTTAGGTCAATTTGTTGTCCAAATGATATTAAGGTAGTTGTGTACAAAAAAAATAAAAATAATGAGATTGCACTGTGTCTCTTTAGCTCAGCCCTGGCAACTAACATGAGTCGCTCTGCTCTCTCTTGCACCTTTCCTTTCAGCAGGGGGGGGGGAGAATGAACATTTTGCAAAGCCATTTGCTTGCTTTTCTCAGGTCACATCCATCACCCTGGTAACAAAAAGTAAAGAAAAAAGAGCATCCTAGATGGTCAATGTCTGAAGGAGTATTTGGGACGCTACCTGACAACCTCTTTATTGAGCATTCATCCAGATTTGCTTGCACAAAACTTACGCGGAAATTAGATTATATTCAGTCTTTATTGGTTTTTTTGTTCTGTTTGTGTGTTGGGACATCTTCCTGTTAATAACTAATTCACCCAACACTTTTAAGTACATTTCACTTTACCACAAAAGGTCTGGTTTTTATTTGCCGTGGATTTGTGGTGCTAGGGTGACAGAGAGCTTCAATCCACTTTAACTGTGCAAACCTAAATTTATGGCATGCATTTGAATCCCCCTACAAAATAGTGAGAGACTGAATGTACCCTTGGAGCACTGGGATTGCCAGTCCATGCCAATCTGTTTGTGCTAAACAACATGCATTGTGGATATCGGGTGTGATTCATTTGCTGCATTTTAAAATTATTTCAGATTAACAGCTCAGTCATAAAGTAAAGTGGACCTCATTACTGCTCCTTTTGACAATGTTCCTTTCTGTTGGAGCATTGGATGTATTAGAACAAATTGCTTAAAGAATGCATATTCCTGACACCACAACACACTTATCTCTATGTGCAGGTCATGTGTGTTTCTGCTCATGGGCACATTAAATTCTTAATAGTCCATTCCACTTTAGCAAGCTGCATCTGCAAAACAAGGAGGAGGCCACTTCTTGTGGAGAAAAAATGGAAACATTTGAAAGCCAGTGCGGTATATTGATTAGAGCAGCCTGGTGCACTCGAGATGTTCTGACTGCAATTCCCATTCTCCCTGATGGTTGGCCATGCTGGTTGGGGCTGATGGGAGTTGTAGTCCAAAACTTCTGGAGACCACCATGTTGAAGAAGGCTGAATTGGAGTATAGGTTCAAAGGCCCTGGGCAATGTTGGGCCAGTCACTATTTCTAAACACAGGGTGGTTGTGAAAGGGGTAAAAGGGGAGATTATGTGCCTCTTGAAGGAAATATGTATAAATACATATTTTTTCTATGGGCTTATATTATTAAGATTGGACACCGGGATCACATAACAAGGTACCTTCAGCAATGTGCAACTCTTACATCAATAAAAATATGGTTGCTGTGAATTCCGCTTCAGATATTGGTTGGTGGAGGGGGGCACTTGTATCTCTCATCCCGCCTCACATGCTTTTATTCAAGACATGTTCATCCAATGGATGGATGGTCCACAGCAAGAATCCTCAACAGGCACTATTTGGAAGCAGGATCTTTGCAGGTTTAGCTCAGCAGGGTTCTCTGCTGTTGGCACTGAGCCAGCCGCTTGCAATTCTGGCACACGAGCTCATGTCACTCAATTGGCTTCCTTTTATTTAAATCAAGGTTTTTTGCTATTGATGCAAAGACAAAAACAGACAGGGGGGAGGTTCAAGTTCATCCCCGGGGTAACCTCATTCATGTGAGGGGCTTGACTAGAAGAGTCCAACCTGCCCTCCAAGGCCTTGCTGTTTTGACCAACAAAATCCAAGGTTTTAAAACCTTGCCTGTTTTTCATGGCTCTCTTGTGACGGTTGTAAATGTCTGATCACCTAGTAAAAGCAGCAGAGGAGACATAAATCACGCTGGTCCTGGAGACGGAGAATGTCAGTGCAATTCTAGATTTACTTTTGTGCAACAAGGAAGGAAATAATTATGTTAATGAAGGGCTAAATCACATCCTGTACTGAGCTGTTTGCGATCTCACTGGGTTTCCCCAGAAAGAGAAACACAGAGCTGATTATTTTCTGAGTTCCTGACAAATGCTTATTCAGGTAAGGTGGAATTTCTTAACTTGCTGTCAGTTAGATCCACCAGTCAGGTTAGAACCAAACATTTGGAAGAAAAGAAGGGGCCACCTCCATTATGTTTTCATCATTGATATTCTACTCAATGTTGATCCAGAGGAGAACTCCGAGGTATAGTTAGCAGAGTAAAAACTTAAACACGTTGCAGGATTCCCAAAAAATAGACCAGAGGCAATTAATACTTCATCCAGCAGAGCTTTCCTGCAACTGAAGGCAAATGAGCATAATGATTAGAAATCCAATACATTCAAGTTTGGCACTGTCCATAAGAAATCCATTTGCAGCAGACTTACAATAATTTATTTGACCAAACTGTAGGAGGCAGTGGAAGACAGGAGTGCCTGGCGTGCTCTGGTCCATGGGGTCATGAAGAGTCGGACATGACTAAACGACTAAACCATAACAACAAAATTTATAATAAGTCTTAAACTTAATGCTATATACAGAGCACCACACCAGAAGGAAAAGAGATAGAGAAAAGGAAAACCCAGGTTCCTTCTGGCCCTACTTTGATAGTCAGCATAACCTTGACAGAAGAGATAACAGAACCAGTTTAAGCCAGCTGTACTCAGCTTCTCTGAAGGAATAACCCAAACATCACAAACCTTCTGCTTGTTTCTTTCACACAGAGAAGCTTCCAGAACACTCTTGAATGAATTAGAATAGGAAAGATCTCTACACATCAGATCCATACCTTCTGCACTAAGAAATGCAAACTGACAGTTTTCTTCCTTCATCCCTCAACCAATTACTATCCTTCACCAGCCAGTGGTGGACAAATGCTATTTGATGCTTCCCACATCCTATCAGAGCAGGCCATTTCCTTCCCTGTCCAGGCCCCGTGACTGACACTGGACTTATTGCTGTGTTGATGGAAATGAGTAGAGTTCCTTCCATACTCAGAAAGAGTGTTGTGTGATTTGTTCAATGCATAGTTTTTCCTCATAAGAAGACACAAAGGCTTAGACATTTATTATTTGCATAGAGGTGGGGGAGAAATTCAAATCAGTTCAGATTTAAAGGCAAACCTGCCTAATTCTCATTTTCCAAAACAGCTCGCAATACAAAATGCAGCCATTCTTCAAGATTTGCAATTCACTGAATTTGGCAGGGAAGTAATCTGCACAAAAGTGCCCGCACTGGGGTAAAATATACACAAAGTTGCATATATTTAAAATAACATGCAAAAATGTATATTGTTACAGGGAAAATTGTTTTACAAAAAATGTGTATATTAGACAAAACTGATTACAAATATACCAGCAGTGGCATAGTGTAGGCAGTGGCAAAGCTGCATGCTCCGTTACTGGGGGCGGAGAGTAGGCGGGGACATGGCTGGCCCCCCCCGGGGGTGTGCTGCACATCCTGGGGCGTGGTGCGCCATCCATGAGGGCGTGGTACGCCATTCACGAGGGTGTGGCGCGCCACCCGCAGGGGCGTGGCGTGCGTTCTGGGGGCGTGGCATGCTGCCTGTGGGGACGTGGCGCCTGGTGTGTGGTGGTGCGTGTCCGGGGGGCACCGCGATGGCACTCTACTGGAATAGTGGTGCTGGGGGCAGTCGGCTCCCTCCGCACTCCCGTTCCTCCAACAGTGAGTGTAGGGGGGCAAAGGGGTGGTTGCCCAGGGCACAAAATTTAGTTAGGGGTGCAAAATTTCAGCATCCGGTGCTGCCTCAATACAGCTGTGTGCTTCCGTCTCTGGGCTCTGTTGAAAACAGCTTCTCCATGCGAACCAGGAAGTGACCTCTCCAGACGATGGAATGACTCTTCTTTTCTTATCTCTCCAGCTGTGATCTCCTTGGTGACATGGATGCGATTAGGCAGTTGAATGTGCATGCGTACTCTGTCCGTTTCCCTCTCTCCCACCCACCCCGTGTGGCCCCAGGCACTGGCAACCCTTGCTATGCCATTGTATGCCACTGCCATAGTTTAAGGCCTAGGAGGAATGTAGCGGGGAGTTGGGGGGGGGGAGAGATCAAAGATTTCCTATGCCTTTTCAGATCAAACTACTGTGCTACAGCCTCTCCCTACAACTTTCTTCAAGCTAGGTCCCATTTTTTTTAGACTGTCTGTTTCAAAATGGCGAGGAGCTTGAGCAGAAGTGTATCTGAGGTCTTCCATTATTCAGACAGAGTGAATTAAAGTTACATGAAAATAGACGGATCACTGATGGTAGAGATGAAGGACTGCAGTGTTTTTGAATGTAAGCGCCTCAGCATGGCACAGCCCTCGGCATATGTGCATATGACTCAAACCGAAACAAATCAGCCATCACAGGAGAGATAATGTCTATCTGTGAAAGTTTTAAGAAAGCAGTAGATGATTTCCTTTAGCTGATAATTGACTACATAGATCTACATCCCCTCTCCCCCGCTCCCGAGATCAACATTTCATTTTTATTTTCTCTACACTACTGGGATTAAGTGAAAACAACATGTGTTAAAACTTCATAAATTTGGGCAAAATGGAATTATTTGTCAGCCAATGGTGTGATTTTTAGACTCTTCAGAAGAAGTAGAAACTACTGCACAGAGTTACGGCCATTCAATGTATTCCCGTTCTATAACCTCAAATTATGCATTCAGACTTGGAACAGAGAATATAAAGCATACAAATCATCCTATATATGTATGAGCAGTGGGGAGTGTCAATGGGATCACCTATGATACTGCACCAGATTTCTTAACATTGTGACTGCTGGTGCAAGAGCAAGCAGAAAAGCTAATAGAACAACAAATGACCCCAAGAAATGATCCCTTGAAAAGCCAAATGAAATTGCAGGTTTTTGCAACAACAACAACAACAACAACAACAACAACAACAACAACAACAACAACAACAATTTATTATTTATACCCTGCCCATCTGGCTGAGTTTCCCCAGCCACTCTGGGCGGCTCCCAATTGAGTGTTAAAAACAATACAGCATTAAATATTAAAAACTTCCCTAAACAGGGCTGCCTTCAGATGTCTTTTAAAAGTAGGATAGCTGCTTATTTCCTTGACATCTGATGGGAGGGTGTTCCACAGGGCAGGTACCACTACCAAGAAGGTCCTCTGTCTGGTTCCCTGTAACCTCACTTCTCGCAATGAGGGAACTGCCAGAAGGCCCTCGGTGCTGGATCTCAGTGTCTGGGCTGAATGATGGGGATGGAGACGCTCCTTCAGGTATACTGGGCCGAGGCTGTTTAGGGCTTTAAAGGTCAGCGCCAACACTTTGAATTGTGCTCGGAAACACACTGGGAGCCAATGCAGCTCTCTCAGGACTGGTGTTATATGGTCCCGGTGGCCACTCCCAGTCACCAGTCTAGCTGCCGCATTCTGGATTAATTGCAGTTTCCGGGTCACCTTCAAAGGTAGCCCCACATAGAACGCATTGCAGTAGTCCAAGCGGGAGATAACTAGAGCAGTTATGTTGGCAGTGGAATTGAGTGATGTAAATGTGTGTAAAACTAATAGGATGTGGCTACTGCAATGAAAGGCTCATGTTCACTAGTCACAATGACTATTTTCTACCTCCAGTGTCCCTGAATCCCAGTTTCTGGGAATCACAAGTGCAAATAGTGCTGTTGTGCTCAGTTCCTGCTTTGGGGCTTCCTACAGGAATCTGGTTAGACAACATGATAACAGGATGCTGGACTAAATGGGCCATTGGCCAGATCCTGCAGGGCATTTCTTATGCTCTTATGCCTTTGTCATTTTGTTGTTGTTGTTGTTGTTTAGTTGTTTAGTCGTGTCCGACTCTTCGTGACCCCATGGACCAGAGCACGCCATACACTCCTGTCTTCCACCTCATTGCGCAGTTTGCTCAAACTCATGCTGGTAGCTTTGAGAACACTACCCAACCATCTTGTCCTCTGTCGTCCCCTTCTCCTTGTGCCCTCCATCGTTCCCAACATCAGGGTCTTTTCCAGGGAGTCTTCTCTTCTCATGAGGTGGCCAAAGTATTGGAGTCTCAGCTTCACGATCTGTCCTTCCAGTGAGCACTCCGGGCTGATTTCCTTAAGAATGGATAGGTTTGATCTTCTTGTAGTCCATGGGACTCTCAAGAGTCTCCCTTCAGCACCATAATTCAAAAGCATCAATTCTTCGGCGATCAGCCTTCTTTATGGTCCAGCTCTCACTTCCATACATCACTACTGGGAAGACCATAGCTTTGTCATTTAATGAATACCAAATAAATAATGCTCAAAATGGCCATACTTACTTAGGAAAATTACCTGTTGCTCATCTCTGCCATTCAATATACAGAAGTTACTAGCTCTGCTCTGAAATTGTGCTAGGGCATGGCTGATCTTACCATTGGCCAGAATGAAGCAGCCACCTCAGGCAGCAGGTATTAGAGGCAAGGGTGTTGGAGGGGGGAGCTGTGCAGGCTGTGCAGTCTGATCTGCACCCGCCGACGTAGCACGCGGTGAAGGATTTGATCTTCAGTGCCCTTGTGACTAGGTGGATGAAAGGCCAATGGTTGCTGGAACCACAACCAATGACAGGCACAACAAACCAATTCTAGTTTTGCCCCCATCCTCTCCCGGCTGAGTTCTATAATGCCAACTGTTGACGCCTCCCCTCCACCCCGCAGCATCATTCTGGAGTGGTCCCACCACTTTCCCCACCCTGATAGGAAATGCTATGGAATCAGAGAACATTTTGAGGATTTGCCCTCAGAACCAGCCAGTGACATCACTGCCACCTCAGGAGTCCCAGTGCCAGAAGGATTTGTGATGTTAGTGCCTCTCCAGCCTGAAGAGATCACATCGCCTTCCTCAGACTCCATGGATTCCAGCTTGAAAGCCATAATAATCTCCTCTTCCTCCCCCAGTCAGGGGTGGGTCTTGCTGCTCAAAGGAAGCTGCTATCCTATTTAAGGTTGGTTTTGTTGGTTGTTAGAGCAACATTCAAGCCCACCTCCTAGACTAGCTTCCACTTGGAACTATCAAGGGTGCTACTCACCACCCTGGTGTGACTTTTCGGACCTTGATTTGCCAGGCCTCGCTTACCTGGACCAATCCTTTGCTTTTCGCAACCTTGCCTTACTGGAACCTAGCCTTTACTTGACCTGACCTTGCTTACTGCATCCTGAACTAGTGAGTTGTGACCTGGTGTTCTCATGCATGCTAGAAACCTCTCCCTTGTCTGGGACCACTGCCTGGAACAGAACATTCAGGTGGAACTAACATAGACTGAAAATGAAAAAGTAATGTAAAAAAAGAAAAAGAAAAACGGACCACTGCAATGCCAATGTTAAGTGCCCCCCAAATTTTTTCAGCCCCCACTGAAATTATCCCCAGATATGGAGTGGTGGAGGAATTTCACAGCCCCTCTCTTTAAAACTATGTTACTATAGTGTGATGAGACTGTGACATTATTCTTGTAGGCATCCGATCACCCTGTAGCAATACATGTCGTTCATGCTCTGTCAAAGAGCCTGAAAAATCCTCCAGCTATTAGTAATATGACCCAAATTTCTTTGTTACGTTCATCCACTGAAGGTGAGCAACAATTAAAAAAAATGAAGAGCAACTTCAGGGGTGTTGGGAAGGAAATCTTTATACGTTAGAAATAGATCTTCTCTCTTTCAATTATTTTCTTCCTATGCTCACATTCCCATGTGTGGGTACGAAAGGAAATGCTCATTTCACCTACCAGGGGGAAAAAGTTTGTAATTTGAAAACCATAATAACTTCCTTTTACAATATTATGTGTCTGAGAGAGACTAGCTAAAATCTATGCAGTGGTTCCTCTTGAATGTTTCTGATTTCAATCTATGAAGGGTCAGTGCAAGCAAGAAATTCTTATATGGAGAGACAAATGCCTGCCAGCAGCCATATAAAAGAGGAGTTTTCAACATTGATTCCGAAAAGTTGTCACTGTAATTATAACTGAGTAATAAAAACTATGCACAACCTGAATATAGATTTTATATCTGAAGAGAACAATACAGTTATGATCCACTTTAGATTCTTCGCTTGACCAGCATAAGGCCTATAAAATAGTTGCTAGCTTCTAAATATGGCCCTCCAGTCCTTTCTGCCTGACCCTTCAGGATCTCCCCAGGTCACATACCCTTCCCAGTCACATCTTCTCTCACCAGGCCACATCTCTCACTGGCCTTGCTTCATACCCTCCTTGAGTGTTTTTGTGTGCCTGGAATGTGTGCCTCAATTATGATAATGACTTCTGCTTGCTTGGATGGATGGAGGATAGAAAGCTGGAATGTGTGCAGAGGAGGACAACCAAAACTTTCAAGGGTCTGGAATCCAAGCCTTATGAGGAATGGTTGAAAGAGCTGGGTATGTTCAGCCTGGAAAAGAGGAGATATGATAGCCATCTTCAAATATCTCAAGGGCTGTCACATGGAAGAGTGAGCAAGCTTGTTTCCTTCTGCTCTGGAGGGTAGGACTTGAACCAATGGCTTCAAGTTACAAGAAGGGAGATTCTGGCTAAACATCAGGAAGTACTTTCTAACAGTAAGAGCAGTTCGACAGTGGAACAGTCTCCTTTGGAAGGTTATGGACTCTCCTTCCTTGGCGGTTTTAAGCAGAGGTTGGGTGGCCATCTGTCATGGATGCTTTAGCTGAGATTCCTGCATTGCAGAGAGTTGAACTAGATGATCCTTGGGGTGCCTTCCAACTCTACAACTCTATGATTCTATGAAAGGTGCATGTGAGTGTTTAGAAACTAGCCTGCTATACCAAGGTAAAATTTACATGAATCGCACTGTCCACTTTTGCCTGTCACCCTGCCCACCACTTGCACATGGGCTTCAAAATGCTGCTTGGAAGGTTGCTTCAAAAGTATTACAATGCTTTTGAAAGATCAGCATTCTAGGTCCAGTGCTATTTTTATATTGGAGTTTCAAACTCCGGTGGAAAATAGAGGTCAAAAGACTGTACAGTTATGATGATGGCGACTTCTTTGCATTCTTCACCACACTGGCGAAAATCAAACATGGATACCTTCCTCCATCTGAGATGGAGAGGGAGAAAGATGGCATCCAATGAAGTAGCTGACATTAAGTTGTTGTTATTATTATTATTATTATTATTATTATTATTATTATTATTATTACTGATAGTGATTAAATGAATTGATCCAAGTGCTCCAAGCCAGCGGCAGAGCAAGCCAATCGGGGCCTGGGGCGGTGCCCAAGGGTGGGGCCATCCACCCGCGGGGGCGAGGCCATCTGGGGTAAGACACTCCATGGGGCCTCTGAGGAGTCTGCCTACCTCCTCCCACTCAGCTGTCCTACAATCGAGGGGGAGACAGCGGTCGGACCATTTGGGGCAATGTGGAACCTGCGGGCATGCTGCAGGCCCCACGGTGAGTGCCGCCTGGCATTTTGTCACCCCCCTCAGTGGTGCCCCCACTGCACCCCCCTTCCTCTGCCCCTGATCCAAGCTCACCCAAACTATTGATTGCCCAAGACCACATCAATTCTACTTAGGATATTATAGCAAACCACTGCTCTTGGGATAAATTTAATTCATTTGGGCAATGATTCCCAAACTGTGAGTGAACTGCTAGGTACCGTATTTTTTGCTCTATAAGACTCACTTTTTCCCTCCTAAAAAGTAAGGGGAAATGTGTATGCGTCTTATGGAGTGAATGCAGGCTGCGCAGCTATCCCAGAAGCCAGAACAGCAAGAGGGATCGCTGCTTTCACTGCGCAGCGATCGCTCTTGCTGTTCTGGCTTCTGGGATTCAGAATATTTTTTTCTTGTTTTCCTCCTCCAAAAACTAGGTGTGTCTTATGGTCTGGTGCATCTTATAGACCAAAAAATACGGTATACTGCTAAGTATATTACTTGCGTGTTGCAAGATGAAGCTAATATACTCATCCTCTGTGAAGGCTGTCTACTGCATTTCTATGTGAATCGTTGGTCTCAAGTTGCCTCGTCTGGGCAAACACTTCTAATCCTGCCTTCAGATAATCCCAAAACAGAGAGAGTCTGGAGAATTACTGAGGAGGCTTCTTGCTGCGCTCTGCATGAATTCCTACTCTAAGCTTGTCTCACAGGCATATTAGAAGATGCCTTGTATCAGGTCAAACTATTTGTCCTTGTGACCTAGTATTGCCTAGTCTGATTGGCAGTGACTCATCAGGATCTGTCACCAGGATTCAATGATCCGTTTACCTGCTGCTGTTCCTTCAACTGGAAAGGCCGGATATTGAACCTGTGGCCTTCTCCATACATACCATGTTCTCGACCACTGTGGTATCATCCATCTGCTTTGACAGAGGTCCCACACAGAGGTCCTTCCCATAACCTGCTACCTGGTTCTTTAAATGGAGATTGCAAGGAACCTCCTGCATAACAAAGAACTACTTGCACAAATAACATTGGCTCTAACACTGAGCTATGGAGTCACCACCACCACCAAAAATAAATAAATGTATGGTTGAGATGGGGTGGACTCCTTTTCTGGACTAAGAGTGAAGTTTGCCTCCATTCTGAATTCAGTGAAGGAGAAGACTATCAAAAGTTTGATACAAGGAGACTGTTTCCATAAAATGAGAAAAAGGTTACACACCATGAGGCTATGAAGCAACATTTTTTTGACCAGTCAGTGTGGTTCCATGTGAATTTGCTGCTGAAATGTGTTCAGAATGTAAGCTGAGCTGATGAAGATAAGAGCCTTAAATTTACACAAAAGACCGATCCCCTGCTAGCCTCCCTGATCCAACAGCTTTGAAGGCTACTGTCCAACACCCTTTGAAGTTAATGGGAAATGAGGAAGCCCAGCATCATCCAGGATAGGGCCGTGAGAGATTGGTATAGTCTTGCTGGGCATGCCAAAGGTTGTACAGCCAAAGCCTGCTGTGCAACATGACAGAACTTTCATCCCCTTTGATCCTGCAGTCAAAGAGAGGTTTAACATTTTTTCAAAGGTGCTATCAAATCTTGTATTTTACTGCAAAGGATCCACAGTATAAAGGAAGAACTGCTTGCAGGAGACTGGACTGCCAGGCACCTTAATACCCTGGGCAGACTCACACAATGGATATGTTCTAAAGTTTCCTTCATTTTAAATGACATTGCTTCTGGGGTGGGACTGGGAGGATAAGAACTCTCCCTTACCAGCCCCTCTTTGTATGGCTGGGTTTGAAGTTTTACATGCTACTGAAATCACATAAAAGCGGGCTATGAACCCTTCTGGGTAGAGAGAGCAGGAGGGACACCCTCACTTGCAGCAAGAGGAAAAGGAATCCAGTTCAAGGGTCCTGACTGAACACATTTCTTCCATCCCATAATAGGTGACTTCAGCATACTTGTTTGTGCAACCTACTTGTGTTTGTGCTGAAATTCAAAACATCGCAGGGCATTGCATCCCAGCCATGGCTGCTTAAATTTCTGAAAAATTTCTGGTCCATTTCTCTAACACGGCTGTGCACAAACAGTGACCCACCATATCACACAGCAATGCAGATCATCAATGATGAATTGTTGGTTGCTAACAGTTCAAAGGACTTCTGTGTGTGTGTGCTTGGAGTTTGATGGATCATGACAGCCTAGAGCTGACGACGCATCTCTGTGTGATCAATCCATGGTCGGCACTGGTTACTGCTGACCATTAGAGTTAGCAGGGCAAAGCGCAGGGCAGCTAATAGCTAGAGGTAGGCAGAGCCAGAGGTCACAATAGGTAGATCACCCCTGACACACAGTTTCTAAATGGAGTGGGGGCGAGGAAAGCAAGGCTTGGGTCTGGGAAGTTAATGTGGAAAAATGCTGGAGCAAACTTATGAGTGAACACCACAAGTGACATGGGCTGATCCATCTCAATGAAGGTTGAGAATTTTCTGGCCCTGATCACAATTGTGGCTTTATCAGGAACCTGATACTCAGTAATTTGACAGGCAAGGCTTATGCTGCATTAGTAGTAACATGTTTATATGCTATATTTTCAGGTTGCTGTTAAAGACACTGGAGCAAAGCTAGACAAAAAGAAACAGCACCTTTTTCCCCCATTCGGCATTGCAGCACAGCCAGATTTGAGAGACAGAAGGATGGGCTTCAAGCTCACTTTTAGCCTCCTGAATGCACAGTGTAATTTTTTAAATAGACAGAAGATCTATCCGTTCTCATTAATGTGAGTGGGTGTTAATCAGCAGTTCTGAAAGTCAGGTCTAAAAATTCCCCAACAGTATGTCATTAGAACATTTTTCTATATTAATACTTATTTAAATGTTGATCATCAGTCATCTTAACAACAACAGGCATCTTTCAGATTTATATGAGGGGATTTCTTTTTTCTTTTTGTTTTGTGGTGTTAATTAGGACTTTATCCAGCAATATGTCTGTTTATCAATCTGTTTTTATTGAAGTGTGTACCGTTAGCTGTTAACTGTTAGCCTTTTCTTATTCAGCCCAAAGAGGTTTATGCTGTGTCCTTTTTTTCTCCTGAAGAACAGGAGATTAAATCATCCTTCTTTTTCATCTATACTCTCAGCAAAAGTGTAGGCATGTCAACTCAAAAGCAAGCCTTGCTGAGTTCTATGGTACTTACTCCCAGGTAAGTGGGTTTAGCAGGGGTGGGGAATCTCAGAGCCAGGAGCTGAATGAAGTCCTGCAAGCCTGTCTGTTTGGCCTTCGATACTCTGTTCAGGCCATGCCCCTTTCTCTGGTCATACCCCTGATGCAATTGCTGGACTCTGTCCTTGAACTGAACCGTGATAACACCATTTGCATGCCTGAGTGGAGAATGATGTATATCTAGCCTCACCCACTTTTGCTACACATGCTACTGCTATAGAATCATAGAATAGTAAAGTTGGAAGGGACCACGAGGGTAGTCTGGTCCAACCCCCTGCAATGCAAAAATCTTCCACCCAATGTAGAGCTCAAACCCACGACCCTGAGATTGAGAGTCTTATGCTCTACTGACTGAGCTACCAACAGGGCCTCCAAGGCTGCCCATACTGTTGCTGTTGGCATTGAGAGACAATGGAGTGCATGTTCCAACAAAAACTAAAGACATGGAAGGCAGCTTAGGCAGGCAGCAATGATGAAATTCAATATAACCTGGGCACTCAGGCAGCAAAGAGGAGCAAATAGCATAGTCTACTGTTCGCCTGTCTGCATTGCTATCCCCCAAAACAGGAGTGGCCTATCCCGTTTGGCTGCCTGAGGTGGCACAGGAAGTTGCTGTCCCCCATCCCTGCCAAAGCCTCGCTTACTGGGACTGTGTGGCAGTGGCGGCAGTGGATTCTGGTGAGATCTCATGTGTCACGGTCTAGTCTATGGGCAATCGAAGTCCTGGCTGAGGACGTCGGGACCGGGGGCAAGATGGCAGGGTGGGAGCAGGAACGAGAGTCCAGAAGCCAGGGGTCTGAGGGTCAGGAAGCAAGGAGTCATGAAGTCAAGGCTCCGAGGATCAAGAAGCGGGGAATCAGGAAGCTGAGGTCCAAGGATCAGGAAGCAAGAAGCCAAATGCAGCAAGGCAGGAAATGTGTTGGTGTGGCAAAGAGCCAAAGGGAAATGTTGACTTTATATTCCTTCCCAGCTCTTGCCACCAGGTGCAATGAGTTACCATGTGGCCTCACCTGTGCGGCTATGCCTTGCCTCTCCAGAACAAACTTAGGAAGGCCCCAGTCCTGCGAAGCCCTACTGGTCACAGGGCCTGGCTCCTGCATGCACTCCTGACATCATGAGAGTTCCATTAAATCTCGCCAGAAGCAGCCACATGACTCTGGTGGCGGTAGCACCAGGGTGCCACCCCCATGGGATTCCACTGCCTGAGATGTCTGTTCTGGTTCACCTCATGGCAGGCTGGCTCTGCCCATAAATCTCCATGGGTTGGAGGGTGAAGTCTGAAATGGTTTTGAAACCCTGCAAAATTGGGGATCTAGAGCACTTCAGATTTCTTCCTCCAGCTCATGGAGAGAGAGAGAGAGAGATGGGGATAGCAAAGCAGGGGTGGAGCTAGTGAGCTTGCCCTGCTTCCTTGTAGGATTTACAAGCAACCAGCATGCCAAGTGGACTTGCCCTAGTATATGTGAAGACAGGCTCCGGTAGATTGAGTAGGTGAGACCAACAGTGGGGCCAATGGTCAAGAAGGCAGCTTCTGCATGTGGTGTAGAGGGAAGCGAGGGACCCAGTGCTTTACATTTTCAGTTTTTCAAAATTAAAGTGCATTTTTACAGGCCCTTTGTTTTTTAGCTTTATTTTCTGGATAGTTGCACATTTCATACCTTTTGTTTTACAGGCGACCCAGGGCAGGCATAAACTGTGGGCTCTGCTGTGGCCTTAGCAACCACCCAGAGGTGTCAAGAGCTGGTTCTTGCTACGAAGGAGTCTTGCGACAGGGCGAGTCCAATCAACACATCATTCCATAGCCTACACAGAATCCACTATAGGCCATTTTGGTCCCTACTCTAACCTCCCACAACTACCATCCCAACAATGGCAGGGCCTACCATTTGAATGCTGATAAATCCCATGGGAATTCTGAAAATGAATTTTAGTTTGGATGGTAGCAACCCAAGGTGCATCTAATTCCTCCTCGCAAAATGGGTAGCTTTTTCATCCTTCTTTTTTAAAAAGAAAAATCACAAGAGAGTCATATTCCTGGAGGTTCTTCAGAGTCCGGTTTGTTAGCTCATTTCTCAGGATTGTTGGATTTTTCTTCTTTTTCAGAAATGTTATACTATTTGCCGCTAGGTTATTTTATAAGATGTAAAGTTTCTCTCCCCCTCTCTAGTGCTATTACATCTTTCAGGTTTGTTTTGCTACCACCACACACACTTTTCACACTCTACTTGAACTAACGTATAATGTATAGTACAGCTCCTCTTAGCAAGAATGCAGCTCCCCAAGATCACCAGATTGCCTTATTTTTCAGCTGCAATGGCATTATATCTGAAAACTACTTCACTAAGGCAACCGAAGCACAAATATTTGTTGTTAATGCAGATGGAATGTGGATCTCGATAGGAGAAATGTGCTCAACATTTACAAAAGGGACTTAAAGGTTTTATTTTATTTTATCTTTTTCAAGCCTACTGGTTCAGGGCCTGCTACATTCAAATTGCTACCCAAAGCAGCCTCAGATAAAGGGTTTACTTAAGTGCCAAAGCAGCAGCAACCGATGACATTGTGCCCACGACGCATTTATTTTCTCTTTTTCTGATGTGTGTGCGTGTGTTTTTGTTGTATGTATGGAGCGGCTGAATGAAGTAAGCAAAGAACAAAATGTTGAAACTGAAGGACATTAATCATAGGAGAGCTACAGAAAATGGGGTGTTTGGCTTCAGTGAGGCGAGAACAGCACAGAACAAAAGATTGTTCCAGGCATGAAGGTCAGTGCTGTACATCCCGTGGCAGACGGGGAGAACTCTGCTAGGAGAAAATGCCACTCTTCTGTCATCGGCAAATGAGGTTGCCCTAGGATGTGTGTGTGTGTGTGCAGAGCAGGGAAGGAGGAGGAGGAGAGGAGGACCCTCAAGAACACCAGCTGGAAACATTCAGGAACACAGGTGGATGCAAAATATGTCAGACCTCGAGGGCACGGTTCTCAAAATGTTTCCCTAGCAGTGGCAAAGCAATCTTGTTAACTACTACAGCAAGAGAAGGATGGTGCAGGAAAGGGGAACGCTTCAGTTCTTCCCAGTTACAGGAGACATAAAGAGGGGAAGGGAAAGTCTATAGATATCTTGGCCCTCTGAATGGTTTCATTTATTTAAAATATTTGGAACAGCACTCGTGGTCCATCCAGGACAGTGAACCATCTTAATCACAAACAGGGAAAGACGGATCAGCCTAGTTCCATTCTGTGTTGGTTTTGTGTGCATTCAGTCAAATGCCTGTTCCATTTTCTGTGGACTCTTTCTCTAACAGATATGGACAATATACGTTTAGATTGTGCACATTTTTGGTGCTCGTTTCTCTGAGATCAAGGCAAGGGTGGGAAGGGCCAGGGGGCGCGTGTCCCTGAGCGCACATTTTTGAAGGGCTGCAATCAGGGGCCCCCATGACAGGCAGGGAGCCCTGGCAGCTGAGGTGTGGCAGCAGAAGGTTGGTCTAGTGGGCAGGTGGATGGAGGCAGCAGGTGAGGTGCTTGTTGGAGGCAGGCTCTGTTCACATGCATGGGCTCTGTGCACACGCCCCTGGAATGTCCCCCTATCCCAGCTGCCCGGTCCACCAGCGGGGTGCAACACTTGCCCCGCCCTGGATGCCAGCAACCCATGCTACGCCACACATTTTTGTATGCTTTTCTATGCATTTCTCCCCTGAAATATGGATTGTTATGTGCATTTTTTGAACTGAAACACCCTTCTTTCTGTCCATATGATTACCTAGAAAGGGATTCTTTGCCACCCAGCTTTTATTGACATGCCTGACATTTTATTTTATTGCTGTATTGTGCTTTTAAGTTATATACCGTCCTGAGGTATTTTATATGAACATGCAGTTTAGAAATATTGAAATGCAAAATAGCTTATAGTATCATATGCCATTTATAACACACAGTTTATAAATATTGTAATTGTTTATAGTATTATTTTTCTTCATCGACATCAAGTCTATCATCCAGATCCCACTTGTGATACCTGCTTTGTATTCCTAATTCTTTGGCATTTATTGCCGCCCTGTTATTTCCAAACATATAGTCCTGTTAAGTGTGAGATAATCGTACAAAGCATGGCAGGTGGCAAGGGAGCTTTCCCTGGGGCAGTGAGCTGGGCTCAGTGGTTTCTTTTCCCGAACCAGCATTGTATGTCATAATAATGTGTGAGGCCCCAGGATATGCTGCTACCTGTACAAAGAGCAGGCCAGAATCCCATGAGAGAAATCTGTCATTGAACATAGCCCCCAGCAAAGTAATACTGCTCACCCTCAAATGATGTATACTACTCCAATTAGAAGGGCTTGTCTCATTCAACTGACCAAAGAAATAGATCACATTTGGAAGAGACAACATTATTCTTGTTAGGGCATTGTTTAAATCCAAGGTCGTTGTTATTCAAGTGCGTGCATAGCATTCCAAGTGAGTATTCCATAATATTAAAAACTCCCCAATTACCTTTGAAGCTGTCATACATTATATGATTGTCCAATTACTATGTTGCTCCTCTGGCCTAGACCAGGGCATGGGTTTGTTCACCTCTACCTCCAGATGGAATGAGACATGGATGGGGAGTGTATATGCTGTGTCCGCATGCAGAAATCTTTGACTTGGGGTGGGGCCTTGCCTTCCATTATTTATTAAAAGTATATACCACACCATGTAGGTCTCAAAGCGGCTTGCATCAATAAGATAGGCAATGGACAAAATTGAAAGTGTAAATTAAACCTCTAAAATGTAAAAGTCTCAAGAATGTATAGCAAAGGTAAAGGGACCCCTGACCATTAGGTCCAGTCGTGACCGACTCTGGGGTTGCGGCGCTCATCTTGCTTTATTGGCCGAGGGAGCCGGCGTACAGGTCATGTGGCCAGCATGACTAAGCCGCTTCTGGCGAACCAGAGCAGCGCATGGAAACGCCATTTACCTTCCTGCCAGAGTGGTACCTATTTATCTACTTGCACTTTGACGTGCTTTCAAACTGCTAGGTTGGCAGGAGCAGGGACCGAGCAACGGGAGCTCACCCTGTCACGGGGATTCGAACCGCCGACCTTCTGATCGGCAAGTCCTAGGCTCTGTGGTTTAACCCACAGCACCAAAAAGTCCCAAGAATGTATAGTAGTGTTGAACAAAAATGCCATGCACCCGAGAAGCAATCGTGGTGCAAAAACCTTCTGAAGTAAAACAGTTTTGATCATGTGTCTGAAACTCAATATGGATGGTGCTTGTGGGAGGGAGTTTTACAGAGATGAGCCCACAGCACTAAAGGCAGGACTCAGAATTGACATGAGTCATGTTTCTGGCCCGTAGAGAACCACGATTTGTAACCAAAATGGTCATGGGGTTAGAGTGACTCCCTTGTGAAGAAAGGTTGCAGAGTTTGGGACTTTTAAATTTAGCGAAAAGGAGAGTGACATGGTAGAAGTTTATAGAATTACACATGGCATGGAGAAAATGGATAGAGACAGGATTTTCTCCTCCTCTGAGAGCCAGTGTGGTGTAGTGGTTAAGAGTGGTGGACTTGTAATCCTGTGAACCAGGTTCGATTCCCCGCTCCTCTACATGCAGCTGCTGGGTGACCTTGGGCTAGTCACACTTCTTTGAAGTCTCTCAGCCCCACTCACCAACACAGAGTGTTTGTTGTGAGGGAGGAAGGGGAAGGAGATTGTTAGCTGCTTTGAGACTCCTTAGGGTAGTGATAAAGTGGGATATCAAATCCAAACTCTTCTTCTCTGCTAATACTAGAACCTCATAGAATCATAGAATCATAGAATTGGAAGAGACCACAAGGGCCATCGAGTCCAACCCCCTGCCAAGCAGGAAACACCATCAGAGCACTCCTGACATATGGTTGTCAAGCCTCTGCTTAAAGACCTCCAAAGAAGGAGACTCCACCACACTCCTTGGCAGCAAATTCCACTGTCGAACAGCTCTTACTGTAAGGAAGTTCTTCCTAATGTTTAGGTGGAATCTTCTTTCTTGTAGTTTGGATCCATTGCTCCGTGTCCGCTTCTCTGGAGCAGCAGAAAACAGCCTTTCTCCCTCCTCTATGTGACATCCTTTTATATATTTGAACATGGCTATCATATCACCCCTTAACCTCCTCTTCTCCAGGCTAAACATGCCCAGCTCCCTTAGCCGTTCCTCATAAGGCATCGTTTCCAGGCCTTTGACCATTTTGGTTGCCCTCCTCTGGACACGTTCCAGTTTGTCAGTGTCCTTCTTGAACTGTGGTGCCCAGAACTGGACACAGTACTCCAGGTGAGGTCTGACCAGAGCAGAATACAGTGGCACTATTACTTCCCTTGATCTAGATGCTATACTCCTATTGATGCAGCCCAGAATTGCATTGGCTTTTTTAGCTGCTGCGTCACACTGTTGGCTCATGTCAAGTTTGTGGTCAACCAAGACTCCTAGATCCTTTTCACATGTACTGCTCTCAAGCCAGGTGTCACCCATCTTGTATTTGTGCCTCTCATTTTTTTTGCCCAAGTGCAATACTTTACATTTCTCCCTGTGGACCTGTGGACATCCAATGAAGTGGAATGTTGGAAGATTCTGGACAGACAGGGAAGGTGGGTGTGGCTTCCCCAAAATGACCAAATGAAACAAATGGGGAAGTCTGGTGGCCCTAATTAGACCCATGGAGCAGATGTTCCCCACCGGTATCTTAAGGGCATAGATCTAGGGTGCCACAACAGATCATTTTTCAAAATCCTTCCAGCATTTCAAGATCCTGCCAGCTTTATATTTCTTATCTTACAGGAGTCAATATTAATTTCTTTGGCTGAAACATGACAAAGCCCTCACACTTGCTCTTGGTCTTCTACAGGACAGCAAGATCCATGTGAGTGAAGATTTCTATTGATCTGAAATGAATTTATCATCACTACAGGTCTGAAAAATTATGGGTCTTACCAGCACATAAAGGTGAAGGCTGGGGTAAACAAATGGCCCAAATGTGTATTTCTCTTTTTTTTCCTTTTTCTTTTGGCTCAGCTGCTGAATACAGATCAGCTTTTGTTCCCAGCTGGCTACACCCTCGACGTTCTAAAAAGCAAACCTGTAGATTTTCTCAATTATGCTGCTGGGTGTTGCCGTCTTTCAGGCTTGTCAAAGGCAAGAGACAGGAAGCAAAGTGAAACTGACAAGACAGGGAAAGTCTTTATTTTTACAGCCCGTGTGTGGAGATAAGATTGAGCTCAGTTGGTAAACCTACCCAAGAAGTGAGATGAAAATGGTCAACCAGATGTGAGGATGTGTCGATAACGAACAACAGAGCAGGGTAGATTGATCAACAATCGCACCGGAAAGCAACTCGGAACCACAGTACACATGCTGGAGGATTTTGGAAATTTCTTTTTTTTTTTACTAGTCAAGCAAACAAAGCCAGGGAACGATCAGCAAGTGGGTGGTGGATGCAATTTGCCATCTGTAAAATGGGAGCAATAATACTTAATTACTTGCCTTACAGGGTTGTTGTAAGCGTTAATTACTTAATGTTCCCCCCCCCCCCGCACTATGATCTGAAGAAATAAAGCCTTATAGAAGTGCTACTACATATGATTGTTACCAGGTTCTGTTAAGCCTCATCTCAAATAGTTTCAAATGTTTTATGTTCCTCTATATAATCCACAATCATGTTCTGACATTTACTGCTATTCTGGGGCCAGCTGCTGCTTAGCTGGGATAAATCAACCAGATTCTATTGAAATTAAGAGAGCTGTGCCAGCTAGGCGAAAAGAGTATGTGGCTGTTTATAGATACTTTATTGGACCACTGTAATAAGTTCTATGTGAGGCTGGAAGATCATTCAGAGGCTCCAGCTGGCTGGCTCCTGGTTTGATTATGGACGCAAATCAAGGTGTTGAGTTTAATCTGCATAGGCTATGGCTGAAGTCCCAAGGTAGGTCATAATCACTTCTCTGGTTTCCTTTGCAATTCGGCACACACGGAATATTTTGTTGAAATGCGGAATGGAGTGGATGTTTTACATGTGAAGTGAACTTCATGTTGTGGGGCAGGGTGGGAAGAGGTAGCACCACTTTTAAACTGAAGGGCATGAGTTTAACTTGCTGCTAGAAGATGGGGGAGCTAATGTAGAAATTCCACATTTTTTGCTTACTGGTTTTCAGTAGTTCTCTCGCTCTCTAAAACCTATTTGGTGTTTCGCAACTTTCTGACTAGTTGCAGAACCTTAGCCAGACCTAGCAGAGTACACGCAGAATCCACGGAAGCAACTGGTGACTTGGCTGCAGACAGGATAGACGAAGCAGGAACCAGGAACTTGTGGTTAGGTGTTTATTATATGCAGTGGACTATTTACAGGAGCAGAACACGGATCTTATGCTAGCTCTCTCTGACACGACTCACAACTCCTACACTGACACAGAACTCTGAACTTCACAAACTAACAGTTAGTAGGCCATTAATTATCACTCCCTTGAGAGCTTGACCAATCAGGGAGCGGTCTCCATGTCTCTGTTATCACCAGGCAGACTTACTCCTTCAGATTGCCTTCTGCCAAACCTTAATTGACTCTGTGTGAGTAGTTGCATGTACACCGTTTCCCAACAGTTCTCTCTCTCTCTCTCTCTCTCTCTCTCTCTCTCTCTCTCACACACACACACACACGAAGCTGCTGCCACTTACCAATCCCACCTACCAGTGAACCTCCCCACCTGGCCAACCCCGCCTCCCATTACACCTCACCCATCCTCTCACATATCCACTCACCACACACCCCAAGCTTCTTCCCTTCCCATCGCATCTAGTCCCACCCACTTTTAAAGGAGGAGGTGTTTCAGAGATTAGTTTTCCGAAGCACCTCCTGCCTCTGTTAAAGCTCACTGCTGTTATGTTTAATGAAACTCCAGGAAGGTCCTCCTTGCTCCATTAAGCAGCTCACCTGGGCCACCTGCCTGGGTTCTCCTACCTTCCTGTTAGTCTGTCATCAGGCCCTTTGCCTCCCCCTCCTGCCTGCCTGCCTCACCCCGCTTGGTCCTTCCTTCAGAGTAAGGCTTTCTCAGTGACTATGAAAGTGCCTGTGTTAGGGCTGTGGTGTGCTGCAGCAGCTACTTATTCCTAAAAATTGGGGAGGGGGTAATAACTTTAAATATTTCCTCCTGGATTTTAGGAATCAATAACTGCTGAAAATTATGTCAGTGGATCAGGCATTTTCACGGTCACTTCATTCGCCGCCATTTTGAAACATTTGTTAAACCCATAGGCAACCCAATCATTACAATGGCTATAAGAATTTGCAGCCCTCAGCTACTGACTTCCAGTTAGCAAGAATTTGAATAATATACAGTGGTACCTCGCGTTAAGAACTTAATTTGTTCCGGAGGTCCGCTCTTAACCTGAAACTGTTTTTAACCTGAGAACCAGTTTAGCTAATGGTGCCTCCTGCTGCCGCCGCACTGCCAGAGCACAATTTCTGTTCTCATCCTGAAGCAAAGTTCTTAACCCGAGGTACTATTTCTGTGTTAGCAGAGTCTGTAACCTGAAGCGTCTGTAACCTGAAGCATCTGTAACCTGAGGTACCACTGTACTGCTTATTTGATGGGCTCTGGCTATGTAGGAAATGTTTTCTGTACACAGCTTTTGTGCAGATAGGAAAAAGTTAAATGACACAGTCACATTTGTGGGGGCCAATTGCATGGGAAAGACCACATGCTCAGTCCCTACACTCATGGATGAGTCATTTAAATATTTTGGAGGGGGGAAAGGTCATAACTCAAGGGTAGAACATCTGTTTTGCATGCAGAAGGTCTCAGGTCCAATCCCCAGCATCTCTAGATAGGATTGGAAATGTCCCCTGCTTGAAACCTGGGGGTGATGCTACCAGTCACTGCAGACAATAGTGAGTTAGGCAGGCCAGTGGACTGACTCATCATAAGGCAGCTTCCTTTGTGCCCCTGTTTTGTGGGAGCTGTTCTTGAAAACGCAGTTCCCATATGCCCAGGGTAACATTTAAAGGATCCTGAGTCACACCTCCTGGTGTGGTTTATTCAGATACACCTCTGTAATTTGAGTTAATTGGTTCAAATTATATACTATCAAAGGACTTGGATATAGAAGATTCCTAACTCTAAATTCAGTTATCTTCAATTATCAACTCACACTAATCATTATTGCTGTCAACACTGATACTCTGGTTTTAACAATTGTGCTTGGGGTTCTCTTGAGTGAGAATATTTCTTTTTAGCTTAATAGTTTTTGGGAGGTGGCTTTATGCATTATGTGTACTGTTACAGTAGGAATACTTAAAACCAACCCTTTATTTCCCCAGAGATTTTTTTTTTAAATGTATCTGCTCAGTGTTCCTGGATATCCACAGAAAGCTGCAAAGAATCTTGGATCATTGAATTGTAGAGTTGGAAAGGGACCGTGAGGCCCATCTAGTCCACCTCTGCAGTGCAGGAATTTGTTGCCCAATGTGGGGCTCAAATCCACAACCCTGATATTAACATGCTCTATTGACTGAGCTATCCCAGGACAGCATGGCTTTTCTTAACAATATCTGTGCTTTTCATTTTTCCAGAACCTGAAAGAGCAGTTGTAGAAACACATCTATGATACAATGGAAGGCCAATGTGTGTCCTGGTGTTCTTTACATATGCAATTTTCATGTGCAATTTTCAATGCTAATTAAGCACTATTAAGGCTGAGAGTAGGGCCAGGAAAATAATTAAGTTGTGGTTCACATTTTAATGGGAAACTACCTAATTCACATTTCCCCAAACAATAACCGAGGCTAAATGCAGCTATCCTTTAAAATTCCCTTAATATTTGTACACTGTTTTATATAAAAAATGAAGAACTGTATTGTGAAATTCAGATAAAAATGTGTGCAAATATTAAGGGAAAGTGTGCATTAACATGTGTATATTACTGAAGATAACATACCAAAATACATTGCAATATATAAGGGGCAATGGCTTGCAAAAAAATGTGTATATTATATATTGTGTACTTTGCAATGCTAAGTAATTGTGTCAGTGACAGCATTACACAGTTTCATGTGACAATGCCATAAACAAAAGACATATGGGTTGCCAACTGAATGAAAGCGCATAAAGGGTAAATTAGGCAAAGGAAACTAATGGCAAAGAGGGAAAAAAACATTAGCCAGGAAACCAAAGGGAAATCAGAGAGCACTAAAACGATATAAATGCTCAGGAAGATGAGGTTTGGTTTGGTTTGTAAATGGTTGAACTGAATACGGTGATTTTCAAAGCAAATATTGAAATTAACAAATATTTTATGGAACTTAAAATTCATTTTTGAAGCTTTGTGGATATTAGCTTCTTTATTTCTCCTGCTGACCCTATTACATTGAGGTTACTTTTCAATTTCCCAATCCCATATTTTCTAATTTTATGGAAAGTTAACTTGCAATTTCTGGATAATATAATGTTTCTTCAGCAACTTGAATTTTATTTTATATGTGCTTGATATAGGCCTGGGTTTTGTTGTTGCAGTAGTATGTTTTGGTAAATTAATCTTATTTCCAATTGTTATTCCTGTCACCCCATCTACATGTTTTATCCATTTTCTACCTTAATGTCTTATTTTCAGCATTCTGTCCCAATTAACTACAGTCCCCCAAGCTTGTACTTATCATCTTTTGCTATTGTTATTACATTTCTTGCCTTGATCTCTGGTACTGTTTCATATTGTTTTCAATGTCACTGCCAAGGGTTTAGCTTCTGTGTTTATTTTCTTTATTTTCTTTTCACATTTCCCCTTTCTAATGACTCATTATCATAACTTGTTTCTTCCCACTGACTCCTTGAATGACTTCTCTGCACATGTATCTAATGAAGGATGCTGAAAACATTTGAAGCCTCTCAGCAAGAACTCTCCAAACTGCCAAGACCCAAATCATCCCAGCCTTCTGTGACTTCTGGCAGAGAACAGGAACAAACTGTGGCTTCACTTGCTTTCATCTGCAGGCAAAGGCAGTGTTCAGATTTACAGAGAGATGATGGTGATAATGCAGTACTAGAGGACATCTTTTAGTAGTCCAGAGTCTAAGTTCAGGGCAAAGGAGCTATAGGAGTGGCCACACCTGTCTTATTTCTGGGCTGTGTCACTTTCCCATAGTTCTGTTCTGCACTCTGGGGTGGGGAAAATCAAACTATGCATTTAAACATCATCATCATCACCACCATCATTAAAATGTGTTAGTTGCTTGCTACATAAGGGCTTAAAGAAATTTAAAGAGCATAAAGCAAAGCACAACATCAGAAAAAGAACAAAGCATTAGCAGAAGATAATCTCAATAAATAGCAAAATCATTGTAATTGGGTATTTATGTATTTATGTGTGTATTTCCCCCTCCTCAAAATACCATTTCACAATGCATTTCATACATTTCACCTACTGAAAATGGATTTTTGCAACATTCAGAGAAATGCCGAATAACTATGTTCTGACTACCCAAGTATGTGGGATGCAATGCAATTTTTATAGGACTTCAGAAGGAAGGAGTGCCTGAAACATCCCTAGAATCCTGTTCCCATGGTGGAAGATAAGGGGGATATTTGCCTTTACAAAAGTGGTAGGGAAACTGCATTCCAGAAAAAGGATGGAAACCCCCCCCCATCAAATATTATGCAATGAGTTGTGGTAGTAGAATGAGAGATGGTAGGGTTCAGTGGGGAAGATATCTGCAGTCCTGCCCACTTTGATTGTGTCCCACTCTTTTGACTCCAGCCCTGAACATCACCAGCATTACCCTAGAGAAAATGTAGCTCACAATAGAAAAGTCCCCTACTGTGCTTAAGAATATTGGTTTCATATGGAGAAAGAACTGGAAAATGATGCTGCCTTAGTGGTTTTATTAAAAAATGTACAGGTTGAGCAGGTATTTTGCAGGTGCAAATCAAACTTGGAAGCAGTTCTGGATAAGGGCAGGCTAGCTAGCCTTATAATTTGCAAACTTTGGTAAGACAACCTGCTCTGGGTCTTCCCACAACATCTTGAGATGCAGGCAATGTTTTTTTTTAGTGGTACAGCCCCGCTTGGAAGCTTTGATGATAGTCTGCCTGGGAAAAAAAACTCTCTTAAAAAACAAATACAATAAAACCAGCTATTATCACTACAACATGCAGACTGCCTTTTCTTAAAACCCCCTTCACCCTTACTCACACCAGGAAAAACGAGTTGAACTCCTAGTCATTTCAAACAGATATGTCTCCCTTGTGCATTCTAGATAGCTTTGTGCTGAGAGATCTAACCTGAATTTAGTGGCAGGGCAACTGCTGCCATACATCAGGCATAACCTGGGGCTCTGACACCACTGATTATTCCAGCAACTGGCCCAATGCTACTGATGGCCAGCTAGAGGAAAGAGTGTAATGACACTTGGCCAAATCTGCCAAGGGTCCAACACCTGGCTAGAAGATCAAATCCACCTGAAAACTGTGTTACTGCTGACAGCTGATCAATGAGTGGTTTGTGGGTTGCTTAATAAAAACCTTTGTCTTTATTCTTTGACAGCCTCCCCCACTTCATAAAACGTAAGGTTGAAATATTTGTTCAATATGCTTACAACCCTCTGGATAAACTTTCTGTTGATAGGCAGTGAGAGTGTGCTTTGCTCCAACAGCACAAAATGGGTTGCATTGAAACTGCTGCTAAAATAGAGCTTCATTTAAGCTGTGCTTTTGATGCAAACTGCTTTGTGCTATTGCAGAAGGGGTGGTGCAAGTACATCTTGCTTCAGAACTAGGAAGTGGTTTGCACTGAAATTACTGTAAAACCAAGAAGTAAAGCTCCCTTTTAGCAGCCGCTTCAATCAAAACTTTGATAGGTGGGTGGGACAACCCACTGTGAATCATTTGAGGTCCTAATGACTTCAGGTGATAGATGTGGATTGTCCCACTCAGCTTGTCAAAGTTGGTCCACAGATGGCAGATGGTCGTGGCAGATCTGCCTCCCTGAGCTTAAGGATTCTCCAGCAGGGGATCAAAGTCTTTGGATAAAGTAAGACCAAAGTAATGAGGTCACTTTCTAGTTGTGCATACCAGTGGTGGAGGGCGGACCATGTAACTTGAACTCCATGCAAGATATACATGTAATAACAACATGAAGGAAATAGAAGTATAAAGAATGAATGATCTGCACAAATGTATTCTCCATCACTGTGCAATTCCTAGATCTCACTCCCCCTTTGTCCAGTTGATAGTATGAGCCTTCAAGACAGGGAATTGTGACTTACCATTGTCAGAAAGCTTGAGGTCATTTGGATTTGAATGTAGTTCCTGGGCATCACATTAGTTCCTGGAGAATAAGCCCTAGAGTTTCAGTTTGTATGGAAACTCTGGATTTATTATTGCTGACTTTCTCTCCTCATCCTTACTCTGTTACAAATAGCTTTAGATCAGTAGGTAGTTAGTGCTAGACTGACTATCCTCCTTAACAATAATGAGCAGCAAATGCATTAGCGAGGGCTTCTGTGCTATTGTTAAGAAGGAAAACAATTTGCTAGTTGAGATTGAGGTATGTGTAGACCAAATATTTAGCAAACCCCAAATCATTATCTCTGCCAGTGGAGGTCCAGAGGGCAAGGTTATTATCTGCAGCTTGCTCCACGCTTTTATATATTTCTTGGATTTTGACAAGTAGAAGAACCGAAGAAAGTCAATGTCATACAATTAGCTTGCAGGGGTGACATGTAGCAAAAAGGTTACAGAAGTATCAAAGGTTCAGCTATTTCCTTGGACAGGTGAGTTTCCCATAAGAAGATTAGCAAGTGCATAAAATGCCTTAATGACTCCTTCCCCCCTCCACAAGCTTATTCAGATGTGTTACATGCAGATTGAAATTTTCCCATGGCTTTGGATAGTATAGCATTGCCATCAAGAGAATGAGTGAGGTTCTGTCTTGATCATCTTCTTCTTTCCTCTTCTTTGGCGATCATTTGTAGCAGAGTAAGATTGTCTTCCATAAACACGGTTTTAACAATGAATCCATAAGTGACTGTGGAGGCCAATTCTGGACCCACATGTCCTTTGACAGTGGGGACATTGGTTCCCGGATGGGAGTTGATCACAGTGTGGATTTGCCAAGCATGCCTTCCTCTTAGCATGTTCCTCCCTTGCATTCTGAGTTCGAGTGTCTTCAAAGTCCATAACACCTTTGGTAAAGGCTGTTCTCCAATTGGAGCGCTCACAGGCCAATGTTTCCCAGTTGTCGGTGTTTATACTACATTTTTTAACATTTGCCTTGAGATAGTCTTTAAACCTCTTTTGTTGACCACCAGCATTATGCTTTCCATTTTTAAGTTTGGAATAGAGTAGTTGCTTTGGAAGACGATCATCAGGCATCCACACAACATGACCAGTCCAACAAAGTTGATGTTGAAGAATAATTGCTTCAACACTGGTGATCTTTGCTTCATCCAGTACATTGATATTAGTTCACCTGTCTTCCCAAGTGATGTGTAAGATTTTTCGGAGACACCGTTGATGGAATCTTTCGAGAAGTTGGAGATGGTGTTTGTAAGTGGTCCATGTTTCACAAGCATACAGTAAGGTTGGTAGTACAATAGCTTTGTAAACAAGCATTTTGGTTTCCCTGCGAATGTCCTGGTCCTCAAACACTCTGCACTTCAATCAGGAGAAAGCCGCACTTTGCAGAGCTCAGGCGATGCTGGATTTCGGCATCACCAAATTTCATGCAGATAATGGATTTACTCTCCATCATTCATTCTAGGTTTAGTTCTAGCCACGACTATGTTCTCCCTCCACTTTTGGAGGCAATATGCCTTTGATTACTAGTTCCTTGGAATCACAGGAGGGGAGAGTCCTGTTGTGCTCAGGTTCTGCTTCCAAAATTCCCATGGGCATGCGGTTGGCAACCATGACAAAAGAGTGCAGGACTAGGCCTGATCCAGAAAGGTGCTTCTTATTTTGTTACATTTTTAAGCCACAGCAAACAAGTATGTTTTCCACATGCACCTAAACAGCATCACCTTTGGCTCATTCCTTCCTTCTGGGAGGAGGCTATTTCCAAGATTGGGCATCACAACTGAAAAGGGCTTCATCCTGCTCACTGTATGATGAGTTTCTTCAGGCTGCACCAGAATCAGGAGGGCCTCAATAGTTGCTCGAGGTTCTAGACATTGCAGAAATGGATAGACAGAGAGATTAAGTATGCCAACATGCTTGCATTTTTCTGGTGGCTCTTGGAGAAAGATGAGTATCAGAGGAATACTCATTGTAAAATATTAGACTGGGGAGACATATTTCCTGTAAAATCCCTTTGCAAAATAATTCAATGTCATGCTGTTCAAAATTCAAGCAAACGTGGATTAGATGGTTGACCACCAAACATGTCCTGAACAGAGGTCAGCTTTTAACAAAGTCTCTATTTTGATTCTAGCTGCGTTGTAAATAGGGCAACATTATAACTCACTGACAGAGCCACTGTTCTGATTCTGTGTAAGAACCAAACCTATTCTGTCACATGAATTTTTGTAGCACATATGTGTCAGCTATAGGAGAAAAAGCGATTGCTTGTCAAAAGTGATTTTTCCCAGGGTGACCCTTGCAGTACTGACAGTCTCTTCTTGGTCTTGAAAACCCCTAGCTTTGTTACAAAGACCTGTATATATTTAAATGCCACACCACCAAAGGAAAGTAATTTATAAGTGCATAATACAAGCGACCATTATAGATCACTGTGCTTCCACAGGAAATTCATTGATGTACTTTCCTTACATATCAATTTGGAGCAAATGCCTCTGGATGCTTTTTGCCCCCCTCCTCACCTTCCCTGTAAGCCTGGCTTTCCTTTAAGGGAAAGCCATAATAAAACTAATTTCCATCATCACCAAGGGCACTGCAGATGAAAAATGAGCCCACGAGTTGAAATGGACATAAATATTAGATGCCAAAATAGATCACTTTTCAAAATGCAATGGGGACTGCATGTTGTGTGGTCCTGTATATGATCTCCACCTTATGACAGGGTCATTTCTGCTTCCTTCAGGATGATAAATAGGTGAGACAGTTCAACTATATAACTGGTTTACATGTAAAGGATACAAATCTCTACCAAAAGGTGTTGCATTATCTTCCCCTTAAATCGATGGCTGTTGTTCCAATGATGAGCTTAAAGATGTACTAAATTATCAGCCGCAAAATGTACCATAAAGACTTGAATGTCATCTTGCTATATAGGCATGAGAACATAAGCGATGCCTTGCTGGATTACAGGAGAAGTTCATTTTCCCCAAGAAACATCAAACCAGAACTACAAGCGGGGCTGTGAGGGCAATAGCCTTCACTTTCTTATTTAAAAGCCTATTTCATCTCATCCTAGCACAGTTTTAAGGATAGGAGAATCTGTCATTGTCGGTTTCTCTTCTTTTTCCCCCTTCTAATTTCCAGTTCTCCAGATTCCCATACCAATTTGTGATTTATTTGTTTTTTGAAAAAGATAATCAACACGTTAATTCAATTATCTCATAAATTGCATGTTTGTATGTCATTTTGCCTAATCTGCATGTTTGCAAAGCAGTTTTCCCTAATAAGGTGTATTTTTGGGTGTTATTTCTGTTAATATGTGCATTTCTATGCATACTTTAGTATGTACAGTGTTGTACACCTTACTTGGCTGCAGAGATGCACTGCAAAAATTGGGTAAGTGCAGATTTTGAAAGATGACTGCATTCTGGATGGCATATTTTGGAAAGGCAGGTACATCTTTTTTAATGTCCCACGGAGGACCTTACAGTCTTCAAACAAAAACATCTTGGAGGTCCCAGGCCACAGAGAGGTTAGGCTGGCCTCAACCAGAGCCAGGGCTTTTCTGGCTGTGGCTCCAATCTGGTGGAACACTCTGTCACAAGAGACTAGGGCCCTGCGGGACTTGACATCTTTCCGCAGGGCTTGTAAGACAGAGCTGTTCCACCAGGCCTTTGGCCAGGGCACAGCCTGACCCCCGCCTTTGGCAATCCTCACAGAACTCTAGCCCAATGGTTGCCATTAATCTGATTTGAACTGATTTTATAATGAAATGATTTTAAAATGTTGTATCATTTTACTGTTGTTAGTCGCTCTGAGCCCGGCTTCGGCTGGGGAGGGCGGGATATAAATAAATTATTATTATTATTATTATTATTATTATTATTATTATTATTATGTATTTTTATTAAAGATTTTCTTAGTTTACAAAAGTATGTGCAATCTCTCTCTCTCTCTCTCTCTCTCTCTCTCTCTCTCTTTCCCCCCCTCCAAGTATCATTTTTTTACAGATCAGTTTCATTTGTTGAGACATTAGGAAGAAGAAGGGGAAAGGGGGGGGGAGATGGCTAGGGGTGGGGTCAGGTGGCGATGTTTCTATTATACTTAATATATGTGGGGTTTTGTGTCAGCGTCGCTTGTGCAGGTACTGTGCTATTCATTTGTCTTGGTGAGAGAGGTTGGGGTTGGCCTAGGGTGTGGTTGTTTGTTTGTGATTGGCTGTGGTGATCATTGTTTTCGTGTGAGTGGGGTGGGTGAGTGTTTTGGATCAGGTTAGCCATATTGATTTGTATGCTGTTAGTGGATTTTTGTCATTGTCTTGTTGGGCTGTGAGGCAGGTACATCTTTAAATGCAAACTGGATCACATTTATTCCTCATCTCTATAAAGGCATCACTGCAAGCAGATCAAAATTGTGCCTAGAGTAAAATCTGAAGTGAACTGGCAGTGGTGACTTTAGTAAGCTCAGGTGAAACAGCCAAATAATTAACTTGCACAAGATGTGATGATGGCCACCAACTTAGATGGGTTTTTAAAAAGTGTGTTAGGCAGATTCCAGGCTTTAAGTAGCTTTGGATGCTAGGCTATAGACAAAAGGAGGATTAGCGTGTCCATGGCTATTAGTCATGGAGCCTCTGGGTTCAGGGGTACCATGCCTCTGAATACCAGTTGCTGGGGGAACAACAGCAAGAGAGATCAATTGCCTTTCTGCCTTGGTTGTGGGCTTCTCAGACAGGTAGCTGGCCAGCTTCTGTGGGAAAAAGAATTGGCCTTTGACCTGATTCAGCAGGTCTCTTCATGTACTGAACACTAGTGACATTTCTCAGGGTGTAATGGTGGTGCTTCACAGATACCTCAAAGGGAGTGAAACCCATTTTGTACCACTAAGAAAATCCAAGTATTCCCTATAAAATCTGGAACTAATGATTTATTATCTGGAATTAATACAAGATGCTGAGCCTCTATGAAGGTCAGGATTTGAATATGTTACAGTGAGTGCGCAACAAAATATATTTTGAAATCCCTTACACATCTGCTGAATTCCTGAGCATACGGAGAGTTTCTGGGTTAGACAGTCTATTGCCATATGTTTAGGCATTATCAAGATGAATAAGGCACTCTCAACAGTCCCTCATGATTGTCTATAGTCCCCACACCTTGATATAACATGCGATCCGGCTTAGCAACAATTTCATTACACTTGGGAGATTGCAGATAAAGTATATGTTTTTTTAAAAAAAGAGATCAGTATTTTTCCTTTGAAGCAGGAGGTAGATGAAACTTTCCTTTCCAATTGCCACATAGGTTTTCTTGGATGTTTGAAACAGCTAAGTGACAATCTCTGTCAGGAGCCAGCCTGACCTGAGAACCTGGCAGTGCTTCATCCAAGGAAGAGGATTGCTTTGGTCTAGGGCTGTGCATAATTGTGTGAGAGAAGAGATAAAGGCTGTTAATAATAATAATAATAATAATAATAATAATAATAATAATAATTTATTATTTATACCCCGCCCATCTGGCTGGGCTTCCCCAGCCACTCTAGGCGGCTTCCAAAAAAACATTAAAATACTGTAATACATCAAACATTAAAAGCTTCCCTAAACAGGGCTGCCTTCAGATGTCTTCTGAAAGTCTGGTAGTTGTTGTTCTCTTTGACATCTGGTGGTAGGGCGTTCCAGAGGGAGGGCGCCACTACCGAGAAGGCCCTCTGCCTGGTTCCCTGTAACTTGGCTTCTCGCAGTGAGGGAACCGCCAGAGGGCCCTCGGTGCTGGACCTCAGTGTTCGGGTAGAACGATGGGGGTGGAGACGCTCCTTCAGATGTTCTAGATGTTGTGCCCTATACTGTCCCCTCAAAGCAGTCCATGTGCTGAGAACATGTCTATAGTGGGGAAAGCTATTAGCTAACTGGTTCAGCCAATGCGTGTATGGCAGACTTTCCTGCTGCAGATGTGCCCCTGGTGTGTGAATAGTTTTGTGGAGGGGCTGGCATAGGAAATGATGGCGGGGTGACCATATATGACCCCATTCTCCTATCTCATGTGATTATTTTTGTTTGCCTCTGATTGCTGGAGTAGAGCTCTTGGAATTTGTGTTTTGGCTTTAAGCACTGCAAGCGATAAAAGTAGACTGGAAGTCCCTTCCGCACTGAGCAAAGTGAGCAAAGCGTTCCATGATCCCAGGCAGACCTAGATGAGTGATCAGGAGCAGCTGCAGGATTGATCCTTCAAGAGGAGAAGAGGTCAGGTAGAAGCACAGAGAAGAAGAACAGAGAACTGTGATGGGTGCCCTGAAGGTTAGGAGCTGCCTTTTATGGGTTACAACTCTTGGTCCATCTAAATCAGTATTATCTATGCTACCTGGTGGTGGTTTTCCAGGATTTCAGACAATGAGTTTCTCCAAACTCTACCAGAAGAAGCTAGGGATAGAACCATACAAATACATGCTCTACAACAGAGCTACTGTCCTTCCCCTACTTCTTTATTGGAACTCAAAATAGTATAGGTCTATATGAGATGGATAAAGTGTAGGTCTTGATGGACTAGATAAATTGAGAGCCACCAGACTTTTGAATCCTTATGATGGAATAAGAATTTATTTATAAATATTTATTTTTATTTATTACATTTATATATTTTCCCTTCATCCAGGGAGTCCTCCTCATGACCATTGGTGTGGACTCAAATAGGGGGAGGCTGAAAGCACTTTTGAAGACAGAATTTGAATTGAAGATCTTGGTTAATGGCAAGCTCTCTAGCTGCAACTGAAAGTCTTAATTGAACTTCATTGCAAAGTTATCATGCTGTAGCAGAGCAGGCTCATGTCTGTGAGGGCAATTTGAGTAAGTGGGAAAGAATCTTTACTAAAAAAACCCTCCAAGATCCACGCTGTTAATCTTGAACTGTAGCTCCATCAAATAGTTAACTGTACACCATGAAATATCAACTGGAAATTTGGCTTCTGGGTTGAATTTCAAAGCTGCTCTTTGTATGTGAATAGGCTTGCAGTACTCACCTACTCAGAGGAATACATAATGTTTAAGTAGTCTAGTAACTGACAATAATTTATCTACCCTCAAGAGCAAAAGAGATAACACCTTGGCCTGGAAAACTCTCTCTGGCTCACAACGTACTTGCTCTGTGAATTATTCTACTGACATACTCTGACATTGTTTTCATTTATTCCCTGAGTGAGGATGAAAAAAGGTTGAGAAAATCCAAAAGAGAAGCTGAAGGCATTGTTTGCCCTTTACTGAACTATATTTGCTTTCTGTGGTCTGAGTTTACTTCAGTTATTTTCACAGAATGTCGACCAAGGACAGACACCAGAACAAAGGGAAGTCTCCTTTGAAATCATTGGACCCTAGTGTCTTTCATTGTTCCTAGGGCCTACTCATATTGTCCACATGCCAACATTCATCAAAATGTCATTCATTCTTCTGTAAATAGTTTACAATTTCAACACTGGGTGTGCTTATGTGTGCATACAGGGCCAGCCCTATCATTAGGAAGAGTGAGGTGCACATGAAGCAAATGGCAAAGAGTTGGAGGACAGAGCTCAGTGTTGTCACATACCTTTCCCTTGACCCTTCCCATTACCCTGTTGCCCCTCTTTTTATAACAAAGATTTTTTAAAAATTGATGTTCATTTTTTAACTATTGAACATGGTTGCATTGAGATACATCTTTGTTTACATTAGAGGATATGATATGCAACAATTACATAAAATGTAAAATAAAATAACAATTTTAAAAAATGTTTCTGGATATATTGACAAAATTGTATCAAAATATGTATGCCAAAGTTATTACAGATGTGAGATGGTGTATAGTAATATATGTTGCTTAGATTCGTGACCACAAGTAAAATATGTTTTGTACTGAAAGGAGAAGGAAGAAAAGGAAAGAAGTACAATATACATTTTCTACACACCAGACTGTGCTGTAAACTGTGAGTACTACTCTACCATATGCATCATTATTTGTATAATCAATAAAATCATACCAGGCTGTGTAAAAAATGTTGTGTTTCTTTTGGACTCTTGCTACTTCTAATTTTTGTGTCAACTTTTCCAATAACACAATTTGCCAAATGGCATTCATCCATTTGCCCGTATTTAATAATTGTAAAGATTTCCATGTCCTGGTAATAGCAGCTCTTGCAGCAGTTAACAGATGGTTTATGAGTTATTTCTTCCTAAATTGCAACATAGATTGACTACACAAGTTAAGTGGAGCCAGTCCTGAAGACATGGGGGGTATCTTGTGATCAGAGATATTTTTGTAAATACATATTTCCAGAACTTTTCTAGTTTTAGACACTCACACCACATGTGCTGATATGTCCCTATGGTGGGACATTCTCTCCAACACATGGGGTAACTGTTTGGTTTTATATAGGCTAGGTATCTAAATGTTAAGTACCTGCCATGCACAATTTTAAGGGCTCTTTTTCTGGTTGTTGCTGATGAGGATTTTCATGGCGCTATTGTCCATGGTCTGTTGCATGCCTCTTCTTCAATTTCTAAGTCCCAATTCAATTCCCACCACCTAATCTAATTTTGCTGGGAGCAGAATTGAAACTCTATAATAGAATTATACAAAGGTGATATTAGTCCTTTTGTTATTATATTTTCTCCTGCTATTATTATTTCATATGTCGTTAGTTGTATTGTGGCTTCATTTTTAACCTGGGAGTTTGTTAAAAAGGATCTAATAGCCATGATATTTGAACATTTCCCAATTGTTTAGGCACATTACATGAAAACCAGGTTACTGTTTTTGACAACATGAGGTTAAAAGTACAGATACTAATGACAAGTAAGATGGCTTTCCTGTTGTGTGACCTGCCTACTACTCTTATCTTGCTCTGAGAATACACAGTGTACTACTATCTCTTGTCAAAAGCTTCAGTTTCAAAATGTACACAAAAGCTGTCTGTGCATATTATTCTGAAACCTCCTCCTAAAGATAGTCACAGAGTGAGAGGATATAGGTGCAAACAGTTGCTTCCAAACAGCTATATTGCTTTTCTTGCAGAAACTAAAATATTGGTATGGAGTCCACTTGTCAGTTCTACAGCAGGCTATAAAGACATTTAACTTCAAAAGATGCCCGCTAGCAAACTGCATCACTTTTGTAAGTGTACTGAATTTCCAAATTTCATACTAAAGTTTGAGAAACAAAGAAAGCAAAAGGAGCCCCAAGTCCTAACTCATTATGAGTGTTCTTTCCAAATCTCACGAGAACTTTTCCCCTCGAAGTGTAATAACTGCAGAATTTGAATAACTTGTGCATTGCAGAGTAATATTGAGCCATATCTGTAAAAAGCTGTGTTTGGCATCCCCCACAGCCAAGAAAATAAGCAAAGTTTAATAAGCAAAGGGTTGTATTCAGTGCTGCTTGTGTGTGAGCAGGGCAGACTTCTGATTCCTCAGCAGACTTCTGCTCATGAACCGGGACTTAACACCCCCCCCCACAGCTCTTCATGTCAGGAGCTCAGCCTACACGCGAGTAGGACCCTGGTAGAGACACATGCCCGACTGGCATGTTCCCTCCCTCCTGGTCGATTGTTTGGGAGCTTCAAAAGCTTTCTTCAGCCTGAACATCACAGCGACTGATGCCGACCGACACTGGCACACTTAGGGATCCGCAGAGTTTGCGCATCATGAGTAACAGACCTCAGCAACTCAGCATTTTGGCTAATCTACTTTATTTACATATAAACACACACGGAGCACTGCAACATGGCTCCCTCTCTCTCTAGTATCAGACAGCAAAGAGAAAAAGAACAAAGAACAATAGTCCCACTTCACAGAACACAGTAACACAAACATCCTGTCTCCATCACTTCCCCCTCTGTGGAGTCAAAACATATACCGTCATGTGATAGACAAAAATCCCATGACTGCAATCATGGAGCAGGAATTCTAACACTGCATGTGTTCTCTACATAGCCTCTTCAGTTTGCCATTCTTTTTTTAAAAAAGAGTCCTTATGAAACTTCACCAGTACTTTTGTGAGAATTCCTCCTGCATAGACATGTTTGTACATAATTTTGCCTAATGTAATTCACTTTCATATTATTTTCACTAATATATGCATGACACGAGAATACGAAAACTCATAGACATCCAATGAAGCTGGCTGTTGGAAGATTTAGGAGAGATAAAAGGAAGTACCGGTACTTCTTCAAGCAGCATGCAGTTAAACTATGGCACTCCATTGCAAAAGAGGCGGTGATGGGCACCAACATGGATAGCTTGAAAAGAGGATTAGATACAATCATGGAGGACAAGACTATCAAAAGCTACTAGCCATGATGGCTATGCTCTGCCTCCGCAGTCAGACAGCAATGCTTCTGAATTGCTGGAGACATCAGGAAGGGAGAGTACTGTTGTGCTCGGGTTCCTTTTGTGTGTTTCCCACAGGCATCTAGTTGGTCACTGTACAAACAGGATGTTGCACTTCACTGGTCACTGACCTGATCCAGCAGACTCTCCTAATACAGTGGTACCTTGGTAGTTGAACTGCTTAGTTGTCAAACAAATCAGCTCCCAAACATCGCAAACCCAGAAGTGAGTGTTCCAGTTTGCGAACGTTTTTGGGAAGCCGAACATCCAACGTGGCTTCCGTGGCTTCCATGGCTTCCACTTGAGTGCAGGAAGCTCCTGCAGCCAATCGGAAGCCATGCCTTGGTTTTCAAACAGTTTCGGGAGTCAAATGGACTCCTGGAGTGGATTAAATATCCAGTGTGGTGTAGTGGTTAAGAGTGGTAGTCTCGTAATCTGGGGAACCGGGTTTGCGTCTCCACTCCTCCACATGCAGCTGCTGGGTGGCCTTGGGCTAATCACACTTCTTTGAAGTCTCTCAGCCCCACTCACCTCACAGAGTGTTTGTTGTGGGGGAGGAAGGGAAAGGAGAATGTTAGCCGCTTTGAGACTCCTTCGGGTAGTGATAAAGCGGGATATCAAATCCAAACTCTTCTTCTCTTCTTAAATATGAGAACCAAGGTACCACTGTATTCTTATGTATTCTTTGCCAATCTAGCTGAGTCCCAGGAGTCTAGTGTGCTTATCCTCCTTAATAAAATCAGCCGAATTGCCTATAGCCACCTTAATTTAGTTGAAATTGCATTGATTTTTTTTAAAAAAGAAAGAATAGTGGTATACAGATATTTTATAGAAGAAGAGATAGTAATATAGAGCATCTAAAATGGGGTTGGGGATTTGTGTTTCTCCATATGTTATTGGACTCCAGCTCCCATCTGTCCCAGCCAGCATGGCCAATTTTCAAGAATGACGGGAGTTGGAGTCCAACAGCATTTGGAGGGCGATGTGTTCTACATTCACGAACTATAAGAAGTCCATGCTCAGAACTGTTGATTTTCCAGTGCAATAAAGCTGTATACTTTTGTGGTAGCCCCAGGAAAAAGTGCTATCTGCAGTTTTAATTTGGTACACGGATCATATTGTCATCAGACTTGAGTTTAAAGGTTACTGTGGAACATCAAATATAAGAGAGATCCTGCTGATAAGGAGCCACATGGTTTCAGCATTTAAGCATCAGATATAATCTGCAAATAGGCAGATGCCCGAGACAAGCATGGGGCATGCATTCAATTTGTATGTCTCTGTTAAATCTCACCTCTCACCTGTCAAGGTTAATTCTGATGACACAAGTCTAAGCAAACCCAGACATGTGTCAATGATGACTCATAATAGTAGATTAGAATAGGAAATTAAGGAGCAAGTTTTCATAGCTTCTGTACAATTACTAATGCCCTTTGGAGTGGCCAGCTCTGGTTGCACTGTCAAACATGATTGATCACCACAAATTATGTATTAATAATGATTAATTGTGAGTATTTAACCACTGGCTATTAAGTCAGTGACAACTCTAGTTGTCATTGTTATGTTAATTTGCAACTTTGTAAAAATGATGATTAACTAAACTGACTTCATTTACTTTACCATAATCTGTACTCTGTTTTCATTATTGTAAGTGTATTTGAACAGTTCTATAAATATCAGAGATGCCAAATAACTTTCTTTTATTATACATTGTTAATAAAAAAGCTACTTTAATCAAACTGTAAGGAATCTGGAGGCTAAATATTTATAATGAGTAATATACTGGGGGTTTTGTTATTTGGTAGTTGGTGGGACATTACCTGTCTAGTGACATAGACGTACTCAGTGCTTTTTTTCTGGGGGGACACATAATCCTAAACATTTTGTGAATCTAAGTTTGGCCTCATTGAGGGGCAGGATTTCAATCTGAGTAGGAAAATGAGAATACTCCTAAACATTTTTTTAAAGAAAAAAAGCACTGGTCGTACTAAAGTTCTTGAGAGCTATCACCACTGTGTTCCACAAAAGGGGTGGGCGTAATCCTCAAATAAATGAATAAAGATGTTCTTTAGACAACCAGGATAGTGATGACAACAACAACAATTTATTATTTGTACGCTGCCCATCTGATTGGGTTGCCCCAGCCACTCTGGGCAGCTTCCAACAGACTATTAAAACAGTGAAACATCAGACATTAAACACTTTCCCTGCACAAGGCTGCCTTCAGATGACTACACCAGGAGTCAGATAAAATTGCTGTGGGACTGGAGTTTGGTATTTGGGATTGCTTCAAATACCACCTTTTTCTCTGTGGATTGCGCTTGCAGATTTGGAAGGACCGAAGCTAAGTGGTACAGCATCTGCTTTGCATGCAAAAGGTCCCAGGTTCTATCCCTTGCATCTTCGAGTGGGGCTGGGAGAGACCCTGATCTGAAATTCTGGAAAGACAGCACCAATCAGTGTAGACAAAACTGAACTAGATGGTCTAACCTGATATAAAGCAGCTTCCTATATTCTATGCAAAACAGGTTGTGAAAATACACCTAGATCTTTAATTTACAGTATATATATCTGGGGAAATGGTCTGTCTGTTTTCCAATATTATATAAGAAAGATAGAAGCTTAACCCTTTTTTCATCTTCCTTTCTCAAATCCTCTCATAGATCTTCCTTAGAATCAGATCTCTGTTGAATAAACACCTTGCCCCATTCTTGGTGTGTGTGTGTGTGTGTGGTTTCTATCTTTACCTGCAACTTTTGCAATTCTTTTTTTTAATAAAAAAATCATTGATTCACTGTATTGTTTTCTCGATGCTCTGGCATGTGAGTTGTATTTCTGTTTAAAGCCCAGTGATTATTTCTAAATGTGCATTTTCTTATACCTGTAAATGATGCAAATTTGTATTACCTTGTCCTCCTTTTGGGGGGTGATGGCTAAGTGGCCAGTCTACTCGACAGCTACTATCTTTGCCAAGTGTGGGGAACCTTCGAACCTTCTGATGTTGCTGAATTAGAACTTCCATCAGTCCTAGCAAGTATGGGGAATGGCCTGGGATGATGGGAGATGCAGCTCAGCAACATCTGGAGGACTGAAGCTTCCCCACACCTGACCAATGCAAACATCTGTTTCTTTTATATAATCTGAACATTTACTTGGTTCTTTTCAAGGTTTTCTGCTTCACTAACAAGCACTGGTGCTATGTTTTTATTCTATTCACTAAAGAACTGAAAACGGAACACACATCTGTTGTATACACACACTTAATCCAGTTCATCACTTGCCCCAAATAAACCTTTATAAACTTCACCTCGGCTCTAGCTGAGAAGGCTCATATATACACAGAAAATAGAGCAGTTTGTTTACAACAATTCCCTGCAATAGTCAGGCTTCCTAGTGTGTTGGACAATATATGATCTTTCACTAAAGCAATTTATTGCTCCTTTGGAAGGGAGAGGCTTGTTTGTATGTTGATTTGGGAATTGATGATAAACTGATGGAAATCTGACAGTTTCCTTAGGCAGCAGTTCTTGCTGCCCTTCACTCAATAGCTACACTTCCAAGGAAGGAAGCATAAAAAAGGACAAGTAAATAGAAGAACTGGTTAAATGGCAGCCTTCAAAGATGCTATGTGTCACATAAGCAGATAGAAATGTTGGATTTTATTCTGTTTTTTGTTTTGGATACAAGAAGGGCTTGTATCTAACTAGGGTTAGAGGAGAATTTTGATATTGTTTGCATTTTAATGAGAAAATACCTAATTCACACTTCTTAAATCAATATGTGAACTGAAGTGCAGCTATCCTTTGAAATGTGCACTTCTTCAAATTTTATGCTGCAGTTCTCCTGGCAAACACTATGTGCAAAAATGCCTATATCACATGAAATGTGGGCATAAGGATGTGCTTATACTAGTGACAAGAACATACAAACATAAATGATACTAGACTAGGGGAAATTGTTTGCAAAATGGCAGCTACTATTCCGGGCAGCTGGGACACAGAGCCTTGGCCCGCTGTTGGGAATCTCCCCGGCCGGCCATGCTGCAGAGAAGGACTGCCTGCCCAATTCCTAAATTCAAACAGGTCAATCAGGGGTCCACTAGACACCCAATGCCTGAGCCAAAATCCACCTACATCTGGAATCCATCAAGTTGTGGACATTTCTAGCCCAGACCGTTGTCTGCTTGAATTTGTTCATTATACCTTAGTGTGGCATTTTCCCATTCTTTGGGGATACGTTTGTATTGGGGGAGAGAAAGGGTTAATAGGTTGACCAATAAGAAAGCCCAGATGCAGAGCCTACCTGATCTTCTTTGGGGGGGGGGAGATAGAGGAGTCAGAGTGAGTTAGAGACAGGGACAAGACTGAGAGGGAATAGAGTGTCAGCGTTTCAAATATATTTTAAAACTTGTTCGTGTTTGAAATAAACTTTAATCTTCATTGTTAACTCTACCTGACTGAGACTCAATACTTCACCAGGGAACCCTGGGTTTTTTCCACAAAATGTGTGGCAGCGGAAGAATAAAGTAGTGGTGTACAGGTCAAAAATCCATGAAATGACCAGGGGCTCTGTACGAATGCCACACTTAGCTATAGCCACTGCACGGGGAGGGTGGCACTGCAACTGGGACCGCAAATAGGTATATTATGATAAATGTTCACTCAAATGCAGACACATTTTTGTAAGGTCTTTTTTTTTTTAAGTCACAAACTGTTGTGGAATTGTGGTGGACTGAGCTTCAGTCTGAAAAAATTGGAAACTGAAATTGACAGATTTATTCATCCCTTCCCTGGGCCACTGTTTTGAGGAACCCATATAACTAAGTCATTACTTTGAGCAGATTTGGAAGACAAAAAAGGATGGACTTCCGGAGGCGGCGCCACCGGCAATGGCAGATTCCCTCTAGTTCTGAGGGATTTAGCTAGGCGGAAATTGGGTCTTGCCGCTACGGCGAAGTGGGGACCCTCCTGAAACCACAGGTGGGTGAAGCCTGTGATTGTGGGACTCGGCGGGCACCTTCAGCACCCCCCCAATCTGCAAAGGAGCCCGGTAACGAGCTCCGGAGCGAAACGGAGTGTTTGGCGCGGTGCTGAGAGTCAATTGCTTCTTCCGTGGAGTGAAGCTGCACAGCTGTTGCCGGAGAGCGCTGACCTTTTTCCTGTGACAATTCGGCTATCAAACAACTACCCGTGAGTAGGTCAAGTTCAAAGATCGGGGAATAAGGGGAAAAAGTACTATTTTGGCACCGAAGCGGAAAGGTGTAAACAGGAAGTCCGCCTTCTGCTTTTTGTAAGTAGACTGAAGCAAAAACCCTGCAACCTAATAGCCTGGAAAGTTGTTTTAAAGATTGAAATTTCCTGCATCTATAACCAACAAAACCCCCTTGGAAGCAGGAGAAAAGGGGGGGGGGAATCTGACTGTTTAAGCCTGCAGGAGAGAGAGTAAAGGAATATAAGTTTCCATCGTCCCAAACCTGGGAACCGGGTGTCAGGACAGAAATTGTTGGAGACGTCCATTGATTAAAAGTGGAGCACTTTGACAGATAGTTAAAAAAGAGAAACAAATTAACTTCAACGCTGCTTTCTGCATTTCTGCATTTTATAGAAACAAAGTATTTGAAAATCGAAAGTAATTCTCCTTTGTTGGATACGTTTTTCAAAGATGGATACAAATAGAAATTGTGTCCCCTAGAGGGAGCCTGTCAGTTTGTTGTTGCAGTTTACTCAGAGACTCCACAGCTGCGAGATTGAGATTGTGGGATCAGTCGTTCGACCTTGAACAGAAATGTGTTGGGAGAAAGTTTTGGTGTCTGCCCTTGGCAAAACAAATGCTTTGCTGGAGCAGTTGCATGAGAAAATGAACTTGATGAATGAAAAGTTGGACTTGATGACTGCTGTAGCCAGTGAATATGAATTAACAGGAAACAAGGATAAAGAAATTATACAGGAAACTGGTTTGACAGGGCAAGTCCAAGGGCAGATGAAGACGGAAGAGGTTGCGACTGCATCCCAAGTAATACAAATACAAATGGTGAGACCTAAAGTCCTGCAGGAGCAAAAGCTGCTGCATTGGAAGATTGAACTTGGAGTGTGTTTGGAAGTGTCTGGAGTCAAGGAAGCTCTCAATTCTGGTGGGACTATGAAACAGGTTGACAATTACTTTTTGGATAACTACGTTTTGGATTACAATGACGATGACGGGGAGTGGGACTCAGGGGAATGGGTTAGCTTGATGAAGGAAAACGGAGATTATCACCGGTTGGAATTCCCCGGAGACCCACTCCTCAAGGAGAAAGGAAAGAAACTACGAAACCAACAAAGGATAAAGAAGAGCGTAAACACAAACAAGAACAAGAAAATCTGCAGAAGGGGCATAGAAGAGACTTAAGGGCCTCGGACATAAGATCACCAGATTGATGGACTGGATGCAGTGGTCAGAAAGGACTGACATAACCCGAGACCAGGAAGAAGGGACGTTGGATAAAAACTAGAGAAGAGGAAAAGTTTATAAAAAGAAAAAAATCTTTCTATTTTGGGAATTAGTGTAACACTAATGAAATATTAGGGATTATGCTGGAAAGGAACTAATTGGCTTTAGTAGAAAGGATTTAAGGAATTATGTAGAAACATGGTTTAAATTTTGAATTTTAAGGTTTTTAAGGGAAGATAAGGTTAAAGAAATTAAGGTAAACTGATAATAGATTATGTAAAAGATGGAAAGGATATGTTGAGTTAATTAAATAAGATAGATTGTTAAGATAAATTATTTAAACAAAAATTGAGAAATATGGGAAGAATTTGCTGAAATAACGAATTAAGCTAGAATACAAAAAGGGAGGTGTGAGGAGGTCCAAGAAACAAGCAAATGAAAAGATGCAATATGGGATCTGTATTTTTCTTTTTTTCTTTTTCTTTTTATATTTTTTGTTGTATTTTTCTGTTCTTTTTCTATACTTATGTATTTTTGAAACTTTGAATAAATATCTTTCTTTTTTTTTAAAAAAAAGGATGTCTAGATGTAACTAGTAAAAAAGGATACCCAACCTTCTGTAACTGTACTTACTATCCAACAGAATCTCATCTATAGATCTGTTCCTGGTCTAACACAGGCCTGTACCTGGGCTGTGCCACTTCAGACTGCAAATGGGGGGATACCATGATTAAATACTCCTCCATACAAAAATATTACCTCCTTGGGGAGAAGGCTATATAACAGGAAGAAGGGTTCTAGCATGTCTTTGTTGTGACTGGGAAAACCCAGCCAAATGTGTGGGGCATAAATATTATTATTATTATTATTATTATTATTATTATTATTATTATTATTAATCATGCTACAGGTTTCTTTTTCACATGGGTATTCCATCATGAGCCCACATTTGCAATCTGAAGTGGTACAGCCTAGCACCAGTTTGACAGAAGTTTGACAGCCTAGTGCTAGGAAAGACAGAGGTCTTTTCTATCCCTATAAAATCCAGTTCACTGAGTTGTTATTGAAGAAGCTGCAAAGATGCAATATTTTTATTTTCAGGTATATACATCCATGGTAATGCCATAGCTGAAAACCTATTTGTTTGAGAACTTATGTGAGATTCAGGCTTAATGCATCTATGGCCCTTGTCAGCCTGAATTTAATTGATTGCTGGCATAAGTATACTTGACAGAAGGAAGTGAAATGATGGAGAAAATGTTTGTTGAAAACAGTTGAAGGAAACATGGTTTTAGGCCAAAAGGACATGCCATCCACAGATTATTTATCAGGAAATAACAGCAAGACAAAGAGAAAACTTAAACCCAGAGGACTGTATCTGACTAAATTATACTCAGAGTAGTCCCATTGAAATTAAAAGGCATAAATTAGTCATTTCCATTGTGTTCAATGGCTATATTCTGAATGGGACTAACATTGGATACAATTGAGAATACAGATGGGTATTTGATACATAATGTTGGAGGAGGACTACAGCTTCTTCTAGAGATGTATGAATTCTGCAGAAATTATTCTCATCCTATTAACATCTGGGATTTCTCGATAAATTTTCCTTCTTCCCCTTAGTTCAAATTCCTCTTAAAGTTCATTTTTAGAATTGGAGGCAACTGGAAATACATGAAATACCCCTGAAAAGGAAACAAGATGGCTTACAGATGAAATAGGAACAGCTAAAAACATAAAAATACACAGCCAGTACTATATATAAATATAAAGCATCTATTAAAAACATCCATCTTCAAGGCTCAAGGCCTATTTGATTCACCTCTCCCCCTTTCCCCTCTCTTCCTTCCCTGCTGCCTTTTTCTTCCTCTCAAGCTTCCTTGGCCATGGGACAAGAGAAGTAGTATGTCTTCTCACCCCTCCATCCTGTCCTCTTCCTCTTCCTGGTACACAGAATGCTACAAGGACATTGCCCTGAGCACAAAGGTAACTGAGAAATATTGTTCTCCAGTGTTGCTATGATTCCTATGGCTCCTTTTGTCTAAGCATTCTAGGCCTGGGCAGAAGAGGCTGGGTAGGAGTCAATAGAAGCCTCCAGAGAGTTGAGGGAGGAGGAATGAGATCTTGCTGTCCCTGTTCCTGCGGCTTACTGCACTGGCCAGATCAGTGGCGTAGCGTGGGGGGTGCAGGGGGGGCCGGCCGCACCGGGCGCAACATCTGGGGTTAGGGCAAATCCATGGGTTAGGGGGCGCAAATCCACGGGTTAGGGGGCGCAAATCCACGGGTTAGGGGGCGCAAATTACTTGCCTTGCCCCGGGTGCTGACAACCCACGCTACGCCACTGGGCCAGATACATTTGGAAAATGGGGAAATGGAGCCAGGGAATGAAGGCTTGCTGGCAATGGTGGTGTTGATAGGTGGGGAATCCCAGAACCAAGTCAGACTTGGAAGGGCCTGACATTGTTTCATATTAGGGGAAGTGTTTCAAACTGAGGGAGTTCTTGTCCCAAACTCCCTCAATTCAAACATCACCACCATAAAGATTTAGAGCAGGGGTTGGCAACCTAATGCCCATGGGTCACAAGCGGCCCATGGGGGTCATTTAACCGGCCCATGGACCCCTCCCGCCCACTCGGGGACCCCCGCCACCCGCTCGGTTGGCTCCCGTGCGCCACGCTAAACCGGCTCAGAGCAGAGCGGGGACCGCCTTCTGCTATACTGGCTGGCTTCCCATTGGCTGCAGGAAGCTCCAGTGGGAAGCTCTGCACACCTCCTCTGTGCCAGAAGGAGTGTTTGTGGGACCGTGAAGTGGCCCAAGCCACAAAAATTTTGCCGACCCCTGATTTAAAGTAAACATGAATACACCGGCATCATAGAACTATCTCAGTCAAATAATAATGTTGGTTCTGTTGCAGATCCTGGACGTACCACAGTAATGCCATTCATAGTTCATGGCGCTCCTCCTGCTTTTCAAGAGAAGAAGATAAAGATTATTAGCTTCTCAAGAAAGTAGCTAGCAATTGCTTCATCTTTCTTCAATTTATTTCATCTTTTTATGAGCGCTCTGTTATGAGTTCCCATTCCTTACATGCGCAATCTTTTTTCATGGCTCTGAAACAATAAAATATACACTGTCCAGTGTGTGTTTAATGGCTAGAAAACCTTTTAACCCTCTATCTACAAGACTAGACATCAATAATAAAAATAAATCATAATATTTTTTTAAAAAACGGAACAGGAAACATTGTGACGGGAAATTTTGACCAAATGATAACTTTGTTCAGTAAATGTGGCAATAGTTCCATTAGGATGGCATGAATAACAAATTACATGAGGTTTCTTAAGACTACAATTATGTAAACTCTATGCCTAGACGCAATACTCTAATCTTATATTGGACTTTTTTGTATCTCCCTTGCTGTGCTGCATTAACATAAGGTTGTTCATGAAATTATATTTGATGAAGCTATATAAAAACGTCCTGTTTTTATTTAAAATGCTTACATACTTTGGAGTTCTGAAGGTCACACAATATGCTTTACAAGCAATTATCACAAAAAAGTGATAGTTGGTGAAAACGCTGGTACATTTCTTGTTGCTCCCACTCTCCCATGTAAAGCTAGCTGCCTTATACAGTGGAACCACTGGCAGAGGAAGAGGAGTGCAGGTGGTGCCCACCGCCCCAGGACGTACGCCAGCCCTGCCCCTACCTGCTCTCTGCCCCCCCCCCGGCACATGAAGCTCCACCACTGAGTGGAACCTCAGTTTTTGAACGTAATCTGTTCTGGAAGTTTGTTCGACTTTTGAAACATTTGAAAGTCAAGGATCAAAGGGCTGCCAGCAAGTTCAATGTGGAAAATTGATAAACGTGCCTCAGAAGCTGTTTTACTTCTGAGCAGTGGCGTAGCGTGGGTTGTCAGCACCCGGGGCAAGGCAAGTAATTTGCGCCCCCTAACCCATGGATTTGCGCCCCCTAACCCGTGGATTTGCGCCCCCTAACCTGTGGATTTGCCCTAACCCCAGATGTTGCGCCCGGTGCAGCCGGCCCCCCCTGCACCCCCCACGCTACGCCACTGCTTCTGAGGCACATTCGAAAATGGAAGCATTCACTTCTGGGTTTTTGGCGTTTGGCTTCTGAAACATTCAGCAGCCAAGACGTTCGAAAACTGAGGTTTCACTGTACCAAGTTAGACCATTGGTCCACCTAGGCGAGTGTTGCTTACATAGACTGGCAGCAGTCCTCCAGGATTTCAGCCCAGGATTCTCTTTCAGCCCTACCTGGGACCTTCTGCTTGCAAAGCATGACCCCGAGCTATGGCCCTGCCCTCAGCTTTGGCATTCATTGCTATTGTCCTCAGAAGCAATAGAGGAAAGGCTGAGCAGCAGGATCTTACTCAGCCCAAGATGGAAGCAAGGTTTTCTCTGCTGCTGCCAGGCAACAGCATCCACTGCGGTTCTCAAACACATAACACACAAACACACCCCAGCATACCACCTCACACACATTTGCTCTGGATCCTGGCACGATGCAGTTAATCACTAAAAACATCTGCTTATTACAGTGACTAACAAAGCAGAAATGTTAAATTCTTACAGCAAACATCCCAGCTTCTGCCTTCATCAGTTGCTCTGATAAAAACGATGCTTTGAGGATGCTCAGAAGGCCTTCGTTCGCTGAAGCTAAGTGATGCTGGTAAGTGTCCTCTAGGTTGAGGGCATGCAATGTTAATGTGTCCGACATGTGCATCCAGAAGCGCACAGACGCACACATGGATCCCTAAGGTATATAATGTAATATGCTGATTAAAGTCCTCTTTATAAAGTCAGGGGAGGAGTATAATAATGGAATTTGGAAAGAAAAGAAACTGAATCCTACATTTAGATTCTTAGGAGACACCTGCTTTATTCATATGTACTTTGTGTTGATGCATACTGTTAATTGTAGCACGGATATATATGAGAAAAAATACCCAACTTGCAGATAAGTTATTTTGTGTACTGAAATAAAAGCTAAGAATCAGGATAAAGTGTCCTACTCATGACATTAAGAATAAAAGCAGGGAGAATGTGAAAGGGTTATGACAGGCAAAGAGTTTGTAATGCTCTTTTCAAAGTGATGATATGTGATAATTAACATCTTGTAGTTGAGCAGCAAGCTATTGTCGTCATTCAGACCCAAGCAGATAAGCCTGAACATTTGTTCAAGGATGGCTACCTTAAGAAAAGTAGCAAAATAAATTTATTCATAAGGTGCCATAAGACTTTTTTTTTTAAGGATATGGTTGTTTAGATAATGGATGGGATGACAAGCAAACAATGAAAAGCTACCTCTCTGTCAGGAAAGGAAGCGGTTGCAATTCTATACGCTCACCGAAAGAAATCCAGTTCTATTTCATTTTTGCTAATAATGTCACCTTTTATTTCCATGCATACTTCCACCACATGTTCATTGCTTATGCCAAAAGAGTGGAAATAAAACAGCAGTAAGAGCTCCTACACATCCTCGCCACCTTTTCTGCCACAGAAAACGGCTTCCTGCAAAAAGCAAAGATTCAGAGATACCTCATCGGCATTCAGGAAAAGGCTTCCGTTGTTTTCAAGAGCACCTAAGAACCACGTGCACACACAAAATGCAGCAGCAATTAGAGTTTGATATGCTGGCAAATGCATATTTGTAGCTCAAGAGGGAGGTGGAAACAACACAGTCTGAACCTCAGAGGTGGGTAAAAGCAGGCCACAACTTTTATTGGTTAAACAGCAGGCAAGCAGGGTTGGCATGGCAGCAGGCTGAAGGACCATTCCTTCTTCCACTCAGGCTCTTGCTGATAGAATGGCATTCTGCTCAGGGTTGGGAAGCACCTACACCACCACCATGGGAATTGCCGAGTGCTGAATCCTGATGTGGTGCAAGCTAAGCATACATAATCCCACTGGGCAACTGGAGGTGGGGACAGATTCCAGATAGGCAGTGGCCCTACTTAAGCCTAAGGCATGCCCTGAGCCAATTTCCCCACATGTCCCCTGTGCACCCCTCATTGCTATGTTGATTCTGCACAATGCCATTTCTGCCCCAAGCTGTTACAAAATTGTGCAATGGTGTTCAAAAAGCATTTCATTGAAGAGAGAACGCCACTGCCACCAAGGGCCAATTGCAGTTAGGACGAAGAAAATCATTCCCAGCCCTGTCAGCCAGCGACCCAAGTAGCCCAGTAGATGCTCTAATAAAGATGGTGGGAAACTGGCACTGAACCCTCATAGCCAAGGCACTTGCCTCAGTCCCTCCCCGCTCTCATGATACAATCCCAGTCCTGTCAGAGCTCCACCTCTGCACTACTCCCTGAGCCTCCATGGAGGCATGCATGGAGTAAGGCATGACCCACCTGTAGAAATCTGTTGGACACATCAAATACAGCACAGACTTTGTGCAACAGCTTAAAACACAGTTGCACAATACTTTTTGCCTTTTTGTTTGTTTCTCTCCCACTTTCCTGGACTCACAACCTTCTGGATCAAACCCAAAGTACTAAGGATTAAATGTAGAGAGCTATTCATTTTATGATAGCTTAGGGCATACGAGATCTGAAGGTGTGCATGCTAAATCCATATTTTGGAAACTTCACCTAAAGGCAACCATGAGGGGACAGAATAAGATAACAAAAAATGCTGGGTGCTTCATTTTTTCAGCTTCTTACGAAACAAAAGCTCTATAAAACAAACTCTGCCTAGAGAGACTGCTGTTTAAACCCAAGCATCACCCAAGCTTCCATGGGTCCACCACTTCGTTTATTCAATTTTTCAAGTGTTTTATCTCCATACATTTTTCAAGTTAGAAGTGGTCCTTGATCATTCATTTGCATTGACATGGTGATGTCAGAGTGGGCTGTTTGCCAAAGTACACTTGATAGAAACAAAATACTGTTCCCACTTGAAACACCAAAGTGAGGCTGTAAATGGACAGGCTCCTGGGTTGCTGTTTTTTAATTAAGCAAGAAACAAAGCAACAAATAATAAGAATGTTTTCTACCTGAAACGCTAGACCATCAAAGCAGAGGAAACTGAACAAAACCTCTTTCTCCTGGGAAAAAGGCAACCAAGTGAATAAATTTGTGTTGTGCAGGGGAAGCCAATGCAATGTCCTAGATGTTGTTGGACTCCAAGTCCTATCAGTCCCACCCAACATTGCCATTGGTCAGGAATGGTGGGAGCTGTAGGACACAGTGTTGGTTACCCCTGGTGCAGCATATGGCCAGCAGAAATAATTGTTTGTTCCCATTTTTTGGGTGCGCGAACTGTTATGGAGAAGTCAGGGTATGTGCTTTGGTCAGTTGCAGAGAAGATATTTCTAGTATTTATGCTGCATTTGTGGAAATTACTAATGTTGGCTATGATCCATGGGAAGCTGCCTTATACCACATCAGTCAGCATGAGGGCCAATGTGCTGTATCAACAGTAAACTAGAGCATAGGTGCTCCCACACTAAAATATTGATTTCTTACAAATGCAAAGCAGGTATTACGTGGCATCTGGGTTTCATGGGACTTATGTCATACAAAATGTGTTCAGGATTGAAGACTTATTCACACTTGAATGTGAATTACTTCAAGTATTGATTTTCATGTGTGCATAGACAACATCGCCAGTGGAGCTTCCACATCACCTAGCATCATTTCAATGTTTTCTTTCCCCAGTAGGCAGATTAATGTAAACAGGAAAATGTGTAGATAATATAGGCATCCCAGTAGATTTTGGAACAGTGCTGACTTAATTAATTATAGGCAAAATGTATCATTCTTCAATGTCTGAGACAGAAGAAGCATTCCTGATTTATCTGTTGCTGCCCCACAATTCTAACTTCTAAGGATAGTGAGATCAATGTGATCAATGATAAAGTATTTCCAATGAGTAACTAAAAGAAAATCATGGGTGTTGTATATAAGCAAATGTGTTTTCCTATAATCGCCCTTCCATTTTCATGAGTTGGTAAACAAACGACAAACAGGTTCTTAATGAAAAATTCAGAATATTATTCATGATAAGTGAATATGGTATGTGATGTTGAAATAATACTTTTAAGCAGGTGCTTGTCACCCACAATAACTCAAAGTATTCAAACAAATGGAAGTTCGATCACCTAAGGGCACATTTCATTCTTTGAAAAAGTATTTAATCAATACGATTGATTAACTAACTGGATGTAACAGCCCTACTTAAAATACTTCATATGGGGGCATCCACCTAGTCCTAGTCACCAGATCCTTGAATTTGTTCTTGCTGCTGTAATACAAGCCATAGTTTGCACTGCTTCTCATCTTCAGTATGGTGTCCCTGTCTGAGTGCCAACTCACAAAGCCAACAGAACCAAATAGAAATGGGGGTGGACAAGATGAGATGGACCACCCACTAAAAGAGTCACTGCCAACAGCATGGGGAGCATCAGGAATCTCCATGGATTGATAAGGCTTCTGCTAATTTGGCTAAGTGGAGCCCTGGACTTCTCCCTCGAAGCCCTGCCCACTGATGCTACCATAGTTGAACAGCTCATGGAAGGGTTGACCAAAATAGTGCCCTCCAGATGTTGCTGGACTTCAATTCCATCATTCGTGATCACTGGCCATGCTGGCTGGTTGCAATTCAACAACATCTGGAGTGTGTTGCATTGGCTGTCCCTGGTTTACAGCTTCCTAATGTACTTTTCTATGTTACTTCTCTGCACAAATATTGGATCAGTGCCCTTCGATAACAATCTTCTTGCAAGACATTAAGGGACAGGAGGCGACTTCAGCAGCTTCAGCATGAAATGTTATTCACAGCCATTTCTCTTTTCTTCGTACTTGCTAGTGCTGTCAAAGGGTTGTTTTGTCACAACATGCTTTGGTCTGACCCATAAAATCCCCAAGGGGTCTAGAAGGCCCTCAGATTACTGAGCTAAAAGAAGCTGTGAGTTTCTGTAACCATCATAATTCAGCGCAGGAGCTGCAATATCTGGAGGCGGGAGCACAATTTTATATCAAACCTGATAGAGAAAAGACATGGCATGAATTTAGCTACAATCCAAGGAAAAGAGTGGAGCACTTACAACACCTGCTATTCTGTTGAAGCTAAGCATGGGAAACAGCTGAAATCAACGTCTTCTTGCTATTACTGAGACCATTACTGAGAACATACAAATGAACAGAAAGGGGTACCATGGTTCAAGGAAAGGGTCAAGAGACAGTGGTAGAGCACTTCCTTTGAATGTAGAAGGTCCCAGGTTCCTGGCATCTCCAGGTAGGGCTGGAAATGTTCCCTCTATGAAACCCTGAAGAGATACTGCCAGTCAATGCAGACAATAAATACTGGGTTAGATAGGCCAAAGGTCTGGCTCAAGTAAACCCCTTCCACTGCCCTGAAAACCCAAGCTTGACTATTGATATTCTTCCTGATCCATCTTGTTAGACTGACAGCAATGTTAGTACTCAGATCATCACTTGCTCTGGAAGCCTTGGGGATTTAGGGACGATTTATTTGGAAGCCTTTGAGATTTAGAGATGACTGACGGATTACTGGGTTTATCAACAGTGTTTCAACAGTGCTGATTTTGTTAATTGCTGTTTCTTTAAATAAAAAGTCAGGAAAGATGGATTGCTTATTTATGCAAACATTTATATGCTGTCATATTGTGAACTGTATCAAGTTAGTGTACACTGTAAAACATAAAACTTCATTCATTCCTTTTTAAAAAATAAATAAATCAGATAATCATTGAGGTGACTGACTGGCTGAACAAAAATTAAACAGTTGCAAAGGCCTGTTGTCATAAAAAGGGTCTCTAAGAGGGACCAGGAAGTCATAAGCGAGGCTGTCAACAGATTCTGTATTGGAAGAGTGTTCACTGCATGGGCCAATTGAGCTTCTGTAACACAGGGAACATGTAAGTAGTGTCACTATATCATTTAGTTACTAGAGCCCTCTTCAGGAGTAACTGATTTCTAAAATACACAGGGAGTTTCCACTTTACACAGTCACCCTTCAATTTGTGGGGGGAAATAAGAGCAACAATGGGTGAGGGCAGAGCTATTGCAGGTCCCTTTTACAGAAATTTAAAGAGGGTTTTGATGGAACTGGACTTCCTTATATTTGAGTAGGACAGTTGTGTTTGTGATGTTGTTGTTATTGTTGCTGCTGCCAATAAATTTTATATTCCACTCTTCCTCCCCAAATGAGGCTAAGTAGTCAAACAACCACATAGTAATTTAAAATAAAACATAATTAATACATTTTAAAACATCAAAAAGGCTTTACAAACAATAAGATTTAAGACCAGTTTTGGAAACGGTCTCCCACTCCCACAGTTAATAATTTCAAGGTGGCCAAGAGCAAGAAAAGAGATACTATAAAATTTCTGGGCTAGCTTTTAAACTACTGTGTCCTCTAAGCGTTCCATGCTGCTGTGTAAGTGAATGTCCCAACTGACCACATCCCAGTGAACACTAGTAAATGGCTGCAGACCAGTTTTGCCATTGTAAACAACACAGTTGACATTAATAAAGACAGCACAGAATGACTTTAAAATTTAATTGTCTGTCCTTTTAGCACCATAGATCCAGTAATGAGAGCTGTTACTATTCCATGAATACTCAGAACATCATCTGATAAAAAAGTAAGAGAATGAGAGGAAGGGAATCAGAAAAGAGTAGCTTCTTCAGGAATGGGATCAGCACAGCAATCAGTAACTTCTAGACTGATTGGAAATGACTTTGGAATATCCCATTTTAAGGGTCTGCCTTGCCCATATTTCTGTGGAGTGTAAAAGTGGAAGACAATCGGACTTTGAACACATTTGAAAATGGGTTTCAGCAGGAGTCCAATGGGCAGCCATTTTGTGCCATCCACAGTTTCATTTCTCATTGCTCTTTCCCACCTCTCTCCTGCAAAATAATAAGGAAAGTAAGTGATGAAGCTCTGCCTCATAGACTCCAGCCAAGGAACTTTGCTCTCCATTCATATTTTAATTTAATGGAAGGCCCCTTTTTGACTTTGATGGATATTAGATCAGCTGCTAATGGAAACACTGCAGACTTGCTTATGCTAACTGCACTCCTTTTCTCCAGACCTGATAGATGCAGTTTGGTGCAATTAGCATAAACTTAAAGGTTTCTTCTTCATCTTCGTCTTTGTCTTCATCTTTGTCTTCCTCTTCTTCCTCTTCTTCTTCAGGCACCATGTCCAGTGTGACAATGTTATTTCTACACTCATCATTCTGAAGTGGTACTGGTAATGAAGGGTGGGTGGATATGTCAATTTTACTTTTCTCTCAATATTTAAGGCTTAGATTTGGTCCTCTACATTTCCACACCAGTTTGCTTTGTGTGGAGGAGGGAGGGGGAGGAAAGAAAGTCCTTGTGGAAATTCATCAGCATTTTATTGCAAATCCCCCCCCCCCCATAGAAACATATTTGCATGCATTTTCTCTCTCTAGCACACTACATTTTTGTATATTACTTTCACCAATGCATGCGTTTTTACATACAATTTATCTAAGTATTTTCATTTTTATAGATATTGCTTGGCTGGAGAATTGCATTGCAAAATTCAGAGAAATGTGTGTTTTGAAGCATGGCTGTGTTTCAGTTCAACTGTTGTTTCAGAAATTTTAGATAAGGTACGTTCGTCTTTAAATGCAAACTGAATTGAATTTATCTCCATCCCTAGTGGTGGTTTTGTGATGGAACGCTCATGTAGCCTCCCAAGGTGGTGGTGACAACAGTGTCACAGAACAGGTGCATCTTCTTGCCCTCCCTTTTCCTCCCACACCTTGCAGTGGGGTGTGAGGGATACTTGGGAAGCCAGCACTGCATCCCAGGAGCAATTCAGGTGTATTAGCTATCTTTTTAAATCAAGGGCTACCAACATAGCACCAAGTATTTCCTATGGTGCCCATGAAAAATCTCAGTAAATATCCCCTCAAAAATCCGAAATGCACAACAGAGTGTTTGCTGTTCCTGATAGCACTTGTTCAGCCACTCCATGACAACAGTCCTTATGCCATGCCTCCCCAGCCAACATTTTTGGTTATGCCATGCCTCCAGCCCATGGATTTTCAGTGGCAGAATGAGAGCAATATGCATATTCAACCCCTAGCCCAGAACAGTTTGGAGAGAGCTCTTGGAGACCTTGTGGTAAAACAGAACTTCTGCTTCACAGCTATTTTTCAGCAAGACTGGAGAGTATCTGCTATCACCAACTTCACACCCTGCAAAGTGTAGGAACTTAGTTTTAGCAAAACAAGGAGTGATCTTGCAGTGTCATTTGAAGAGATACCTGCTGGGATGATGGGCAGTTGTTTAGGACAGCTTGCTCACCACCCACATCCCAATCCCCCCTTGCACCTATCATCCTGCTAGACCTTTTACTAGTATATAAGGAACAGTGACCTCCCTACAAGGTCAAGACTTTGTATCTCCGCTGCATGGCCCAGGAGCATGATGACTTTGTCATCTCAGTTGTGGCCCAAACAATCTTGTTCATTTTCAAGTTCACGAAAAGAAAAGCACAACGTTTTTCATTAGGAAACAGCTAGTTAAAATGGCACCTACAGTGGGTGCCATTAAAGTCTCGACATTTACCACTCCACAGTATTTACCTTTATCACCTTATTTGCAGAATTCTTGGTACTTCAGGTTGGAGCACGCCATGATAAATTAAGCAGCTAGGTGTGGAGAATGTCAACATTTTAATGGCGCTTTCTGTATTCTAACACAGAAGGAATGTAGCTGTCAGCTCTGGGGGTGTTCAGCCCCCTCATCTGAAAGAAAAACACGGCTGTTCTGGAGACATTATTCACATGAAACAACATTAAACTAACAACAAGGGAGTCTCTTGGCAGTATTGCGACATACTTAACAAATTCTGATGTGTCTACACTCTGTAGATCTTGCTGAAAGCTGTGTGTGACACATGGTGTAAAAAAAAGCTTGTGAAAGTCTTCCTGGAAGACGACTGACTGAAAGAAACAATGCAGGTTAGCAATAAACAAAGTTAACAGAAGCAAACTAATGAAGAGTGCACAAAACCAGCAGGAAGATGGACAAATCCCTGCCTATCCTCTCTGTTTAATGTCCCCAGTTAGGTGATCACAGATGCTCTACATCCTCCCTCTCTCAGGCTTAATACTGCTTGCTCAAATGCACACACAATCAGCTAGACCTAGTTGTCTTGTCTAGGAGCACTACCACCACCTCCAATCATCCAGTTTCTTCCTTCTCAGCTACCTCTCAGATACTCCATCTCCTTTCCTCCAATTAGCAGTCCATGGATTTCATATTCTGAACATATACAAAATGTGATCTCTCTCACTGGCGAAGGAAGGGGGTGTAGTGGGTGCGGCCAGCCCCGGGTGTCATCGCTGAGGGGGGTTGACATCGCCACACCGCCACGCCCCCCTGGGACACTCGCCGTGCATGGCACCCCCTAGGATACTTGCTGCATGCGGCTGTTAGGATTTTACGTAGCCGATGCCAGCTAGTGTGTTTATGTGATGTGATTATGTGATTATGGATTCTCTGTATATATTGTGAATAAAGCATAGTTTAGATCTACGGATGTTTCTGTCTTCTTGCTGTGTGATGCCAGAAGGCTTTTGTGCACTTTTCATATCAGAAGTGTCGCAGAGGGGCACTCTGGAGTGAAGGGACATGTCATTCCAGAGACATGCCTACTGGGAGACGCTCAGAGGTACTGGGGGTCTGCCCCCCCCAGGAGCATTTGCCAACAGCGGCACCCCATGGGCGGCTAGCCCTGCCCCCAGGTGCACAACATGTGCACTGCTCCGGGTGGTGCAACAGCGAGCTCCACCTCTGATCTCTGCAATATGAATGCACATACAGAAAACAAAAACAAAAAAAACCACTTTATCAACAGGTTAGTGCTTTTCCATATAAGCTGCTTTCTGAGTATTCATTTTCATTAGCTTGCTTAAAACTTACGTGGAGTTCAAACTATGCACAGCCTTGGTGAACATTAATTCTGATTTGTTTATGGTGTGGTTATACACCAATGAGCATTCATCCTGATTTGCTTGTGCTGTGTTTAGATGACTTCCTGTGCATCATTTGTACATACTACAGTCCTCACTGTATCTCCCCATCACTTTCCTAGCTACATATTTTTTCAAAAAGTGGATTTGTAACAATGGGGTGTCAGAGCCTTTTGATCCCCTTTAATTTCACAGACCTAAATTTCCCGTATGTGTGTGAATCCCTCCTGCAAATATCACGACCGTCTGGAGGTGAGAAGCAACAACTTTTACATGGATTTTCTCACCAATATATCAATTATACATTCAGTTGACACCTTTCTGTGATGACATAAGCAAGATCTGAGATGTGCTACCCACCAAAATCCAAACTTTAATTTAGAACTGTTAAGGTCATCCTATGATTATTAAGAAAAGGCAGCTGTCAGTCTCCCACCAATCCAATGAGGTATGATTAAGATGTCTTTTATGATTTTACAGGTATTGAGCTGCAAATACGTACCTGCATTAATTCACTCCAATTGTTCATCGATCTCCCCTGGAAGTAGTCAAAGACAAATTATGTGCCACAGCTGAGAGAGGGATAGAAGTAGAAATTCTTACTGTGTAATTACTGTACACACATTTGTTTTCATACAGGGTGTAGTTTTATTTACTGAGCAATCTTTCTATCATCTTCTCTAGGCAAAGAATGCTGGATTGTCATATCAGGGCTTGTGTACAGATTTGTCATGAATTCACAGAAATAAAACGGGGGTCTATGGCATATTTTACATTAGTGTTACCTTGGTTTGTTATCATCAGGTCTTTCTTTTCGGCTGGAACTCACTGAAACTCAGTTCTGGTGCCTCTAAGGTAGACATGATTGTCATTATAAGGGAACAAGGGAGGGATTCATGGTGAGTTCTGGCACCTCTTTTTCTAGAAAAGTAGCACTGATACCACCCACTCTTATACTTTGTTACTGATTATCCTTAGGAAGTGACCTGCACTTCACTTCCCAGACTCATATGCAGATCAGGATTACATTATACACATGTTTTGCACTTCCCAAATACTCTGAAATATGTATTGGCTCAAAAATATATCAAAATACATTTTTAAAAGGTGGCTTTGGAGATAAAAACTGCCCCAAAACAAGCAAGTATAGGGCATCATAAAAATTGTATAATTATAATTATAAATTATAATAAGTGTGGCTAGAAATGCATATTTTGAGAAAATGCATATAATGCACATAAAAGATCCAAATGATTTTTTTAAATAGTTAAAACTATTATTATCCATACACATTTGAAGAAAAATAAATTCAGAAATATGTATATTGCAATGCACACTTGGTGCAATTACAAATAAAATAAAATTGTAGTTTAATATGGAAATACAACAAAATGGATTTATGGATCAATATATGTGAAAGTGACATAAGCTGTAAATAGATTGACTCACCTAGCTGTAAACCAGACTTGTCCTTTAGCAATCACATATTTCTCACACTGCTTAATGGTGGTGAAATTATATCTGAGAGTTGTATCCAACTAAGGTCTACTTAGAGTAAACCCAGTGAAATTAATGGAATCAAATTTGCCATTAATTCAATTGGATCTGCCCCGAGCACGATTAACATTGGACACAACCCTGAATCTTTGAGAGGCCAGATATTTTGGCTTTCTGGATAAATGCAGTTGTACTTTGCCTAGTTACTCATAATTGCAGTGTAACTGCAGGCATTGTAATTACAATATAACTACACTAGGTTATGCTCTTTTTATTGTAATTAAAATTAGTTCATACAATTGGAAGCCTAATTTCATTATTAAATAGCTTGTGTCTGACTTCATAATGGAAGACATTAGTATGTACTTTGTTTTTTTCAAAAATAGAACTTTTGTAAATGTGTTCATAAGTCTCTAACGGGAGGGTTAACTACACGGGTTAAATACACTTCATAGTCCAGTGAATGTAATTACATTGCAATTGCGTAGAAGTTACAATAAAAATATAAAGTGAAATTTTACCACAAGCTATCACTTTGCCCATAAAAACCTCTCTCAGATACACACACACACACAACCCTTCCCTTTGATGATTTTTTTTTTTTATCATGGCTCACTCTATTTCATCATTTCTTACAACTTGAATTCTGTCATTTAGGTTTATTTATTTGAAAGCATTTCTAGACTACATAATATTTAAGCATCTCTAAGTCGTGCTGGAGGAGACTCTTGAGAGTCCCATGGACTGCAAGAAGATCAAACCTATCCATTCTGAAGGAAATCAGCCCTGAGTGCTCACTGGAAGGACAGATCATGAAGCTGAGGCTCCAATGCTTTGGCCACCTCATGAGAAGACTCCCTGGAAAAGACCATGATGCTGGGAAAGACTGAGGGCACAAGGAGAAGGGGACGACAGAGGACGAGATGGTTGGACAGTGTTCTGGAAGCTACCAGCATGAGTCTGACCAAACTACAGGAGGCAATGGAAGACAGGAGTGCCTGGCGTGCTCTGGTCCATGGGGTCACGAAGAGTCGGACATGACTAAACGACTAAACAACAACAACAAGTGGTATACAATTGCAGAATATAAAAATAACAAAACAGTATCATAAAAACAGAGATACAACATAAAACATAGAGAGAGAGAGATCCCGCATCAACAGGGCTCCAATCTTATGAGTCAGAGAAAGCATGAGCAAAGAAGATGTCTCTTTACAAGATGCCTGAAGCAAAGGATGGATGATGCTTCATGTATGTCAGAGGGAAGGGCACTTCACAGTGCACAGGAAATAGTGAGAAATGCCCATTTTGGTCACAACTCTGGGGCATTCTGCAGAGTGTTGTACTGCAAGTTAAACTTCTCCTGATGATTAAAGTGACCTTACAGGCCTATACAAGGATGATTGGTCTTCAGGCAAAACAATACAGGTTCCTTGGTAGCTGTGAAACAGGCAGTTTTTACCATTAAGAAAGCTGGAGGGTAATTTTAGGTCGTTTGTTAGGGATGGACAGTTGATGGTTTCAAACAGTTCCTGCACTGAGAGCTGGCTCTTGTGCCCTTGTTTTACAACAGAAAATACATCCATGCGCCTTTCATCTGGTATTGCTCTTTTAGATCAGCTACCGTGAGACTGTAGTAGTTTGACAGTGTCCCTTTAAATCCAGCTGAGACACTTGGCCCTGTACTGACTGCACCCCTGTGGTTTGCATTACTTTTTTATGGGATTCTGTTTTATGGGGTGCTAAATGGCTTAATTACATTTTACTGGTTTATTCTGCTTGCTTGCTCATATCCTATTTAAACTGACACAGAAAATTTCCTTTCCCCAGATGAGGAAATGAAATCCTTGCATATATTTTGGGGGCCGAGGGGTAGAGGGGTCTAGAGGGATTAGGAAAAGGTATTATTTGGTTTAATGCATTATTTGCTGAGAGGTTACTTTTATGTGAGTTTCCAAACCATAGACAAACAAACAAAGATCCCAAAGGATTATGCTATTGGTTCTGGTAGCAGAATAGAAACGATGTATTCCCTCGGCTAGTTCTAAAACTTCAGCTCCGTTTTGCACATACAAAATATCAATTTGCATTCTGGTTTGCATGTCAAGAAATCATTGGGCAAAACTTTAAATATATGGCTTACTGAATAATGCTCTCTGGTTTCAAATATAGCTGGTGGGTTTCTTTCTTTTTTTTGCTGACAAAAGAGTGCTGATCTCTGCTATGTGGAGAAATATTGAGATACTCCAGGCATGAGACACACTTACTTAAAAGTGAGTTATATCAAACAGTGAGGATTACCAGTGAGCAAACATGCATAACTGGTCTGTTCAGCTATCTAAATTTTGAAGGTTCAGGACAGCTCCCTGCAAAAGCTAGGAAAATTACATTGGAAATCTTGAAACTTCCCATCTGAGGCCCAAAGGCTAAGCCCAAGTTTTAAAGGTTAAAAAAAAGAAACTTGTAAAACAGTCGTAGCTAACCAGTGGCTTTCCAGATGGGCTAAAAGTCCATCATACCTGTGCACTGGCGATGTTGGCTAGTTCTGATTGGTGGTGGAGTCCAACAACATATGGTAGACCACACAAATTCCTCCTCCTTCCAAAAGCTACCTAAGCTTAGATTTTGGGTAGTCTGCAGCTGCATTCACACAGTGGTTTATTCCATTTCCATTATGTTTCCCTCACTGTTAATTTCTGCATTATATTTGACCTTTCGCATGCCATAAAAGCCACATCCAGAAAACTGATGGATTATATTGCATTTGTAGTGTTGATTTCCGTGTTACTTGGCCCAGAATGAAATCTGTTTGCAGTCCCCTTAACCTGGCAAATCATGGCAAAGTAAAATGACAAAATTTGGGACAGTATAAAATTCTTTCCTGCTGTTTTTATGTCCAGTGACATTTCTTAGTGTGAACAGAATTCACCATGGTGTAGCAGCATAAAAAAACAAGCAAACCCACAGTTGCAAAACACAACAGATACTGCAGTGTAAAAGGAACGTTGGAAAATGGGAAAGAACCACAAGCATTATAATCAGGTAGATGAATGCAGGACGCTGATGAAATTTGTTCTGTGTGAGCACACCAGAAGAGCCAGTTCAGTGTTCCCTTTAGTATCCTGCTCTGCCCCTAGACAATCCAGATTTGCCGTGATGACAACAGTATTGGGAGGTTAGCTGTGGCCCAGACCCACTGTGCCAGCTGCCCTTAAACTCTAGGATCACAGGTTTCCATTGGAGCAGGAATCTAGGTCCTATGAAAGCCTACAAACAGAGGCTTCCATGGCTCCTATGTTTAAAGTATTGACATTGGTGGTGAGATCCAGGAAGCTTTGCATGACTGGAGTGACATCAGATCCCACTTCTTTTCAGTGTATCGATTCCTTCTCGGACATAACATGTGAAGTGTGCTTGGACTTGTTCACACATGTGAGAAGCCTCCTCCCAACCCACATAGGATTATGTATATGATGCAGAGGAGAAACACGAAGAAGCACATGATTTAGCAGAGACACATGCAATGCTATTTTTCTGAAACTGAGACCACACTTTTCCTATTCTACAGTAAGGTAAAAGGTAAAGGACCCTTGGACAGTTAAGACCAGTTGAATTTGACTATGGGGTGTGGTGCTCATCTTCGCTTTCAGGCTGAGGGAGCTGGCGTTTGTCCACAGGCAGCTTTCCGGGTCACTTGGCCAGCATGACTAAACCGCTTCTGGCGCAACAGGACATCGTGATGGAAGCCAGAGTGCACAGAAATGCAGCTTACCTTCTTGCTGGAGCAGTACCTATTTATCTACTCACACTGGTATTATTATTATTATTTTATTATTTATTGAATTTATATACCTCCCTATACCTGGGGGTCTCAGGGTGGTTCACAGAATAAAATCAAGGTATAAAACCACAAAATACATAATAAAAATGACAACCCAATAACACCCCCCAAAAAAACCAAACACACATTTTAAAAGGGCATAGGATGTAAATCAAATCAACCAAAGTCCTGGTTAAAAAGGAGCATTTTTGCCTGGCCCCTAAAGGTGCATAATGAAGGCGCCAGGTGAACTTCTCTGCAGAGAGCATTCCACAGATGGGGAGCCACTGCAGAGAAGACCCATTCACATATTGCCACCCTCCGGACCTCTCAAGGAGGGCCAAAGAAGATGATCTCAGGGTCTGGGTAGTTTCATATGGAAAGAGGTGGTCCTTGAGGTATTGCAGTCCTGAGGCATTTAAGGTTTTAGAGGTCAAAACCAGCACTTTGAATTGGGCCTGGAAGCTAATTGGTAGCCAGTGCAGTTCGACCAGGATCGGTGTAATATGCTCAAACCATCTTCCTTCGGTGAGCAACCTGGCCACTGAATTCTGCACCAGCTGAGGTTTCCAAACCGTCTTCAGAGGCAGCCCTATGTACAACACATTGCAGTAAACACACTGCTTTTGAACTGCTAGGTTGGGAGGAGCTGGGATGAAGCAACAGGAGTTCACCCCATCGCATGAATTTGAACTGCCAACCTTACGATTGGCAAGCCCAAGAGGCTTGGTGGTTTAGACCACAGCGCCACCCCCGTCCCCTTTTTCTATAGTCTTCATATACAATTCTCCCTGATCCAAGTTCACATTAAAATTTCTGCCCATATCGTTGTGTGTGGTACTCATATGTGTAAACTGACCCATGCAAGCCTAGGAAATATTGCCACAAGTTTGTTTTGGATGCAAAAAGCAAGATATTGTAACATAATGGCCATCTGTCCTGGGTGCTTTAGTTGAAATTCCTGCATTACAGGAGGTTGTCCTAGGTCACTCTCGTGGTCCCTTCTAACTCTACAGTTCTATGATTCTATTGAAACTGAATCAGGATTCCATAGCAAAGAAGAAAAATATCCTAGCAGTCACACAACATCACTGTGTCTACTGTTGTTATGAGTTCATTGCTTGGTGTTTGAGGTGAGGAGAATGACTTTTAAAAAACAGGATGTTTTCTTTAGTGGCATTAATAATTATGGAATCTACACATAGTTGTCCTGGTTGATGTTAGAGTTGCTTTAAGCTGTACCACAAAGAAGCATCAATGAATAAATAATTCAGAAACAGAAAGGAAATAAAAAATAATGATCACGCATCTAGACCCTGGGAGTGGGTAGGTGGTCTTAATTTTCAATTAATTATTGACCCTAGTCCTATTTTTCTTCATGGAAACATTCATTCTTCATGGACTCAAATTCACTACATGAGGTCAATTAAGAAAGAAATGTAACTTTCAACCCATATTTACTGGCAAAGGATTTATTATGAATCAAAAGGATTGTAGAATTTTGTATTGATTTATCATTTAAACTCCCAAACGTGTCCAATTTACAGGAACAGCTTTTCACCATATTAGAAGATGAAGCTAAGGAACAATACACTTGTTCAATTACCTAAAAAGGTAAAGGGACAGCTGACCATTAGGTCCAGTCGTGGCCAACTCTGGGGTTGCGGCGCTCATCTCGCTTTATTGGCCAAGGGAGCCGGCGTACAGCTTCCGGGTCATGTGTCCAGCATGACTAAGCCGCTTCTGGTGAACAAGAGCAGCGCATGGAAACGCCGTTTACCTTCCCGCCGGAGTGGTACCTATTTATCTACTTGCACTTTGACGTGCTTTCGAACTGCTAGGTTGGCGGGAGGTGGGACCAAGCAACAGGAGCTCACCCTGTTGCGGGGATTCGAACCGCCAACCTTCTGATCGGCAAGTCCTAGGCTCTGTGGTTTAACCCACAGCGCCACCCGCGTCCCATGTTCAATTACCTACCCCTCTTATATTTACTAGGGCTATGCATTGACCCCAAGATTCACCTGGTCCTGCCCTCCACTGACATGTGGTTCACAGAACATTTCCCAGAAGATAATGTGGCCCTCAAACTGAAAAAGCCCTATACACTCTTGTTATCTTTTAAGCACCGAGTAAAGTCAATCCCATTCTCTTGTACTTTTGGTGCTATGCATTTGTTCCTAAATTCATCGTACTTTATCTGTTGCTCTTACCTTTTTCATATTTATCTTCTTTTTCATCTGCTTGCCTGCCACTTTTTTATCATGGTGGTTCTGTCTTATAACATTTTGCTGGTTGTTGCTGTAATCTGCCTAGAGGCTATTTCCAGCAAAAGATAGGGTATAAATTCTCTGAATGAATGAATGCGTGAGTGAGATCAATTTTTCAACCAGGCCAAATAAAAGGAGAACATGCTGCTCCTCAAAGATGCTTGGGCTTAAACTTCAGCACATTTCTTGGGGTGGAGTTCTACAAAGAAAATGTCTCTCTCTGCCTGCCTTATCTGTTCTGTCTTGGGACCAAGATGGTATCTTCCAAACAGAACTGTTGCTTGAGCTTAGAGATCATGATAGAATGGGGTGGGGGTGGTTATCCCAAGTCATTAAAAATTTGGGTTAAAATCAGTGAATTGGATGATGCATTGCACAAAATAGAACATCAGTGCCCATTGTTGAAGCATTGATGAAATACACTCGGTGCAATATGCATTGCTTGAGTCCCAGGCCTGATGGTTGCATTCTCTGCCTGCTGAAATTCCCAGGCAGTTATGAACAACAGTATCTGGACAAGTTTTAATTATTTTTATTTTTATTTAAAACATTTATTGTTTGCCTTGGTGAATAGAACATCTTTAAGAAGGCTTGCACAATAGTAAATAAAAAAGTAGATAACTATCAACTAAATAAGGTAAAGTACAATGCAACTAGTACTGTTCATTGCAATGATTGCCAATGAGCAGTCAATGTTAATTCACTGCAGTGAAAACAACAGAGACTTGTGGCACCATGAAGATTAACAAGTTTTATGAAGGCATAAGTTTTCATGGACCAGAGCTCAGTTCATCAGATACATGTTATTTTTATTTTATTTTTGTTTATTTAGCAAGATTTATTTTTATTTGTTTAGCAAGTACTGGAAATATGAAACACACCGTTCATTTGAAATTCACACGTCTCTGAATATTGCAGTAGTTCTCCGGCTGAATAATGTGTAGAAATATGTTGAGGTAAAGTGTGCATAAGATGCACATATTCATGAAAATAACAGACAAACATACACTGTATTGGAGAAAACTTGCTTTGCAAAAATTTGCATATTCTGAAAAATTGCATACAAACATGTGTATCTTAGGAGAAATACCCATTCAAATGCTGATGGAATTCCATTAGGACTTTTACAAATGCAAATTGATGTGGAAATGTGGAGTACACAACTTGAGAACGGGGAAAAAATTGGACCTGAGAAGAAACTGAAATTGACAAATTCATCCAGCCCTTTCTGGAAGTATATGTCATTACACCCAGTATTGTGAACTTCTGAATATATACAGACAGACAGACAGACCTCTTTCCTCCCCTGTTATATAATATCTATTCAAGGAATGTTTTATTATATGGGGGCATATTTGAGCATGTTGTCCCCACCTGCTGTTGGAAGTAGCACCACCTCATCACACATGTCAGGAACGGACATTGTACAAGTTATTGGTTCATTCCAGCAAGAATCCTCTTACGTTGCTTTTAATGAAGCTGTTTTATAAGGTAAGCATCCTCTTGCACTGTCTCCAAACCTCCTTGTGGCGAATCAATTGATTTTTGATGTTAACACCATGGCGGGGGGTAAACCAGAGATGAATTTAGCTCATGCTGGGTCCCCCCCCTTTCCTTTCCTTCGATTTTCACATTTGTGCTAAGAATGCCATGATCATTACACACCACAGTTCTCAACTCCCATCCTCTTTTGCTCCGATCCAAGTCATGGAGCCACTCTGTGTGAATGAGTGATGATGATGGTTATTATTGGGTACATGCTCTGATACTTTAGGATTAGTACTTAATTAACTGGGAAGAAACGGAGAAAACAATTGGGCTAAATCCCACTGGTGGGAAAACATGCCCATGTGATTGTATGAGCAATCTCTTTTCATTTTCTTCTCCCGCTCACTGAAATGCCAGAAACAGCAGAGGGAGACAGGAAGGCCACCTGCTTTGAATCTTGGCATATGTGGCTAATCAGGGGCTTTCTGTCTCTTGTATGATGCTCCTCTACACAGCAGGACATTAGCCACAGCAGATGTGGTGTCAACAGGACTCTTTGGAGTCCGTTCAATGTTTCCTCCACACACACCCATTTGTCTGAATTACAACATTTCAAGAGGAATGTTTTATTTCTTGAAGGGGATCCAAACACCATTTTCTTCATCTCATTCTTTTCAAGTGCAATATAAAAATTGGGGGGGGGGGATGTCAATCAGTGTTTTTCTCCTGCCTAATAGCATTTCCCTCTGTGTCCTGTAGTAAGTAATGAGGTCACAGCTGACTATCCTTCTTGACTCGTCTAAAAAGCCATCTGGGTTTCACAAGCATTCTTGATTATGAGTACTTGAAAAACCAGGAGAGTCCCTCACACCCGTTGTAAGTAGAAAAAGAAAACCTTATCTTTGCAAGTTGGCTGAGAGGAGGTCAATGGGAGTCTCTCTCTCTCTCTCTCTCTCTCTCTCTCTCTCTCTCTCTCCCCATATTAGTAATGACAGTGTGTGTGCATATGTATGTGAGACTGGGATTACAGGTTAGAAGGTAAATTCTTTGAGGATAGGCCCATGGCCTCAGGTTCAATCTCCAGGTAGGACTGGGAGACACCTCAGTCCAAAATCCTGGAGAGCCACTGCCAGTGCGTGTCAACAATACAAAAGTAGATGGGCCAATGGTCTGATCTGGTATAAGGTGGCTTCCTATTATGTGAATGAAATATCCTGATTTAATTCAAGCAACAGCTTGGGTGTCACATATATTTAGGTTCTTTCTCTGCCCAATGGTAAGGATGGCCCTTCCAGCACTGGCTTACCCAAATGACTTGAAATGAATCCCTGCTATCGCATTCGAATTTACCATTAACACTGCCTCACCAGGAGGCCAAGTCCAAAAAGGTAATAGACTGCAAGTGAATACTGGGTGGGAGGCAATGCATCCCCAATTTTTCACATCACTATGCCCCATGTGAATGATGCAGGGTACCTCTTTGACTGCAGAGTTACTGGGGAGCAGGGGCTGGTCCCATAGTAGAGTTGTATAAAATAGGAAAGAAAAGGCTACAGGTGTTTGCCATCTTTTTTCTTTCTTTCAGGAATAATTACTTGACATGAAATATATTTCAAAAATTTTATTCTATCTAATTTATTAAACTCCATTAGTTTTTGTTACCTAAAAGGTATCCAAACAATTTGCATTTAAAAACATACATATAAAAAATATACATACAGTAACTAGGTCATAACATGTGTGGGGTGGGGATTGATAGAATATATTAACATTTGATACACTATGTAAAACCACCAGAAAACCTGAGAAACAAGAAATTTTTTAAAAAAGGAGTCTCCTTTCACTCCTGTGCTACATCTGATGGAGGAAAAGTTTAAACCGTTGATTTATACTTCCTCTCTCTTCATGATGCCAATGTGTGTCATAAAGGAGTTATTAATAAAAAAATACTGCACATTCATCAAGCAACTACAGTAGCTAGGTGTTGTATATAAAATAAATCATTAGTTGCTTAATTTGCAAAAGAGGAAAGACTGAACTCATTGTATTCAAGGAACATGCAATTATACAAGTCACTCAGTGTGTTTAAGATGCACATGAATGGACAGAGCCAGCCAAAGTCCTTCTAAGTTCCTGCTACTTCTCTTGACCTTGGCATGTTTGACAAGCATCTCTTCAAGCATCACTTTGCCAGCTGGTGGGGTGAAGGGGGGGGCAGGAAATACAAAGAACACAGAGAAAGAAAGATTGGTTCAAATCTCTCCCCCCACCCTCCCCAGCAAGAAACTTGTCATTTTGCTGGTGTTCCACTTCAATGACCTGTTGGGCCGGCCGGCCAGGAGCCAACACATATCCCCAAGGGGAATGTCTGGTTGCTTCTTCCTGCTCCAGCGCTCTGGAAACTTGTTTAGATTTAGCAAAACTTACCATTCTAAATGGCCTGTTTTGGAAAGCCAGACGGAACAAAGAGGAAAGGCATAAACCATTCTCTGACATGATCAGAGCCCTTGCCAGCCATCAGATAAGGGCTGGGAAGGGGTTTCTCATCTTGTCTTTCAGCTGAGTTTGACATTACTGCAGGGAATAAGTTTGCCCGGCCTCAGTTATTATTGCTAAAATTCTGAATAATGATCTGGAAGAAGAAAGCCGGCTTAAGATGGTAGCAAATATGTGGTGCTGTAATGAGAATATCACTCCTCGATACACTTTGCCCCTCCAACTTGGAGCCCTGAGAATAAATTTCAAAAAGACGAGGGAGAGAGGATCAATTAATCTGGTGAGTGAATTTTCAAATCTATTCTTAATGCTATTGATAGTGGGAGACCACCTCCCTGTGTTTGGTAATTACCCCAATATTTCCTGCAGTATAAGTATAAACGGCTTATACATGGGCTTCCTGTGAAGAAATGCTCTCCCTCTGCTGATCTGAAGCATGAGAGAAAGGCTGCTTGCCTTATCGCTCTGCCTCATTCCATCTGCAGCCAGCAGGCGGTCTGGCTAATCATTGTCATTGGGACAGCGGACGAGCAATCTGGGGGACACAGATAGATGTGACACCAGAGGAGATTGGCTCCTTCCAACAGTGTGAGCATTGCAGAAAGCTCATCACACTCTCCAGGTTTCAAAGGCGAAAGTGTTGCCCCTTTAAACCAGAGGCCTGTCCCTTAATTACACAAATGCAGTGATCAAAGTTATTATCCATCTTTACAAAGGCAAGGGCTTTAATTGAACGATGCGTTGCTACCTTTGAAAGAAAAAAGTGTTTGGTTTTCATGGAGAGCGCCGTGACAGTGAGGAAGAAGGGAGCGCGGGAGGGGAAGAGTGAGAAAATGGAGAGATGGTATTTAACAAGCAAGCTGCTTTATATGGAAATGTAATGAATACAGCTGATAAAAAAAGGAAGAGACAAAAGTTGTGAAGTTTCAAGCTGCGAAAGAACTTCAAAGTGTATTCAAATGTCACATTGATTTTTCTTCAAATCTCTAAGTAGTAAGTTTTTCAAAAGAAGAATATGATCCTCTATTTTATCCACTAATGTTTTATCTACAAACAGGGGAGAAAAAGCACAGTGTTTTCTTTTCACATGAAATAATCCCTATATTGGAAGTCTTTATCTCCACCCCCCCTTTATAACCAAAGATTTCTCCAGCGCCTTTGAAAATGCCTATGTTTCTGCCATATTTGTCTGTTGTTGGAAGTTAAGGTCCAATTATGAATGTGAAAGATGAGTCTCTCTCTCTCTCTCTCTCTCTCTCTCTCTCTCTCTCTGTGTGTGTGTGTGTGTCCATGTCCCAGATCTGTGACTTTCTTCCAGCAATTGGTTTGATGCCAATAGCTGTCCAGTTCTGGTAGTATAGAAAAGTTCACAGAGCATGGCAGCATCAAGAAGTGAGAATGGTCTGAGGACACCATACTAGAAGATCTTCACTGGGAGCTAGATAGCTGGAGTGTGTCCTTGTTGCTTCTACTGGCTTACGCTACTATTGACCTGGGTAATCCTTCTGAGTCGCCTTGCTGCGATGTGGCTGGGTATATCGTTTTGTGGTAGCCTTACTTGAGGATAGTTTTCATAAGGTGGCGCTGGGAGACTGGTGGATTTTGGGTTTGGATTCCTCCCTAAGCTCCTGAAAGCAAAAAGCAAAACAAACAAACAAACAAACAATTTTTAATGTGGATCTTTAAAATATTTATCAGTACCTTTAGCAATGTGACACTACCAATATATATTAGGCAATGCCTGTCACAGCTTCTAAAGCTTGTTAGGAGGGAAATGATGACAAATAATCTCAGAAGTCAACGTTCTTTTTCCAAATCCTGCCGGATTCATCACAAACATCCCATTACATCAGATAAACAGAATGAACAAGAAATGACTTAGATCCTCCCACACTTTACCTTTAAAGTACAATGCCCAGAAGGACAGAAATGAACATTGACTCAGGTTTTTGCCTGCGTGCACATTGTAATTCTTTTGTTCATAGGATTGCTTTTGTGGATGAATGGTTTATTTTATTTTTCTGGTAGACTGTTTCTTCACTGTCATTTACATACAATTCTCGGCTGTTGTCACCTGGAGTACCTTCCCCTCAGTATTGCAACACATGGCCCCTGCTTGCTTTCAGCTTTTATCCCCAGCCCATCCATCACTCATCTTTGAGGGGAGGCTTAAAACAGGTGCATCAAGCCCCAGGATCATCACAGGAATTTCAAAGTCAATTTCAAATGCGATCAGAAGAAGAAAAGGGGAGGGGAAATATTGTGTTTCCCCATCCATATGGGAGAAAGCTTCCATTTCCTGTATTCTTATGTAAACATGGCTTTTTAGGAGCACGGAACTGCTGTTCCTTCCCTCTACTTGACAGAGTTACGCCTGTCAACTTTGGCATCACTCATCAGTGATCTGGGAGACAGTTCATGATGACTACACAGAGATGAGGTTTGCTTTTAAACTTCATTTGTCCTCAGAAAGTCATTGGAACATAAGATGTGTTGGATGCTACAAGTGAGAGGAAATCAATTGCGTGTGGCAGGAAGATAGCTGAAATTCTGTGATCACAGCTGTTTTAACCCACCTGGAGCTTGCATTGTAGTCTCCTCTCCAGTTTTATGGAGATAAATAAACAAAGTCCCCCTTCAGCATTCAGACATATGGCTGAGGGCTCAAACTGGGTGTGGAATGTAGTGGTTCATGTTGAGTTGTGACTGGGGATACATGGGTCCAAAGCCCTACTCGGCAATGAAACTCACTGAATGGGCTGGCCAATATATCTCATACCTCCAGATATCTCACTGGAGGCTCTTTTGAGGACCTAAGAAACAGTCCAGCATTGTATACGCTGACTAGCAGCAGCTCTCCAGAGTTCCAGATGCAAATCTGCCTCAGTCCTGTTTGGAAATGCCAAAGATTGAATCTGAGACCTTCTGTATACAAATCAGATGCTCCACGGCTGAGTTATGGACCTTCCCTGAAAGGTGGAATAGGAAACAAATAGGAATAAACAAGCACTTTCCAGATGTTGAGCTCTGCAGAAAAGAACATACCTAGGCAGGAAAAAGGGCCATTGTGTCAGTAATCTTCATCTCTGACCAGAAAATTTGGAAAGTGCCTTATATTGGCTATTGGTCCATATAGATTAGTGTTGCAAGCACTGGCTGGCAGTGGCTACCCAGGATTTCAGACACGGGTCTCACCATCTCTCCCAGTCCTACCTGGAGATCCCCGGGGCTTGAACCAGGACCATCTGCATGGAAAGCAGATATTCTGCCACAAACCGATGGCCCTCTTCCCCTAAACAAATAAGATCATAGAACTGTAGAGATGGAAGGGGCCCTGAGGATCATCTGATCCAGCCCCCTGAAATGCAGGAATACGCAGCTATCCCATATGGAGATTGAACCTGCAACTTTGGTGTTATCAGCATCACACTCTAACCAACTGGGCTATTGTCTTGTTTGATAAATAATAAATGTGTGTGAGTTGAGAGTGGAGCATAAGTTCACAATGCCAACCCTGACTTTGTAACTTCATTAACCTACTTTAAAGTGTTAAGAGAAAATGGGCCAACAAGCCCAGTGTTTGCTGCCATGCTTTGCTCCATGGAGAAAGGGTGGGATACAAATGTAGAAAAAGGAAAAGTGCAGACGGCCAGTTTGAAGTTTTCTTTTATGTTACTAGCCACACCTGCAGCTTTCTGATCTTTTCCATCAGACTTTTGAAAGTGGGTGAGCTGTTCAGCGTAGTTTCTGCATTTTAGCATATCTTTTATTAATAATTATTATGATCATGATGATTACTTTAAAGGAGGAAAAGGCCTTTCCTTTCTTGTAAGGAGGGACAGGGTTATGATGACCCAGTTCTCTGCTGATAAACTGGCAAGTTTAATTTGGAGCTGCGGGATATCTTGTAGGAGGTTTGTTCACCAATGTATGGACTTGTCCTTTAGGACAATTAAAAAGGCACCATTTTTTATTCCTAACTGTAGCACTTTGGTGGCTCACACATGAGATTGTGATTGTATCAGATCTTCACAGGCTGCATAGCAGTGATGACTTCCACTTTTCCTCTTCCAAAGACCTGCCTCTCGCAAAAAAAGAACCCCATTGATGAAAGGACCAGTTGAGCAATGTCTTATGATCACAGCTGTCTGCATGTCGCAGTTCCACAAGAACACAAAGAAAGGACAGAAGCTGGCTTCCTGAGAATACTTTTGTCAAAGTAAGTTTCTAGTCCTTATGACTGCAAAGTTATACTAGAACCTTGGTGAAAATTCCAAAGCCAGAGGAATTGCTGGGAAGAGCTTTTAGTTGTTCAGGTGACAATTTTCCAATACACTTCTGTGTGACTTTTGAGGTGGAGATGTGTACACCAACTGCCTATTTGAGAAATGCACAGGCATTTCTTGAACTTCACCGAAAACTCACTAAAATCAAAAGGCTCGTTCTCTTAAGAGTTATGCAGTATTAACTCCTTTGATTTCAACTTGAGAGAGCTAAGCACAGGGATATCTCTTCCAGTAAGATCAAAGGGATGTGTGCCCAGTCCTATGCATCTGAACTGGATCAGGGTTTTCTGGGCCCATGACACCATGATTTCAATTTGACATTACAAGTTTCATTCACAGCAACCTCCACACAGCCTGCCCCTCACCCCCACCAACTATAAGAAGGATAGTGGCAGGAGACAAAAAGAAACCCTCTCAAACTCCATGCACTAGGATGAGGAGACAATCCTGGTGAGCTGTATAGATAGAATCTCACCATCTAGGAAAAGGTTAGCTTGCTTGGCAAATTATACTTTTGATCCCAGAATTGCAGAGCATAGTAGCCTTCATTAATGCAGAGAATGTTAGAGAAGAATGTGCTGTCATGAGCACACATAAATCCCTTGATGTGAAGCATCATGGCGGGAGATTTTTTAAAATTTATTATTATTATTTTTAAAAATATGACCTCTTCGGTCCAACCTAAGTGATTTTGATTCCTTGCAAGTTTACCGGGAGCAGATATGAGGCTCGTAAAGCAGTCATTTCTGAAATTGCTCTTTCCCTCAATGCTTTCTTCTTCTTTGAAACAGGCACCAGGTTAGATGTTCCACTTTTAAAGAAACAGCTGCTATTTTTGATTATTTATTACTGTCACTACCCTTACTGTTTTGTACTCTATTTCTTTCCAAACCCCCTATGAATACCATCTGGCCAAAGTGATTTACTGCGCTTGGATTTCGATGAGTTGCTTCATGAAACTCCAAATTAAGACAATGAAAATATAAGATGAAAATCTTAATGATGGCTCTATTAGGCTGAGGACTAATCTTTCAAGGGAAGTTGCATCACTTAAGACATTTATATAGCAAGACTGAGCTGAGCACTGGAACACTACCCTGCAGGGAACAATTCTGCTCCTGAGTCTAGGACAGAACATGTGAAAAATGTTCACATTGTGAGCATTTCCCTGAATTTAGTCCATTTTGTGGGCTGTATCACATACCCATCAGGGAATCATCTACTGTCATTTATCTAAGATTGCTGTTATGTCTGAATTTGGGAGAAGACACCAGTGGCCATTTCACATTTTTAAGGTGGAATGCTGTACCAGGGAGTATAAGATATGAACACTCTTTAGTAAAGCATGACATGCACCTGCACTGTGCAATTAAAGCATCACCATTCCACTTTAAGGGATGCAGGTGGCACTGTGGTCTAAACCACAGAGCCTAGGGCTTGCCAATCAGAAGGTTGACTGTTTGATTCCCCTTGACGGGGTGAGCTCCCGTTGCTCTGTCCCAGCTCTTGCCCACCTAGCAGTTCGAAAGCATGTCAAAGTGCAAGTAGATAAATAGGTATCACTCTGGCAGGAAGGTAAACGGCATTTCCGTGCGCTGCTCTGGTTTGCCAGAAGCAGTATAGTCATGTTGGCCACATGACCCGGAAGCGGACAAGCACTGGCTCCCTCAGCTTATAGAGCGAGATGAGCACTGCAACACTAGAGTCGTCCACGACTGGACCTAATGGTCAGGGGTATCTTTACTTTTTATTCCACTTTAAAGAGTCATGGCTTCCCACAATGAATCCTGGGAATGGTAGTTTGTAAAGAGTGCTGAGAGCCCTCTACAGAGCTACAGTTCCCAGAGCAGTTTAACAATCATTTCTTCTTCCCAGGAACTTTGGGAATTGGAGCTCTGGGAAGGGAGTAGGGGTCTTCTAACAACTCTCAGCAGTATTAACAAACCACAGTTCCCTGTGTTCTTGCTGGGATTTCACGTGCTTTAAATATATGGTGTGCACACAGCTTGATTCTTTGGTGCTCACTCCAACGGGTGCATACAGGTATGTGTAATAGGTGGTGGCCACTAGTAAAACCCATCCAACATTCCAGAAAGCAAACTAGAAATCCTTGAAGATATAAATGTCTACTATATTGGCTGTTTTGCACATCCAAATAGTACAACTTGAAACACTCACATTGTGAATACCATACTTTGCAGTGGGTTTTTCATTAAAGCCAGATTGACAAGAACTAAATGAGAAATAAACCTGAAACAAGAACATAACACATTTCTACTAACAAAGCAGAAATGCTCACCTCGAAAAACTCACAGGTGGAAACCTGTTGTTGTTGTTGTTGTTGTTTAGTCGTTTAGTCGTGTCCGACTCTTCGTGACCCCATGGACCAGAGCACACCAGGCACTTCTGTCTTCCACTGCCTCCCACAGTTTGGTCAAACTCATGTTTGTAGCTTAGAGAACACTGTCCAACCATCTCGTCCTCTGTCATCCCCTTCTTGTGCCCTCAATCTTTCCCAACATCAGGGTCTTTTCCAGGGAGTCTTCTCTTCTCATGAGGTGGCCAAAGTATTGGAGCCTCAGCTTCACAATCTGTCCTTCCAGTGAGCACTCAGGGCTGATTTCCTTAAGAATGGATAGGTTTGATCTTCTTGCAGTCCATGGGACTCTCAAGAGTCTCCTCCAGCACCATAATTCAAAAGCATCAATTCTTCGACGATCAGCCTTCTTTATGGTCCAGCTCTCACTTCCATACATCACTACTGGGAAAACCATAGCTTTTACTATACGGACCTTTGTTGGCAAGGTGATGTCTCTACTTTTTAAGATGCTGTCTAGGTTGGTCATTGCTTTCCTCCCAAGAAGCAGGCGTCTCTTAATTTCGTGGCTGCTGTCACCATCTGCAGTGATCATGGAGCCCAAGAAAGTAAAATCTCTCACTGAGGTGGAAACCTAATTTTCTATAAATCCAGATCTAATATTTGGAGAGCAACTTTATCCATTTTTAATTTTTGCTTCTGTAATTGTAATTCTAAGAGGCACCCATTTAAGATTTTGTCAGAGCCTTGATTAATCCCTATTCACCCCAATGTTAAATTGCTTTTGGGAGTTCTTATGCACAGTGTTATATACTGACTCACTTTCTGGTGCATGTTAGATTCCACACCTTCAAAATAAGATAATCATAATGATGAAAGTGGCTGTTGCTATATTCTTTCCACTGGTTAAAAAAAAAAAAAAACATGCACAAAGAGAAATTAAGTAGATTTCCAGGAAGTGTCACATGTACTTGATGGTCATAGGATATGAAGAAATGAAGGTGTTATATAGTGAGTCCAGAACTATCTACACCAACCTTCCCTTTAGACAATAACTCTCATCATCCCCAACCATTGGCCATGCTGGTTGGAGTTGATGGGCCTTGCAATACAAAACAACCAGGCTGAGGAAGGCTGATCTCCTGCAACTGGCAGTGGCTCACCAACATCTCCAGCTGATGACAGAAACAGGATGCTAGGAGGACAGGAACTGGAGCTTTTCTCCTAGCAGACTGGAGATAAGTCTGCTAGGATAAGGGCTCATTGAAGATAAGGGCTCATTGACTCTAGAAGAGGCACTCACTACCCCAACATTACTCATATTTCCATTTTACACATAGTTTATGAGAACAGATACAGTCTAACAGCATTCACCTTGCCTGTCACATACCTTCCATATTAAAGGGGCCCACTGTTGCTTCTGTCTAAGGGTTCCCAAAATCCTAAAGCCAGGACTGCATGAAACCTGGTTATGATCCTGTTTAGGGGAAAAGCTCAGTGGTGGAGGCAGAAGGTCCTAGGTTTAATCCCTAGCATCTCCAGGTGGAGCTGAGGGGGACATCAATCTAAATCCTCAGAGAGATGCTTAAAGTCAGTGCAGATGCTGCTGCACTAGATGGACTCAGTATAAGGCAGCTTGCAATGTACACTTTGCACTCTGATTACTTTAACAAATATACTTCTGCCCTGCCCTGCAAAAGTAACTCAGAAATCACTTCTGACATGCATTTAACATAGCTAATGTAGGCTGGCAACACACAAATAATACCATTTGTTTTGTTTATGAGTCCTCTGTGCCAGGTTTCACATCCTAAACTTGAGCTCAAGATTGTGTTTCTAAATATCTGGTGTGCAATGTTTGAATTGTAGTGCTCCTGAGAGAGATTGCACGCAATGTGATTTCTGATGTGAGAGCACAGTGTTACCTTGTAAGTTTCTATTTTCTCATCTTTGCCAGGCCAGTGGGTCACAGGGGCCCCTGTGAGATAGATTAAACTGGTCCCAAGACAGAGAGTGCACTATCCAGCATGGTTGGAGTTGCGTGAGAATGAAAGGTGGTGTTAAAAGCCTAGGCGGGAGCGAAACAACTCTCAGAGGGCAAGGCAAACGGCTTAATTTATTGAAGTGCTAATAGGCACATTTTCATTATCATAAATCAGGATGGCGCGCACGCACACACACACACCTCTTCCGCCACTCCCCACCCCCACTCCAGAGCTCCCTGCCTACTAGAAAATGTCCTTGCCATATCCAAACCCATTAGGCCATTTTAAAAGCAAGGTTAAAGCAGATGCATTAGCGGAGGTCATACATTATGGTGTGTTTCTATCAAGCCATTTTGGTGACCATCCTAATTACAGTTGTGATATTAAAAACAATAAAACTCCTGATATAGAGGATGATGGTCATAAAAACAAAACATGCATGGAATATTGGCTAAAACAGCAGCTGTTGAGCAGGAATCCGCATTTTCTAAAGTGGCTTTACAATCACGTGTCAATGCACAGCAATGCTGAAGACCCTTATGCACCCCTTCTTTGAAAGGCAAAGAACCTTTATGGCCTCTAAGTCTAACAGGATCTAAAATTTGAGACACTTTACAAATCACCACCCCCAGCACTTATTTATTAGTAAGCCTTAAGGTAAAGGTAAAGGTACCCCTGACCGTTAGGTCCAGTCGCCGACGACTCTGGGATTGAGCACTCATCTCGCTCTATAGGCCGAGGGAGCTCGCTTTGTCCGCAGGCAACTTCTGGGTCATGTGGCTAGCATGACCAAGCTGCTTCTGGCGAACCAGAGCAGTGCATGGAAATGCCGCTTACCTTCCCACCGGAGCGGTACCTATTAATCTACTTGCACTTTGATGTGCTTGAGAACTGCTAGGTAGGCAGAAGCTGGGACCGAACAATGGGAGCTCACCCCGTTGCGGGGATTCGAACTGCTGGCCTTCTAATCGGCAAGCCCTAGGCCCTGTGGTTTAAAGCACAGTGCCACCTGTGTCCCAACATTTAATGGAGATGCCTTAATTTATGCATTATATGCTTGGGAAAGTGCATAACTTATCTTCTGTACTTTATAAACGATGCATTGGGAATGAATTTGAGTTCACTTATGGGAACCTTTGAGCACAAAGAAGCTGTAGAATAACATAAAACAGGACCACAGAAGTAGCTGTAGCCAAACTGCTGTGAGTTCCAACTCCTGTGTTTCTCAACCTGCATGTGTAGACATCTTGTTTCCCCTGAGCGAGTTCCTTGAGTGGAGAGGACTCTGTCTCCAGTAGGGTAGCCACTTCTGCATTGCTAAATAGAGAAAACTCATTACCCCAAAATTACATTGATTTGCATAAAATGTACCTATGCTAATTTATACATGCACATGCAAATTTAGACATAATTAGTACTAGCTGCTGTGGTGGGTGGGGTAGAGCTATGGAGCCACTGCAACATACTTGGATGGAACTGGGGTGGAGCAGTGCAGCAGCAAGGTTGGGGTTGTGTGGACGCATGGGCGGAGCCAATCTAGCTGCCCCAGCAGTGCATCTGCACAGCCACAACCTGTTCTGCACCATCCAGATAAGTTGCAGAAGCACCAGTGCTAGGAAGGCAGCTCCATGGCTCTGCTCCACCACACTAGTTACTAATGGCCAAAACTTAAAACTGCAATACAATAAATCTCACCACAGTAGAGAAGGTTGTGACCAAATGAACCTGCATATGACCAAGTGAGTATTCTGTCCAGGTGCTAATTATTGATGGACAACTTCAAGGCTGTCCTTACAACTATGAGCTGGACTTAACTCAGAGAGCCCTTCAAATACAGAACTGTCCTCTGATAGTCTTTCAGTCAGAGGACTCCACTCTGTAAAGTAGGACACATAGGTATCTTAGTCTCCAGGAAGACAAAAGCGCAAGTCCCTGGGAAAAGAGAATGGTGTTTTTTCTTTCTAATAATAATTTCTCTTGATGATAACCCCAAACACCCCAGCACTCTAACTTCATTATTTCATTATTTCTTGCAATATAAACTTCTGAGCTGATGGAAAACATCCCAGCTTATTTTATGCCAGCTCCTTGAAAGATGGTGGGGATTAGATATCAAAGCCTCAGGAGGTTAAAATATACCATAAAGCTGTCTGATTTCCAACTGCTTCTGATATATTCTTGTTTCAGAGCCCCATTGAAGTTCATTATGATATCAGATCTGAAAATTAAATGATCTGATTGGCAGTTACGGCTTGATAGCTGTGCAGTTATGGAACAGTGATCATGTGGGTAGGACATAATTAGTCTCATCTTCTTAATGTTAGACAGAAAATCATTTAATCATCAAGCTCCTTCTTTTTCTTTTCTTTATAAAGCCTCTGCAGGAATGAAAAGGAGTCACAAATATAAAAGAGAGAATTGAAGTGACTCACCCATTTTTAAATGTAACATTTTGTCCATGAGGCGACATTGAAACAGAACAGGAACAAAATTGTAGCCAGCCTTATGAAAGAGATAATGAAATTGTAACTGTATGACTCCTAACTTCCCAGAAGTATACATATTAACTTTTGCTCTTCTGGTTTTCGTTTGAGCAAGTTATATCTGGAGAATAAAGATATCTGATTTAAGTCTTAATAATAATAATTTTATTATTTATACACCGCCCATTTGGCTGGGTTTCCCCAGCCACTCTGGGCGGCTCACGGCATATATCGAAACATAATAAAATGTTAAAAACTTTCTTAAACAGGGCTGCCTTCAGATGTCTTCTAAAAGTCAGTTGTTTGTTTCCTTCACATCTGATGTGATGGCATTCCACAGGGAGGGTGCCACTACCGAAAAGGCCCTCTGCCTGGTTCCCTGTAACTTTGCTTCTTTCAGTGAGGGAACCAGCAGAAGACCCTCAGAGGAAGACCTCAGTGTCTGTGCTAAATGATGACGGTGGAGACTCTCCTTCAGGTATACTGGGCCAAGGCTGTTTAGGGCCTTAAAAGTCAGTACTAACACTGTGAATTGTGCTTGGAAACACACTGGGAGCCAGTGAAGATCCTTTAGGACCGGTGTTATATGACCCCAGCGGCCACTCACAGTCACCAATCTAGCTGCCTCACTCTGGATTAGTTGCAGTTTCTGAGTCACTTTCAAAGGTAGCCCCACGTAGAGCGCATCAAAGCAGTCCAAGTGGGAGATAACCAGAGCACGCACCACTCTGGTGAGACAGTCTGCAGGCAGGTAGGGTCTTAGCCGGCGTACCAAGTGGAGCTGGTAAACGGCTGCCCTGGACACAGAATTGACCTGAGTCTCCATGGACAGCTGTGAGTTCAAAATGACTCCCAAGCTGTACACCTGCTCCTTCAGGGACACAGTTACCCCATTAAACATTAAAGGCACTACAGACTTGAATAAAATGGAATGAGCTCCATTATTTTAGAGCATAATTCATAGCAATGGGTACTGCAGTGTTTCCAAGGATATTACATAGTATTTGTTTAAAGAAACTGCCTAGAACACAAATAAGCACCCCAATCCAGCACATTCAACTTAGAGAACAGTTGGGAAGTAGCCTCAAAAGTTCTTTCTCCAAGGTTGGGGTCAAGATGAGAGTGACTGGGTTAACAGCAGGGTTACTGTGGACACACAAGGGCCGCAGAAAGAAATGGATATACAACAATTCCTCGAGAAAAATGGGCTGAAAAAGGTTTCGCAGGAAAGTAAAACAATTTTGAACCAGGAGATATCAGCACAAGAAATAGAAGATGCCATTCAAGGGATGACGCTGGGCAAATCCCCCGGGCCGGATGGACTGACTTCTAAATATTATAAAGTTTTGAAGGAAGGACTGATACAACCTTTGAAGGAAGTCTGTAATGAGATTATGGAGGGGAGAAGGGCACCTGATACGTGGAGTGAGGCCTATATCACACTTATACCAAAGACAGAGACTGAAAAGACTCAACTTAAAAACTACCGACCCATCTCGTTATTGAATGTGGATTATAAAATCTTTGCTGATATTTTAGCAAAGAGACTGAAAAGAGTTTTGATGGAGGAGATTCATGGGGACCAAGCGGGCTTTCTCCCGAAAAGGCATTTGTCGGACAATGTAAGGAATATAATTGACATTTTGGAAAAGTTGGAAGTGAATATAAACACTAAGGCGGTTTTGATTTTTGTGGACGCCGAGAAAGCCTTTGATAACATTTCTTGGAGTTTTATGTTGAAGAACCTCCGGGGGATGGGGGTAGGCCAAGGGTTTGAGAATGGTATAGGTGCAATATACTCTGAACAGAAAGCAAAATTAATTGTAAATAATGTGGTTACAGAAGAGTTCAAGATTGAAAAAGGGACACGTCAGGGGTGCCCTATCTCCCCACTACTTTTTATATCGGTCCTGGAGGTTTTGCTTAATATGATTAGGAGGGACCAGTTGGTTAAAGGGATTCAGGTCGGAGCTAAACAATATAAATTGAGAGCATTTGCAGATGATTTAGTACTTACATTGCAAGAGCCAGAAGCTAGCACGAAAAGAGTTTTGGAAATAATTCAAGAGTTTGGTCAAATGGCAGGATTTAAATTGAATAAGTCAAAGACAAAGGTTTTGGAGAAAAACTTGACACAGTTAGAAAAAGAAAGGTTTCAGAACGAGACAGGGTTGACTGTGGTTAAAAAAGTGAAATATTTGGGTATAAATATGACAGCTAAAAATGTGAATCTGTTTAAAGATAATTGTGAAAAAACTTGGAGAGAAGTGAAAAAAGATTTGGAGATTTGGTCTAATTTAAAGCTTTCCTTGTTAGGCCGAATTGCAGTTATAAAAATGAATGTATTGCCAAGAATGTTGTTTTTGTTCCAAGCATTGCAAATAATGGATAAAATGGATTGTTTCAAGAAGTGGCAAAAAGACATATCTAAATTTGTCTGGCAGGGCAAAAAGCCCAGAATTAAATTTAAGATATTAACGGACTCAAAGGAAAGAGGGGGGTTTGCCGCTTCATAGTAAATTGTACTATGAAGCGGCAGCTTTCTGCTGGCTGAAAGAATGGCTGCTTCTTGAAAACACAGACATTTTGGATCTGGAAGGTTTTAACAATATTTTTGGGTGGCATGCATATTTGTGGTATGACAAGGTTAAAGCACACAAAAGTTTTAAAAATCATATTGTCAGAAAAGCACTATTAAATGTCTGGGTTAGATATAAAGACTTGCTGGAAAATAAAACTCCAAGGTGGCTGTCGCCAATGGAAGCTAAGGCAGTTAAAAAGTTAAATATGGAGTCCAAGTGGCCAAGATACTGGGAAATTTTGGAAAAGGAAGGGGACAAACTGAGATTGCAGAGTTTTGAGAAATTAAAAGGGAAGGTGAGAGATTGGTTGCACTATCATCAAATAAATGAAGCGTTTAAACTGGACAGTAAAATTGGCTTCCAGGTGGAAAAATCAAAATTGGAGACAGAACTGTTAGAACCCAGTACTAAGAACTTGTCAAAAATGTACAATTTGCTGCTGAAATGGAATACACAAGATGAAACGGTTAAATCAGCCATGATTAAATGGGCTCAGGACATTGGTCATAATATTTTGTTTGCTGATTGGGAAAAGTTGTGGACCACCGGGATGAAATTTACGGCATGTAATGCCTTAAGAGAAAATATTATGAAAATGATATATAGGTGGTACATAACCCCAGTCAAGCTTGCAAAGATTTACCATTTGCCTGACAATAAATGTTGGAAATGTAAAGAAACTGAAGGTACATTTTTTCATCTTTGGTGGACTTGCCCGAAGATTAAGGCATTCTGGGAAATGATCTATAATGAACTTAAAAAGGTATTTAAATATACTTTCTCCAAGAAACCAGAGGCCTTTCTCTTGGGTATTGTCGGCCAAGGGGTGCTAAAGACGGATATAACTTTCTTTATGTATGTTACAACAGCAGCTAGAATACTCATTGCGAAGTACTGGAAGACGCAAGAGCTACCCACACTGGAAGAATGGCAGATGAAGGTGATAGACTACATGGGCCTGGCAGAAATGACGAGCAGAATCCGAAACCAGGGAAGAGAAGCAGCGCAAGAAGAATGGAAAAAATTCAAGGACTATTTAAAGAAATATTACAAAGTTAATGAAAGTTAGAATGATGTTGGACTGGAAAGTAAATGGTTACTATTAGCAATGGTTAAGACAAGGAGAATAAGGAAGATTAGTTTAAATCTAAATTAAAATAAGGGAAGATTTGCTGAGTAATCGATAAGAATTTGGAATACAGAAAAGGGAGGCATGAGGAAGTCGGGGAAGAAAGGTACAAGAAATTAGGATATGAAATGGTACATGTTTTTTTTGTTTTGTTTTTGTCTTTGTATGTTTATGTATGTTATGTCTATATGGAAAAAATTCTCGAATAAAAATATTTAAAAAAAAAATACTGTGGACAGTGCTGACTGGGCAGCACATATAACATCATCAACCCTCTTCTATCAAAATCCCTGGAACAATTTTGCCACTGTTCCTATATCATGTCTGTTGAGAGAAAATGCATAATGGAGGATGGATTGATAGACAATCAGTCAGATATCCAGCAGCCCACATGAAGCAAGGGAGGGATGTGACTAAATGCTTACCTGGTGCCACATTCACATCATTTAAAGCAGTATGGTACCACTTTAAACAGTCATGGCTTCCCCCAAAGACTTCAGGGTGTTTGTTAAGGGTGATGAGACTTGTTGGCATGCACCAACTCCCCTCACAGAGCTACAATTCTCAAGAGTGTTTTAGCAATCAATCCCTCTTCCCAGGGACATATGGGAATTGTAGCTCTATGAGGGAAACAGGGGCCTCCTAACAACGTCTACAGCTCCCAGAATTCTCGGGGGGGGGGGAAGAGATCATGGCCATTTAAAGTGGTATATGCTGTGGATTTGGCCTGATATATGTTGCAAAGACATAGGAAGACAGGCTGGCACCACAGCTGATGAATTTTGAGTTAGTTTTCTCCTTTATATTGTATCAGTCTTCATCTGGGATGGTTTACTTGGATAGGCCTTCTGGAGCAGCCTATATGTGTTCAAAAATGTGAGAGGAAAATCAACAACTCTTATTTGGGTGAGGTGCTCTTTTTTTCTAATGTGCCAGGCACCCACCTTGAAAATTGTTGGGGAGTATCTTACTACAAGCATTTCCATATCCGCTCCAGATGAATGGTGCTGTCAGAGGTGGTTGTGCCAATCAGAACTTTGACCTGTGAAGAAAAGGGGTGGTGATATTCATGTGCACAGCTTTTGACTGGAGGCCAAAGCATGTAAGCTTAGCTCCATTAAAATCAGTAGGAATTTGGGCATTGGTCTCTGCAGAAGATGGACACAGAAAGCAAGCAAAATGTCTTTATTTTTAAGATCTTACAGTGAACCCAAATATTGCTTGTTAATATCTCAGAATGACTGGTTTATGTCTCTGTGAAGGATTATAATTGTTGGGAGATAGATCAGGTCTATCTTTGGAATACTTGGAATGAAAAAGCCATCAGATAAGATGGAGAAGGTGAAACATCCCTGCCACTACCACATAGACACAAATATTGTTGTTGGTAAAAACAGAAATTTGAGAGAGAAGTAAAGAAGAAGCTTACAGCTGAAAGCCTCTTTGGGTGAAGGAAAGTACTTCTCTCTCACTGCCTGACTAGAATGTTACTGCTTGCATTCATTTATGCCCGTATCTACATAGATTTAAAAACTTCTGTAAATCTCCAGTGATCTGTCCTCCAAAAGTAAGCTAAACCAGTAGCTCTTCTTCTGGAACTTCTAACTGGCCAAGGAGGTGGCAAGCAGGTAACAATATTTACTAGGGGTGTGCAGTGACCACAAGACTCACATTGAATCTGTAGTGATTAGAAGGAGTTCTGCCTCAGATCTGCTCTGTGTCATTCTAATCTAATGGGTTATTCTAGGGATCTTGTATGGGATTCATGAGCTCTGCCCCTTGATCTAATTTAGGAATGGATCCAGGGCAGGGCAGATGGTCTCTAGGTTGTCCCAGGTTGGCTTGTCCGATTGGGGATCTCCAGATCAGGGCTACAGGGTAGATAGCCCTAGCTTTCTGTTGCTGCCCCTTCTGTTGCTGCAGCTTCCATGAAGAAAAAAGAGAGAATGAGCTGTGATTTATAATATAGCAATATTTTGTTTCACTGTAAGATCTTAAAAATGCTTTTTAAAGATCCCACAGTGCTTTTTTTCCCTGGGGAGACGCAGGGGTGTGCATACCCCTAAACATTTTGTGAATCTAACAGGTGAAGAAACTAATAAATAAATAAATTTTAGTTTCTTCTCTAGCACAGTGAGCTCTATTTATTTACGTCAACATTCCTCTTCCAAATCATGGCAGCTGGAATGGCCTTGTAAAACAATGCACTGTGATTAAAAGCTAGGCTTGTCCATCAAAATGAAAGTTTCCATGGCCTCTTCTCCCTCCCCTCTACTTAGCAGAGAGTTAGCAAGTCTCAGATCCACCTTGATGTACCTTGCTAATGGCGCAATGTGCTTTTGGGACATAATATCATGACCTGGATTACCTCAATTTCATCTCATTATTTGGGTGCAAACCGCCCCCCCCATACATGCAGAGGAAGGAGGCAGCTTCAGAATCATTTTGTTACTGTGTACACATTGTGCTTGTTAGATTAGTATACCTGTTTGCAAATCTGGACATAGCTTGGGACTCCCATGATGATACTGTCACCTACAAACATCTGGCTCAGTATATACGGAGATATTGTATGCAGCAGAATTAATTTTTCAGGTTATTTGGTACCAATGTCCACATTTTCTGGAGCTGACAGCTTTTTGTCTTGCTGCCTAAATCATGCATAGTATTTACAACTGGTGCTTGACATTATCGTCGCATGAGTTTACCTGACATGCCAGCTGATGACCTTCAGAATCAACAGCATAATAAAATGCTGTTAATTGGTTGAACTGGAAAGGTGACAGACCTCTTCCTTGCCCTCTCTCTTTTGTGGCCTCAGGCTTGCATTGATGGCCATCATTGTCCATAGATTCTTCATGCTAATAGATTTGTTCTGAGGTTGGGTGATTCACACTGGCAAGATTATCTTCCTCCCTACTCTTTTCTTTTTCTTTTAGTAAGAATTGTAGGAATGCTAGAGACTATAAGGAACATATCCAATGTAATTTCACTCCCCTTGCCCACCTGCCTGCCTGTTTGGCACATCTCCCTCTAAATGCATGTGGTGCTTTTACTCTAAATATGCTAGAAATGCCTACATTTGGTTAGCAAAGTCATCGGCCAGAATACATCCCTCTGGATGGAGTTGCTTTCATCCACGATTTCCTAAACCAAGTAGTAAAGTTCCCTGTGACATGTGACCTCCTCAGCCTGGACTCTTCCCCTTTCAGAGGAGCTTGGTTTGACATCCATTTCTTTGTATTTCTATGGCTTCTGGTGAACGACCATCCCTTTGTTAGGCAGCTTAAAGGTGAACAGTTCCTAATGTCAAAACAAAAAATTTTTTTTCTTTCCAGTAGCACCTTAAAGACCAACTAAGTTAGTTCTTGGTATGAGCTTTCGTGTGCATGCACACTTCGTCAGATACACGGTTGATGGACTTCCATTTCATGCGGCTCAATGTGGTGCCTTCCATAGTTCCAGTTACAGAAAGGTAGCCGTGTTGGTCTGCCATAGTCAAAACAAAAAAATTTTTTTCTTTCCAGTAGCACCTTAAAGACCAACTAAGTTAGTTCTTGGTATGAGCTTTCGTGTGCATGCACACTTCGTCAGATATCTGACGAAGTGTGCATGCACACGAAAGCTCATACCAAGAACTAACTTAGTTGGTCTTTAAGGTGCTACTGGAAAGAAAAAAAAAATTTTTTTTTGTTTTGACTATGGCAGACCAACACGGCTACCTTTCTGTAACAGTTCCTAATGTGTCACTGATTATATTTCCTCAGTGGAAGGTAATGATCAGGAGACATTTGTGAATCTCTCTGAATGAAACACCAACTTAAACATGGAGACGGTGGAAACATTATTTTGAACTAAGGAACACCGGAAGCTGCCACTGGTCCATCTAGTTCAGTATTTGCTACACTGACAAGAACTTTCCATGGTTTCAGACAGGGCCTTTTTTGCTTTATTTCTTTTAACGCACCCAATAAACAAATAAACAAACAAATAAACGAATAAACAAAACAAAATAATAAAATTAGTGTATTGTGCCTAGAGATGAGAACTAACACCATTTTTGCTTCAGCTTTGCTTGGGATTCTCTTTATCTCAAAGTGATGTGTCAAGGTCTAATTAGCATATCCATCTTATGGCATGGAAACAGATTCATGTATTAGAAACTACAGATGATTCTGTTAGTGTAAAGACATTAGACACCTACCAGGGGAGCTATGAATATTCATTGCCTTGATTACATAACCATGCTTTAATCAAATATTTTTGTTTACTTACTATATTGTGTCAATATTATTGTCAGTTATGGCACAGTCATTCTCAGGAAATGATTTTCCCTTAATAAAGCTTTAAACGAATAATTAAGGCAATTTAGCCAATTATGGGACATATGGTGGCACTGTGGTCAGAATTCTAATAGCTCCCTTTGAACCCATTGCATATTTCACAAATGCAGGTACTGTGGTTCCACGAACCAAATATTAGGGTGTGAAAGAGAAGTGAGGTGTAGTAGCACAGAAAAGGTTTTAAAGTCCTATTTATATGTACCTGCATGCATATGGAATTACATGTGAGGGCTTTTTAACAACATGGGAGAAGTATGAGAAAATACATGGGGCAGTTGTTTTGTGATGGGCACAAATAACAAGGTGAATTGGGGTGCTTTTAACCCTCCCTGAAACAAACCACAATGTCAACGAAGTGTCTTGAGTTAGATCAGGGTCCAGATATACTGGACCATTTAGAAATGCAGTGGGTGCCAGTGAAGATCCTTTAGGACTAGTGTTATATGGTCCTGGCAGCCACTCCCAGCCACCAGTCTTGCTGCTGCATTCTGGATTAAAATTTCAAAACAATCCATCTGCCCATACCAGGTTTCTGCAACTGTGTGGTAAGATACATAAGGCATTTGAAAGACTTGTAAGGATCTCCAGCTCTCATTGGAAGATGTAGGCACAAGCCAAACCTCAGGAGCAGTGTGTTTTGAGGTGCTCTTGCCAAATAATATCACATCCATCACAGAGCTTGCTGCTTTAACTTTGTGCAAAAGGAATATAACTTTTTCTTTAGGTGGCTGTGCATTGTGGGCTGAGTATCCCACATGTCAGGAAGGCTTCATAGTGCCCACACAATGTTGTTGGCATCAAAATGCCAGCCTTGCTGCATTTACAAAGCAGTTTATTCTGTTTTCCTGATGTTTCCCTAACTGCTAATTTCCACATTATATTTGAGCTGTCACGCGGCATAAAAGCTACTTCCAGCAATATAGCAGAATATAGTGCACGCTTAGTGCTCGTTTTCATGTTATTTGCTTCCATTTGCAAATAACACAGAAATGAGTGCTAAACTTGTGCTATATTCCACTATAATTTTGGATGTGCCTTTTACATTGCCTGAAAGCTGACCTCTACCTCCCTCCCTCCCTCTCTCCCTGTAAGCATAGGAGGCCAGGAGGGCAATGGCACCTCTCCCTGCAAGCCATCCCTGTTGTACCTCTCACAATTATCTGACCTTCATCCAGTGCATTTGAATTAGTTGAGCAATTCAGAAATATACCAGTATATTGATATACACAGTTTTGGGATGTGGAGATATTGCTCTATCCAGTTGTGCTGCAATTAATGCTCTGGCTGAAGAAAGGGCAACGGCTTTGGTCTCTAGCAGATTTCTTGAGATGGCTAGAAAAACTGGCAGAGCGGGAAGGAGGGCAGATCTACCACACTATGTCTGCGGCAGATAAATCAGTCCTTGGCTGACGAGAATGCCAAAAGTAGTACCTCAGTGCTGCATGTTATCCATTTTGGTTTTATCAGCATATAGCTGAAGAAAACTTCTAGTGTGCTCTGAAACAATTCTAGTTATTTTTCTTTCACTGGGATGTTTACCAAAAGGAGTAAATAGACCTGAAGTCGTGCAGAGTCAGATGCAATTAAACCCATTGATTTAAACAGGCTTTGGCTTCCTTAATTATGCATAGGAGCAGACTATAAGCGTTGCAGATGAAACCCTTTGCTCCTTTGGGATACAGTTACAATCATTCCTGCTATTTCTAATGCCAGGTGGTCAGTGCCATCACTTATGTGGCCAAAACAGAGCCATCTGTGTATGAGAGGAAAGTACCAGCATGCCTGGGGGACACCCTCCCCCGCATAGTTTGCAGAAGCGCAAAAAGCTAAGAGGAGGATTCCCAAAACAGCCCAGTGCAAACTGAGCATGCTCCGTAGGAGAGGAATGCTGAATGACTGCTGGAGGTGAGGAAGAAATCAAGCTATGGGATGAGGATAGAATGGAGGGGCTAGAATCCTGAACAGAAGCATTCCACGCTGCAACACTTTGTCATGGGAATCTCTTGTATTCCTGAATAATAGTGTTGCAAAACTGCTATAAAACTGCATTAACTCAACAGTCCTTGCTTGGCGCTTTCTGTCTTAAATTACCCACTGCTGCCGAAAAATGCAGTGAGACACAACATCATTTCCAGCATTTAGAAATTTGCCATCTGAATTCCAAAATCTAATGACTCATTTGAAGTCTAATTACCAGTTACCATCAGTAATTTGAACACAACTAAATGCCACTCGTACTGTTGCCATTAAGTTGTAGCTATGTCTGTTTTACTTAGCTGTTAAAATTTTAATTGTGTCATCTATCAGTTTCGGTTAAGGGATGGGGCAGGAAGGAAAATAAATAAAATGGATATTTCCCCCTAAAGTAGGTAGTATAGTTTGGCCTAGTCTTGAGAACAGAAGTGTCAAGCAATGTAATTAGACTTCCACTGCCATTAAAAGCGAGAGAGACAGAGAACGAGAAGCCACAGCCAAACAGATGAAGAGGAAGAAAAGATTCTAAATATAAAAATGGAAAATTGTATTTCCTAATCCATTATACTCTGACTTTCTCATTTAAACAGGGACAGGAAGCTTTAATAATTAATTTCTTATTTTTAGGACCTTTGCAACCCATTTTATTAGTACAGTAAGAAACTCCCAAATGTGAGTGGGTTCATAGATTATCAGAGGGGAAATGGACTCCTAATGCTTTAGCAGTTGCAAATTACCTACTCAGTAAGTTTGGAGGTTTAAGGTTATCTGGCTTTATCACATCCATCACATTGAGGATGGAGAAGTATGAACACATGGGCCTGAGCCCCCTTTAAACATGCTTGCCAAGAAGTTGACATGATCGCTCCTGAGCAAAGACTAGGGCATAAGTGGCACAAATTCTCACTCCAAAACCAACCAAACACTAGTGCACATAATCATGCCTACCATGTAGCAGTGCAGGCTGTGAAGAAGGCTCATTTTGCAGTTTCCTTTGCATCATCTAAGTAAGCAGCTGGTGGAATTATTTCAGGTAGTCTAGACTCCCACTGTGGATGAGGGATCTCTGCATTCAGGGACCTGTTGCAACCATGCTTTGAGCATAAAGTCGCTCAACTTGAGAGAGACCTTGACCCTAGAGTTGTCGCAGTTCCAGTTGAAGCTCCAGTGCCAGAATTGGAATCAATTTCAGTTTATGCAGTCAGCTGTTATGCACAAGTTGCTGGCAGCTATCTGCCCAACCACATGGCTTCTTGAACCGTGTGCCTCCTGGCTTATTCAATTAGCAGAGAGGGGATGACTGGTTAATGCTTCATTGTATGAGGGGCTAGAGAAATATTTAATGGAAAGCATAACACACACACACAATGCTTGGCCACATTCCAATTGCAGTCGTACCTCCATTTATGTAACCCTCTGGTTACAGAAACTTTGGGATGCATGCACAACAAACCTGGAAGTATTTTACCAGGTTTTGCTATGTGTGCATGCGCAGAAGCAGTCTGCACATGCGCAGAAGCAGTCCTCAGGTTGTGGAAACCTCAGGATCCGACCAGACCTCCAGAACGGACCCCTTCCGCAACCAGAGGTACCACTGTATAAGATAGCCCTAACCCACACCCACTGAAAATATAATATAATATAATATAATATAATATAATATAATATAATATAATATAATATAATATAATATAATATAATATAATATAATATAATATAATATAATATAATATAATATAATATTATAATATAATATAATATAATATAATATAATATAATATAATAATATAATACTATATAATACTATATATATTTTTTATACACACACACTCTCAAGCTCCCCTTGAATGATGGAGAAAAGCAGAAAGCTCTTTGCAAAATAAAACTTTGGAGAGATCAGTGGATAGGTTTTGGCACTGTGCTAGTTAAGCAGCCGGTATAAATAAGGTCTCTTTCATTGATTACCTGCCCTTGTATTGCCTGTTGAGAGACAGAGGGTTCCACCCCTTAAGTAGAACATGGGTTTGAACTTTCTCAGATTCTGCTCTGCTGAACTGCTGGAAACCATGGAGTAGACCTCTGTTTTGATTCACAACATTTATGTACAGCTTGATTGTAATAACATGAAGCTACAGCATCTTCTGCAACGCTTTGGATTCCATCTGTCATACACTTTCTGGTGCGCATGGAAAGAGCCATGTGACCTCTGCCCAATGGAATTCTTTTATTCGCACATACCCCACAATGTGAGATTGCACTATGATGAAGCAGCTCATGCTGTACTCTGGGTGTGTATGTGTCTAGGAGCTTTAAGTGTGTATATGGAGTTCCCTGTGTGCTCTTGATTGCATCCATCCATCATGTTGAAATAAGTTCTATGGACCCCCATGCCCTGATTTCCCCAGCCTTTCTGGAACATTCATTATACTTGTTCTGACATGCCTTTATAGAGCGGGTAGTAAGGAAGGAACCTCAGAAACAGCAATTCAGAGAACACTTTTTGAAGATATTTTAACACTGATACCATGCCAGTGTAATACTTGCAACCCTGCACAAATGAGAGCAAGAAGAGGGATTTAAATTCAATGAGAAATAACACTAATGGGGAGGAACACACTATCTCAGAGTTAAAAGTGGACTCTAACTGTCTAATTACAGAATATCAGAGGTGTGCTGAAATGAATCCCAAGTAATGTATCCCTTTGTGAATATTACAGTCATTTAATTCACTCACTCTGTTAGGCCTTTTACTCCTATTAGAGCATTATTAATGGCTTTCATTTCATTTCAATCTAGTTACCTTTCTTTACAGGCTTGGGTGATCTGCGATCAACCTTCTTACCCAATGATCTGACTCGATGGGGAGAAAACAATAAAAGAAGTATTGGCTCAAGTGTTCACCAAACTCACATTTTAGTTATGATTCATGATAAGCTTCCAACACAAGTATGAGAGATGGCTCACATAATTTAAACTGGGCAAGTTTTTTTCATGGATGGGGGTGTCAATAGGGATCACATAACAAGGAGAAGAGGGGTTCTAACATTTTCCCAGGTTCCACTTCCCAGGAGTCCGATGTCTTCTTTTTAGCTTAGAAACATCAGGGGGAAAGCATATGTAGGGCCTACTCATACAACCATATTAGGGCTTCCCCCCCTCCATCCTACTAATCTGTTGTGATAACATAATATATAGGAAACTAGAGTCCCAGGGACTGCAAGAAGATCAAACGTATCCATTCTTAAGGAAATCAGCCCTGAGTGCTCACTGGAAGGACAGATCGTGAAGCTGAGGCTCCAATACTTTGGCCACCTCATGAGAAGAGAAGACTCCCTGGAAAAGACCCTGATGTTGGGAAAGATTGAGGGCACAAGAAGAAGGGGACGACAGAGGATGAGATGGTTGGACAGTGTTCTCAAAGCTACAAACATGAGTCTGACCAAACTGTGGGAGGCAGTGGAAGACAGGAGGGCCTGGCGTGCTCTGGTCCATGGGGTCACGAAGAGTCGGACACGACTAAACGACTAAACAACAACAAGAGTCACATCCACATGATTCTTTTAAAGCAGATTTAAAGCACATGAGTTCCCCCAGAGAATATTGGAAACTGTAGTTTACTCCTCACAGAGCTACAATTCCCAGCAGCTTTGGCCAATGAAAGTTCTCAGGACTCTTTGGGGGAAGCTGTGCACTTTAAAAGTGTGTTAAATGTGCTATAAATGTACAGTGTGGATGTGGGTGTTTGTCCTTTGTGGGATGGCAACCACTTCACCACCTTATTCTCCTGAAGGCAAAAAGGATATTCAGACTTGCCACACAACACATCCACACACATTGCTATGAAATTTTTAATCTATGTTGTCCGATTCTATATGAATGTCGTATTTTTTGTTCACTGCGAAGGCCTTTGGCTATATACAATAACACACACACACACATACACACACACACACACACACACACACGAATCCCAAGATCGACCAACCAGAGAAAGAGATGTTTCAACTGACTTTTGGGAACTGACTGTTTTGATGTGGTGGCTAGTGACATGCTGCTTTTGTTGTGATTGTCTCTGTGTTCTGTTCTGTGTTCTGTGTTCTTAGCTATAGATAAGTTTAAATTATAGTAATGTTTAATGGGGGATTGATGACCCCCTCCCTTGTTTTTAGCTGTTCTTATTTTATCTATAAGATGCCATGAGTTCCTACCCAGGGAAAAGGCAGGGTATATAGTGGTACCTCGGGTTAAGAACTTAATTCGTTCTGGAGGTCTGTTCTTAACCCGAAACTGTTCTTAATCTGAGGTACCACTTTAGCTAATGGGGCCTCCCGCTGCCGCTGCACGATTTCTGTTCTCATCCTGGAGCAAAGTTCTTAACCCAAGGTACTATTTCTGGGTTAGCGGAGTCTGTAACCTGAAGCGTCTGTAACCCGAAGTACCACTGTAAATTAAACAAATAAAAGAAATGCACTCACATATTTTTTGTTTGTTTGTTTAAGGATGCCTCTGAGCTCATTTTCAGCCTAGGAATTTGTTTTCAGTACCAAAACTCCATTTCAGCAGCCTAATTTAGGTGGAGAGAATAGTTTTGCTATTGTTAGACATTTAGGAGTCAGAAACACTTGCTGCTGACCTACTGCATATCAGCCAGGGGCCTGCCAATAGGTTCCAATCTGCCTTCTGCTTACCCCTGTTCTAGTGTTTGGCTTGATCCACAGAGAGACAAGTTAAGCTACCAAACATCAAGTACTATAGCTCCATAAGCATTAACTGGCTTACTGCAACAAGTTTTTGTTGTTGTGATTGTTGTTTTCTTTTTTTATCTGAAGCCACCCTCTGATCTTTGGATAAAGAGTGGTATATAAATTTAATAAGTAATAATGATTTTAAAAAATGATAAGGAAAGATTTGCAATCATCCTCAAAGCAAGAACTTTTTTGCCTGTCGCTTGGGCACTGCATGCTGCACAGCCCTTGTCCAAAAGACTAATTTTACTTCTCCTTGCTAAGGAGATGAACTGTAAAGAATTATTTGTCCCCCAGCACTGTGAATAGCAATTTAGGCACCATTACATTTAATGGGATTTGGATTGTGAAATTTGCTCGTATTCCTAAATCTTTGTTTTCCCTTCATTGCTACAAACCATCAGGCGATCTTATATAACAGAAAATTGTTCGGAAAGGAGATTTCCTGGGTAGTTTGACTGTACAGTACATGGGGAAATAATGGTTTCGATTTTATCCCTGGACTAATTTGGATTAAAAGTGATCTCCAGTGGGTCATTTAATCCATTCCTCTGCATCATGTAAAAAGCAAATTTCATTATCTATAAATGATCCCTGATAGCTGGCTTTAACTTTCATCTTTCTGTTGAAAATGATTTTGCCAGTAGCTCTATGTATTTTTATTCCAAAGCACTAATGTATTAACAGTTATACACATTATCAGATACTGGAGCTAAATATGCTATCTTGGTCATCATAATCCCCTGTCTCCTTCTTTGGGCTCTGTATATTAATGATAATTACAGGGATAACTTCACTCTTCTTTCTTTTTGTTTTAATGAGATGCCTCCATCTCAGTGGTCAGTGCACACTGTGAGGACACACACGCCTTCTCCCTCTGCATCTTTCAAGTTTTCTTCTTTTCTTCTCCTCCTTCTCCTTTTCCTGAAAACATTCTAAATGACACATCGAGGTGTGACTCAAGTCATGGAACCCATACATAAACTCAAGAATGCACAATGAATGCATTATGAGAAAATGTAACATTGGGGGCTATTTGGTTTGGGGGGAAAGTGCAAGGGGGATGAGGAATTGATAGAGGTGTGTGAAGGATGCTCAGTGATCTATTTCACACTGCATTCACATGACACCCTTCACTAGGGATGGAGAAGAATTTTGATTTGGTTTACATTTTAATGAGAATCTGCCTCATTTGCACTTCTCGAACTAAAAGGCAAGCTGAAACACAGCTGTTCTTCAAAATTCACACTTCCCCAAATTTTGTGATGGGAGTTCTCCAACAAAACAATATGTAGGAAGAAATGTGCGTAAGAATTCAAATATTTGTGAAAACAACTTGCTTCTGCAGCTCTTCATATTCTGAGCTGAATCTTGCTCTTATAAATACTTCTGATGTAATCTGCAACCTACCTTGGCCATGTTCCTATTTACAGTCACATGAATAAGTCAAAAGGAACTTGACTGAATTCTATGATATGATACAAGATGCACGTAAGTCCCCCAAAATAACATTTATGTGACAATAAAGAAATGTTTGGATGAAGAAAGACAAGTATTGCTTTCCGTCGATTTGGATCACCTTCAGATGACTGTCGATTTTATTTTTTTTATTAGCACCCTCTACTAACACGTTTGTGCTCTCCTGCCTATGACTTTAATACACAGAGACATTTTAATTGCACTACATTCCTGAGTAATCATTTTATGATGGGTTTATTGCCACCTCTCCCTTATCAGGGCATGGCACTGTTACAGGCCCTGGTGATAAATTACCCTTTAGAGAGAGAGAAGACAGTACCACTTTAACAAGTGCAATAAAGCCCTTTTTAGACCAGGAGAGTTCAGTGCATTTCCCATTCATCATATACCCTCTGTGATTTTACACAGATTTTACACTGTTGATTAGCTCATTAGTGGGGTTAATTGGATACATTAACTGGCAGAATTACAGCTTGACAATGAACCAGAGGCTGCAGTATTATAAATGACAGACAAACCACAGACTACATGGCCAGCCTGAAGGAAGTTCTTTTCTTTGATTAGCTTTGATTAGCTTTTAATTCTTTCCCTGCTTATTTTTATAACTGTCCCTGCATGAATATTTACCATGGCATTGAGCAGTTAAGAGAATAAGATATGGCCCTACATGTTATTTTCCATATGTGGCTGTCTTGAAGTTGATAGAGACTGACTAGTTCCATCTGCATGCAAAACTTGCATGGGGCAGGCATGTAATTAAGAGTTTACAAACTAGACATATCAGTAAGGTTTGACGTTGAACAAAGGTCCACCACCAACCTTAGAAACAAGCCAATTTGTTTGTGTGGTTTTTTTTTAAATTCTTTGGAAATGTAGCAGACACTCATTACAGACACTCATCATGCATGTCCATACCTCTGACATATTTAGACTGCATTAGCATGGACTGTGGCTTGGGATAATTGAGAAGATATTCACAGCTTCAGTTTTTGCACGATCTAAAGGTCCAAACTGAAGGATACCATCTTTTGGAGCCTTTTGCACAAGTTCTTCTTAGCATCTCAAAAATCCAATGGAGTTGTGGGTTTCCATCTTTCTGGTCCATGGGCAGGCGAGGGGTTTCCAAGACAGCATTCAGTTACTCAAATCAAAACTCTCAGCAAATGTCTGATGAAGGAGTCATCACAGCCTGCCCTCCAGAATGCTATAGATTAGATTATTGGTGTGGATGGACCAGAAACCTGGATGGAAGAGAATGTTTGTCAAAAGATAAACAAGGGACTGAGCTTTTGCACAAGGATTAGTTTCTGACCTTTGCTTTCATGTCTCCCTTTCCATTTGGAAGTGAATATTTCCCTTCTCCTTGTTCAGATAATCACAGTGATACTTCCATCATCGTGAATTATCTTTTTCTCTCTCATGGGAAAATGATGAAGCTGGATTCACCTTCTGTTGGGCCTTCATTATCTGGATATATCCAGGGTCCATTTAAGTTGCTTCGAAAACAACTCCCTTTACATATTGGTGAAGCCTATGGGCTGATTTTACAACTAATTCTTTTCGGATAGAGTATTGATTTGTTAATGGTGAGTGATTATGACTTAAAAGCAACCCTGTCCCATACCCTTCTAACTACTTGCGAGTCATTAATTTTTCAGCAATGTTGGTGTCAGGAACTGAAATAACTAGAAGCAATTTGAAAACGGAGATGGAAATACACAGGTTGTAAATGCCCTGCCTGGATCAGCATGAAGAAAATTAGCTTAGCTACCATTTGAGTTCTGGCAGCACTTTAAAAAACAACAACTAAAAAACCAGGGACAGACTTTTTTTTTTGTGAGAATATATTGCAAATCCCCAATAAAGAGGGTACTTCACTTCCCAGGTAAGCAATTTATTAAACAAATCGCATTTGTTTGAAGCATAAAATGGTTCCTTGACTTTGAGGGCCCCAGTAGCAAACAGCAAATTGACAGCCAAAAACGAACATTTCCACCGTACCTCTTCTTAATGGGCAGGATGTGCTTTTTAAAATGCCAAGGGGATCGTTTCCAAAAACATTTCTGTTCATTATTTCTCTGTGTAAAAGTGAGAACACTACCCTCTTAGTTTTCCTTATCAATAAATTCATTCTCTTTTGGCCTCAGAAGTTTATCCCTTTGGGAGTGGGATTATTGTCTCATAAACCAGTGAGCAGCTACTTATCCCTTAATTACTAATAATGGTGTGAAACTGAAAAGTAATATTGTGTGGCATGTACTATCAATGCTATTATACACGGCATTTTCTGACAGGGAGATTGATTCAGATTTAATTTTTCAGCTCTGCTAGAGCTAAACAGCTCACTCTGAAATGTACATTATTTTACAAATATCAGGAACTTAATGGCCTGACAAACCTCTGCACTAATGCAACAGGCAAATAGGATTGGATATCAGAGTCCCTGATGGTTGTAAGTAATTCCAGATCAGGTCTCGGTTGTTACCTGGGCAACAGCTCTTTGGGCCTTTCCTTTTAGGCTGCATTCACATGGCAGTTTATTCCGTTTCTCTGACGTTTCCCTAACTGTTAATTTCCACATTATATTGGAGCTTTCACATGATGCAAAAGCCACTTTTGGAAATCTAGCAGAATGTCGTGAAAGTGTAGTGCTCATTTCTGTGTTAATTGCTTTTGTTATTAAATTTATATACCTCCCTTGTTCCAAGGATCACAGAGCAGTTTAAAGTACAAAAACAACACATAACATAATAACAAAAAAACACCAATACCATCACCACCCAGTTTAAGAGATCATAGATTGTTTAATAAGACAAAAGCCTGGGAGAACAGGAATGTTTTTGCCTGGCACCTTAAGATATGCAACAAATGTGCCAGGTGAACCTCCCTGAGGAGAGCATTCCACAAAGGGGGTGCCACCACAGAAAAGGCCCATTCTCAGGTTGCCACCCTCCAGGCCTGTCTGGAAGAGGCACACATATAAAGCCCCCAGATTGCAGGGTCTGGGTCGGTATTTATGGGGAGAGGCAGTCCTTCAGGCATTACGAAACATGAAAATGGGGGGGGCGACAATTTGTGACCACATGAACCCAGAAAATTGTGGGAATAAAGTGATGAAATTTGGGGTGGTATACTGGCATAATAGTTCTTTCTGGTCATTTTCATGAGTGAATCATGAGGAAACCCACATGTGCAGAAAAGGTGGGAGAGTAGTGACATTCTCCCAAGACATTCCTTATTGTGTCACACAATACTCACTGGTTTGAATGAAATTTAGCACAAACTACCAGCTGAACAGTAAAAAAAAAGCCACAGTTCCTTAGTGCAAGTGTGAAAGGAATGCCAGGAAGTGGGAAAGAAGCACTAGCATTATAATCAGGAAAATTAATGCAATATTCCCTGTGTCTGAATGCAGCCCTTAATCTCCTTGGGAGAATAAGTGGGTTGCAATGTCATCCGTGGAATCTCGGGTGATCACATGCTCCGCTTTATAGAGGACACTATTTGAATGGCTGTCAGGTCCACATCCAATTTGAATATGAAAACGTAAAGAAAGGAGAGCAAAGGAAATGGGCTTGAAGTTGCAGCCATCAACAGGTAGCCCCTGGGACAGGAAACTGAGACACACAAGTCACCTGTTTATGATTATACCAATTATTTCTTACTTTGGAGCTATATCAATTCCCATACAATTCTGAGTGGCTGAACAATTCACAGGGATCTTTGGGAATTGTAGCACTAGTAGGGGAATAGGGGGTCTCCTATCAACTCTCAGCACCCTAAACAAACTAGAGTCCCCAAGATTATTTGGTAGAAGCCAGGGCTGTTTAAAGTGGTATCATAGTGCTTTAAATGCATGGTATGACGTCTTTAGTGACTCACCATAAATGTCACCAGTAGTCAGGGAAAGGAGAGACATGTTTCTCCATTTGCATTTAAAGGCAAATCTACCTTGTTCACACTTTCAGAAATAATGTGAGAACTGAAACATAGCCACATTCAAAATTCATGGTTTTCTGAATTTTGCAATGCAATTCTCCAGCCTAGTAATGTGTCCAAAAACATATATATACTGGGGTAAAAAAAAATGAGATATTGAGAAAACTCCAGAATTGACAGATTCTCACATCCCTACTGATAGGTAGCTGTTTCAAATCTTGGTCAAACCCAATGAGCACTTGGGAGTTCTTGAAAGACATATGATCTCACCATAATCAGTACAACAACCCGACGGGCTGCTATTATTGCTTCTTGTGGCCAGAGATGGGGCTAAGATAAGACTGAAGTTATGATGGAGGCGAGATTTGAAACTGGAATTTCCCACCCAACCACTACAGTTTTCAAGGGTACACAAAAAGTTAGTTTGTGGTAACTTCTGCAGATGGTGTTCGTATTCACATGAAAAGTTGGGAAATTGATTAAAAATCACACCAGCCATGTGCTGAAAGGGTCATAAGAGTCAACTTTCATCCCTGGCATTTTCTGTGTGGTTCTTGCCAAGTTCTATCAAGAGATTATCTGAATGTGTGAAACGGCAGTAGCAGATTTGCTGTCACAGATTGTTCTGGCTCATAGCATTGGCTTGCTGTCTAGGAGAAACCAGGGACAAGACTATAAGGTTTGCACATGTCATTACGCACAGAAATGAGTTGCTAAATCTGCATCTATCTATCTATCATCTATCTATCATCTATCTATCTCTATCATCTATCTATGTCTATCTATCTATATCTATCTATCTATCTATCATCTATCTATCTATCATCTATCTATCTCTACCTCCACTGTATTTTGTAAGTCTCCATCCCTTTCACAATATAGTCTTCTGCTCCTAGAGATATGACCGATATTAATTGCAAAGGGTGAGGGACACACACCAGGAAGTGTCTGCCTTTCCTATGGAAGATCCTTTTCTAAGTCTTCACTCCTGCAAGCTATACTGCGATTCATAATGTGTAATGTGATTTTGGCTGCTTCCCCTCCTTCAAAATTGATGTTTCTTTCCATAGCTGTTAGCGAACATGTTATTCAAATTCAAAACATTATTATATTTCTCTTCCCACACTCTCTCCCTGCACACCCCCCTTGCTCCAAATCAAACCTTATTAACAACCTGATTCAAGCTCTTATCTCTTTAAAGTGCCCTTGGGTGTGTACCCAGATACCTACAAGCTTTAAGGGAGAAAATAATCTAAGACAATGCATTTTTAAACAAAGACAGCTTACAGTTAAATAGCCCCAGTCCCATTTCAGATCCCTGGGGGACTCCACTGCTTACTTCCCTCTGCTGTGAAAACATGCATTTATGCTCTGCTTTCTGCTCTTTAACCACTCGCTGAGCTGTACTATTGTCGCATGATCGCTGCGTTTACCTAGGAGGCTTTGATAAGGGTTAAATGTTATCCTCCTTCACCAAGTATATTACTTTCATTCACTGAAGACCGCTTTGCATATTATTAAGAAGCAGAGAGGAGATGTGAAAATAACTCATTCAACTCCTTTCCATGCATTCAGTTATCAAGCAATGTTTCAAGGCTGGGAAGGGTCAGGTCTGTCAATTTTCAAATTTTTCCTCTCTGAAGTTCAATTCTGCCTCAGTCCCCCCCCCCCCCAAAAAAAAACCTCAGGAAAATTGATCAATCATTTTAATGAGCATTTAATAACATAAGGAGGGACGCGGGTGGCGCTGTGTGTGCCTAGGACTTGCCGATCAGAAGGTTGGCGTTCGAATCCCCGCAACGGGGTGAGCTCCTGTTGCTCAGTCCCTGCTCCTGCCAACCTAGCAGTTCGAAAGCACGTCAAAGTGCAAGTAGATAAATAGGTACCAGCGGGAAGGTAAACGGCGTTTCCATGCGCTGCTCTGGTTTGCCAGAAGCGGCTTAGCCACGCTGGCCACATGACCCGGAAGCTGAACGCCGGCTCCCTCGGCCAATAAAGCAAGATAAGCGCCGCAACCCCAGAGTTGGTCATGACTGGACCTAATGGTCAGGGGTCCCTTGACCTTAACATAAGGAGAGGCTGCTGAATCAGTCCAATGGTCTCTCTAGCCCAGCATTCTGTTCTAACAATGGCCAACCACATGCCCATGGAAAGCATGAAAGTGGAACCCGAGCACAAGAACATTCTCCCCTCCTGCAGATACCAGCATCTGGATTTAGAAGCATCATCACTTCCAGATGTTGAGGCACAGCACAGTCTTCATGGCTAGTAGAATAGCGAGCGTAATTGAATTGAATTTTCTTAAATTCTTTATAGTCACTTGTACAACTTGCATACAGTGAGATTACACGAGCACCCCCCACTCAGCTCTCTTAGTCTTAATTCCCCTCATTTACTGACGCACACCCACCAAACCCAAAAGTCAGTTGCCCTGTTGTTATCTTTTCATTCAGCAGCCTAGCAGCCCATGGATAGAAGCTGTTCTTTACTCTGTTGGTGTGACTAATCATGCTTCTATATCTTCTGCCTGAGGGCAGGAGATCAAGAAAGTGCCGGCCAGGGTGTGAATCATCCCTGAGAATTTTCCTCACTCTCCTGAGGCAACGTTCTTCCGCTATTTCATCCAGTGGATTCACGGGACAGCCACCCTCTGTAGGCACTTCCTATCAGTTGATGTCAACCAGCGTAGCACACCGTGATGCATAATCCTCTTTTAAAATTATCCAAATTGGTGGTCGCCACGGCTCATGTGGGAGTGAGATCCATATTTTAACTGTGCCCTACACGGAGAAATACTTTTTTTGTATCTATCCAGAATCTGTTTGATTGGTTATACCTCAAGGAAGTGGAAGACAGAAGTGCCTGGCGTTCTCTGGTCCATGGGGTCACGAAGAGTCGGACACGACTAAACGACTAAACAACAACAACAACCTCAAGCCTTCTCAAACAAAAACAACTTCAGTATCATTACATTGGGTGCACTCTTGTGTGTTGTTTTCACTAACTTTTGCATTTTTGTGCACAGTTTATGATATGCATTTTTATATTCTATAAATTAACTTGGCTGGTGAACCACACTGCAAAATTTGGAAAAGTTTGAATTTTGAAGGGATCACATATTGTTTGGAAAGTGTGGATTTAAAAGCATTTAAATGCAAAGTGGGTCAAAATTCTTTCCCACTCTTACCTACATCTCCCCTACCCACAGCTCTTTATGGCGCCCCCCCAGGACACCTGAAAAGTGGCAGTTCCTTTGGTGTATGTGTGTGTATATATATATAAATAATTTATTTTTTAAAATTAACTCTTATTAACCTGTCTGGGCCCTATGAGTGCCTGCAGAAGCTGTTGCAGATCCATTATTAAGGTCAGTCAGATGGCCAGGGACTTTTCAGTGGTGGCCCCTGTCTTTGTGGAGTTTCCTCCTATAGGATATATATTTGGTCTCCTCTTTAGCTGATTGTAACCTGCTAAACGTATGCTTTTGTTCCAGCTTGCTTTCCATTAATGACTGAGACTGAATGTTTTATATATATATTCTAGGCAAGGGTTTGAATTTATTGATGCTGTTGTTGCTTTAGTGTTAATATTGAATATGTGTGTTTTGCCTATTTTTAAAATCATTTGTTTATTTCTCTTGAGGGTTTTTTTTGTCCTGAAAGGCGGAATAAAAATATCTAACTAAATACCTAAATGAATAACTCTCTATATCAGGCAAAAAATATAAAATAAATGAAAATAAAAAATGAAGCCAAAACAATTTTATGGAGTGTCAGTCTGAGTGAGATTTATTTCCATATGTTTAAGGGAGACAATTCTGGTGAGATCTCAGCTGCATTTCTATATAAATGAACAGACAAATCTTATTTCTCTTCACTCTAAACAGAACTGTTGAAAAGATGGGTCAGCTTTTTGACTATAAAGCCAGCAATTTAAGGTAAAGGTGGGGTGGGGGCAGGAATACGCTCTGCATACAAAATCTAAGAATATTGCATACATACAGAGGATGGCTTCTTTAAAACCAAGACAACCCCCCCCCAACATTTCAGCAGCATTTCCAAAACCATAGCTCACATTATGAAGCTCATATTTCATGGAAGTTACTTACGCATAGATTTCAATTTTGCATCAAAGGAGATGAATTGCAAAAGGCATTGGTAAAGTGTATCATAAACAAAAGCAGAGACTGGCTGGTTTTCTTGCCATTTTTTATGTAGAAGCCCCATTTGATACAGCAGCTATGTGCCAAAAAAAGAAGAAGAAGAAGAAGAAGAAGAACACCCACCAGCTCATTAAGATTCTATTTTGATAGGGGCTTATTGTTTACATTGTATGAGGCATAATGTAGCTGTGATGTACAATATGGCAATTTTGCTGCTATCCAAGTCTGTATTTTATAGTTAGATAACACATAGATATATTCTGGGTCTAGTCACAAATGGTATCCTATTAATCAGAAAGCAATGATTAATTTGAAGACTATGGAATGAACCTATTTTGGGACGCATGGATAGTAACAGGGAATTTATGCTGAAGGTGAGTAAGTACTACTACCACTACTACTACTACTATTACTACTAAATTTAATCACAGGGGGAGTGGTGAATATCTCTCTAACTCTCCTCCAAAACTGTCAGTTGATCAGGATACAAGCAGCTTACTTCAAAATGTTTCTGACAATTTCCTCTAATACTAGGGGACATAGCCCCAGGCACACGGTTTTAGGGGGTGCGAGCCAGGCACCCCCATGCAGAGATCCCTGTCCTACCCTGTCTGCCATTGGGGGGGTCCTTTGGGCCCTGGAGCCCAGTCTGGCCTTACCGCCACATCACTGCCCCTTCTCTGAATGGGTGCCTGGCCAGCAGGATTTGCCTGAAAAGAGCCACATCGGCCAGCTAGGCTCCTCCTTCCATAGGTGGGCAGGGGTACAGTGCAGCTCTACTTGGCTCTGTTGGCCAGGGCTGAGCTGATGTATGGGCTTCATGAACCCTCCATGTCCCATGCAGGTGTGCCTGGTGGCGTCGATAGCAAGTTGGCCAGGTGTGGTGGGTTTTGCTGACCCTCTGCGCCCCGCCCCTGCCCTGCAGGTGTATGCCTCAGGTTCCAGAAAAGTACACAATGTCACTAGCAACTCTTGGTGGGGCAGCATTCTGCATGTGAGAAACAGGCCTGTTATGCCATTAAGACAGTATCTACACAAGGAACAAAATATCAATGAATTTATTAAATCACTCTCTTCACGTTATGAATAACAGAACGAAAAAGGGGAAATTATGTATATTTTGTTTTGAATCACCCTTCACACATAGAAACTGCCAGTGTATTCAGTGCACAAAATTAATATTTTGATTGGCTATTTTTGTTTCTGGCAACTTGGTTTAGCGTGAGGGGTTTGTGTTGGTATGAGCCGATACTTGTTAAAAGACACATTAAAAACAAGTACTTATTTGTGTGAGTAACCCAAGAAGAAATGAGATTAGCATCCTAAGAAGTAGACAGCTTGCCTCAGAACCAAGATGATGGCAGTGCAACAAGAAATGTTGTAGTGCAGCATGTTTTACAAGCAAACAAATGATGATTCACCCCTCCAACATAAACCAATGCATCACAGAATAAATGTTTTATTTGGCAATAGTTCACAATTTGACATTCTGCACATGTCTTCTCTTCATGGAATAGGACATAAAGGTTGTTCTTTTTCAAAGTACTGTGATGGTATCCAAGGCGCTAATGAAATTTATTTATACTCTTCACTAGATGCAAGCATTCTGTTCCGTTCCACATAGACATGGTTTTAAACATCTTGTCTATGCAGGTCCTTTCCCAGGTATCTCTGTGTCCCTTAGATGCTCCGAGTAGGACCTATACTGTGATCCTGGACTGGCCAGCTGAAGTGTATAACTCTCTGTTGGATTCAGTCTCTGTTGGATGCCCATTCATTTCTGTGCTCAGTTTCAGCTGCCGGTTCTTATTTTTTAAAGCCTTAAATGGTTGGGACTCTTGCTTACTTAATGATGGTCTTCTTCCATGCACTCTAAGCCATGCACTCCAGCCAACATCACATGTTCTTCAATGCATCCTGCTGTCAACTGAAGTATGTCAGAAGGGTCCTTCTCTGGGATGCCCCTGGAATGAATACCCATGAGAGAAAGAGAGAATTCAATCATAAAATGCCTTCTCTGCTTTTGGGAGGCTTTTGGAGGAAACTGACTGCCAATTATTGTTGCTTTTTGATGTCCCATTCTGCTGTTTTGATTGCTCCATGCAGGTGTCTTATTTATTATTCCCTTTTATAATCTAGTTGGCTTTTAATTGTTTGGTGTGTGTGTGTGTGTGTGTGTGTGTGTGTGTAAGTGTTGTTTAGCAGTCAGCCAGAGTGGCATAATGTTTGCTGAGGCCTGATTGGCCGTATGGTTTTGAGGGAGATTTTCCTCAGTACGTTTGTGCTGTATGCACAAAGCCTCAAGTAAAAAAGACAGAAACTCTCCATTTATGCCTCTGCCGATTACACACTGGTTTTGTTCAAGATTTCTTTTCCCTCTGGACTCCACCTGCATTAAGTTGTTTTGCTAACATGCCATACCATGTATGACACCAACAAAGATCTTTCCATATCATGGCATTGGATGAAACGTCTCCCATGCCTCTAATTTTAGCTCTGAAACAAGAATATTTTCACTGCAATATTTATTATTCCATTTATTATTGGTCACTTATTTTTCCATTTAATAAATATAAAGGTAAAAAGAAACGTAAGTGAGCCCACTCCATTTGATTCTCACAGACTGTGAGGCAGATTATGCTGAAAGAGAATGTGATTTGCTTAAGGTCAGCCAGTGAGTGAGAATTCAGATTTGGGCCTGCCAACCAGCATCAAATCATTTGCAGAAACCTCCTGAGAAATGTTCTGAATCTCATGAAAAATAAATAAATAACTGCTTCCAGTTCTTCCTATGGACAATTTGCCTGGGCAGCGCCCTCCAAACTCACTTTGCTTTAGGTGAAATTTGATTACAGAATTTGATTACTCCTGAGAAATAATGCTTATCTTATAATAATTTTGATAAGTTTCTTTGATATTCCTACAGTTTATTTCCATAGCAGTGTATTATTTCTGATCAATGTGCTCTGAGGGGGCCAGGGGAAATCAGCAAAGAGACAAACACCCCATGGTTGGAGGGGACACTCTCAAAGTGGATACATTGGAGAGGATATTATTACACTGGATGACCTGCTGCAACTGCAAATTAAATAATGGAAAATTTGGAAGGTCACGGGGGAGGGGCAAAAAGTATTTTTAGCATTATAGCGCCACAGACCCACAGGAGAAGGAAATTGTTATTGTTATATTTTTAATTTTATTAGCCATCATTGGACTATACAATTAATAAGTGACAAGATAATCTGTCAAGCAACAGAATCCATGGGAAACTCTTTTGCGCAGTCATTAATGGACGGAGTGGAGGGAACAAATGAGTAATGTTAAAAAAATCCCACTGTATTGGGATTCTACAGAGTCACACTATATAGCACTAAACCAATATGAAAATGGAGGCAAGTGCAAGATTTATTTTATGAAGGTCTTGGGGAAATGTGATTAAAACAGTGGAAACATTTCCTATTAACTATGCAGGATGGTCAAATGATAGGAATGAGTATAATAGGAGCTAATTTATACATCCCTGGCTCATCTTTAATTGCAGTGACCTAGGATTAGTCACATTATTTGCTACGACTGAACGGTGAGTGCATTGCCCTCTAAGAAGCTTTTATTTTATTCAACTGCATCAACTAGGGTTATATTTTGGGGAAATGCCCATTTGGGGGGTTCACATTAACAGTAGCAAAGCATACTGGAGCTGAGGTGGGGTTTACAGTGAGTTTAGGAAAGCTATTTTAATATACAGGTATTTGCACAGGAGCCGAAATGTCTTTCAAAATACACTGTTTTGACATAAAACATCTCATATCATGGCAAGATCATTTTAATTGCCAAAGCATAATTTGGGGGATTATCAGTGAAGTTGAAACCTAGTGAAACAAGCCAAACTCAGAAGAACAGATTTTCCCAGGCAGAATGAAGGTCATTGTTAAAATTGGATATTTCCATGTGGACAATGGAAGAACTTCCTGGCAACCTCCACAACATAGTGGGTCCCTTTGATGTCAGTCCTATTCATATCATGAGGCACGCACAGTGAACATATTAGGGGAAGTGGAATCACATCTGCCAGCAGTGGAACAGCTGGTTTTGGACTTCTGGGGTGAAGTCCAGGATAGGGATGAAGAGGAATCCATTTTAAATGCATTTATACACATAATTTGGCAATTCCAAGGTTTGTTCTTATCAGGTTGCCTTTTGCAGTGTTCATTCCCCCTTGTCTTAGGTCCTTGTGCATTGTGTGGTTTTTTATTTTTTAAAAAAGCCTGAGTAATTATATGAATAACTATACAATCAATGCAAGGATGCTAACCGTGTTCAGCAGGTTCCCATCAGCAGACATGGGGAACATTGGGCTTTCCATCAGTGAATGCAGCCTTGTAATTGAAGAGGGCTATGAGGCACTATTTCGAATCCCCGCGGCAGGGTGCGCTCCCGTTGCTCGGTCCCAGTGCCTGCCAACCTAGCAGTTCGAAAGCACCCCCGGGTGCAAGTAGATAAATAGGGACCGCTTACTAGCGGGAAGGTAAATGGCATTTCCGTGTGCTGGCTCGCCAGATGCAGCTTGTCACGCTGGCCACGTGACCCGGAAGTGTCTTCGGACAGCGCTGGCCCCTGGCCTCTTAAGCGAGATGGGCGCGCAACCCCAGAGTCGGACACGACTGGCCCATATGGGCCGGGGTACCTTTACCTTTACCTTTATGAGGCAATAAGTGCAATGCCTAAATGAGACCTTCATGTGAATCAGAATGCCTCTTGGATTATCCATTACTAGAGTGGGACATATAATGGGGACAGCTGTTGCCTTCTCCTCAGCTTGTGAACTTTGTTGAAGCCTCTGCTTGAACATTGGATGAAACATTTGGATGAGATGGACACTCCATCTTCAATCTCAGTGACCTAAGATTAGTCCAGCTTCCATCTGATTGAGCAGGTGGTCATATTAGGGTTGGGTGACTCTCAATTTCAGTTTCTCTCAATTTCCTTTCAAATTTCAGTTCCCATTCTTCACATTTCCATATCAGTCCGTGTTTGTTTGTTTTATATTTATATAAAAGTCTTCCTGAAAATGCATCAGCACTCTAGTGTGAATTTTCCTAACGTGCACATGTTTCTATGCCATTTTGTCTGATATACATATTTTTTACAGTGCTGTTTCCCCTAATGCAATGCATTTTTGTATGATTCTTTTCAGTAATATATGCCTTTATACAGTGCTTTTTTCTGGGAGGATGCAGGGGTACGCATGGCCATAAACATTTTGTGAATCTAACGGGAGAAGAAACTATAAAATGCTGATTTCTTGAGTCAAAATGAGGGAACTCCTAAACATTTTTTTTAGGAAAAAAGCACTGCCTTTATCTACATACATTAGCCTAGTATTTGCATTTTTGTATACATTACTTGGCTGGGGAACTTCACTGCAAAATTTAGAAAAGTTCACATTTTGAAGGATGTTTTGGTTGCCGTATTGTTTTGGGAAATGACAATTGGTTTACCTATAATTGTAAACTGAAGCGAATCTCTACTTCTCCCATCCTTAACCCCAGTTATTAAACCATATCTTAACATATTGTTAGATAATTATTATTTTCAACAAGTGGGGACTCCAGGTGTGAGATCTATTAGCTTGGCTTGCTATGCCTGCCTTGATGTGCACGCTGTATGATACACAGGACTGATGCTCCGTATCTTGAGAGAAGTCTTGACTAATTATGTTTCCAAAGTGCACTTAAGAATGTGTTGCAGCTGACTGTAAGGCATTGCTTAATTAAAAAGTGCCAGAGAGAACACTCAGCAGGTGGGGAAGCTGAGAAAAGGAATAATGGGCACTTAAGCCTCTCACAAGCAGAGCTCTGCTCAACAACACCAAAGATTAAAGCATTTCTTCCCCCGTTAAACACGCGCTTTACTTTTTCATCTTCTTCAAAACTTAGCAGATGAGACCATACGTCTGTTTTGACTGCAAACAAGAAGATGTTATTCTGCCCTTCCCCAAAGCAGCAAACAAGAGCACAGGGAAAAGTACATCCTGCTCTGAATATTTGCTGAAATCTACAAGCCAAAATTGGACCAACAACACATTTTTGGAGATTTGAGTACATCTGCGTTACAGACTTTAGCTGGTTCATTGATAAATTCAGGGGAACTCAGGGGATCTCTACTGCGGCATCCCTCCCAAACCACAATTCCCAGCATTCACCGGGGTAAGCCGTAGCATTCCATAGATATAAAAGCAATAGAAATGTGTAGAATATACGTACCCTTAGATGGCAGTGCTACCATTACCTGAAGCTCAACCCTGCACCATCAAAACGACAGAAGAAATTCCATGGCACGGTGTGAATGAGGCAGAGATACAGAAGCCTCTTTTATGGGGGGGAGGTAAGAACACTTTTTGGTGGAATAGCCCTAAACACGATTACTGTGTGGATCTTTCAGAGGGAGGAAATAAATGAATTTCAGCACCACCTCATGCTCTATGCTGTAATCCTACACATACTCGTTTGAGAGTAAGTCCTTCTAAAACTCACAGGAGTAAAAATGTATAGGATTACACTGCAACCCTTAATGTACTTACTAGGGAGGAAACCTCACTATATCTCTTAAATCTGAGTTAATCAGCACAGGTTTGCATTGTTAATAATCAGAGAGAGGGGGGAGCTTCTGGGCATGGGGCAGAAAGTACACAGACAAAGCCCAGAGGAAGAGACAGAAAGGGCCAATGGTGAATAATAATAATAATAATAATAATAATAATAATAATAATAAATTTATACCCCGCCTATTGGGCTGGGTTTTCCCAGCCACTCTGGAATATTTGAGTTAGGGAAGGACTTTCTATTTCAATTTCTTTCATTTCCCCCCACTTACTCTTATTCTATTCTTTGCAAAATATGTCTTTAAATGTGAAAATTGATGCATCTAAATAGCGGTGATCAATGCCCTGGGGTGGCTGCCCTCTCAGTGTGGGCATTGCTGCAAATTACCTGGATGGGTCTGGGTTAGGGGAGGACAGCCGTGAGGTCACATACCTCTCAACCACCCAATTTAAGTGGTTCATCCCTGAATTACAGAACCCATAGCAGCTTCTGATGGAATCCCGGAATGTCCCATTTTTTGGTCCGGCACTCTCACGCAAATCAGCTAACTCACCTGAGAGTTCACAACCAAATAATGAACATCCCATTTTGATTAGCAGGATGTAGAAGGGTATGGGTCAGGGCTGTGCAGATGTACCAGTGGAGACAATCTGGTGCTGCTTCTGGTGCTTCCCCACAGACCTGACTTTGCCAACACCCTGCCTGACCCCAGCCCCCTCCCCCCCAATTCCAGGTAAGCTGCAGCAACACCAGCATCAATAGGGTGGTTCTGCCCCACCACACCAGGAGCTATTGCATAGAAACTGTTGCGATTCACTGTACAACATTCATAGAAGTGCAAAATTGTATGGGTGGTTCATTTCCAGTCTGCATATCAGCCTGAGAGGTGCAGATGAATATATTTGCAAAGACTCAGTTCCACCAGGATCCCTAACTTTTGAGTCACAGCTACTCACTCATGCTATGTAGTTGAGTATTTCAGCACCCTGTGCTATATGGCAAAAGACTTTGACGAAATGTCATAATGCAAATTTGTATGTGAGTCTGTTATCCACAAATTCACTTCACCTACCCATGCCTAGAGCTTATCTAAGTTAGGTCTTAGAATCCTAGCCATAGCCCAGGGGAGGCTGAATCTGAGCAGACATGGTCAACACCCTTGTGACCTATTTTAAATACCAGGCTTTGGCTCTGGGAAAGAGAATAACCCATAAAAGAGTGCCTCTGAGAATGTGCAAAGTGCACATCACTTACCACCGTGCAACTACAGTCATCCCTCAGATCTGGGAGTATGGATAGAGTTTCTGATGCCTGGGTCATTCATTAAGCAGCCCTTTTAAGATCCCTTCTAACATTGTAGATGCATTTCTTTTCTTTTTCTTTTTTTAGTTATGTTGAAAAATAAATGACTCCTACTTGCAATTAAAAAGAGCATTTATTCTGATTTATGATTATGTTGTAAAACCTGTAAAACAAACAGACATCTCTAACCAAATGAGGAGTTTTTAACCACATATCTGTGACGCCAGTTTGAACAATTCCACATTGAAGAACTCTCATTGTGTGATTTACATCCTTGCATTTCCATCTGAGTACAATATGACTGCAGATATCTAATTAACTAGGAATCATTTTAATCCACTGTGATGATGGATAAGTAGGCATTATCCTACCATTTTTGAGTTAATAGCATATTATGAACCCAATATGTATATCATTTCCCATCAAACACAGCATTTGGCGAATGGAGTCTTGCATTAATTCCGCTCTCCCCTTTTCTCTTTCTCTAAAAGGATGAGAGACTAAAGCTACACCTGTAAGGAGAGCACGGCTAGGGTCAAATGCACGTAAGCGTGTTACAGCAAACACAGTCATCAGAGAGCACTGCTGGGATTAACTCCAAGACCTTGGGGTGAGGTGCAAAATCTTCTTCCCATTTTTCCTCCCCACAGATGAGGATGCTGTGGAATTTTAAATACATCAATTTGAAATGATAAAGAGAAGAAAAACACTACCTCCATGGGGAATCGCTGTAATTGCACTGACCCCAAAGGGTAACCCACGCAGAGCAGCAGGAGAGTCATATTCAGAGCACAGAATCCTGCCCGCAAGCATGAGCTACCCTTTTCTCTGCACAGATACAGATACACCTGGCCCTGGCTTACGTACCAGGTACAGCTTGTTCTAGCCACATAACAACCGCACCTTAAAACCCAACAAATTAACTGTGGCACAAACTTTTGTGAACTAGAATCCACCTCATCAGATGGGTGTGTGCATGCACACCTGCCAGAACGCACAAAAGCAGAGGATATATTGTTAGAATATTGATGTTCCGTTCCACCTTAACAGATGTGTGGAATTGTTGTATGTCACATGTCTGTTTACACTCTGGCACAGCTTGCTGGGAACTTCCGTTTTGTGTATAGCTATTGCTTATGCTGCTTGTTTGGACATGAAAGGGAGAAGACATGTTTTCCCTCTTGTCCTGATGTATGCTGAATAAACTGCTCGTAAATATGCTTTACACAGCCTCTCCCTGCCACTTCTGTTGTGCGTTTACTCCGCTGAGTTGCATGCCCAGCTTCTGAAGCTCTGGGTGGCAGATTCCTGCTGCACCAAGGACTGGAGTTCGACTGGCACGTCGGCTGGTGGGCTGGAGCCAGCTGGGAGCTTGCCAATTGCCCCCGATTCCTTAGCAGCATCCCATACTATTTTTGCCTCTGTTTCAGGTTGACAGAAACAACAACAAAGGCCTTGGGCTGATGAAGTGTGAGAGTAGAACCAATCATTTAAAAACGTAAAAAGAGCTTGCTGGATTAGGCCAATGGCCCATCTAGTCCTGCATCCTGTTCTCACAGTGACCAACCAAATCCCTGCAGGAAACTTGCAAGCAGGAGTTGAGCACAAGAACGCTCTCCTTTCCTGTAGTTTCCAGCAACTGGAATGCATGAGCATTGCTGCTTCCAACTGAAGAGGCAGAGCATAGCAATCATAGCTACCATATTTTTCGCTCCATAAGACGCACCTGACCATAAGACACACCTAGTTTTTAGAGGAGGAAAACAAGAAAAAAATTTTTTTTGAACAAAACAGTGGATGTATGATTTTTGTGGTTCATGCTGTGGCCGCAGACATGATATGCCCAATGCAAAAATCCTGAGAATCCATGTGGACCCGTGCCTTTGCAGCCCCACGAAACAGCGGATGCGTGATTTTTGGATGCAGGCTATAGCCATGGACATGCTATGTGATCTGATGGTGAATTTGTGGTGACCCAGTGCAAAAATCCTGAGGATCCATGTGCTTTTACCTCCCCTCTCCCAGCAGCCTCCTTTATATCTAGAGTCCCTTATCCCTCCCGATCGCTTGCTGACCAGCTGCTCAGCGGTTCTGTTTCAACACCCCCTTCCCTCTTTCTAAAAAAAAAAAAAAAAAAAAAAAGGCATGATCTGCTTTTCGCCCCTGGGCAATTCAGCTTCAGGCACCACGCACATTCGCTCCATAAGAAGCACACACATTTCCCCTTACTTTTTAGGAGGAAAAAGGTGTGTCTTATGGAGAGAAAAATATGGTAATAACCCTCAATAGCCTCCTCCTCCATGGATTTGTCTAATCCTCTTCTAAAGTCATCTAGATTGGTAGCTATCACTGCCCCCTGTGGGAGCAAGGACCATAGATTTAACAGTGCACTGCATGAAGAAGTACCTTCTTTTATCTGTCCTGAATCCGTCAACATTCAGCCTCATTGGATGCCAATGGATTCTAGTGTTATCGGGGGGTGTGTGTGGGCGCTTGGCTCTATGCACTTTCTCCAGCCCATAATTTTATAAACTTCTGCCGTGTCCCAAATGCTGCAACCAGGGCCAGAATAAGGTTTGATGAGGCCCTAAGCTACAGAAGGTAATGGGGCCCTTTATATGTCCAGCTGTCCTTTGTCAACAACAAATTGTCACTGTTTTTTTTTTGTGTTGAATATATGCTATATGCCTGTTGCCTTTGTCCATGGAGTTTTCTTGGCAGGGATACTGGAGTGGCTTGCCAGTTCCTCCTCCAGGTGGATCACGTTTGGTCAAAACTCTCCACTATGACCTGTCCATCTTGGATGCCCTGCTCGGCATAGTTCATAGCTTCTCTGAGTTAGTCAAGCCCCTTCGCCATGGCAAGGCAGTGATCCATGAAGGGATCACCGAAGAATTGGTGCTTTTGAATTATGGTGCTGGAGGAGACTCTTGAGAGTCCCATGGGCTGCAAGAAGATCAAACCTATCCATTCTGAAGGAAATCAGCCCTGAGTGCTCACTGGAAGGACAGATCCTGAAGGTGAGGTTCCAATACTTTGGCCACCTCATGAGAAGAGAAGACTCCCTGGAAAAGACCCTGATGTTGGGAAAGATGGAGGGCACAAGGAGAAGGGGATGACAGAGGACGAGATGGTTGGATAGTGTTCTTGAAGCCAGCAGCATGAGTTTGACTAAACTGCAGGAGGCAGTGGAAGACAGAGGTGCCTGGCGTGCTCTGGTCTATGGGGTCACGAAGAGTCGGACACGACTAAACGACTAAACAACAACATATGCTATATGGTAATTTATGGACCTAATAGGTATCTAAAGCCATTTGCACATAACAAAATATGTATTTTATCAAAGTAATTGTTGAACTGAAATACAATTAAGAAGAAGTATATTAAAAGTGATTTTTTTGGGGTGGGCAAGAGAGTGGGGACCTAAGCTATATCTTGTTTAGCTTATATGTAAATCTGGCACTGGCTGCAACTTTTATTCATGGAGGAGCTGCTCCATCAAATATGCCTTTGATACGAATCCATAGATACAGCAGAAAGTCACAATCAAGGTCTCCCACATTCGAGTCCCTGTACTGTATCTCCTCCTCACCCCCAATATAAGATAGACTAAAGTAATCTTGCATGTTACCAAATGGAAGCCATTGGCAAATGCTGACATTTTTATTCATTTGGGGGAAGGGAAGAGGGGAAAACATGCACACATATTTCCTTATTTTAAGTAAAATTCTAACAGGTATACTTCTTATTATGTACATTTATATAGCAATGACCTTTTACTATAACATTTGCTACATCTCATAGCATAAAAATCAGCCTGACCTTTCAAATAAATTTTCACTTACCACAACCTCAATGTTTTAGACAAGAAAAAAAATCTAAACACCAGCTGCCTTTGGGACTTGTGGTCAGAGGGGGCTGATGGCGTTTGGGCAGATTTATAATAAGATTGTGGTTTTTTTCTCTTTTCATTCATTTGTTCTTTTCTTTTGTGCTATATGAACAGGTCCAGTGTTCTCACAGTTTCAGTCTTTATTCCTTTTTCAGTCCAAAGTGATCATTCCTTCCTAGAACTGAACTCAAAACTTGCAGTCATCAAATAAATAAGTAAGACATCACTTGGAACACACTCCAAATATCTGCAGTGGTTGCAGAAAGTTGTAATGATCCAAGAACTTCAGAGCTCTATTCAAGCCATAGTCCTTTGAATGAATAGAGGTTACGGCTCTTAATTTTCAGACATGTCCTTTAAAGGTGTCACCATCCAGCTTCCTTTTAAGAGAATAAATGAAAGGGTGAGAGTGAGAAAGAGTGGACAGAGGTGTGAAAGGCTAAGTTTGGGTCTTATTGTCACACAGTGACATTTTAAGCCAAACATGTAGTTGAGAAAACCAAGCATTAAAAATGAATCAAAACCAGGCATACTAAAAATAGGTGACCTGCTCTAAAAAGTTACCATGAATGAGCAATGCTCAAGGTCACTTTGGGGTGTTGTAGGCTGCAGACCCTGGAATCAGGAAGATGTGGATACAAATTCCCACTTAGCCTTGCAGCTGTTCTTGGAGAAATCAGTCTAATCTACCTTGCAGAAGAATAATTTGAATAATTCCATTGATTAATCATGATAATTCCAATAAATTCTCTCAAATCATCGGATTGTTTTCACAAATCATGTCCTCCAAATCATGGAGAGCCACGTGTTGTGGTGAGATCACCAAACTGCCTTCTTGTTGCTGGGGCGGGCCCGTTTGGATGACCTCCTTGCCTCATTGGTCGCCCCTTTGTTACTGGGGCAGATTTCTGTCAGTTGGGGTTTGATTGGCACATAAGGGGCTATTTAAGGGGCTGCACGTGGAGAAGTACTTCCTCTTTCGCATCGTGCAGTGGATCTCCTGCCCTTCCTCCCTATAATTTTAGGTTGTGTTTTTGACCTTGCTATGCCTGTCTAGGGGTGTCTGTTTTTGGAGCAGGGACCCGGTAGGAATTTTGCCAGTTGGCTGATTGGCTAGTGCCATTTGGTTTTTGCCTACCGTGTAGCAAATCGTCACAACTTTATAAGGTTGGCAGTTAGGCATTGGTTCATGGAGGGGATTATGGATTGGCTGTGCCTGCCCCTCATTTTTGTTGCTGCTGCTAGGGAATTCCGTTAAAGGAATCCAGGGGCTCGATTTGCTCTGTCCGATCCCCTCTCAGGGATAGGGCCATGCCAGAGTTCCTGGGAACATCTGGGGTGAACTAAGAGGCGGAAATCCGCCTCTGTGCTCCCCCAGTATGTTTTCCCTTACTGACCTCTGGAGGTTCCAGTTGTCAGTCCTGTTCCTGCCGTGCAGGTTCAGGTCAGTGGCGTAGCGTGGGGGGTGCAGGGGGGGCCGGCCGCACCGGGCGCAACATCTGGGGTTAGGGCAAATCCATGGGTTAGGGGGCGCAAATCCACGGGTTAGGGGGTGCAAATCCACGGGTTAGGGGGCGCAAATTACTTGCCTTGCCCCGGGTGCTGACAACCCACGCTACGCCACTGGTTCAGGTAGTCCGAACCAATGCCTAAGCAACCACTCACATGCTGTAAACAATAAAGTTGTGGCCAAATTAATGCCAAAAATCCTAAACAAATATTTTGTTTCCTGTGTGATTTATTTTGGAGGGTGTTTGGGGGTCTTCACACGCAACAGTGGAAAGTGTGCACAGATCTGACACATCTTGGCATGGTGAAGACATGATTTTCCTAATCTCCAGTAATAGTAACAAATCTGTGCAGTTTTGGCTGAAGATGTTAGCGGCTAAAAGGATCAAGAAAACCAGGTTAGAGTCTGCTTCCATGATATAAACAGCCCAGAGGGTGATGTAGACAGAAGAGGAGACCGCTCTCAGCTTGAAGGGCTAGAAGCATCAGGGAACCAACTCGTTGTACACCATATTTGGGGCTTGGGGGGAAAGGGGTGTTTGAGACTCTGCGGGAAGCTGGTAGGCTTGTTCTTTTGCATTCTCCCTCAGGCTGAGCAGGGGCTCTTGTATTTGAGGAAAGATGAAGATGGAATTCTAGGAAGGGATTGGAACTTGGCTCTGAGTGATAGAAAAGCAGTTCCATGACAATATAACTGCCCTGGTTAGAAGATCATGCTCGCTCATTCTATGGACAGGCTACAGCTCTGTGGTAGAGAATCTGCTTTGCATGCAAAAGGTTGCAGCTTTGATCCCTGGCATCCCCAGGTAGGGTTGTGATAGTCTCCTGCCTGAAACCTAGTCAGCCAGTCAGCATAGACTACACTGAGCTAGATGGGCCAATGGTCTGACTCAGTATTAGGCAGCTTCTTATGTTTCTATGTTTGTCTACTTTGCCACCCAATTCCCCTTCTTTAACCACAGTGTAGTGTTACATCTGCTACACACCTGGCTTGCTTTAACCATGGTGCAGTGTTACATCAGTGTCAGCAGCACTAACCAGAATTTGAAATCAGGATTTTAAGTAACGTATAAATAATAATGTTAGTGAATTTCATATTATCACTTAATTCCAAAGAGGCATATGTAATGGGAGCAGCGCAAGAAGTTTTGCTGCCTGAGGTGGAACAGTGCCTACAGCAGGAAATTTTTGTACTGAGGCCAAAAACCCAATTTCACCTCCCCCCCAGCTGTAAAATTACAGTAATAACCATACATAACCATATATTAAATAACTACAAGTTTGCTGTCCTTTCATGGTGCTCAAAATTAGCCACCTGAGGCAGCGGTCTCACTCTGCCTAATGGTAGGGCTGGCACTGCATGCCAAAGTGATCCTGCAGGCACCTCGCCAGGGCTCTCCAAAGTTTTCCAAGTTGTCTCAACTTATCTTTTGGGATCATAGGAAGGGAGAGGCTCTGAATTGTGGGAGTAGAAGCAGAAATGCTTGTTCATGCAGGGAAGCTTTGCCATCACCTCTGTGGATCCAACCCATATACACAATTACGTATTAAATATCATAAAATATTGTCAGATCCCCAATCCTTGTTACTTTATTTACTTACTGACTGTAAACCCCATATGTTCCCCCAAAGGAGCCCAGGACGGCAAACCCATGTCAATACTGCAGCAATACAATTAAAGTGTCTAACAACAGTTAAATCAATCTTTTAAAAAACAGTTAAAACTCGTAAAAGCAACCACCTGCTCTCAAGCTAATAATGTCAGGGTTGCCAGGACAAGACTTTCAGACATCTAAAGGTAAAGGGACCCCTGACCATTAGGTCCAGTCGTGGCCAACTCTGGGGTTGCAGCACTCATCTCGCTTTATTGGCCGAGGGAGCCGGCGTACAGCTTCCGGGTCATGTGGCCAGCATGACTAAGCCGCTTCTGGCAAACCAGAGCAGCGCACGGAAATGCCGTTTACCTTCCCGCCAGAGCGGTACCTATTTATCTACTTGTACTTTGACGTGCTTTCGAACTGCTAGGTTAGCAGGAGCAGGGACCGAGCAACGAGAGCTCACCCCGTTGCAGGGATTTGAACCGCAGACCTTCTGATCAGCAAGTCCTAGGCTCTGTGGTTGAACCCACAGTGCCACCTCTGTCCCACAATGTCAGATGTCAGACATCTAGTGCCCGGGTAAAAAGGCATGTTAAAATTATTGAATATTTGGCATCAAAATCCACAAGGAAGGCTCATACTTTTACTTTACAGCTTTAAGGTTGCAACTGTATACACACTTCCAGGGAGAAAATCCGATTGAACTCAGTGGATTGTCAGATATCAAGCTTTACCTAGATATCCATTCTGTGTGATGAAGAGTTTGTGTTACTTAAAAGAGTGCATGCCTTTTTCTCACCAACATATCTTTGTTCAGTTGCAAGTGAAGTCCTAGACAAGCTTACTATATCTGAAAAATCCTCATGGGTTCAGAATATCACATTCAACCTTAGGGATCTCTACTATTGATCAGGTATTTCAGATATTCGCCCTCCCTCCCTGCACCCGACAGGACAAAACACTTGAAGATGTAAGTATAGCCTAAATCTATATTGCAAACAGTACTGAATCCCTGCTGTTTGGATACTAGGAACAACGTTGGGGCTTGAAAGCTGTTATTAATTTCTAGAGTATTATCCTCATGAATAAATGCATTAATTTGCTGCTCCCTGTGGTATATTTCTAAACTATATTTCTATTAGCAGAGTTGCATCAAGCTAGGATTGCATTTGGTATCTTAGCAGAATCTCTCGCTTGATATTGTTTTATTACATCCATAATTATCTGCACAACACAGGCTGTACCATCTTCATAATGCATTCTGAACACTTGAAAACTGTGGAAGTCCCCTTGAACGATCTTCCCGGGAAATTATACATTGAGAGCGTTTCTGCCATGCACCAACAAACACACAAATACGGAGTGCAGATTCCCGAGCATAAGTATCGGGGACCTCAGTTGTAGAATAATGGTACTTCTATAGGTTTCGTGATGAGAATAACTTCCCCAAGCTGAAGGTTGGTAAGGGCAGCTCTTCATTTTACAGCATCGCCAGCAGAGTTCTAATAGTCAACTTGTGTCTATTAATAGGAGCACATCTGCTCCACAGACCTGCATAATGTTGGTGCCTCGTTTTTTGGTGCATCGGTGTGCCTCAAGTTTTAATTCTGTAGTGGGTATTTAGACAGATAAAGTACTTCTGAAGCCATTCAATGCCCAAAGCTGTATGTGGGCTAGTGTACTCAGAGGCCACATCCATCCCATGCGTTTAAAGCACCATGATACTTCGTGGCTTCCCCTAAAGACTTTTGGGAGCTATAGTTTGCTAAGATGGCTGAGACTTGTTAAAGGTAAAGGGACCCCTGACCATTAGGTCCAGTCGTGGCCGACTCTGGGGTTGCGGCGCTCATCTCACTTTATTGGCCGAGGGAGCCGGCATACAGCGTACAGTCATGTGGCCAGCATGACTAAGCCGCTTCTGGCAAACCAGAGCAGGTCACGGAAATGCCGTTTACCTTCCTGCCGGAGTGGTACCTATTTATCTACTTGCACTTTGACGCACTTTCGAACTGCTAAGTGAGCGGGAGCAGGGACTGAGCAACGGGAGCTCACCCCGTTGCGGGGATTCAAACCGCCGACCTTCTGATCAGCAAGTCCTAGGATCTGTGATTTAACCCACAGCGCCACCCGTGTCCCAACAAGAGACTTGTTAAGGGACCCCTATTTCCTTCCCAGATCTACAATTTCCAGAGTGGTTTAACAATCAACCCCTCTTCCTGGGGGGCTCTTTGGAACTGTAGCTCTGTGAGGGGAACAAGAGTTTCCTAACAACTCTCAGACTCTTTAACAAACTACAGCTCCCAGAATTATTTTGGAGAAGCCATGACTGTTTAAAGTGGTATCACAGTGCTTTAAATGTTTGGTGTGACTGTTGCCAAAGTCCTCTCTCTCTCTCTCTCTCTCTCTCCCTTCCCTGTGTCCTATCTTACTAGAATAATGAGATTTTGTCTACCAGTTGTGGAGAAAGGAATTTGTGTTGGCAACCACAGTACATGGGTTTTATTTTTATTTTTGAAAAAGAAAGCACTGTGTTGCACTAGTAGGTTATATCATCCTTTTTTCATGACAGAATTTGCATTTTTGTTCTGCAGAAGAGTCTTCTTCTTCATCTTCTTACCCCTTAAAATAATGGCTAAACATTTGTCTATTATCATCATCATCATCATGCTCATTGCCATGATGAAAATGAAATGCTTTTTTAAAAATGAAAATGCATGGAAAAATATGTGGTTTCTTCATTTTCATGCATGATTTCATAGGGTCTGGGCCAAAGGGATTCCTTTAGGCCTCTGGAAAACCTTCAGGCCACCCTGAAGCTACTGAATAAATTAAGAACTACCCCTTAACCAAAATATAAATGTGACGGTATCATTACTTGTGAGATACAGAAGAGGCATCACATCCATTTAACCTCTACTGTTGAGGAGTCATCCCTGCTATCTATATTCCCGGTGAAGCTTCAGTAGCACAAACAAGTGGTCCCAGATGGGACTGAGCATGAACATCTAAAATATGCACTTAACCCATTCAATGGGCTTTGACGGGCATGTATCCCTAAACAGGCTTCATGTACAGAGTTTCGTTTTACATGTGTCCCTTGGGCTGAATATTTGCTGTAATTATGAACAAGCAATAAATTAAGCGGGAAATAAAGACCTAGCAAAATGACTGCTGTACCAGTGAAATGTCATAACCTGGAGTGGTGTCCTGGCATCCACAACTGACACTGGATGGCTTGTTGATTCACTAGCATGGGTGATGTGAGCAGTATTTCATCAGCGGGACCAATGTGCCACATAGTGCAGAGATGGGCAAAAGCTAGGCCACAATCTTCTGGCAGATGTTTTGTTGGTTTGGAATAGATCACCAAGGATGTCTGACACCCAATTGTTTAATGATAGCAACAACATTTTTTCTAAAATGAAGGAAACTTGGAGGAAGGCCTGGATTTTTTTGCATGTGAAAAGACTGTGAGTTCTGTTATGGTACTGAAAAATAAAGAATAATTAATCTGGACTGAGATGCACTCAGCCGTACCCTCATCTTTTATTCTAAATGTACATCTTCCCCTCTTTCCAAGCCACTTGGTTCCAGCTGGTAGACCTCAGAGGCTGGGGACAAACAAAATGGACCTCCCAAGCATAAGGTCTGCTCACTCAACACAATGCTTAAAATACAGCACAACTGGGTCCAAATTTATGCTCGGCAACCTAACCTGTCTCATAAGCGTCACATCCACATCATACATTTAAAGCACTCTTTATGCAAGGAGTCTTGCTTTTTTCTTTTTCTTTTTTGAAAAATGCTTTGTGCCCCTTTCTAAAATTTATTAATGGGTATATGTTTTTCTTTTTGTAAATCTACAAAAGAATAGAATAAAACAAAACAGGGGTTAGAGGGTTTTCTCAGGATGATGGAGGGTGTGTGTCCCACTGGTGTAGTTGTGGTAGAAATGCTTTGTGAGGGGGGTGATGACAAAAAATGGGGGGACGAGGAGGGTCAGTTGCGGGGAGAGGGGGAGTGAGAAATGTCCCTATATTCATCTGGAGAATGTGGGAGGGTATTATATACCTGTACAGTCTCCTAAAGGAACTCTGAGCACCATCTACCCAGGAATAGTAAAACAATCCTAATGGTAAGCTAAGTAAATTAAAGCTATAAGGATATTGTCACCTTCTGTATTTAATTTAGGAGGTTTGGCGCACTCAGGAGAGAAAGCTAGAGAAGAGAAAACCTGTTGTGTTTATTTCATAAAATTATCTATTGCTCAGCTGCTCTGATCTGCTCATCATTTAGCAGAGAACATTACAAGAAGTCTATTGTACATTAACTTCTACCCCCAAACCAGGTTGATTCAAACTCATGCCCATATATTTATGCCATTCAAACTTAACAGTGTGCCACAAGCAACCTGCTGCAGGAAAGGCAAGCATGTGTTTCAATGCACTTAGAACTGGTGTACTTCCTAGTAGGACAAATCTATTGCTTTGGCAAGGTTAGGAAGTCAACGGATCTACATCTGCACAAAATCTTCGCAGCTATTAAAACTAGGGCAGCAGGAAACATTTGCCTATTTCTTTAATGATAAAAACCCCACACACAGATTGGAACAGATGGGGCTATTTGATTAATAGCTATACCTCAGTAGATGATGGGCATAACGTCCTGAAAAATTAAGCAACAATAGAAAGGCAAAGTGACAAGAATGAAATTGATAAGGTGGCAGCGCCGGCAGGCAGAAGGAACTCCGCGTTTTATGTACACCCTCTTTCCTTTCTCACATTTCTTTCTTTCCTTTGGTAAAAGTCCCAGGTTCCTTTCCTAGATCTTTAGCAATAAATTATTATTGTTATACTGCCAGAGACAATTCCCTCCCGTGCCACTCAAGACAGTTTGTTCAATTAAAATGACAAGAGTGGCACGCATGGATAACTTTGGGGCGAAAGGGAAATGAGGGAGGGCTCGTCAATGAAATCCAAGCCTTATACCTTTAGGTGTGGAAAGGTGTTCCCATATAAGCAGAGGAGGGAGGGCGGGGGAGGATTTCCTAAGTTTCCTTCCCCGGAGATGATAACCAACAAAAGCTGTAGCCGGACTTGATTAAGTCTGCATGTTTTTTCTTGACCTCATTAAGAGAGTCAGCTGATGGATTTCCAGATCAATTTGTATGCAAATGCAACAGAAATGGAGTTACAGTGTAACAACCAAGCTGTCCAACTTCCCCCAAAACCCCTCTCAAGATCATCTCAGCGCGTGCAAAAGGGAGCAATAAAGGAGAATCCAGGCATTGAAAGTCTCATCAGCCTCTGCTCGGCCCACAAAACACCCACTAGCTTTACACCCTGTATTGTTCAGAGTTGGGGTGGGTGGGGGTGGTAGTCTGTCTAAAGATGCCCTGAGCTTCTTCCAATGGTCCTTTTTCCAGTGTGGGTTAGAATCTAGTAGGAGAGAACACTGAACCGGCCAGACAAGTTTGATAGTGCTTTTGGTAGCATTTAAATGAATGAACTAGATTGCAAACGCTAGAGCTAAGTGATGGATAAGCCAAAGGGGGGCTAGGCTAGAGAGTTTTGTGTGTGAGAGAGTGTTTTTGCTCAAAGCAGACACTGGAGACACAGAGATATGTTTGCTCTCTGCTGGGCTAGAAATCTAAGGGGGAAACAAGATCTGTTGGGGTGTTAATGCTGTGAGTTCTTCCACTCAGTGCTCAGGTTCTATATATATGTAACTAAAACCATATATCCTAAAGACATCACAGTCTCCGCTGCAATGAAAGTTTCCTTTCATTCCAAGGAAACAGAACCCCGAATAAGCACTGGAACCTCTGGAGTATCTCACTAGTTGGATATTGGGGTGGTGTGTAACAATATTTCCTGGTGCTGCACCAGATCCTGGCTGGATCTAGAGAAATCAAAGAAGTGTTTCAGTTTAAAGAGTTGTAAATTTAAACAGGGAAAACAGGTAGAGAAAAACAGGACTCCACATGACCATCTGGTGTCACAATCACTTTTTCTTTACCAGCCTAGCTGAGTCCCCTGTCCTCCAGTTTCTCAAAAGTTTTTTTTTCTGCGAAAGAGGCTTCTGGTTGTTGTTGTTGTTGTTATTTGCCTCTTGGATCCTGGAATGTTCCACTTTTCCTTAAGATGTCCCTATTTTCATCAGAGAAATGTTGGAGGGTATGTGGTTGGTGTGTGTGTGTGTGTGTGTGTTCCCCTCTCCACCAACTTAAAATATCTCTAACAGTCTGTAGCCTTCCCCAGCTCCAGGTATTTTCTGATCTGAATAAGCCTCACAGGGAATAGGGTTGGAGGCATCATGTGACATTGCTTACCTGGTTTCCGAATGCAGTGCATGTGTTCCTGAGAGGGAGTGGCAAGGCACTGCACAGCTTGGTGCGGTGTTGGTGAAACCAAACTGATGCTCCCAATGCTACACTTGCATTTCCAAGTTCTCTGCCCCCTTGCATATGTACCCTCTCATTAAGCAGCAGCAACACATAGCATTGGGAAGTCAGGTGAGCAGCACTGCTTCACCCATAGGAAAAAGGTAAAGGTAAAGGACCCCTGGACAGTAATAATAATAATAATAATAATAATAATAATAATAATAATAATAATAATAATATATTATTTACACCCTGCCCATCTGGCTGGGTTTCCCCAGCCACTCTGGGTGGCTTCCAACAAAACACTAAAATACAATAACCTATTAAACATTAAAAGCTTCCCTAAACAGGGCTGCCTTTAGATGTCTTCTAAAAGTTTGGTAGTTATTTTTCTCTTTGACATCTGGTGGGAGGGCGTTCCACAGGGTGGGCGTCACTACCGAGAAGGCCCTCTGCCTTGCTCCCTGTAACTTAGCTTCTTGCAGTGAGGGAACTGTCCAGTCAAAAGTGACTATGGGGTTGTGGTGCTCATCTCACTTTCAGGCCGAGGGAGCCGGTGTTTGTCTGTAGACAGATTTCCGGGTCATGTGGCCAGCATGACTAAACTGCTTCTGGCGCAACAGAACACCACGGCAGAAAGCAGAGCACACAGAAACACTGTTTACCTTCCTGCCACAGTGGTACCTATTTATCTACTTGCACTGGGGTGCTAGGTTGGCAGGAGCTGGGACAGAGCTTAATGGTAATATGGGACATAGCCCTCAGTTATCCCCCACTTATGTATACCACATTAGGAAGGGAAATGGGCGAAGATATGATAGACTTTCTTTAGTCTCAGTCTCCAAAGGGAAAGTGCATAAATGACATGACTCAAAGAATGGGCACAAGGGTACAAGGAAGAGAGAAGAGGTTCAGAAGACCCCATTGAGTTGGTCCATTGGTCCATCTAGTCTTACATTCTGTTCTCATATTAATCAAACAGATGCTGATGGGAAGTTCCAAAAAGGAATGTGGATAAATTTCAATGTTCAAATACCATGCCAAATTGTTTAGAGCTGTAGAGGATCACCTCCAGATTGTCAGTATTTTGCAAGAGGAAGTGATTGCAGTGGATACCATAAATTTGGTTTTGCACAATTAAACTGAATTAAAGTGTTCTGCTGACCAAGCACAATAAGTCCTCTTAACACACACACACACACACACACACAGAGAGAGAGAGAGAGAGAGAGAGAGAGAACTTGTTGCAATTAGGAAAGTGAGTGGGAAATGCACTGAAATGTGTGAGATGCAAAGAAATCAGAATGAATAATCAGTAAAAACTGGGCACAGTCTTTCCTCTGTATACACTATGTCCAGGCAAATTAGGATGAATGCTCAATAAACAGGTGGTCTGGCGGAGACCTAGGAGAAAGAAGAATCACTGGAAGAGAGGAATGCCTAGGATGGTCTCCAAAGAGCTGCTCTGTGTCAGCTTCTTCCTTGCACCCCAGTGCCTGAATGCCCATCTCTGTAAATTGAGTTTTCTTTGAGAAAACCAAGCTGTTTGAAGCACCACCAGCAGATGAATGAACAGCATCAAAGTTAATACCCTGCTTAATGGATGCTGCAACTTTACCAGCACTCATTTATTTTGTCTATGAATGAACCATGAGTGTAGGTGGGCTTCTAGTCAATTATACTTCAGCTAAGCATGACATAGAGAGCAGGCAGCACAGTAGCCTCTTCAAAGATGCAGTAATGGAGAACAACAGGACAGATAATCATGAGGGATTACTATACTGGGTCATAAATCCACACCAGGGCTGACAATTTCAGATCCCAGGTGACAAACCTCTCTGTTCCCTTACGATGCTGACTTTTGAGATCTGACATGGACTCCCCATCCCCACAGGAAAATAATTGATACCACTTCATGTGGATTAGTTACCTGTCAATACTCTTTAATCAACCTGCCACCAATCACAGGATACTGAAGGCTTGATTCACATATAAACTGAGCCAGAGTTAGCATATTTATAACATACTTCACAGTGTCTTGTGTGCATTATCTCAATAATTCCTTAAGTGTTAGGCCAGCGATCTTATCCCCATATTGCAATTGTGAATTGCCACCATGGAAGATTACACTCAGGTCCCCCCCCCCCGGCCCTCTTTTGATAAATTAAGGAGACGGGTCAAAGGTGAGAGGTAGAGTACAAGTGTTGCATACAAAAAGTTCCTGGTTCAATTACCTGAATTTCAACAGTCCTGGGAGAGACCATATCAAGCAGGATGTGCATTTTGCTAAATAAAAATAAAATAAAATAAGCCCAAGCAAACAGAGAATTAGGTATCACAATTTTTCACTGTCATCATGCATGCCTGTTGCCTTCAACAATCCACATAACCTACAATACACATCAGGTAATGTTTATGATGAACTGAACTATCAGCTAGCTGCAAGGCTAAGTTCATCTTGCTGGTACTGGTGTAGAAGTATACAGTTTAGAACCAGGATCATCTCACCCCTGCTTCTATACCCAACTGAACACTGCATTCTGCAGGAGAGGGCCTCCTGCAGATAGCATCTCATCAGGAGGTCTGCTGCTATGGCGCAGGAATTGGGCCTAGCATGTAGTGGGACCGACCCTCTCATTACAGATCAGACAGATACTGTCTATTATCTTTTGGACATATTTTGAAGTCCTTCCTTTTTCAACATGCCTGAGACTTTTATCTCAGCGCACATCTGTGCCAGTTTTGAAATCATTTTTATATATGACATTGCTTTGATTCTTTTGCACATATACGTTTTAATTTTGGTGTTTTTGTTCTGTGATTTTAATATTCTGCTGGGGCTCTTTCTTGCTGGGGAGTGTGCTTAGCCCCACACTCTGGATCTGACTGTTTTATTCATTATTTCACTATATAAAGATCAAATGGGGAAATAGGGACATACGTAGGAAGCTGCCTTCTACCAAGTCAGACCATTGGTTAATCTAGTTCAGCGCTGTCTACAGTAATGAGCAGTGCCGCTCTAGGGATTTTTCCCACTCAGGCATTGAACCTGGGACCTTCTACATGCAAAGCTCAATACTCTACCACTGAGCTATGTCCCTTCCTCAGTATTTTGCTGAGGACATCATTGTGTGGATGCTGCACAAAATCACATGCATGAGCAGCACCGAGTTCATAATAAACTGCTGTGTGGAAGATCCTGCAAAGTGCAAATGGGGAGACCTCTGAAAGCATCATACTTCCATAACCTTCAGGTGAAGGTTAAAGAGTCTTGGCTTGCATGGAGAAAGTGTCACGACTGCGATGAAAAACAAGGGTTTTCCTTAACATCTGAGGCTCATTTCTCTTACCCTTCTGCTTTTTTCTGTTGTCATCAGATTATATAAACACAATGACAGTTCTTGGTAGCAGGAACTGCTCCTCTCAAACATTGCAAAATATTGATGAAGGTGCTTAAAAAAAGGAAAAGCCATCCAATGCCAATAGTCATTACATATTTATTTCACTGCTTTGTTCATTTCTCCCCTACTACAAATGAACTAAATGATGATATAATTATATCCTGAAGCTGTTGGTAATTGTATGTGAGGCACTAATAGCAATGAAAAACTAATGTCAGGAAAGAGAGGGAAGCCAGATTAAAAATTACTATCAGCCGTGTACTCCTGCATCCCCCATAAAAAGACATGATTCTGATGAGTTACCTGACCTGCAAATTACCCACACAAAATCCAAATCGAATGTATGGAACACAAATTAATTACCTGGAAATTATTTGCTGATTGCGTGCCAAATACAGCCTCGTTGACATTCAGCACCACTGGAACACGATGAAGGATAACAATATTGAATCCTTGGGGGGGGGAGGTGAAAAAGAGCGGGGGGAGGACCCAGAACAGTGGAAGGAAAGTGGTTACTTATGCTATTTTGTCTCAGATTCTTTTTGAAGTGCCAGAGGAAGAGCAGTGCAATTCAATCTTCTGTTAAGTACTCTTGGGGAAGGAAAGCCACTCCAACGTTATTAAAATAAGGGGGGAAAATAATGTTAATAAAAAAAGTTTTGGCAGTTTTTCTTTACATAAAACAGATAATTTTTTTTTAAAAAAATAAAAAACAGTGCAGTCCTATGCATGTTTACTCAGAAGTAGGTCATACTGGATTCACTGGACCTTACTCCTAGGGATGTGTGCATAGAATAGGCAGCTGTAATGCAGGTTGAGTCTATTCCAGGCAGGATTTCACCCCATTTTCTGGGGACCTGCCTGGTCTATACAGGATGCTGATCACAAGGAAAGCCCATACCTGTTCTATGCATGCCCAGTTGCATTTAAATGCATTTACCATATACACTGGCCCATTCACTTGTAACATTAGTGTGCTAGGCCATTCAGCCAGGCCATCCATTGCTGGCATGGATGTAAACATGATCAACAAACATGGTGAGCATATTAAGTTTTGAATGGGTGGGTTTGGGAAGCTTTGAAAGCTTTTGTGGTGGAAATATGCCCTTGCTGAGGTATGACATTTCAGTCTGATGAAGCATTTTCAATGCTGATCAAAATAAGATCAAATTTGGTCTTCTCTGATCATGACAGCCATTTTTTCAAGCAGGCCACTTGGGTTTCTGAATATAGGTATATTGAACTTTCTTAAATTTACAGGGGGGAATGAAATGGGTAAAATGCAATTTATTTTAAAATCATCACAATGTGTTTTTATTGTTATTTTGAATTATCAGTGGCCTGCTTGATTTTATTGTATATTTATGTGAGATGCGTTTGTTAGTTTATTGTTTCTAACTATGTAAATTCTGCTGTGTCTTATAGCTGTTAGTTAATTATGTAAACTTTTCTATGTTGTGAGCTGCATGGTTTATTATGGAAAGGCAACATAGCAAATAAAGGATAATGATGATGAGTGGAATTTGCTCATCATTCACCAAATTACTAACCCATCCTTAGTAAATACTGACACACACACACCCATATCCTAGGAAGCGGATTGTAGAGATTGTTATCTACAACAGTAGTCATGTCTCTCCTGTACATTCTCAATATTGCATGAGTGCTGCCAAACTCACAGACTTACTGAGAGCTACACAAAATCCTTCCAGTTTCCTCTATCAAAGAGGCTGAATTGGCAGAGTGCTTTAAGTGGCTGCTGAGCATGGCCTACATCTCTTGCCTTATCGAACATAAAGATAGTAGAGCATGTAGAGCAGGTGTAAAGGCTTTGAGAGAGGGCTTTTCAGCTTCCAGCCAGAGAGAAAAACCAGAGTAGTGGAAGGACCGACAGCAGAGTAGAAAAGTCTCATTAGAGTCAAATCAAACTCGAAAAGTTCTTCACAATGTAGAATTGTGAAGTGTGAAAAGATGAGTCTGTAACACACTTGACCTGTAACACATTTTCAAGTAGGATCTGCTTTTCAGTTTCATGCCTAAATATTGTCTTGGCTGCTACTAAGCTCATTGTGATATGGAAGATATCCAAAAGCACTGGATAAAACAAGAACAGAGCCATAGTGTTCAATAAAAGAGACAAAAAATGCAGTCATAATTTACATGCAATCCTAACCATGTCTACTCGCCCATAAATTCCATTGGATTCAATGGGACTTACTCCCAAGTAGGGATGTAAGAATGAATCAGTTTTTAGTCTGCCCTGTATTCCTCACACACAGTGCTGTTTCTGTTCCAATGCACTGTGCCTTCCACCAAAGGTTACATTATTCATCTTGCATCATAACTAAGTTATTTGTTATATAAATTACGTAAGTTTCATTGCTATTCCACCACACTCACTGAAATGCAAAGCAAACATAGTGTAAATGTGTGGGTTGGGGTGGGGATAACATATGTATTGTTTGTGGACTGAAAGAAACAGTAAATACATATCATATTCACTGGGTTGATTTTTGTCCTGTACATAGAACTGTACAGTTAGAACGGACCACAGGGATCATCTAGTCCAGCCGCATGAAATGCAGGAATCTTTTTGACCACCGTGTGGCTTGAACCCGTGACCCTGAGATCAAGAATCTCATGCTCTACCAACTGAGCTATGAAATGAATAAGTGAATATCAGCAATTTCTGCTCGTGTTTTCGGTGGAAATCTCTGATATTCCTGCTTGCAGATAAGTGGAGTTTGAACTGCAGAAAGACAGACGGAACATGGGGGAGATCATACATTTTGACAGCCATGGTGGTCAATATGAGGGTAATCTATCTATACATCTGCAGGGTCATTGAAACATGAAACTAAACAAGTACTATACCTTTGCAACATACACACCTGGTTCAGAGGACATGGCGAGCCAAACCTTTTGCTCTCCCTCACTGAACTAAGCTAAGCCAAAGTTAGGCTTTGCTTGTCATCCAAACTGGGACTTGAGCTGTAGCCAAGAACAAACCTTGGCTGGAGTTTGTGACTATTGAGGAGAGACAGCTTAACTATGAGTCCTTGGCTTAGCTCAGTGAGATGCAGAGGTAAAATGGAGGAGCAAAGTGGCTTTGAGGAACTATCCCAGAGCCTTCACATTTGCATGGTCTCATGGCTTGGCTTTCTATAGGCCAGTGAAGGCTGGCAACTACCTTTATTTGGAAGAAATTTAGGAAACAATTCTGGTTTCTTCTTTCTTTAGGGCTGAGCTGATTGCATTTTAAGTGGATTTCACTCTAAGTGTTTAGGTTTCAAAAAAAGCACCCATTGGATAATAGGGTATGATATACTTTCTCTTAATAATATAGCGCCACGTTATTTGCAATTGATTTATTAAAAAGCATGGATTTTATCTACTCACTGAAAGCTGCTTTTCAAGTGGACTTTAAAAAAATAAAATAAAACCCAGTGCCTTCTTTCATCTTTTCCCCATCCACTGTTGTGACACCTGACATCCCTTCTTTGCTAAAGCCTAAGGTAAAGTAGTAGGAAGCATTGCATTTAGGAAAGCTATTTTTACTCACTATTGCTACAAAATCCCTGTGGACCTTAAGCAAGCAGTCTCCCTGCTGTGCTGTTTGGAGCTCCCTCACCAGTTCTTGTCTGTCACACAATGGCAGGAGAAAAGAGACGGCAGGATGCTGAGTCAGCAGAAGGCGGAGAATTGGGCTGTAGCAGCATGACAGTATCAGAATGGGGATAATGATAATATTTTACATATATATATATTTAACAGGATTCATCTGAATACTGCCTAATTGTAAATGAAAGCTCTATGAAGTATAGAAATCACATACCCTCTGATGAAAAAACATTTATCCGATGAAAATAGGGACGTCCCATTCCATAATGATGATTTTACTACTTATACCCCCCACATCTTACTGGTTTGCCCCAGTCACTCTGGGCAGCTTCCAACATATGTAAAAAACAATAAAATATTAAACTTTTTTTTTTTAAACTTCCCTATACAGGATTGCCTTCAGACAGCTTAACTCCTTGTAGGTTGCACTGCCTTATTGCTTCTGCTCTTAAGAAACTTTGTCTCATGACAGAAACACCCGCAAAATATAATGATACTGGGGGCGGGGTATTGTTTTTATTTGTTATTATTGCAGTCTTTTTGTGTCCTTATATTGTAAACTGCCTTGTTTAAAGACTGTCTCAAGGCAAATCTAAAAAAATGTAAACAACTCCTAACCCACAATAATACTACAACCAGACGTAACACGGACACTGGCACCAGAGCCTGCAATAAACCCAGATGCCAACTTTGCTGCCACATACACCCGGACAACACCATTACCGGCCCCAACAACATCACACATACCATCTCGGGACTATTTAATTGCTCATCGTCTAACATTGTATATGCCATCAAATGCCAACAGTGTCCCTCAGCTCTCTATATTGGACAAACAGGCCAAACCTTACGCCAAAGAATAAACGGACATAAATCGGACATCAAGAATCACAAGACAGAGAAACCAGTAGGAGAACACTTCAATCTCCCAGGACATTCTATACAAGATCTCAAAGTAGCTGTATTACTACAAAGGAATTTCAGAAATAGACTGGAGAGAGAAGCTGCTGAATTGCAACTCATTACCAAACTTAAAACCATGGAGAGACCTGGTCTGAACAAAGACATTGGATTCTTATCTCATTATACATGACAAAGCCATTTTTCACCTTCTCACCCCTTGCTTTTTCCTGTAAGACCTATTGCAGTCGTTAAGAGCCGTCAACAGGCTCATCTCAGCTATCTGCCAACCACCCATTCCCACCACCCTTCTGAGTAATACCCCTCCCCACCTTCTCACTATATAGAAGGATCTGGCAACTTCTGTTTCAGTGTATCTGAAGAAGTGTGCATGCACACGAAAGCTCATACCAAGAACTAACTTAGTTGGTCTTTAAGGTGCTACTGAAAGGAAAAAAAAATTTTTGTTTTTAAAAAAATGTGATATAAACACCAACAACTGGGAAACACTGGCCTGTGAGTGCTCCAGTTGGAGAACAGCCTGTACCAAAGGTGTCATGGGCTTTGAAGACACTCGAACTCAGGACGCAAGGGAGAAACGTGCTAAGAGGAAGGCACGCTTGGCAAATCCACACCGTGATTAACTCCTGCCTGGGAACCAATGTCCCCACTGTGGATGGACGTGTAGATCCAGAATTGGCCTCCACAGTCACTTACGGACTCATTGTTAAAACTGTGTTTATGGAAGACAATCTTACTCGGCTACGAGTGATCGCCAAAGAGGAAGAAGAAGAAACTGCCTTATGATCCTCAGATGAAGGGTGGTATAGAAATCTAATTATTATTAATAATAAAATTGTTGGTATCTTTATACAAATGCCATGCAGAGCTTCGGTACTATTCCATCCTCTTTCTCTGAGAAATCATGTATTTTCAGGTGACTGGGTGCTTCAGTAAAGTGCAAATGCAGATTCATGCTGCTGAATTGGTCTCTTTTTATGCTACCCTAATGAAACTTTGGATTGTAGCCTATCTCCCAAATTAGGAATCAATTACATTTTACACAAAAAACACTGAGTACCCAGGAACCTTTATGTAATTGGGCAGAAGCTATATTGCCATTTCTATGCAGTTACACCAAATTACACAATCGCGTCAACAGAGTTACATTGGCAAATTACGCATACATTTGTTCATATTAGGCCTTGCAAGACAAGGGCTCAACAGCAAAAAGCTGGTCACTTGGAACAAGCTCTGTGAGATAATGTATAAATCCAGGCAACTGTGCAAAGATAGCAAGGGGCCCCTCAATTAATTTGTCATCATGGTGTAATTAGTGCCACTTAATGTAAAGTGGTAGCAAGTGTATTATCTTAACTATTTAATTATGTTATTGACTTGAAGGGAAAGGGAATAATTGGTAAAATAGGGCTTAGATGTTATGATATTTAGAAGGGAAGAAGGTGTCCTTGAAGATATTCACATTAATTAACATGTATTCACCCCAAAATAATGCTTATAGCACACTTTTACATATTACAAAGCCATTTGTTGATTAACTGAACCCAGGAGTTTGCGGTATTGATTTCATGAACTGAAGACATAAGCAGACCTATATTAAATCATTATCTGGTGAACAGAATTCCTTTCTGGTTTATCTTTAATGTAGAAAATTTAACTGAGCTACTTCTCTGTTTGAACATTGCCCCTTACTTGCTAATTCTATGTCACAATACTCTTGTGAATATGGAATACAGGCAGTGGCGTAGCGTGGGGGGTGCAGGGGGGGCCGGCCGCACTGGGCGCAACATCTGGGGGTTAGGGTTAGGGGGCGCAAATCCACGGGTTAGGGGGCGCAAATCCATGGGTTAGGGGGCGCAAATTACTTGCCTTGCCCCGGGTGCTGACAACCCACGCTACGCCACTGAATACAGGAAACTAACTGAACAATATGCCCTAAGCTGAGTCAACCCTATTTATACCTACAGACACACACTTTTCTGTGGTTGAAAAAAATGCACAGAATAATTGACAGTCATTAGTATAAAGCCAGCATCTTACACTACTTAGTAGTAAATTCAGTCTTGGATCCTGAGTCTTAAGCATTAAGCTTTTGAATTAAAAACAGCCTAAACAAAGATTTGAACTTTTCAGATTAATGCAACCCCTATATTTGCTGACAAACTCCCAAAGGTAGTTCCATAAATCCTGAGCTCATGCGCTCTCTTATAAATCCCAATGAAAATCAAAGGAATTCATTTAAGTATTCATTTAGGTCCAGTATTCTGGTATTCCTAATTGTGGTAACTTTGGTTGTATTTACACTGAGTATACTCTATTCCAAAGAGTTTTCTTTCAACACTCATAAAGATTGCAAAAGTTACCCTATACTTATCCCTGGAAACTAAAAGCTCAACTTTAAAGCATATCATTGTTCCCAGATAAGTGACAGATGAAGACATGCATAGGTTTTTAAAGTCCAAGCTATACAAACTCATGTTTTGGACCTCATTATTTCCATTTATACCTATTTTCATTATACCTATTTGTTTACCGTTATGTCTTGCCTACTACCAGCACAGAAGCTCTCAAGATAGCTTATGGGACAATTAAGCAAAGAACTTTAAAGGAGTAAAACTGTAGCTACCAATAAAAAAATCAAGACATAGGACTCGAACAAATAGATTCAAGTTACAAGAAAGAGATTCCAACTAAACACCAAGGAGAACTTTCTGACAGTGAGAGCTGTTCGACAGTGGAACAGACTCCTTAGAAAGGTGGTGGACTCTCCTTCCTTGGAGGTTTTTAAGCAGAGTTTGGATGGCCATCTGTCATGGATGCTGTAGCTGATATTCCTGCATTGCAGAGGGTTGGACTAGATGACCCTCGCAATCCCTTCCAAGTCTACTTTGGTATGATTCTATGAAATAGAAAGTTCTTAATCATTGTCTGAAAAGTAGCAAGTGCGTGAAACTTGCAGGTCTTTTAAGTTATGTGGTTGACAATGTAGTGAAAACAGTATCTTATCCATTGTTGTTGTTTAGTCATTTAGTCGTTTCCGACTCTTCGTGACGCCATGGACCAGAGCACGCCAGGCACTCCTGTCTTCCACTGCCTCCCGCAGTTTGGTCAAACTCATGCTGGTAGCTTCGAGAACACTATCCAACCATCTCGTCCTCTGTCGTCCCCTTTTCCTTGTGCCCTCCATCTTTCCCAACATCAGGGTCTTTCCAGGGAGTATTCTCTTCTCATGAGGTGGCCAAAGTATTGGAGTCTCAGCTTCAGGATCTGTCCTTCCAGTGAGCACTCAGGGCTGATTTCCTTCAGAATGGATACGTTTGATCTTCTTGCAGTCCATGGGACTCTCAAGAGTCTCCTCCAGCACCATAATTCAAAAGCATCAATTCTTCAGCGATCAGCCTTCTTTAGGGTCCAGCTCTCACTTCCATACATCACTAGTGGGAAAATCTTATCCATATGTTGTCTTAAATGTATATGTCAACGTTTCCATCAGAACATCTGCACCTTAAGCCATATGTGTTTTCATCAGAAAACAGCCCTAATTGTAATTGAAATATGTAGTCCCCAGAAAAATGAAAACACGGAGACATTCTGTTTTAATGAACTTTTAACTTCATAGAATCATAGAGCTGGAAGGGACCATAAGTATCATCTAGTCCAACCCCCTGCAATGCAAGAATCTTTTCTCCAACATGGGGCTCAAACCCACAACCATGAGGTTAAGAGCTTCATGCTCTACCAACTGAGCCAGCTTTGGACTGTAGCTAATTGTAGGTCTACCAGCCCCTAGACCGCAACCTAAAAGCGAGTAATTCCTTTGGAGGAAGATGAGAATGTTGTATGCATTTCTGCAGAAACGGGACAGACAGAACAGACTCTGAAAGAAAAATTACTGAAACAGAACAAGCTGGAATTGGTCTGATCCCAATCTCCCTAAATAGCTTCTGTAGTCTAGCAACATCTGGAGGTCCATACGTTCTTCATCCCTGGTTTATCAATAGGTATGGTCTGTTTAGAAAAATGCTTGTGGCTCATGGGATTCAATAGCTCTTTATACCAACATTAGACTCTTACCTTTCTCTGCCTACATTGCTCTCTTTAGTTACAATGTTCTTGACTTCACTCCTGCATTAATTTAAGGAAGATAATATCTCCTCCCACTCTCATGAAACCTTCACCAAAAAAGCGTGTTCCCCTAAGGAAAAGATAATTGGCATTCAAAAGGTGACATTTGCTATTCTAAGCATTTTAATTCTGACCGAAGTCATACTGAGACTGTGCCTTAAATCCAAAAAAAAAAAAAAAGCAGTCACCGTCGAGTCGAGCACTGAGTGAGTGAGTTCCTTGCAGGATTGCCCATCTAAGGTCTGCTGGGACTTCACTGTAATGGTAACTGTTCTTGTTTTTTGACACCCTTTTGATATCTTAACAGCTTGTTGTCAAGACGATACCTGAAGTGCTGAAATATTTTGCACTGTTAGTAAGTTCAGCTGACATTTAACCACCTGTTTCAGCTGTTTTCATCCTCTGCACCTTTTCACCACTGCATTTCTTTGCTCAAAAAAGAATGCTCAGGCGACTTAAAAGTATATGTTTGGTCATAAAAGGCCACAATAAAAAACCAACTACAAAGTTGTACAGGCAGGTGCCCTGCCAATAGGCAGAGTGAGATTTTGGGTGTCATGAAAGGGCAACAAATGATTGGTTATTTAGTTGTCTTTTTACTGCCAGGAAGGAAAAGAGACAAGCTGTGGGATTTTCCACCTCAAGTACAAAAATGTGGGAGATTTTGCAGTCAAACCAAACAATGTATATCTATGCTAGTACAGTGGTGCCCTGCAAGACGAATGCCTCGCAAAACAAAAAACGCGCAAGACGAAAGGGTTTTTTGGTTTTTGCGTTGCTTCGCTAGACGATTTTCCCTATGGGCTTGCTTCGCAAGATGAAAACGTATTGCGAGTTTGTTCGCTTTTTTCTTAAAGCCGCTTGAAGAGGCGCAGTTGCGACGGACCGTGCTTCGCAAGACGAAAAACATTGCAAGACGAAAAGACTCGTGGAACGAATTAATTTCGTCTTGCGAGGCACCACTGTACGGTAAATTAAGAGGTGAAGAACCATAGAGTGGTAAATTTCTGGAGAGTGCTTAGCTAGGTCACGCCCCCTCACCTTCAAGAAGGGAGGAAGTCAGGGTTGTTTCCTCTTCCTCCCCCCTCCTCTTCAAACCATGTAACTGAAGAGAGGTTGAGGCTGGGGCTCCAGACTCAGGCTGTGTGTTGAGACCAGCTTCTTTATTTGGAACCAAGAACACTTTACCTGTGTTGTTTCTGCTGTAGGATTGAATGATGCACGAGCATCTGATTACAGTAAGTAAAGCATTTAAACTTACCTAAGTTTGTAGTCTATTCACTCCAAGAGGAGTAGTGGTGGGGGAGCACAATTGTGAGTGTTTACTACTGGGACATTTAAAGGTCTAAAAACCTATATGCCCCACACTTTGCAAACACTGCATATATTTCTGTTTTAAACTCTTTTGCATAGCTAGTGTGACAAGCTCTGTATGCTTTTTGAATTCAGGCAGTCAGCAGTTTCTTTCTTTCTTTTGTAGTTTCCCATAAATGTGGGACTTTAGGATTAAATGACATTCCCCATCCCAACACAAAATACCTTCACAGGTAGTGAGTACTGTGCTTATTCAAGGGTGAGGAAACCTTTTTCAACCTGAGGACCACATTCCATTTTTGGCAACCTTTTGGGGTGGTCAGAGCAATAAATGTGTATTTTATCTGTGCACAGTGTGTTCATTACAATTGACTAGTTTGTTCATGCTCACCCATCTCTTTTTCCTCAATCAGAGAAAGCATGAACCATAACCAGAATTCAAGGGCTCATTCCAGCCAAGCAAAAACACACATGTATAGTATAAAGCAAGGCCCATACCTCTGGCTTAGAAGGTTATGTGGCCTGAACTTCCGGGGTGGCGCCACTGGCAATGGCGGACTCCCTCTGAACTGGAGGGAAGAGCTCTGCGGGAAACGGGTCTTCTCCGCTACGGCGAAGCGGGGACCCTTTCAAAAATCACAGGCGGATGAAGCCTGTGAACATGGGACTCGGTGGGCACCTTTAGCGCCCCCCCAACTCGCTAAGGAACCCACTAACGGGCTCCAAAGTGAAGAGGGGGAAGTGGCGCGGTGCTGAGAGTCAACGGCTATTTCCGTGGAGCGAAGCCGCATAGCCGTTGCCGGAGAGCGCTGCCTTTTTCCTGGGACAATCTGGACTTTAAAATAAGCACCCATGAGTACTTAGACTTTGAACAATTGGACATCAAATAAGGAATAGCGAGCAGAAAAGAATTGGATTTTAAAATACCTACTTTAATTTGGTACGGAATGGGAAGGTCTAAACAGGAAGTCAGCCTTCCCTTCTTTTGTAAACAGAATAAAGCAAAGACAATACAAACTAGAGCTAAGAAAATCATCTCTAAAGGACTGGATTTCATCATTTACAATTGTGGAACCCCCCTTTGACAGCAGGAGAAGGGGAAGGATCATTTTTAGACTGTTTAAAGTGAATTTAAAGCAAAGTAACTTTCCTCCGTCCTGATACTGGAGCGGGGGTGTCAGGACCGACGTTTGAACTTCACTGACCAGAAATAAGTGTTTTTGACAGATAGTGAAAAGAAGAGAAACATAGTGATTCCAATGTTCCTCTTCGCTTTTGAAAGGAATAAATATTGACAAAGTATCTTAAAAGGGGAAACTCTGTTGCAAAAACAAATAGAAGTTTTCCCCCTAGAGGGAGACTGTGAAACTGTAACCAACTCTAGGGAGTCAGCAGCTGTTATAGATTATAATCGTGGGAACAGACATCTGACCTTGCAGGACAATGTATTCAGAAACCTTGTTGTGTGTCTTTTATAAAACAAATGCCCTACTGGAACAATTACACGAAAAGGTGAATTGGATGGCGACCTCGGCTAGAAATTTGGAACAGGCAGTGGGAAACTTTGAACAGGCAGTGGGAAAATATGTGGAGCCCACTCAGGAATTAAATCAGGAGTGTGTCTTGACAGAACAGGCCCAACAGGAATATGAACTTTTGGACTTGACAAATGAACTGGGAAAAAGCCACATTTGGAAAGAAAAAGTTTGGTTTGGCTTGGAAATGGGGGGCTGGATTGACCCCCCTATGCTGAAATGTCTGGACTTTTCAAATGTGGCAATGGGCCGTGAGATGTTTGGGATTGTGGGGGCTCCTAATCTTGGAGGGTTTTTGAAACATGCTGTTAAATACCAAATGGAATTTAGTGTTGAATATGGAAAAGGGGCTGATCTGTCGAGAAGGGTTAAAAATATTGCCAAACTGGAGCTACCATGAGCAGGTGACAAGGGAAAATACAGCTACAAATATGAAGAAGAGCTGCGGAAGGGACATGGAAGAGACTTGAGGGCCTCGGATATAAGATTGCCAGGTTAATGAGCTAGATCGACATGATAATAAGGACTGACAAAACCTGGAACCAGGAGGAAGGGACGTTGGATGAAGATTGGACTTGTTTGTATTTTTTTTTCTACCATTAGAACTGTTTTATAAAATTGATGAACGTTAGGAAAATTTTGGAATGAAATTACTTGGCTTTAGCAAAAATGTTTAAAGAATTATGAAAGAATGTTATGGTTATGAGAAGCTGGTAAGGACAAGATTTAAGTTTTAAGCTTTAAGATTTATCTTATTATAGAAAGATAAGATTAAAACAGATTACGGTAATGTAATGACAGAATATTATGAAATATGGAAAGGATTTGCTGGGATAATTAACAACTAGGATACAAAGAAAGGGAGGAGGAGGAGGTCTAAGAAAGAAGGTAATGACAGTTGAGGATTTGGAAATAATGAATTTGTTTTTTAAATGTTTTTAATGGTTTGTGAGACTTCCGGATTAGCGCGATCGACTAATGGCGGATTCCCTCCGAGCTCCGGAGGGAATCTGCTCAGTAGGGGACGGGTCCTGCCGCGGCGGCGACGCGGGGACCCTCAGAAACCACAGGCGCTGAAGCCTGTGGACCTGGTGACTCGGCGGGCACCATTTGCGCCCCCCCGACCCATGAAGGAGCCTTTTTAAAGGCTTCGGAACGGGGGACAGGAAGCGGCGCGGTGCTGTGAGTCGACTGCTTCCCCTACGGAGTGAAGCCGCATGCCATGGTCGGAGAGCGCTGACTTCTTCCTTTGAACATTTCGACTAAAAGTAACAACCCATGAGTAATACAGAAATTGGACTTTAAATTTCTTTTTCGGATTTGGCACGAGCGGGGAAGGCGCAAAGAGGAAGTCCGTCTCCCCGTCCTGTAAACATTTTAAAGCAAGGACTAGATAACTAAGGTTGAGAGAACACCTTCTTCTTGAGAGGATAAAAGTAATTAATTTGCTGGAGGATAAGAGTTAATTTTGAGAGTGGAACCGTCACCCCCCCCCAGGACCCGGGAGCGATCTGTGAGAGAGCCTGTTGAAGAGACATAGAAGATTTTGACAGCTGTCAAATTAGCTGTCAAAGCTGGGGGGAAAAGAGAACTTTGTTTTTGTCGCCTTTGCTGGTTATATTTGTTACATTCAGGGAATAAATTGTTGAAAATAAAGAGGAAAAGTAAATTTGACTTTTGGATTGGAACTGGAAGGAATACTAAGTAACCAGAACTCCTCTAGAGGGGGCTCTGGGACATTACAAGAATGGCTGCAAGTGGAAAAATACTGACTGAACTGGAAAGGGCTTTCCTTTTCCTGGGAAAGCTACAAGAACAAAGCAATGTTTTGGCTACAAATGTCACAACATTGAATGAAACAGTAAATAAACTTGCTGAATCTGGAAGGGACTTGATTCAAGTCTTTGTATCTGAACAAAAAGTTTTTGTAGCTGAACTAAAAATCTTTGCAGCTGAAGAAGAAAAGAAATCTGAGAAATTTGAGAAAGTGGGGAAAGAGATATATGAAGATTTGGAGGGAAAGGAAGGAGGAGCTATAATCCTGCAGATGATTAAGGAGAGCCAGAGGCCTGCTAAGATGGATATAAAGGAAAATAAGAATGAGATTATGAAAATCTGGTTTGAATGGAAGAATGAGGAATGGAGAGATCTCCTCATGTGGAGATCTGAAGACTTATGGATTACAAACTTGACTAAAGTGGAAACTGGAGTTTCTGGGACATTTGGACTTAAAAGAAGTAAGAAACAAGATTTGGACTACACTTTTAAGCATGGAGGTCTGGCTGGAAGAAATATGGACCTTATTGGGACAGAGCTTCTCCGAGATTTGGTGTTTAATATAAAGGACTATCAAAAAAACCGGCAGAGAGGAATTGAGAGAGAATTAAGAGCCTCGGATGTGAGGTCACCAGGCTGACTGCAGATAGACTGATGGACATTTGTTGGAGTTCGAAACCGGGAAAGGCGGGGAGTGGGGCTTTGGGAATCCAAAGGGTGTACAATTATACTTTGTTTTTATGTATTTTGTTTTGTTACTTATATTAAAATGGGGAACTCGTGAAAGGGAATTGGGGTCGACCTTAGAAAAAGATATTAAGAATAAGTACTGATGCATAAAGACTGAGGTTTATGTTAAAATTGGTTAACTAAAATGAATTAAATATAATAAGGTAAAATTTGGGGATAAGAACTTGCTGAACTAAAAATTGAATTGGAATACAAGAAGGGGAGGTGTGGGGAAGTCAAGGAAATATGTTATTGAAAGAAAGGAATGCAATTATATGTGTGTGTTTTTTTAATTTTTTATTTTTTTTGTTTTTTGAAAATTTCAATAAATATCTTTAAAAAAATGGTTTGTGATGTATTGTTGTATTTTTTTCTTTTTTTCTTTTTTTTGGTTTGAATTTGCATTTGTTTTTGTCTATATTTTATTTTGTAATATTTTGAAAATTCTAATAAATATCATTAAAAAAAAAAATAGAAGGTTATGTGGCCTGGGAAGAGTTCCAAGGGCTAGATAGAGGATCACATTTTTTCCACCAGCCTGAGGTTCTCCATCCCTGATGTAATTTTCAAACAATGTTGTTAGTAACAGTGACTACATAATCGCATGAGCACTGTTCCAGAGTATTCTTCATTCTCATGTACATTATATCAATTCAAAACAAAAGATTGGGTATGTAACCTTTGTATGTTACAGTTTATAATTTCCACGCTATTTGAAGTTATTGTTATGTACGTGCAGGTCATCGTTTGAATATTTTATTTTCAGTTAATGAAGAAATTGCACATCTTTCTACTTACTAGTGTTTGTCGGCTAATTGGTTGATGAAGAACTGAAAGAAACAGTAGTTGCTATCCGGAAACACTGTTCAGCAGAGTTCAGAGTTGGACATCAGAATTGGACATTTGCCGATTATACAAAACTTTACAAGCTTGATCTCTGCTGGGTAAAGTCTGGCACCATGACTTATTCAAGAACTTTGGTCAGTTTGATAGTTTTGATGTTTTGCACTATTTCATAAAGTTTTATATACTGTAATTGTTTCTGGCCATCGTGTTGCTTTCAATATTGCTGAGTCATATTTTGCAACACAGGTTTGTTTGTTTACCCAGTGCCAATGTGGGCAGATCTTCTGGAAATGGCCTATGACTACAGTTGGCCTTCTTGAGGCAGTGAAACTTTGGAGAGTAACAGAGGCAAGGGCTGTCCTCAGGCTTTTGATTATCAGGTGTTCAGTGATGCTCCAGACACTATATGAGAGTCTGTAAGTGAGACTGAATAATGGCTGGTGAGTGTGCAGCTGGCGAAGAAGAAGAAGAAGAAGAAGAAGAAGAAGAAGAAGAAGAAGAAGAAGAATTTACTATTTATATGTGGACATATAAGCCCTTCCAAGTTATTTGGGATTCGTATATAGTCAATTCATGGAGGCATGAGCACAATGTATTTATATTTTATTATCCCAGACTCTTCCAATAGTTATGTCACTGAAGCTTACTGGGATGGTGCAGTGTAGTGCAGAGATGACTCATGCCCCTGGGGTCGGTAGGTAGAAAGATCAACCGCCAATGGAACAAAAGCCAATAAGAGGCAAAACTCACTAATTCTACTTTTGTCCCTGTCCTCCTCCCTGCTGGGCCACACTGAGACTATGGAGGATGAAACTAACAGGCAATGCCATGCCCTGGACTGGTTATAAGTAAAAAGGTGGGCAGTTGGTGGGGCAGTACCCCATTTGCCTTAACAAACTAGCCTCTGTTAGTGCTGAAGTGTTGTGGAGAAGTTGTGGCTCTGCAAGCACATGATAGGATGGTGGCTTGAGAAGAGATGCTGAGAAAACTATGGATGGTGGGCATGGTGCCATATCCTGCTTATAGACCTTTGGGCAGACTCAACAAGGAACTTAAATGCAACATTGCATAATAATAGCAGTAATTTTAGGTCCAGTGAGGAAGAGCGGCATGAGTGCTGCCAACTTCCTTCTTTAGCTGTTAGTCTTTCCTTGTCCTGCAGTTGAAGCAGTGCCACAGCATCATACTATAAATCACATAAATTACCGGGGGGGGGGGTCTTTTCAAAAGCCTAGGTTAAAAAGTTTTCCCTAAGAATGATTATGTTGTTATTGTTCTTATTATTACTGACACAAGAAAGCACATAAAAAAGAGGCTTGTAATAAATGTGACTGACAGGCCCTTAAATATAAAGGCACCGGGAAGCATGAATCTAATAGTGAAAGTCCCTTGTCTCTCTCTTTCTCTTTTCATCCTGGCTAATTCATTGCTCCATTTTACATTCAGTTACACACAGTGTGTCCTCTCTTGATATCTCATCAGCATTGGAAATTCAGGGTGGGCAAATGCATCAAGCACCATCCAGGGATTGACAGCCTCAGCCTTCACACTTGTCATTAGAATTGGCCCATTAATCATCTGACTCAAGTGCTCCTCTTCATATTCAGGATCAAAAATATATAATAACAAATGAGATTGATCATGCAATGACTACACCGCCCCCTCTACTTATGGACATGTGTGTTTCAGTTCATCAGGAAAAGGCTTGCTTAACAGTTGAAATCATTTCCTAACAACCAAGGGAATATTATCTTTCTGCTTCTTTCAACTGAGATGCATCTGGGTTTTTTTACCATATAGCTTTCAGCAAATGCTGAAGATTCACCTCCTTACCCTGGTCTTTGACATGAGATGTGTGTTTTCAGGGATCACCCTGTTCCTGTGAGTGCAATCCTCTGGGACAGCTCAGTCAGTAGAGCCTGACACTTAATCTCAGGGTCATGGGTTTGAGCCCCACAGTGGACAAAATATTCCTGCAGTGCAGGGGGGTGAACTAGATGTCCTTTGTGGCCCCTTCCAACTCTACAGTTCTATGAATCTGTTTTAGCTGTTTTTAATTCTGAATTTTAAATTGTTGTAACCTGTCCTGGGACCTGTTGGTGAAGCATGAGTAATAAATTTAGTATTAATAAGAAATACTAGAATATATGAATTATGTTATTGTACTAAAATATTTTTATACTAGCTACCTATAAATCTCTCTCTCTCCCCCCCCCCTTCTCTCCCTCCCTCCCTTCCTTCCTTCCTTGTAGATTTTTCAAATATTGCCCATGCTGTTTATTTTTATCTATTTTACAATGCAGGATATGAAGGCAATACTCTTCTGGTGACCTGCTGATGTTGGTGAACTCCAGCTACCATCAACTGCAGCCAGCATGGTCAATGGTGAGGAATGATGGGAGTTGAAGTCCAACGACACCTTGAGGGCCACAGCTCCCCCACTAGATCAACAAATGCACACTGAAAGTTTTCAGGACTTTCAGTTTGTAGTCTTTATCATAGGATACTCCGGAAGAAAAAAGATAGGCATTCTTCCTCCTACTCGGCATCATATTAGCAGTAAACAAGCCCCAACCTCTGGGAGTGGGAGAAGAAAGCAACATTATTGAAATTTATTCACGTGGTGGGACTTCACCTCATCACAGTAGATTAAAAGGAAATCTTTAATTCCATTTTATGGGTGAGTTATTGCACAGTAGTTTTCTTTTTGATTTTGTTTTGAGATAACCTTAGGGATACTTAATAACAAGCACCCTATATAATGTCTTAGTTCAGTGCAGTATATTTCCATGTATTATTAACACCAAAGGACAAATGAATAATGAAAACACAACCTGGGAAAACCCATTTTCTTCCCTATTCACTCTGTTATTTTGATCTAAGCAGCATAATAATTGCTTTCTTTTCTGTGGCATGGACTAATAATTAGCCAGAGAGAGAAAGAGAGTGAGATCGCAATTGCCTCGTTGGTTGTTTTTTTTTAATTACTTGTTTATGCAGCCACTTCCATTAGGCTGGATTATTTGCTAAAGTTGGCGGATGTATGACTTCTTCCACAAAACATTAAGGCTCCTAATAAACACTCTGAAAGACATTCAGATAAACATGTAAGGTGCAAACTTGAAATTTTACTGTAATTGTGGAGTTTAGGGTGAGTAATATTATCAGGACAATTTCCCTTTCCTTTTAATATTGAAATGGGATATTTGGTAGGCACATTCAAAATAAATTTGCATATGATGATAAGTTTCTTTGTCCTCTTTTTCAGAACAAATTTCCACTTTTTTGACAGTGCTTAAGAGGACACCCTACAATTTCCTCAAAATAGTCCCACCCACAACCCTGGGGAGGATTGAATTAACCTCTGGAAGCATTTTTGCCCATCTTGGATGATCATAAATAAGTGGAAATCCAAAGGTATAATTGATATTGGCATAAAGAAAACAATGATACCGACTGTGCAGTTCCACTAATGTCGACTCAGAAATAAGTCTCATTCGAGTTCAGAAGGGCTTACTTCCAGGTCATGGAATTGCAGCCCTAATTATCTAACCCTAAACAGATGATACTTGCAGAAAGGGTTATTGAAAACCTTGTAATCATATGGCAAAATACAGAACCCCTTTTCTTGAAAGGGACTTTGCACATAGTCCATGAATACTGTTATTTTTCAGTCTTCACCATCCAGTATGTTTCCAGTTAATTTATGGAAATGGAAAAATGGAGCATAAAATAAAATGTGTGTGAGTGAGGGGGGATTTCTTCTTAATTTTGCATATTATGTGGAGTACATTCTAGTCCATGATTTCATTATAACAAGCAATATTTCTGCTAATTCCCAAATCCCTCCTGCAGAGAGTCCTGGACTGATGTGGAGCTCAAAAGTGCTAAAGTCTTATAGCTGTCCTTGTAGCGTCAACATCTGGCTTGTTTGTAGGGCTGGACCAAGAGGTTTGACTGCCTGAGGCAAAGTCCAAGGTCGCACATATTCCATTCCATACCCTATTCCATTTACAGAAGCCAGCCAGTCTGGAAATTGAATCTTACATTTTCACCAGTGATGGAACAGGCAGCAGACTAGTTCAGGGAGTGCTGGGCAGGCTGCCTGGGACACATAGCTATGTCACCCAACAGTACAGAGCAATCAGCAGAGCTCAGGAGAAACAGCTGGGGAGGTTGACTTCACTGCCTCTCTAAAATTCCAGTGTCTACTGCCTGAGTTAGTCACTTCTCACTGCCTAACAAAAGGGGTAGCCCTGCTTAGAATGAAAGATAATTTTACATTACGTTACATAAAGCTAGGGTTAAGGTCTATTTGGTCAACCCTGAGCAAGGGCACAATGCATTTGAATTTCCCTGTTTTAAACCTTTCTCATTATCTCATTGCATTTAATTAAAATCACCATAATATCATAATACAGTAGCAAAATAGGAAACCACGGGCTTCCATGACTAAAAGTACGTTAAGAACTTAAGTGCTGCATTTATGTGTTCTAAGAAGAACAGGAGGATCAATCACCATAAATCTAAACTAGTAGCAAGTCTCCGTACGATTTGGGACTTTGTTTACACCACTGTAAATCTGTACTAGGAGAACAGAAGGTAATGGGCTTATTCTGAACCCTTCCTTGTGTAAGGGAAAGCAGAATTGGGAATTTTTATAGCCACTCTATTGAGTTTATCATTGATTAAGCAAAAGTTATATTAACTTTATACAATAAATGTTACCTCTATTGATTCCTTGAGCCCAGTAATTGTGTCTGGAAAGTGGCCCACATGAACCATTCACTCTGGTTTCCTTATTGATCTGCCATATTAAAAAGCACCCTACAACAGTATAAACTACTATACACAGGGGTCAATAAAAATTTATGCAGTAAGAGGCAACTACCGGCTCTGGAGTATATTTGAGAAATGCTCAATACCATAATTGAATAGTTAAACTCTTTACAAGGATCCTTTGTACTGCACAGCAGCTACACAATAAAGTTGGCCAGATCACAAGTAGAGGCTACTGAACAAAATTCTCAAAAAGGAGAGCCACATAAAACAGTTTAATGGACTTAGGAACATGTGAGGCTGCCTTATTCTGAATCAGATCAATGGTTCATCTAGTTTGGTATTGTTTGCATTGATTGGCAGCAGCTCTCCAGGATTTTGGGCAGGGAAAAGATCCTAGCCCTATTTGGAGATACTGAGGATTGAATCTAGGACCTTCTGCTATGACCATTCAGCTAACAGCTCATAAGGGCTTCTAGGGTCGCCCTTTCACCTTAACCAGGGTACCAGAGACATGTGGCCACTTCCTGGGGCTGTGCAGAAAGTAATAGAAAGTTGTAGCCCCCATATTCCCAGGCATGGCATTAATGGGGAAAGAATAAGAGAGCGTGCTTCAGTAGTGGGATCATCCCCAAAGGGGTCAACAGCCGCAACAGGTTGCAACTTCTGTGCAATTGTCTTGTCAGGGTAGAACTTTAGGACCCCAAGTCAGTAGAAAGAGCAGGACATGTCAACACAGCAGAGCTGGATTACTACATTTTGACATAAGCTAGGTAATATCTATTATTACCTAAAGAGTCACCCCCTCAAATAAGTCCATTGCCTACTTGTGTCTTCTTCTGATAGGAAAAAACCCTGTGAGTACGGAGAGAGTCTCTTTGAGGAAATTGCCTTTGTAGAGTGTTTGATTACATCTGTTCAGCGAAACAGATAAAGTCATCTTGATCCGTAAATAGTAATCGCAGTACAAAAAGATGCCATGTTATTTTTCTCTCTTTTTCCGTAAGAGGGTTCTGAAACCTACTAGATTTGATTAAGTGCCTATGGTGGTGCTGGAGAAACTCTGGCTCTCTAGCTGTTGTCCAAGTTCCATCATCCCTGACCATTGGCTTGGTGGCTGGGATTGAAGGGTGTTGGAGTCCAGCAACACCTGGAGGGTCACAGGTTCTCACTAGTGGCCTCCAGTATCAAGGCCACTATGACTAAGGCTGCTATATTTCAGAAAGTAAAAAATGAGGACACCCCCAAAATCACAAAATAATGCAATTTTTTGATTAGCTTGCCTAAGATCCAGGACAAAGCACCCCAGATGTCATTTCTGCCTTTGAAATCCCAGCAATGTCTGGGAAAATCCGGACATATGGCAGCCCTAACTATGACCCTACATGTTTTTAAACACTGCTGTGTACCAATACTCCCAGAGGCAAAAAGGACAGTTAACAGTTCCAAAGCTAGATATCTGCTGCCCAAATCATGGTTGGTTTGTCAACTAGGGGTATAAGAAGGCAGCAATTTCCATCCCATCTTGGTTTTGCCATAGTCAGTGATGTTTCTGTTCCGCTGCAGCTCAGCTTCCACCATAGCTTATCTTATTCATCTCACTGTTAGCTATTAATTTCACTGGAATGTCTAAAACAATGAAGAAATTAATTTATGTAACATTTGTGAACTGGGGGAATAGAATGATAATAGTATATACCACTTATATTGTCTTCTTTATTTCCATCCCTGACCTTAGACAAACATGCACAAGGTAGGAATTCCTGCTCGTTTCCATTTCTGACAGAATTACCTGTCTATTTTGCAGCCATTTAATTATTTTATTGCATTTATAGCCACAATTGAACTCGAGGTATCACAAGCAGGGTTTCCACATGATTTCTCATCCTGGCACTGATGAGAGACCAGTTTAGCTTCAGCAATGTTGGGGCACCAAGAACCTTCCGATCGTTCCTTATCTGCTTTCTAACAGTCCACAGCACAACAGGACATCGTGACATGCAATGTGGCTAGCAGCATATACAACCTCCCTACCAAAACTTTGCTAGTCATGTCAAAAATATCAATGTCAAAAAATATCGCCTGGTGATGGAATTGTAGATAAAATTAGGTAAAATATTGGTGACATCTCTAGACCACCATGGTAGAAATGGGATTCTGAAATATGTGTGCTTACTTTTGAAATGCTTAAGTAATGAAGGAAGACAGAAGAGTTGATTAAATGCAGACTCAGAGGCCAGTAATGACCGCTCCCCACATTAAATGGGGAGTGCCCTTTGCGTGGTCGCGCGCAGCCCCTTGGCTTTGCCTTCCAGGTGGGATACCTGGAGGTCTCCGCCTACCTCAGCCAGTTGCCTGATCCCACCTGGGGAGGCGTTGCCAAGGTGATCAGGCCAGGTAGGGGGTGGGACCACCCTGCCCACACAATAGGGGGAGGATCTTACCTGGGAATCGTCAGTTGGCTCCAGAGCTTCTCCCACCCTACCCACCCTCAGTTAAGACTTCTTTTGCAGGTTAACCTTTTCTCCACAGGTACAAGGGCACTGCTACATCAAGGTCGCTGTTGAAGGGCCAGAAAGGAACTATCCTGTATTGGCAGGTTTGCCTTTCCCGTAGCAAAATGTCACAACTTTGGCGGTATCAGCCCTTGGGCGGAATCCTTTAGTTTATCTTCCCTAAATGGGGGTGGGCGTGAAGCAGTGACCCACCCCCTTTCTCTTTGCAGCGGCGATACCAGGGTTCCCCGTCAAAGGGGTTTTGAGGGAGGCTTTGGCTGTATGCCTAGAGGTTGTCATTGCTCTCCCCTGTGACGGCAGCATAATGGGGGCAGGCTCTCTCTGCTTGAACATTTGTTCTCCAGAGCCAGCCCACCCACCCCCCCACACTCTGGATAACCCTGATGTTCCCCAGATCCCCGGTGGGAGACTGGGAGGGATAAACGCCCAATGCCTGAGCCAAGGTCTACCCACATCTGAAACATAATAAAGTTGTGGCCAATTTTAATCCCATAGCACGTTGTCTTGAGTCATTATTCCACACGGGGGCCGCCCAGGGTTTGGGGGACTCCACCTGTCCACGCAAATTAGGATGGTGAAGAAAAACAGCCCCGCCTTATTTCAGAGCTACCTATTGTATTTTTGTAAGTTGTTACCTTTAGATGATGGAAATCTCACCCTTCTCACCTCCTCAGATAAACTTTATTATATACTGGTTCTCTCTCTCTCTCTTTATGTTTTTTTTTTTTACAGTTTGGATTCTTTAAAAACAGCACTGTCCTTGTTTTTAGCTTCTTTTATTAGACAAGATGTCATGAAAGATCGATCTTTGTTGATCAGGGACGATGTCATGCTTTGCAATGGCTTTGACGACATGTTTTTGTAGCAGATGAAACGATATCACAAAATCTGCTATTATCTTGATAACTTTGAACATTGCAAGACCAAGATATTTCTAATGAGATTTTTTTTTAAAAAAAAAAGCTTCATAGATCAGATGGAAAAGCAAGATAGTTATATAAATAGTTTCCTATGATTTCCTTTGTGGTTAAAAGGGCCAGTACAGTTATCGGGGGAAGCTAGCTCACTGAAATCTCAAAGAAGCTATAAAGAGCATAGATTTGGCTCATGCTAACAAGAAGAAAGGTTAAACGAAGATCTGATTTATAATTTGTTGCTTGTTTTTGAGTTGTTATTGGAGGAAAGATGTGGGATGCCGTGTCTGATTTCAGTAGGGGGGCAAACATATTTCAGTGGGGGGCAAGACAGCAAGGTTTAAAGGCCAATTCTTGGTTATAGTAAATATTAAATTCCATTAAAGCAATGAACTTCAAGTAGTGTTGCTAATGAAATTCACAAATAAGGAACTGTAAATACGAATTTCCACTATGTGCAGCACTAATTTTTAATACGACTTGGGCCTTCTTAGCCTGAATCTCTTATTCGTTTTATAATTAATCAGACATATTTTGAGCTAATATCCCAGCGTTAATGAGATCAGGCTGTTGAGGTTGGTTGTGCTTAGAAGTCAGAACTATATATTTAAAGAACAACAACACTTGGATTAAGTAATTTGCAGTCAGGGGGCCTCAGGTGGACAGGTGGCTCTTGACCTAATTGTGCTTAATCTTCATTGGGATCCTGGTTTCTTTATGTGACAACTCTACTCTCACCTTCCAGAACACCCTTCCGGGAATCACAGAAGTAGAGAAGGCATGGAGTACCTCAAAGAGAGAGAGAGAGAAAGCTGTGCAAACCTGCAATACTGCATACACGGCTCATGTTTGTCCCTGGCTACATTCACACAATACATTTAAATCAGTATGATACCACTTTAAATTGTCATGGCTTTGCCCCCAAAATTCTCCAAGCCGTAGTTAGTTAAGGTTCATGAGAGTTTTAAGTAGCCTCTGCTATCCCTCTCACAGAGCTACATTTCACAGAGTGGGTTAACGGTCAATCCCTGTCCACAAGGAACTCTGGGAACTATCTGGGAATGCACTCTTAATACTTCTTCATTTTAACTGCAGCTTGAAGCTTCCCATACTTGACAAGCCAACATTTGAAGACTGACAGGCATAATCAGGCTTGTGAACTGGAGGTCCCCACCCCTGGGCTATGGTCTCAGTGAGAAACTGTCCTTATTTCCTGATAGCTGTCTTTTATGGTAGCCCAAGTATTTTCACTGGTGCGTGTGTAGTTTTCCGGTCTCATTCTAAGTTCTGCCATCACATATGCCTTTGTTTTCAAGACAGTATACTGATAACAGTGTGAGGCTAGCTTATTGCAAATATTAATATTGCGCAGCCTGAAGCAATAGGATGCATAACAACCGACTCATTTGGGAACAAAAATTGTCTAGACCCATTTGTTTGATTCAGAACTTTACTTGCAGAATGTTCTTCAAAAACAGGTACAAAACAATCTGAGATACATCCAAAGAATTCCATAAGACATATGTTTATCCAAGCATAGGCTCAGCATAAGAAATAAAATAGTTTATAATCAGAGCTGACAAACATAGCTCTCTCTCTCATATACAGGCTCCATTAGCCTCTACTCCAGCCCCAAGGCTTTGCAGCTTCTGAAGAGGCATCTTACTCCCAGAGAGCCCAGGAACAAAGATTTCAGCTACTGTACCACCTTTCCAAGATGGCAAATTTGCAATTCAATAGACTCCCATGTGAGCTAAGGTTAATCACTCATGTGTTAGCTGGAAGAGAATAGCAACAGTTAATTTTCAACCCATCCAGGAGCTCAGAGAGCTCTTAGTATATTTCAATGGAATTTCCCCAAGTTAAACTTTTTCAGCAATACACATGGGCACCCTCCATTTCAGTGTGAATTTAATAATTCTGCTTAGCACAGCTGTGGTTCCTTATCACTTCTCTCCCCTCTTAAAAACCACTGGAATTCTTGGTGCATTTTCTTGCCAAGAGTACTTTGCCAAAGTGGAGCAGCTTAATGCAAAGAAAAGCACTATACTCTGAGATCAGAGTGCATTGATGTTTACCTGCAATTGACCCTGGAGTAGATAATATATGAGGTTTTTAGTGTGTGTGTGTGTGTTGTTGTTGTTTTAAAAAAAGATAGTGGAGAGTAACATTGGACTGGACCAGCAAATTACCACTGTAAAGTTTACTGACCTGCTCCCAGAAGATATAAGTTGTGATGATTTCTCTTGAGACGAAAATAATGCTTGCAGTGGGGAGAGAAAGAGAGAAGTTGTCAACAACAGCATAGCGAGCTTTTCTAGAAGGAATGACAGGCGGTGGTTTGTAGAATGAATTGTCTGTTGATTTCTATTTACCTTTCTATCTAATATTGAATGAAACCTCATCAGCAATGTTTAAAGCCACCGAGTTTCCATTGTGTTTTTCAGCTATATTCTTTCTGCCAGCATCCCAGTTTGCCTGTAACAGTTTGTTAAGCTGCGGACAAAGGATACCTGCTGATCTACTGTTTTATTGAACCATTCAGTTCAGAGATTCACAGGCCACTGGTAGAAAGCAGAAATAGCAATGCAGCTGGGAAAAAGAACAGGGCAACAGCATCCAGCAGCTCTTTGAGAAAGCACCATTATCGGATTTTCAAGACCTGTGTGAAGTGAAATATGACCACTGTTTAACCATTTTCCAGCATCACATTCTTAATGCAAAAGCTAGATGCTGTCTTTCTTAGTGCTACAAGCAGAAGCTTTTATTTAATCTGTTCACAAAGGAAACAGTTACTTTGTTTTATTTTGCACGTATTTTACAAATCTAGGTGACTGCTACATTTTGCATGAAGTGCAGCTCCCCAGAGTCCCAAATTCCTATAGGCTGCAAATTATGCTAAACAGTCTTTTATTAATGATGAACAGTTGGATAGATAAATTATTTGGGCCAGGCCATCATCATCTTTCATCTCCTCAATGTGGCTGGCAAATTTGCCTTAGCGGGTCTCCAAGGGTCTTCAGATGTACTTGCTTTGTGGCCTTGCACAACTCTGAAGACCTCTTGTTTAAGGCTGCTCAAGCAAGCAATGGTGGTAGAGATGAAAGCTTTCTCCACTGCCAACATTGCCCTCTCAAATTTCCTTCCCAACCTCAAGAGTTGACACAGGCTATACTAAGCAATAAATATCTCCCCCAGAAATGTGAAAGAATGAGCTTGGAGTCTGTTGCCAGAAACCATATTATTTCTGGAATTTTGCAGAAACCAGAACTCCAGGGTAGAATCTACACACATATTAAAAAACACTGTGAAAAGGTTTTTTTTTAAAGAATGTTTTGATAAATATGTTGAATTTGCCATAGCTCACCATCACCATCTAGTGTTGCATTTGTATATTACACTTAAAATGTTTTATTTGAAGCTGTATTGCTTAGTCCCCAGGCTCTCATAATAACCTGTTCTGGCTGCTGGTTCATTGAAGGTATTAGTGTTCACCTTTAAAGCCGCCAAAGGCTTGGTACCTGGCTACCTTAAAGGCCACCTTCATCCTCACATTCTCAGATCATCATCTGAGGCCATGCATCAAATTCCTTGACCATGGTTGATGTGTCCTGTTAGATGCCCTGAAAAAAGAGGGCAGGGTACAAGTTTTTTAAAAATTAATAAAAATAAACTAAATGAGAACAAACTATGCTACTTCCCAATTGGAGCAGAGGTGGAAATCCCATCAGCCCCAGGTAAGATGGCCAATGGTTATGGATGATGGAAGTTGTAGTCCAGCAAGAGCAAGAGGGTTTCTCAGACCTGCTTTGTTGTCTTAATTCTCAAGCAATAACAGGGGATTTTCTACATACAGGACATAGGTTGGTGTGGAGTCAGACACATGTTCCTTCATGCCTCCTGAAGAACAGGTAGTTTTCACTTTATTACTGTACTTTTGTAATCATGGCCTATATTTACCTCTATTATTAGTGTTCGTTATGACTTCTCAGCAAAAATAACACCTCCTCAGAAATATTGTCAGTTTCTTAGTAGCTCACTAGCACCCTGATTCTAAGAATATGCATAGCTGAGATTCTTATATAAGGGACACGTGTGACCCAAATAACTACAGAATCCATTTTCTGCTTGTGCCTTGAGATACCATGTTTTCAAGGGTGCTTTGCAGAAGCCAGTGAGGGGAAGAAGAAGGGAAAGAATAGGGTAGGATGAAAAAAGTGAGAAATTGTAGACATTCTTCTAAAGCTTCCCTGCTGCAAGGGAAAAGGAGGGTCTTGGGGCAGGAGAAAATCAATCTGAGGAAGAGAGAAACTTTCTCCTAGGTGGGACTGATTCTTTGGGGAATGAACAGGTATCCTCTCATGCTGAGGATACTTCTCCAATGGGTGGAGGGATCCTAGTCATGAGTGATTTGATGATTAAGAACATACATAGCTGGGTGTGTGGTGGGCATACAGACTGCATGCAAGATGAATTGCCAGCCTGGCATTTGGTTGCAGATTTTGCCCATTGCCTTGGTAGCCTAGAGAGAGCCAGTGTGGTGTTGTGGTTAAGAGCGGTAGACTCGTAATCTAGGGAACCGGGTTTGTGTCTCCGCTTCTCCACATGCAGCTGCTGGGTGACCTTGGGCTAGTCACACTTCTTTGAAGTCTCTCAGCCCCACTCACCTCACAGAGTGTTTGTTGTGGGGGAGGAAGGGAAAGGAGAATGTTAGCCGCTTTGAGACTCCTTCGGGTAGTGATAAAGCGGGATATCAAATCCAAACTCCTCTTCTTCTAGATAGGAGCTATATAATATCCCTCTTTAATTCTATCTGCAGGGGGGGGGGTTGGTACTGTTTTAGCTGTTTTAATGAATTTCCATGAGATATAAGTAAAGCGTGATCCATAAATTACTAAAATTCATTTCATTCATGAAATTATTATTATTTTAATAAGCACCGAGGAAAGCAAACTGAACTTAATGGCACTTAGCTTCCACTGGTCATGGAAGTTTGGTTTTTTCTCAGTACAAGAAAGGAGAACAGCATGATTTTATTCCGCCGTACGCTTATTTGCTGAGAAAGCAAATACTTGGAAGTCACAGAAAAGCTTGAAAGGATTGTTCCCTTGGAGCCCAGCACCAGATCCTGTAGGAGGGATGTCCTTGGGTGGCTTATGCATGATGTTGTCAGGCAACGCACAGAGTTAAAACAAGGCACTTACAATGTTAACAAAAGTAGGACATCACTTCTCACAGTAAGGGATTCTCTTGTATTTTTTTGTCCTTTGTTATTGATGCTGAAAGTTGAATAAAATCTATACAAGCAAATCCATGGCCCAGAGAAAGGGTCAAGGCATCTTAGGATCTTTCATTATAGATATCCACAGCAGAATTCTAAATGTCAAGGAGTAGATTGTTTCCTTCTTTTTAAGAGTGAAAGATATCCTGGCAATTATCCTATGAAGAACAGTTAAACTTATGCTACATTTGGGAGAAGCATAACAGGAAAAGGTTAACGAGGAGACTGGTGTGTCTCTGTGTGTACATTTAGATGCTATCTTCATTGCCCGAGTAATTCATATGAGACTTCTGAGAAGGAAAGCACAAGCAAATGGTGTGTTGTAGTAGTCATATGGACAGCTGAGCTGGAGGAGCCTCAGCTGTCCCAATCAGCTGATCTACAGAAGTATTTTATAGATAGGCTTTGGTACAGTCAGCAGCAACAATTCTTCTGAGAAAACTCCCCTGGGTAGTATGATATTACAATCCAGATAGATGGGCTTAAAAATTTATCTAAGGGACAGATGACAATGAGGTAATTGGTGTTCCATTCTGAGACCTCTTGCTGACACAGCAGCCTCAGAAAGCGACAAGCGCTGCAGGCAAGGCAATGTACAGACGAAAAGCTCTCAGACAGCCAACATGGTACCATCCAGATGTTGGAATACAATGACCAGCATCCATAGCTTGCATGACCAATGGTCAGGAACTACATAAGAACATAAGAAGAGCCGACTGAGTCAGGCCAATGGCCCATCTAGTTCAGCATCCTATTGTCACAGTGGCCAACCAGATACCTGTAGGAACCCCACAAGAAGGACTCAAGATCAAGAGCACTCTCTCCTCATTGGTTTCTAGCAACTGGTATTCAGAAGCATATTGTCTCTGACTCTGGTGATAGAGCAAAGCCATTAATAGCCTTATCCTACATGAATTAGTCAATTCTTCTTTCAAAGTAATCCAAATTGTTGTTAACCACTGTCTCTTGTGGGAGTAAGTTCCAGAGAACCTATTTTTGCAGCTTTTAACTATGTATTCCTCTTGTCCACTGGCAGGTGTGTGTTTTTTTAAATGGTATTTTATCTTCATTTGCTTTTTCACTTTGCACAGACACACCTGCTGTGCATTATTTTCCTTCTGGGTTCATAAAACGTTATGTTTGCAACTCTGATCTCCCACAGGCAATTCAGGCAACTATTTAAATCGACATTTGGTGGCTTCTTTTTGCCCCTCTACCATTTGAAGATTTCACAGTGGAGGTGTTCTTCTTAATCTTTCCCTTCAAATCCAGTTTATATCATTCAGATCAGTATAATGATTTCCTTCCTTTGCTACACAATCTGTTCTGTTTTGAAACAAATAGCACAGATGCAGAAGCTGCTTGTGAGTAAGACACCCCATTTGCTTCCATCTGCCTGAAACATTTAAATGATATCTGAAGAGAGAAAGCAGCCCCAAGTTTGTTTCTAACAGTACAGCCTTATGCATGTATACTTAGAACTGAAGTAAGTCCCATTGGCTCACAATAGGTCTCCCTAAGGGTCTGACTCCTCCGTAATTGTGAGAGAATATCAAGCCTTGGGTTGCTTTGAGTGAACACCAAGCATGATGACTGAAAAAAAATTCAGTGACTTTGCAGGAAACTACTTGAAGAGCAAGCAAGGTCTACAAAATATAATTAAACAAAGAACTCCATGATATTCTGTCTGCTTCCACACTGGGCATTTTGTGTGGAATAGCCACGCTTTGCTACTGCATGATGTCATAAAGAAAACATCTCTCTGTGGTGCATTTTTTCCCCTTCTAAGCTTCCTCCCTGCCCCACTCAAGCTCAAAAAATCCAACTTTCTTAAACTGGATGGAAGAGCTGCACAATATTATTCTGGACAATTGTGACATATATGGACTTTTCTAGTCTTGTGTTAGATTGCTGCAGCTATTTCCTGCTGTTTAACCTCTACCTTTCTGAAATATACTCAGAGTCGCAAAGTGATTTCATGCTCTTTATTCAGCTCATAGTGGTGAGGAGGAATGAATGAAAGTCCCCTCAAACGTTAGGTCCTTCTTAGCGTAGAGGCGTCGTTGCAGCTTCTCATCCTTCAGGCCACCGATGAGGCGGTCCCGAAGCATGTTCTCCAGCTCTGAGAAGTTGCAGAACCGGGCGGCTTGGCGGAGAGAGGTCACAAACCCAGTTATGGTTTCCCCAGGGGCTTGCCGCTTTGCGTAGAAGGCATTTCGACGAGCCACCACTGAGGGCTGTGGCGAAAAGTGCCCCTTCAGCTGTTCCATTATTGTTTTGTATGGAACAGTAGCAACGTCTTCAGGCGCAAGGAGAGCCCGGGCGATTTCAAACGTCTCCTCTCCGCAGACGCTGAAGAATATTGCCCTCTTCTTGGCGTCTTCTTCATCGGTGACCCCTTTGGCTTCTAGGAGGAAGGTGAAATGGGAGGCGTACGCTTCCCAGTCTCCAGATGCTGGGTTGAACGGCGAGAAGCTGCTGTCGGTTGCCATTCTGAGTTCCTTGTGTTCCGGAGCTGAAGCCTGGATACACGGTGCGAGGCAGCAGTGCGGCAGGTGGCGGTGCTGCGGTGCTGTGTGTGGCAGTCAGCTCAGCGGGATCCCACCTTCGTCGCCAGTGAAATATACTCAGAGTTGCAAAGTGATTTCATGCTCTTTATTCAGCTCATAGTGGTGAGGAGGAATGAATGAATGTCCCCTCAAAGTATCTGCTTTATATACATTATTTACACAATGGGCTGCACATGATTGGCTAATTCCGGAATTCTACTGTAAGCCAATCAGGTTGTGGATTCACTTTTATCTGGAGCATGATTGGGTGGTTCCTGCCAACCAATCATACTGTTGCATTGTTCTAGGACCAATCAGACTGCTGCCTTTTGGATCCTATTGTTCTAGGACCAATCAGACTGCTGCAGTTTGGATCCTATTCAACTCAGTACATAACACTTTCCAAATAGCTTTTCATTTATATCACTTTTTCTTCTCCCTCTTCCCCACAAGCAGTCTCTCTCTCTCTCTCTCTCTCTCTCTCTCTCTCTCTCTCTGTGTGTGTGTGTGTGTCATAACCATGAGCACAAGGTAGGTGTAGGGAGTATTTAACCCAGGCATCCCCAAGCTTCGGCCCTCCAGAAGCTTTGGACTACAATTCCCACCATCCCTGACCACTGGTTCTGTTAACTAGGGATCATGGGAGTTGTAGGCAAAAACATCTGGATGGCCACAGGTTGGAGACGCCTGATTTAACCCTTTCCTTCACACATTGGTCACAAAAAAGATGCCCTTCACAGCAGTTGGGATTGGGGTACTTTCTTCAGAGAGCTAGATGTTTGGAAGATTTGCTATTCCACTTCTAGCTTAAACAGAACAACGACTGGGAACTGCCAAATCATCCAAATCTGGAAATGGCCTAGGAATATTATTTACAGGCGTATTTCATCCCTAAACTAATGCTTTAAAAAGTAGTCTCCTTGGCGACAACTAACAGGTTTGTGGGCCAGGCAGGTGTGGCCTTACAAATAGAAACAGGTTTCTAAAAGTTAAGCTTCATCAAGGGTCTGCTTAGCATCATTTGTTGAAACCTGCAGTTAATTTGCAACAAAACTGGCCAACTTCATTTTGAAAACATTGTGGACTTAATGAGCGTAGAGTGCTTTAAAAGCCCACTATAAAAGAACATGAGACATTATCTTTCTTCCATTGAACTCAATGGGAAAACTTGGCACTGAATTTCCGTAGAGTGGAGTTGCAGGTACATGCATTTTAGCAAGATGCTCATACTGCATAGAAACGAAAAGCAACATCTGCTGTTTCGTATTTGGGGACAGGTGCATGTAGCATAAACAGAAGCATGTGTTGATGTCCCGGCCTTGCTATGCAATATGCCAGTTTTGTTAAAAAGCTATTAGAGTAATCAAACTTCAGTCTGAGGCATCAATTATATATATCAAATAACCCTATATGAAATCCAAGCGCGCTGCAAGCTGCAGAGTGGGGGAAACAGATCAAGAAAGATGTTTAAAAGCAGACATTTATTCTAGTAAGTGACTCTGAAACAATATGGTAATTCCATTAGACATTTACTATCTGGGTCCTTGACTTTTGCATTTGGTTCAGTTAGTTGTTATATTAAATTAGTGTGATTATTAAAAATATTAAATGCTACCAGAGCTTCTGTTGAACTGATTAGGTAGCTTATGTTAAGAGAGCTGCTACTGAGCTCACTGGTATCCTGGTCTTTGGATTAATGTAGTTGACTTACTATCCTTCACTCTTTGCAAAGAAGCTGACTCTTCTTCAGTACTAGCGATGTGGACCAGTTTTGCCATAACCTTATTTTTAACCCATAGCTCACCATTGGCTAATTTATTTTGGACTGAGCCCCAGGCTGTCTAGGGCTTAGATCAGGTTTGAATCATTTCAAGCCTCCAGGCACTGGTGGGATGATGCATCATTGACACACACCAGGGCTCACCATGAGTGACCTCCATACCTTCCACTTTCAGAGAATTGTCTTTATCAAAATGCTTGCTAACACATCCCTGAATGTCTGTGATGAAACTCCTTTGATCCTTGCAAAGGATTCTTGAATGCAGTTTCAATTCATGTAGGGTACATGCCAGGCATATTGGGTATCTCAGTTGATATATTTACTGTGGGTTTTTTTTAAGGAGGAGCAGATCCCACATAGTTTTTGGAAAGTTCTCAGGGCACCAGGACATTTCTGGGTTCTGAAACTCTTCTCATTCATATGGCCGTATCCATCCCTTCAGCCTATTTCCCTGGTCATTAAGATTTCCATATGATTTCAGAGACATCACCTTGCCAGAAAAGGTCCATATAGTTAAAGCTATGGTTTTCCCAGTAGTGATGTATGGAAGTGAGAGCTGGACCATAAAGAAGGCTGATCACCAAAGAATTCATGCTTTTGAATTATGGTGCTGGAGGAGACTCTTGAGAGTCCCATGGACTGCAAGAAGATCAAACCTATCCATTCTGAAGGAAATCAGCCCTGAGTGCTCACTGGAAGGACAGATCCTGAAGCTGAGGCTCCAATACTTTGGCCACCTCATGAGAAGAGAAGACTCCCTGGAAAAGACCCTGAGGTTGGGAAAGATGGAGGGCACAAGGAGAAGGGGATGACAGAGGACGAGATGATTGGACAGTGTTCTCGAAGCTATCAGCATGAGTCTGACCAATCTGCAGGAGGCAGTGGAAGACAGGAGTGCCTGACGTGCTCTGGTCCATGGGGTCATGAAGAGTTCGACACGACTAAACGACTAAACAACAACAACAACATTATTTCCCCATTGCCACCACCACTTTTCTCCCGTTTTGAAACTGGCTCATCACTCAGTGTAAGACACCTAGTTCCCCATTTAATTTTGCCCAGTGTCCTTGCCACTGTCTCTGCTTGGGGAGGGCACCAAGCCCCAGATCTCCTGCCCCTTTCCCCCACTTCCCCTTTTTAAAGCAAAACAAAACATTCCTTACAGGGCAGGTGGTCATCCTGCAATGGACAATAAGATTTCCACACACTTTTATATGCACACAAATTGGCATGTGCACATGGTAAGCAAATTCGCACCATGAGTCCTTTAAGTACTTAGCAGTGCTTTTCTTTGTCCTACAGAGGGCGAAACTCATGCCCCCCCGCAACCTTTGATTTAGAGAGTACTGATAGAAGTATGGCAAAGTTTGATAACACCTGATGGGTATCTGGAGTGTCTTGTATATGTAGTATTTTCTGGCAGAATCAGTGGGCTTTTAGACAAAAAATAAATGAAAAGCGTCTGGAATATTGTCAGCGACAGGGTTTTCTGTACAATGAGGATGGCCTGGAATGTTCTGAGAAATGGATAAGGAAGTGAACGGAATGCTGATTGTTATTATTTTTTACTGTGCCAAGTGCCAGAGATAAAAGGATATCTGATATAAAGACCAGCTGTAAATCGGTCAGACCTGGGGCTGTTGTTTTGCCTTATCTTAATGGAAGGGAGTAGGGAGAGGATGCAAAGTGAAAGAGAAAGGGGAAGAGTGATTGGGGGAAAGGGAGAAAAGGACAGAGAATGATGAGAGGCTGGGGAGACATACCATCTGTTCTAGGAGCTGCAACTCTTGCAAGGTATGTGCACTGTTCTTTTGGTGGCCAAATCTCTAAGCTTTTTGATAGGCTGCCTACTGAGGACTGTTTAAAAGAGAGTGGCACTTTTTCAGCCAATGCCAACAACCTACATGCCTGATCCTAGGAAAGTCTCTGGGCTTTATTTTTTTTTTAAAAAAAAGCAAACGGAAACAATAACAAATACAACCCCAGCAACTAAAAGCCGATATGTCTCTATTTTCTTCTCAACTTGTATCACACAATTTGTAATTGAGAAAGCATTTACGTTGCTGAATAATGCAAACAGATGGAGGGAGAAATTAAGAGGAATTGGCAAAGTAGAAAAGATGAATGTTCAGTTGAGATTTGAAATGAGATGGAGAGTCAATGAGGCAGAGCTATGGGAAAGATGTTCCAGATGGCCAGACCTGCACAGGAGAAGGCTCACGCCGGAACAGTGATGAGACGAGACTGGTGAGTGTGAGGCGAAGGAGAGAAATATGGGAGGAGAGCAGGAGTTAGGAGAGCAAAGCAGAGGGAAGGGGAGCCTTGCAGACAGGGCAATGAGGCTAGCAGTGCAATTCTAAATCCAGAGTTTGGTTGCCAAATGGTGGGACTGGGTTTTTTCCTTGTAGGGTCAAGTGGCTTCCTGATTTTTTAAGTGCAGACGTATGATGTATAGTAAGTCTCATTTTACACAACCCACTTGGATTTTTGTACTGTACCTAAGGATGGGGGAGAAATTGTCTTTCAGTTCACATTTAAAGCAAACCTACTTAATTATCACTTTCCAGATCCGAATCACAACCATCCTTCAAAATCTGCACTTGTCTGAATTTTGCAATGCAGTTCTCCAGCCAAGTAATGTGTACAAAAATGCATGTGCTCAGGCAGTGTGTGTATCAGAATGCATGCATTAGTAAAAGTAACATAGGAGAATGCCTTATGTTAAGAAAAGTTGAGTTGCAAAAAAATGTGTATATTGGGCAAAACTGCACACAAACTGAGTGCATTAGGAGAAATTTGCAGTAAGTGGCTGAATACTTTTCAGTAAGGAGTTATTTAAAAAACATATAAATAAATCTCAAACTGGTGTGCAGTCTTTCTCTAAGACTAGAAAAATGAGAAAAACAGATTCTATGCAGGTACTCTTTGGTTCCAAGCCCTATCTTTGCTATTAACCTTTTGGCTTAAATATTCTGTTCTTCATCACCAATGAAACGAAACCCAAAGGATGGGATTCTAACTCAAGAAGAAGGTAAATCCCTCCCTTCGACGACAAGGCCATGGTAAAGTTGTGACTCCTTGTAGGTACTAAGCACCCAGGCCATGAAGTGAACCAAAATATACATCAAAGAAAAATCTGAACCTTCTGTAGGTATATACATGATGTGTATTTATACGTTTATAGCCTACCTTTTCTCCGAGGAGCTCAAGGTGGTATAATAATAATAATAATAATAATAATAATAATATTTTATTTATATCCCGCCCTCCCCAGCCAAAGCCGGGCTCAGTATAAATGGTTCTTCCCCCTCTCCATGTTATCCCCAAAACAATTAGGTGAGTTGAGTTAGACTGAGGAGAAAGTGACTCGCCCAGTGGAATATCCTCCTTCATACCATTCAGGAGGTATCTGCTGTGGCATGTTTCAAGTTACTTCTAAAAAATTGTTTATTCAGACTTTTTTCTTATTCTTTTAGATTATGCTGCTCAGTGTTATGATTTAGTATTTTATTGTACTTGGTATATTAGCTTCATGTTTTTATGATTTCAATATTTGTAATCTGCATAAATAGCTTGTACATTAAGTGATAGATAAACGGTGAAAGTACTAATTGTCTCTATACCACTCTTCTTTAGAGTAACTCTCTCTCTCTCTCTCTCAATTAAATTAGGCAATCTAAGCCAAGTATATGTGATTACATTTGCTATCTTTCATGTTTCTTGCAATTCTCTCTCACCCCATATTTTTATTTAATGCTTTGAAAAAATTGTTTTATTTTGCCGTTTAATTAAGCATGTTTATTTTTTTGGAATTGATTTTATACTTGTAAACCACTTACAGCAATTAAGTCGCATATGCATTAATAAATCACTATCTTCATCTTTCCACCCATCTAAATTCAGATTGCCTTTCGCTGATGCTACTTTATAAAATGCCACCTACAGTAGTAGTAGTACTAATGGAAATATGAGTACAGAAAAGATAGCTATGCATTTACACAGGGGGGGGAACGTGGCATATGACTGACGAGTAGTAAGAAATGGTATCACTTTCTTCCTTTATATGAACAATTGAAAAAGGCCTAAGCGTGTATTTCGGTTTTTGTTCCAAATGAGCTCAGCTGGGTCTCCTTTTAACTGATGTGGCCTTTCCGGATAATTATAGGAGCGACAGGTCTGAGTCTAAAATCCCGAAGTGTACAAGGCTTAAAGTCAAGATACTGGTGATTGGTCCTGTGCTAGAGCCAGGATACTCATTAGCAGAACACCTGGAGACAGTTTCTAATCTGACAGTTAAACATGATTGAAGTTTCCAGCAGATTGTAGGAATTTGGGAGTGCTGTACTCCATTACTGCTAGAGAAACAGTGAAATTGCATGAAGGGAACATCCTGAAAAGTAACCCTGATGTGGTAATTAAATGCAAGTTCACTCACCACGGGAATGTGCATTGAGATGGATGAGAATATCTTGTGTAACATGATGTGCTTAAACCTAATCTATTTTTAAGTACCATACAGAAGATGTAGGGAAGGACCAGGCAAGCCAACACCGATAACCACCAACTACAGGATTAGAATCATAGAACTGTAGAATTGGAAGGGTCCACGAGGATCATCTAGTCCAACCTCCTGCAATGCAGGAATCTTTTGCCCAACCTGGGGTTCGAACCCACAGCCCTGAGATTAAGAGTCTCGTGACCTCCCACTGGGCTATCCCTCAGGATTAGATAGAGATGGAAGAAGCTGCCTTCCATCTAGCATAGCACTGTCTACTGTGACTGGCAGTGGTTCTGCAGGGCTTCAATGCCTACTACAAGATACCACTACCCAGTCCTACCTGAAGACACCAGGGACTAAATCTGAGACCTTTTGTATGCAGAGCACATGCTCTACCATTTGGGATTGGGGATAAACTTGCTTTAGTTTAGAGGGGAGAAAGAATAGCTGGAAATTGCCTCTGTCAACATTCCCTCTGAGCAGTGCCAGATTTATGTATAAGCTAAACAAGCTATAGCTTGGGGCCCCACTCTCTTGGGCCCCCCAAAAAATGTAAAGGAAAAAAACCTGGATACTTCTTCTTAATTGTATTCAGTTCAACAATTACTTTAATAAAATATGTATTTTGTTATGTGCAAATGGCTTTAGATACCTATTAGGTCCATAAATTACCATAAAGCATATATTCAACACAAAAAACAGTGACAATTTGTTGTTGACAAAGGACAGCAGGACATATAAAGGGCCCTTTACCTTCAGTAGCTTAGGACCTCATCAAACCTAAATCCGGCCCTGCCTCTGAGAGATGCCTTCAGTCAGTGGAGGGGACAATGTTGCTTGCAGATTTAATAGATTAACAACACAACTCTCTCTACTAAGAAGTAAATTCCATTGAGTTGAATAAAGCTTATTTTTAGGTAAGTGAGCATTGGATTGCAGTCTGAGAATCCCATACATTTTAGGGGAAGTAAGCCTGACTGATCTCTCAAGGCCCAAAACTTTTCCAAAATGACAAGTTTGTAACACGATCCATGGAAGGCTCGGATTTGGGCCACCCTCTATGGAAAGCCTAGCAGTGCAACCTAATGCACAGAGTTGGGATTTTGCTCTATTGGGAAGTACACCTGAGTAAGTAAAGGGAAAGATTTTGACTGTAGAATGCATATGATCGTTTTGTTTTCCTGCCACAGCGCTATCAGCATAATCAGCCCACTCCATGTATTTAGAGGCATTTTAAAAATGGAAGGGCAAAGCATCCATATAGATAAAAATGTAAACTTCTACAGTCTATTACAATCTACCAATTTATGTCTAAAAGCCCTTAAACGGTATTGCATTTCGGGGAAGAAGATCCACTCTGCCAACAAGCCTTTACTTATTAAAGTTTTTTTTTAAAAAAAAACCCCAGTAAGATGCTTTATTTTTAGTACTAGTGATAAGAAGGTTAAGGGTTATTACTCCCGAAGCTATTGCATACACTGCCCAATTTTATAGCCACACTTTTTGCGATAAGATCTCTCATGTAACTGAACCTTCAACATCAATTTCCTTGATTATAAGTCTGTGTCACTGAACAAATGGCCATCAAATGCCTCTCCACCTACTTCTGATTTCCTGAACTTCAAAATGGAACATTAAGTGCCATTTAGTCACTGACAGCAGCAATACGCCATTTATCAGCCTATTAGGTACACCTAGTAACGCTAATGGGGGCGAATGTAAAATAACAAAAGCCTCACACTAAGGCTTCACTTTCCTTGCTGGAAAGGGATAATTCAGTAATTACAGAGCATGCCTCATTTAGTAGCCTGGCCAGAGGACAGGAAATGGGTTACTCATAAGATTTCAGGGATCTGACTTAAACACCTGCTCTTAACAGTGTTCTCAAAATCTTATTACGCTATATATGGTGCATTTTCCATCTGCATACTGAATAGCAGCTTCCATTGTTAGAACCTCCTCTCTGGCACACACATTTTTAAGAGGATTCAGTAGAGAGTTTCAATTATCTTCTAAAAATCAGATTTTCCAACAGCCATGCCACTCACAAGAGCCACCAGGTACTGCAAGACCGTTCTTTTCCTCTTCTGAAGAGTTTGCTATAAATGTATAAGAGATGATAATGAGTGATAAGAACATAAGAAGCCATGTCTGTTTTAAGTGGTATTGTATGGTCTGAATGTAACCTCTGTGTTGTGTGAAGGTGTAACTCCTCTTGTCTGCCCTGAATCTTCAGCATCCTTGGGATCTCAAATTTCAGTGGCGCCATGTATGACACCAAAATCTGGTGCCCCCCACCTCTCGTCTTCCATTCTATATGATAGGTGCAGTGCCCCCAAGACTCTGGGCTCAGTTCAACTGAACCGGTCACACTCCCCTAAATCTGCTGCTGCAACATTATTGGAGAACCTTGGGGTACTCTTCCCATCAGAATGTATTCCTAGATTTTGGAGTTGCAGATTATATGAGTTGTGAATTACATGGTGCCATTTCCAAAGTGGAACTGATCCATAAGGAATCCACCATGATTCTGGGCATATGAGTGTATGTATGTACATGCGCACACTGATAAAACACTGGAAAAAAGGGAAGAAACCAAAAACCACCTCCACACAATCATAGCAATAAAATTAATGGGCACTTGGATGTAAAAATATTCGGTGACTATCTAAAAACAAACTTAAAACGAACCAGTTATTACCATCTGAACAAAATCAAATAAAGGTATTGTGTCATTCATTTTAGTATTTATCTTATCGCAACATCTTATTGCGTGTCGAGGTCCCCAGGTCCACCCCAATAACTCACACATCACACAGAATTTTTTGTTTAAGATTTTTGGCATAATTTTGGCCACAACTTTATTAAAATACAAATTTGTGAGTGGTTGCTTAGGCATTGGTTGCGACTATCTGCCCCCACCATGGGGGACAGACTGACATTCCGCACGATGCGAAAGTCAGAATGGGGGAATACACTTGGGGGTTACGCGGAGCAGGGAACCTGCCCTCACCCCAAATGCAACCAGGAGCTCATTGCTATGGCCCGAGCCCCCTTGACAGAGTGGACAAGCAATAGTTAGCCCCCAATTCCTTTAACGGAATCCCTTGCAGCAGCAGCATTAGAGGGGCAGGCACAGCCAATCCATGCCCCTCAACCAACCAAACCATAAACCAATGCCTAACCGCCACCGAGCACTCGAGCTTGCCGCCAACCACTCACAGCTGCAACCCCACCTTCAAACCCAACACAACAGAATTTAACCTTGTGTCATTTCCCAACGGGGAAAGATGCACACCATCGTCCCTGAAAAGGACGGCCTCGTTGAAGGTGATATTGGGGTGCGCAATCATGGAACCACCATGAGCAATGACTGTTTTCATTGCCACCTTATTAACGCGCTTTCTGGCTCCTTCAGTGGCAGCTGGACAGCGACTGCCACGCCAGGTGCGCCTCTGCAGCAACTGGGATCAAAAAACTTTCACACCCGGTAAAAACTCTGCCAATTCAGCCAGGTCCTTTTGAACTGTAAAATGTAAAGAACAACAGTCCGTGGCAGGCAGATCATTTCCCCCTAACTGCAGCAAGATAGCTGTAGGGGGCCCCTCCAACCTCACATGCTTCCGAACAAGGGGAAGCAATTCGGCCCACAGCATTCCACGCCTGGACAGCAAAGACACTTGCGCATGTTGAGGAAGGCCAAGACTGAGTCCAAGTCCAGACTCCCTTGCTCTGATACCGGCCCAGTAGACAATGCTGTGGCCCACAATGTGAACAGCAGCCACACCTAAGAGAAGACAAGCAAAAATAAGTATGGGTGATCAACGATGTCTATGCACATATCCACAAAATGCATTGGACTTCCAAAGGCCCATGCTCTTAATTCTTTCTACAGACAGTCCCCAATGAGCTGCTGTAGTGGCAGCACCATTGCGGAAAGAATGAGGGGCGTAACCTGCTGCTTTCAAACCACAAGCTGCAATCGCTTTCCGCATCACCTTAGCAAATTGATGCCTAGCCAATGGGGCGCCATCCTCATGAATAAGGAATGGACCCTCCCCCCGTGGCCTGAGATCCAAATACCTGGAGGTATCCTCAACTGGGCAAGGACCCTTATTCCCAGTGGCAGGCAGCCTAAGAGTGGCACCCCTGCCTAACTGGTCTGTCTTCGAATTCCGGATAAACAGGACCACCTCCGAAGGGGATAGAGTTACGTCCTGCAAAAGCAGTCCCCTTGACTCTATGCCGCGGGTGAATTCCAATACCACCTCACCTACCCTCAGGGCGCCAAAAAGGCTAAAGAAAAGGCGGCTGAAAAAAGCCGTGCTACATATTTGAACCAGCAAATGCTCCTCAACTTTGAGCGCATGCTGGTCAGCAAATCAAAAGTTATAGGCTTCCTTACCACAGGGGATAGAGTGCCCAGCCTACCCCAGCCTTGCGCACCACAAATTTGGCGCAAGGGTCTTTATTAAAAAAGGCTTTGCAGAAAAAGGAAATGGCCGTCGGTTGGCTCCTGAGCGTCCTGGCCACTCGGCCCAGTTGGAAGAGGTGCGCCATCCTATGAAGTTGGAGCCTATTCCAACCGTCCAAGGCCCTGTGCATGACAAACTTTTTTCAAGGGTCTCTGAAAAATTAAGCTTCACTATAACAGACATTGCAGTGGACTGAATTCTGATAGTTTTTACAGCACATCCAATCTGTAGCAGGTGGGCCAAATCCTGCAGGATCTGCTCTGCGTATGGGGGCAAGTTCCTCTGAAAGGCCAAGGGCTGTCAACTAAACCCTAAGAAATCAGTCCAGGCCTTCTCATAAGAGCTAAAAAGCAGAAGGGGAATGGAAGCTGCTACTCCCTGTAATTACTAATTGTTGTCAAAGTGCAACAGGTGGTCCGGAAAAGTCCGGCAATAGCTGAGTGTCTGGAGCCCAGGATCTGAAGCACTCCATCTGAAAATGGGATAGAGTGTCAGCAATATCATTAGAGGATCCCGTAAACAGGCGAGCAGCAAGCACAATATTAAACCTTAAGCAGTGCAGCTCAATAGCGTGAGCGGAGGGGCGGAGACTCTGCTGGAGCATGTGGACTATTCTGCCAAGATGCTCACCACTGCCTGGTTATCCGACCAAAAGCAGATCCGACGGTCACTGAACTCCTGGTCCAGATGTGAACTGCTACTACAATGGGGAAAACTCAAGCAAAGTTAGGTCACATGGTAGCCTCACCACACTAGGCTTGAGGCCATGGCTTTGCACACCAGCAGCACCTGAAATAAAAACCAAAGGCCAAAGATCCAGCAGCATCAGCATGAACCTGAAAATCGCTGTGCAGGTTCAAGGTATCCTGCCATGTAAGCGTACACGAAGGTAAGGGGACCTCGGGCCGCAGGCAGCCTGGCCAAGTGGGAACGGAAGGGGCAGCCTGGGACAACCAATCTGCATGCAAGATTAATTAAATGACCCAGGAAGATCGGATCTGATGAAGCATCACTTGCTTCAGAAGAAGTATTACAAAATAACTTCCTTCCAGGCAGACAGCTTCTCCATAGGCAAGCGGTATGTTTGAGCAACAATATCCCTCTGGATCCCTAAATCATGATTGGCTTGCCCTGCCAGGCTCAAGGCCAGTGTACATGATGAAGAAGGGACCCCAGGCCATGAGACAACCTGGCCAAGCAGGAACGGAAGGGGCAGCCTGGAGCAACCACCCTGCGTGCAAAATTTAACTGACCTACCAAATGATAGGAGAACACGCTTTGTGAGATATATCTAAAGATCGTAGGAAGCAAATTTTGAAAGAAACCAAACAGTTCAACTTTATTCACTGCACAGAACCACAGATCAGGTGCATATTATGGGGAAGTATAATTCTGAAAATGCTTAGAATTTCTGCTTAGAACTGGGGGTCACTCCATGTCAATGATGAATCATATCATGGTTTTGAAATTAGTGAGGTTGTTTAGTTCAGCCACAGGCAAAGCTACCAGGCTCCGAGAAATGTCCACACAGCCCTCTTGGCTAAACTGTGCTTGGAAAACCTTGGTGTGGTCAGCAGAACGGGATGTTTAAAGGCAATGCATGATAGATTCGATTATAGCCCATAAATTGCAGGTGTTTGCTTTGCTAATATTCCACAAGCTTTTATGGCTTACAAAAGAAAGCAGTAGTAATATTTCTTCAAATAGTAACTGACATCCTAACAAACAGAAAGACTTTAAATTATACATTTTACTAGTAACCATTTTCCTCACTAAACAACTGATTAAAAGCAAAAAAGAAGTACCAACCAAATCTCTTTAAGTCTGAATCATCCTCATCCAGCATTTCAAAGTACATAGATTCAGGGGGGAGCAACTTTATTTATCTTCATAAGATGTTGGAGAAATGCAGCCATCATTTCCCTCTCAAATGTCCTTCCCAACTGAGCAATTTCTAGAAACTTAGGAAGGATTATATTTCTCAGATAGCCTCCTCAACCTTTTCCAGTCCTGGGGCTCAGGAACATTAGCTTCCCTACCACACTTGGGGTCTATGGTAGGTGAAGAATATCACTGACCTACAGTAGCATGTTAATCCTCATGTTTTTTTAGGCTCAATATGGGTGTGGGACAGATTTTTTTTGGAGCTGACACAGACTCCGCTAAACCTTAGATATCTTCCCCACCAATATGAAAGGATGGGTTTTGGAGTCTGGAGTCTCATAATAACCTGCTTTGGCTGCCAGTTCATTTAAGGTGTTAACCTTTAAAGCCCCCAAAGGCTTGGCATCTGTCTACCTTAAGGGTCACCTTCTTCCATACAGTATGTTCATCCTCAAATTCTCAGATCATCATCTGAGGCCATGCTTCGGATTCAAGGAGCAGATGAATCATAGCCTGGTTTTGAAATCTTGTTGGATCCACCATGAGAACCATTCTATTGTCTCGAGAAGGTACATCGACTGCAGAGAAAGAAATTACACGTGGTTCTATTTGCTGTGCTTTCACTACTTAAAATGTTTAAGACAGTTTCATAAAATGGCTGAGATGTTTTGTCTTTGAATATATGAAAGGGTTGAACATTCCCTCCAGGAATCATTATGAAAGCATTTCATTTTTATTTCATTCCAAGATATGAATTTCAAACACCCCATGGCCAAGGGTACTATAATGGTCTGTTCCAAATCATCTTTTAAAAATGCTGAAAGGTATTTCTCCGAATCAGCCAGTGAACTAGATGTGCTCAGGCTGTCTCCTAATAGGCACAGTTTTGATTCTTTCCAATGCAGTTTAATAGCAGTGACAAGCACTTCTTGTAACTTTAGAGGTGTTTTTTTTTTAAAAAAACCCCACTTTCTGTTTTTCAGCTTCTTTATACCATATTCCCCTAGGGTTACTTGGGAGCAGCTGAGTACCACATCTCTCAGTTATCAGGTTAGACTGTATCTCTTTGTGCCTCTGCTTCTTTAAAAAGTACAGCCCTGAGCCTACACATATAAACTTTGTTCAGAAGTAATTTCCACTGAGTTTAGTGGAGTTTACTCTCAAGTAAATATGTACTGGGGTGCATCCTGCCAGTGCAATCCTAAAACTATATATTCAGAAGTTGTCGTCTTCTTCTTTGGTGATCATTCATAGCCGAGTAAGATTGTCTTCCATAAACACGGTTTTAACAATGAGTCCGTAAGTGATTGTGGAGGCCAATTCTGGATCCACATGTCCTTCCATAGTGGGGCATTGGTTTCTGGGCGGGAGTTGATCACGGTGTGGATTTGCCAAGCGTGCCTTCCTCTTAGCATGTTTCTCCCTTGCGTCCTGAGTTCAGGGAGTATGCCTCATTGAGTTCAGTGGGGCTTAATTCCAGGTGGGTGGAATTACTTCCAGGTAGGTGTAGGATTGCTGAAAGGTATTCAGCAGCCTAACTGAATGCAAAACTATTAGTTTTGGTGCAGTAAAAATAATACCACCATGAGTTTATTTAAAACTCTTTATTATACTAGTAGTACAATAATAAAGAAACCCGTGAACAATATTTGGTTAACTCTGGACATTGAGGTTAATATTAAACCAACCTGTTCCATCAGAGCAAATATTTCCACTTGTGCAACAGAACCTCCCCACATGCACCCCGTAAATCTGTTTTGGGTTTCCCCACGACCTTCTGGAACAGATTTAGGGAGAACGTGAGGTATGCGCAGGAAGAAGAGAGTGGGAAAGTTACGTTGTGCATGTGGAAATCGATGTGCTGATGCAATGAGTTTGCTGGATGCCACCCTCTGTTTCTACCCAACTCACAATGATAGAAAATGGAGTTGTGAAAGACTTTGGAAGCAGAACTGGTAATATCTACCAGCTTTTTAAAGTAACATTATACTGCTGGCAGTAATTCTAAGAGGACTTAGATTAATTACCAGAGCTAGCAGGGGAATGGCAAGGGGTCCTTCCTCAGAGCAAAGTATTCTGGGTGATGCAGCCAGAGAGAGAGAAAGACTGTACCACCACTGCTTTTCCAGAACAGCCAGAACTTCTCTTTTAAAATAAATGTTTTTGAAAATAAGCCCTAGTCACAGTGGTGGTGCAGGGACCTCGGCCACATCATCCAAAATGCCTCACTCTGAGGAAGTTCCTCTTTCTTCCTGCTTCCTCAGAATGAGAAGTCAAAATGAGATGGCTATTTTGGAAAACCCTACAAGAGAGAAGTTGGGAAGCAGTGGCCAGTGGGCAGGTGAGGCAAGTGAACAGTGACAATGTGTGTGTCGTAATTCCCCCTCCCACCAACACCTCTACACACCAGAAGGAATTGCCTCATTCTGCCTAATGGGTCAGGCGGTCCTGCAAATTACACTTACTTTAAAAAAACAACAACCCAGAGACTCCAGTGTGGTGTAGTGAATAATATAAGACTTGGGCCAGATAGACCTGGGTTCAGTTCCCCACTCACCCATGAAGTTCAAAGAAAGATCTGCTGCTCTATATGAAGTCAAGAAATGACTCTCCTATCGGCCATAGCTCAACAGTGCAGCACATGTTCCAATCTGAAACCCCGGAAATCTGAAGCTGATCTGTGTTGACAATCCCAAGCTAAATGGACCAATGATTTGACTTGCTGTAAGGCAACCTCCACATAAATATGGCTCCCCTGACACTTGCTTTCCCATTTCTATACTGTGGGCATGGCTTTTTAATTTGGTAGCCATACAGATGTAAGAAGAGCTGGCTGAATCAGGCCAAGGTCATCTAGTCCAGCATTCTGTTTTCACAGTGATCAACCCACATGGCTGCAAGCAGGCAATAGCACTCAGCCTTGTCCTTCATGAATTTGCCTAATCATCTTTTAAAGCCATCCTAGTTGTTGGCCATCAATGCCTCCTGTGGGAGCAGCTCTTGACTCCAGGGTCAGGAGTTTTGTACATTAAATTGCTGCACAGTTTTTGCATAAATTTGAAAGCATGATGTAAACCTCATGTTTCCTGCTCAGGGAAAACATTCAGATGTCAAGGAAGCAAAACTGGGACACACACACACACACACACACACACACAGGCTAGCAACATTTCCATCATCCCTGTTCCTACAATATTGATACTACTTTGCCCTTTTCACCTCAATCTTGCATGCAAAAGATAGGCAGAAACTTGGAAGCCCACCCAATCTTTTACAAAATTCATGTGCAGAAATAAATTTGTCCTGAAAATTTCAAATTCGACCTATTTAGCCAAGCACAAATAAAGAAAGACATATACATAATAGTAGGTTACAAGTGTGAGAAATGAATTTGTGCTAATTTGGCTACAACATTGTTGTCCTCTTCCAATACGGAGCTATTTGATTTATGGGAAGTCAATTCCATTTTAGGATTAACTTTGGAATTGTATTCTTCTCTAGGGAGAAGGAAGTTGGGGCATGTATATGTGTGACTTAACAGAAAGACCTCTATTATCTGAAATGTCAAACTGTCAGAAATATGCCTGCTTCACTCCTTCCACCAGTAACTGTTGCTATTTATGACAACCCCATGCTACTAGGTGTTTCCAGGCTGTTTTTAAAATGGTTCTTGAAAAGCATGAAAAATCTAGTGATCAGGTTGTGGGTAATAGGAATTTATCATGGTTAGGGTGGCTTTCAAATGATCCTTAGAAATCATGATAGGCAGTTGTTGTTCAGCATATTTTTCCTTGTCAAGTTAGGTTGATCTAAAGGCTGTAGACCCAATTGTTTCTTTTGCTGAAGGTGATAAGCAATTGAGGTTCCTTCTTGACATAATCTGTACCCCTAAGGAATATCTGCTGCCCCTCAGCTGTTGTTCCAGAAACAAGAGAGTTGGTGGTTGTGAGGGCTGATGGTAGTGTAAACAGGATTTGTCTGTCTACTTTAGGGATGTTGGTGCTCGATGTTCCCGTCAACATCCTCTTATAATAGTACTTGCTACTATTCACTTCTATACACCCATAAAGTAGAATCCAGAAAATGCCAAGCACACAGTCACATCGAAACCTTTCATTTCTTTGCAAAAATATTTAGAATGTTGACGATGCTCTTGGAAGTATCCAGGTCTCAACTATGTCATTGCATGGATTGAAGACTTTTGAAAGATCCATCTAAATTTCTCAAGCTACCTGGGGGGGGGGGATCTCTTCCTGTACATTCATTTTAAAACAAATACAGTGGTACCTCGGGTTAAGAACTTTGCTTCAGGATGAGAACAGAAATTGTGCTCCAGCAGCGCGGCAGCAGCAGGAGGCCCAATTAGCTAAAGTGGTGCTTCAGGTTAAGAACAGTTTCAGGTTAAGAACGGACCTCCGGAATGAATTAAGTACTTAACCCGAGGTACCACTGTAATTGAAAATTGCTTATTTTTACAGCTGAAAAATAAAACCTATGACTCTTCAGATGTTGTATGACCAACTGTCATCAGTTACAGCCAGCATAGCTAATGGATGGTCATTTGACCCATGGTCAGAATCATAGATGATCTGATTTGTAGTCCATCAACATCTAAAGGGCCTAAATTTCCCCATTCCTGGATTGCAAGGTGTTATATGGTACATGAGAAGTCCACACTGTTTGGGAATACAGCCAATTACTGTTCTTAACATGAAATCACAAATATACCTTATTTCTGTATGACAACATAGTATTCTAGATAGAGTTTAGTACTTTGGTTGTGGAAAATCTCAGTTCCCTCCTTAACCACGAAGCTCAGTAAGAGACCTCTTGCCCAGTTACTGTCTCTCAACCTAACATTCCTCAGAGGGCTGTCCTGAGGCAAAAGAGCATAATCTCCAAGTATCTTTCCTTGAGCTTCATAGGGGGGAAGTGGGATACAAATGCAGTTAATAATAATAAACAATACAAGCAAACTGATGCATGAATTATTTTGGTCCCACTCTGGTTTGAAATTGCTCTCCATTTTAGTTTTACCTGGAATTATTAAGCCCTTCTATTCCAGTTGCTCAGAGGGACAGATGCAATCATATATATTAAACATAGAAGCACTGTTGGTCTTTTATGAATCTTACATCTTGTGATCACAAAGGCACAAACTACAGTACATCATTAGGGAACATTGTGAAAGAGCAGAGAAAAGGTTAAAATAAGTTAGACATGCTTCTATTGATCAGGATACTATAGAGTGTGCGAAGAGCTAGATAAAAGCCAGGGAGCCTGAAATTGAGACTGAAATTGCCTCTCTAAGGACAAGGTCCTATTGAAATAGGCACTGTGTTTATCATCTCAGGCTGAACTATGCTAACCCCCAAGTGCAAGATGAGGCTTTTCTTTAAACCATGCATATTTCTGAGGTAAATGTCACTAGTCATTTGATTTCCCTCCACCCTCCCACACTACCTTAAAATACAATATTGCCGTCTGAGTGACTACGTAATCTATTAAGCTCCATGAAGCCCATTTTCTGTAACTATTACATAAAGGTAAAGGGACCCCTGACCATTAGGTCCAGTCGTCACCGACTCTGGGGTTGCGGCGCTCATCTCGCTTTACTGGCCGAGGGAGCCAGCGTACAACTTCCGAGTCATGTGGCCAGCATGACTAAGCCGCTTCTGGCGAACCAGAGCAGCGCACGGAAACGCCGTTTACCTTCCCGCTGGAGCAGTACCTATTTATCTACTTGCACTTTGACGTGCTTTCGAACTGCTAGGTTGGCAGGAGCAGGCACCGAGCAACGGCAGCTCACCCCGTCACGAGGATTCGAACCACCGACCTTCTGATCGGCAAGTCCTAGGGTCTGTGGTTTAACCCACAGCGCCACCCGCGTCCCAACTATTACATAGTGATATGCAAATTGAGCCCCCTCATAATTTGCATTTTTTCTTACCAAACTATGACTCCAACATTATATATTCGACCAGAAGTTCTCTGTTATTACGAGATTTTGAAGTATTTGATCTTATAGTAATATGGGTTGGTCTGAGGGCTTTTAAAGCCATTTGCTTCTTTATCTTCTTTAGAGAAGTTAAAGAAGCCTCTTGTAGAAGCATTAAAGTATGATTCATGCCACACACTTTCAAAGTGGAGCCAGAAATGTCCCTAGAATTAATGCTAAAATTGTGGTGTAATGTTGCTTCCAGGGGCTGTATGGCAGGGTGTGTGTGTGTGGATATGGCTGCCTCCATGTTTTATTTGAAAGTGGTCCACAGAAGTTGTGATCTAAAGCCTCTACAAAGGGGTGGGGGGGTGGGGTTGGTTGGTTATGATGACGACAACTACAACTACTATTACTAATTAAATTTATATACTGCCCTTCATCCAAAGATCACAGGGTGGTTCACAACATAAAAATACAAAATGAGAACATAAAAAACAAAATGCTGAACACAAAATACATATTAAAACAAATACAAACACAAACCAACCAACCAACCAACCAACCAATAACTCCACTCCCACTAACGCACACAGGTCAGAACTGCCATATTCTTCTTGTTTTGTAAACTTTACACTTGTTTTGTTGACATGCTAAATAGAGTCAAGTTGCTTAACAGCATTATTGTAGAGATGGAATGAATGGTAAAGAGAACAGAAGTGTCCCTTGACTTAATGGACAGTTTTATCTGCTAAGTTGCCACATAGATTTTGGTTGCTTCTGGTAGATGTAAAGGTTTGGATGTGTGGGTCTGTGCCAACTGCACTTCATAAACAAGCAGGAGTTTGAAATGCTGCTCACTTTTATAACTTCTTGAATAATATTTTTTTAAAAAAGAAAAGCACAGTGACTTCCAAGCAGGCATTTTAAAAGATAAGCATGGTATTTATTCCCAGTTGCTTCAGGTAATGAATAATAATATCTCTATTTTTAGATCTCACAATAAGAAAATTGCAGGGACATGGAGCCTCTCATCAAAGCGCACATAAATGTTTTCCATAGAAATGCAGAAATATATTTGGGGACAAGACATTCCATTTGATCTGATGTTTAAAGATTTTGCTGATTCGTATAGAATAAGAAAATACATTGTAGGAAGGTACCTATATTTTATTTATTTAAATAATTTATAAGCTGCTGCTACAAAAAACACGTGTTAGTGAACAAAAATAAGAATATATTAGATACATCTGTAAAACCAGCATGAACAATATTCAACGATGCTACCCTGTAAAAGCCTGGTTGAATAAAAAAGTCTGAAGGAGTTCCCTGATAAAACAAGCTGTTGGCACCCTCCTAATTTCTGGGGGAAGTGTATTCCAAAATTTGGGTGCCATCATACTGAAAGCTCTGCACTAGATCCTTATTAAAAGGACACCCATAAGAGGGCTTCACTTGATGATCTAAAACAGGTATGGGGAACCTTTGAATCTCCAGAGATTTGCTGAACTACAGCTCCCATCATCACTGCCTATTAGGCATGCTTGCTGGGATTGATGGGTGTTATAGTTCAGCAACATCTGGAGGACTAAAGGCCCTCTTCATCCGATTTAAGGGTTCAAACAGGCTATGGAGAAAGGTGGCCTCTCAGTTAAGCAGTCCCTAGGCTGTTGAGGGCTTCATACACCAACAGTAAAACTTTTATTTTGGCCTGGTAGCTAATTGGCAGTCATTGCAAATACTTTAATAGCAGCAATGTTACATGCTGGCATTAGGTCACTCCTAACAGCATATTAGCTATGGCATTCTGAACTAGCTGCTGCTTCTTGACCAACCTTAAAGGCAGCCCAACATAGAGCACCTTGTTGTAGCCCAAGGTTACCAATGCATGGATCATCATAGTCAGGTTCTTCCTCTCCATGAACAGTCATAGCTTGTCAAATTCACTTTAGGAAACCAGAGGAGCCATGCTCTCTTCACAACTTGCTCTCCATGTATAAGGCTAAATGCCTCCTGGCCCCACCCCAAATACTATCATGAGCTCTGCTCTACCCCCAATGCTTCCATGCTGAGCACAGAGTGTGAAGTCAGGGTTTCAAATAGCATAATTTGCCTTTGCAAATAATGGTCAATTAATGAACACTGGGGCTGGTGACGGCAGGGCATATGACTTTGGGCATGGTCAGGAAGCAGGGTCCTGCTCCTCTTCATGGAGGGCAACTTGTGATGAGGTCAAGTAGAGTAACGTTAAGGAGATGCTTTCCTTAGGAGAGATGCTGGCTCTAGCTGTAAGTTCCACTGCATCCAATCATCTGATGATGTCATCTGAAACTTTCTGGAATAGAACAGGGCAAGAAGAAGAGGAGAAGAAGAGTTTGGATTTGATATCCCGTCTTTCACTCCCTTTAAGGAGTCTCAAAGCGGCTAACATTCTCCTTTCCCTTCCTCCCCCACAACAAACACTCTGTGAGGTGAGTGGGACTGAGAGACTTCAAAGAAGTGTGACTGGCCCAAGGTCACCCAGCAGCTGCATGTGGAGGAGCGGAGACCTGGTTCCCCAGATTACGAGACTACCGCTCTTAACCACTACACCACACTGGCAAGGCAACCCTCAGACAGCCATCCCACATTCCTAGCTGTTAAGGTCTCACTTTTTTTGATGATGGGACATTGCTCTGTGGCTACAGCCAAGAAACGGAACTTGAATTGTATTTTTGTTCCATTGATGTAAAAAAGATCAGACCAGAACTTTTCTCTTCAAATAAAGAACAGGCTCATATTTAACATCCAGTGCAGTTAGGGGGCAAATATATGTGGGGTGTTGTTTCTTCTTCTTCTAAGACCACATCAGTGAAGTGCATTCAACTGTAACAAACAACTGAGCCTTGAAGGTGCAAATGAGAGAGGCATTGCAGAGATGCCTATTAAATCCATATTCTCTGTTTGATGTTGCTTTATCTTTTGCGGAACAAAGATTGAATGCTCATTATTTATAAGTAAATGGTAATGCCTATCACTTGAAAAGCAGGGTCAGGCACAGGGGCAGTGTGAAAATTAGAGTTATGGATTCACAAACTGACAAGTCCCTACTCTGAGGGATGTGGATTTCTGTCATGAAGGAAAATGTGATAGTGAGCTGCTATGGAGCAATAACCACCTATGTCTATGAAGAGACAATTTCAGCTAACCAGGTTTCCTTCAGATGTTTTGAACCAAAACTCCCATCATCCTTTGACCGTTGGCCATTATGATTGAGGAAGGCTTGTCTGTTTAGTTCAGTATTCTGACTCCCAACACTGACCAGTTAGATGTCCTGTTTCTTCCCGAAAATGATTTCTTAAAAACCATTTAAAATAATAACTTTCTTGTTTTTCTTCATGGAGGGCATTTCATGGAGGAGTACACCTTTGGAGGTGAAGTCAAAGAGACCAATGTGGGAGAAACGTGTTTATTGTAGCTGGGGCAGATGAAGGTGTCCAGTTGCCAGGTAACTCACAGCTTTCCTGCTGCATTTATGGAAACTAAAATTTTCCAGGATAGGCATAGAAAAGCTGTACTGCAGGATGGTATTTTGGACAAGTTTAATGTGCTACAGGTATTATTTTCTCAAGGACATTTTCAATGCATTTATAGTTAGCAACTTTGCAGCTCATACAGTATCAGATTTAAATTAGAGCAAGATCTCTGGAATTACTGGAAATTTGCAGACAATTCCTAGGCTAATTTTCTTGCTGTTGATTAATGTCAGTAGCAATGCATATTGAAATGCCATTCACTTTCCCAGATAATATTGGTTTCTAATTTGATTATCATATTAGCTGTTCAGTGACTGATTCACAGCCTAGCTAGTAGGGGAAATGTTCAACAGAAAGGGCAATCCTTAAACCAGTTTAAAAACCCATGTTCGGACTAAGTTGGTGTGATATTATTGAAGAAAGAGTGAAGGTTAATGCACACTAATGCTGGCTTAAATACTTTCCTAATTGTCATCACTTTGTATGTGTACCAGTTCCCCTTTCAGCTCCACAAAAGATGATCAAACATATTCATACTGCTTCTGAAGAATGGCCAAGAATCATTGTAAGAAGTAGAAACAGATTTGCCCAGGGGAAGAAATTTACATAGGTTCTACGTACAGCATGGAACAGGCATAGGCAAACTCGGCCCTCGAGATGTTTTTGGTACTACAACTCCCATCATCCCTTGCTAACAGGACCAGTGGTCAGGGATGATGGGAGTTGTAGTCCCAAAACATCTGGAGGGCTGAATTTGCCTATGCCTGGCATGGATGATAGGGGGCTGAGAGAGCAATGGTGACAAGGATTGGAGAAATGAAAGGGTACTTGAGTTGAGAAGGCAGGGTGCTCATTGGGGAATATCCCATATAGGACCTAGGGCACAGTTAGGGAACCTGTGGCTCTCCAGATGTTGATGGATTTCAAGTTTCACTGCATCTGCAATCAACCACAGTGGCTGTGGTTGATTGCAGCTGGAGTCCCCAAGCATCTGGAGGGTCCCAGGGAGAGCAGAGGCAGCATGAAGACAGAATGGTCTTCAAAAGGCGGGCAAGAGGAAGGAGGGAATAAACTTGATACAGACTATGCAGTTTTAGTAAGCATATTTTCCCTGATATAATGCATGCTTGTGTATTACTTTTCACTAATATATGCATTTCTAAGCACACTTTGCTCTAGTGTATGCATTTCTGTACACAGGTAAAATGCCAATGATGCCAATGTGAGAGAATTAAAAAGGATGGAGGGGCAGTGTGTGGGGGCGGGAAATCAACCCTGTCTCTACTTCCTGCAGCAAACTGGCAAGACTTTGATTGTGGCATATCCACTACCAAAGACTCTGCCCCCATCTATCATAGGACTTCAGCCTGTATAACTGAGGTGGGGGTAAGGCACTTTTAGCAGTACACATGCACATATAAAATTTATTTTTTTAGAAACTTGGAATGGCCTCACACAGGAAGCAATCATCCCCGGCTATTTACAGCTAATGGATTTCATCTGGGTAAGCAATAGCAGCAGAACTGGCCAATTAGGGGAAAGGTTTGCATTCTTGCAAACAAAAAAAACAAAAAAAGGTGTTTTTTCTTCTTCACAAGTGCCCATTGCCTGATGTTTTGCCAGACACCTGTACTTGGCAATGAATGAAACAGCTCATGGAAAAAGCTTGAGAACTGGAGGCTTTTAAGTGAGACTGTGAAAGTGGCTCCTCTCAAAAAAGCAGTGCCTATCCTGGATTTCAAAGCGTCCCTCAGCCAGCTCAGCAGGAAAGCTTGAGGACGTCAGGTAACCATAAGCATGCTATTTGTGGGAAATGGGAGACGAGAAAGAAGCAAGGTAATGAAGCATGGCTTCAGCATGGCCGTTTCCCAGCCTATTTAAGTAGATTGTCTTTCTCTAATTGTTTTCCCCCCTGGAAACAGAGAGTGTGGGAGGGAAGCAAAAAAACAGAAATTTCGATACCATAGAGCCAGACTTTATAACTGTATTTCCAGTCTTTCACAAAGAAATGTGCACAGTTTCAGAACTGTGGCCGGTAGTGATGCTATAGTTAAAGATGTGTCAGCATTTCTGTTGTCAGACCTTGATGTGGAAGGGCTAAGAGTAAACTGGAACATTTTGCAAGCATATTATCCCCTTGAAGAATCTCCCTTCTGCATTTCCCTAGTTTCTTGGTCAGGCACACACACAAAAAGGGGGCAGAAGGAATCTTCTCCCCAGCCACTGGCTGCATTATCTTCTTCAGAACTCCTTTCCTCAAACCCTTTTCAGTCTGTTTTCAAACATGACAACATCACAAGGGTAGATGAAATATAGGGGCAGCACCCTCACTCTGAAAAGCTTTCTTTTTCTTCAGCCCAGCCCATTCCCTAGGGCTCTATCTGTACTATACACTTATAGTAGTTTCATAGCATTTTAAATAATCATGGCTTCCCTCAAAGAATCCTGGGGACTTTAGTTGGTTAAGGGTGCTGAGAGAAATTAAGAGACCCGTTTGCCCCTCACAGAGCTACAATTCCCAGTGTGGGTTAACAAACAATCTCTCTTCCCAGGGAACTTTGTGAACACCCAGTGTTGCCCTTGCACACCCTCCAAAATTTCCCCAATGAAAATTAGGATGTCTCATTCAAGAACAACAACAATAGTTTTTATTATTTATACTCCTCCCATCTGACTGGTTTACCCCAGCAACTCTGGGCAGCTTCTAACATATACAAAAACATAATAAAACATTAAACATTTTTTAAAACTTCCCTATACAGGGCTGTTGTCAGATGGTTCGGGGGTCAGATAACTCCATACCCTCCAACATTTCTCCAATGAAAATAGGGACGTCCTAAGGAAAAGTGGGGTGTTCTGGGATCAAATCAGAAACTGGGATGGCTTCTGTAAATCTGGGACTGTCCCTGGAAAACAGGAACCCTTGGAGGACCCTTGTAGAACTGAGCAGGGAGGAGGATGGGGACAAAATGACAATTAGTTGGCTCTGCCTGTGATTGGCTGTCTGCCTTCTACCCTACCAGTCAAAATGGGTACCAGTGATGAGGTGTGAATAGAGGTTGACCCTGGGGAGGGAAGGGCCAGGGGAGAGGCCTGTAGGCCCTCATTTTGCCCCTGGGCATGAGATTCCCTTATATCATATGACCTGGGATGGGATTACCTCTCATTGCTCAGTGTATTGGCTAGGCTCAGGGAATGGATCCATCATAACCACAGACACTGCTGCAGCCTTGTCATGTGACTGCTTGATAATCATGGCCTTTCACATCTTGGCAAGCAAATGGACTTCATTAATGAGAAGGATATTTCAACTAAGAGAAGAGGCAGCTTATTCTCTTCTTATTTAGTCCATTTATTGCCTAATTAGGACCAGTAATTAATGTGTGACCTCTGAGCCATAGTAAAATGGAAACTTCTTGATGCTGTTAATCATGTTAAAACAGTAAAATCAGCAATGTTCGCTGACTGGCAAAATCAATGCTTCTCTCTTCCTTACGCTCGCTAGCGTAATGCCAACAGAAGGAAAACCTGAAAGTGCAAGACAGATCAAGGAATGAAGAAGTAAAAAGTGAACTTAGACTGCGATCTTATACACGCTTGCCTGGGAGGAAGCCGCAGCAAAAAGATTGCCACTTCCTTCTGAGCAGATATGTATAGGATTGCACTTAGACACATTCCTGCTTATGAAACAATGACAGAGGGAAGGAAAGAAAACAATTTTAATCTACTCCCTTGGATATTTATAGAGGTGGGTGGGTTAGTACTATCAAGTCATCGTACAGCAGAGCGTGGTGGCTGAAGAGATAGAACACATTTGCCATGATATAGCACCATCCGAGTGTGAAAATGGTATTTACATGTGACCAGTTCTGCCAGAACGGGGATGGGGAAATCCATTTAAATGTGCATTCGAGCATCCTTTGAAAGCAGTGAAATGGGACAGACGTCTGTGCTCAGATGTGTCATCAGATGTGTAGTCTGATTCACATCCAGTTTGCACCAAGTTTCAAATTCTGATTAGTGTGGCCGGTTGGAAAACAATGCAGGGAATCTGCCCCTTTAATAGTCATGTAGGAGATGGAATCTCAGCAGGTATAATCTGTCATGGAAGTTAGCCTTGCTGAAATCCCTTCTTCTAGACAACTATTAAAGGGGCAGGAGCACTGTATTCTCTTGCACCTGGAGATACTAATTCCGATCCAAATAACATGCACCCAAAAACTTGCTTTCTTACAGGGTTCTGCTTCTCTGGCGTTTTGATAGACCTGAGGCCCACTTTCATCCATATGAAAGATTGAACTCTGGAAGTTATGGGAAATGTTTGCACAGTTACCATGGTAGTAATATGCCACGTGTGAAACCATCACACATACTGCAGCAAAGCAACTCTGAACAAGTCTAATGTATCCAAACATTCATATTAGGGATATGTCCAGTGGTGTCAGAAATGTCCATCTCAAATAAAGCTATGCAATTCTATCTCGGCTGGCCTGTGAGAAAAGTTGCTTAAATATTCTTTTACGCTCCCTACCAACTTCTTCATACAGTATGTTTCACTTGTTAAGAGAATTTTCTTCACACACTTTGAGTGCTCTATACAGAAAAGTAGGGTAAAATATACAGAAATGAAATAACAAATTATCTTGGAACAGCTCTTCGGGCAAAATCTTGAAACAATCTTGGGTAATTTGTTTGTGAGGGCCTCCCCTTGAGAAATTTTGCCCGTCTTATTGATGTGCTTTGGGCTTCCTTCAAAATTCCTCAGATGTTTTGCCTGAGGAGAAACCCAACCCCAATTAATTCTAAATTTTGCTTTAGGCAGAATGTTAGTGTTAACTAAATTTAAAATATTCCCGGGAGCTGTAACTGGTGCAGAATGCAGCAGTTTGACTGCTTATTGGGCAGTGGCAGACTCTGGGCTTTCACATTTCAGTGATGCCCTGTGTGATGCTATGGGGGTGTCACCCAGTGCAACTGCACCCATTGCACTCCCTTAAAATCACCTCTGCACTGGGGGATTGTATCACCAACACGTCTTCCCACTGTTGAATGAATTACACTTGCTGCCAATTAGCCACCAGGCTAAATTGAAGCCTACCTATGAAGCTTGAGAAAGATTGTCTCACCCCTTATAAACCCAATCAATCACTGTGCAGGAGATGAGGGCCTCCTTCAAGTACCATCTTATTAGGAGATCCATTCTACACAAAATTAAAAAAAAAAGGCCTTTGGTGTTGTGTCACCCATATTTTCAAATTCCCTCCCATTAAATATTAGACAAGTGCCATCTCTACAGCCATACCTCGTGTTGCATTCTGCTATTCTTATGGACTTTCAGTTTACGAACACGGCAAACCCGGAAGTGTTTGCTTCTGGGTTCTCTGCTCGTGCATGTGCAGAAGCAATCTGTGCACTTTGCACACTCTCAGAAGCGCTTGATCGCTCTGTGCATATGCACGGAAAAGGCGCTCTAGTTGAGGACTTTTCAGGGTGTGAAAGGCACCCCAGAATGGATTAAGTCCACAACTAGAGGTACAGTGGTACTTCAGGTTACATGCACTTCAGGTTACAGACGCTTCAGGTTACAGACTCCACGAACCCAGAAATAGTACCTTGGGTTAAGAACTTTGCTTCAGGATGAGAACAGAAATCGTGCGGCCGCGGCGTGGCAGCAGCGGGATGCGCCATTAGCTAAAGTGGTGCTTCAGGTTAAGAACAGTTTCAGGTTAAGAATGGACCTCCGGAACGAATTAAGTACGTAACCAGAGGTACAACTGTACCACTGTATTGTCTTGTTGGTGCTTCCCAAATACCTTCCTCTTCCAACATGCCTATTAAGAAGAGATTTTTCTCAGTCTGCATCTGTGCTGGAATTGTCCAAACAGCTATTCATGTCAAAAACTTTGCTGCTCCTCATTTGACTTCTTCTTTTTGTCATTCGATAGAATTTTTGCTCTCAAGTAGCTCCTATGCAATAAGGTTTTTACTAATAATGAGCCTGGGGAGGCCATTGAATGGTCATAAATAAGGGATAGCCAATGTGGTGCCCTCCAGGTGTTGCTGGACTCCAAGTCTCATCAGCACCTGTCATCATGGCCAATGTTCAAAGATGATGGGAGCTGTAGTCTAACATCACCTGGAGGACACGTTTTGTTATCCCTGCCAATTATGATTTTAGATCCATGTGTCTCCAGTTTCATTTTGTACATTAAAACACCAAACTGTTTGGGAGTGAACTAAAAAAGAAGAAAAGATAAGGAAGATAACCCAGAAAAAAAGGCTCAACTTCCAACTGATCTCAGTGGAAACCAAGTTAATTTTTAATGATAAAGATTAAAAACAATGAATATCAACCTCATATAAAATGCACTGAGTGGGTTACAACATCCACAGTGTATCCATATAGCATTCTGGAGAAGGGGTAGGAACAAACCTACTAGAGGAATGCATTAAAGATTTCCATCGCAGCAACATCAAGATATCATTTTTAACAAATGCCCCATTGACACCTATTTTCCAAACCACTTGACTAAGCACAGTTTAAAAGAATAGATCAAGAGCAGCAAACTACATTTTGGCTCTGCCAAGTGTCAGAATATTATTTAACATAGATGTAAAATCTACAGCAAGGGACTGTTTATAGGGCTAGCACAGGACAAGATATCAATTTGATGTCTCTCCCTCACTTGCTCTCAGAAGCAAAGAGCTGGAGCTTTTCCTGCAACTGCCCTATAATTTTCACAGACCTCCGGCATTCATGTTGTCTTCTTATTGAACACGGCAGAGTTATCCTTACAGCTACCACAAATGACATAGCAGGGAGAATGTTCTATTCAACAAAGGAGTCACTGATTTGAATCCCACAATGATTAGTATTGATTTCGAATTAGCAGTGGTGAATAAAACAACTGCAGCATTTCCAAGTACTCACACACCAGCCTACTCCATCCTTTGCTTTCAGGTATTACACTGAACCTTCACTTTATAACAGGAAGGCACTGGTATTGCACAGAACAAACTGGACGTCGCCTGAGTCTTTGAACTTTGGTGTCTATATTTTATGGCATAGCTGATGCCTAGAACTGCTGGCCTTCCAAGTGTCTCTATTTTCCAGGGACAGTCCTGGATTTACAGAAGCCGTCCTGGTTTCTGATTAGACACGAATGTCTCGCATTTCCTTAGGATGTCCCTATTTATATGGAAGAAATGTTGGAGGGTATGGTAGGATGTCCCTATTTTCATTGGCGAAATGTTAGAGGGTATGGAGTTATGTGACCCCCAAGCCAAGTAACTATATAACCTTTAGAAGACATCTGAAGGCAGCCCTGTATAGGTTTTTTTAAAAAAAGTTTTATGTTTTATTATGCTTTTATATAGATTGGAAGCCACCCAGAGTGACTAGGGCAACCTAGTCAGATGGGCGGAGTATAATAATAATAATAATAATAATAATAATAGAATAGTAAGTCCCTATTTTCATCAGAGAAATGTTGGAAGGTATGGGACTGGCCATATAAAACAGTGACAGTAGTTGTTAATTACAATGGTGCCACTGGTAATGCCAGTAACTTCTAGATTGGATTACTGCAAGGCACTCTACATGGGACTGAGAAACTTCAGCTGGTCTGAAATGCAGTGGCCAGATTATGGACTGGGTTCGACTTTAGAATTCATGTAACCTGGCTTTCATTGCCTGCTAGTTCATTTCCAGGCAAAATTCAAGGTACTCGTGTTAGTGTTTAAAGCCCTAAACGACTTGAGGAGGGGGAGAAAAAATTCTTCCAAGGAGCTCAAGGTGGTAGACAAGTTGATTAAAAAAAATGCAGTAAATAAATAAAATGATTAAGATTGCATTGCTGTTGGGATAGCATCACTGAATATGAACCAACAGAAGAAAAAACCCTATTCCAAAACCTATCAGTAGATTCAGTACCATAAGTAGCAATTTTTCTGTCCCATAGAAATCTCCCAATTATACAGACATGCGGACAAATGAAAGAAAAGCCACCTTGGAGTTTATATATAATACATAAAGAAGTTAAATATGTAAAACAGAAGCTACTCTTGGACAGACTCAGCTGGAAGTGGTATGTAAAACTGAAGGGAAATTAAGAATGGTTAGTGATACTTCTTCTGAAATTAAAATTTCTCACTGCTCAGTATTGCTTCTTCTGTACCACAATACACTAGATCAAGAGGTATTGCAACCAGATCAAGGGATAAAGAGACTAGATGCAAGTAGTGGGTTGAAGTAGGGCCACATCTTCCTCTGGGCTGGCCACAACCAATGTTTCCAATTTCTGCCTCCCTTTTGAGCATTAATTGTGGTTGACATTTGTACCATGTCTGGTTAATGCACAGAGCCAGTATGAAGCTTCAAGGTGCCACTCTGCTTGACCAGTGAGATCAGGATGTGTTGGGTAGCCAAGCCAAGTGGGGAAAAGGCTGTAGTTCAGAGTACATGCTCTGCATGCATAAGGTCCTAAGTTCAATCTTTGGCATCTTTAGTTAGAGCTGGAAAAAGGCTCTTGTCTGAAACCCTGGAGACTTGCTGTCAGTTAGTCTAGACCAGGCATAGGCAAACTCCGGCCCTCTAGATGTTTTGGAACTACAATTCCCATCATTCCTAGCTAACAGGATCAGTGGTCAGGGATGATGGGAATCATAGTCTCAAAACATCTGGAGGGCCAGAATTTGCCTATGCCTGCTCTAGACTGAGTGTGGAGAACCTTTGGCCCTTCAGACATTGCTGAACTACAATGCCCACCTTCCCTGGTTATTGGCCATACTTTCTCCGATTAATGGGAGTTGCAGTTCAGCAACATCTGGAGGTCCAAAGGTTCCTCACACACCAGCTTGAGACAATACTGAACTAGATGGATCAATGGTCTGGATTGGTATGATACAGCTTTCTATAGGGAAGAACATCTCCTCCCACTTTATCAAATGGGTTTGGGCAAGAGACAATGTTTGTGATACATATAACAGATGTGGCAATGAGTGGCCAAAAATGAATGCAGGCAGCTGAGCAGAAATTAGCACATCTTCTTCCTTGGGCACATAGCTGACTGATTGTTGAGGACCTGTAGAAGCAGAGATACATTTTCCAGGAATTTGGTCAAACAATTGGGGGGGGTGTCAACCTGTGCCCATTTTAAACATATTTTGCAGATGTGGCCCTAAACTAAACATTAGGAAGAACTTATTGATGGTCCAAGCTCTTCAACAATGGAAGATACTACATTGGAAGATGGTGGACTCATTGAGATTTGAAAGCAGTGGCTGGATGGCCACCTATCTGAAATGCTCTAATAGTTGATCTCTTGCATCAAAAGGGAGTTACACTAGGTGACCAGGGTAGGCAACCTAAGGCCCGGGGGCCGGATGTGGCCCAATCACCTTCTCAATCCGGCCCACAGACAGTCCAGGAATCAGCATGTTTTTACATGAGTAGAATGTGTCATTTTATTGAAAATGAATCTCTGGGTTATTTGTGGGGCATAGGAATTCGTTCATCTCCCCCCCCCCAAAAGAAAATATAGTCCGGCCCACCACATGGTCTAAGAGATGGTGGACTGGCCCATGGATGAAAAAGGTTGCTGACCCCTGCTAGATGACCTTTGAGGTTCCTTCCAGATCTATGTTTCTATGAAATGAAGCACAAATGCTGGGAAGGTGGCATGCCATAGGGCTGGAAAACTAAAGAGGAACTGGGTCTGGGAAGTAAGGAGTCTAAGGTTGGCAACACAATATGTAAGTTGATTAAGGAAGAGTATGGTGCTGAACAGAAGGAGCCTGAGGGAGGAAAGCTGGAGAAGAGAAGAATTTAAGGAAAGAGGGACAGGAGAGGCACAGGTGAAGTAGGCCTGGAAGCCTTGGGGAAGTGTGGTCAGGACATTTGGTAGTAAGCCTTTAATGTACATAGGGAGTGCCAAAAGTTTATAAAGAACAGAACATGCTAACCCACAGCTTTCCTGCTTAGCATAAAACTAGGAAAATATCCGAGAAATATTAAAAGAACCCTTGGAAGTTTCAACTTTTGACCTACTTTATTATTCCTTATATCTGTTTTTAAAATGTTTTTTTTCTTACGCCTTCGCTAGACATTTCCCTCGGAGTAAAGTCTTCAATACTCTTCTTCGCTTTCATAAAAATATCTCGACAAGGCATCCCTCTTGGGCATCCCTACAATAGCTAACTAATACAGTGTGTTTGTTTATGGATGAAAAAAGTAATAAAACATAAGGAAGCAGGAGATACTTCCTTCTGAGGTCAAAGAAGAAATTTATAAAATGAATGTGAGCTGAAATCCAATGTATTTAAAATCAGGGAAGCTACTCCAGCAGGCAACCGCCTGTGCAGATCCTAACTGTAATTGATTTTGTTATTATTTCAAGGCTACACTAACTTGCAATTTATTGCATGTGTTTTAGTCTGTTGCTAGTGTAAGGCTCCAGAAATAAATTTTGCCATATATTGTCTTTCCTTACCTCTCAGAGCTGGGGAGTGCATAGATTTTGAGGTCATTGATGCCAAGTCAGCTGATCCTCTATACATAAACAAGAACTATAGAATTTCACCCAGTGACTCCAATATTAAAGCATTCAGTAAATGTCTCGGACAAATATTTAGGACAATATCTGGCTTTAATCAAGAGACCTCCAGGAGAATCCCTTCCTTAAAACATGGTTTATAATTTTGCAAAGGAGTCTGACAATGCTGCCACTGATGATATTATTTAACACCAGCTTTACATAATGAGATGAGAGAAGGCCAAACGAGATGTGACATGAAGCATGTGATTATTCTTTACATCTGATTTTGTTTTTGTTTTTTTGGTATTCCTAATTAGCAGCCACGAGGGACGTGATATTCCATCGCTTCACATCCATACACAGAGATGTGTATGGTGAAATCCCACATAGCCTTTACATGGGTACATAAATACCCACCGCTACCACCTGTTCTCACTAAATGGCTATGGATTTTCTCTGCAGATTTTGAAAACATGAGTCTAGAATTATGGTATATAGGATAGAACCAATAATGAGACTTGCCACACACACACACACACGCATCTGAACATCTTCCATCGTTTCCGTTTTGCAAATAGACCCAATTGACTTAAATTAATATTTAGTATAATTAGCACTCAAACAAGAAACTGCTTAATGACATCTTAATGAATTGTAATGATTTGATGCATTAAATCCTCTAGCTAGTACTTATTATCACAAAAATGAAACAATGGGGACACACATTCTGCAATTTGGAAATGTGGATTTGATATAAACATTAGCTAAGGGCCCTGTCTAACAAGCAGAACTAAATATATATGGCGATAGTGAACATATTTTTACAGTTAACATGAACTGCTTTGCAGGATTGCCAAGAAGAAGTAGGTAGTTTTTCATTTTAAGGACTCTTTTTCGGGAAGCATTTCAGGGAACAGTCTCTTGGACTCTGCTACACTATAGTACGTATATGAAACGATATTTTGATGATGTATTTCATGCCTCTCTCTTAAAACTGCTATTTTTTGGCTGCTGTATTGTAACAATGGTTGACAGTAGCCCATTAAAGACTCCTTTTAACAGTGGACTCTGACATTTTATGACAAACGTATCATTTAAAGGATGAGTGGCTCTCCCCTGTACAACAATGCGCCCTCTTATTGTTCTGTGGGAGCACCCTGCCTCATGTTCCATGCTGCCTGCCTTCTAGTTGAACATGGTGCACATTAGCCTTCCTTTTTCCATTCATATATTGTTTTTCTTACAGGTTGCCGATGCATTTCAGCTTACATGTCCATTGATTCAATCACAATGCAAAAACAAAACAAAACAAAAGCTTTCTTGTGCAATTGTATAATCATATCCAAATACCTTTGTGTGCAAGTTCAGCCCTCTGTCTGTAGGTACTTCCAGGGATTTTAGCACTTCCCAGTTATTGTTCTCCCATTGTAGGCTACATAACATTCCATGCTTCAGCAGGTACATCTGCTATCTCCCATCATGTCAATTTTCACTATTTCTGGAGAAAAGAGTAGGGATTTCATATCACAACACTTAAGTGTGGAAGTACCCTCTGTGCTTCTCTTGGATCGTAATCCTTATATATCTGAGTGTAAGCCTGTTTAATGTACGGTGGTACCTCGGGTTAAGAACTTAATTCGTTCTGGAGGTCCGTTCTTAACCTGAAACTGTTCTTAACCTGAGGTACCACTTTAGCTAATGGGGCCTCCCACTGCTGCCGCGCCACCACCGCATGATTTCTGTTCTCATCCTGAAGCAAATTTCTTAACCCGAGGTACTATTTCTGGGTTAGTGGAGTGTGTAACATGAAGTGTCTGTAACCCAAGGTACCACTGTAATAGGACTTACTTTTCAGTAACCATGCATAAGATTGTACAGTCAGTCTCACACAAGGCCATCTAGATTACATCACCCTTAGCTTTGAGCAGGGATGATCTGCTGCTTCCTCTAGCCACTTTGCTAATCACACCTCAGACCACACCAACTTCTTCTCCTTACATGAACCGTTCCACACATAAGATACAGAGAAAAGATTACTTGCATCTATTGCTGTATGATGCTTTTGACTGTTAGTAGTTGGTCGCATTGTTTTCTTTTGTTTGTTCATGTATCTCAATAATTCAAAAACCACAATAAATAAATAATTCTCAATATGGTCCCTTATCAAGAAGGAATTGCCTAACCTTTAGGAAATAGACCACCTTGTTTACCTAATAAAAGGATATGCCTGGACAGAGCCTGGCCAACAGATTCAGCCAATTTAAGCAGTCCTTCTTGCCATGTGAACTGTGTCTTGTCCAAACTCCCAAACTTACAACAAGTTTACGAGTGAGTGTTTGGAAATATCACTCTTTTGAAGAGGTATGACTGCATGCCCTACCCAACAACTAAGTAATTAATATCCATACGAACATTATTTGGGAGGGGCGGGTGGAGAGCTCTTTTTGAGAACCCTTTACTCTTTCTGTCCTTCTACATAATGAAAATATGCTAGAAGGTGTCAGAAAGCATCAGAGGAGACTGTGAACGACAGGCAGAGCTAGTGCTGCTGCTGATTAATACTGGGAAGGAAACCTGACAGATCTCTTAGCTGGTTTAGATGAGCTCATAATAGGCAACTGTTTATAACAGAGAAAAAAGCAAACGCTCTCTGTACTAGACATATGTAATACATATGTTACTTATGCAGTGCTGAAGAAGTGTTGCTTCCTAGATAAGGTGCTTTTAATTAAGAGACTTGCATTTGTTTTGATCTCTAATTCCTATGAAATGCTTTTAAATTTTGCAAAATTTGGAACAGTGTGAATTTCAAAGGATGGTTCTGTTTTGGTTCACTCTGGTGCTGCAGAGGATTTTGGAGGACCTTCTACGATGCACTCTTAATTTGTGTTGGGTAACAGCCAGGCTTGTTTTTGGACCTTAGCATTACTATGCACAAACTGAGAACGTGCCATAGGAAATGCCCAATACTTCTCTGAAGCTATGGATTGTGGGGGAAGATCAATGATGGTGGAAATGCTGGTTTTCTGGAATGCTTGGTTGCAATCACCGATCTTCTCATCAAGGAACCCTTGTTAAGCTTCTGAGGAACCTCAGAAGGCCAACATTGCACATGTATACAAGTTTGCAACTGCCCATATACATCCTGCAGAAAGAGTTTGACTGGTACATATAATCTGCAGAAGGTACATGGTAAGACTGCTGCAATGCATGATGTTGGCCTTCCCTTGAATTGAATGGGTAATTGCAGGATGGTTTTGCACTCAGTTCCATAACATTGGGGTTCATCTTTTACAGTAATTTGCTGGTTTCAATGTTAAGAATTCAAGTGTGGCAATGTTATGCTTTTGTTTTATTCTAGCTAGCTCTCATGGCCTTGAGTTTGCAGATAATTTAGTTTATTTTTGTGTGGGTTTTTTTCTTTTCTTTACCAGCATGTGTTCCACAGTGGTAATATATTCGACAGGCTGTGCTGTGCTGCTGCCCTTTTGTAGCTGAAGTGTTTAACTGCCAGTGATGTGGTTGAAGAGATGGGACTGTAAATCTCCAGTTCTCTTAAATGTCCAGCAAAATGATTCACGAAAACCTCGTTTCTTTGGTACAGAGCAGTGTCGCACATTTTGGTGCAGAAAAAGCCGCAAGTTGTTCTTTTGAAGCTACGCAGTGAAAACATCTCTCAGTGTTCAAAGAAGGCATGAGGAAAGAGATTTCTATTAAGCATAAAATGTCTTCTGCTTAAATTAGGTTCATATATTAGAGCTGCCACTGGATCTTGCCTGAAGTGAAACTGAAAATGGATTTGGAGGGTCCTTCTGAGGTGAAACAGCTGTAGAATTTTGGTGTGAATAGCAAGAAATTCCTCAGGGAGGCTTCATACAACTTGAAGACCTGATTTAAGTGAGCCACTGAGTGTATTTAAATGTGAAAGTCTCAGGGAGTTCTCCATGTTTAGGGGTCTCTTGATGGAGTCCCTGACTTAGCACACCACTCCTCATTTCCTTCCCCTTTCCATCAGAGCTCAATCTGTATAAACCTCCCTGTCAAAGCGACTGGTGTAGAAGCTCCCAGCTCATGCTGTCAGCTTAATTGTCAGCTGCAGAAGTGAGTCAAGAAGACCAGAAGATGGTGGACAGGGCATCCCCACGAGAAAAGGAGAGAAGTTCACCCAGCCAACAGATAAAGGTGTGGTGGTAGCACATTTACAGGGGGTTTCAAGCAGGCAGAGAGAAAGAATGGGGAGGGAGTAATAGAAAATGGAAATACAAAAGAGCTAGTCCAGGCATAGGCAAACCTGGCCCTCCAGATGTTTTGAGACTACAGTTCCCACCATCCCTGACCACTGATCCTGTTAGCTAGGGATGATGGGAGTTGTAGTCCCAGAACATCTGGAGAGCCGAGTTTGCCTATGCCTGAGCTAGTCTATGGGCAAGCGTTGCCACAGTGACTTATGGCACAGCATGAGAAAAGGCTGAAATGTTGGAGCTAACCATCCCAGTGGCAAGTCAAGGAGGGAAAGGGTTGACTGAAGGAAGAGAGAGGCTGCTTACGGACATCCTGATAGAGGGATCCATCTTTTTCCCTAGTATCTCGCTGCTTGCCATCCAAACCATCTTTTCTTTGGCTCTTCCACGACCCTCTTCTGTCGCTCCTGTCCTCTTCCTCCTCCTGCTTTCTGCTGAGATGTTTTCATATGCTGGCCTTTTAACAGATGCTGGATGTTCTTTGCATTATCCTGTTGTGAGGCATCACCACAGAGCTCTCCTTCTGACCCCAACATCTGTGGGTTGCATTGAATTCTCTAAGAAGTTACAAAGACATTTGCCCCACCTGCTGGAACACCCTCATTATAAGGTTAAATCCCCTCCCAATAAAAAACCCCTCCAAAACACTGAGCTAAGCTCAGGAGTCCCTTCAACTATGCATCTCCAGTATATTACCACCTTGCCCATCTCAAAGGCAACCCTGCCTACAAGCACACTGGTTGGTGAACCACACTTATTGAGTAACTGCTCTATACCCTAAGTCCCAATGGTCCCTAAGTCCTACTATGTTAAGAATCAGTGATCTACATCCTAAGCCAGTGATGTACAGTCGTACCTCGGGTTAAGAACTCAATTCGTTCTGGACGCCCGTTCTTAACCTGAAACTGTTCTTAACCTGAGGTACCACTTTAGCTAATGGGGCCTCCCACTGCCGCCACGCTGTTCTCATCCTGAAGCAAAGTTCTTAACCTGAGGTACTATTTCTGGTATAGCGGAGTCTGTAACCTGAAGCATCTGTAACCTGAGGTATCACTGTATAGACTTCAGGTTTGCCATGTGTTCTTCGTTCTTTGCTATAACTCCAAGAACCAGAGCAAAAGACAGATAGAATTAAAGAACTGGGTGCCTCTGAGAACATTCTGTGTTTAGGGATTTATTTTTGGGACAGCACCAGAACTGCACTGAGCTCACAACTCCTTCACACAAAATCTCATTCTTGGTAAGCTTTCTTCATTTCAGCAGTCTAATTTAGGTGGGGAAATGCCATTTTGTTGCTATTTTAAAAAAAACAAAACCTGAGAGTCGGAAACTGCAAATCACACAAAGATCTACTAGTAATTCTCATATACCTCCTGCCCACTCTTACCCTAAGTAGAACAACTGGAAATAAGCTTCTGTATGTCTTTAAATCTTTGACAATATGTGAAAAGTAAAGTTGTGATGGAATATTTGTAGTTGAACTCTCTTTTGTTGCAGTTTTAGATGCCACGTTTTAGTTTGTCAATATTAATCTGCAGGATGCCAAGTAACTTAATACCAAATGAACTGCAGACCTCGTTAACTTTCCCCCCATCGTGTACAAAGCCTTATTACAACTGATTACTGGAACTTGCCCAGAAGCACCAAATAACCTTTCTCCTGCGAAACAGCTTCTCCAATAATATTTTAAAGATTGGTTTGTAAAATTCCAACCATCATGTGAAGGTGCCAATGGAAAATCAGAAGTGGGAAATCTGCAGGGCAAGCACAGTCAGTCTTTGAGTTGGAGGAAGAAAGCCACAGCTCTGCAAACTATTAGGCTGCTAGAACCCTGTGGGTTCTAATAGGATTGAATCAAGTTGTGTGCAAGATTCCAGCCAATTTTGCTTCCTTTGTCTTATCCATTATTATATAGGAGCCATTACCATGGGGATTGGGGATGTGAAGACGTGGCCCTCCAGATGTTGTTGCACTGCAACTCCCACCATCCCTGACCATTGTCCATGCTTGCTGGGGTTGACAGGAGCTGGAGTCAACTAACATCTGGAGAGCCACAGGTATAAATGGGTGGGATTCTTCCAAAATTAAGCATAGCATAATTTTCACACATTGGTGTTGCAGTCCAATGAATGTGGAGGGCACTAGCTTGGGGAAAGCTGTGGCACAAGGAACTTCTAAATGGGTGCAGCTTTCTGCAGTAGGTGGCTGTGTGGCAAAACACCAGTGTCATTCTCAATGCAGCCCTAGCCTTATATAGGAGCTCTAATCTGTGTTCCAAGGACTATATCCATTCATAGTTTGTGTATCTTGCATTGCTCACGTTTGAGCTCTATGTCAGAATAAGCAGTCGGTCATAATCAGATTTTATTGGGCTAACACTTCTCACTTACGGCATTTGACCTTCATCCAAAAATGTTTTTCCATCAGGGCGAGTTAATTCTCTGGACGAAAAGGCAGCTGGGTCACATTTCTTGCTTTAACAGAATGAAGAACAAGGGAAGTAGGATCTACACCGTCTACTCAATGACACTTACGCCACAGAAGCTCCACAAAGAATAATAACATCACGGAAGCATTTAAACATAATTGGATTGTGCTCGCTACAATTACCTCTGCAAATGCACTTTGAGTCTTCCTATGACCTCCTAGATCTAATTGGTAAGATTTTAAAATGATAGTGTAGCAATAAATACAGGATGTACACTTGAGTGTTCTGTGGCCTAATGGCTGCTTATTAATAATAACTTTGTACTTTTCTTACTTTCTTTCCCATTTGTGCACTGCTGGCGGATTTTAGGAAGAGAAGACTTGAGCTGCTTACACTGCATGCAATGTGTGTATATAAGAGAGCAATTCAACCTTCTGCAGCAGAATCACAAATTGAGCTAATTAGGGTTGGCCGAATTAGAACATTCATCCTCAACCAGTAGCCTGTCTCTGGAAATTTCAGTGTTTTCCATTAAAACTAAGTGAAACCATTTGTGTAGTTTACTGTTGTGCTCTCTCTTCCATTAGGAGGCTAAATAAGTACATGCTTTAAGAAGTCAAGAGAAATCCTCAAAGATGGAACTGTGGTTGCATTTTGCAAACCATTTATCCTGAGCAGCTCCACTATAGACAATGCCACTCCTCCACATGGAGGTGGGGGTGCCTTTGTCCAGACTACCTGGACAAAGTGAAACCAAGGAGTTCTCACATAAGTATGTTGCTGTGACAATGTGGTGACCACAAGGCAGCCTCATAAGGTGTCTCTGCTGAGCACCTGGGGCCCTATGAGATTCATCCCTCTGGATTCTAGACATGCACCTCTCAGGAGTTTTCTCTCACTTCACCTTTAATGAGAATGGATGAGGAAAGGCCCAGATCAGTCGACCAGTATGGAGCAGGAGTGATGTCATCTACGACAAAGGGGAAGGAGCCCCCTTGTAGTTAGGGATGCATGCAGGTCTCAATTTAGTTAATGTTGCAGGTCCTTGATTTTCAGGAAAGTGGTGACCTTATCTCCAAGTGTATTTCATATCTTTATTCTGGGGGTTGTTGGTAATGGGGTTTTCCAAGGACAAGCAGCATAGAACATGGGTTGGATCCAACCGTCTTCTTCCTTTCACAGTGGGGGCTTGGTCTGGTGAAGGTCTTGAGGGCTGGATAGAGGAGGGACTCATTCAGCCCCTTGGTATGAATGTCTTTAGTAAAGGTAAAGGGACTCCTAACCATTAGGTCCAGTGGTGGCCAACTCTGGGGTTGCGGCACTCATCTTGCTTTATTGGCCGAGGGAGCCGGCGTACAGCTTCCTGGTCATGTGGCCAGTGTGACTAAGCCACTTCTGGCCAACCAGAGCAGCACACGGAAACATTGTTTACCTTCCCGCCGGAGCGGTAACTATTTATCTACTTGCACTTTGATGTGCTTTTGAACTGCTAGGTTGGCAGGAGCAGGGACCGAGCAACAGGAGCTCACCCCGTCATGGGGATTTGAACCGCTGACCTTCTGATTGGCAAGTCTGTGGTTTAACCCACAGCGCCACCCACGCCCCTATGAATGTCTTTATCCCTGCTCTAATGCCTGAGACAACTTCCTCGACTAGTCAGTGTACGACTTCTAGGAGCATAGGAAACCAGTTTATACCAAATCAGACTATTTGTCCATCTAACCCCATATTCTCTACTCTCAGTGGCAGCAGCTTGTCCTGGTTAAGAATAGCTCTGCTGGGTTTGCTTAATGGCCCATCTAGTCTAGCATCCTGCTCTCACAGTGGTCAACCAGATGCCCAAGGGAAGTTTGCAAGCAGGGCTTCAGCGCAGCAGCACTCTCATTTCCTGTAGTTTCCAGCAGCTGGTATTCAGAAGGATATTGCCTCTGATGATTGAGGTAGAACATTGTCATCATGGTTAGTAGCATCTGATAACCATATCATCCATAGTTCTCAGACAGAGGACTTAACTGAACCAGGGACCTTTTTGTAATATCATATCATTGTCTTCCTTTTCTTATCACTCCCAGCCTTCATTTATTTTCTTTTTCAAACATGCACGACACTAAATTCCTAAACTGGAAGTTAAAACTGCAAGTGATTTCAAGCATGAGTCAAACACCTATTTAGGCTGGCCATTTCTCTCTGCTTATACAAGTCACCTATGAGAGCCCCAATCCAGAATGTCACCACAGCAGTGGGTTAACTTTTTCCTCCGGCACCATTTTCCTGCTGGAAAAATCACCTCCTCTAAAGAAGCCATTTCTCTTGATTTTGAAAAGAGGCTAGACCGGAACCAAACCAAACATTATTTTAAATGCACCAGGTAATAATATTTTGCTCTTATAGAAAGGGGAGAGCTCAACAGATCACTGTAATAGGTTTGGATGTATCATCTGTCACAGGGTTATGGAAGGCTGGGCAAAAATGACATATTCCAGGTAAATCTCTTGAAACAGATTGTGTTATGCAGAAATGTGTTTTAGAAAATGCATGTAACCCGAAAAATGTATTGCTTTACCCACCCCCATATGGAAATTTCTAGTAAAAACAATTTTATCTGGAAAAAAATAGTCATAATTTTATGCATCAATTATTCATATTTTTAGAGAGCTCTGAAAACTCTATAAACTTTGAAACAAACCATTAATCACTCTGAACAAAGCTATAAAAGGGGAACTATTTTCTGTTCTTTAAATTATGTAAGGGATCGGTTAAGCTATCTGCTCTTAATTTACAGCCAATTATTCAGAAGAACATAAACGCAAAGATTCCTCCTCATTAATGCACACAGTTCACAATGTTTAGCTTCTAAAAGGCATCATAAGGAAAATGGTTTCATCTCTGATCACCGTGAGCCTCCAAGGCATGGGGTGACTAGATTAGGTAGTTGACTTCAGTGCAAAGGAGGACTGACCATAGAACGGTAGAGCTAGAAGGGACCGCAAGAGTCATCTAGTCCAACCCCCAGCAATGCATAAATCTTTTGCCCAGCAGCAGACTTTGGTCTTTCAAATTTCAGCAACACCCTATGATACTTGATGAGATTTGATAAGATACTTGAAGGACTGCCTCTTCCCCTGTGAATCTGCTCCTCCTTTAAGAACTCCTGCTGCAGCCCTTTTGCATGTGCTATTGAGTTGCATGCCTCTGGTTATTCTGCTGCTTAATTTATTTATCATTACCTCTGTCTCTTGTGCTTTTTGTCAATTGCTGCTGCTTTTCACCCTTGTTATTAATAATCTGTTTTAGTGATGTATTATGCTTTTTATTTTTCTGTGTGTTTTGATGCTTTGCTAACAGCTCAAGTGAATGTTTTTGGAAGGGAAAAGTGGGATATAAATTTTTGTATGAAGAAAAATAAATGAACAAATTTCTGCGTATGATAACCTTCTGGTTTATCAGTTTCTTCATTTTTTCCCCCATCTGGGCCTTCCATCTCTAGTCATGATCAATTCTTCTTCTCTGAGATGGATGAATATTTCCATTTCGGTTTCTCTTTTTTCAGTTGTTAAGTTTCAATTTGCCCCATTTCTGCATCATTTTGCTCTTTAAAAAAAAGGCCTACAAATTATCACTATTTGAGTGTGGATTGCATCTTCCCTGATATAATGCACTTTTGTATGCTATTTTGCTAATATATGTACCAGTATTTTTATAAATATGTTCCCTTAACATTTGCATTTTGTACCCATTCTTTGGGCGGGGGAAGAAGTGCCTTGTAAAATTCGGAGAAATGCACATTTTGAAGGATGTCTGAGTTTTGATCCACATATTGTTTGGGGAAGTGCAAATTAGGTTCACACTGAAATGTGAACAGAACCAAATTTCTTCAACATCTGTAATGGAGAAAGAATGACTATCAACAAACTCAATAGGTAGAAAAATGTTGAACGCATTTGGTTCCAGATAAGAAATTGCAGAAAAGATGACACAAGAGAAGACTTGGCAAAAATATGCCCCAAAAGCAACAAAAGAAAATTGAGATGTTTAGTATGTACAACCTTGTTCAAAATGATGACACAGACTTTATGGACAACTCTTAAGAAATACGAAGCGGTTATGAATGGCATGTAGACCAGTTCTGAGAAATAACTGATTCCTTTTGAACTTTTGATTAAAGAAACAACTCCAGCCAAAGATGGACTAAACTGCTGAGTAGAAACACCAACAGATAGAAATGGATGAATCTCTGAATTTCCGGTCTTCATCACTTTCACATATTTTTACCCATCATTCTCTTCCATTCCATTTCTGTCCTCATCTTAAATTTCTGTATCTTTCTGTTTGTTTTTAAAATCATGTTCTCCCCTTGTTCTTCCAGCAACCGGAACGAGAACCATCAAATGCATTTTTAAATTTTGCTTTATATGAATAAAAAAGATTTTTGCAGGTCCAAGGAGAGACTTTTGTCTTTAACTTTAGTGATTTGTATATATTTCACTAAACAGTTCAGGCATTTTCTGTGCTACTTCTGCATTCCTGTAGAGATCCAGCTTGGGCAAATTTCAGCTGGATGCATTTGGTTTCCCAACCTTGCTACGCAGAAATTGGAGCATAAATTTATGCTTAATCAGTGGCGCAACGGGAAATGTAACACAGTTTCAAAACAGATAAAGGTCAACCCATTCAAGAAATTTATGGGACAATTTGGTAACAGTGAACTACCTCCCTCTTTTCCAATCACTCTGATTCAGGTCAAGTTTCAATTACAGGGAGACTTTTCTGTCAGGAGACAATGATTTCTATTGTCAGCAGTGCATTCTTTATCATCTCATACATCAAAAAGAATTAAGGCATCATGGGCCACCTGATTTTCTCTTCAGGTCAGCACATAGGATGTCTCCTAAACTTGTTAATTTAACCAACAAGAATGCAGGGAGGGAGAAATGAAAACTCTCTGGTTCTTGGAGTGTCTATACAAATTCCAGAATAAGCACAAACATAAAATAAAGAACTATTTACAGTTCTATAACGAAACCTGTTTATTTATTGTTCAAGTTTTATCTTAGTACTTTGTGGGGAGCAGAGAGCAGGAATGATTGCTGTTTTGATTCCATGACGTACTCTTGAGCAAGAATGTTAAAATTTCAAACATCAGATTAGACCATCTTAACAGAATTTTTCAGAGACTCCCCTTAAACAGTATGCTAGCAGCACTGAAGCTGTTCTGGATGCCTCTGAGGTAATTAAACAACAACAACCCTAACCATGTGTGGGGGCTGACTGAATTGGCTTCAACCATGAAACTGGCACTTCATAGAGGGAAAAGTGTCAATACAATCAACCCACATCCATATGGTTGGGTCATCTAAATGTAATCTGAGCGATGTGGAAGCTGTTCCCATAAAGATAGGATAACACTGAAAGGGCCTTAGGAGTTGAATGCTAAATTGGAGCTGATTTTCATTTTACTTTTTGAGGAGTGTGTTAAACCATAACATCATGATGCCAAAGTTACATAAGTGGATGTTGTTCTGTTATGAAAACTGCTTGGTTTCTAATTAGCCAATGATATGAGGCGGGGGAGATAGGAGATTTACTCCTGAGGCCTAAGAAACACATTAGATAGGTGTTCTTCAGTTGGCGATCTGCTAAGAAAAAGGCTGGAGCAGTTACTAAGTGGTTGACTATGGGTCTTGTGAGGTACTGTGATATGTGTCAGTTGGCATCAGAGACCAGCTTTTATAGAGAACGGTAGAATTAAAAAGGTGAGGTTGTGATAAGTCCTTTACTAGGCATTCCATTTGAACCCATTGGTCCATAGTTAAAGACCAGTGGAATGCTGGGTTGTCAGAGATACTATTTATATTGGACTGAAGTGTATAAGAAACCAGAAAAATAAAGAGAAGAAGAAGTAGAAGAGGAAGAGGAAGAGGAAGCCAAGCACACAACAGCTGAGGGGAAGTCTGTAGGAAAAGGCTGAGTGAGACTGAAGAACAAAAAAAGAGACTTAATGGTGCCTGAAGAGAAGTAAAGTGGCAGCAGCAGCAGCAGCAAAAGTGATTGTGAGGAGCTCCACAAGGATCTTCCCAAACTGGATAACAAATACAATGTAAGCAAATAGAAAGTAATATACATTGAAGCAAGAATTCCTAATGTCACATGTATGTCAATAGGGCCTGAACTGGTGCACACTGACCAGGAACAAGATTTTGGCATCGTAGTGGGTAGCTTTAAAAAAAAAAAGCCAACTCATTGTGTGGCAGTTGTGAAAAAAAGTGAATTCTATTTTAGGGTTGATTAGGCAAAGGATTGAAAATGAAACTGCTAATATCAAAATACCATTATATAAATCTATGGAATATCACACTTGGAATATTGTGTCCAGGTCAGGTTGCCTCACCTCAAAAGGGATATTGTAGACTTTTTCCAAAAAGGAAGCTTCTGTTGCAGCCAAAATGATCAAGGTTGGATTGTAAAGTTACAACATTTGGGCCTTTTTAGTTTAGAGAAGAGGTGATTAAGGTGGAGAAGAGAAAATTGTATAAAATAATGCATGACATGGAGAAAGTGGATAGAGAAAAGATTTGCTTCCTCTCACATAATGCTAGAACCCAGGTTCATCCAATGAAGCTGACTGTCAGAAAAGATAAAAGGGAGTGCTCTTCAAACAGTACATATTTAAAGTATGGCATTAGCACCCAGAAAATGGAGAGATGACGATCAATTTGAATGGATTTGAAAGGGGATCAGACAAATTCATAAACAATAAGGCCATGAATAGCTACTTGCCATGATGTCTGTGTTTCTACCTCCAGTGTTGAAGGCAGTATGCTCTGAACGACAGTTCCTGGGAATCACAAGTGGACCTTTGCTCTGATCCTGCAGGATGCTCTTTAGGTTCTTAGTTGCGAGTCCTCTTGTAAAAGGTAAAAGACAGATCCTGAGAATCCAGGAGTCAATCCAGAAGAGTGTCTTAGAAGCAGTTAGGCCTAGGCCTTTCTCCCCTTCCACCTCAAGCATGTGCAGCTTATAGAACACTAATGTACAAATGGTAAAGCATTCAGAATGAACAAATGAGAAATGATTCCAAATCATTATTAGCAGGTCAAATTTGGCTTCAATAATACATGTTAAGGAAAATTCACACGCTCACAATAACCGTTGTACTAGGGCATATAACTTTCCTAAAAAGTTTTAGCACTTTAAAGAAAGCATTCCATGACATTTCAATACCCATTTAATTTGTCTAAATAAATTTGTCTAAAGCAATTTGTATATAAGTACGGCTAACAGCTTTTTATTTCTTCAGAAATTACTTGGAAGAATGGCAAATTTGTTCCCTTTGATCAATGCAAGACATAACCTTTGATGTGTTAATATTGCTATTCGGACTATTCAGCCATCTCTTTCAGGTGATAGTTATGAATGAATTAAGATGGTGCAATTTCACGTCAATCACAGGGACAGCAGTTGAATAAAATCGCCTTATGGCAATGAATCACACACATACACACACGCACATCTATACAAAAGAAAACGAAAGACTGACTGTCATGTCATATTAAGGGGAGATCATTTGCTTTTATTTAACGTTTATGGTATATCACATAACAATGTACACTCAACATGGTCTATAATTTTCAAAGGCAAGATTGACACCATAATGACCAATATAGTAATTATATGCTAATCAGTAAAGGAGAACTATATGATAAGACACGTATATAATAACTTGTCTGTGGTCCTATTTTAACTGCTCTTTGGTGGACAATCACCTGTATCCCTGGATTTGGAAATAGGGCTTGCCAAAAAGTTGCGGTACAGTGGTAGCTCGGGTTACAGATGCTTCAGGTTACAGACTCCATTAACCCAGAAATAGTACCTCGGGTTAAGAACTTTGCTTCAGGATGAGAACAGAAATTGTGCTCCGGCGGCGCAGTGGCAGCAGGAGGCCCCAATAGCTAAAGTGGTGCTGGACAGTTTCAGCTTAAGTATGGACCTCCAGAATAAATTAAGTACTTAACCCGAGGTACCAATGTATTTGGAAGGGGAACTTCTCTATTGGTTCAGATAACAATCTGGACTAAGGATCTGTTGGAGAGGGGGAATGGGCTAGTACAACACTCAGACAGTGTGCCAGTTTTGTATTCTGAACTGGGTAATGAAATTCAATAACAAAGCTAATGGTTATAGCTAAACTGAAAATTGTGGAATACCTCCATTTTCGGAGGCAGTAACGCTCTGACTACCAGTTGCTGGTGGGGAAACTGCTATTGCATTCAAGTCCTGCTTGCTGATTTCTCACAGGGATCTGGGTGGCCACCATGAGAACAGGATTCTGCACTTGATCAGCCATTGTCCTGATCCAGTAAGCTTGCGTTATGCTCTCATGTCTCTGCTAACAGGTAAAAGTTTTAACTTTGCATATTAACCTCCATCTTTTCCCTTGGGATGCTGAGAAACCTTATACAAGATATATTATAGTTAAAGGAAACAAACCTCATTGATTAAATGATTGAGTGCATTTGTACCCCACCTTTCCTCTGAGAAGCTCAAGGGGGCATACATGATTCTCCTCCTCATGGTGACCTTGTGAGTTAGGCTAGGTTGAGAGACCTTGAGGTCACCTGCTGAGCTTCATGACTGAGCAGGGATTTTAACTATTACCTACCACTATTCTAGCTCTTGTGAGCCAGTGTGGTGTAGTGGTTAAGAGCGGTAGACTCGTAATCTGGTGAACCGGGTTCACGTCCTCGCTCCTCCACATGCAGCTGCTGGGTGACCTTGGGCTAGTCACACTTCTCTGAAGTCTCTCAGCCTCACTCACTTCACAGAGTGTTTGTTGTGGGGGAGGAAGGGGAAAGGAGATTGTTAGCCACTTTGGGACTCCTTAAAGGGAGTGAAAGGCGGGATATCAAATCCAAACTCCTCTTCTTCTTGTCCAGTATTCTAACCATTGCACCACACTAGCACTTGACTAGATTGTTAAAGCTGTGTGTGCAACTTTACCTAGGTTTATGGTTGCAGGTTTGCAATCTTCTCATGTGATTGTGTAAATTTAGATAAGCATGCTCGCAGAAGCTGCACAGTGAGCACCCTCACAGGAGGAGAATTTTTGCATCCCTAACATGCCTTGTTTGCAAAGAAGCTGCTGTGACTTCTGTAAATATTCTTATCTCACATTATGCGGCTTGTGCAACAAAACACCAAAAATAACAAGCAGTTAAGCTGGCAGGGAGATGCATTAACTGGTTCTGTGATGCTGTCAGCTAGTTATAAAGAGAGAATATAAAGAGAGGTCTCTCGTCCTCACTCTTGGCGCCAAATACTGTGTGTGGGCTCTTTTGGATTTGGAATTGCTACAGATTTTAAGTAGATTCCACAGAATTATAGGCACTTACGAACACCCTGCTTTATTGAGCATTCATCCTGATTTGTTTGTAGGGAGATTAAACAATATTGGCTATTTAATGAGCACTCATTCTGATATGTTTGTGGGGAAGATGTTGTATCAAAGCAAGCTATATCCCACACTTTCCAGTGTATTTTTCTGTCATTTTCCTTATTGCAAAAGTCCAATTCTTTTTGCAGAAGACCTTCCAATCAACTACAATACCGAGCCCAAATTTGCCAGTATGTGATTGAATGCTGGCCCAAAATAGTGACATGAATTTGATGGAATCCCACCCTAGATTTGTTGGGAAGCACCCTAAGAACCAGAGAGAATCAATGCTGTTGTTGTTGTTTAGTCGTTTAGTCGTGTCCGACTCTTCGTGACCCCATGGACCAGAGCACGCCAGGCACTCCTGTCTTCCACTGCCTCCCGCAGTTTGGTCAGACTCATGTTTGTAGCTTTGAGAACACCATCCAACCATCTCGTCCTCTGTCGTCCCCTTCTCCTTGTGCCCTCCATCTTTCCCAACATCAGGGTCTTTTCCAGGGAGTCTTCTCTTCTCATGAGGTGGCCAAAGTATTGGAGCCTCAGCTTCAGGATCTGTCCTTCCAGTGAGCACTCAGGGCTGATTTCCTTAAGAATGGATAGGTTTGATCTTCTTGCAGTCCATGGGACTCTCAAGAGTGTCCTCCATACCAAAACCACAGAGTTTTAATCATCAAACCCCAGATCCCAAATGTTGACTGTTGATCCATCTAGTTCAGTACTGTCTTCACTGACCAGAAGTGTTTCTCCACAGTTTCAGGCAGGGTGCATTCCCAGCTCTGTTTGGAGATTCCAGAAATTGTCTGCATGCACAGCAGATGGTCTACCACTGAGCTACAGAGCCAGTTCCCAGGCTTAGGTGTTGGCAGAACGAGGGTGAAAATAGTCTTTGGCATAGATGGTCCATGGAAAGTAGCCTCTATCTCCACTGACATGGTGGTCAAAGCAAAAGCAGTACTGAATGAATCTCTTTAAAAGAGCTAGAGAGGAATGCAGGGCCAATCCTCATTTCCAGGTGTTGGCGGGAACACAGTGAAAACACTTTCAGGCCTAGATGAGAAATGGAAGTCAGCAAAGCCTCTCCTCTGGCATGGTGGTCAAAGCAGAAACAGCGGAATGAGCCCTTTTTATGAGCTACAGAGAGAGGCAGGGACACAACTGAGTCCCAAATGTTGATAGGAGCAAGGGGAAGCTTCCACTAGTCTCAATGCCATATGGCATCTAGCACAGCCTCCAGCACAGTGTTTTAGTTGTAAGGCTGCTAGATTTCCAGGTCTGACCTGAAGTCTTCAGGTTTGCATGCCCCACTCCAGGTGGCAGGTGGGGGGGGGGGGCTTGAATCTCCAGGTGAGCAGCAGCTTGCAAGCTTCAGACCAGCAGGAACTGGCTACAAATCATAGGATTAGACACTCTGGGGGATCTGACCTTCTCCACTCTGCTCTCCCAATGAACCTCCAGCACCAGGGGGCACCCAATGACATCACCAGGGGCCACCCCTAGGTCTCAGATTTAGGTCCTGAAATCTCTTCGTTTGGAATGCTCCTCATCTGGCAACCTGGCTTTGTGGGGTTTGTGTGGTAAATATATGGGGTAGATTGTTCGGCCCTGAGGCCACATTCCCTCATGTTCAATCTTTCGAAGGCCACTCACCAGTGGTGGGCAGAGCAGGAGGCAACAAGTGTGTGGAGCCACAGCTGTGACCCCTTAGTTTTGGTCCAGCCATACAGATGCAGAGGTTTTCTTCTACACATACAAGTCCCAAATCTATCTATCCTCCTTCTAGTGCTCAAGGACACTTTCCATCCAGGCAAAAGCACTTGAGGAGGATGCGGGTCCACTGTGGCGTGTGGCCAAAAAAGAATTATGGGGGCCATATAGAGAGACCTGGAGGGCCACAATTAGGCCCCAGGTATGAGGTATCTCATTCTTGGTGTAGGATATGAATTCCACAAACAAACTACTTTTTGCCCAATTATTTCTTGGCAATACATCATTCTAAACACTTTCCTAATTCTGGTTACTATTTTAGTTCCCTCTTTTTCTAAATGTAGATCTTCTCTCCCCTCCCCCCCCCCCATTCCAGCTGGGAAATGGTTTTATTATTCAAGTCTAATGCCTTACTAAAGTTTCCCAAAACAGCTCAGCTTGAAACAAACATTTCCTTTGTCACTGGACTACAGCATCTCTACATCAGATTTCCAGAAAGGGTAAAGATAGCAATTTTGTGCAAACACCATGCAGCCTCTTTGGCCAGGGTGGGGGACTGGAGCCGGCTGGTGGTCCAGATCTTCATCTCCCCTATCTCCCATGGGACAAATATGGCAAGTGGATGCAACCACATATTTTTCCTCTTTGTTGCTTGAAACCATGTGCTCCGTTGCTGTTCTTGCATCAGTGCTTGTCCGCTGCTGCCTTAGGATGAGAATTTATAGGTGGGGACAGAGGAAAAGTATGCATTCTTCTTCTGCCACCAGAAAATATTACTGTCCTCCAATTTGCATAAATTATTCCAACATCAGTTTTAATGGAAGAGTTGGCCTGCATCCCTTAATTTCTCTGTACATTTTTACCATATACTTGATGTCTGGCAATGAAATATGTGAATCGAAACCACTAAGCATTATATATGAGCTGATGTGAACTGATATGAAAGTTCAGTCCATGTTGATATAGTCGCACTTGATACTTATGCATTGACTATGCCTTTGCAAACCTGTTGAGTGTGGCCAAGTTTCACCTGAACCACTGGGCAGCTTTGGGCAAGACACTCATTTTTTTTTTCATACCTGTGTCTGTAAAACAGCCATAACACTAGACCCCGGTTGAAGGATAGTAAGAATGAGACCATAAGAGCATAGGAAGTGTCCTGCTACATTGGAACAAACATCTATCGAGTTATTGTCAGTTTATTTACATGACACATTTTTCATTTGTGCTCAAAGCATTTCCAAAAATATTGCTGCTTAAATACATTATAATCTTTAGCATGTATTTGTTATTGCAGTATTGCAGCATAATGGCCAACAGTTTAATGGTTCATTTAAAATATATCAAGAGGATATTAAGTGTGCATGAACTTTGCCTAACAATATCCCAAAGGAAACACAAAACTGATGGCACCAGGACCTATCTTCTGGCATCCTCTTTCATAGGTGGCTAACCAGATGCTTATGATAGCCTACAGGCAGGGCATGAGTACTTAACACCACGACCTTCTCCTGCTATTATTCCCCAGCCACTGGTATTCAGGAGCATGCTGACTCTGATCTTGGAGGTAATACAGTATAAAGCCATCATGACTAGTAGCTATAGATAGCCTTATCCTCCAAGAATTTGTCTAATCTAATGCCACTATTCCCCTCGGAGAGCTACAGTTCCCAGAGTTTCCTGGGAAGAGGGATTGAATGTTAAGCCACTCTGGGAATTGTAGCTGTGTGAGGGAAGCAGGGGCCTCTGAACAGCACCCTTAACAAACTACAGTTTCCAGGGTATTCCTGATCATTTTGGATGCCCTCCTCCTGTTTGCATCATTAGAGGGGGAAAGAATGATGCACTTCCATACATGATCAAAAATCATTTTAAAGAATCAAAAATAATTAATATGAAAGAACTGGCTTCCATTTAATGGAAGCAGTTTACATAAATTGCCCATTGAAAACAGATGGGCACTCTCAACATCTATAAATTAAGTGGTATGCGTTATACCTGACAAAGTTAAACATCACTGCTACATGTAGGAAAATGGTTCTCTGAGAGTGAAGCATGTTAAAAATGCATTGATTTTATATAGGAATTAAGATGCCCTACATTAAGGATGAAATATGAGGTGAAATGGAACAAAATGTTATAGGCATAGCTTGGGAGACTAAGATGCTGAGAAAATGCTACTGCTTGATCTTGCTAATTGCGGCTCAAATGCTTTCATCCATATACTAAATCTCACTTTCCAAGTCCTATGCCTGCAGCAGCCGGCATCTGAGTCAGGGCAGGCTGTGTATGATATGGACTGGGTACAATGCTGGAGTGAGTGATGGCCAATAAACTGATCTTGAACCCAGGGAAGATGAGGGCATTGTGGGTTGGCGGTTCCTGTATCTGGGAGATTGGCCCATTGCTTGTTCTGGATGGGGTTGCACTAACTCTGAAAGAACGGGCTTGGAGTCTAGGGGTGCTCCTGGATCCATCTTTGTTGCTGAAAGCTCAGAAAGCTTCGGTGGCAAAGAATGTATTTTGCAAGTATAAGCTGGTGGGCCTAGACTGACCATGGTGATTCATGCATTGGTAACCTCTAGACTCAATTATTGCAATACATTCTATGTGGAGTAATGCTTGTGCTTGGTCCAGATGCTCCAGCTGATGTAAAACACTGTTGATGGGGACTGACTGCCTCCAGCAGATAACCCTAACATCAGCAGATAACCCTAACACCAGCTTTTACAGTACTTGGAATTTTGCAATGCAGTTCTTCACTATTTTAAATATATTGGAAATGTTTTAGATCACATTTTGAGAAAGAATATATAGCACATGTAAAAATGTATTTTCAGAGAAAATACCTGTTTAAACAGTGCTTATGTGGCAGTAGAACCAGCTACATTTTGTTTCATTTGCTCTCATTTTCATCCTTAATGTAGTGTATCTTAATTCCTATTAAAATGGTTGGGAGACCATTTAAACTTACTAAAATACATATTTAAATATGTATTTTGAGACTATTTTGTTAAATTGCATATTGATGTGTAAATGGAAAGCAACAGGGATATAAAAATTGGAACATGGAGTGGATATAGACGGCTTTGTCGAACCCTAAAGTCCCGTCCCCCCCACAATTTTGCAGGTTTTTTTTAAAAGCTGGTGTTTTATTTGTTCATACATTGTGTTTGTGAATAATAAAAAGATATAAGAAACTTGTGGCCAAAAATAGTATCAAAATGCATTTAGAATTTTTTCTTCTTCAGAAAACCAGCTTAGAAATGTATATTATGGGGAGAAAACATGTTTAAAAGCACATATCTATATGTGAGTAAATCTAAATGCAGGATTATTATTACTATTATTGTTTTACTATTAAGATTTCACAGAATAATTTGAACTTGGGACAGAATAGAAACAGTTGCTATCCCCCCGCAATCAACACTATGCCTGAATTTCCATATGTGGTTATCCATTCACTGCTCAACCTATCTCATATTGCAGACTTTTATGAGGATTCTGGGGCTGCCTAATAGAAGGAAATGCACATTGGGTTATTGATTATGAGAAAACATTGAATTTTATGTGCAGCATATTTTACAAAGTGGACATTTATACTGCTTGCGCTCAAGGATACGGATCAACAGTTCTTAAGAGGCCTGTGCTGTCTTCATTGAGGATTTGCTACTTGGTGCTTTGTTAATTAGTGTTACATGACAGAGCCTGGAATGCTCATTAGTAGCTCTTATCGAAAGTAAAGGGAAAATCTCCTTCATATTGGCGTGGGGGAAGAATTATTTCAGGCCTGCTTTGTTTCTTTCCTGCTGCAGTGATCTGGCTGCTATAGGTGTTAGCCACACGCCTTAAATGCGACTGACACTTCTGTGAATTTAATGTGTCACACGCTGGGTTCAGGATCTGTTGTCTATCTTGGAATGACTTAGAAAATGAATTGCTTCGAGTTGATTTATTGCAAGAAGGATAAATGAGGAAAATGATAACAAAAACAACACAGTGAAAAGTGCCTTAAATGTAATAGCACTGTTTGATGTGTAAATGATTTTGCAAATATAATCAAACATTCACACTATGTGTCTATCAATTACAGTGAGGCTACCACTTCGAAGAGCATTTGCTGCTCTCCGATTCATTAACATCTACTGTCATTAAACAACTGCATAAATCCCTTTGTCTTTGTTCGCAATGTTCTGTTTCAACCTGTAACTCATCTTAGGGAGGGAATGAAAGTTTATGAAGGTCCATTCCAACCTGCAGAATTCATCACAGTGTTTTATCTTCTCTTGCACTTAATTTCTCTCATTTCTGACAATGAATATTCTTTTTCTTAATGCATTTGCAACATTAATTAATTTTTTAAAAACTAATTCTTTCTCTCAGCAAACAAACAAAAACAGAGCAAGAGAGAATCTTTCTCTGGCATTATGAAAGGCCCTGCATATGTTTTCTAGGATGGTCTTAATATTTTAAGAAAATTTATTATATTAAAATGTATTATATTCTAAGGGAAGCTGGCTAGACTAGATAGTGCAGAAGAGGCCACATAGCTCTGTCCACCAGCACCTCACCATCCCACCACCTGTAACCTGAGGAAGCTACCTTGCTCTGAGTAATGGTGGGGCTAGCCCTAATTAACTGGAAAAAGTAATCATGCTGTTCACTAGGACTGAACACTCATCTTTTGGGTAAGCCTAGAAGTAGTTTGACTTGGGAGCTCTGAGTCCTGAACACGAACTCACAAACCTTCCAGTGTAAGTTCCCTTCTCTACACATTGTTGTTGTTGGCATCTGTCCATCTCAAGAGACAATGGAGTGTACCTCTGGAGGTGAAGTCAAACTACTGTGTTAGTAGCATCGAAGTGACCTTCCCAGGGTGCTAGCCTGGGCAGTGTGTATGGAGGTCCTGGGCTGCCCAAACAACATTACTCCCACTCTTGGCTTCACTGATGTGGTACAAAGGAAAGCAGAGCAACACATTTGGCACCAGCTTGGCTGCAGGAGTTGCCAGAAGGATGTGTACAAGGTGTCGTTCAACCATCTTAGGGACCATACTCCGTATTTCTGTAGGGTTTATGCCTTAGCCTTTTCTTCTCCTGTAGATATCCTGCAAGGCAGGAGAAATTTAGAATCAGAGTTTCCTTCTACTAGAGAGGCTACTTTCCCAGGTTGATCAGCCCTATCTGCCCCTCACTTCCCTCACAGCATGTGCAGAAACCATTGACCATTGGAACCACTATTGGTCTCATATGCTCAATCTGCTGGAGCCTATCTTTGCATGTGGGAGAAGTTGGCTGGAGCTGATGGGTTGAACAGGTTCTTCATAGGCAGAAGGTCTATTGACAGGAATGACAACCAAAGGGAGACTTGGTTCAAGACTGGAGACAGGGCTGAGTTTCACATACTGATTTTCAAACTGTTGCCTGCAGATTTTCAGTGATTTGACTAAGAATTCTGTAAACACAGCTAGAAATACAATGATGCCTCCTAAGAACAGCCACATTATTCTAGTGCTGCAGAACAACACCCACATGAAGGGCTTCTTGACAAAGAGATGTGTCAGAAATGATATTCACAAAGTGGGAACAGCTTGCACATCTCTTGAGCATGTGAAGTACCATTCTGAGTGCCTTGGAAGCCCTTTTCCAGTGTTCAAAAAACTGTGCAGAATCAACACACAGAAGCCAGATTAGAATCATGTCAAATGATGTCAAATTTCATGTGCTGATTGTCCGTTTGTGCATTGAGTAGAGATGTAAGCCCCACCCCCAACCCCGTGGGAGGAAACTGCTTCTCCAATGACTTATTAACTCTGATCTTTCCAATTTAAAAATAGAAATCTGGGGGAAACGCTGAAAAAAAGCCCTACTGTGAAATATATCCCCTTTCAGTATAAATGAAATACTTTAAGAATCTGTTTTGAAAGATAATATAAAACATTCTAGAAGATGATAATTTTGAAGCTTTTCTGCACCTAGATGGGCCTACTGTTTGGGGAAGTTTTTAATGTTTGATGTTTTATCGTGGTTTTAATATTCTGTTGGGAGCCACCCAGAGTGCCTGGGGAAACCCAGCCAGATGGGCGGGGTATAAATATGTTGTTGTTGTTTCCATGAGAGGAGAATACATGGCCTCCGCTGCTTGCTGCTTGCCTTCTTCTGGTGGCCTTTGGTCTAGTCTGGAGATACTAGCAGCAAGTATCAAGCGCCTGCTGTCCTTTTGACATGGTTCCTTCATTTGGTTCCTCTCATCTGTTAAACAGTTGTGATATGGTCTCATTGTGGGTACAAAAGACTTGAAAGAGAAATATGAAAGTTTGAGTGACAACTGAGTTCTAACAAAGACCCATAGAATAGGACTACAGTTGAGTATACCTGCAACTTTGTTTATACAGTGGTACCTCGGGTTACAGATGCTTCAGGTTACAGACTCCGCTAACCCAGAAATAGTACCTCAGGTTAAGAACTTTGCTTCAGGATGAGAACAGAAATCGTGCAGCAGCGGCGCAGCAGCAGCAGGAGGCCCCATTAGCTAAAGTGGTGCTTCAGGTTAAGAACAGTTTCAGGTTAAGAACGGACCTCAAGAACGAATTAAGTTCTTAACCCGAGGTACCACTGTACAAAAGTGATTCATTTACTAGGGCTGTGCACAGCCTTGACACCTGTCCCTTGGCCCAAATCTGGGGGGCTTCCAACCCAGTCAATCTGCCCTGCGTCAACTTGCAGACCACCTGCCTTGCCCTCAATCCAGTCCTCAATTAGCTTCAGGTGGGCTCAGGAATAATAATTGCTATTCTTCTAGAAAAAAGGATGCTGATACTGTCTACCCTTGAGTACCTCCAGGAAAAAAAGCACTATAGAGCAGCTGTTGCATGGAGGAATTGCTCCTGTGCGGTGGGCCATTGGAAGCAGTTTCTCTACAGCCTCTGCTGTTGGAGCCATCAGTTCTGCGCAGTGTTGCTTCAGGGATGGGTGTCAGGCAGGATGAATGATTGAGGGCAGTTGTCTAGTAAATCAAGGTGTCAACTGAATGATGCAGCCTTACTAGTTGCTACTGATTTCCCTTCCCTTCTCTCTGTTTACAGCTTCTTTCAAAGTGCATTGCAAAATACTTACATTGATGGCAAAGTATACATTACATTATCATCAACATAGCAGTCATAATAAATAGGCAACAACGGTTCCCTGTTGGAACCAATAAAAGGCTATTTGCCCAGCCTAATTGTGCCATGGAGTGTTTGTGTTTACAGTGGATCAAAGTGCACAGGGAAGGAAAGGTTAACCCTTCCCTCTCTATCTATGCCCCCCTCCCCAATAACAAAAAACTCCAACCTTTCACAATAAGGTATGGTGGGGAAGAATTATACTGGCTCCAACTGCAGACTTTTTTCAAGCTTAATTTTAACAAAGAAGGGTCAGAGTGAGGAGGAAATGCTGAAGGCTGGATAGAGATGCCCCAGAATTGGTATCAATTCCAAGGATGTCCGTTCTCCACCCCTGATCTATGCGGTACATCAGGGATGGGGAGCCTGCAGCCCTCCAGATATTGTTCCGCTCCCATCGGCTCCTGCAAGCACATCCAATTGTAAGGGCTAGTGGGAGTTTCAGTTTAACAACATCTGGAAGGCTTCAGCTTCCCCATGTGTTCAATACATCATCGAGACCCCACCGAAGTCAATGGGATTCACGAGTGCACAGAATTTCATCCTTTGTATTTATTGTTATCTGGAGGGCTTTCCTGCATGGGTTGATGTTCTCTCATGGCTGGTATGGCCTCATCCTTATTCTCTACCTTGAAGCAGAATCTTCGGAATGTTCCAGAGGCAGGTTGGGCTTATTTGTGTGTCATGACACCTGCAGCTGGGCATACAGCATGGCTTGCTGAAAAAATTTGTGTCAACTATAATCCCTCTTCAAAACTGCAGCAGGAAGCTTTAGAAATATTGCCTGAGGTACGCAGTAGGCATTTGGTGCTTAGAAAAATCCAACAAAAGAACAAGTCACATCCAAACAGGTCTCTCTACATTGCTATTTCTTGCAGCTCACGAGTTGGGTATGCGGTAAGATGGAGGATTTCCTCAGCAAGGCAGTCCATGTGCCATTATGACAACCACAGAATTTTAGAAACCTCAAAATGCCATCTAATCCAACCTCCAGCAGAGTTGCACACCACACCAACTCCACCCTCCGCTACATAATCTCACCCCATCTACAGCTCAGCAAGTCATCTCAGTTGTCTGGGGCTGATGGGAGTTGTGATCCAAAAATTCTGGAGGGTGCCAGGTAGGCAAAGGCTGCACTGTAGGCTCTTGTACAGGATTCTGCCACTGTTGCCCATGCAGATCTTGAACAAGAGACTCCGTAAGGGACCTCTTAACCAGTTAGCTGACAGACAATGCCCAATGGATAAAGGATTAAGAGAGACAGAGAACACTTTCTGAGATGTTACAAAACATTAGTCAGGTGCAACATTTTTCTATTTCTATCCTGTTATCATCATGACCACGACCTGTTCGTGGGATGCATTATACAGCTGGTAAGAAAGAAGACAGCTATGAACACTTAAATTCTAGAACTTTCATGGCACAATTTTTTGTTTTAAACCCTCCCAGTGGCAACTAAATATCTATGAAAGGAAAACAAAGGCTGCAATCCTTTGCACACTTCCTAGTACCGAATAGAATGCTCCATCTGTGGGAGTGTTTCTCCTACAAATTCCAAAGTTCTCAGAAGCCTCCTCTGCACTAACTCGGAGCAGGTTTTTCAGGAGGCTGCCCTGTTCCGTGGAATAAAATTCCTGTTGAGATATGACAGGAGCTCACTATCCGTACTTGCTGGAAATAGTTGAAGACATATTTGTTCCAACAGACTTTTCCCAGCTGGATCAAACAGCCTTTACCACAGCTGTCCACTTGTATTTGCTGTACTTGTGTTTTTGGACTGCTTTTTGATTTTCTTACATGTAAATCAACTTGAGACGGTGGTTTAGAAGGTGATAAATAAAATAATATGGGACGCGGGTGGCGCTGTGGGTTAAACCACAGAGTTTAGGACTTGCTGATCAGAAGGTCAGCAGTTCGAATCCCCGCAACGGGGTGAGCTCCCATTGCTCGGTCCCTGCTCCTGCCAACCTAGCAGTTCGAAAGTGCAAGTAGATAAATAGGTACCGCTCTGGCGGGAAGGTAAATGGATAAAATAATATTAGACCATTTAGTTCAATATTGTCCACTCTGACTAGCAGTAGCTCTCTAGTATTTCAGATAGGGAGTCTCTCTCTCTCAGCCCCACCTGGAAATGCCATGGTTCAACCTAGGTCCTTCTGTAGTCGAAGCAGATACTTTCTACTGACCTACAGCCCTTCCCACATACATGTGTAGTTCTGGATTCAGCTTCTGTTCACCATTTCACAACTGCTTCATGAGAAATTGAGGAATCCAGCTGGGATTCCTCTGTGGCCAGCCTGAGCAGCCCTGTGAAGAAAAACCAGGAAGGATGAATGGACACTAGTACTCACCCCCCTTCTTCTCATAATTGAGTCAATCCTCATCTGAAATGAAGCTGTCTCTCTTCTTTTTTTTATTGTCCTGGTTATGAGCACTTGTCGTGGCAGAGCCGTGCAGCAGTGGCAGCTGTGGGGCTTGATCTCACAGTGGGGTCAAGTATTCCCACACACAGTTTCATGAGGCCATTCATCCCCATCAAAACTGAAAGGGGGGCCTTTTCAGTGACTTTCAGGGAATAGGGCAAATTCTAGTAATTTCAGGGGCTGGAGGCTTCCCATTAGACGATGAAGTGGCAGAAGCATTTCAACTTTAACAACCAAGGCTTTTTGCTGCTGTTTGAGTGGCAACAGTGAACTGGTGACATGCCTAATTTGTCACAGAAAAGCCCAATGGGAATGTGGCTGCATCATGTTTTCCAAATGCAACATAGTTGTTTTAAAGTGGTTGAAGAGACTTGCCTGTCATCTTCTGAAAATCCCGCTTTCAATTTTTGTTAGTCAGCTATGGAAATCCAAGAAATGGAAAAACAACAACAACATTAATAACCAATTTAGCTCTAGTAACATGTAAACAACCAAAACAAGTATTTACATGTGACTAATTGTACCAGAACATGTTTTTTTTTAAAAAAAAACAGACATCAATTAGCCATTGTGGAAAGATGCATTCTTAATTGCCTGTAGGGCTGGTAGAATAGTAAAGTTTTCAGCAGACATTCAAAAGCTGGCATAGAAGGTCCCTGTTGAATCTCTATTGGCAGAGTGTTCCACAGGACTGGGCTGAAGACACTAAAAGCTCAGTTTCTTGTTGTCAAATGAGCCTTACCAACTTGTAGAATGACCAACACAGCTCCTGCAGATGATCTCAGTGATTGAGCTGGGACAAGGGCTCAGGTTATCCCTGAGGTACACTGGACCTAAGTTGTTCAAGGCGTGGTAAATTATTACAAGAACCTTAACTGGGCTTGGTAGTGGAGGAGCAAATAGTGTAGCTGTTTTAACAATGGTATCACGTGTTCTCAACCAGTGGCTCCCATCAGCAGTGTGGCCACTGCATTCTCCACCAGCTGGAGGTTCCAAACCAGACCCAAGGGCAGCCCCACATGGAGTGCATTACAACAAACTATCCTTGAGGACTACATGGACTACAGTGGCAAACTAGATGAAGCTGGTAAAAGGCACTCCTAGCCACACAGGGCATATGGACCTCTAGTGACAAAGATGTGTCCAGAAGTACCCAAGTTACAGATCTGCTCCTTCAGAAAGTGTGTTGCCTTGAAAGTTATAAAGCACATACCGAGAACACTGACATTTGGATGTAAACTAGAATGCACATTCCATATAATGCCCATATATTGTTTTATGCCTGCGGATCTCCTTATCAGGATCACAGGACAAATCTGTCTGTTTGGTTTACTTCAGGAATCATTGAATGTGTCAAGCTCCAACATTTATATGAGTAAAACAAATCCTTGCTAAATATATCTTTACATGGTCTTGCCACTGTCACTGCAATTAGAAGGTACCATAATGTCTGAGGGAGGCACAGCTTTGTTTTGTAACTTGCGTGCTTTCGGTGTTCCTAAGAAAGCAACAGAGTTTGCTGGAGTTGGCAAACTTGGAAATTATTTTCAGCCACTCTAATTCTGTGGAAGACAAAACCCTTAGTTGAATAATCTCCATGAATAAGTAGATTTGCTACATCAAAGCCTGCCATTCCTCATTTGCATTTGCTAATTTATTTAAGTGGGTCCATACTTTACAACTGCCCTTTGACTAAAATTGAAGCTGAATAAGTAAAAAGAAGAAGAAAGCAAATTACAATAAAACTTCAAACACCTGAAGCAAATAAGTCAATTGAACTAGTTTTAACTGGGGGGGGGGGAGGTACGAGCTATTACTTAATTCTGTAGGTATTGCAACAGATAATTGGCTTGTGGTGGCCAAGAATATGGTTTGAACAGTGACAACCAAGGAGAACATAAGCCATCTTTCTGCCACACAGAGGTTGACAAAATCTGACTTGGCTCAGTAGAAACCAATCATTTGGTTTTGCCACCAATTGTTACCCGACCCTAATATAAGGGTATTTGGATTTTGTGTTGGGCTTGGGATTTGTCATGTGTCATGTGTTTGTATTCTGTTGAAAGCAACCCAGAGTGGCTGGGGCAACCCAGTCAGATGGACAGGATACAAATAATAAATTGAAGAAGAAGTCATCAACATGACGTCTTACGCAACTGCATTCTATAGCCTTTCTGAACAATGCATTATGTCATCAGCTAGGATTTCCAGTAAGAACAGGGGTGCGACCTACCATGCACCTGACAACTGGTTGTTGTTTTGTTGAAGTCTTTTTACTTTTAAATGCAACAGTGTGGAGAAATGCATTTTAAAGGTAAAAGAAAAGACTCTCTTTAAATCCTCTTCCTCTCCAGCTGAATCAGTCTCAGATGCTTCACAGCTAGCCTTCAGGTTGAAGGTGCCAAGAGGTAACTCCTCTGTTTAAGATTGCAGAGTGATGGACAAATGTTTAATTGAAAGAAAAAACACAAACACCACCCAATGACATATTACCACAGTAAAGTAAGTTAATTCTTGCACCCACCAAAGTTCTAAAGTAATCTGGAAGCATCCTGGAAGTGAGGCAGTAAAGGGAAGTGTTTTTCACAGGGAAAGAAAATGTTTAGAAATTTGGAGGTCAGGTTTCAACATGGCACTAGACAGAACTTGTGATGGGAGAGAAATTCATTCAGTCTGTGTTTTAATGAGAATCGGCTCAATTTGTAATTATTCCATTTTGAACCCTTCCACAGGTTTGTGTTTTATCAGAATCTGGGTATCCTTTTTCTTGTTCAAACCACATGGTTAGGGATAGCTGTGGGCTGTTGCAGCTGCATTGATTGACATCCCTGGATGAGGGCAAAAATCTCCCTCCCTGGTGTTGCAATCCTTTACTTGAAAAACCTCCATAGACACACTGAGCCCCATTTGACATAGCTGAGTACACTTCCTCAGAGTCTGAGAACCTCTGTCTTGGAGACATCTCTTTTTCCAGAACCAAGTAGAGTAGACACATGCCTCCTTATTTTTCTTTGCACTGTAGAAATGAGCTCTGTGTGATAAATTGGAGGCTGCAGCTGACTATAGAAAAGAACATTTTCTCCCCTTTCCTTAGCAAGGCACAAAGAAATGCAATTCTGTTACAAAGTGCAGTGAAGGAGCAGAAAGGCACCAAGAATCACAGCAAAGAAACAGAAGGAGGCATTGGGTCAGCAAGTCAGTCCCCAGTCAAAGGGAGGTGGAGATGGGAAGACTTTCAGAAAATGGCAGAACTTTTTCATTTCAACAAAACAAAATAAAAATATTTCCACCATTTCCCAAGAATAAGGAGAATCAAAGATTCCCAACTCAGGTTCAGAATATTTTGTTTTAATCTAGAAAAAAGGTTGGGACTTTATTTTATTTTTTGAAGTTGAGGGCCTTATTCCCTCAAGGAGAGATGGCTGTGGACCACAAGTTGATAGTAAATGGGCCAAAAAGTGGGTAGGAAAACCTCATTCGTACAGTAGCTGTCCATCTATCCACATCCATTCACATTCATCTATCCAACTTCCATTCCACTCATCCTGTTACCTACATCCTTCCTTCCCTCAACCAAGCATCCCATTTACAATCATCCACCCATGTATCAACAGACATACACTCTCTCCATTCATATACATCCATATGCCTTCTCTTTCAGTCATTTAAACATCTTATATATCTTTCCTCTATCATCCATCCATCTGTCTGTCTGTCTATCTATCTGTCTATGAGATAGACAGAGTGAATCATGTTGGACTCCTCCAGCACATGCATTTCTGATCCCCTCCCTAGCATAGACCTTTAAGTCTTTGAACACATGACTCGGGCTAATGATCCAAAGAACAGTGTCACTGACTTCCTCTCTTGGAAACATGTGTTCAAATCTCTGTGTGTCCATGGGCAAGCTACAGACTCATAATCTCATCTTCTAGTCTATAAAATAGGAATAACAGAATTCTAATTTACTTGTTGGTAGTGTGAGGTGTGGCTTAAATGTGAACAGGAAAAATGTGTGATAAAGCAGGGATGGGGAACCTATGACCTTCCATATGTTGATAAGACTCCATTAGCCTTAGCTAGCATGGTCAATGATCAGGAATGATGGAGAATGTAGTCCACAAACATCAGGAGAGCCACAGACTCCCAATTCCTTTGCTCAAATAATCCCAGCACTTTATAATGTTGTCATCCATACACAAAGTACCATACATAATTGATCCCCCCCTTTTATATAGTCTCCCAAACAAATCTACAGTGTGTTCAAATCATTGTAAAAACATGCAATTTTCAGGCATTAGAAGGTTAAGTAAATATTAATGAGATGAGTTGAGATGTATTGAAAAAAACTGCAGTATTTCCAGAAGGCCTGCTACTGTATAGAGTGTAATATATGGACAATTTCCAAGAAATGTTGTGAAGTCTAGTAATTATTGCCATGCCAGATGCTGGATTCTATACAGACACAGAGTAGGTTGAATGTGCTGTCACATTAGACATACTTGCCAAAAACAGACTGTGCCTACGATCTGTACATCTCTTTCTCGCTTCCTCTCTGGGGCATTTTTAAGCATTGCTTAATTAGCTTTTGTTTACTCAGTGTAATGTTTAATATCTCTTGGAGGCTTGAGTTGGGAGAGGAGGATGTATGATGAAAAAATAGTTTAGCTGTAAAGCATTACACATGACCAGGGAATTAGTTTACAGCATAGCCACAATAGGCAATGCTAATCAAGCAATGTAGTTTCATCTAGTACATGGTAACCAAAGCAGTTATTCTGTTTGTGTGATAATCATGGCAGCCATTCTCTTTTTTTAAAAAAATATAATTTTTATTAACAGGCCAATCAAATCACATTAATTCCAAATCACATTAGTTCCAAATTATACAGCCAGATTTTTAATTTTTTTGTTGGGGGTACCCATACTTCAAGCTCCGAAAGGGATCCAAACTTCACTCTTGCTGCTGCTGCTTTAATTAAACAGTTCTATCCAGTTCTGTCCAGATAGTCTCTTTGTTATTTTCCTCATCTTCTTGTTGTTATCATATATTCCTTTCTTTGTGATCTCTGATAATCTTCACAAGCGGGTTGCAAACAAACATATTCTGTGTGGGTTTTACACTCTCCAAGAGTCATATCACATAAAGGACAGAGGCCATTTCCACACCTCCGTAATAAACATTCCCACAGTCTGTCCGTTGATTTCCACAGGCTTGCCAATCTATATCTCAGGGGGACCTGCTAGGTCAAGATCACATTCCGATAACCATACATTCACATTCCGATGACCCTGGTCCTCCTCCCCCTCGTCCTCCTATGGGCAAGCCTGTCTTAACGAAAGTCCATTTGTAACTGCGTCATAAAACTTTCTTTCCATTCCCCGATGTTTCCACCAGTCCTCTCTTTGATCAGTAATTCATTTCCACACAGTTCTTAACTCCTGCTTGTGATTAGTAATTAGCAACGATTCTTCTCTCTGGAGGGGAGGGTTATTGGTACTCACATAAGACAAAATAAGAAAAGTTTTTTCCTCCCCCCCTTTCCGTTTCACTCCAACATACCAGTCTTTTAATGATGATTCTTCACTTGATTTATTTGTCCTGCCCATCGCTCCGCTCGCAGAGATCCCATTAATCAGCAGTCTTTACTCCCGATCTTCACTTGATGTATGTGCATTAGCTTCTTTCCAATTATATATTTCCAATTATATATTCCGAGCTAATGCGAACCAGTGCGCGATTAGAGACAGCGTCAGGGAGAGCCGACCTCACCCGAGGGCTTCGTGCCAAGTGTCCTCACCCCTTCTTTCGAATCCGGGGGTGAATTATGGACACAGCTGGCAAGGCAGTCCCCCCCATTCCCTTGGGGGGGGGCAAGGGAGGCTGCATACTCCCATCACAGCCTCTTAATTACCTCGTGTGGGTCGGAGAGATGTTATTGTCAGCCATCTTCCAATGTGCCCCCTGGTGGCCCCCCCATGGCAGCCATTCTCAACATACAAAATACATGAACCTGGGTACATTGCACATGAGCATATACACTACTAGTTCAGAGTCCGTAGAAGGCGCACCAACTCTAGGGGGCCAAGGTGTCTTCAGCCCCCTCAAGATTTGTTGGAAGGGGCCCCAACTCTCTAGGTATAATGCTTGTTTATAATGAGCAATGAAGATCAGGAGGACAACAACTTCTTCCTGTTGTCTCAAAATAAATTCAACGAACAGTTACCAAGTAACTGAGAATGATGTTTTAGATTTAACCCCTCTAAGTTGTCTGTTGGGACGCAGGTGGCGCTGTGGGTTAAACCACAGAGCCTAGGACTTGCCAATTAGAAGGTTGGCGGTTCGAATCCCCGCGATGGGGTGAGCTCCCGTTGCTCGGACCCTGCTCTTGCCAACCTAGCAGTTCGAAAGCACGTTAAAGTGCAAGTAGATAAATAGGTACCGCTCTGGCGGGAAGTTAAACGGCGTTTCCGTGCGCTGCTGTTTTGCCAGAAGTGGATTAGTCATGCTGGCCACATGACCCGGAAGACCTCGGCCAATAAAGTGAGATGAGCGCCGCAACCCCAGAGTCGGCCACAACTGGACCTAATGGTCAGGGGTCCCTTTACCTTTAAGTTGTTTGTTACACTCCCTAACTTTTTCTACAACTGCTAACTGCCATACCTGATTCCACCATCCCTTTAAGGTGAAGTGGGAAAATGCTGAGCTGGTGTTTAGTAATCTGGCCACTGTGAATATATCTGTCAACTGAGGTGGGGGAGGAGAAAAATCAGTAGGAGCAGAGCAATCCTAACCACCAGATTTATGGGCCCAAGTGGTTTAGAACTGGGCAGAGGCCCCGGAGAGGAGGCTCCCTCCACCAGTGGGGAGTCCACATCCATGACTGACTTTCCTGTGCCTGTGGAAAGCTATTGCTGGCTGTGTTCCCTAGTAGCTAGCTCCCAAATGGATGTTGATTGTGCAGTCTTGGTTTGCTGAATAGGTCGTAGGATTGGACTCTCTATCCAGGGCAGCTGAGAACAGGCATATAAAATCCCTCCTATTGAAACCAGTTGTGGAAGGAATGTAGAAACGATTTTTGCAGGTACAAAAACAGGTAAACCCATTACACCAAATCTTGCCCCAGCCCATAAAAGCCAGCAGAAATGGTGGTCAACCCATCTTTTTTACAAACCCACAGGATAGTTCTCTCTCTGTGCACTGCAAGTGTACAGATGATGTGTTGTACCTCAAAAAAGGAGGTTAGTTTCTCCCGATATCCTTGACTCTGACAGCAATTTCTCTTATGGTGGCACAGCAGACATTTATTCCATTTTGAAAGGGCTAGAACTAATTTTATTAATTAATCTGAACTCCCCCATGCCCCAGTCTCATCATTTCCCAACCAATTTCCATTTATCTAGGTTTTTTTAAATATATATATAACAGTATTGACATCCTGGCTGCAAGATAACTTGACCCACATTTCTTGCAAATTAAAGCGACCAAGAAGAGGCCTTTTTTACCTTTAGAGATATGAGCAGAATTCTTAATCAGTAAAAATATCCACCCCCCTTTTCTTGGTTTCCCCCCTCCTTCCCCCCTTTTTAAAGGAGAGATGATGTTTACTAATCGTGTCTCATTGCCTTACACAGCAGGGCTCCTCATCCTATTTTGGCATAATGACGGAGCTGGCTTCAGTTTTTAAGAATGTATGTTATCATTATTCATTACAGTACTGCACCGAAGCTTCACTCGGAAGCAATAAAGAAGAAAATGTATATTTTAAAGACTCTCATTTTCCCCTAAATGCTTGAATTAAGCTGCAGTCGGTGGTGTTGAGAGAATTGAGTTATGTCCTGAAGCAATGATTCTGCGGGAGTACATCATGCCTGGAGATTGGGCTCTGATTAGCTTTTGAGTTTTCTAATACAGCCTATTGATTTTGTGCTACCGTAGCTGCCATTGGATTTTGTATCGGGCTGGGTGTGTGTGAAGCTTCTATCTTTTGCATGAAGGAATGATGAATGGTTGTCTGAGTGGTTCCCAGCACATATTTATTTCCTCTTCAATAAGAACAACAGTCAATATCATTTAGGCACAGAAGAAGCATTTCGGCAGCTCGACAAAGCTGGGAAAAGGTTTTCTACTTACGTTTGCTTGTTGTTAAGCTCTCGGGCTGAATTGCAGACCTTTGGCTCGAAACCTAACATTTTTATTTATTCTGCATTCTTGTGGCTCAAGGGATGTATCAAATAGCGGACAAAAGTGCTGGGGAGAGAAATCAAGTATCTTATATAAATACACCCCATACCTGTATGTCTTGGTGCCCCCCAGATTTTGGGGTTCTGATTTAGCTGGTCTTTGGGTGGGTGTGTTGGCAGTGCTGAATTAGCAGTCTACCATTCTCATGTTTTTCTTTTTATTTACAGGCTTTCTACATGCCACTGGAAAAGTGTGTTTTGTCGCCACTCCCTATTTCTTTTGTTCATTTCCTCCCCTGCCCCAATACAAGTTAGTGATGCACACAACTCTTTGTGTGCATTGCCAGAACTGCATTGATACTCTTTCTTGCCCTGTGTTTCATGAATGTGTGCAGGTGATTGGATGCACTAACCACCTGGATGGATAAAAAGGAGATTTAAATGAACAGAAGGAACTGAAAGCTATGACCAATAATGGCTCAGGTGCCAATTCCGGAATTCACTTTGTGAGTTCTCCATGTTAAGCTGGAGGAAGCCTAAGTGTAACTTGAGGCTAAGAAACCCACAGGATAAAGGAATGAAATGGGCTGGTGTGGAATCCAGTTATACCTAATCAGTCTGTCTGTCTTCCCGGATGATTCTGCTGCTGGCAAAGATATGAAAGCTGATTTCCTTGGGGAGCAATTCAGTGGGGGAGAATTTCATTAGCATCCCCAAGAATGAGAAGAAGACAGTAGTTTGGGCTTGAGGAAACAGTCAGCTTCTTCCCTGGTGAAAAATCTCCACTATTCCCCCCATGAATTGCTTCAGAGAATGACAAAGTTTTCCAAGCCGACATTTGCCGACTTCTGCTTTTAACTATGGTTTGCTATGACGGCTCTAACCATGAAAAAGAAGACTTGTCCTGTGACATCAGCAGGCATTATTCCAATCCTCAGTTTCATCTCATACCGATTTGCTTAATTAGCACAGAATGCAGCCAATGTTAGGCAAAAAGGTAAAAGATTACCAGGCATAAGAAGTTCAGAATCAAAGGGAAAATGTGTTCATACAGTGGCGAGCAATAGCTGCTATCAGTGTGAGAACTGTGGCACACATCAAACAACTTAAAATAACTGGATTGGTAAAATTATAAACGCAGCTTCACACACACTGTCTCTCATTGCTGGTTCTTCTGAGCCTAAGACTGTTAGGCCTTTGAGATCCACTCAAACCATAACCACTCACACAGACTGTTCCACCCAGTTCTCTTCCCAGGTGTGTTTCATGCTGGGACTTTCTGGGATTGGAAAAACAACAACAACAACCAGCAGCAGCACAAGAGCTGCCTGGAAATACTATTGAATAATAAAGGAGGCTGAAACACATTACTCAAGGTTTGGGACCAAGCCAACCATGCTCGTTTTGCAAGATCTCATCCATGACTAAGCCACATTTCTATAGAGCAGAGGTGAGGAACCTCAATCCCATGAGGCAAAATTGGCCCTCTATGCTTCTCATTGTGGCTGTTGGGACTTTCTCTTGCTTGTCTAGATGGCAAATGGACTGCAAAAAGCACCACTGTGCTAACTGACAGAAAGATCTGGGTCTCAACATTACAGAAAGAACGCTAAAAATAGCATCCCACAGATTCAATCTCACTGAAAAGATAACATTGATACTCCATTTGACAAGGATTTATGGTTACAATTTTCCTCAGAATGATAAAGCTTCAAATACACTCCTTCAAACTGAACACATTAAAAAAATATTCCCAGCCAAAAGGATATGAACCACAGATTTAAAAGAGCATCTTTACCAATCCAGTATTGCCTATCCTTTTAATTTATTGCCTATCTCGCGCCCTCTATAGTACAAATAGTGTCTTCCGAAAATGAGGTTATGGGCTTTTATGAATGTTAGTAAACACTCACTGGAGTGAGAAGTCTTAGAGCACGACCCAAGGTTTATTGAGGAAGTTTGCCCTGGGTTCGCAGGCCAACACTGCAGAAATAAAAATGATTAGGACAGTTGATAGCTGCAGTCACTACTTACGCAGTGTAAGAATCACAGATAGGACAAAGCTGAAAGGGAGAATAGCATCTTGCAAAGGAGTAGCAATGAAAGAATTTGGACTTCAAGACCGGGAAGAAAACATACATGCATACATCATTTTATTCGTATGTTGTCTTTCCATAGCCAAAACCATGCTCAAGGCAGCTTACAACATGATTTATTTTTTTACACAATCACAAATATAACAAAAGTAGTCATGAACAATAAAAAACGCATCAAAAAGTACACAACCAAACCATTTCCAAATTAAGATCTAAAATAAATAAGATCCAAAAACAGACATAAAACATCAACAGCAGCAACTTCCTTCCCAGAAACAATACCCATGAGTCAGCCTCAGCTTTTGTAGCTGGAGTTAGTTGGAGCCCCACCTTCTGAAGGCTAGGTGGAAAAGGCCTGCAAGGCAGGGAGCAGGTCTTCCAAGACTCACAGCCAGAAAGAAAAAGCTCTGGTGCCTGATTTTCAGCTAAAGGAAGGACAATTTAAAAGTGAGGTACTTGAATGAATGAATAAATGAATGAATGAACCAACCAACCTATTACGGCTCAGAAGCTTGTTGTTGTTGTCGTTTTTCATATAAGACCAGAGTTGGTTCCGTGGGATATGTGGAGAACTCAACTAGGAGAAATGAATATTGTGTGGCTTACCTGGTATCAGATGTGCCATTTCTTAAGACAGCAAGCTAACAGAAACCAAACAGTGTTTGGATCTATACTGGTGGAGTCGGAAGATAATGATAAAGGCTTTATAATCACCTTATAAAAATGGATATGGATCCAGCAGATAGTCTTAAAAGGTTATTGGAGAGGGACTGAAATTTAACCACGGTTGATACTCAATAGGCTTCCCCCGGGATAAATAAATCAACTACCACTCACACTAAGGAAATAACATGTTGGGGGTTTTTTTGGGGGGGGGGGAGGAAAAATGGTATCTTATACCTCTCAAACTGTCATATAAACACTATAAAGCTTTTCATTATGCTGAAGGGGATGTAAGGCCAAAGGTTCATTTAGCCATATGTGGTTGGATTTCTGGTAGAAATCCTCCAAAACCCATGTCACATATGCAGGATTGCACCCTGACCATGGACTTCATAAGAAGCAGTTTAGGAGGAACCTAACAATGACTATTGTGGGAATGTTAAGGATAGCAGGAAAGAATATACAGTGGTACCTTGGGTTACGTACGCTTCAGGTTACATACGCTTCAGGTTACATGCGCTTCAGGTTACAGACTCCGCTAACCCAGAAATAGTACCTCACGTTAAGAACTTTGCTTCAGGATAAGAACAGAAATCGTGCTCTGGCGGCACAGTGGCAGCAGGAGGCCCCATTAGCTAAAGTGGTGCTTCAGGTTAAGAACAGTTTCAGGTTAAGAACGGACCTCCGGAACCAATTAATTACCGTATTTTTCGCTCTATAACACGCACCCGACCATAACACGCACGTAGTTTTTAGAGGAGGAAAACAAGAAAAAAAATATTCTAAACGAAACAGTGGATGTATGATTTTTGTGGTTCATGCTGTGGCCACAGACATGTGATCTGACAGTGAGTTTGGAGTAGCCCAATGCAAAAATCCTGAGGATCCATGTGGATTCATGCTTTGTAACCACGTTTTTGCACCACTGCAGCCCCAGGCAACAGTGGGTGCGTGATTTTTTTGGTGCAAGATGTAGCCATGGACATGCTATGTGATCTGATGGTGAATTTGGGGTGACCCAGTGCGAAAATCCTGAGGATCCATGTGGATCTGTGCTTTGTAACCATGTTTTAAGTGGGGAGGGAAGGAAAAGCACTCAAGGGACAAGGAGCACGCGTGGGGTGGGTGGAGAAGGATGCTGCTAATAATGAAGAAGAAAGGTATAAGGGGAGAAGACTCCTCTCCTCTCCCGCTTTGCTCCTTTAAAGCAAGCAGGCTCTGCTTTTCTCCCTCCTCCCCGCTCATCCCCAGCTTAGCGAGCTGAAAAACTTTGCTGCTATTTAGCTAGCTGAGTGGGGAGGAGAGAGGGACAGAGAGCCTGCTTGCTTTAAAGGAACCAACTGGACAGGAGCCGCTTACACTCGTGTAAGCGGCTCCTCTCCTCTCCCGCTTTGCTCCTTTAAAGAAGCAGGCTCTCTGTCCCTCTCTCCTCCCCACTCAGCGGCTCTTCTCCCGCTTTGCTGTTTCAAAGCGAGCCACAGAGAAGGGAAGGAAGGGGAACCATGGATCCTCTGCTCACGACTGCAGCGGATCCCCCCTGCGACCCGTAGGCATTCCCTCCATAACACGCACAGACATTTCCCCTTACTTTCTAGGAGGAAAAAAGTGAGTGTTATGGTGCAAAAAATACGGTTCTTAACCCGAGGTACCACTGTATTGAATAAGTGTTATCCTTTCTTCGCTCATGCTAGTGAGTGATATAGCAGAGCAAATTCCCCTCAATATAGCTGGAAGCTAGTTTGCAGATTTTTTGAATCTCTTAGTTAAGATTATTTCCTGTTGTCTCCTTTTGATTCTTCTTAAAAGAATAAAGACACAAGAGTCTTTCTGAGTAAAGCAACAAAAAGTTTACTCACATTTCAGTTCACGATTTGATCCCTGAAAGGCAGGCTTTTCTTCATAGTTACACAAAGAAACTGTGAGTTTATCTCATATGGAGACTGAACTCATGTGCTGCTGGCTGAGAGCCAGCAGACAGCAAAAATACATTAAGACAACAAAATGGCTGCAGGAGGGCAGCATGGCAGCAAAAGAACAGCAACAAGAGATCAGCAAGTGAAGACTGAGAAAATGGCTGCATGACTCGGCTCTTTTATGGAGTCAGCTAGAGCCACACCCATCTCCCAGGTCACATGCAGGGGGAGGAAGCTCCAGACCAGTGGAACAGGAATTTACACTGACTGGCCCACTCTAGGGAAATAAGGAATGTTGCATTTGACTGCACCAATGGATTACATCCCACAACTATTAGAGTGGAAAACTCCAGATAAGATGCAAAGTGGGTTCTGCACATATCCAAGCAAAAATCTTGGACTGAATAAGTGTTTTCAAGGACTGTGGTTGGATGAGAGATGGCGAGGTGATGGGTCAACAGACACTGGTTGGCTAGAGCAGGCTTCCTCAACCTCGGCCCACCAGATGTTTTGACACTACAATTCCCATGATCCCTGACCACTAGTCCTGCTAGCTAGGGATCATGGGAGTTGTAGGCCAAAAACATCTGGAGGGCCAAGGTTGAGGAAGCCTGGGCTAGAGGATGCAGCAGGTAAGATGGCGTATCATTGCCATAAAGGGTGTGTGTTAATGGAAATGCCTTTACAGACTCTTTTGGACTCTGCCCGGTAATGCATAATGAATAAAGTCTGACTAACTGGGAATTTGATGTGGACCTCCATATTGGATCCATAAAGAGAATTTTATCACACTGATTGCAGCAAGGCTTCTAAAATTTGGGACCAAAATATCTAACATAACAAGGCAACTACTCAAGAAAACCCCAGATTTGGCATTACTAAATTTAATCATGGGAGAAAACATGGAGCTGCAAAATAAGAATTTAATTGGATATTTACTTGCAGTGGCAAGAGCTATAATTGCCAGGTTCTGGAAGGCTCCAAAGGGTCCTAGCCTGGCTAGCTGTATAACAAGGTTTGGAAAATTGCCATTATTGAAAAACTTACACAAAAGTTATGTATGGCCAAAGGGAAGAAACGGAGAGACACATTTGCTGCTGACAGGTGGAGTTTTATTGCTTTTACAAATAGACCCGAAAATAACAGATCAGTCCCAAAAGTATTTTCAAATCCATAGATTGTGTAGGGATGGCTGTTCTTTTCTCTTTTTTTTTTGTAAATTTCCCTTTTTGGACATTCTTCGACTGGAGCTTCACTGATATGTTGCAAACGAAAGGTTGTTTTTGCGTGGACAGGCAGAGTCCCCCAAACCCTGGGTGGCCCCATGTGGAATAACGACTCAAGACAAGGTGCTATGGGATTAAAATTGGCCACAGCTTTATTATGTTTCAGATGTGGGTAGACCTTGGCTCAGACATTGGGCGTTTATCCCTCCCAGTCCCCCTCAGGGGATCTGGGGAACATCAGGGTTATCCAGAGTGTGTGTGGGAGATTGGCTGGCTCTGGAGAACATATGCTCAAGCAGAGAGAGCCCACCCCCGTTATGCCACCGTCGCAGGGGAGAGCAATGACAACCTCTAGGTGTCATTGCTGCATGCCCTCCCCTTTTTAGGGAAGATAGACTAAAGGATTCTGCCCAAGGCCTGATACCGCCAAAGTTGTGATGTTTTGCCAATGCAGGAGAATTCCTTTCCGGCCCTTCAACAGCGACCTTGACGTAGCATCACCTGTGTAACTGTAGAGAAAAGGTTAACCTGCAAAAGATGTCTTAACTGAGGGTGGGTAGGTTGGGAGAAGCTCTGGAGCCAACTGACGATTCCCAGGTAAGATCCTCCCCCTATTGTGTGGGCAGGTGGTCCCTCCCCCTACCTGGCTTGATCACCTTGGCAACACCTCCCCAGGCGGGATTGGGCAACTAGCTGAGGTAGGCGGAGACCTCCAGGTATCCCACCTGGGGAAGGCAAAGCCAAGCCTGTGCTAATGGTGCCGCATAGGGTCCAGGGGGCTGTGTGCGACCACTCAAAGTGTGCCCCCCATCTAATGTGGGGACCGGTCATTGTTGTATTTTTGTTTTCTAAATGAATTTTAAAAGTACTTTGGTAGTTAGGTGATATTCTTTAATTAAAACATTTATTATACTGGCCTCCATCCACTCTGGATTTCAGAGTGGCATATAAGAAAAGGAGGAATGGACAAATCTGTCAGAATGTAAGATGAACCCTGCTGAATCAATCTAGTAACTCGTTGAGTCAAGCATCCTTTTTGTCACAGTGGCCAACCTGATATGCACAGGAAACTCTCAAGCAGAGCACAACCACATCCTCCCGATTGCAATTCCCAGCAACTAGTGGGAGCCAGTTGGACAGCCAGTGCGGCGTAACACCATTTATCAGAGGAGCAGCACTGCTTCCACATGGCCAGCAGATTGCAAATGTACAGCAGCAATTGTTCAGGTGTACAGATGGATTGAGAAATAGACAGGTGTTGATGGAAGCGGAGGATTTTTGTGAAATGATTGTCCAGAACAGAACATGGTTTGCCAGCTGGTTATCCTCAAGTTGGATTTGGCCTTGAAGCAACTTTGTCTCCCCACACCATGGACCTGATTGAAATAGAAAGATGTGTTTAAAGAAACAGCAACAGCATTCCACTTGTACGGAATAGAAGAAACTTTATTATGGAGTCTTGCCGTTCATGATGAGGTCAGATTCTTCCAGCCTCCAGAGAAAAGTCTTGAAAATACAATGAATATATAAGTGCACTGTCTCTGGCCTACAAGATTCAATAGCAATTTGGTGTTTTCAGGGTCGTGCATACTCTGTGATAAAATAAAATAGAATTCTGCAACAAGAAAAAAACACCAGGACCTGAATTCTGCAACCTGGAGAATTGCTTAATTTATGCCACAGAATGTATTTTTCTGGCCAGGCCCAGCCCATTTTTGCCCTGTGGCATCATCTCCAATTCAATGTACAGAAACGGATCAGTTGAATCACAACTTAAAACAATAAAAACTATATAATTAAAAATATCACTACAAACAGTGCAACATAATTTTTTTTTAAGTCAGCTAATTGTTATCCTGGATTTTTACTGTTTTTATTGTTCTCTAAGGATGATCATGATGTTTAATATCTGTTAATGTTGTACTTTACAATCCATACAGGCAGCAGTATTATTGGCACATATAAATACTGTTAATTAATGAAAGTAAAATAATAAATAGGCCTCAGGAGAGCGGGGTCAAATTCCCTCTCAGACATGAAGTCACCTTGAGCCTGTCATTTGCTCTTGGGGTTGCTGTGAAAATAAAAAGAAAAGAAAAGAGGGGGAAAGGTCAATTGTGCTTCTCTGATCTTTTTGGTGGAAGGGAAGGGTAAAAATGTAATAAATAAATACAAGACATATTCCCTTCATATGTGGACACACTGATTGCTCTCCAGATGGTTCTGCTAAACACCATCCCACTGAGTTCTACTTCTGGGCTGCCCCATTGAATTCAAACCACTGTGTTTATTTTCAGGCTCTGCACATTAACAGGTGCAGAAGTGATGCATAAGGACTCGTGATTCATACACCCGCACAAACCTGTGTTTAGGGCTCTCCATGTGCAAAACTGGATAGGAACTGAAGCTGAGTGAATAACTCAAACCTTTCCCTTTACATATTCATTTGTATTTTGAGTGAATTGGCTCCAAAGCTTTGCCAGCTTTGCCAGGTGTAAAAGATGAAATTGCATTAGATTAGTTACACTAAAAACGATAACATTATTCATATTTGCCTTCTGATTGTTTTCGTTTCTTAGATCCACATCTCCAAGCAATCAATAAAATACAGTTTTGAGTGTGATCCACATGCAGGCAAAGAAACAGGCCTTTGAGGTAAACCATCTGTCAGGGCTTGAATCAAGCATAGGTCAGCGACAAGCAGCGATAAATCACCCAAGGCCAGTGAAGTTAAATCTTTATTCAAATGAAGTTGGGGGGGGGGCTCTGAGGTGGCACACTGGTGTTGCCACAGGGGCATGCACGCCCACGAGATTGGCACCACCAAGCTAGAGCTACCTTGATTTTGTTACTATGATCTCACCCCGTGCCTGCCCTGATGAACACAGTGTCACCTCAGCCGGGGGACGGAGGATGCCACAGCCTTCCTTGAATATGAGCATCTCCTGGAGCAGAGGTGGGGAACCTGGTGCCCTGGTACTAAATGATCTTGGACTAAAGTAGTCCCTAAAGATTCATGCATTGCAAGGGGTTGAACTAGATGACTCTTGGCATCCATTTCAACTCTACAATTCTATGATTCTATAACCAGCAAAAGGACGGATACATACAGCAATGCACTTAAATTTATAAACATACGTATGCATTAATACTTCTACAATTATGTCGCAGAAATCTAGTCCTGCATGGAACATGACTTTTGAATGCATATTGTTTTTTGCATATAATTTTAGATATACAGTCATAACTCATGTTACGTCCGCTTCAGGTTGCGTTTTTTTCGTCTTGCGTCCTGCGGCAAACTCGGAAGTACCGGAATGGGTTGCCTCCGGGTTTCACCACTCATGCATGTGCAGAAGTGCTAAATCACGCTTTACGCATGTGTAGAAGAGTTGAATCATGCCGTGCGCCTGCGCAGATGCAGCGCTTTGATTTTTGGTCTTTTCATGTTATGGACAGGCCTCCAGAACAGATCCTGTCCGTAACACGAGGTACCACTGTAATTAATCAGGCTTTTTTTAAAGACAGTTCGTGAGTGGCTCAGGCAAACACTTGATGCAAGAGGCAGCCCAATGTGGGCAAAGCTCAGTTGGGTCAGAACCACCAAATTTCATGTCAAATTAAGAACCCATTCTTCATTCGTGCCTATACTTCAAATCCCAAGCACACAGAAAGAAGGTGTTATTCAGGGGCAGTCAGTGTGCTCCCCTCCAGATGTTGTTGGACCATTGGACATGTTGGCAAGGCTTGATGACACTGCCTCTCTGGTATTAGTCAAACATGCTTTTCTGAAGCACATCTGTGCTTTTCACACTAGCTACTTAGGACGCAGTAGCATGCCAAAGAAGACTTTGGGGAGCATTCCCTGTCCTTTTAACCCGGAGTGTCTTCTAAACAGCACAGAATGGTTACACCACCGTGAGGTGATTTGGGCGCATGGATAAACAGCTCCGAGTTAGTATTTTGTAGCCTTGTGTAAATAAAAGAGTGCCTGGGGCATGCTAAGGATGATCTAAAGCATTTGTAAGTAAGTCTCACAAAGGACTCCCTCGGGAACTAGAACAGTAGGGCTGCTGCTTCAAATGGAGGTTGATGTGAGTGAAATGTTACTGGAGGTACTTTATAACCATGAGACCTAGGAACATTGTTTTAAATAAAAGTTGAGATTCTCAAAATTCTATCAAGACTCTTCCTTCTCTGACTGCACTCCAGAGCCTAGGAACACATCACTTGTGCAGTATACAATATGTTCAGGGAAGGCTGCTACCTCAGGCCACAGGAGAACCTTCTTCACAATGCCTTTTTCTTTGGGTTACTTTTTAAATACACACTTCTATTGCAATCTTTCAAAAGCCAGTCTTCTGAAGGAAAACATATTCAGCATGAAACAAACCTTTTAATATGTCAGATTACATCAGCAAGCTTCAATGGCATTTCCAGAAACGCAGCGTCTGTTTTATAATAATCAAAAATAAGAATCCAGCTGCAGATGCATCAAACGTGCCAGGAGCAACCTGCATTTTCAAAGAAAAGGGAAAAGGGGAAATGATGGCAGAAGGGAGGTTATCAAGCTAGGTTCAATGACAGCAAGATTATTTTTCAGATGGCTGCTGAAACAATCATTTTCTTTCAGGAGCAAGCAGAGGCAAAGATGCAAAAGAAAAGAAAAGTTGCCGTGGGTCCTGTAGATGAAAATCAGCTGCCCAGTATGCTGGTAACGCGTGTGGTACATGATGTCAGCAGTGCGCAGGAAGTAAAGCACAGTCCACCAGCAGACACCTGCTGAATTTAACATACTTGGGTTTTCCTGGACCTAAGAATGTTGAAGAAGATCAATGTTAGCTTGGTTCAATAAGGGGTTCCCTTTTGAAAAACAAAGAGAAGCAAGAAGAAGAAGAAGAAGAAGAAGAAGAAGAAGAAGAAGAAGGAGGAGGAAGTACTTAATGCAACAGATTAGTTAGAGATGCTGAATATAGATATTCCCATTTTGTAAAACTGTGGACTACAGAAATTCTAGGGAAGGCAGGCAGGCAAGCATCTGGGGCAGGGATGAATCCAGAATCTCAGTTCACAGTGCTAATATGGTGCAATGGTCAGAGCATCCAACCAGGATGCTCTCCCTAAGCTATTTTCCACCGGATATTGAACCTGGGACCACATACGTGCCAATGTGCGCTTTGTGATTACAGCTCCATGGTCCATGCCAATGATGCCTAAGAGATCAGGCCACAAACCAAAAAGATGGCAATCCAAAGTAAAAGTTGAAGCGAGTAGTAGAAATGCTTTTAAAGAAGTGAGCAAAGTTGGCATATTTTGATGGATTTAGTAGTAAAAAAAAGGGAAAAAGAACCCCTTTCTAGGAATTACATTGTTGTGGCATCCACCAATCACCTTTAATACTTGTGTTAACATTTATTTGCTCTTGATCTCAGTCTAGAAAATCACTTGGAGCATTTATCACTCTGACATTCAGATTGCCATTTGGGACGCTGCCAGTCAACTCTTCAGTTCACAGTGTGCTGCCTTTTATATAATGACTGTCAACATACAAATGAGGAGAATGCTACCCACATTCCTTTATTTCTGCCTTAAAAAATAGTCAATATAGCAAAATTTGATAACGGGGGGGGGGGGTGTGTGTCAAACTACTCTGAAAGTGTATGACTAATAGGGCATTCAGATACAGCAATTGCTTTTCTTTCATTAATGTGAGCCAGTGATGTGTTGTGATGCCCTCTGTGCCATTGGGCTCTACCCCAGCATGGCAGGCTGGAACAGATAGAAACCACATTCACCCTGTTCCTATCTGGACATGCAGACGCGGGTTGCGTTCACTTCAGGATGCGAACGGGGCTCTGGAACGGATCCCGTTAGCATCCAGAGGTACCACTGTACAGTGGTACCTCGCAAGACGAAATTAATTCGTTCCGCGAGTCTTTTCGTCTTGCGATGTTTTTCGTCTTGCGAAGCACAGTCAGTCGCAACTGCACCTCTTCAAGCGGTTTTAAGAAAAAGGAAACAAACTCGCAAGACGTTTTCGTCTTGCAAAGCAAGCCCATAGGGAAAATTGTCTTGCGAAGCAACTCAAAAAACGAAAAACTCTTTCGTCTTGCGAGTTTTTCGTCTTCCAAGGCATTCGTCTTGCGAGGTACCACTGTATATAGGTCCCTTGATCCGTTTGGACTGTGCCCCATTGGTCAGATTGAACCCAACACCGAAAGACCCACCAATCAAGTGTTGTGGCTAACCAATCAAACCCACCTACAACACAGGGGGTCAGTCTCCAGGTCTCACCACAACACGTGCCCTCTTTTAGGGAGGACACGATTAAGCTAAAGTACAACTCTGAAGCCTATCATGTTTCATTTGCACAATATTTGCAAAAAATATAAGCAAGATCAGAAAAATACTCATTCAATGGGGAGGAAAACCTAATTTGCAAGCGTCCAAATTCAGTGATGCTGTTCCTTACCCCACCCCCCAAAGGTATATGTATAAAAAGTGTATGGTGGGGGCAAGTGTGTACAGTACAGTGGACGCTCAGGTTGTGAACGTGATTCATGCAGGATGCACGTTTGCAACCTGCAGCATCCACAACCCACAGCGGGGTTGCGATTCAGTGCTTCTGCACATGCGCAAAGCACAATTTAGCGCTTCTGTGCATGCGCGACCTCCGAAACCCAGACGTGACCCGTTCCAGTACTTCCGGGTTTCAGTGGTCCGTAACCCAAAAAAACGCAACCTGAAGCATCTGTAACCCAAGGTATGACTGTATAAGAATCCATATACTGGTGAAAATAACATAAAACATTTTTTCAAGTTGTTTTTCCTAATATAATGGATATTAGGGGAAACAACTTGAAAAAAATGTCCACATCATGCAAAATTACAAAGAATAAAAATGCTGAAAATTTTTCATGACGACCTTTAAAAAATTGCAGACTGATGCCTGAAAGGAAGTGGAGAAGTGAACTTAAAGCAGGAAAAAGTAGAAACCAAAATTGGCAGACTTATCTATACCTAACAGAATGTCATATATATCCTTGATAAAATTATGTGTGCCTGTGTGTGTATATATATATGCACATATTTATTTTCAAAACAGAAAAAACCATATTTACAATGGAGGCAAGATGCAAATAAAAAATTATCATGCCGTCAACATATCAGTGTTCAGTTACTCTTCCCCCTCCACCTGTTATTACAATAAATTCAACAAAGGACCTCCGCCCACAGAAGACTGTGTGTGTTGGAGGTTGGTTAATTTCTTGCAGTCAGCTAGTGTTCTTAATTCGTGGTTAACTCTGGGGTTTTGGTCTGAAAATGCTCCAATTAAGGGAACTTAATTTAGATTTCAGTGGGATTCTTGCTTGGGCAAGGTCTGAAGGATTGGTGTGATCTTTAATTGTATTGTAGCAACAGAGAATCTTTATTTCGACGGCTACATGAGTATAGCAGGAGCAGCTCAGTTCCCGAATTCCAATCCTGTGGTTCCTTTAACACAAGCTTCTTTATTTCCTTAAAAGTGATGGGACAGAAGGTGGATTGTGTGCGTGTGTTTGTCATTGTATCCCTCAGCAGGCAAATAAAATAATGATGTTTACACACACTGTTGGCCTTTCTCTATTGCCACTGACTGCGAATTCAGGTTCAGTGCGGTACAAATTAGTCAGCTGGCGTCAAAGCAAGCTGTTGTCCAACAGTGAACTTGTATGGAATGTTCAATGTATTGCTGCTTCTTTACCTTTCCTAAAAAGCCCACATAAAATTAGCCTGAAACCAAACTCTCTGAATCAAGAGAGGAAAACAAACATACTTATTAGAGCCATTCCTGTTATCTGCTGCTATAACAAGCTTCTTAGCATCTGTAATGTGGAACAAAACAAAATCAACAGAAGAAATGGTTGCTAATGCAAAATAATTTGACAAAGAAGTTGGTTGAAAAACTGCTAACTGGAGGTCTAGTTTGGGCGATAGTCTGACTCACCTTGTTCTTATCTACAGTGATAGCTTTGCACATAGACACATCTCCTTTGAATTTAGAAGCCCCCAGGTGCAACCCAAGTAGAGCCAGGAGAGAGCCCTGTCTGAAATCCTGCAGAACCACTGTCAGTCAATTGAAGCATTGTAGAACTAGATAGACCAATGGTCAGACTTAGTATAAGACAGCGTCATACATTCTGCATCACTTACTGGCATTCCTGGCCCATTCCCGACAATTCCTAAGAACCAAAGCAGAGCTCTGCTGGATTACACCAAAGGCCCATCCTGTTTCCTATCCAGATGACTGTGGGAAGACCACAAGCACAACAGCAATCTTATACAGTTGTTTCCTAGCCATTGGTATCATGAGACTTCTGATACTCTAAGGAGACTTCTGATACTCTAGTAGCTGCTGGTACCCTTTTTCTTCATAACTTTCTTGAATCCCCTTCAGAGCCAACTAAGCTATGTTTATTTATTTGTTGTTTATTTCTTGTGCCATTCAGCCAAAAAGGGCTCCCAAACGGCTTGTGAACATCAGGAATAATATGGCATGCAATCTAAAATACAAAATAAAAAGGGATTGGGAAGGAGGAGGAAGATGGAAGACTTGGCTAGTAGTTTTCGGTTACACAGTTCATAGAATGAACACCGGGCATGAAAAATAGTTCAAGGAGATGAGAAACCAAAAGTAGGGTGCATGCCCATAAAAATCCATATGCACATGCTTAAATCACACCGAATATCTAGTTTGTGAGTGGTTAAAAAAGTTAACAAGCTAAAGGCTTCTACCAAAATCTCTACCCATCAATTCTGACCAGAAAATCTAACACTGGAGCAGATGAAATAAAAGAAATTCCACCTGTTTGATATTGAAAGCCATGAAAAATATATGTGATCTAGGATGGATGAGTTTGCTTGCAACAGGTGATATTTTTAATCTTCTTAAAGGAGCCAATTTACACTGTGGATAGTGGAAGTGCTTTTTGGATGCAGCCTGTAGGGGTCAGGGTGGGGTCATGGGCAGAACCAGCCCTACCATGAGGCAGATTGAGGCAGTAGCCTCAGATGGCAGGTGCTGATGGGCAGTGAGTGGACAGCTCTATGGGTGGGGGTGTTCCATGTATCATCTCCTGCAACTCCTAAGGCAGACCCAGACACTAGAACTTAGCTACAAAATTATTAAAATGATCAATTGGAATGGTTTGGTTACTTACTCTCAGCTGAGCTGACAGAGTGGCCACCCTTTCACCTTCCTCCTGCAGCCTGACAGAACTGTGGTCTCTAGCCCCAAAAAGAGTTGACTAAGGTGTCCATCAAGGTGGTTATCACAGAGGGTTTAGCAAGGGTTTGGAGGTAGGGAAATGACTCTGGCAGGTCTCAAATACAGCAAATGTACATCTAAGGACTTGAGCAGAACAAAAGAGCCTGCGCAAGATAAACACTTAATCTCTAGGACAGACAGACACACAAGTATTTTGCGATGAAGGCCAGAGCGATCCATTAGGCCCCACATAACACAATGTGACAATTAGCAGGTTTAGAAATATTTTCTTAATGCATCTCCCTTTTGTGTTTTTCATTAAAGGACCTTGGCAGCGTGGAGTGTGTCTTGTTTCATCTAAATAAAATCCATTAGGTTTAATAAAATGCAATCATAAGGGAACGAGGGAGGCTGTGGAAGTGCTTGTGCCGAAATCCAGAATTTGAAATAAGGCCTCCATTAACAGCCCTAGTTAACAATGATAAAGCATTTCGTGGTTACCATTTAATACTTGAAAAGGTCAAAAATCCCCTTTGTATTAAGCCTGTTATAGGCTCACATTAAAGTTGAGCAAGAAAGATCAAAAGGCTTGATAAAAGCCTCAAAAGCCATCTGCAAAGAGTTTAATAAAGATCTGCCTCCATTTCCCAGAGCCCAGCAAATAATGCACATCACCACATGGCCTTTGATTTGGCAGGATAAGAAATGGATTTCAACATTCCCCACAAGGACTCTTTATTTCTAGAACACTCACCATTCCAAAGCCATCATGAATTTATGTTATATGCTGAGGGTTTGGTCAGATGATCCCAGTAGTGGTGGGTCCCTGTTGGGGCTGGTAGGGAGACCAACAGTAGATGGAGCCAGACACAATAACAGGAAGAACCAACCAATTCTAGTTCTGTCCCCTTCCCTGCTGAGTTGTATGAGGGACAACATTGAGTCTAAGTAGTAGTAAGCTGCAAGCAGTACCCCCCGGACTGGTTGTAAGAAAGAAGGCAGATGTGGGATTTGTTGAGGGACCAGCCTCCATTAAATGATACAGTCATAGTATCAATTTCCCCTCACAAATGTTTGTGTGCAAATGAATATAGCAGGTCAGCTGGGAGAGACAATTCATTGCCAATGACTGGGAAATGTGTATTTGAAGGTGGGCAAATATGACCCTAGGAACACACAGTTCACAACTGGAACAAACTGGTGGGGATCATGAGAAGGAATGCTCTTGCTTCTAGAGTTTTGTGAGGTCAAAATGGAGTAATTTGGTCTTAGTAGGGCTCTTCTTTTGTTCACATAAGCCAAGTTTGGATAATAATCCACAACTTTATAAGAAGTCATGAAGTTGTGGCTGAGTGCCATACGCATGTGCAACTCACCCATCATTTCCTTCCATTGTGTGCTGCCTTCAGTGCAAGAATCCCAGCTTGAATTTAAAATTATGTCCAAATCAAGGAGCTCTGGCATAATGTCAGTTAACAAACCAGGATAATAACCTGGAATTTGTTCAAAAGATGATAGGCAGGCTCATTAACCCACTAAACTTTTGATTCGGGATTTCAAGTTCAGAGAAATTTTAAAATCATTATTATTTCATTTGTCTGTGACATGGGAGGCCTTTGCCTGATCTTTCCGAAACTTGGCAGTGATACCCTTGTGGAGTACAAGTATTATAAAATAATAGTGTTTTTAAAAGGGGAAAAATGAATGTGCTAGTTCAAAATGTACTAGATGTGAATGGAAGTTTCATGAGAGGAGTAAATTAAGAAAATACTGGTTTTTATAAAAAATGAAGAACCCCCCCCCCACTCCAACAATTTTTCAAGCTCATCTCTAACAATTACCAATCCTCCTTCAGTGGCTGCAAGAGTATCATTGCCAAGTTTCAAAAAAAATTAGGGTTATCCTCTATAATATGTCCCATAAGTGCTTCCAAATACAACATGGGTTGTTTTTTTAGCTGACGCACAGGATTCTTAGCCAAATAAGTGAATATGATTGAGATTCTCTGAGGGAATAATTGTGAGGAACATGAGGGAGATATAAACACCATATTGCTATCCAAGGGAAAGAAGTTTGAGTTCCTACTGATGGATTCAGTTGCCTTGGCTAAAAGGAAGAAGACAAATAAAGTATTCCAACAAATTATTGTTTCCATTCTAAATTCTCCAGAATATAGGGCTGCAGAATGGGCAGATCCCTGTGAAGGCAAAGAATACATCCAATCCTCATATAACTGAAAAGGGAATATTTTTGTTGTTTCTAAGAGCAGGTTAATACAGTAATGCCTTTCTGTTTCTCTCATAACTACCTTGAAATACGTGAACAGCTGCCATGCTGTCCCTGTAGTGAAGGGATTTCAGCTGTCAAACATTTATCTCAAAATCTTGCTACAGAGATCCCACAGAAGGTACACCACAAGTCTCAAACACTACTGGCATTTTCATCTTTTGATCTATGAGGTAGATGAACCTGATAGGTGATAGGGACTTACTATAGCATCTTCAAGTGTAATTGCAGTTTTCAAATATTGTTGTTTGTTTGTAAATCTCCAGAATATTTTACAAGGACTGTAAAATACATGGGAGAAAAAGCAGGTTTGATGTCTATTTTAGCTCTCTTCACATGACCTATGTTTAGCTATGAATGCATGGAGGGGGCAGGGGAATTATATCTATTGCCTCTACCCTCATTTTCTGTACATTCACATTAAGGTCTGAAGCATTTCCCCTCACCCCCTCTTATAACACTAGGGAAAGCTTCATTCGAAGCTGAATGTTGGAGGATTCAAGACAGGCAAAGTAAAGGACTTCTTCACACAGTGCATAGCTAAACTATGGAATTCACTTCCACAAGAGGTGGTGATGGCCACTAACTTGGGTGGCTCTTAAATAGAATTAAGCAAATTCATGAATGATAAAGGCTGTCCATGGCCACTAGCTGTGATGGCTAGGTTCTCCCTCCACTGTTGGAGTCCGTGTGCTGCTGAACGTCAGTTGCTGTGAGTCACAGGTGGGGAGATGAAAATTGTGGTTGGCTTCTCTTCTCAGGCTTCTCGTGGACATCTGGTTAGCCATGTTGGGAACAGGATGCTGGACCAGATGAGCCTTGACCTGGCCCAGCAGGTACTTGTGTTCTTATGGTTGTCCTCTTTGAAGATGGACACACATGAACACCCTATGCTACTTGCACACACTTTAGATTTACATGTCTTGTGGAAACAACCATGAAGTTACACTGCTAGGGAAGTGGTTTTGTTTTTTGCACAGGCATCGTAATTCCCATATTATTTTGACTTTTCAGTCTAGAAGACAAACATGAGTGAGGGTTAGCAGAGATAAACACCATCTTGGGTTGCTGCAGAGCAGATACAGACACACAGGTCATGTCATTGTCATCATCCTCCATTACAGCTTTTCAGTTAAAAGTTTTTCTGTTTTTCTGTTTCCCCTGCTCTAGCACATTTATTGTGCATGTGTGGGGAATAGAGAGTCAGAGAACATGTGTAGGGACATATGAAGATCTTATACTTTCATTTGGGAAAGAAACAGCTTCAGGTCACAAAACCCTTTCTAAGCCACTGCCAAACCAAAGACTTTTTAAACACAGGTACAAAAAGATTTCGAGTTTATATATGTAGTTCTGCTGAAAAGCTATCCTGAAAACTGGGTGGGGGGTGGGAGAGAGATGGATACTGTTATGTACTGAGCTGAATCCTAGAAAAATAGGATCCAGAATGCAGCAGTCTGATTGGTCCACAGGAGCCACCCAATCCAGCTCCTGGATGAAGTGAATCAGCGACCTGATTGGCCTGCAGGAGCAGCCATTCAGGCTTCTGGAGGAGGTAAATCTGCAACCTGATTGGCCTACAGGAGCAGCCCGGAATTAGCCAATCACGCAGGGCCCATTGTGTAAATAATGTATATATAGCCAGATGTTTTGGGGAAAGTTTCATTCATTGTGTGATGGCCTGGGATTCAGACTCAGAGGCTGAACCTGAGGAATCCCAGCCTGCACAGGAGTCCCCACCTCCAGAACCAGCTGAGCCGGGGCTGGAGCTTGAGCCTGAAGGGTCCTCACCTGTGCTGGATCCTCAGGTGCAGGCGCCAGCTGAGTCTGCTCTGGCTCCTGAGGTGATGGAGGACCCATTGCCTGCAGGTGCTCCACTCTCAGCCCCGTCAGGGGAAGCTGAGGTTGCCTCTGGGTACAGTAACCCTCCAGCCTCTCCTGAGCTGCAGAGGCTCAGGGCAGAGAGGCGGAGGGAACTAAGTTCCCACAGGAGGAGTGCTCGCCTCCAGGCCAGGAGAGGCGAGTCACCTGTGGACCGGGGCCGCCCTATGCCTTGGGGCAGATAAAACCCAGCCAGCCCCAGTCCCAGGTTCGGGAGCAACATTGTTGGCAGCCTGTTCCTGCCTGCACCCTGTCCTGCTCTCCTGCCAGAGTTCCTGACCTCACCCGACTCCCTGCCTTAGACCCCGCTTCAGCTTTGACAGACAGCCTCCATACCGCACCCTCGACCTCGGACTGGACTCGGACCTTGCCGCACGGTTAACCCTCAGGACCAGCACACATTGCTACTATGAGCTGAATAAAGAGCATGAAATTCACACTCGACTCTAAGTATATTTCAGATACCTTATTTATATAGCACATATATGAATACAACCACACAGGAGCATACCCAATTTGTATTTCACATTATTGCGGAGTTGACATGTTGACTTTCAAATTCACACAAACATCTGTATATGTGTGCAGACTCTTTGTACATGTGTACACATGTGTGAATAGGATGAGCCATATCAATCCCTTCTTTCCCTAGCCTTCATCTGGCAGTGATTCCAGCCATTACATAAGATGATCCCATCATTGCTCCAATTACGAGATGCCAGTAGCCTTGCTGCTCCTAGGAGCTGAATGGGTGAGCTATTGAATGGGAGCACCAACAGGCCTTCTCTTGTGGTGGCTGGTTATGTTGTGTGCTCTAGTTTTGCTTTGTTTGTCTGACACATTTTTACTCCACGCTTCAGCTGAAAAGACCCCCCAGAGCGGCTTATATGAGATCAATAAGTACAGTCCTTGCCCACAGGCTTAGCAGATAAAAGACATGACCCCAAAGCAAGAAGAGCTCAAGAAATACAGAAAAACAAGTACCAGTTCTAAAAGTTACAACATTATAATAATACCACTCTGGTTCTTTTGCAGGGGCAAATTTGCCCCAACACCACCTCCTTGGGAGAGAACTAGAGTTGATCTCTCCCAGGAGAAGGGGTTCTGCAGACCATGTGGGCAGGAGTACACAGTTGGTGGGGGATATCAGGCTGGTATTTAGGCATGCTGTACCCCTTCCACTCCACTATTCACAGTCCCCACCTTCACTCCCTATGCAGTGTGGGCTTGGCTAGTTGTCTTTTCCAGAGGCTGGAATATTTTTTTTTGCGGTGCCCCTGATTGAAGCTTTGGAATTCCTCTTTCTCATTTACTTCACACTGCAGGGTTACCAGTTTTATAATGTACATTAATTTGGTTTGCCTGACTAATAGTAGCCAATAGAACAGGTTGCAGTGTGTGTTTGGTCACTGCCGCTATATGATTCCCATGACCATTTCTTCAGCTTGCACATGCTTCACAAATAAACTTCAACTGCTTTTGAAATGCATACGGATGCTTCCTATTTCAGAAAACCTTGCTCTGTTCCCTAAGTGTGTATGTATGTGTGTGTGTGTGTGTGTGTGTGTGTATATATATATATATATATATATATATATATATATATATATATATGGTAAAGGGACCCCTGACCATTAGGTCCAGTCATGGCCAACTCTGGGGTTGCAGCGCTCATCTCACTTTATTGGCCGAGGGAGCTGGTGTACAGCTTCCGGGTCATGTGGCCAGCATGACTAAGCCACTTCTAGCGAACCAGAGCAGCACATGGAAATGCCGTTTACCTTCCTGCCAGAGCGGTACCTATTTATCTACTTGCACTTTGTTGTGCTTTTGAACTGCTAGGTTGGCAGGAGCAGGGACCGAGCAACGGGAGCTCACCCCATCACAGGGATTCGAACCGCTGACCTTCTGATCAGCAAGTCCTAGGCTCTGTGGTTTAACCCACAGCACCACCTGCATCCCAGTGTGTGTGTGTATATATATATAACATGCTTAAGATATTACATTCTGAGATAGTTCGAGATGGAGATTAAAAAACCAACCTATTTACGAGCAAGAAAATAGCTGTAGCATTACTGAGTCCAGGCCATTAAACACACACACACACAAACAAACACATATTGTCGCATAAATGCTAAGGCAAAAATGAACACCTCATTACATGTAATTTTAAAGTTACAGATTTTTTTTAATTTGTAATTTGTAATCTGTAATCTATTAAATTTCTTTGAAGAGGCCATCTAAAGCTGCATCTTCTGATAAGGAAAGCAGCCAGTGATCTCAATCAAGAAAGAATTTATCTAGAATGCATTTCATTGCATAACCCACCCACCCCGCCGCCCCAATGCATTCTAACAGAATGATCTACAGTTGCTTTTGCTGCTGAGGCAGAAAAAATATTGTGCAGGGATGGGAAACTTGTGGCCCTCCAGACATTCGTGGGTGGAGTTGGTATGCCCATTCCCATGCCCTTCCTCGTGGGTTTACTTAACACAAGGGCTAGCACAAGACATTTTGGAACATGAGAAGAACTACAAACAGCATCCCCTGCTCCACAAGGGAGGAAGCCCTTTCCCCATCTATAGATGTCGGCTAACAGCTCAATGAATCTCTTCCTTTTGCTACCTACCTGGGACTGCTAAAAGAGGGAGGCATATCCCAATTACTTGGTGGACTGAGTAAACTATGAGTTTAACTGAGATTGGAAAAAATGGGAAGTATAGTTCCTTTGGTTTATATATACATGTATGAGGTTGTTTTTTTTTTTAAAGAAATCATTGGTTCAATGCCCCAAGGTGCACTAAACTTGGGAACACAGTTTACATGATGGATAATAAGGGGGAAAGAAGCAAAGGACAACTGATGGTGAATTATGCTCTCCACCTTTTTAATTACATTCTCTTGCACAACTGTAAATTCCTCAGAAAGATTTAGTTCTCAGAAGTGATCTTATGCAACAGAAACCAAGAAAGCTTGGGCTGAAACTGTTAACAGTATGACAAATCACTTCTTAATCTCTCATCTATGAAATCCATTCCTCCTTCAACAGATAAAGGGGTTGGATAATTTTATTTTGAAGGCAAGTGACTTATCTGTGAATAAATCTTTCATCCTCTTTTTATTGGTTTCAATCACAGTCCCTGCCACAGCTGACCCCTGGTAGCCATTCTGCACCTACTGCAGGATGTTATCTTAAATTGGATATCAGGAGATTATAGAATTATGACTTCAATGATTCAAATGTAAATTGTTTCTTTGAGCTGATCTGTTACAAGGGAGTGTGTGTGTGTGTTGGGAGGGGCGGGCAGGGAGGGGAAAGCTCTCAAACATCCAAGAAACAACAGTCCTCTTGACACAAGAATGAGTCACTGAGTTAAGACAATATTATTGCTCTCACATTCTGTAATGTTAGCCTTACATTTTGCCCTTAAAGTGAATTTGAGATGGGAGTTAAGACGATACAATCTTGTGCAGATGATAGAACCTGAGGGATTTGGTAAATACGGAGGAGGCTAGTCAGGGTAAATGCTCAAAATGATGCCAAAACTAACAAGTATTAAAAGAAGTATCCCTAAAATTATGGGAATTTTTTGTTTTGTTTTGTAAAAAATATTCTCATGATTCTTGCAATACAAAAGCCAGCAGAAAGCAAAATCCAATGGTGTAATGTTGAAATCTTCTCCTACCTGGGCAGTTACCGGTATCTTTCCACAAGGGCTGACATTGATGCTGAAATCCAGCATCGCCTAAGCTCTGCGAGTGCAGCTTTCTCCTGATTGAACGGCAGAGTGTTTGAGGACCGGGACATTCACAGGGAAACCAAAAGGCTTGTTTACAAAGCTATTCTCCTGCCAACCTTACTGTATGCTTGTGAACAATGGACCACTTATAAATGCCATCTCAAACTCCAAATTTCATCAGCAGTGTCTCCAAATTTTTTTACACATCACTTGGGAAGACAGGTGAACTAATGCCAGTGTACTGGAAGAAGCAAAGATCACCAGTGATTTTCCATCCTCAACTTCATTTGTCTGGTCATGTTGTGCAGATGCCTGATTATTGTCTTCCAAAGCAACTACTTTATTTCAAACTTAAAAATGGAAAGTGTAATGCTGGTGATCAACAAAAGAGGTTTAAAGACTCTCTCAAGGAAAATCCTTAAAAATGTAGTATAAACAGACAACTGGGAAATACTGGCCTGAGAGCACTCCAATTGGAGAACAGCAGTTACCAAAGGTGTTGTGGGCTTTGAAGATGCTGAAACTCAGGACAAAAGGGAGAAACGTATGAAGAGGAAGGCATGGCACGCTTGGCAAACCCTCACCATGATCAACTCCTGCCCAGAAACCTATGTCCCCACTGTGGAAGGATGTGTAGATCCAGAAATGACCTCCACAGTCATTTACAGACTCATTGTTAAAACTGTGTTTATAGAAGACAATCTTACTCGGCTGCGAATGATTGCCAAAGAAGAAGAAGAAGGTACAGCAAAACCAAGCTTTTTAAAAATCACATGGATTCCAATGGAAGAGTTAACGACAGATATGTTCACGTACTGCATTCAATGAGTGTACAATCTGTTACCTATGAATGAAATAATGGAGTTGTACAGTCATACATTCGTGCATTCACAGAGATTTGTGAGCCAGTGTGGTGTAGTGGTTAAGAGCGGCAGATTCTTAATCTGGGGAACCGGGTTCATGTCTCCTCTCCTCCACATGCAGCTGCTGGGTGACCTTGGGCCAGTCACACTTCTTTGCAGTCTCTCAGCCCCACTCACCTCACAGAGTGTTTGTTGTGGGGGAGGAAGGGAAAGGAGAATGTTAGCCGCTTTGAGACTCCTTTGGGTAGTGATAAAGCGGGATATCAAATCCAAACTCCACCTCCTCCTCCTCTTCTTCTGTTACTTCATCTATGGAATCCTCATTTTCTCTTGATAGTTCCTGATCTGTATTGATAACACCTCCATCATCCAAATAATCAGAAGCTACATCCATATATTTTTATTTCCTCTTGAAGATTACTAACAAACTATGCAATAAAATGCATCTCTCATTTGATTGACTAATCAAAAAACAGCATTTCATACTACAAGCACTGCCCTTCAGGTTTATATCCAAGGACAATCTCCATCTCCATTTTGCCATGACTGGACTTTGGTAGATCTCATTGAACCATCTGAAATGCATCTGATACTAACTTTTATTGAAACCTGAAAATATATGCACATGATTAAGTACTTCCAATACTTTTTTAAAACACACACACACACACACACACACCATGGTTTCCCTTTACCGAATTTAAGAGATTATATTTTAAAATAATAGGTTATGTTTTCTATCCCATTGATTATTTTTCATCCTGCTCTCTTTTTCCTCTAAAAAACTTCAAATTCATAATAAGACTGATTTCAATAATAATAATAATAATAAAAATCTCCAAGGCCACATTCACATTTAAAACAGTATGATACCAAACAGACATGCTGTCCCCAAATAATCCTGGGAACTGTAGTTTGTTAAGGGTGTTGAAAGTTGTTAAAAAGGTAAAGGGACCCCTGACCATTAGGTCCAGTCATGACTGACTCTGGGGTTTTGACCCTCATCTCGCTTTATTGGCCGAGGGAGCCGGCAATTGTCCACAGACAGCTTCCAGGTCATGTGGCCAGCATGACTAAGCCGCTTCTGGCGAACCAGAGCAGCGCACGGAAATGCCATTTACCTTCCCGCAGGAGCGGTACTTATTTATCTACAAGCACTTTGATGTGCTTTCGAACTGCTAGGTTGGCAGGAGCAGGAACCAAGCAACAGGAGTTCACCCCATCATGGGGATTCGAACCGCTGACCTTCTGATCGGCAAGTCCTAGGCTCCCAGAACTACAGTTCCCAGATTGGTTTGACAATGCACCTCTTTTTCAAGGGAAGTCTAGGAATTGTAGCTCTGGGAAGGGAATAGGGATCTTCTGACAACACTCAGCGCCTTTAACAATCCAGAACTCCCAGAATTCTTTGGGGGAGGTTATGACTTGTAAAAGTGGCTCCATAGTGCTTTAAATTTACAGTGTGAATATGGCCTGAGTTACCTGAATTTGTATGGATGCCCCGGAACAAAAGACATGCACTCCTATCAAGTTTTTAAAAATCAAAGGCATGGATTTTTCTTTCTCTTCACATTCAAAATATATGTGAGCAGGCGCTGTTCTGGGACCGTCTTCAACTGTACTTTGAAAGGGAACGAACTGAAAAATGCATGTATAAGCCTTTCATTTATGATGGGCAACATATGCCTGGGTATCCATCCCCAAATACAAGCAATCCAGTGAGATGTGACCTTTGGAGAATAAAAGCAAGGCAAACAGAAAGTGAATTATATTTTCAGACAAAGCAGTCAAACCACATCTGCTTGAACTCTCTGGGCCTGTTGATAGAAGTCAGTGCATTTATCCCCAGTAGGCATTGCTATTAGCCTATGAACTTGCATAATCAGCACAGTTACCAGCTGACGTTTGAAGGTTCCCAGAGGGAGGGGATCTCCTTCAAATGCAACTAACTAAATAAATAAATAAACAAATAGCCTGAAACATATCTAATGCAACCATGTTTAAATAAACCAAGCATGGCTGATCTCTTACTTAAAAAATAGATCAGGCACATTCCAAGCAGATTTCCATAACCTGAAACTCAGAGAAATGTGAGAAAAATCAAATGCAAAATTGCCAGATGTAAAATCCCAGTAAGTGTTTGTCTCTGTTTCAAACTTGTTCAAATAGCATTAGCTTTGTATAATCAATGAATATGTTTGTGGACTGGAAAGGTCTCCCGGAAGGATCTGTGTTGCCTACAAAAGTCCATGGGACTATAATACAGTGGTACCTTGGTTTACAACCATAATCCGTTCCGGAGGTCCGGGTTTAAACCAAAACAGGTTGTAACCCAAGGCACGCTTTCACCAATGGGGCCTCCAAAAAAAGGGGGGGGTTGTAATCTAAAAAAAGGGGTGTAATCCCCCCAAAAAAGGGACAGACACTTCAGGGTTTGAGGTGGTTGTAATCCAAAACGGTTGTAATCCAAAACCATGGTACCACTGTATTCACAAGTCTGACACCTGGAAAGTGCTTCCTGAAGAAAATGCATGGGCAAAGTTCTTCAAACTGAGAATATGTTTGTAGTTTGTGCATATAGTCATAGGGTGGCGAAATGACCCTAACAGAAAGCCAGTGTAACCACTTTGAACCCAGAGTAATAATAATAATAATAATAATAATAATAATAATAATAATAATAAATATAATAATTAATAATAATAATAAATAATAATAATAAAATTCTATTAAATAAAATTTAATAAAACATTAAAAACTTCCCTAAACAGGGCTGCCTTCAGATGTCTTCTAAAAGTCATATAGTTGTTCTCACAGTGAGGCAATCAGCAGAAGATCCTCGGAGGAGGACCTCAGTTTCCGGGCTGAATGATGGGGGTGGAGATGCTCCTTCAGGTATACTGGGCCGAAGCCATTTAGGGCTTTAAAGGTCAGCACCAACACTTTGAATTGTGCTCGGAAATGTACTGGGAGCCAGTGAAGATCCTTTAGGACCAGTGTTATATGGTCCTGGCAGCCACTCCCAGTCACCAGTCTAGCTGCCGCATTCTGGATTAGTTGTAGTTTCTGGGTCACCTTCAAAGGTAGCCCCACGTAGAGTGTGTTGCAGTAGTCCAAGCAGGAGATAACCAGAGCATGCACCACTCTGGTGAGACCGGGCAGGTAGGGTCTTATGCATAGTTATTCCACAGTAACAACTTCATACAACATGAATTTGTAAGCAGGACTACATGAAAACACAGAGTTTTCATAGGAAACTGCCAAGCTTCCTTTCACATTATAAGGGCATTTTTAAGGGACTTGTTGATGGTGGTGTTTCTTTAAGCCAAGTATTCCTTACATCAGGGATGGGTACTCCAGTTCCCATGATCCACAGCCACCATGGCCAATGGGCAGGGGTGGTGGTATGAAGCAGTCCAACAAGATCTAGAGGAGCCCAGGTTTCACATCCCTGCCTTGTTACTGATTATTCCATTAAAATTGTATCTTTTTGGCTCTTATGAATATGTACAAAAATATTCTTAGCCCAATCTTTTCTTTAAAAAAAGTATTCATGAAAGTCTGGAGTGGCATATTACAGTGGTATCTCAGGTTCCATACGCTTCAGGTTACATACGCTTCAGGTTACAAACTCCGCTAACCCAGAAATAGTGCTTCAGGTTAAGAACTTTGCTTCAGGATGAGAACAGAAATCGTGCTCTGGCGGTGTGGCGGCAGCAGGAGGCCCCCATTAGCTAAAGTCATGCTTCAGGTTAAGAACAGTTTCATGTAAATGGGAATACAAAAAGGGGAGGTGTGAGGAGGTCAAGGAAACAAGCAAATGAGCTTAAAGATATCAAAAAATGGATTTGTTTTTGTATTTTGTACTTTCTTTTTTTCTTTTCTATGTATTTGTGTATTTTTTGTATTTTTCTTATTTTTTGTTTTTCTTTTATTCTGTAAATCTCTGTTTTTTGTAAAACCCTAATAAATATCTTAAAAAAAAAAAGAACAGGTTCAGGTTAAGAACAAACCTCCGGAACGAATTAAGTACTTAACCCGAGGTACCACTGTACATGAAAGAATATTTGATTTTAAGAAATGGTGTTTAGTTTCGCATACCTGTTGGTGGACATGTTTGTGGTTTTGATTTGCAGGAGAACAAAATGATTTAAATATATAGATATATTTGGTATGGATCAGGGGTGGATTATCATGTTTTACTATTGGCTTTGCTGGCCAGCCTTGATGGAATTTGTACTCCAAGTTGGGAAAAGGTACCCTATGCCTAGAAACCTTCAAAGATTAACTCAAGCCCCGAGCAAATTAAGGATTACTCTGCCAGGTGCCACAAAAAAGTATAGTTTATGTAATTTGCAAAAATAAAAATAAAGAAGCCCTGCTATATTTATCCCAAGTGTTTTTCTTGGCAGAACTAAAAACAGCCACTATGTTGGCTTTCCTTTGCACTGCTGAGAGAGCGGATGAAAAGGCATTCTTTTATCTTGATATTTGGTTATGAAGAACTGTAACTTGAATTTTACAGTGCTTCTAACAAAATTGCAGGAACATCAACTTTAAGCAGTGAAAAATAATAATTTAAAACTTTCTCAAAGATACACACACAAATATATATCGATAAGAAATAGGCTACAGACAGCCAAAGTAATTTCATTAGTCATAGTATATATGTGTAAACACTAATTGTTCCATGACAATCTACAGTGGTACCTTGGTTTATGAACTTAATCCGTTCCGGAAGTCCGTTCTTAAACCAAAGCGTTCTTAAACCAAGGCGTGCTTTCCCATAGCAGCGGGGGACTCAGTTTACAAATGGAACACACTCAACAGGAAGCGAAACATGTTCTTATTTCAAGGCAAAGTTCACAAACCAAAACACCTGCTTCCGGATTTGCAGCATTCTTAATCCAAGTTGTTAATAAACTAAACTAAGCTGTTCTTAAACCAAGGTACCACTCTATAGGTAACCCATAAAGAACACCAACAATATTCCCAAATCACATATGTGTGGTTATCACAGAACAGGGGTGCCAACTTGAATAAAATATTGTGGAGGCCCAGGGAAGCCCCACCCTACATAACAGATCACATGTCGCAGTGCGCACACATCACTTGAATGGGAATGCCCACCAACTTTATGGGGGTCAGGCCCCTTCAAATATTTTATTGTTGGTGCCAAAGCTCCCACAGCCCCTAGGAGTCGGCTCCTATGTCACAGAGCTGTGTTTATGTGTGTAAAAGTGGATAGAGTAAGGTTTTTCTTCCTTTCTCTTAACACTAGCACTTTCAGACATCCATTGAAGATGAATATTGAAAGATTCAGGTTGGACAAAAGAAATTACCTTTTCACTTGGCACAGGAACAATGGAATTCACTCCCACACGAAGCAGTGATAGCCATCAACAGTGATGGCTTTAGAAGAGGTTTAGCAAAATCAATGGTGGGAAATAATAGCAGATAATGTCTGCTAACTCTGATGGCTATGATATACTTCCAATATGTTTCTGAATACCAGCTCCTGGAAACTGCAGGAGAGGAGAGCTTTTGCAGAAAGATCCTGCTTCCCATAGGCATCTGGTTGGCCACTGTGAGAACATGATGCTGGACAAGATAGGCCACTAGCCTGATTCAGAAGTTCTTACTTCTCCTCGCCTCTTCCCTCTAAAAATGGCTGTCCCATGTTGTAATTTCATCTTAATCTTGATATGCCGGGCATATTTTTTTTAATCTATTCATTTATTTGATAATTTACTTTCCTACCCATTTCTTCATTTTTCAAGACACACACACACACAGAGGGGTGGGGGCTGGCTTTTTAGTTTTATGGTTTCGTCCCTTTCCAGCTTTGTTTTGTCTTATTTCCCTCTCAGATTTGCAAAGTTTCATACAAGGTAGAATTTCATTCTTGTGAGGTTTTGTATATATTCACCTAGTAACGTTTGGCATGTCTTGTTCTAATATATTTTGTAGGAGGAAATAGAGCACCTTTCTCCCCACTCCCCTTGAGGCAGAAGCCTGGAATACTAGTTAACAGTTATAGAGAAGGTATATGGGTTAGTATGCCCGAAGGTGGTTTTAGGGGAGATTCTCAAATGTCATCTAGATTAGCGCAGAGCTGAGTTTTTGCAGAGTAGGAAAGAGAAAACTGCCTTGGTAACTGTTCAGTGAGGAACATTTTTAACTGAGTATAATGAAAGCAGCAAGAAAGTTTGGCAGAAGCATGGAGAGCAATTCTTTCAGGATTTGCTAGGAAAGTAATGGAAAATATTTTCTTTTCTTTTCTCAGATTATAGAGCTAAAGTGTCAGTGAACTCAAGATTAATATCAGATTCTCTACCCAAAAATTCTGCCCCCAAACAGCATTGAAGTAGATTAAATAAAACAAATGCAGTTAAAGTCATGGAAAATCCACATGATCTAGTGGAGAAGAGTTTACCTACAATGGGTGAGATTGTACTTTTTTCTAAAGATGCCAGTTCACAGCCTGGAGGTGATTTTGGGATGTGTTCTGTTAGTGTTAGCTGAGGTCCATGGGCAGGGTTGGCTGTGTGAGCCACTGAGTGATACTGGGACACTGTAGCTGAGCAGGATGCATGCCTATAAAATTCCAGGTAAAGGTAAAGGGACCCCTGACCATTAGGTCCAGTTGCGGATGACTCTGGGGTTGCGGTGCTCATCTCACTTTACTAGCCAAGGGAGCCGGTGTACAGCTTCCGGGTCATGTGGCCAGCATGACTAAGCCATTTTCTGGCTAACCAGAGCACCACACAGAAATGCCGTTTACCTTTCTGCCGGAGTGGTACCTATTTATCTACTTGCACTTTGGCGTGCTTTCGAACTGCTAGGTTGGCAGGAGCAGGGACCGAGCAATGGGAGCTCACCCCGTCGCAGGGATTTGAACTGCCAACCTTCTGATCAGCAAGCCCTAGGCTCTGTGGTTTAACCCACAATGCCACCCACATCCCATCAAAATTCCAAGTATCTATGTCCAAATGACAGTCACTATCTAGATTGTAAGCGAAGTATTCATAATGCTGCTTATGGGTTTTATGCATTTGCAAACTTTTCACATATTATTTGCACATGCAACTTTCCAATTATATATATCCTTAACTCAATATCACTCCCCAACCCCCAAAATGAGAAGCATATTATCTTATCCAGGCCAAAGTAGAGGTTCTTACCAGTTGCTCCTAAAGGCATAGCTCAAGGATGGGGCAATTTGTGGCCCTCCATGGGATGTTGAACTCTAATTCACATCATCCCTGACCCCTGGCCATGCTGGCTGAGGTTGATCAGAGCTGCAGTCGAAGAATATTTGGATGGCCGGTTTCCTCATCTCTGGCATACGTTATGGCTGCCACATCCAAACATGGCAGAAAGAGCTTGTTGTTGTTGTTGTTTAGTTGTTTAGTCGTGTCTGACTTTTCGTGACCCCATGGACCAGAGCATGCCAGGCACTCCTGTCTTCCACTGCCTCCCGCATTTTGGTCAAACTCATGCTGGTAGCTTCGAGAACACTGTCCAACCATCTCATCCTCTGTGTCCCCTTCTCCTTGTGCCCTCCATCATTCCCAACATCAGGGTCTTTTCCAGGGAGTCTTTTCTTCTCATGAGGTGGTCACAGTATTGGAGCCTCAGCTTCAGAATCTGTCCTTCCAGTGAGCACTCAGGGCTGATTTCCTTAAGAATGGATAGGTTTGATCTTCTTGCAGTCCATGGGACTCTCAAGAGTCTCCTCCAGCACCATAATTCAAAAGCATCAATTCAGTTTAGAAATTGCAAAAATAAAATAAAATGTGGGCTCCACCATAGATAAGTGGTTTCAGTTGAGGTGGTGATCAATGAGGGGTTAGTAAGGGCCAGGATGACTCCAGGCAGGTGTCAGATATAGCAAATGTACATCTAAGGATTGTGATCTTAGCTGGGTTGATGGAGTGGTCCCGCATCCATTATCTCTCTTGCTGCAGCCCAATGGAATGGTTGCCTGGCTCCCAGGCTCAGATATCCCTGAGTGTTTCAGATGTCTTTGCTTTTAGAAACTGTAAGTATAAATAGGATGTGATTTGGGATGTGTGTGCAAATGTGGACACTGCCCTTTGCCTTCAGTTGGATGATAATAGGAATGTACATTTCTCCATTTAGTGTCCACACTTTGATCTGATGCCAATCTCTCTCCAGAGTCCAGAATACAGTAGATCAGGTAGAATTGGACTGGTAGTTGGTTCAGGATTATTATTATTTTTTACACAAGAAACTACAATATCTGTGTTGGAAATTGAAACTGCTGGATTGCTGTAGTATCCCTTCTTCACAGCAGTGGGATTCCCCTCTAATCTGGCAGATTACCAGACAGACCAAAGTAATCCATGTTTTAAAAAGAGGAAAAAGAATGAAGCAGCATTTACCTACAACCTGAGCAACAGCATTATGAGAGATGTTATGTAAAGCAGCTTATGCATTTCTTAGGTTTATACTGAAGCCACTTCCACTAATTTTTGTTTATTTTCCTTTCAGTGAAGATGAGGCTAATGAATAACTGGTTTTTCCACTTTTTGGATTTCCTATAGCATTTTTTTTAAAAAAGAAAAGAAAAAGAAAAAAAGAAAAAGAAAAGAAAGCAAAGCAAAGCAAAACAAAACAAAACAGAAAAGTGCTGCAATTTAAAACCTTGTTCTAAAACACAGTCATGAAATGCAGTGAAGCAACTAAAGCCCTGTTTGACAAGAAGATCAATAGAGAGATGGGCTTTCTAAGCACCTCAGTACCTTTCAGGTGAGGCAGAGGCAATCACAGGAAGGAAAATTAAAGGGGAAAACCGAGGGCATTTTGCATAAATATGATATATTCAGTGTTTGTGTTCATTTTGCTCATAGGTGCTCACACTTTAGAGGAAGCAGGGAGAATGTTCAGGTCAACTGTACCAATAATTGTGTAGCAGCCAGGGGAAGAGATGGAAGTCAGGACAGTATCTGGCCAGCTCTGCATTTCTAGAGCTGCATGTTTTGCATAGAGCAGGGGTGCCCGACTTCAGCTCCGTGGCAGGTCCACCCCATGCCCCGAGCAAATTCTTCTGGCATGCCCATTTTGGCAGCAGTGTCAAAATGGAAATAAAACATAATGTAGACATTGTGCCTGGGTGGAGGGAGCACAGCACTGAGAGGGATGTGAATCGTCCCCCCTCCAGTCATTTGATCAATCATCTTACAAATGGAAAGGGTACAATAAGCTACATGGCTCAGCTGAGGAAGGGAAGCCATCTGCTTGTTTGTGTGTCTGCCTGTGCATGTTGTGTGTGTGTGTGTGTGTGTGTGTGTGCGCGCGCGCATACACACACACACATGCAGGAGTGTGTATGAGACAGTGGGGTGGCCACACCCACCACTGGCATGTGGTCCCAGACAGTTGTCTAAGGAGGAACATGGGCCTCAGGGTAAAAAAACAAGTTTGCCGCCACTGGCATACAATTTCTGTAAATGGTGGAGAAAGCTATACAAATTTAAGACTGAGATACGACATTCTGAACAGTGCAGGGGCTGAACTTGTTGTTGTTGTTGTCTGTAATTTTACATAATGCTTCTGGTACTTTTTAAACCCATCCCTCTAATACACAAAACCCAGCTCCTAGCTTCTGTCTCTTTGCCCCCACACCTAAAAAGACGTGATGATGTTCCCCAGGGGGCAGTTGTAGAGCTATGTGGATGGAATGCTCACAAGATTTCATTCACTGAAGCTAAACAATACTGGTAGCATCCTCTAGGTTGAGGCCATGCAACGGTAATGTGGCCAACATGTACATCCAGATGTTTTCCCTTTTTGCTGGCATTGTTGGACCTGCTGGCATTTCAGTAGCAATTACTGATAAGTGCGACAACCTGTGACTCTCAGAATTAAAGTGCATAGCATCAGGTTGCTCCAATTCTTTTGCGAAGAAAAAGAAAAAGAAGAAGAAGACAACAAAGTGATTCCTGCTTTGTTGATCACTGTAATAAATATATGGTTTTAGTGATTAACTGCATCCTACCAGAAAACTTGTTGGATGTGCTGTTTGATGCTTTCATTACAATCATCTATCATCTATCTATCTATCTATCATCTATCTATCCATCTATCATCTATCATCTATCTATCTATCTCACAGATTTACCCCAATCGCTAGAGAGAATTAGTAGTGCTTAGAAGTCAGGCTTATATGCCAGAGAACCTGCAGAGCATTGGAGAAATGCTTCACAGAAGCATGTACACAACCCAAAGCAACCTCACAATGAAAAGGTAAGCTTCTCCCTGCATCCACTGGATCCTAAAGAAATTCTTAAGCATTCTGCAAATGAGGCAATAAACAGAAGCCTACTTTGCAAAGGAAGAAAAACTTAAAAGAAATTGGGGAGAAGTTTTTGGTACAGCACTAGCACGACTGTGATTTGGTAGCAGAAAAGACAACACTGACAGTTCTTGAATCCTGCCCCTATCATTATCTTTTATTTTTACGGCACCTATTGTATACTATATCCTGATCTAAATCATAGTCATTTTCCAGGTGGTGCCCAATTATTTTTTACCTGTTTCCTTCCTAGAAAATGAGTTTTGCTTTTATGCCTCAAAAGAATGCGCAGTGAACATGTTTATTTAGTCCTTTGACAAACAGTATAAAATTCTAAGGTGCTGCCAAGTGTTATCATTAGAGATTCCTTTATCTATTTTATTTTGGAAGCTGATGCAAGTATCTGAGATAAAGCTTTTGTGTTTATTTAATTTGTTTGACACCTTTGATTTTAGGAATTCACCGAGGAGGAGGAGGAGAAATAAAAATATTGGTGTTTCTAGATGGAAGTGGCTTCCCAAACTTAGTCCAGCCCCATCCTTAGCCTGTTTCTCATGACAAAACAGCAGGCTGATTCCATTGCTGAAGCCAGATGAAAAGAACCAAGACTCTTAGGGATGCTTCTTGAGCAGAGAGAACTGGCAAAGACCCCACATGAAAGTGAACTCAGGAAATGAAAAGAAAATGGTGAGAGGAATGCTAATGTTGAAATATCTTGGCTGAACATGGAGAAAAGAGTATGAAAAGATCAACCTTCTTCAATCTGGTGTCCTCTAGGAGTTTTGGATACATACTTTTGGGAAGATGGGAGTTGTAATTCAACAACAACTGTTTGCACTTGGTTGGTGCAATAAGACAGTGGGACATTGTGGTTCAACAAGAAATAACTGAGTCCACAAGAAGATGCAGAAGATTTTCAGTTTGGTGTGGAAGCCAATCATGGGAAAGCAGGAATAGGGTGACCCAGCTGGATCTATACACATAAAAAAATTTACAGAAAAACACATTATAAAAGCTCTTAATGGAAAATCCCATTGGCGATGGATTGCAGCTCTACAGCGCCATCTGGTGCCACATGTTTATAACACAGTTATAACAATATAATTGGCAAGCATAGCTGAGTCCCCAGTTACGGTGTAAATTAGCTCCTGGGCCTAATTGATACATTACTAATGTAACTGAACTGCCATAAAAATGGCCCACCTTGCCTGGGCTTCACACTGTACTAGTGACATGTGGAAGCATCAATCACTAGTTATCTAGCTCACTGATTCCTTTCTTAGGACTCTATGAGAGTCCTGGCACTGGCGTAAGAAGTAACCAAGTGGACATGAGATTTGAGCAGGGTGACTTAACTGATGGCCTTCCCGTTGGACTCCAACTCCTATCAGTCATAGCCAGCATGATCAATGGCTAGGGATGATAGGAATTGTTGTCCAACCAACATCTGATTAGAGCCTGCATCAGGGTGTTATCCAGATGCAAATTGTTGCTCAGCTGTTAGCATAGCAGACTATGGTATGAGTTGGGCCTTTGCTTCGTACTCTTAGGTATTGAACAGAGTCTATTCAATAGACTATGTTGATCATGTTCATTTGAAATCTGATGTTAATAAAGAGAGAAGGATCTTCTTGAAACAGCATTATTACTGTGACATTTGTAACAGATACATGTGCTGGGAGCTAGGAATCCATGACTGATCCAATTAAAATGAAGACTTCTAAAAGTTTTTGGTGTTTTAATTGAGGAAGAAGCAAGAAGAAGAAAGCAAGGTCCTGGGTCCTTTTTCTTCTGCTGCCATTGAGGGTGTAAGTGATACAGGAGAAGTCACTGAAACATTCATGCCTTCATTTTCCACTTTGTTCAGAATGAGAGGCTTCATTACCTTAAAGGGATATTTGAGAGAAAATTAAATCATGAATGCATGTGAAATGCTTGAGCTGCTACAAATATGAATGCAACATAAGTCGCAGTATCCATTAATAACTTAACAGTATTGTGGAGTCTGTGATAGCCATGACTAAGACAGGATATTGCTGAGAACCATAGGAAAAGACATTTGCAATAAAATAAAGCAGAAATTGGATTCAGTGTTGCAATTTCTCTCTCTCTCTCTGATGTTGCTAATATCACCTAGCAGAAAAGGTGAGGACATGTCATTGTGATTTGCATTTTATGTAAAATGTTGTGCTTCCCTCTCCAAAAAATGCAACCAGAAATTAATCAAATTCAAAGAAAAAATATTAATATTTATGCTTTTTTCTGATCTAAATATTTCTAGAAATGAAAGCATTGTAGTGAGGGTATGCATGTCTATGATATGCAGACACATATATATGGTGTTCCTACATTAAGGTGTTCATGCATTTTCTATTTGTGTAGAGCCCAGAAATTTATCTCACAAGGCTATTTGACCTGATCTGTAAATGTGTGTGCATGTGTGTACATTGTGTGTATACATTTGGAATGTTAGTTGAATAGTTAATGTGTTCGACAACTGGCCATTGTACACATTCACCAATGTGCTTGGTGAATCCTTCCATTAATTGGAAATTGTGCACATCTTCCAGTCAATGTACATAATCTTCAACAGGTCTTGTTGAATGTTCATATATCATCTGAGCCTTGTACATTCTGTGTCCATTATGCATAATTTTCAACAAGCTTTGGGGAATGTGCAGATCTTGGCTGGATTTTTTTCATTTTCTGGCTAATCACAGGGTGGGTGTCAGATGGAGAAGAACAGTTAACTACTAAGTTGTCTTCAGGCTGTTTTATTATGTGATGAGAGTGAGTGTGAGTCCAGCCTCCTCTGGTGCATCACTTCCCCCTTTCTTTTCATCTCTCTATTAGTTGGAAGGTGGTTCTGGATGAGCGGGACTCCTACCCACATGATTTAAAACCCTGATTATGCTGTAGAACCCTGATTATACACTACTTCATGAGTAGAGGAAGCCCAGAACTTCATTCTTCAACTCATAGAGAGCCAGAAAAGGCAGGGGGAATAGGGACAATAAACAGGAAAATATGGGAGGTTTGTATACATACCTGCCATTTCCTCTAACAATCTGTACATGGAGTTGTTGTTGTTTGTTGTTTAGTCATTTAGTCGTGTCTGACTCTCCGTGACCCCATGGACCAGAGCATGCCAGGCACTTCTGCCTTCCACTGCCTCCTGCAATTTGATCAAACTCATGTTCATAGCTTCGAGAACACTGTCCAACCATCTCGTCCTCTGTCGTCCCCTTCTCCTTGTGCCCTCAATCTTTCCCAGCATCATGGGCTTTGCCAGGGAGTCTTCTCTTCTCATGAGGTGACCAAAGTATTGGAGCCTCAGCTTCAGGATCTGTCCTTCCAGTGAGCACTCAGGGCTGATTTCCTTCAGAATGGAGAGGTTTGATCTTCTTGCAGTCCATGGGACTCTCAAGAGTCTCCTCCAGCACCATAATTCAAAGGCATCAATTCTTCGGCGATCAGCCTTTATGGTCCAGCTCTCACTTCCATACATCACTTCCATATATTTCATACATGGAGTACCCATGCATATATGCCAAGGTTGGGAGTCTGTTATGCCCTGTTGAGATCTTGCTGTGCTTGGTTGCTGCACCCACATGGCAAAGGACCATGCCCTTTGCTTCAGAGTGCTCAGTAGGCATAGTTAAATTAGACTCAACTATGCCACCCATTAGGGGACGTGGGTGGCGCTGTGGGTAAAAGCCTCAGCGCCTAGGGCTTGCCGATCGAAAGGTCGGCGGTTCGAATCCCCGCGGCGGGGTGCGCTCCTGTTGCTCGGTCCCAGCGCCTGCCAACCTAGCAGTTCGAAAGCACCCCCGGGTGCAAGTAGATAAATAGGGACCGCTTACTGGCGGGAAGGTAAACGGCGTTTCCGAGTGCTGCGCTGGCTCGCCAGATGCAGCTTTGTCATGCTGGCCACGTGACCCGGAAGTGTCTTCGGACAGCGCTGGCTCCCGGCCTATAGAGTGAGATGAGCGCACAACCCTAGAGTCTGTCAAGACTGGCCCGTAGGGCAGGGGTACCTTTACCTTTACCTTTTTATGCCACCCATTGAGGAACCACATCAGAGAGTAGCTTGCATGAGAAACAACATTCACAAGTTCCCAGTTGTCACCAGCTACTGTATTATTGAAACCACTAAAGAGATGAATTTAGCTTCATTGGGTCAAGATTCAAAATTGATCTAATCAGAAGGGGAGTAGTGTTGTGTTGGTGAATAAATGCCTATATATAAATAAATACCTAAATAATAATGGAGTAAAATGGATTGTTTCTGGTTCAAGAAACAAGGAGCTGCCTTTTACTTTGGTCTGCTTAACAAAACACTTGTCTGCTTTGACTGGCAGCAGCACCCAAAGGTCTTAGGATATGGTTTATCTCTGCACCGCTACATGGGATAGCTCAGTCAGTAGAGCATGAGACTCTTAATCTCAGGGTTGTGGGTTCACGTCCCACATTGGGCCAAAAATTCCTGCATTGCTGGGGGTTGGACTAGATGATTCTCATACAGTGATACCTCGGGTTACATATGCTTCAGGTTACATACACTTCAGGTTACATACGCTTCAGGTTACAGACTCCGCTAACCCAGAAATAGTGCTTCAGGTTAAGAACTTTGCTTCAGGATGAGAACAGAAATTGTGCTCTGGTGGTGCAGCAGCAGCAGGAGGCCCCACCCCATTAGCTAAAGTGGTGCTTCAGGTTAAGAACAGTTTCAGGTTAAGTACGGACCTCCGGAACGAATTAAGTACTTAACTCGAGGTACCACTGTAGTCCCTTCTAACTCTATGATTCTGTGTGATCCTTTTTGAAACAGAGATGCCAAGAATGGTATCTTCTATATCCTTAGGAGGTACTGCGCATAATACTGAGCCACAGTCCCTCACTTATTTAACAGAAGCCATTTATACCACACATTAAATTGCAGTGACCTCCATAGAAGTAAAGCACATGTCACCATCCACACAGTAGATCTTGAACCACGTCCTTGCATGGAGATGTGTGCAGACTGGAGCTTCAACAAGAAGTAAAGCACTTATAAAAAAAGAGATCTGAAGTCATCATATGTTATTAGCAATATATCTTTTGAACCACCCCCTTTATCTGCTTGTGTTAGCAGCTTTTATTAAATAGGGAAGTTGTTTTTTAAAAAACACACACACATACATAACATAAAATATTATGTCTAAACAAAAAGCTTGGTCAAGGCAATTGCTGACTACATGTTTTTATGTTTCTCTGCTTTGGAAGGGAGACAAAAAGGAGATATTAATGCTATTGATGCCATTAAATCAAAACTCGGCTAATGATGCCCAGGGGATCAAGGTGAGGTCGGCTTCTTCTCTAATTGGATCCACCATTTAAAATACCTGGGCCAGCTATTTGTTGGCAGCTGTGTAGAAGTTACAAAGGCTTTGTGAGTTTGGTTTACGGGAAGATTCAAGAATGCAAAGCTGCAAGGCTAGGTGGTGCTTAAAGAGCAACCAACAACATTGGCCTTGAGAGACTCCGCTATTGATTATTTCTTTTTATGAAGCTTTGGGCTGATTGAATTTCTCCATGATTAGTAACGTTGTTTATTTTATTTTATTGCCCTGAAGCTGGAAATTCACTACCTTCAGGTGATCACCTGAAATGTTCACAAGGGCATTGTGGGATTGAATCATAAGGTGGGGGAGGGGGCGGAATCTAAAGGCATGTTGCACTCACCACACCACAATCAAGGCTTTTGGCAGTGTAGATTGCTGGGATTTCTTGATGATTGGAAAGTTCAGGAATGGGAAACCTTTTTTGTAGCTGGGGTGCTGCACTCCCTTTGAGGGGTGTGCGTGTGATGTACTAGTCATGGGTGGGGCCAGAGAAAAACTGAGCAATGAACACCAAGTGGCTGGGTTTGGGAGCTGCCATTTCCAACAATATATCATCAGTTCTGAAAAATTAAAATAGCATCCTCCAGAGCTAGATGCCCTAGATCAGCTGTTCTCAACCTGTGGGTCCCCAGATGTTGTTGGACTACAACTCCCATCATCCCTAGCTAGCAAGATCAGAGCTCAGGGATGATGGCAGTTGTAGTCCAACAACATCTGGGGACCCACAGGTTGAGAACCACTGCCCTAGATGAATGCTATGTTGGGAGCATTGTAGGATATTAAGTGGTGGCTCTCACATCTTTTCAGTGGAGGCCACCTGTTGCTCATCACAGCACAATTTGACTACCCACCACTCCTGCCACCAGATAAACCCACCAAGAGAGCCCACCAACATAGGAGAGGCCCCACCAGAAGTCACCTTGACATGAGACCCCCCTTAAAGCTAGAACTAGCTGTGTTAAAATGGGCCTTAATTTTGTTACTATTCCCCTACTGTGTCCAACTAATAGTTAAGCATTATTTTACAACACAATCCCAACTTTGTAATTATTAAATTGCAGGCTGAAATCCTAACCCTACTTTCCTGGGAGTAAGGCCCATTAAATGTAATAGGGCTTACTTTTGAATAATCATAGTTAGATTCCACTCTTAGTCTTTGGGGAGAGGATACAAAGAACCAATGGAGTCTGGGGAGGGACTGCTGTAGGAAAGTTGCACAAGGATTAAGAGATTACTGAGGAACATTGTTCTACTCAACCACTTCCATTTCTGAGAAGGTACTAGAATGCCCATATTGAATGAAATATGGAATGCTATTGTCTCTCAAAAGCAGGAGCCTCCCTTTCTCGTGCCTGAAACAGTCCTCACAGCTTATCCTGTTAATGCCCTCATTTTTTCCCTTTGACATTAAAAGCTAGTTGGATATCAACTGTGACATCCAATTGCCTCATTTCTGATAGGAGTGGTATTTAATCAGACAAGTGGAGATGTACTGGTTTAGGCAACTAAAGACTTTCATGTGAAACAAAGATAGTGGAGAACGACAGAGGTGCTGCTCCATAGAAATTGGAGTTTTGTTCACAGAGAGTTTATATAAATTGGACATGTCCTCTGATTTCAGACATGAATAATTAAGCAAGGCCACTGGAGGAAAAATAAGAAAATGAAAAGATGGGCTTTCTGGAAGAAGACAAGAACTTGGAAGGATTCTGATCTTTGCTCCGTATGAACTCAGCATTTAATTATGAATAATATTTTTAGGTAAATGGATTGAGATTCAATGGATAGGACCACCACTGTTTGGCTCTCCAGGGTCTCAGACAGGGTTCACATTACTTACTTTAATTTTTACATTATATAAAACTTTTCCTCCAGTGAGCTCAGGGTAGTGTACATGGTCCCAACACCTCACCCTATCATCACAACAAACCTGTGTGGTAGGTTAAGCTAAGAATCTGACTCAAGCTGAGCTTCAGTAAGCTTCATGACTGAGTAGGGATTCAAATGCTGCTTCCCCACATCCTAGTCCAACGCTGTAATCATTACTCAACACTGCCTCTCTAACCTGTTAAGTGATTCTTTAAAAAACAAAACTTCGTGGCAAAAAAGAACAAGGGTAACAATTTGAAATCTAACTAAAAGATGCTGTGCAGTGATGTGCCATATTGATTTAGCCCATGCTTGGGGTGGAAAGAAAACAGTGCTTATGTCAAACCGTGGCCCCTAACTCGGGCCAAAAATAACTCAAGCAGTCAATTGTTTCCTTAATGACAAATGGTTGTTAGTGGATAAGTATTTCAAATATCACCTCAGCCATGAAGGTGGCCTTAAGAAACCACTGTCTGTCAACTTCATCCTCTTATGGGGACAAAAACATTGACCTTCCATGCTGTAAGACAGGAGTGGCAAAAATGTGGTGTCCTCCAGGGGTTGTGGGACCATAGTTTCCATCATCACTGACTGTTGGTCATGTTGACTGCGGCTGATGACCACTGGAGTCCACAGCATTTGGAGGACCACTGGTTAGCCTTCTGAGGGCCACGTGCCAGTGGTGGATGGGGCCAGAGGAAAACATGGGTGGAGCAATTAATGTAAATTTCACTTTGGTACAGTAGGCTAGATTCTACACATGCTTGCACACATCTTTGACTATCCTCCATCCAGACAAACCAGAAGTTAGGGTTCAGAGTGTGAAGCAGGGCTGTTGAGGGGTATGGTTCTGGGGGAGAGAGAATGTTCCAAAGGGCCATATAAAGAGGCCTGGCCTGGCTGGACACATTTGGTTCCCCAGACCTTAGGTCTCATAACACTGTGTCAGATTATCTCTTGTTTTAGCTCGTGTTGAATCTAAACAGAGTAGGAAGTGAATTCATAGCCTTTAAAATTAAAAGAGATCCTTGCCATCATGAACTGCTGTCTTTGCACATAATCAGAGTGATCATCTACCCAGCAGATGGGTACTTAGCCAGTTGGCTAAGGGTTACAGTACATTTGCATTTCCAAAAAAAGAAGAGTGGGCTTGTTCAACCTTTTTAAAGCTACTGATTTCCCATGATATACTCTCACAATAAAATATCTTTATAAATGGTTTATTGGCTCAAATGCAAAGGTCAAAAATAGATATCCAACTAACTAATTAAGGGACCATTTTAATAACATATTTTAATCTTACCCCACTTATTACTTCTTGATTTTACAATCCTGGGGAAAAAATAATGACACTTGAGTGAGCATAAAGCTTAAACTGCATGGCTGCTCTAGATAATCTTTCAAACATTTAACAGCTTTTTGGCCATATGGATACCATGCATCCCATTAAAAAAAATATGGGAAATTTCATCCACAGCCATATGAATTTGCTGGTAAATTGCAAGAAAATGTGCATGTGGAGGCAAAGGTAAATACCTAATTAAAAAGCCAAAGAGTGATGGTAGGATGAGTTTTGAGCAGTATGGATTTTTGTTGAGTATGACGAAATAACAGAATACATTGCCTATGCGCAGGAATGTAGGAAGGTGCTTGTGTTCCATCTTACTCAGTATTTTCTACACTGACTGTTAGTAGCTCTCCAATGTTTCAGGCAGTAGTCTCTCCCAGACCCACCTGGAGACACCAGGGAATGGACCTGGGACCTTTGTCATGCAAAACAGATGCTCTGTTACTGAACTGTGGCCCACTGCTCCTCACCCCCCCCCCCCCACAGACAAATAACAGTCCACTATCGACCATGATCAACTTTGACCTGTTGGACATCCCTGCCCTATAGGAGGAACGGAATCAATGGAGTCTTTGGAGAAAAGACTAGCGACCTATTCACAAGCTCATAATCTCCCTCTATGCAAGGTGCCACAGTTGTTTTTTGAGACAACATCATATGATGAACTCTTCCACCATCACTAGCCATCTTATGTGATGCTTTCCACCCTCTACTGCACCTTTCTCACACTTTGACAAACTTTGCTCTCCCAGAAAGTTGTGTCCAACTAATGAGTCAGAGCAGACTCACTGAAACTAATGGATCTAAGTTAGACATGTAGATTAATTCTAATGGGGCTACTCAGAGAATTGCTAACACTGGATACAGCAACATGTGCCCAGTGGCAGAGGAAGAGGAGTGCGGGGGGATGCACGCCAGCCCTGCCCCCGCCTCCTCTCCCCCCCCCCCCCGGTGCCGGAGCATGAAGCTCCGCCACTGCATGTGCCCGGGTCTCTTTCCATCAACCAAAACTTCTGACCATGCACAACCCCTCCTTTGTCAATAGGAACTCTGGAAAGCAATGGGGTTTTTAAAAACTCCTCTTAGCCAATGAACAAGGAGGTATTATAAACAACGTTACAAGAACGTTGTCATTCTACACTGGCAGGTACAGCAATGCAGCAACTTTGATGATAATTATTATTTCCTCTTTCCAAGCTGAAGAAAAGGACAGATGCTGTGCTACTAGGAGCTGAAGGGAAATTCAAAGATGGTTTGGGCTCAGGACATAAAGACCCGGATACAGTCATACCTCGGATCCTGAACACCTTACAAGTTGAACGTTTGGGTTCCCAAACGCCGCAAACCCGGAAGTTCCTACAGCCAATCGGAAGCCACGCCTTGGTTTCCGAACATTTTGGAAGTTGAACAGACATCAGATGTAAAGCAATAAACAAATATCAGACTTTTAGAAGACATCTGAAGGCAGCCCTGTTTAGGGAAGCTTTTAATATTTGATGAATCATTGTATTTTAATATTCTGCTGGAAGCCACCCAGAATGGCTGGGGAAACCCAGCCAGATGGCTGCGGTATAAATAAATATATTATTATTATTATTATTATTATTATTATTATTATTATTATTATTCTGTTCAGCTTCCAAGGTATGACTGTATTTCCAAATGGAAAGAACAGGGAACTCAGCTACATTAATCAAAGTACAGTGTTATAACACTGTGACACCAAGAGGCACTGTAGAGCTGAAATTGCAACTCAGTGATGTTTTCAATTGTGAGCTGTACAACCGTCTTTTGCAGAGCAATTTTTGAGCATTTTTTATAGCTGTGTAGATCTAGCCAGGGTTTTGGTTTTGTCTTCTAATGCACACACATAAAAACACCTAAAACCTGAGCTGAATCCAATGAAGGTGTTCGGTTCACATAATGAATTATGCTTGCATGACATCAGTTGCCCTCCCTCGCTTCTGCCTCATAGACCCCCCCACACTCCCCCAAAATCTACCCTGGAGAGTTTAGAAATCCAGAAAGATTTGAGGTACATGGGGAAGGAGAGGCAGAGGACATTCCATTGTGAAAGAGGAAATCCTTAGGCAAGTGAAATGACTTTGCTGGATAAACTCTCCACTCACCCACCCATCCACATATAGACATTTCTGTTTTATTTCTCACAAGAATGCAATTATTATTATACAACTTAAATTCAGAGAAGAGGCTTGTTCCTATAAAACTGGTGTTGTTGTTTGTTTTTTGAAGGGCTCCTTTGGGAGGATGATAATAATAATAATAATAATAATAATAATAATAATAATAATAATATCAACAACAGCTACAACAGGGACAATGCATTATATACTAGCATATTAAGAATATGTGCTTCATACAATACATACAAAGATGTTAATATAAATAACATTACAATCCTATTAATCTTCTAAACAGCCTATAAATATAACAGTATATTGTTGCTCTTCAAATACTTAAGTACACTTACAATATAGTAAATAAAATGTACTTAAAAATACTTAAATACTGAGTAGTCACTTAATAACTTTAGCTTCTTCACTTATAATTAAAGAGCAGAAACACTTAAACATTGATTATGTACATTAGTCACTGTGTGGAAAAGCTTCTATGCTGATCAGTATCCATGTTCAAATTTTAAAAATTGCCTGTCACCCTTTAAACATAAAAATTCCACTGAGTTTACTCATCCTGCAGTCCTCCATATCTTTGCAGAACACTCTTTTTATCACAGGTGAAACGCTGTTTCCCTATTTTTGCGCTACTGACATTCATGCTGCTATTAGCAGGTTCCATAGTAGCTCTAATACCCACATTTTTAAACAAAGCTGTCATGGGATCACAGTGATGAATCACTCTCCTTTGGGGGGGGTGAGGTTTGCAGAGCACCCTAAACTAGGTTGAAGCACTATGCAGGATACTCCATGTTCACCATCTGCTTCACACAGAAGACAGCCAGCCACCTGCAGCCTCCATCTAGTCCCAATTCTGCAGCAGTTACACTTATACAGTTCCCAAAGTCTTATTCAAATTAATGCCAACATCGCATGAGCAATTACAGTGCTGCATGCTAGCTTAATCAAATCTTGTGTGAGTATCTATACTATCCCCCCCCACTCCAGAATAAGCGACGGTATTACAAGAAAATAATGCATTCAGTTGACTTATACTCAAAATATTTTTAGATTAATATGCCTGTCATCACTCTCTACTGTAGCTGGTAAAATACAATAATTAATGAATAAGTTAGTTGCTTTTAATGTTCCATGGTTTGGTGATATACAACTTGCAGCTTCTCAGAATCTTTTAGAGTTATGCTTAGATGAGCAAGCCCCTGATATATTGCTTCTTTGGTAAGAGTATAATAGCCAAAGAACAATTACTTGCTATGTGAGGATGGCATTTTATCAATGGAATTTCCATTAAGTTAGCCTTCCATCTTGTTAATGTCATGGTCTTTTTCTCTAGACCTTGACATCATTATACTATGTCACTGGAGGAGGAAAATCTGTGAACTTTTGAGGTACCTTTGGTATAAACATATATCTCTGCACCCTGTTCCCTTAGCGCAGAAAGCTAATTTTTCTCTCCCATTCTAGCAGCACCAGTATGCCACACACAGCTATAACAGCATTTGTGGCACAGCTTAATCAGGGGTGAGGGTACAAAATCGTTTTGGAGCAGATCTCTTAACCTTGCTCATGCATCAGATTTCAACAAGGGCTTGCCATTATTAAGGCTCCCAACCTGTTTCAGATGCCAGGGGATTATGAACCTAGACAGACATGGGTAGGATACCATTATGGAATTGCCTGTGGTTACAAGCTCAAGAAGATCACCAGAGAAGTCATGTGGCCATGTGATTACAGATCTGTGGGTGCATCATAGCATTATAGAGTTTGGACCCAAGGGTCATCTAGGGCAATGCAGGAATCTCAACAAATGGCCATCCAACCTGTGCTTAAAAACCTCCAATGAAAGAGACTCCACCACCTTCTGAGGGAGTTCATTCCACTGTTGAACAGCTCTGATTGCCAGAAAGTTCCTCCTGATCTTTAGACAGAATCTCCTTTCTTGTACTGTAACTTGAAACCATTGGTTCAGGTCCTACTCTCCAGAACAGGAGAGAACAAGCTTTCTCCAACTTCCATGGGACAGTCCTTTCGATATTTGAAGAAGGCTATTATGTCACCTCTCAGTCTCCTCTTTTCCAGGCTAAACATACCCAACTCTCTCAACTGTTCCCCATAAGGCTTGATTTCCAGACTCTTTATCACCTTGGTTGCCCTCCTCTGCAGATGTTCCAGCTTGTCATGTTCATGTCCAGCTGCACATGTTCCTTCTTAAATTGTGGTGCCCCTACCTGGGCATAGTACTCCAGCTGGGGTCTGACCAAAGCAGAACAGAGTGGTACTATTTCTTCCCTTGATCTGGACACTACACTTCTGCTGATGCAGCCTAGAATAGTATTAGCTTTCTTTGGTACTTTATCACACTGTTGACTTATGTTAAACTTGTGGTCTACCAAGATCCCTTGATCCATTTCATATGTACTACTAGTAAGCCAGATGTCCTCCATATTATATTTGTGCATCTGGTTATTTCCTGCATAAGTGTAGAACCTTGCATTTGTCCCTACTAAAATTCATTTTGTTAGTTTTTACGCAGTTCTCCATTCTTAACTCCTGATTCTTTCCTCTGCAGTATTAGCTATCTGTTCCAGTTTGGTTTAATCTGCAAGTTTGATGAGCGTCGCCTCAATTCCTTCATCCAAGTCATTTATAAAGATGTTGAACAACACCAAACCCAGGACAGAACAATCCTTAGGTCAATTCAATGAGTCTGCTCAGAATATAACAGCATACAACCCATTATGTCTGATTGCACATTTTAAAATCAGTGAATGGTCTCCTAACAATATGATCTGTGTATCTCATTAGATCGTATATGACTTCTTCATCCACTTTATTTAGACTAGTTGTGAGGGAGGAGTATTAAGCTAGCAGGGGCTAACTTGTCCTGTTTTAGTGAGTAATAAGAAATAAGGGGGGCTGTCTCCCCTACCCATGATTTCTCCCTTGAAGAAAGACTCTTCCTCTATTGCCATGAATGTTAATGGGGTAATAGTTACTGGCAAAGATATAAGCAAAGGACAAGCCTATGTGTTGATATGCACATATTCCTAATGAATGTGCCATGTGCATTCCTCCAGGATGTAACTTTGTGCATAGGCTTCACATACTGCCTGCCTTGGATAGTGTGCAGGTGAAAAATGGACGCAATTTTAAGGCTGCAACAATTTCCAGAACTCTGTTATCATCTGACACAGCTGTACACCAACAAATTGCTATTGTGTCTTATCTAGGCCATTGGGGGGAAATGGTCAACATAGGCTATGCCATCAGAATGACCTCTCTTTTATATATTGCCTTCCAGTGCCCATCAGTATACTGTTGCTCATGAAAAACTGCTCAGCCACCTTTACTCACTTGAAACACTGACATAACTTTATTGCACAAACTGCACATATCCTCACTTGGGTCTCCCTGATCTTTTCTCTTCTGGTCGTCACTTTTTGAGCATCAGATTCCTTCTCTTAAAAACAGCAATACTTGTTTTCTGGGCTATACTCTATGGAGGAAAGTATAAGCACCCTGGCTAGAGGCAGAACAGTGTTTGGTTTTTAAGAAGCATGGAAGGATTCCAGGAATAAAAAGGAGACCACTTACTCCATAAGTAAGCAAAGATAACCAACTAAGAACCAAATTACATGCAATGTGAAACATCCATAATCAGATATCCCAGCAGCTTTTTATTGTCCTTAAAACAGTCTTGGGGCTCACTGGGAAGGTTAACTATTTCTCCCTCTGCCTATTTCCAATGCAAATCCCCTGCCTCAATCTGCTACTAGCTGTGGAAAGAAGAACCAGGGCCGGCTCTACCATTAGGCAGAGCGAGATAATTACCTCAGCCAGCAGATGCTGGGGGAAATCGATGGCAGCCTCTTGAGCCTCCTGGCAATTTCCCTCTGTTGCAGATCAGAACCATGGTGCCATACTTTACATTTCCTCAACTAGCCTGCACTGGAGGACATCATCCCATTGCCAGGGTTGAAGTATGACCCAAATCCTAATCAACCTCCTGTCCTTTGCCACAGACAGCAAAATGTATTGGGCCAGCTTTTGAATACCTGTTTGTTTTCCTCTTAACAGATAAGAATAGCCTTGGGAAAGGTGCAATTTTCATTGCAGGATCAGCATGAGTCAATACCTCTCTCTCTCCATGCCATAGTCCCAATCCAAAAAGCAAACACACACACACACACACAATGGTGAGTCTGCTTCAAACCCTGTAATTATCCTTTGCATCAGTCATTGCTAAAAACCCTGAATCTGTTGTCTGCCATCTTACTCCTTCCATTCAGGCACGTTCTCACTTGTGGTTCAGGTACAGAAGCATCATTCGTCCTGTACCTCTTGCTCCTAGGCTTGGAATGTATAGTTGTTGGTGGTGCGGTTTTGTCCCCAAGTTTAGATGAGACTTCCTGAAAGATGCTGTCACGGGACCTTCACTTTCCAGTTTCCAGCAAGTGTGTTTTCCTTGCCTTCCCTGTTTCCTGTGTGTTCCCTTTCCATAGGCTACTCAGAGGAGGGTGATGATCTTCCATGTCCCTCTCTTTCTCGTCCTTAGGGACTGTAAGTTAGAGGTGACCATAAACTGGCTTGTGGATAGACTCTGCTACACCCTGATGAAGCTTTGATCTGGGTTTGCCACTCAGAGCATTTTGGTGTATGCTGCTATCTCAGATATCTTCATTCATGTCCTTCCACTAGCTTACATAATAACATATTTTGGATTTGGTGAACAAGTGAGATAGGACAACCCTACACTTTTCAACCCAGCTGCCTCCCCATGTGCTCTTCAGGCTCTCTTACAACCTGGCAGGACCACTGAATATCTACCAAAGTTATCTACTGCCTTACAGGCACACCCAGTTGTGGAGCCTTTCCCAAGGTCCCACTACAAAGGAAAATCCCAGCAGAAGCAGGAAAACCACAAACCAGGAGGCTGCCTGAGGGAGGGCTTTGATGTTATTGGATGGCTACAAAGAAGTGGTGCTCCTGGATGACTGCAAAGCTTTGGTGCGACTGGATTACACCATACTCACAAGAAAATATGCAGCTGGGTGGCAGGGGTGGAGAGTTGTCTCCCTTTAGAAGTTGCCCCATGCCTTAAGCACATGGCACAGAATTTCATTGCTTTATTTTTGCCCTTGCAAATTCTAAAAACAAACAACACCTAAATATTCTGATGATTGTGTTATTCCAAGAAATATTGATTGCGCTTCACGTGTAACCTTGTAGGAAGCCCAATGAATCAATCTCTCGCTATCAGTTACAAATTTACCTGTCTTTTTACTCCGTTACTCAGGAGTCCCAGAGGATCCTCGCAGCTCCAGGAGAACACTTGCATCTGGTGGGCCCTATGCTCTCAGAGCTCAAGAGCTCCTTCTCTTTCTGCTTCTGTGCTACCACTTCCATCTGCCTACCCAAAGAGCCACTCTCCCTCTTCTGCTGAAGACCTTTTATGTTGCTGCAGCAAGAGGCTGACTGCCATGGCACCATTCCATCCCTGCCCACCTGGGTTTACTTCTGGATGGGTCAATAGTGGAATGAAGCAGAGGTGTGCTGTTCTCACGTCCACCTCCTCACACCACCTTTTATCACAACCATTTGTGTCACCCACTATTTATTTTCCTTTCCATACTTGCTCTCCACACTGAACTCTCAGATGGCATAAAACTGAAGGTAAGAACACATTAAACTGGGGAGATGAGATGGACTTTAATTATTAGAGGTATTAAAAATGCTTCAGATATTTCCCTCTTCCCTGCTGTCCCATTAGCCAGACCTGCAAACATTGTCAACCTTGTCTCAGCTAAGGTGATTAATCACCAGGGGTTAGCAGGCATCTCTCGGGCACCCTCTTTCTCACCTTCCTTTTTGAGTGAAAGATGATTTATATAATCCAATGAGAGCTTAACAAACTTGTCACAACTATTCATACTATTTTATATGGAGACCACCCTTGCGGTACTTCTGCCAAGCAAACAAACCTCTTACATAATACAGAATCATGCCCAGCTACCCACCATTCTAATGAACTTCTTGATATTAAACAGCTAATCAAGGTATCTTTTCACTCACGTTCACCTTAATCACTATACAGTGGTATCTCGGATTAAGTACTTAATTCGTTCCGGAGGTCCGTACTTAACCTGAAACTGTTCTTAACCTGAAGCACCACTTTAGCTAATGGGGCCTCCTGCTGCCACTGCGCCGCTGCTGCACGATTTGTGTTCTCATCCTGAAGCAAAGTTCTTAACCCAAGGTAATATTTCTGGGTTAGTGGAGTCTGTAACCTGAAGCGTATGTAACCTGAGGTACCACTGTAAAGGAAAATGTGATACACATGCCACAAATGTAGGAATAAGGACTGGAATTCCCTTAAAGGGACTCCTGACCATTAGGTCCAGTCGCAGATGACTCTGGGGTTGCGGCGCTCATCTCGCTTTATAGGCTGAGGGAGCCGGCGTACAGCTTCCAGGTCATGAGGCCAGCATGACTAAGCCGCTTCTGGCAAACCAGAGCAGCACACAGAAACGCCGTTTACCTTCCCGTCAGAGCGGTACCTATTTATCTACTTGCACTTTGACGTGCTTCTGAACTGCTAGGTTGGCAGGAGCAGGGACCAAGTGACGGGAGCTCACAGGAATTTGAACCGCCGATCTTCTGATCGGCATGCCCTAGGCTCTGTAGTTTAGACCACAGCACCACCCGCATCCCATAATTCTCTTACCACCACCAAAATTTTAAACCGTCACAAAATAATGAATATCAAGGGCCTAGATTTTATTCATATTCGAACCAGAACACACAATACCAGTATCACAGGGTTTTGTCATATGTTGTGGGACTGGGGGGGGGGGTTATGCACAGCAGAAGAATTGGAGTTCCAGCTCAGCCCTTAGAAAACCCCGAAGCTTCAAGTGTACCCTCCATTGCCAGTTCTGAGCATGTTGCCACCAAACACGCCAAAGTGATGGCAAGTTCTTAGACCATGCACTTTAAAGAAGAATCTTCCTTTAAGATATTTCCCTTTGCTGTTTCACAACCTTGAGCCAATGCTTCAGTTCACCTCCCTAATTGCTGAAAAGGAATGCAGTATTTTCATTGTGCAGAAAATTTCACAGTAAAACGAGGCTTTGAGCAAAGAAGTCACACAGCATTAGCAAAATAATTAGTCCTTGTCAGTCCCCAAGGACAGGGCTCAGTGACTTATTTCAATATCTGTCTTTTGTAATGTATTACAATAATATAATATAATAATATAATATAATATAATATAATATAATATAATATAATATAATATAATATTAAATTTAAGTATTTTTTTTGCATATACACCCTGCCTTTATATGAAGTACAGTATTCAAGGCAGCATAAGACAACATCCTGAACAATCATATGCATGTTAATTTGGAAATTGGAATTCACTAAACACCTCTAATCAGTGGAAGCCCTTTGCAAGGACTTCTGCCTTCACAACAGGGCTTCCCCTCTCCTCCCATTGCATACCTCCTGATATTGGTCCTGCAGAGGTCAGAAGAATCCCCAGAATAGACCACAGGGGAAGGAGAAGGGAGATCACTTCATCTGGAAATTTATTTCCTCCCCACCCCGTGATATTCACTAGCCAATTAGTATTATTAATATTATTTATTAAATCTGTATATCACCTTTCATCTGTAGATCTCAGGGCCATGGAATGAATGTTCAGAAAAGTGTTTTGTTTTTGTTTTTAGAATTTCAGCACAATAGTACTAAATATTACCGTGTAAAAAGTGAAGCCATTATCCTCATTTCCTCCAAAGAATAGCAGCAATAGTTTTGTAGGATTTGGGTTCATCACTAAGTGGCCTTCAGCAAAGACACTGCAACTAAGCTCCTATTAGCAACAAGGCCATAACAGTGATAATTCTGAAGATAACCAAGAAGGAAAAGCAATGTGATATGCTCAGCATTTTAATCAGGGGTGGGAACCTCAGGCCCAGAACCCAAATGCCGTCTCCAAACACCTCTCTGCGACCTTCAGGACTGTTCCCCTGGCACACCTCCACCTGCTCTTCCCAGACCATGCCAGCTCTGCTTCACATCCTCCTTCAGTGCTTTTTTCATGGCTGGAATGAGCCCTTGAACTCTGATAATGCATCTTGCCTGAGGGAGGATAGAGAGGGGTGTTTGCGTGTGTAGAAACTAGCTGTCTATGGCAAAATTCATTGCTCTGCCCACTTTTGCCTGTGGCCCCAGCCATGGGTGGTATGTGGGCCCTTTGAAAGTTATCCAGTAAGGAATGCATATGGTAATAGGGATGTCCTAAGGAAAAGTAGTATGAAAGGAGTACGACAAGGCTCCCAGTTTATTTAACTTATATGCAGAATTCATCATGCGAAAGGCTGGGCTGGATGAATCCCAAGCCAGAATTAAGGTTGCTGGAAGAAATATCAACAACCTCAGATATGCAGATGACACAACCTTGATGACAGAAAGTGAGGAGGAATTAAAGAACCTTTTAATGAGGGTGAAAGAGGAGAGCCCAAAATATGGTCTGAAGCTCATCATCAAAAAAACGAAGATCATGGCCACTGGTCCCATCACCTCCTGGCAAATAGAAGGGGAAGAAATGGAGGCAGTGAGAGATTTTACTTTCTTGGGCTCCATGATCACTGCAGATGGTGACAGCAGCCACGAAATTAAGAGACGCCTGCTTCTTGGGAGAAAAGCAATGACAAACCTAGTCAGCATCTTAAAAAGCAGAGACATCACCTTGCCAACAAAGGTCCATATAGTTAAACCTATGGTTTTCCCAGTAGTGATGTATGGAAGTGAGAGCTGGACCATAAAGAAGGCTGATTGCTGAAGAATTGATGCTTTTGAATTATGGTGCTGGAGGAGACTCTTGAGAGTCCCATGGACTGCAAGAAGATCAAACTTATCCATTCTGAAGGAAATCAACCCTGAGTGCTCACTGGAAGGACAGATTCTGAAGCTGAGGCTCCAATACTTTGGCCACCTCATGAGAAGAGAAGACTCCCTGGAAAAGACCCTGAGGTTGGAAAAGATTGAGGGCACAAGGAGAAGAGGACAGCAGAGGACGAGATGGTTGGACAGTGTTGTCGAAGCTACCAACATGAGTTTGACCAAACTGCGGGAGGCAGTGGAAGACAGGAGTGCCTGGCGTGCTCTGGTCCATGGGGTCACAAAGAGTCAGACACGTCTAAATGACTAAACAACAACAACAAGGAAAAGTAGGACATGCCAGGATCACATCAGAAACCAGGACGGCTTCTGTAAATTTGGGGCTGTCCCTGGAAAATAGGGACACTTGGAGGGTCTGGAAAGGCAATCTTTGATATGAAAAAGTTTCCAAGCCCCTGGGCTATACACTGGACTATGCATCAAAATCACAGGATACAAGCAGTATAACACAATATCACAGCCTTCTTGAATCAGGCATGAAATGTATACGAAAAGGATATTACTTCAAGCAAGGCCAATTCAAGGGGAATAGAGAGAAAGAAGGAGAGAGATTCAATTTTTCTCTTGCCCTTTTCCAGCTATAAAAGTTGACAGCCCTAGACCCACCGCAGCCATTGATGTTTCTTAACATTTCCCCAACCCCAAGAAACAATAATGTATTTCCCAGATATCTTTATCAGCCCTAAGGTGTTATGTATGGCTAGAGCATTTACTTTTTTATTTCCACTGACTGTATCTTCGCAAAGAGCTTTTCTTAAGCCAAGCAGATACAGAGCCAATAAAAATCTCTCTCTTGTGCTCTTGGGCCATTTCGGCAACATAAGTTTTTGATGAAAGAGCATTGACCTTCATTATTGTCCTTCCTCTTTGCAGGGATTTTTAAAATTAGGAATCAGATACTGAAATATCTTATTACTTGCTTTGTTTGTCCATGCTTTTTCCTCCCACTTACATCACTGGAAACATATTATTATTTGTTATGAGTCTATAAAGTCTACTTCACCCCCCCTTACATTGGTGTAAGTGCAAGGACTTCAGTGCACTTCATGTGATTTGACTGGGTATTCTCAGGCCCCTAGCCTGGACCCCACCTGGAGACTGACAATGAGGAAGCATGGGCCATCAATGTGCTGAATCAATAGATAATAAAATGCTTTAGGGGAAAAAGTAGGTGTGGGCGTCACACTTATTGATTCCACCCCCTTGGTTCATCTGGCCTTCTTTACAGAAAAGTGTTTTATGTTTGTATCTGTTTATTATAAGCATTCAGTTACTGCCTTTCAACTGATTGTTCCCAGGGCAACCAATAAAAGAGCAACCAAAATGGTCAATGGGGCTAAAGCAGCCAAGCAATGAGCCTCTTTTCGAACAAAAGAAAATACAAAATAAATTATATACATTTTTGTATTATGGGGTGGAGGAAGCTGACAGATACACTTTTTTCTCCCTTTATTATAATATTGTGAGACGGCCTGGGGTCTTCTAATGATGCTAATTGTTGGAAAATTGAGAAGAGGAAAAAAGGAAGTGCCTCTTCATATAGTGTATGGAATTTGCTGCTACAAGATTTGGTGGTGACCACCAGCTTCATGGAGGATATGTTTGCCAATAGCTTCTAGCCATCATGGCTATGTTCTGCTTCTACCATGGAAGACAGTAATGCTTCTCAAAAGCAGTTGCTGGAAATTGCAGGAGGGGAGAATGCTCAGGCCATGCTTGCCAGTTTCTCACAGGCATCTGTTAGGCCACTGTGAGAAGAGGATGCTGGAATAGATAGGCCATTGGCCTGATCCAGCAAGCTGTTCTCATGGCACTGACCTCATGGCCTGCTTCTGGACTTCCTAAGGTTGGCCATTATCAGATACAAGATATTGGACTCGATAAGCTTTTGGTCTGATCTAACAGGGCTCTTATGGGACACGGGTGGCACTGTGAGTTAAACCACAGAGCCTAGGACTTGCCGATCAGAAGGTCGGCAGTTCGAATCCCCGCAACGGGGTGAGCTCCCGTTGCTCAGTCCCTGCTCCTGCCAACCTAGCAGTTCAAAAGCACGTCAAAGTGCAAGTAGATAAATAGGTACTGCTCCAGCGGGAAGGTGAACGGTGTTTCCGTGTGCTGCTCTTGTTTGCCAGAAGCGGTTTAGTCATGCTGGCCACATGACCCGGAACCTGTACACCAGCTTGCTTGGCCAGTAAAGCGAGATGAGTGCCGCAACCCCAGAGTCAGTCACAACTGGACCTAATGGTCAGGGGTCCCTTTACCTTTACCTAACAGGGCTCTTATTTTTATACAAATAAAATCCATACACACTGAGACAAAACCAAAACCACCGTTTGAATGTAAACATCAGGCTTTGAATGGGTAACTGTTTGTACAGTATGTGTACATGCATTCACATTAATCTTACAAATGAGAGTACTGTGCTCTTGTATGCATGCCCAACATGTGTCACATAACACATGTGTATCATGACCGCATCCCATCCCATATGGTACATTTTCAGTGCAGGGCCCTTGTAAAGTACATGCAAATTTCTGAGTATAACTTGCACATCACAAATATGCACATGCAGACTTCACAGACCTGGTACAGCACACTTCAATTTATTACCCAAAATTCATACTTGAGTATGATAAGCAAAGTGCAACTCAGCCCCATGACTTCTAGAGTTTCTCAGTCTATTCAAATCGAGACTTCTCAGGGAAATTGAATTTGGCTCACATATTAATAATCATTGTGACTGTCAACTCTCATATTTAAGTTAAATGACTTTATGCAGCACAAATTAGTTACAGATTGAAAAGATAATGAACCAGTGTTTCTTGAGAAGTTGCTTTTGTAGGGGTTTTTTGTTGCTGTTGTTTCTCTGAAGCTGCTGGGTACTGGCTTTCAGAGGCCTAGTATGTTTGTTAAATCACATTCTAGCATGGCTAGCAGCCCTCATTCAATTTCCAGTGTCAAAATGTTTGCATACATCTACTGATGTGAAGGATTAAACCGCTTCATAAAGTATAATGGAAAACATGTGATTAAATGTCTTGACGGGGAAAATAATTGCCAGCAGTTATGAAAAACAATGTGATTGTTTTAATAGAATGAATTTTAATATATTAACGAGCAGCACAGGGAAGCATAGCTATATGGAGAAGCTTCATCAGCCTGACCCTAAATAGGTGGTGTTACTAGTTGCCACTGCAGTTTCTGGTCAGAGGCACCTCAGTCAGCACACACAGTTCTTGATCACTGATGTTATAGCCCTAGTCAGGGCACGAGCCTATTAGCAGCCAGTTAACCCATCTACTTAGCATGCTGAGGTTCCTTATAATATGCAAAGAGTTATAGATCTGAGGAAAAAAGCTGGAAAATAACCAGTCAAACATCCTACTGTTCCCATAAGCTCATTAGGTAGCCATAGGCAAGCTGCTATATCTCTCCTCTTAACACACACACACACCAAATTTGCAAAACAGGGATAATACTTACAGGGATAATACTTTCAGGTCCTACTTTCAGGATTGTTGCAAACCATAAAGCAATATAAAATATGGTTACCAGACGTCCCCATTTCCCGGGGACAGTCCCCGGATTTACAAATCTGTCCCTGGACAAAATCCATCCCCGGAATGTCCCCGGATTTTATTTAATGTCCCTGGATTAAGTGTTGTAGATTTATTAGTAGGGAATGAATGTTGCATGATTGGTTCAACAGCAGAAGACACATCATATGGGGACTTCTGGCGAAGCAAAATGGTGGGCGCCAAGGCAGCAAGCAGCTCCTGAAGCCAACCAGAGACAACTGTGCTACCAGGCTGGCTCTGGGCTGCTAAAACTGCTGCTGCCGCTGCCACTGCCGAGGGGGAACCAGGGGCGCCCGGCACATCAACTGGGGGAACAGCTGACCCCCCCATGTGAGCCAAATTGAGCTGGGAGACCACCCGGCCGACTGCCCAGTGGCGCTCCAGGGCCAGGAAAACCCCAGAGCAAGCGCAGGGAGAAGGAGGAGAGGAGAAGGGAGAGAGAGAAAGAGGAAGGAGAAAAAAGAGGGGAGCCCCAACCTTGTCACACCGCTGCCACCGCTGCCGCTGAGGAGAAGAGGTAGGAGAGCACCGGGAGGCAGTGGCATAGCGTGGGGGGTGCAGGGGGGGCGGCCGCACCGGGTGCAACATCTGGGGGGGCGCGCTCACACTCGCAGCTCTCTGCCCCTACCTGGCTCACTCACTCTCTCTCACTGCAGTGCTGGCTGTGCGAATCCGATACGAGCTGCCGGGTCGCCGCCCACTGTGGAGGGGGTGGGTGCCAGGTGTGCGGTGCGGAGAGAGAGCGAGGGACTATCTGGGGGAGGGACAGTGCAGCGGCCGCCCAGCGCAGCGCTGAGCGCGGGAGAGAACCACACCAGACCAGACCAGGCAGCAGCAAGAAGAAGCTGGCAGCGGCGGCAGGTTAGGGGTTAGGGGGCGCAAATTACTTGCCCTTCCCCGGGTTAGGGGGCGCAAATTACTTGCCTTGCCCCGGGTGCTGACAACCCACGCTACGCCGCTGCCGGGAGGGCAAGGACACGTGGCCGAGCCCAGGCCCGACCCGAGCCTACTCCACAGCTGCTAGCACTCCAAGAGAGCAGGCTGGGGCCCAGAGGAAGGCCACGCAACAGAGGAGGCCACAGAAGATAAGATATTACTTCTTTTTAAATATCTATCATCCATCTATCTATCATCTATCTATCTATCATCTATCTATCAACTATCTATCAACTATCTATCATCTATCTACAGTGGTACCTCGGGTTACAGTTGCTTCAGGTTACAGATGCTTCAGGTTACAGACTCTGCTAACCCAGAAATAGTACCTCGGGCTAAGAACTTTGCTTCAGGATGAGAACAGAAATTGCGCAGCAGCGGCACAGCAGCAGCAGGAGGCCCCATAAATAAAATAAAACTGTCCCCGGATTCTTTGGAAAAAATCTGGTAACCTTAATAAAAAAAGAACTGAAACACACTGAACAACCAAAGCACTATAAGAATTTGAAATATGTTCTTAAGAAAGGAGCCAACTACTAGGGGCCGAGGTCCCTTCACACCCACCCCAATAAAATATTTGAGGGAGGCCCCCCCCCCAGTTGATGGGCATTGCCATTCAAATAGTGCATGTGTGTGCGCTGTGTCATGCAATTGATTATGCAGGGAGGGGCTTACCTGGGCCCCCCAAATTTCATTCAAGTTGGCACCCCTGGTTCTTAACGATGTGACATTATCATAAGAAGAGCCCTGATGGATCCATCCAAAGATCCATCTAGACCAATGTCATGTTCTCAAAGTGACCAAGCAGACAACTATGGGAAGCCTGCATGGAACAGGCACTCTCACCACCTATGATTACCAGCAGCTGGTATCTATTAAAAGGTATGGATTTTATATAGCATGCATTCATATTCCCCCAAAGTCTCTTTTCTTATGGCTAAAGGTAACATGGCTAGTCTGCCTGATGGCAAAGAAAATCAATACGAACTACTGTGTTTTTAAAGCTTAGTTGCTTAGGAAATGCATTGCATTCACAATCAAAAAGAGTACACACAGTATGTCTTTAAGAGAGAAAAGATAACATATAAGAATAGCCTGGTTGTACTGTGTGCAGTCAAAAACGCATACTGGGAAACACTAACCTTTCCCCACTTTCTTTTTTAAAAAATATTGTTAAAGTTATAGGGGTGAAATGATAGCTGCTAGCCTTTTTTTCTCTGTGAAACTGTGAAACCACATGCTATTTACTAACTGATATCTGATCATGTTTGAACAGACCTAATATTCTGTTCTTCAACCTTGGGCCACCAGATGTTGCTGGACTACAACTCCCATCATCCCCAGACAGCTTACCAATAGTCAGGAATGATGGGAATCACAGTCTAACAACATCAAGGCTTTAAGTCGGAGATGGGTAAGTTGTGACCCTCCAAATATTGCTGGATTCCAACTTCCATCAGCTCCAACTAGCACTTTCAACGGTCAGGGGTAAGAGAATCCATTGCTTAAGCTCTGGAAGGCCACAACTTCTCACATCCATCCATCCAACTTCTCCATCCATAAACTAAGTTGGGGAGCCATGGAAGGGAAGTGAGAGTGTAGCCTTATTGGAGTTCTGCGTTTGGGTCTGCGTTGGGTCTGCGTTGCTCCAGGACAGGAGGAAGGAAGTCAAAATGACACCGAGGTTGGTTCAAAGAAAGAGTTTATTCTGCTCTCCGGATAGCAGAAGGCACTTGTGTGGTGAGTCCACAGCAAGTCCAAAGAAATGACAGGTTTCATGCAGTTTATATATCCTCCAGGCACCCTCTCACTCCTCCCCTAGGAGCCCAACCACGTTGGCCTACTGTCAGGGAACTGACATCGGAGCCCAGAGTGGAGGTAGGGCTCTCCGATGATGCAGGAGAAGGGACCAGCAGGGAGAGGGAGAACACTTCCATTGGGGAAGGAAATCGGTGTGACACCAGGAAAGAAGGGGAGGAGGGAAGGTCTTCGGAGAGAGGGCTCCAAGACCCTTCCACAGGGTCCAGCGGGGAGAGCCCAGGACCTCCGCTGGCCACGCCCACTCTGCGCAGGAGACTTCCGCGCAGGGAGGCTAGGAGGAGACTTGGCGTCAAACAGCTTTTATGTTGGAAGAAGTTTAGGGAACGCCCACTGACGGATTCTGCCAGTGACTGAGACAGTCGCCTTGTAAGGGCTGTCAAATCAGGGAAAGGTTTAGCTACCCCAACAGCTGGGAGCAGTTTGGAATTTACGCACAAGCAACCCCAATTCCCATTACACCTACGTACACAGGTTGACATCACATATGTTCCTGCTCTGGTACTCTCAACCATACAAGAAGTGTTTATGCGGTTGTGTCCTTATTATGGTTTTGCTCAACAGTTCAAGTTTTACGCATTTAAAAGTGCTAACTTTTGAAAGAACAAAGGGGGGGTTGAGTCAGTTTTTAAACTTACTACACAGAAACCCATTCCTTCAAGAGGAGGTTTAGCTGCTCATGGAAGTGGAGTTGGAAGAGATCAGACCTTGAAGTGCACCCAAATATATTTCACATGGTGAGCTTGGAATAATCAACGTTATTTCCTGTTTCACATTCCACCACAAAGGAATGTGCCAATCAGGTGAGCAAAAACTACATGACTGGAGTGTCCCTTCGATTTCTTTGGAATGTCCATGCATGCTTTCCACTGACAAAGCAAAGATATTCTCATATAGTTCCTTATATTTTTGCACGTGTATTTTGTACCCCTGATATTGTACCCTTTAAAATTTGAAACACTCCACAAGTTAAAGTGATCTGAGTTTCTATTCTGCCAATTTTTGAAGGAAAGAACCATAGCAGAAGCATCACTAAATAAAACAGTAAGCCTGAGTTGAAACACTCTCTCTCTCTCTCTCTCTCTCTCTCTCACACACACACACACAAACTCCGGTTTTGAAGAACCCCCACCTCTCATCACATACATACAGTACTTGGAACTGGTACAGAATAAAAGTGTCTTAAAGTAGATCTGGAGTTCCTAATCCTCTCCTCCAAAGTTATCGCAGATGTTGTCACAGTTTTAAAAGAGAAATCACTTTAAAAGGATCCACCACTGTGAAATAACTGTATTTGGTATTTAATTGACCCGTGAAACTGATGCTTTGTTAAAAAGCTGATTCTGCAAGAAAAGCTGATTTTGAAAGCACCGTGGAAAGCAGATGCATTCTGGGAAGGAATTAAGTGCCTGCTGGTAGGGGGGGGTGATGGGTTGCTTCATTAATAAAATGTGAACAGCAGATAATGAACAGATACCATGGAATGCACATACAAAATTTATATAATCAAGGCACCTACCCAAAAGATTCAGCTTTAATTTATTGACAATACATGGGCTTCTACAAAGGAAAACTTTCCTATGCAATACAGAGGGTGACTAAATAGTAGTAGTAGTAGTAGTAGTAATACTACTACTAATAATAATAAGTTGCCAAACAACTTGCAATGAAAGCAATCGAATACTGCTTTCCCAAAACATATGGCTAGACTTAAAGGCACGTCAGACTTTATGGTTTTCCGACTCAGAAAGCATTTAAGTGTAGGAAAAAGAAGGAAATTCCTGGAGAGCACCATATATGGAAATTGTACATATATGCATATTTGCTGTGGCTGCATGAGCTAATTGCAGCTTCCCAGCCATGCAGCCAAATGCAGGCTGCCTTTTCTTTATCTAAGAAATGGGCTCTAATAAGGAAGATCCACTGTGGTGGAGAGAAGGTTTTTTCTCTGTAGTGGAGGAAGGTTTTCACCCACCAATTTCAATTCCTTTACTAGCCCCCTTAACTCACATGATAGAGCAAAGTGCAGCCACTACTCTGGCTTTTCTACTGACAACATGAGGCTCCCCTTGCTCTGTCCCTGCTGCCCATGCCTTAGCATGAATGTTTGAGGCGGTGAAGTATTTGCATGTAGCCTTCCAAAAGTGTAGGCTATCCTAGAACCTTGATCATTCAGGTTTCCAGGACCTTCATGAAGGTTTTCAGGTCTCTGCAGGCAGGCTGGCCAATAGAGAGCAGTGGAACCTCACATAGTTGAGTATTGAACCAAAGATGTGGACCCACACAGTTGCTCTCTCTCTCTCTCTGTACTTTGGCCCTTGATCGAAGTAGCAGATGAAAGGAGCTGCTCTCTCCCATAGAAGTGAATTGCAACCATTTAATTATGTGGGGAAAAGTTAGCTGAAGTTAGAGCAAAATTTCACCCCTGACCTGCCAGAATGTGTGTGGCCAAGTTTTGCCCACGCTCGGTAATATCATTAAGAGCAACCCCTGACTTTCTCTCACAGAAATCTGCAGGAGCCAATTAATATTATAGAAGAAAATTAAATAACTGGATAGAAATTTTAAGTGGAAGTTAATTGATTTGGGACAGGAAAACAGAACTGGAAATAGAATTCCATCTGCAGACAGCAGACTTATCAGGAGAGCATACCGAGTCTGGTGTAAAAAAAGACAAGTCTGCTCATAAGTAATTTTAAAAATAAACGAAGCTGCACCAAATGTTCAGGCACTTACAAATTAAAAGGGATCCTAGATCATAACAAAACAATACCAAACACTTTAAAGAATGGTTTGCCTCAGATACATGCTATGAGTAGCTAATAGGCAGTGAAAGAGATGGAGAAGTGATTTTACATAGCACATGCAACCAGTTCTTCAACAGCAGCTGCATACTTTTGTGAACTTCACTCCTATACTTCTGCATGCTTTAATGCACCTTGTGACAAAATTGGTTCTGAGGTAACTGTATGCTGAGGAGAATGTACCATAATTTAAGCCACCAACTGAGGTTTCTTCTATACAGTGGTACCTCAGGTTACATACGCTTCAGGTTACATACGCTTCAGGTTACAGACTCCACTAACCCAGAAATATTACCTTGGGTTAAGAACTTTGCTTCAGGATGAGAACAGAAATCGGGCTCCGGTGGTGCAGCAGCAGCGGGAGGCCCCATTAGCTAAAGTGGTGCTTCAGGTTAAGAACAGTTTCAGGTTAAATATGGACCTCCGAAACGAATTAAGTACTTAACCTGAGGTACCACTGTACAGGCAACTTCCAATTTACATGGGGGTTATGTACCAAGGCACCACACACGTCAGTGAAATCACAGATATTTGAAACACCATTAGAGAAGCCTGCAAATACCCTCTAAACATCTTTTGTAGATAATCAACCAAGGATTATATCCCCACTCTACTTAAACATAATCAGGGGCATTAATTGAATCAAAACTATTAGTGCAATGGGTTGTTGTGGTTGTTGGGTGGGTTACAGCACATAAAAATATAACACAATGATTACAATTTCAAAAAACCCAGTCCTAACCCAAAACAATGATTCCACACAACACATTAGTCATGATGATTAATATTAGTTAGATTTATAAATTGATCCATCAGTGTGACTATGGCAAATTTTAATTGCAGACAAGTTTTAATATCAATCAGCAAGTTAAATATAGACTTGGTTAGGGTATTAACAGGAAGAAGGTATGAAAAATGAAGCATAAAAATGGCATTTGTCATTTTTGTTTATTAAATTTTAAGCTCTTCAGTTTCTCAGAAAGTCACTAGGATTGAGGTTTGGGTAATATGTTTGTAAGCATATTTAAATTTAATCAATTAAGTAACTGATTAATGGGTTAAAAGGCAACTGTAATACAACCAAAGGTGTTCTAGTTGTTTGACAGCCTGAAGGGGGGGCGGATTGCAAAACATACCCTTCCAAATATTTTTCATTCCTTTAATGATTGGGAGTGAGGTTTTAATAATCCTTTTATACAAAAAATGTTTCAGTTTAATATATATTATAAATACCCCGTAGTAGATGGAAATTATTATAGCTATTAAGGCCTTCTAAGGCATTATGCAAATTCTCCTTTAACTGTAATACTATTTCATACAACCAGGAGCAATGAAATATGAGATTAGTTTAATTGTAAGGAAACAAAGCACGACAACTTTGCTTAATAAAAAGGCAGGCAAGTATGGTGAGACCAACTCCCTATTCAGTGTGGTAGATAGAAAGGCACTGATATTCATTCAAAACAATACATTTTTACTAAATTGTGGTGGAAAAGACCTCAGGTCCAGGGTCTTAAGTACAATAGTAGAGAACATTCAATGTGTGGCTTAAGGAGTTGATTTTGTTACTGGTCTGGGGGCTAGCAGACTGGTTTGCTGGAGGTCCTAACCAGTTTAGCTGCCAGTGACGAAGACAACTGAGATTTGACAACTGTAGTAGTTGGGGGGAGTAGTAGTTCTGAAGATGTTTACCCCCGTTGTAGATCTGGCTTAAATAAGGCAAACCATCCTGCTTATTTCTCCTCAAATTGTGTCCTCTTTTGTTTGGTAAATTATCAGTTCCCCCCACCTCTGGATTCCAAGATGGCAGGATCCTCAAGGACATGCTCTACATGGAGCTGGCTTCAAGCACCAGGCCTATTGGCAGACCAACTATGGGTTACAAAGATGCTTGAAAATGTGACATGAAGGCTGCCAACATCAACCCCACTGTGTGGGAATCCCCACAGACAGTCAGCTGGCGTATCCACAGCAGTGACCAGAGAAAAAATGACCGCTGGGAGGAGCGCAGAGAGAGAAAACACCATGGTGCATCTGCAGAAGCACAACCAGGTGCCTTCATGTGCCCCAGATGCAACAAAACACACCTTTCTCTTATCAGACTCCAATAAGTCTGGCCACAATAAGTGCTGTCACTCTCCAATGGTTTGTCTTCACCCCCAAAGCAGCACTCCTCCATTGTCTCCTGAGACAGACGGATGCCAACAACATTCCAGTCACTCTGCTAATACAGACTTCTCTATCCAACCCCCAGGACTCTGCCCAGGCCACCCACCTCTCCTCAGGCCACCCCTCTTAGCAACTCTCTTCCACACCCTTGTTGGGTGCTTTTACCTGCCTGAAATGTATTCTTGAGTTGTGATGATGCCTTTTGTTTGCCTGTGAGGAGAGAAAAGCTGGCTTTTGTGTGGCTGTGTAGTCTGCTGGACAAATGTAAAGCCATATCTGTTGCTCTGCCCATTTTCATTTCTGACCCTGGGCATAAGACTAAAAAGCATTCCTCACCACTTACTAAATAGATTCATCCAAAGCAATTCTAAAATAGGAGTAGGAAACAGACCTCCAAATCTAGAATATTCCTAATTAATGATCTCTAATTAATAAACACAGCATTGTCTTGTTAACTATAGAAGTAGTTTGGTTCTCTCTTTTGTCATAATACAAACATGAGGAGTACAGTGGTACCTTGGGTTAAGAACTTAATTCGTTCTGGAGGTCCATTCTTAACTTGAAACTATTCTTAACCTGAGGTACCACTTTAGTTAATGGGGCCTCCCGCTGCTGTCATGCAATTTCTGTTCTCATTCTGAAGCAAAGTTCTTAACCCAAGGCACTATTTCTGGGTTAGTGGAGTCTGTAACCTGAAGCGTCTGTAACCTGAAGCATCTGTAACCCGAGGTACCACTGTAGTTCTATGTGTGCAGGAGTAGTTCTATGTGTTTACATGACTTGTTAAATGTGCAGCCAGTGGGGATGGGGCTATGTGCCACACCCTCATGGTCCTCTTCCAATGTGTTCTCCTCATGCGAATCAGTTTTCAGCCACAGATCAGGATGCAAAACATAGTCACGTTCTTCCCTCATTAAAAATATTAAAGACTGAAAGATGAAATTGCTATGTTGTAATCCAGATATTTTCTTTTCTTTTCTTTAAAATGGGAGTGGGATCCCTGTGGCCCTCCAATTTCCATCACATTGGCCAGCATTGGTTGATGGGAGTCCCAATATCTGGAAGCTTACAGCTTCTCCACCCTGCTCCAAATCTGTAGCAGACTTAAGAAGCATAAGGAGGATCATCAAGGTTGGGTCTTGACAGCAACAGAGTTTAAGGACTATGAAGTTGCATTCTTAGATAAATGCATACATTGTGTGCATACTAGATAGATGTCCACCACATGAGAGAAATGTATTTAGAAAGGTTTCCATAAAGAACTAAGTGGGTCATTGGTTAGTCTCAGCTGTGAAATGTTGGAGGGTATTCAGTATGTTCAGTGAATCTCAGCCAAATAATTTTTTAAAAGCAAATTTCTGGAGGAAAGTAGGGCATCTACTGATTCAGCCATGCAATGTCAAGATGAAAAAGATTATTACTGTAGTGTACCACTTCCCTCACACTACAAATAAAGCAAAACATTGTTTTCTTTCATTAAAAACAACCAAAGCTAAATCTAACATGCATTTGCAGCAAATTCTCCCTTGAAATTGATATTGGCCCAAGGCTGATCAATGGCTTCAGAGTTAATGCTTTATTTTCTGGTGTTACTTAAACTAGTAACACACACAAAGAGAAGTTTCTAGTGAACATCTTCTCAAATAGACTCTTAAAAACTGACATGCTGTAAGCTATAAGCCAAAGGTTAGATGCTGGAGAATTCCTAGATTGACTCTGGCTTTGATTCTGAAAGTTTTATTTCTGGCATAAGCCCCAGCCACTACAATGGAACCTTTTTCAACAAATGGCTCTGAGAGGCAGCTGTCAAAGTGGGATACCATTTATCTATATAGATACATGACCCAGGTTCTTTCTAACAAGACTTGCTTCAAATAGTTAAAGATTTTTTTCTAGCCAATTAACTGCACAGCTTTGCAGATTAATCAATTATCTGATTAAAAAATAAAAACTCAGCTCTGATTTTTTTTTGCTTAAAAACCCTTTCTCATTTTGTCCCACATGAACTACTTTCCCCTTCCTTTCACTTTTCCAGAACTAGAATTGTAAATAATGTACCTTATTTGTTTGCACACAGATAAGAAGAGAGCTTGGCAGAGCTTTTGCGGTACCCCAAATGGGAACATATCTTAAATTAAAGACCTTCTGCCTATATACTGGCTATGTTCTGTCTCCACTGTTGAAAGCAGAATGTTTCTGAAAACCAGTTACTGAAAATCCCCAGAGGGGGAGAGTGCTTTTGTGCTCTGGTCCTACTTGTGTGCTTCCCAGCATGGTGTAGTGGTTAAGAGCGGTGGACTCGTAATCTGGTGAACCAGGTTCGCGTCTCCGATCCTCCACATGCAGCTGCTGGGTGACCTTGGGCTAGTCACACTTCTCTGAAGTTTCTTAGCCCCACTCACCTCACAGAGTGTTTGTTGTGGGGGAGGAAGGGAAAGGAGAATGTTAGCCGCTTTGAGACTCCTTCGGGTAGTGATAAAGCTGGATTTGTTGTTTAGTCGTTTATTCGTGTCCGACTCTTCGTGACCCCATGGACCAGAGCACGCCAAGCACTCCTGTCTTCCACTGCTTCCCGCAGTTTGGTCAAACTCATGTTTGTAGCTTCGAGAACACTGCCTACCCTTCTCGTCCTCTGTCGTCCCCTTCTCCTTGTGCCCTCCATCTTTCCCAACATCAGGGTCTTTTCCAGGGAGTCTTCTCTTCTCATGAGGTGGCCAAAGTATTAGAGCCTCAGCTTCACGATCTGTGCTTCCAGCGAGCATTCAGGGCTGATTTCCTTCAGAATGGATAGGTTTGATCTTCTTGTAGTCCATGGGACTCTCAAGAGTCTCCTCCAGCACCATAAATCAAAAGCATCAATTCTTCGGTGATCAGCCTTTATGGTCCAGCCATAAAGCAGGATATCAAATCCAAACTCTTCTTCTTCTTCCCATAGACAACTGGTTGGTCACTGTGAGAACAGAGTCCTGGACTAGTTGGGCCACTGACCTGATCTAGCACGGATTTGTTCTGTTCTTATCCTGTAAGTTGACTAAGAATACAGGGACTGAGCAATGGGCCAATGATTCCCAGTCCTCCGAAAAAATTTTTCCACAAGATTAACCTAACTGACCAACAGCTATATCATAACCATGAATATTTGTTTTCAATGGGGCTTCATTCCTCTATCACATATTTATAATTGCCTTGTTCCATCAAGAACTTTATATGACTTCACAAAAGAAATCTCAGTGGACTTCAAACAACCTTTGGGATTGAGATACGACTCCCTAATTAGAACTGATTCCCCTACTTGTACATTCCATTTGAAATGCCTATCTTTGTTGCTGACATTATAGGATCCTGATTTAGAGTTTGAAGGCAAAAACCATTTGGCTCTCGATTATATGTGACTCCACAGCTGCTGTGTTTGTTTGTTCTCCCAGTTTCTCTATTATCAATGCTCTTATTTTATTAAGAAATATAGATCTAATATTCTTTTGGATGCTCTGTTTTTATGAATTTCTATTACTTCTCTAATAAAATGCCAGGCAAATGAATTTATGTGAAAACATAAAGAAAAACTAGAAAATGAATCCATAGGCAAGACAAAGAAAAAGGCACCACAGTATGAGTTCAGTTATTATCCACTAAAAAAAAGTTTATTGTTGCATTTTGTTTACTCAACAGCATATGTCTGCAAAAATTAACTTTTTATAAAGCCAAATATTCTTCCCCAGGCTACTGCGTACTATAACTTCTGCTGGATCCTTTAGATGCTTCTTAATACTCTTGCCAGAATAGACAGCCAATCTGTTACATAAGTTACAAACTACTATTTCAGATGTGAAAAATTGGGACCAAAAATGATAAATGTCCACCATGGGTTGTGCTAGCATTCTCTGTCTGCTAGTGTAAGGGAGGTTGTGCTATCAGGGAAGTGAGATTTCATGCTGCACATTAGAGGAATGCAGTGTAACAGTTGCGCTAGCAGAAACTCATTGTGCAACTGATTGCACAATCTATTGTGCATAAAAGTTACCAGCAACCAGCTTATGCATTCTCTTCTGCAGCTATGTTCTGCTGGTGAGTGTACCAACAACTAAGTGACTTGAACTTAGCATTACATTAGATACAACCCTTGGTGTTTTAAGAAATAAAATCACACAGCTTTTGGGAACACTAACAGAAAGAATGGCACGTGTAGTAACAGAGCTTACCTGGATAGAAATGGAGCAGAACAACAGTGAGATTGGAGATGCATTGGTGAAGCACCATCACCAATTAAGCACAACTGCCAATGGACCAAACCGTCCCAACCTCACTGCCACCTTATCACCCACAAGGTAAGCAGCAGCAACATTGGTGTTAGGAGGGTGCCTCCATCCCAATATGTGTGCCACTACTACGATGTTTCCCAAACTTGGGTCTTCAGCTTATTTCATACTAAAATTCCCATAATCTCTGAACCAGGAGGTGGGCAGGTGTGGGGGACTCCCTGGCCCTGAATGGGGTAACTGTGCCCCTGAAAGTGTGCAGCCTGGGAGTCATTTTGGACTCACAGCTGTCCATGAAGGCGCATGTCAATTCTGTGTCCAGGGCAGCTGTTTACCAGCTCCATCTGGTACGCAGGCTGAGACCCTATCTGCCTGTGGACTGTCTCGCCAGAGTGGTGCACACTCTGGTTATCTCTCTCTTGGACTACTGCAATGCGTTTTATGTGGGGCTACCTTTGAAGGTGACCCGGAAACTACAACTAATCCAGAATGCGGCAGCTAGACTGGTGACTGGGAGCAGCCGCCAAGACCACATAACACCAGTCTTGAAAGGCCTACATCGGCTCCCAGTATGTTTCCAAGCACAATTCAAAGTGTTGGTGCTGACCTTTAAAGCCCTAAACAGCCTCGGTCCCTGAAGGAGCATCTCCACCCCCATCGTTCTACCTGGACACTGAGATCCAGAGCTGAGGGCCTTCTGGTGGTTCCCTTGCTGCAAGAAGCCAAGTTACAGGGAACCAGGCAGAGGGCCTTCTTGGTAGTGGCACCTGCCCTGTGGAATGCCCTCCCACCAGATGTCAAAGAGAAAAACAACCACCAGACTTTTAGAAGACATCTGAAGGCAGCCCTGTTTACGGAAGCTTTTAATGTTTAACAGACTATTGTATTTTAATATTTTGTTGAAAGCTGCCCAGGGTGGCTGGGGAAACCCAGCCAGATAGGCGGGGTATAAATAATGAATTATTATTATTATTATTATTATTATTATTATTATTATTATTAACCACTGGTCTTGGTAGCTACGGATAATGGGAACGGTAGTCCAAAAACAGATGGAGTCCCAAGTTTGGGAAACACTCCACTGCTAAATGTGGGTGTGATGTTCTGAATGCAACTGCTCACCAGCTTCACTGATTTCAATCTTGACATATTTTAGCTAATTAGCCAGCTGGGAAGAACTATAAGTACTTGCATAGTGTTAGTTATGTAGTGGTGACTTTACACATGGAACAGTAAGACATGGCTAAGAAGGTGAAAAGAGGTGAACCTCAAAGCAGTGCCATATGGAGATTATATTCAGAAAGTGCAACTGTCTGATGTGTTTTGACAAAATATATTCTACAACAGCCATAGTTTGGTTCTCATAGTTCTCCTGTGAGAAACATCCTGTAAGTACAAAAACACTGAGGCAACACCTTTTTGACAGATTGCTATAGTCAGGCAGCAATGAATATGCATTTGTAAACTAGCCTTTGGTTTACAATCTCTTAATCTTCCTAAACCAGATATCTGTGTTTTGTATCTATCAGTGTAGCCTTGTATGGTTGTCTCTTACACAATGAAAGCCTTCTGTAGTCGATGTTGGAATGATGTCGTTTCAAATGTCTGAACGTGTCCCTTACCCTAAAGGAATTTGCAGTTCATTAATTCTTTATACCTGCTGTTGTATAAGCTACTCTCTTTTTTCTTAACGTGAAAGAAGTGTACTTATTCTCATCCCAGATGTGTTAGTGGATTTGTCAATGATTTAGCTTCGGTGTGCTCCACTGCAAGTTAATTTTTCAGAAGCCAGTTTCTGTGCTATGTAGATGGGATGGGGCACACAGAGAAGGGCCTCAGATGGCAAACGAAGGGTCTGGGTTAGTTCATATGAGGAGAGGCAGGCATTGGAATACTGGCATCTTGAGCCTCATAAGTCTTTACAGGTCAGAGCCAGAACTTGGAATTGGGCTCAGAAACTAATTGGTGGCCAATGCAGCTGTGCAATTTGAAGAGCTAAGAAGACTATACCCCGGATTTTTTAACATCTTTGCTCTTTATCAGATTCATGCTATGTTCTCTGGCCCTGGCACCCCTCAAACTCAGAGGAAGCCCTGGGCAGGGGAGGGGGACACCTCTTGAAGAGTCATCATCATCTTCTCCAAGACACAGCATGGAAGAAGACATGCTCCCTGCCATGTCAACAGCATAGGAACCAATGACTGCACAATAAGACAACTGTATTTCAAGGTCTTAGGCAGGTTCACAGAAGGGAGTGGGGCTAAAGGTAGGGGAAGGCTGGCTGCTACACCTTGATGGAACAGAAGCTCTTCTTACTATAGATCAGAGATCAGGAACCTGTGGCCCTCTGAAAGTTACTGGACTATGAGTCCCATCATCAGTGACAATTGTCCATGTTTGCTGAGACTGATGGGAGTCCAAGAACATGTGTAGGGATGCAGGTTGTCCTTCCCTGCTATAAGCAAAAGCCTTTTCAGCCAGTGCTCTGTCCAAGGTTCTGATTGGGTCTGCTTAGTCTATCTTGCCTTACGTACTGGGACCTTATCTTGCTGGATGTAACTTGACCAGGTTCTTGTTATTATGATGTCCTTGGTGGGTGCGCTATTGCCTTGTCCAAGCCTTACTTTGCCTTACCCACCTCTATATCTTCCTGCTAGCTGGTACCTGTACTGTAGCATGCTTTCCTGGGACTCTCAGTCCTAGCAGGGGTGGGCCAGGTCATTCTAACATTCCAATGTTCTGTTTGCTCAGAAATCTGCCGGCAGTGTTCCTCATATGCTGCATTCTTAGATGGCACTTTAATAAAGAAAATCTCCAGGGTTATAACAATTCTCAGCTGACAGTGTGAAAAGAAAGGAGAATTATTCACACTAGAGGAGTTTCTAAATTAGACCCCTAGTGTGACTGTAACATGATAAGAAAGCACATTAAGTAAGCAGCAGCCTGCTACCAGATTAGCACTTCTTTGGAGAAGTGCATGAGAGCCTTTATGATAACTCAGTGGTTCCATATCATATAAATGATGCAGATGCACAACAAAAGGGATAGCATTTATAAAACTGGAAGAGATATCAGGGGGTCCTTGGCTAAATTTCATGTGACCCTAGGCCTTATTTCAAAAGCCTTATGCAAACAGGAAGTTCAGACCTCAGAAAAGAGCCACCTCTCTCTTTCCCAGCAGCCTCTGGGTAGACTAATGGAGGAGAGAGAAGAGGTGGCTCTGGTTTTAGCTCCACCCACTACAAGCATATGGTTTAAGAAGGCTGAAGCCAGCTGGTTCTCATCAGTGCCACCTGGTTCTCATCATCGCCTGTTCCTCCATGTCCTTGAAGGCTGAACAGCTGAAGGGGGAGTCACTCTGCCTTCTCTCCTTTCAGGCTGCTGTTCAGCAGGCAAAGCTGACTCCTGGCCCATTACAATAGTCAGAGAAAGGGCAGGTTGTTGTTGTTGTTTCAATTGACCTTCCACTCCAAACTCTGAATCAGGGGTGGGGGAACTGTGGCCCTCCAGATATTGCTCGGCTACAATTCTTATCCTCCCAACCATTGAGCATGTTGTTTGGATTCAATGGAAGTTGGAGTCCTAGAACATCTGGAAGCCATCTGAGCAGTCATAGGTTCCACACTCCTGGTGTCAATAATTTGAAAACTGATGCACACAGAAGGGTTTTGGATCAAACCAAAGGCCCATCTATTCAGTATTCCCTTTTCACACCACTACCAGGTTTGATCTGTCATCACTCAGATGCAATGCATGTTGGATATGAACACATTATCCCTATTCTGTTTCTCTTGATTGTCCTATATTATTTGCAGAGATACCCTGTCTCTGAACAATGGAGGCTCCACTTAGCTCTTATGGTGAATATGCTGTAGTCAACATAGCACTTGAAAATGGAAGCAAAAATCTAATACAAGGCAAAAGGGACATTTTCCCATGTCCCCATGATAATTCCCTAGGAATCATCTGTGCAACTTGAAAGAAATTGAGAATGTACTCTCCTCTATATTCATATCTGTTCAGCGAATGCTGAGTACAGAGGGCACTGGTTTTTATTTGCACTGTGGCATCATGAGACTGAATTACAGAGCAGAGAAACCCATAATCTGGGCACCAAAGGAATGCTTAGAAATACAATGTGGTGTCATCTTGAATCTTGAATGAAAATAAAGCAAATATTTGTAGTGCCTTGCACATAACCCCATTAGAATCTGTGTCATTCATGCCCTGCTCGCTGTACTTCCTTAAGCACAATTTGTGACTTTTGGACTGCTGAAGACTGGCAATTGTTACCAAAGGCAACTGCTGAAGGATGACAATATTTACCCAAGGTAAATGAGAGTGAAAATACATGGTTGTGCTCCTCCCCCCTCCGATGTGTATGCTGAAAAGTTGCAGCTTACAACGACAAGCCCATTTTGCTGCCTCAGCCATTTGAGTTTAAGCTACCTGTATTACTGAAGAAGTACGAAAAGGGGCAAGTCAACCTTCTGGGGACTGCATGCCAGTGTTGGTTGGGTCCAGAGGCAAAAGTGAGCAGTGTAATTAATTTAAATTTCCCCTTTGGTCAAGTCAACTAGTTCCTACACAAACATACATACATATAAGCATGGGTTTTTTAAAACATACAGTGAAGAATGATGTTATAAATGGACACCAATGCTTAGGGCACCCCCAGGCCTCCCCATCAGGTCCCCAGGAATCTCCCAAAGCCACACCCTTTCTCCCCAGGCCACACCCATCATCAACTCTATACCCTCCTTGGGTGTTTTTGCCTAGCAAGAGCATATTCTTGAACTTTTATGTCTCTTGGTTTCCTAGAGGAAGGCTAGAGAGGGATGTGTGCAGAAACTAGCCTACCATACAATGCTAACTTTTGCATTTGTTACTTCAGCCATTTCTGCCTCTGGTTGCACCCACCATTGGCATGCGGCCCCTGGAAAGTTGTACAGCTGAGAATGTGGCCCTTGTTCTGAAAAAGGTTCGCCACCCCTGTTGCATAGCATAATTGGGGGGAAAGGAGCCGGGGAAATTATAAGTCAAGCTTTTGTGCATATAGACATTCATGAACTCCTGCATTACACCCGCTATATATTTTGGAAAGAAGTTTGCTTGTTTGCTGTGTCAAAGGACACCTCTTAAGATATCAAGACCAAATTCTGCAAGGTGGTTCCTGAGAGCAAGTGTTTGTTTATTTTTGGATACAGTTGGAAGTCATTTTGAATCAAGATGGCAGAGTGAACCCTTCCAAACTGCACCCATTTTAATCACAGATTTCAAAACTGCACTTTTTTTTTGGGGGGGGGGTTTCCTTTCAATTCACAAGCAACCACAGGCATGAAGCTTGTAGTGTTATATAATGTAAAGAAAAGGATACACCAACTTTCTACTGCAATGGCTTTCACATTTGTGGTAAGTCTCTGAACCAGGATATGAGTGGCAAAAAGAGTTATGCTGTCTGAAGCAGTGAATATGGCTTTCCCACCAGTACAGTTTACAATTCCTTGCTGCTTTAGTATTTATGCTGTGCATTTTGAATGACAGGGAGGATACTCATGGTGGCCACATAAATCATTGCTACATTCTGCTGACTTTTCAGCTGGATCCTGCAGGTGTGACATGCTCGACTGGAGAGTCTAAGACCCATAAGCTACTCTCCTGTTCCGTATCCCTTTATACCCTCCCCATGGACTACAGCAGTTTAACCAGGTGGCTCCCACACAGGGAAATCATACTGCCTTGTAATTTTAAAAGCTATTGTTTGTGTTTATGGCAAGAGCAGAAAGTGGTGCTATCCAATTTCCTGAGTCACTGGCAAAATAGCTGGAGGCTAGGTAGGTTATTACTCTTTTAAAAGCAGATGGCAATACACAAAGGCCATCTGAGAAGCACCCAGGTCCCCAGCTCAGCACATGATTCCTTGAAAACAAGCCATCCAATTTATTGCAGATTACATGAAATCTCTGCTATAAGCCTCTATTATCATTCTATTAAATATTCACCATGCAGCAATGCTTGTCAACACAATGAGCTTTGTTATTCAGGGTTTGGTGTTAAACACTAAAAGACTCGTGATATCTTGATTTTACAGTATGCATTTTGGCATGGAAGCCAGTTTACAAAGTGAGTACCAATGGCTTGCCTTAGCTAAGGAAAGTTGGGTCACCAGCTCTAAAGACAAAGCAACAGGGTGGTATTATTTGATAAATTTCTTTTAAGGCAACCTCTAGATACAGCAATGACAAAATTATTGCTTCCCTGGTTTCATAGGACATCTCACTATTGAATCATTTCAGCAATCCATCTAGACTTCTTAATGATGATTGTGAAAAGAGGTGATGTGTTAGTGATCCATCAATATCACTTGTCCACTTATCTTATTTAAAAACAAATTAGTGAATAAATTATTTCAGTATTGATGGCACAGCAGTTTCGAAGCCAGCTCATCCATGGATGAACAGTGACTTTTCCAATGCTAACTCTGCATTATCATAACATGGTGAAACCAGCTCCATAAAGTCTTCACAAATCAAAAGATGGTCAGGCATGGAGCACAGAACATAAGTTAGAAAATAAAAAGTCCGGGACAGGATATACCATACCTGAATTGATGAATTTGAAGAGGAGATGATTGGTTAAGTAAGTTTTCAGTTTTCAGTAAAAATCATACAGACCTGTTACTTGGGATAAAAGGCACACACAAGTATTACCTGTGACCATGTCTAAGGTCAAAGTTGAACATATGTATTACTTGAAGCCACAAATAAGCATGTTAGGAATATATTGTGGCCTGCCTGACCTTCTCCCTGCAACTGTGTATACTCTGCCTTCATGATTCCCCCTTTCTTATACATGCCCTTCTTAAATCTCAGCTCATCAGTAAACTCCTTATGCAGCTACACCGGTTCCTATAGATGCCTCCAAATTTTCTTTCTTGGTGTATTTGTTTGCATTTGTGCCTTCAATATTTCACCTTTAAGAAATTCCCATTCCTCTTGGACTCTCTTCTCTTTGAGTATTTCTTGTGGGGATGTTAAGGAAGATGGGAGACAATATATTGTTTTGATACTATCTCTCCTCACTCACACTAGCGAGTAAACAGCAGAGCACATTCCCTTTGCAACTTGTTGGAAGCAAGTTGATGATTCATTAGAATCCTTTAATTAAGCAATCCAGTCTGGCTTGTCCAGTCTGGCTTGTTCCTGGTTAGTTTCCCCTTTATTTCCCTCTAACAGCAACAACAACACACAACAGTCTTCTTTAAAAGTAAGAATAAGGTTTACTTACATTTAGTTCAAAGCAGTAATCTGAAGGCTGGATTTATCTTGTGGTTACAGTAAAAAGAAGTCTGAGCTACATCTCAGACTTTCTACTTGTGGGCTCCATCCTATGTGAAGGTTGAGCCATGTGTTGGCTAAGAGCCAGGAGACCAAGAGACCAAGAGTAAGAGTCCAAGAGAGAGATGGTTGAGTGGCCAGCCCATTTATCTGGTCAGCTACAGTCATGCCCATCTACCTGGTCACACACAGGGGGAGGAAGCTTCAGAGTAGGTATGATAGGAAGTCCTCCCTGTCTGGAGCCACATTCCCCTGTGTGTCCATTCTAGGCAACAGGAAAATGTTGTAATTAACTGCTCTAGGAATAATACATCCCACATTTCTGACCATTTCATCCAGTAGTTCCGCAAAATCAACCTTATTAAAGTCCAGAGTTCATGTCCATCTCCTGTAGTGGACGTGAATGATATGGATTCCCCTGTTCTTGATTTTTCTCTCGGCAGCCTGAGGCTAAACTGGCTGCTATAGCAACTGGCATTTACCACAGTTCTGACAGCTACGGCCAGATACTAAACCAACACAGCCTTTGAGACCCCACAGAAAGCCTCAGAATGGGCAGATGATGATGATGATGATTAACTGAATTTATATACCGCCCTATACCCATGGGTCTCAGGGCAGATATCTCTCCTGGTCCTGCAAAGCATTTGTCAGCCAAGGAAGCAATAATTCTTGTCCAGCTTACATTTCAATCTGAGCTGGAGAATTCATAGAAATTGCTTAGAATGTACCTGCAATTTTGCCCCATAGCTTTATTTCTAGGAGGGCTAGAAATATACTTAAAAAGAAAGAAACTCAGAGTCTGGGGCGGGCATAGGTAAACTTGGCCCTCCAGAGTTTTGAGACTACAATTCCCATCCTCCCTGACCACTGGTCCTGTTAGCTAGGGGTGATGGGAGTTGTAGTCCCCAAACATCTGGAGGGCTGAGTTTGCCTATGCCTGGTCTGGGGCATCTGTCCGGGGTACCACTGGAAGTATTTATCACTGCCGTGGCATCTGAAAACACGGGGTTGGCAACCCCTGAGTCGAATTCAAGGATTGATCCAGTCTTAATCTTAATCACCATTACAAGGGTTTTGCGTCCTATTGAACACAGTAGCAATTACTTTTAAATAAACAAGCTTCAGAGTCATGTTCACAGAGGGTAAAATTATCCATCAAAGCTGTGTGTGTATGGATGTATAAACACACACATACTGCTGAGTCAGGGTTCTTTTTGGCATTCCAAAAAGGAGCAGAGTGTACACCACTTGCATATTATACAGGAAGCTGCTAAAAAGCAATTTTCAGCATTATAGTGAAGCATATATTTAGTCATCATTATTTTACTTTTCAGAGTCTAGATGATATCATCCTCTCAGCTGCTCAGTGAAGGAGAAATCACAGAGATAATTTCTGCTGAGAGGAAGCAACTGTGAGGCTGGAGTGTCTTTTTGGACTCACATTGAGACTGCATGGCATCATTACTTAAAACAGATCTCCAAACAGTTTATTTTTTTAAAAAAATAACTGTCCCCCCTTACTCTTCATGCTGCTAAAATGTAAAACCAATAACTACAAAACCAATAAATACCCCTCCAAAAATGAATGATTTTGTTAGTTAAACTCCCTAGAATGTTGAAAGGCAGTAAATACAGGACATACTTATTTATTCATGCAGATACGATTCCTAGTAAAACCTATTTCCTGATTTCACCAAAAGGCCAAAATTCAGGTTCAGTCTACTCAAGCAGCAAAATGTAGTGGCAAAGTTCTGGTGTGGTTGAAGAACTACTTAGAAGTGTGTGTGGTGACATCAGTTTGAAGGCACACTCTGTAAAACCCAAAAATCGGGGTGTTGTTGTTGTTTTTTAATTTAGCACATAAGAGAGAAAGGTTCTAGCACTCCTTGTTGTGCTAGCTTTATACTTACAGGGATCTTTTTCACACAAAGTACCATTTCCCACCTGTTTGATTGCTGCACTAGACCTTGTACAAAGAAGATGCTTCTGTTGGGAGCTCAGTCTTCTGCATAAAGAAGTGAACTCATGAGAAATCAGTTTCTTTCTCTTGCTAATGCTTTCTTGACTTGTACCTGTGTTATCTTACCTGTAACAGGGTTTCAAGACCAAAGATGGCAGAGTTCGTTAATTGGACAAATTCCTCAGCTGTGAAGTGACACTGTACACTCTCAGTTCTGGAAAATCACAGTATGGATGTCTTCTGATTGGCTGTGAGGACTCAGGCCAGTTGCTAACCTGAAAAGTAGAAATTGCCCATATTCCCTTTGGGTAATGCCTCACCTTTTCTTCCTTACCTTCCTGACACCTTTGTCCAGGTGGGGTCCTGGATTGTAGTAATATATTAGACTAGGCTAGTTTAGCCTTATCTTTTTCATGTTTCCCAAATGCTATTGTATTCTTAACAGTATTTTCCTATTCCATTTACCTCTTGGTAAATTGGTTCTATTTTACGCTGCTATTTTAATTATTATTAATAAAACTTATCTCTTCATTTTGGAGTGTTTTTTAAGAATCTAACTTTGGTACTAAATCCAGTAAATTGACTGTTTAGTCAAGTTGCTGCTGTATGATTTGGTTTTTACTTAAGGCTCCATAAGCAGAAAGTGGGGAGCCATTCTATAACCTTACAACCTCATCCTGTCACTTGCTTAAATCAAACTAAAGTAAGAAAATAAAAATTAACGGAAGTTCGGAACAATTCCTTGCCAAATCTGAGGCAGATTTTCGGGCTCAGTGTTGCAATGTCAGGCCTAGGTTTCCAGCTAATTCAAGTGGCCTGCTGTTTGGAATACTGCAATTTGTATGAGGTGAGAGCTAATGGAATGAAGGAGCTGCAAATTCCATGGTTAGGAAATAAGCAAAAAGTCTGCCAAAATAGATCACAGGTTAGCTTGCATGCGCACCCAGGCTGCAATGGTGGGAGAGGACTTGTGCCATTGTTTCTGCAGAGATACCAAGTCCAATGCACTCCCTCCTGTCCCAAAACAGCTCCTGTCCTGTTCCATTACAGCTCGTCACTTAAGAGAACTACCTTTTAACTTGAAAAATTGACACGAGTTTGTTTCCCCCCTCTTCCCTTCTCATCCTTTTTTCCTTTTGTGTTATTTGTAAAAGTCTGTGGGTAGGAGATTTGCTTTCATTAATTATATGTAAGCTACTCTGTAAGTTATTTCAGTTGAAGAGCAGGTTAAAAAAATACTCTAAATAAATAATAAACTTGGAGCACTGCCTGTTTTTACCTATGCAATCTTTTCCTTCATTTTCAAGGCAAAGAGTATCAGTGTAAAGAGTTGGACAAATGGAAGTCTTACGGGTTGGAACAAGTCGTGGTGTAGCTATCACGATCTGACAAAAATAACTGGTAACTTTATAATCTCTATGAAGGTATCTAAATGAATTTCTACAAAATAGGGGACAATCAAAAAGTTTTACAATAGCATGTCTCCTTGCTTAAATGGCACCATAATTGCTGGGTTGGCAGTTACACTGTAATTATCATTTAGCTGTGAGATAATTGTGCACCGGACCCTCTTATCATGACTGGCAAAATGCATGATGATTTCTCTTTTTAAGTATACAGAATACATTGCATGCCTTTTTGTCATTAAAGAATCTGAGGAGGAAGAAGAAGGGAACATATAATGACTGCTCTGTTCAAGCTGATGTTCCACCAAACTTAGGTGAATGTGAGTTTAAATGCTTGGGTGTGGGTGGGCCAAGAAGTAAAAAAAAATAGATGTGGGGCCTGCATAGAACTTCAGGGAAATGCTACAATAAATACAACAAGGAATCTGTTTCTGTATGAGCACAACAAACCAGCTGCATTCTATTCAAGGCCAATGGCTAGTTTGCACTTTTCATTTTGTATTCAGACAGAGAAACCCTGACATTAAAAGGACCCAGTCAGGCCTTAAGAGTGCATCTTGTCATGTGTATAATGTTCCATTTTCAACTCCCCCTTTCCAGCCTAAGGCAGTGGGGCTTGGTGGTGCAAAAGAAGGTGCCTACTTGAATTTCAAACATTTCTGCTTTTGCTGCCATTCCTTCAGTATCATCAACTATTCCAGTGTTTCAGATGCTTTCAGGTGTATGTTCACATTTGCACTACCTTGTGAGTGTTTTAGTCTTCAAGCAGACCAACAAGTAATTGTATATGCAATTTTATGCATGCATACAATTTGAAAATTTCTAAAATGTGCCTTCATTTAAAGCATGGATTCCAGGGTGGTTTATCTTACTATATAATAAACTTGTAAGGCTGTCATCACATCGCACATGTCAAAATTGGCCAACCAGGTCAATCCTCATATGGATATGGCCTGTGGAGCCTAAAAGGTTCCCCACCTCTGCTTTATTGGTGACAGTCAACACTGTGAAGTAGGTGGAGAAATGTATGTTACTACTAGCATGAATCAAGTTTATGGATGTTTAGGAAACAGCAGCAGCTCTCCAGTCTCCTTCTTTAATCCTTGGAAAAAAACTGCAGCAGAAAGTTTCTTGAATACTGTGAGCTATTCAAAGGACTTAACCAGACTCACTTTTGTGCCTGTGTAGTTGTATAGAAGTTTTTCCCTCTGAGACTGAAACTCTTAAGCAAGATCCCACAGTGGAAGACTCTTTAACCCTACATTTCTCCATCTTCAGAACATCTCTATGGTAAATCCTGTCTTTTAGTTAAGTTCCCACTGTGTTATAGATTTTTTCCTGAGGTCAAGAGATAGAAGAGAGATGGTTCTTTTCTTTTCTGGTGCATCTTGGATGAAGTGATACAATCTTTTCTTAATGCAGGCTTCATTTTCTCTCCCTTTCCCCTGGTAATATACACAAGGTTATCAAACCCACTTCAGATACCACATAATATAAAGGAATTACAGGATGTTGCTAAGCTAAGATCCAGAAAGGTTGAGGAGGGCTATGTACTCAAAAGAGCCTGCCATGTTGTGGTAGAGAAATAATGTAGCTGACATTGCACCACTAGGACTTTATACCACTGTTGAAGCACAACAGTGACTTCCAAAGAGGGAGTGTGCACCCTGCAGCCCCACTGAACACTTGCTGTGCAGCAAATATCCACCATGATTCTGCTACATATGTGGATCAGAGTTCAGGTGTATCTCTTGCCCTCACAACACAAATGAGCATGTGAAACATGTTTTGGAGTGCAGGTCACAACTTTATTAAAATCAAGGACTGGCAAGGGCAAGGACTGGAATATACTGCTTTAGATATGACAGGAGACTTTTTGTTTTTGCAGGAGGAACAGCAGATGATTTTGAAAATGAATTAAGCTTCTCTCTCTCTCTCTCTCTCTCTCTCACACACACACACACAGCCTAGCTTTAACTACAAAAATCAAACAGAGCAGCATTAGACAGTCTCACATCTTGCAAAGTCCAGGGACCCAGATTAAAGAAACATAGGCCCCCATCCTGGTGACTGCAGCTTGTTAAAGGTGCTGAGAGTTTTTAGGATACCCTTATTCTCCACATGGAGCTACATTTCTCAGAGTTCCATGGGAAAGGGGATTTAACATTAAACTACTCTAGGAATGATACTGCTTTAAATGTATTGTGCAGACGGGGACACAGTGATACCGTGAACAGCAAAGTAGTGATATATTTTACAGCAAAGTAGAGATGACAGAAAAAGAGAGCAGCATGAGACTTTGTGGGGATCCTGATTTAATTCAGCAGGGGGCAGCATTCTTGAAATTATAGTTCAGCTTTAATTAGGAGAGGTAAAATCACCTTGATTCATCTCATCATTTGGCCTCTCCCCAGCTCTTGTGGCCTCAGCTTAAGCAGGACTTTGGAAAGGAGGCACAAGGCTCTGGCAGTGTCCCAGAGCCCCACTCCACCACTTTCCCAAAGCCCAGTAAGTGCTTGCTCAGTTTTTGGGAAGGAGGCAAGAGGAATCTAGGACCCTGTCAGTATTCTCACACTTCCCTTCTGAAGCTGGGCAAACACTTATCAGACTTTAAGAAGGTGTCCTCCTAAATTGTGTGACTGCACTACTTGCACTGCCCCAAATCTGCCTCTGCTACCTGCCTCTCTCCATGTGACCTGGATTGGAAATCTATTTTGAAACAGCAATTTTGGAGGAAAATGCATTTCTGAACAGTAAATATTTTGGGTATATGGGGAATGGTGGATCAGGAATTCAGGATTTGGTTATTGCAGGAGAACATAAAAACCCTATGCTGGGTAAGACTAGGGATAGGTGATTCTGTAAATCTTTGTTTCTCTCATTTTCTTATCTTAAATTCACTAGATTTCCACTTCAGGCTGCGATCTTAAAAAAAAAAGTCTTCATGAAAATTCGTCAGAGTTTCAGTGCTAATTTATCCCAATATGCATGTTTGGAATGCAATTTCCCCTAATACACATTTTACAAAGCATGTTCTCCTAATTGAATCCATTTTATATGTTATGTTCACTATTATATGGATTTTATGCGCTTTTAATAGTAGTGTATGCATTTTGGTACACATTACTCAGCTGAAAAACTACATTGCAAAATTCAGAGAAGTGCAGATTTCAACATATGGCTTTGCTTTAGTTGCTTTATTGTTTTTGGAAAGTGTGAATCAGGTAGGTTCATCTTTAAATGTGAATTGAATCTCATTTTCCCCTATATCAGATGAAGTTAATTAAGGCTTTAGTCCTATGCACCATTACCTTAAAGTGAGCTCGACTGAACTCTGAGTAAATATGCATAGCATTGTGCTGCTCATGGAGAATTCTGATTCCAGCACTGGCTACCAGCAATGCCCAGAAGCTCCCAGACAGGGCACTAAGTTGATTCCTTTCTCCTGCTCTCAGAATCATCTGATTTTGGCTGTATGCTACCTGTGAACTTGCCATAGCTTTTGGTAGCACTCTCTTCTACCAATTTCTCTATTCATCTTTTTTATTTTAAATAGTCTAAGATACCCAGCGCCATATTACCTCATATCTCCTACTGTATCTTAACAAACCTCAGCCTGGTGACTGAGTAATCCACTGAAAGACAGATGGCTGATGAAATAAAAGTTATCTAATCAGCAGATTAAGCCTGCAACTCCTTGCAAACTTACCCTGGAGTAAGCATCATTGAACATAATAGGATGAGTAAGCATTGCAGAGCACAGCACTATTAGAAAATATATTGTGGCACCTTCTGATAAATATCTGCAACTACATTGCTAAAGTTTGGAAGCTCCAGTACTGTGTCAATCAACATCCTCTTTATTAGTATTACAGGAATAGAGGGGTGAAAATTCACACCCAGCAGGAACTGGCAGAAGCATTTTACCCTAAACTCATAATTTGCTTTTATTTTTCTGCTGTTTTTAATCTTTTGTCCACTTAAAACATAATATTGACTTTTTCTTTTCTTTTTTTGAAGCAGACCCCTTGACATTAGAAAGCAATTCCAGTTACCAATTGCTCAGATTCAAACAATAAGAAAATTCCTTTAAATTCTATCAAAGTCTATTAAAGTCTGTTCCTTGTGATTTCAGGGTACTTGGTTGTCAAGGTTGCTGCTGTCTTGAGACTTGTTCTCTTTCTTCCCATTTTGTTGGAGAACAAACATAAATGAAGATTTGCACTGCAGATCTTTAAAATTGTGCATTTGCATGTGTGTTTATTATACAGCCCATGGATTTTGTGCACAGGAACACATTACTCTAAATCAACCCACCCTGACCCTGGTAGTGATCCTCACCAGCGGATCTTCTTGCCTTCATTTTGTAAAATGGATTATTAATATGCATTCATATTTTGGATGCATTTATTTTAATTTGCTGCTGCTGCTTTCTTCATTCTTCTGTAACAGCATGGGGTTCTCTAACTAGCATGGGATTCCCATGCTATTCCCCTTGCAAAACTACAATTCCTAGAGTTTCCCAGGAAAGGAGTTTGATGGTTAAACCTCTCCAGAAATGTTACTATACCACTTTCCCATTAGGTTCCAACCCTTAATATCAATAAGCAATTTGTGATTGACTGAAAGAGCTTGTTGGGGCATAGTTTTTAAAGTACTGCAACTGTTTTCTGGGAGCCTAGAAAGCTGTATCAAGCAGCAGAACAACAAACAGAAAATCCTCAAAAGGGGGAAAGAAACAAGAGAAATTAGATAGGCCAATACTTTTCCCCAAAATAGGATGAGGAAACCAAAATAAATATGCTCCAGCCTGGCTTCTGGGACACAAGAAAACTCTTCAGCAATTCCACTGGTTAGATTTCTTCTCTGGTAGATGTCAAATCCTCCAACCCTACTCCACAATTTGGCCCTGTGTTCAGGCAATCCTATAGATGGAAGCAACACCCCAGAAAGCTTTTCACCATCTTCTCTTGTTTCCTTTCCCATTCAATTCTTGTCCTTTGATTGCCAGAGTTTATTACCACAGTATGCTATAATTCCTTCAGATAATGTCTTTGAGATTATGAAGAGGAGTTAAATTACTACCAATGCTGCCAATCCTCCGTACATCTTGCATACTGCGAAATCAATACTTCAAGGATTGCATTCACTGCTGTGAAAGAACATTCAGTGATTAAACATTTGTGGGTATCATCAGAAAGCATCTCTTACCACTTGAACAGAATGCATTATGTCATAGTGGCCCAACAGAAATACTGAAGGGCAAAAGAACATAAAACAAGCTCTGTTAGATTAGATCAAGTGTCCGTGTTTGTGTGTGTGTGTGTGTGTGTGTGTTTAAAAAATCATTTATGAAACTACTGGAGGAAGTCATCCAGAGGTTGTGGGTGCAATGTCACCAATACATGGATGATATTCAGCTCTGCCTCTTGTTTCAACCTGAAAACTTCAAGGAGGGTGCAGAACTCCTGAAACAATGTCCTGGGTTTCTGTTTTGGGGTAGATAAGGAGAACAAGCTGAAGCGTAATCCAAATAAGGCAGAGGAACTGTGGGTATTAGGGTTGCTGTCTCTGGATAGAAGTAAGCAACAAGTATTTATACCTGTAGGGTGGTACTCCATCCGACTAGCCAGGTTCTCATTTCGAGAATGAGCCTGGACTCATTGCAATCTGGAGAAACTGTGCTGGCAATGAGTACTTTTGTGGCTCTGCTGGTCGGGACCACTTTTTCCAGCCTATGCTGTTACATCAACTGCAAGAGGCTAGATTTTGTCTCAGCTATCCATGCACTTGTCACATTCAGACTAGACTACTTCAAGCCTCAGAAACTGTCTTTGAAGCCTCGGAAACATTGGCTGTGGTCTTGTTGTAAGCGCCAACAGTTGTGAGGCTTCTCTCTCATGTAAAAGCCCCCCTCTCTGAGCATCTGTGTTTTAGCTATTTACATGGACATAGGCGGCGTGGCCCCTAGCCTGTCCTTGGTTGCTGGGGAAGCATCCTGCAAATATGCAAACAGCCATGAGTAGATGACTAGTGTCTCCTCAAAATCAGTTTGATACTGATCAGTTGTCCTTTGGCCCTGAATTTTGACTGGTTCCATATTTCCTGGCTCTGACTCACCTGTATATGGAGGCTCCACTCTGCTGTCATGTCCCTAAGCTATTAGCGCTTGATAGACCTGACCTCCAGAAATGACTCCACAAGTACGTAAATCTTGATCGTGTTCTTTGACATTCACAACACCTGGCACACATTATTGGTGAATGCGTGATGATTGCTCATTGACTACTGAAATTAATAGGCTTGCTAGTTGATTGATTCAAAATGAGCATTTTCTTTTCTGCTACTCCTTACACATGCTTCATTTTGGAGCCATTCCCTCTTCTTTCAGCAGTATAAGCAAATTAGCACCATGGAGACTTGGAAACCATGAAAATACATATTCCGAGCATCTGTTAAGTGGATTTTTGTTATGCCATCTAAATGAGAATCAGACCTAGGTCAGGTCAAGTACTGTGAAGGACACACTAAACATCTCAATTTGCTGCAGTCATTCATTTGTATGTAAGGCAGAGAGAACAATAGCCCCTTCTTCCTTCCAGTGTGACAAATTATTAGAGGGGAAATTGACAATAGCAGAATGTAAAATTATAAGAATGAAAGAAAATAATGAAGACCTGTACTTCATTAAACATATATATATTTATTTACTACCTTCATATCCCATTTCTCTTCCATCATCAGAGCAGCATGTATGGGGGTTCTTGGGTGGTCTTCCATCCAAGTACTGAACCTGCTTAGCTTCACCAAAGGTGCTTCATCTGTCCTCAGACCATACCCTGGGACTAGGACCTGCCTCCCCTTGATTACAATGTAAGATGTCATGTCATTTATTCTCTTCAAGCTCCAGGAGTGGAGGGAATTGGTAAAATTAGAAAAAAATGATAAAATTCATATGGTCCTGCCATGGTGGTTCATACATTCATAACCTCACAATTAAAATTACTGTGATGTGCTGTATGTGTGGTCCAGTTCAGAAGCTGCAGGTTGTGCAAAATAATACTGCTAGGATGTTTAGTGAGACACCCAACTTTACATATATTACATGCATGTTGAAGGATCTATACCGGCTGCCTACTAGTTACGAAACCAAGTTGAAGGCATTGTGGTTGACAATGGTTAAAGCCCTGAGCTACTTGGTACAAGCAGACCATCTTCCTTGTCTGATGAGACACAGCCATGATCAACACATTGTGAATTGGTGACAACACAGAAGTGGGCCTTCTTGGTGATGGCACCCACCCTGGAGATAGCACATGCTTCACACATACAATGACTCATCCAATGGTAACATGGATGGTAACATGATGATTGCATTCCTATTCCTCATGTAACTATTTTTTAATTTGTATCTTAGGTGTAAGTTAGGTACTCTAGTGGTTGTGTATTAATTCTGAATCCAGTCCTGATAAGTCTATGAGTCAGGAACTTATCCAAGCTGAGCTTACTCCTGATGCAAAGGCTTCTGCTTCCTGGAGTATCTGTGACTTGGGTAGCCCAATCGCTAATCTACAATCAATTGTATTTCCAGAGAGACTGCCATTTACTTAATGGGCTTTATTTAGGCTCCAGTGCAAACAAACAAACCCATTTGGATTCTCAGTTGGTTAAAAACTTTGCATGTCAAAACAATGGTTTATTAAGGAAGACTTTATTGTCCCCGCTCATTGCAATTTGTTAAGTTTTTGTTTTCTTTAAAAGTGAATGGTTGTAAACCTTATTGGGCACACTAATACTTAATGATACATTTCGATTCCATTTTACTTAAATTATCAAACCAGCTAGATCCGCCGCTTTGTGGCCAAGTTGCTTTGGAAGCACTCAATCAGCATTTTGTAAGGCATTTCCCTCAATTAACTAAATTGCTATCTGACAAGACTTTTTTTTTTTAACTTCCTGCCTGGGGAAATTTATAGTCTAAGAAGGCCTGAACAAGAACTGAGAAGCCCAGTCAAATTAATAGATACATTCTACAAAAACATACAGAAATCAGACTGTGATATCAAGAAGAATTTACAGGCCTGCTAACAGTCTCTGTTATCAGCAAAGAAAACCACTCTGCTAGGTGCCGCTATGACTAATATGTCACCGAATCAGCCCTTCTTTTATGGCGCCAGCAGAGAGAGGTCCCAATAAATCAGAGTTGTCGTAAGGCTAAATAGCAGTGGAATGTCAGCTAGATCCTGATCTCAGTGTACCATGATAATGTGTTTGGGTTTTTGGCAAGAAGGAAGCCATTTTCTGAAGAATTTCTCTCACTAGTTCTCCTATCTTCTTATATCCTTTAACTTGTCGTATCCCTTGGGAACTGGGAAGGGCAATCACTGTATGAGGAACCCTTTTAATGGGTCTGGCCTAATACCAGGAAGCAGGAGGAGTCAGGATAGCTTCAATAGTTCTGTTTAGTAACGAACAACAGACTAGTAGCTCAAATTAGCAGCTAGGCCTTGCTGCACAAGGAACACCAGGGATCCAGCTAGGACCTACTGAACTTTGGGCATAGGTGGCACCAGAGGGCAGCAGGTGAAAAGTATCCCCTCCAAAAAAGGAGCTTGCACCCACCCTCATTTCCTTCCCACTACTGCTGAATTCCTGACATTGCTATGTTTGTTGTTTAGTCGTGTCCGAATCTTCGTGACCCCATGGACCAGAGCACGCCAGGCACTCCTGTCTTCCACTGCCTCCCGCAGTTTGGTCAAACTCATGTTGGTAGCTTAAAGAACTTTTATATGCCTGTTGTGTTTGTCCATGGAGTTTTCTTGGCAGGGATACTGGAGTGGCTTGCTGGTTCCTGCTCCAGGTGGATCATTTTTAGTCAAAACTCTCCACTATGACCTGTCAGTCTTGGGTGGCCCTGCACGGCATAGCTCATAGCTTCTCTGAGTTATTCAAGCCCCTTCACCACAACAAGGCAGTGATCCATGAAGGAGCATATATATATATATATCAGAGAGCTTAACATGCGTCACAATTTGCCCACCTGGAAATATACTTTTATAAGAATTCTAAGGTCTCAAATAGAGAATAAATATTCATAAATGCACACATATCTAAATATATAAACCATGTGTCTGAAATAGTACCGGAGAGCAATCCTGAAGCTATTTTGACTCTCCCAATGACCTCAAATATTCCTCTGTAGTAAGGGAGGCAAATGGGGAAAGCCTTCCCATTCTCTTTTCGCTTACCAATTCTGTCGTAAGGGCGTATTTGTGTATGAGTAGGGTGAGCCCATGACCTGGATTCAGGAACTAAAGTATTAACCACCACAAAAGAATGGCCAGGCTGCCCAGGTAATGCAATCAGCGACCATTATCAGGTATCCTGGCAGATAGGATTTCTGCTGTAGACCTCCTCCTATGATGTATGTATGATGATTTGGGAGTGGTCTTTGGCTAAAGGGGTTGGGCAATGTCAAAAGTCTTTAAAGGTTCCTGAACACGTTTGTTCAGGGTCTTTAACTCCTTGGAAGGAGGGGAGGGAACTCTGTTGCCACAGAAAAATAAAGACCTGCCAAGCTTTCCACTGAATCCAGTCTCCATCCATTTTTCTCTGTCCAATCATGGACTTAGGGGACTCAGAGTACCATGGGGAGTTGGGCAGCAAAAGCCAAATCTCAATTTTTACATCAATACTTTCTCTCCCCCATATATGTGTGTGTGTGTTATGGTACTGGCACTGGCTATGGGGGCGAACCACATATTGGGGCAATTGCATTACTGAAGAGGCGTATGAGACAGAATATACACACTGCATAACGTGAGGGAAGGCTCGCTTTTATGTCTTCCCAAATGCAGGTTTCCTTTAATATTCAAGCTGCCAAGCTTGGGGGGGGGGTATGCTGCAGTTTTCTTATTATCATAGTTTCCAAGAAAAAAAAATCAGTAGTACAATATTTGCTCACTGAGTGCTCAGTGGAGCCTAAGAACATAAGGAAAACCCTGCTGGATGAAACCAAAAGTCAATCCAGTCTAGCATGCAGTTCTCACAGTGACCTCACAGAAAAGCCCCAAAGCACAATACTCTCCTGAATGACGGTGATTGCTACCAGCACTATTTTTCAAGGAAAAGAGGTGCCAGAACTCACCATGAACTTCTCCCTTTGTTCGCTCAGAATGCCAATGGTGCCCACTTGAGCGGTGTTGGTGCTGAAGTCCAGTGAACTCTGGCTGAAAAAAGCCTGGGTTATTATTATTTGCCCGTCGTGTTCCTGATGGGATACATAGCCTCCAACATTTCTCTGATGAAAATAGGGATGTCCTATTGAAGAAGAAAACCTCACCCATCTGACTGGGTGGCTTCCAACATATATAAAAACATAATAAAACATTAAACATTTAAAAACTTCCCTATACAGAGCTGCCTACAGGTGTCTTCTAAAGTTTGTATAGTTACTTATTTCCTTGGTTTGGGAGTCACAGGACTTCATACCTTCCAACAACATTTCTCTGATGAAAATAGGGAGGCCCTACCATACCTTCCAACATTTCTCCAATGGAAATTAGGGACATAAGGACACTTGCAGAGTCTGGAATTACCAATTTTGGGGGGCTGGGGAAAACTTCCACACCTTTAAGAGTCAAACGAAAAAAGACTTGTTGAAAACACTTGCATTGCACAATGAATACCACATGTCTGCTTGGTGGAGGGGGAAAAACATTTTTCTCTTTTTTTTTGCAATGTTGTTTTTATAATGGCAAATTGTTCTGTTCCCTATTATGAATATAGCACTAGTAGCAGCAGCAATGTGTATTTTTCTTCAAAAAGCAAAGGCACCTATGCTTTGCTCTAGGGCCTTTTTACCATGATTAATAACTCATGATATCTAAAAGCATTCATCATTTCTAATGCAATTCAATAGGCAGCCCCCCGCGGCTCACACCAATAATTATCTGTCAATACTAATAGAGGAAACCCCTGAATACCCATTGCAGGAACAATCTGGATTATGTGGATTAAAGTAAGAGGGTGGCAGGTCTAGAGGATTGTAAAGAAGGTAACACATTGCAGGGCAGAATTACTCAGTTAGCTGCCACAAAGGGCAAGAGGTGGGGTTTTATAAGTTTTTACTATAAAATGAAAGGTACCAAGTAATTTTACAGCACAATCCTATGTAGTGCTTATTGGAAGTAAATTGAAATGAGTCCAATGTAGTTTATTTGCCATACAAATGCATTGAGGATTTCAGTCTACTGCACACTTACCTGGGAGTAAGCTCTGCTGAAGTGTTTACTTCTGTGATTAACTAACCGCAGTTCCTTGTTATGTCTAAACCCAGACAAACTGTGATTAGTCTTAAATTTTGTATTCATGAATTTTGGCATAATGGTTGATTAAGTTGTTGCTCTTAAACATGGTTTTTTTCCCTCAGGAGACAATGGAGGAGTGGGCCTCCGATGTTTTTTTGTTTTTTTTAATGATATTTTATTAAAGTTTCAAAAAAAAGATTACAAAGGTAATAAGAAAATAGAAAAAAGAAAGCAAATAATACAAAATACAGAATAGAAAAAAAGAGAAAAAAAGAACGGTTAAAAATAAGTCCATCTTTCAATGTCTTGCCTTTCATTTACTTGTTTCCCTGACCTCCTCACACCTCCCTTTTTTGTATTCCATTTCGAATGGTTAATTCAGCAAATCCTTTCCCTCTTTGTTTTTATCTTAGTTCTTTATCTTAACATATTATAACCTTATATTTTCATCTATTAACAAGTCATTTTTACATACTCCTTTTTAACATTGTTGCTAAAACCGCTTCATTTCATTCCGACATCGAGGAGTGGGCCTCTGATGAAATCAAAATATTGGAAGGTTACAGCGCCTGCTGTGGCTGTTGAGACCAATACAGGAGAGGCATTTTTCTTGCAGCTGGGGCAGATGAAGGCATCCGGTTGTGCTGCTGCAGATGCACCATGGGATTTCTTCTCTCTGAGCTCCTCCCAGCAGCCCTTCCTCCTCTGGTCACTGTTATGGATGCATGTCCTGACTGCCAGTCTCCAGGGACTGCGGTCATCTGCAAGAGATTCCCACACAGTGGGGTTGATGGGAAATGGAAGCAAAATCTCCTCATTGCTATGATACCAGAGGAGGGGAGGCAGAGCACATAGACATAACACTAAAGAGTGGCTTAGTTCCATTCAAACCAGGCATTTATAAGATACCTATTAAGGTACATACAGAAACTATTGGAACAGTTCTCTTCATCAATTCATGATACAGTGGTACCTCGGGTTACATACGCTTCAGGTTACAGACGCTTCAGGTTACAGACTCTGCTAACCCAGAAATGGTATCTCGGGTTAAGAACTTTGCTTCAGGATGAGAACAGAAATCATGCTCTGGCGGCACGGCGGCAGCTGGAGGCCCCATTAGCTAAAGTGGTGCTTTAGAACAGTTTCAGGTTAAGAACAGACCTCCGGAACGAATTAAGTACTTAACCTGAGGTACCACTGTACTTGAAGTGATAAAAGGAAACTTTTTATTAGACTATTTCAACAGCAGTAGTGTCTAGAAACAGGTTCAAATCCTTTCATGTGAAATTGATTTGGAGCCATCATCTTAATAATAAACCTCTTTTAGAATCACATTCTTCAATACTATGGTCCACATATTTACCAATATCTGCCTGACAGCTACAGCTGTACGTTCCTTCCTAATATTGTATTGCATCAGGTCTAGTTTAGTATCTCAAAGAGCCGGATACTTAGCTATGTCAAAATGTATTGATTGAGATAATGGTAAAGAAGATTGATTCAATTTACACCAGTTTTTACATTTTTACACTGTTGGCTTTATTAATGTTATTTACAAGTTTTATTTTCAGAGCACACTGATCAAAATAATACCAAGGAAAGAAAGATACTGGAAGTATTGGAATTGGTCATACTAGCACAGAAATCGTATCCATTGTCTAGAAATACATATTATTCAAAATTGACAGGTTAATGCTTTTGCAAATATTAATATTGTGCAGTTTGAAGTGACTGGATGCGTAAAAAACTGAGTCCCGGAAAAAAATGGAGTGTTGTACAGACCCATTAGATTGTTCAAAAATTTAATTGCAGAGCTTGCTTCGAAACAAAAACATCAAATGATGCATCCAAACAGTCCCTTAAGACATAGGCCAGTCCAAGGCATTGGCTCAGCATCTTGCAAAATATAAAATAAGTCCAACAGAGATAGAAGCAGGAATCTGCCTCTCTCCACTGCCTCCATCCCAGCCTCCATTAGCCTGGAGCTGTTTACCTGGAGAGCTTCATTTACATCCTCACTCTCACAGAGCCTGGGAACAAAGGACTTCAGCCACCACATTTCCAAGATGGTGAATTTGTAATTCAATACCTCTCGTGTGATCTAAGGTTAAACACTCAGGTGTTAGCTAGCAGAAAACAACAGTAGTTAATTATCAACTCAGTTAAAGCTCAGAGTCCCTTATAATACTGCAGTGGAATTTTCTAATGTTAAATTATTTCACCCACAAACAGAGACATTAGCATTTCAGTGTGAATTAAATGATTTATACTTAGCAAATGCAGATGTAGGTGGCAGGGAGTCAAGTCTACAAGTAGCACCACATAGTCTGCAGCAATCAGCCAGTCGACCATTTAGATAATTTGGTAGTCTATATCATGGTTGGATAGATCATTTCACTGTCCTCAAGTAGGCACAAGCTCGGTCAATTCATCACCCAGAGAAGAGATGGTCAGGAAGGAAGGTAAACCTCAAAGATGGCTAAACTGTGGTAAGGACAAAAAAGATCTTGAATTACTAGCAGCAAGCTACTAGTCTAATGCCTGGTAATTTGTGAAGGCAAGAAACTTATACAGAGGTATCACACAATCAGGAGGAGAGATTAAAACCAGTTGATGTCTGAATACTAAAGGGGCTATCTTCTACAAACATTCACATACCCCTCTGTGTCTTACATCCAGACAAGCAAGAAGCTCAATCAGAGCTCAGGGACACATTTCAGCCCAGTAAGAACACTTGAGGAGGGGGTGAAGCTGGACTCGTAAGGAGTGTGACTTGGGGAGAGGAGCTATGAGCTGGGGAGAGTCCTGTGGCCCCACCTTCAATGCTTAACCTGAGGTTCTCAACTGCTGAGTTAGCCCACAGCATGGAGGCTTGATAAGAATAGTGTTCCTGTTTCTGATACCACATTTGCAACGCTAAGCAGGGTCTGGTATGGTTTCAAATGGGATGAGGGACTGTGTGTCGAGATTCCTGCATTGCAGGGGGTTGAACTAGATGACCCTCAGGCTCCCTCCGAACCCAACTCTGATTCTATGATACTGTTCTAAAATAAGAAACATACTGATATAATGCTGCTCACATTCCCTTTTTGCTGAGAAGCCCTGAAGAGAAGCTGTTTTTCAAAAAGTTGTTTTTTCTAGCCCAGGACATTGGGTTACTTTTCATTATGATACATTTTCATTATGAAGTATACTCTAATCTCTGTGAGTGCTATTTTTATTTCTCTCATGTTTTAAAGAAACATTTCTTAAGCAATCAATACGATGTTAGAAGAAATATTTTCCATTCAGATCCTAATCTTTTTTTAAGCCTATATTTGGAGTTCTCTTTGGCAGATGTATTGTATTTTTCTAAAAACAATAAAAAGCCAGTGATTTTTTCCCCTTTCCATAAACCATTATAACCTTTATGAGATCCACATAGGCGGTGTTACATAGCAACAGGAAAAATTGCTCTCAGTTCAGACTACTCAGACACCATCTTACAGGGTTAGATTTTCTAAAACTGGGGAGAATAAAATGTTCTTTGAACTAGGAATTAATAAAGAGTTTAGAACTGGTCATGTGGCATTTGGCTGTCGTGTGTTAAATGTAAAAGGCCATGAATTTATAAAGCCATCTAGCAGAATGTTATTGTATCACAGCTTTCTCCAATCTGCTTCCCTCCAGATGTTTTGGACTAAAATTCCCATCAGCCCCAACCAGCAACTGTGTTGAGTGGGACTGATGAGAATGGTAGTGCAAAACATCTGGAGGGCAATAGGTTGACAAAAGCTGTTGAATCACATATCACATGGGAGGGAGTGTCTTGTTCCATCCACCATTGTGATGGCACACCATAGTTCACATGTTATGGGTTAATACATGGTACGCACATGAATTGCAGTGTAAAGGTGTCCGCCTGAGGAAAATGTGTTGAAATAGATTGTTTTCTTATTCATCTGATCCTGATGATTTGCAGTATGTAATAACATGGCCAAGCTGTGTCTTGAGTGCCTCATGCTGCTCTTGATCCATCCATAAAAATAAACACTGTAATTGAATTAGGTTAATTTAGCGTTTATGTAAGATTGCGTGTGTACAGGGCTGGGCAGTCCTGAAGAGAGAAGAAACTGCAGGGCTTTGTTGGGAGCTGGATGCAGATTTTACACAGCTGTTGTAACACACTGTAGCAAATGTACTTGGCTTCTATTTGAACGTAGGAGTGGATGAATCAGTCCATTTCAGTTTCTCTCCATTTCTTGTTTTCCAAACTTAAGCTCAGTTTGCCCAATTTAGATATCATTTTGTGATTTCTTTGAAAGTCCTCATAAAAATTTGAACGCAAAGAATACATGTAGAAGTCACAGGCCGTGGGCTAGTCCTGCCTTTTTCCAGTAATAGATTTGGTTGCCATGCCCTCTGCTGGGACATTTGCTAGGGGGAATCTTCTGGTATACACACACAATGGTGCATTCTGGGGTTCCCTTGCATGGAGGGGCCCCATCTAACTCTTACCAAATGTAACCCTACTACTCACAGCTTCCTTGAATGCATTGTAAACACACCCAATTCCACAAGCCTTTAAGTCCTTATTGGTGCCAGTGTAAGTACATGAAAATTTATCTCTCTTTTTACCATTCCCCATCAATTTATGAGAAAAAAATTGCATTTGAAAATAATCAAAGGGGGAGAGAAACTTTTGGTGAAGGACTCATGTATGGGATGCAGGGTTTCTGCTGTCATTGTTGCACTGACTTTGGAGGTGGTTGAAAGCTGTTTGTGAGTGCCTCTCCTTTCATTCTCATATAGCTGTTGTTATTTCCATTTATATTCTGACCTTCCTCCCAAAGGAGCCACGGGCAGTTGATTCTACAATTCATCTTATCCTTGGTCTGAACTTTGCAGCCTCCCCAGATGCTCACACTTCAACTAAAAGCCAGGGGGAACTAGTCATGAGATAGCTCCGTCGATGGTGAATTTTCACATCAGGAAGCACAAGCAGCTGAGGAGGGTATGAGACACTGGAGAAATGTTTACACGGGGTGGAGAGAGGACATGCACTACCCTTTAGAGAAATTGGGGGACAGGCTTCAACAGAGCACTAGCATGCACAGCCCAGTGATGGATCTTGGGGTCTCAAATTTCAGTGGCACCCTGTGCAAGTCCAAAATTCAGAGCTCAAGTGTAAATCAGAGTTGTGGTGTTCCTGGCAGCACCCCCAAGGCTCCACGCCCAGTGTGACCAAACCAGTCATACTCCCCTAAATCCACCTCTGCACATTCCTTAACCCCCTACCCCCTTTTAAGGAAACCTTCATTTTTCTGCATAACAGTACATTGAAAATCTTTTTCCGGTTTATAGGAGTCAACTTCTTTCCCACGTTTGTTCAATATGTTGTCACCAGCATATCTTGTTGAAATTCAGATGGATATATTCTTGTTGAACTTACTTTCGGATAACCTGACCTCTTCTAAGCTTCATCCACCATTGCATTTATTATGCTCTTTACTATGATAGGCATCAGTAAAAGGGCTAGATCTTGAGGTGTTAAAAAAAATTAATAATCATATTATCTTTGTGGCATGTGCAGATCGACTTTTCTCTTAGCTTCTTCAGATTTTACAGGTGAAGATGATTCAAGTGCTTAAGATATAACATCTTTTTCTTTTTTACAGCAGTCACAGTTCATGGCATTCATAGTGACAGGTCATCTATTTCTGGTCTTCATCATTTTCACATGTGTTTATTCAAAGCTCTCCTCCATCCTGTTTATCTATAATCTTCTATTTTTTTAATTGACTCAAAAATGTGTATTGAAATGGGAATTTAAATACATTTTTAAAGCTTATTTTTCACAAAATGCACATTTATATATTTTTTAATGTGCATTCTAACACTCATTTGATAAGGACAACTACATTCCAGTCCACACGTTTGTTTCAGAGATACAGGTTGGAGTTTGCAAATAACCTAACTTCCCAAGCATTCCTATCCAATAGCACACAAGAGGGCTAGGGAAGTCATTTCTCTGTGGATGCTGCTAGACTACAACCCCATCATCACTGGCCATTTGCCCCTATGCCTGGGGTTGATGGAAGTTGGAGTCCAACAACATCTGTCATAGGTTCCCCAAGCCTGGAATAAGTTATGGCTCGAAATATCGAAGATACTATGACTCTTCACTTCCCTGTGGTTGCATAGGAAGACTTGATTTGCTTTGGCTATGAATTGATGAGAGTAAGATTTGTCCAGAAGAAGGCTTCTGTGAGCCTTATGCAAGGTCTGAGAAAATACAGGTTATCATTTCATCATTATCTATGGACAGCAGATGGAAAACAGCAAATGAGGGGGCATGGTGCAACTGTATGTCAGTTCACACCACTGGGATGAATCTGTTTACCTTTGCCCCTAGTACACAAAAACAGGAAGCAATTTCTGCAGTTTGACCAGACGTTCACGTATAGAGCTTTTATACAGTCCAGTAGATTTATTTCCTATTGTTACAGAGAGTTTGAAAGGTGGAGTTCATAATGGCCACAATTCATTTTATTCCTTGCACACACTTTATTAATCCTTACCACTCTGAGATTTATTTTTTAAAAAAATAACAGTTGACATATTTGGGGGGGGGGGTGCACTGATTGTGAATATGGCTGCAGGCTGTATCCTTTGAAAGTACATTTCACACTAAGCTTTCTCAACATGACCTGCATAAACAGGAGGGATCACTTGGAGAGAAGGAGATATAGTTTGCATATGTGACCAGGCCCTCTGTCTCCCTTGGCAATCAGAATTTCATGATGGTTGGTGAAATACACAAAAGATGTTGTTGTTCTTTAGTCGTTTAGTCGTGTCTGACTCTTCATGACCCCATGGACCAGAGCACGCCAGGCACTCTTGTCTTCCACTGCCTGGTCAAACTCATGTTGGTAGCTTCGAGAACACTGTCCAACCATCTTGTCCTCTGTTGTCCCCTTCTCCTTGTGCCCTCCATCTTTCCCAGCATCACGGTCTTTTCCAGGGAGTCTTCTCTTCTCGTGAGGTGGCCAAAGTATTGGAGCCTCAGCTTCAGAATCTGTCCTTCCAGTGAGCAGTCAGGGCTCATTTCCTTAAGAATGGATAGGTTTGATCTTCTTGCAGTCCATGGGACTCTCAAGAGTCTCCTCCAGCACCATAATTCAAAAGCATGAATTCTTTGGCAATCAGCCTTCTTTATGGTCCAGCTCTCACTTCCATGCATCACTACTGGGAAAACCATAGCTTTAACTATATGGACCTTTGTTGGCAAGGTGATGTCTCTGCTTTTTAAGATGTTGTCTAGGTTTGTCATCGCTTTTCTCCCAAGAAGCAGGCGTCTTTTAATTTCGTGACTGCTGTCACCATCTGCAGTGATCATGGAGCCCAAGTGATCCTTCATGGATCACTGCCTTGTCGTAGCGAAGAGGCTTGAATAACTCAGAGAAGCTATGAGCTATGCCATGCAGGGCCATCCAGACGGACAGGTCATAGTGGAGAGTTTTGACTAAACATGATCCACCTGGAGCAGGAACCGGCAAGCCACTCCAGTATCCCTTCCAAGAAAACTCCATGGACAAAACAACTGACAAAAACACAAAAGATAGTTGTTAGCAATTAGGGAGATACAGACTTAGCTGGAATATTATTATTTTTCTGAGCACCTAACTGGAGGGATGTTCAACACCAGCAGTTCACTGGATGCACATTTCTTTTCAGGACACCAGGAATCTGAAGCTGCTTGCAGAAAACTGACAATCAAAACCCATAATTTGAGAGTGGGAGAGAAGCAATCTTCACCACAGTGTGTCAACTGATTCTTTTTTATTGATATGACAATGGTGAAGAATCTGTCTGTGATGGCACAGTGAGCATAGATGGGAAGCCTGAAAAAGTATTTGTACAAGAACCTTAAATGTTTGGTAATCATAATAATAATATAAAAGAAAGAAATTCAAATGCTATCTGCCCCACCCGGCAATTGCGAGTTGGCAAAATAGAAGTTAATGGTTGTAATCATGAATCCTTTGGGAATGGAGAGAAAATCACATTATCTTCTCAACAGAAGCACCAAAATCGCCTCTTCACCCTGACAAGGATGCTTCTATGCCCATTGCATTGCTGTCATGCTTAGGGCACATCCTGTATAGGGAAACGATTGTACCTCTCACCATAAGGCACTGAACAGCTTGCTCTTGCACAGGTGAGCAGATGGGCTGTTGAATCCCCTCAGGTGAGGGCAGATCAGCCTTCACTTAGAACAGGCCCCTTCCCGTCCCTGCACAATCACATTTGATTTCCACTTCAGCCATCATGTAAGATTTGATCCCAACCCCCACTTGTTCCTGATGTAGATCTTTACCCACCCCTTCTTCTCTGGCAGGGAAGGGGAGCTTCATTTTGTGGTTCACCTCAGATGCCAAAATGTCTTGGGCCAGCCCTGGCTCCCTTCCACATGGCAGTGGTGGGCAGGACCCAAGTGAGCAGAGCAAATGCAGATTTTATCTTTGTACATTAGACTGTTGTCTACACTTCCCCATACACCACTTTCTGTCCTTCATCTGTCCATCCATCCATCTATCCATCCAAGCAAGCAAGCAAGAAATAAAGCATCATCATCAGAGTTCAATAACACTTTCCAGATAGAAGTTGTGGTTTGGGAAGAGTGCCAAGGGCCAGATAAAGTGGTCTGAAGGGCCACATTTGATCTCCAGGCCTTACGGCTGAGGATCCTTCTTTTCAAGGGACAGCCCAGCCAAAACATAGCATGTTCAGCATAACAATAGTGTATCAAATGTGGAGAAATGCAGGAAATAATACACTGGCTTCATATAAATACCTCCTCTGCACTTTGCTTATATGGGTGCAGGATTGTGACCAATAGGTCTACTCAAAGATGCATGACAGAAAAGCATGCTCTACCATTTGATGGGCCAATGTAATGCAATGGCATCCAACAACTGAAGAGAATGTATTTCTGAAAATCCTGGGGCACCAACACCAAAAAGAGAGAGTGCAAATTTTGCATGAAGAAAACAGGAACATACTTTTGTAAACTGGTGGTTGTTATCAGAGCTGGTTAATTCCTTTAAAAGAATATTTGCTTCGCTATACTTCCCCGTCAAATATTTGATAATGTCATGTTTATTTCAGTTGCACAAACAAAGTAATATTTTATTTCAGCTGTTTGCTTATTACAGCCACATCTGATTGCTTGGATTTTTTAATAAAAAGAAAGAAAATAATTCAGTGTCAACAATGTAACAGTTTGCCCATGGGTAACTAAACGGATAACTGATCTGGAATTAGCCATTAAAACATGTTAAGTCCTCAATTTCTAGTGAATAAATCTCATTTGCTTCATGATTTATTTCATAGATATTTTTTTTTGTATAAAATAGAATTCTTCTTCACTAACTATCTCCTTCTACCATTTAAAGGAGATTTGATTAATTCCATGTCCTTGTAAGGATGAAATATTATTTATTACTATCATTACTATTGCTTCAGTAAGATTAAAATGGTAATCATGGTGATAGAAAGCAAAAGCCATAAATATTTCTTCCCTTTCCAATTTGGCTTTTATTTTTCCAGTCACTGGCCCAGTGTCATAAAACGTGCCTCAGGTTACATAGTTCACATGTCCTCTCTTTCAGAAAAGCAGAAGGAATTAACATGCACTGTTACAAAAGAATGCCAAACCAAATACCTCATTCCATTCAGTTCCAAACCCTACAAATCATGTGGGAGGTTGTAAAGAAAAGAGGAGACAACCACCTTTTTCTAGCATTCATTTCTTCTACTTTCCCTTCCTGATTCAAAATGGCACCCAACACAGGCAAAAACCTGCTGCTTGAACTCAGGAACCATCATGCAAAATTTGGTCACAATGTTTTAAAAGTTGCCCAAATACATAGCAAACAACTTTCCAGTGGACTGACAGACAGCATTGCTGAGACTTCTAAGAATTTTTTAAAAAAACTGTTTAGTTTAATGGAAAAAGTATTGTTTTTAGTGTATTGCTGTTGGGTAAACTATAATATACTTTAAAGTTCGGTTAAAATCAGCACAGCCTTGAAAAGTTCAGTCCACCATCTTGATTCAAAATACTATCCAAACATAGACAAAAACCTGCTCCTCAATCTGAGAAACCGTCATGCCAAATTTGGTTAAGAGGAGACCAAATGCATGGAAAACGGAAAGACCAACAACTCTTCAAAATATAGATACAGAAGAAAAAGATGAAAGATTAAATAATTTCTATTTCTGTGATTGTAAGTTGTTTTAAACTGTTTTAAATGTTGTATTTTAAATTGTTGTAAGCTGGTGAAAGGCAGGTAAACAACAACAACAGATCTATAAAACTGCTGGGACAGTTTGGGAACGGCCATTTACTCTGCTCTGGGTAGGTGGCAGTTGCAGCACCTCATGGGCTGCCTTCCTTTCCAGGTCAACAAGGAGTCATGTCCTTGAGGCTGGCCGTTGTAAATCCCTGGCCAATTAGCCTGCCAATAAACAAAATCTGAATGACCCAATCATGGGCTGGTAAGGGGTATGGCCTAGTCAGCAGACCTGAAAGAGGAACTTCTCATTCTGGTCTGCTGGGAGAGTTTAAATCAGGCATAGGCAAACTTGGCCCTCCAGATGTTTTGGAACTACAATTCCCATCATCCCTGACCCCTGGTCCTGTTAGCTAGGGATCATGGGAGTTGTAATCCCAAAACAGCTGGAGGACCGAGTTTGCCTATGCCTGGTTTAAATGAATCATAATTAATCAAAACCACATATTGGACAGCCCTTTGACACCAGTGTTGCAGTTCTATGCCTGTCTACTCAGATATGGCTCCCATGAGGCTTAGTCTCAGGAATGTGTATTTGGCAATGCAGCCTAAGGGTGCAATCCTGTATTCATTTACCTGGCAGTAAACCCCATTGATTTAATTGGGTCTTACTTCCAAGTATACATGTATTCAATTAGAGAACGCTATACAATAGCATTCAAGCTATTCCTTGAAAAATGTTTGACTTTTCTGCTGACTGAAAAAAAAGCCATTTTAATATTGGGGGTAGACATACAAGGTGTGAGATTTCTCCATTTGCAATCTTTAAGAGGGTTGCAGGAGAGAGGGAGAGGCATGTGGAAAATGTTTCTCTTTTGCAGGAAGTTGAAATATGTATTTCAACAGACAGGATCTGTACTGCTATTTACATATCCAATACCAGCACAAGAGTAACATTAAGTAGAAGAAAATAGGTGCGTTTTGGCTGATGGGTAGTTGAAATTTACTGGAGGAGAGAGACAGCTAGCTACAATAATGGTATCTCTCTATTTACTTTGACAAAGCCATGACAGAACCATTCAGTTTCCTGATTTCCTGACTCATACAATTCTAGGAAATGTGCTGAGATTTCATCTTTCTCTGATGCTTTCTCTTCCCCAACCCCTCTTAGTAGCTGGATTTCACTGCAAACAAAATTCAACCAAATGGAGAGAGGGGTTTCTCCCTTTAAAATGTTTATCATCGTCATCATCACCATCATTCTGTTTATGGGTCTGGAAAATTGCACAGAAAATACATTGATGGATTGGGCCCATAAAAACATGCAACTAGATAATGGAAGCAAACCAGTGGAAATGTTTGCATGGTGCCATTAGTGGCTTCACATGGAGCATAGAACCATAGAGTAGACATAAGGAACCTGTGGCTTCCTGATGTTGTTTGACCCTAGGTACCGTCAGACCCAGCCAATATGGCCAATGATCAGAAGTGATGGGAGCTGTCATGCAAAAACATTTGGAAGGCTCCCTTTTCCATGTCTGGCACTGACGATTCTTCACTGTGTGGAAGCTCTCCATCACATGCCTGGTGGCAACTGATGCATGTGTGCAGGTATGTCACATGGATTGGAAAAGTACACTGGTAAGCATATCTACACCTCATATATCCACCTAGAATTGCTGCCACACAGAAGTGCTTCCCAGGCCTCCATGTAGCTTCTCTGATGTGAAAAACAGCTCTATAAAAAATTGGTTTCGTGGGCCTTTTTGCACTATTGGGCATTGATGCCAGGAAACTGCCTTATACCAAGACACGATGGTCCATCCAGCTCACTACTGTCTACACTAACTGCCAATGACTCTTCAGGATTTTGGACAGGTGTCTTTTCCAGTCCTGCCTAGAGCTGCGGGGATATAACCTGGGACATTCTGCATGTAAAGGAGATGCTTTGCCAATTTACTTCTTACACACGGGGGGGGGGGGGAATGGAAACTTATTCTCTATAGTGCTATTCCATGCCTCACCACTCTGTGTGAGGAAGAAAAGCAAAATAAGGTGATAGACACATGGAAATAGCTCTGTTCACATGGTTATGCAACGTAAATCCATGTTACAGAAACTCACATCTGGCAAAGCAAAGGTAAGTTCTGAAGAAAGTAATCATGTGAAGGATTTTCCCTTTTCATAGTGGTCGAGGGGAGTCTTATTTCATGTGGGTTTGAATCCAATTTGAATCCAGGTGTCTCCTATCCTATTTCTTACACTATCTTTGGTGAGAGGGTTGAACTGTTGCCAGATCTACAAATGATGCTTTTTTCTGAGGTGCAACTAGGCAAAGCAGAGGAATTCTGTGGATAGAATTTTTAAAAATAATAATATGGGGAGAATCAATCATGTTTGTGATAGTGGGAGAGGTGAGTTATAGGTTCTCCCACCCCACTTTCCCACATCCACACTGAAACATATAAACCAACTAGTTGTCTCACAGGGGATGTTAAGATTAAACTTCTTCCCCTCCAGGAACTCCAGGCATGAACTGAAGCTCCAGGAAATGACAGCAAGTGATCATCTGATATGCAGTTTTTCTTTTTGATCTCCCCATTCAATTCTACAGATAGAGGAAACTACGAACTCCATGCTGCCTTGGAGCATCCTTTCCAGTTAAAGAGAAAACTGGAAAGCTTATCTTCCTAGCAAGTCTCCATCATGGTCAGTGGCTACCTTGCTCTTCTCAAAAGTAAGAAAGTTGTTTTTTGAGGTGGTTGCTTATGAAGATAGCGAAGGACTGTCAAGTGGCAATGAATCTTATTCTGAGCCAAATTTTCAACCATTAAACCCTCTCCACTCCAAGTGGTCCCCTCTCATTTCACAATGGTTATTTCCTTTTTCTTTTATTTGAGATAGGTGAATGGAGGAAGGCAAGTGTGTGCCTAATACACTGTTCATTTTTTGAACTTTTATTGTGAACACCTGAAAAGGTTTGAGGGACCTTCCCCCTTCCACAATGCACTCTCAAATAAAATTTGCAAAAACAGTGGAAATCGGGATGAGCTAAGAAGCATTTGTCAATCAACATGTATATTGTATATCTCCATTTAGAAAATTCATTATTACAAAGGCATTCAATTTGCTATCTCACCTGGAAAAGACAAGTGTAAATATATATTTCTGCTGGTGTGAGAGCTCACATTGGGAGAGCTCACTTAGTCGGCAGATATTGGGCTTCATATTTAAATGGAAAATGGGTTTGCTCTAGCTAATACATTCCCAAATGTTGCTGTGAGTCTCACCTTCTTCAGGAAATCTCATAAAGTCACTCCTCGGTACTGTTCAAGGTATCCATTACAAGAATCAAAGTGGATGAGAAAGCTAGGACACCATGAAATAAGGAACAGTATTAAGCAGAGAGAACCGGAAAGGAATATTCTAAAATTTCATTTCTGAAATGATAATGTAATGCATTCTCAAGCACAGATAACTTCCCAAGAAGATTATATGTTTTGGGAAGGTTAAAAAAGAAGAAAGCCCAGAAAGGTTACATCAACTAGAATATTGGACAAGTATTAAGAAAAACACCTTGAGTCAACATATCCTACTAATGTAGTTACAGCTAGTGTCAAGCTTCATAATGTCTGGTTTAGAAATGCACATTTCATAATGTTCACATAACAGTCCAGAAAAGATGTACCCTTCTCCCGTCTCCCCTTGCCCCTCGCCTCCCGCAAAGGTCCTTATTTCCTTCCATTCAACCACTCAGTTCCCTTCCTTGCCACTGCTCTACAGAGAAGAAGGGAAGGTAGTGTCTCTTTCTATGTGTCTCTTCCTACCTCCCCTTCTTTGGCTCATGGCACATTACTAAGAACCCAAGAACACAGCTGAACCAGGCCAAAGGCCCATCAGGTCCAACATCTTGCTTTCATGGTGTCCAACCAAATGTCTCTCCCCACTTAGATTCCCAGCACCTCTGACACTGGGGGTGGGAGGAAGGTGGCATCACCATCAAACTTAGTAGTCTTATCTTCCATGCAACACATTTTACTTAGGACTGACTCTGAAGATGGTTTGGAATCTTCAGCTGGTTGCTCACCCAGGCAAGATGTTTGAGCGTATTTCACCAATCCTGGCCCACCTGCACTGGCTGCCAATTAATTACTGAACTGTCTTCAGAGGCAGTCCTGCATATAATGTGTTGCAGTAATCTAATCTAGAGGTTACCAGAGTACAGATGACAGGAGTTAGGCTATCACTATACTGATAGGGCCACCAGCTGAGCCACCAGCTGAACTTAATGGAAGGCACTCCACATCTATGAGGCCACCTGAGCATCAAGCGACAGCAAAGACCCAAGCTATGTACCTGCTCCTGCAGTGGGAGTGCAGCCCCATCAAGAACAGGCCATCTCCCATCCATCAGGTCTAGGAAACCACTCATTAATAGTGCCTCAATCTTATCCACATTGGGCTTCAGCACAACTCCTGCCACACCTGCAGATGTAAATGAGATGTAGAGCTGTGTGTCACCAGCATATTGCTGACAACATACTCCAAAACTTTGAATAACTCCACTCAGCAGTTTCATGTAGGTGTTAAACAGTACAGGGAATAAAATTGAACCCTGAGGAACCCAACAATGAAGGCTCTGAAGAGCACTCCCCAAGCATCACCCCTGGAAACAACCATTGAAGTAGGACCAGAACCACCACAAAGTGGTGCCACTCACCACTAACTCAGACAGCTGCTGCAAAAGGATACTGTGGTTGATGGTACTGAGAAGTTGAGGACAATTAACAGGGACACATTTGCCCTGTCTCTTTCCTGACAGAAGTAATCATACAGGGTAACCAGAGCAGTTTCTGTGCCAAAACCAGGCCTAAGCCCCAACTGAAATGGATCTAGAAAATCATAAACTTCTTAATTTCTCATGGGTCTTTGCAGAGGCAGAGCTATGTTTTGCCCTACTGCACATTATGAGGAATGTATGACAAATGGGTAGATCATTTCCCCATCAGATTGGCTTAGAAAAATTGTCCAATTTTTGCTGGTTTGGGGAAAGGGAGAGAAACTGAATAATTAACAAGTCAATCTGTGGTGAATTTGGGAGAGTTTGCACCTATGTATTTCAAGTTCATTTCAGCAAAAAATCAACATATTTCAACACGGTAAGTGTGTTTGCGAGGACTGTGAGGAAAGCAGACTGTGAAGCTGCTAAATCAGCAGATAAGGTCATAGTATACTCAATTTAAATTACAAGTAGAAGGCCATTTTCAGAGAAATAGGATAGAAGTTGGAGATCTGAGATGGATTTATCATGTGTTCCTGGGTACATAACTGGACCTCTCTGCTTCAAGTCTCTTATATAATATGAAATTGTAGGCACCTGAATTACAGGTACAGAAGCTATTATTGTTCCTGGGGATGAACAGATCTTTCACACAAAGCCTTTTTCTACAACCCTCCAGGCTTGAGGCTTGTTTCAAACCCTGAATCAACAACATTTATGCAAAGGAAATGCTTTGCCTTCTGCACAAATACCGTCATCTTATATTGCACTAATAGGTTCTCATGCAAAAAGCAGGACAGGTTCTGTGTGAAGTTCCTGGCAGATGAAGACTGTTGCTGCAAGAATAGATTGATTGAAAAAATATGCATTTCTCAGGAAGTAATATTCTGGTCAGCATAACATGTGAGGATTAGTTTGGCTTAAATTTGAAAATTAAACCCAATTTAACACCCAGCAATTGAAACAAAACCCAAACTCTTTTAATCCAAGTAATGCAAAATTAGCAGTCAAAACACTGTTTCTTGTTGTATTTACAACAGACAAATGGATTTTGTATAACACTGTCTGCTTGATTAACTTTTGAGTTTTATTCTCTACAAATTAATGAGATTTGGATAAGCATTCATATTTATTCTTTCCTCCCCAATCCCAAATTACCATTATAAAAGTTCTGATCATGTAAATATTTATTTAAGCATTCCCATAGGACAAAATCCCCATTGGGGTTTGGCCATTATCAGCATGCAAATTTCATTCTTTTAAGAACAAAAACCAAAAAGAAGAAAATTTAGGCTGAAGGTATATTTCTACTTTTGCACTGAAGAAGACACTTTATTCTGATTATTATTCCTAGAGCTGAATGGAAGTCGGTTTTGCTTCCATATTTTCTTGGGTTATCATCAGGTCTGGTGTCTGGGAAGCTTTAAACCTTTTCCAAGGGGAGAATATTTTTTTGACAGCCCATTAATTTAGTATTGCTCCTTGCATTGTTTTGCCTGCCTTTCCTTCCCTTCCTGAATTGCCGTGAAGATGGCATTTCGGAGTCATCCCGGCAGGTTTTCAGGAGCACCATGGTAAAAGGAAGGCAATGGAATTGATTGGAGGAGGGACTGCTGTCTGACGTGGCAGAATTTACAGTCAGGATGTGTTCACTTCTCAATTCCCAGCCTATCATCTTTCATTAGGCACTTCAGTGTGGGGACTGAACACCTCATGGGCTACTTGTCACACGGACCAAGAAAAGAGATAAGCAATGATGTAAAACTATTTCCCTTGACACTGAGACACAGATGGAGACTTCATTCTTACCATATTGTCTGCTTTAGTGCCATCCCTGAAGCCATTAACTATCATAATGATGGGTCTCTAGTTATTTATTTCTTCCCGGTTTCCTGATGCTTTCCTCACATTCCATCAATGCATTGCATATTGTAGCAATCGTTCGTCCTTGAGATCTCCAGTAATTGTTCGCCCTTGCACATGCAAAACACTCAATCCAAGGTCCAAAGATAACAGGTCAAGTGCAAATAACACAGATGAGAGGGCTGGTAAGAGAAAGAAAGCTAACACCAAGAACGGAGCTGTTGGTTTTATTTCACAGTTTCCCCTATACCCTTAGGCTTCAATTTGTCCCTGCATTTAATTGTGCTTACTGTGCATTTGTTTCACTATGCATACCTGCACACATCGCTTTCTTTGTATGTCAGATTTCCAAAGTTAAAACCATGCTCAAGCGGCTTACAACATAAACACATTTGCATTGTCATGAAAAATAAATAAAATACACCAAGAAGTGCACAACCAAATTGAACAATTTCCACTTTAAAAATGCATGCATGCACACAGTGAAGACATTGACAATATTATCATTATAATACTACAGCTGGTAGAATTCTGCAAATTGGTGAATGCCAACATGACAAGTGCATAACCAGTTCTAGAGTTCCCCAAAGCAAAACTGCTCTCACAAGACTCTCCTACTGCACACATACACACACACACACACAGAGAGAGAGAGAGAGAGAGAGAGAGAGAGTTTGTGTGTAATATGATTGGGTGCTATATCTTGGGTGACACGCTGGGGATGGGCACCTTGACCAAAGTCAAGGAAGGTGGAATGGCTCTTCTCCTCACACAGCTTAAGGATCTTGATTTTCTTTTGATTGACAACAAAGGGCTCCTCCAGACAGCATGTTTATTGAGCATTAATCCTGGTTTGATTGCAGAAAGCTCGCATCTAGTCTTTACTGATCATTCATTCTTATTTGTTTACAGAGAGGTTACATGGCAACAGACTTTTGCCCTGCATTCATTTTGGTTTGCTTGTAGGCGGTTTATACATCTTCCCATTAATCATTTGTTTATGCTAATGAATTTCCATGTCTGCTTCATTTTCAGAAAGATTTGTTGCACTCAGGTGTCATTGCACAAACCTAAATTTCTTAGTGTGCACTTGATCCCTCACATCAAATACTGACAGTCAGGAGGAGAATTGGAAAAAATCTGTCAGTTTCAATCTAATTGTCCAGTCGTTCTGTGATAGCAGGCAGTGAAGCCAATACCCCTCCTCTTCTTCTTCTTCTTCTTCTTCTTCTTCTTCTTCTTCTTCTTCTTCTTCTTCCTCTTCTTCTTCTTCTTCTTCTTCTTCTTCTTCTTCTTCTTCTTCTTCTTCTTCTATCACTTGTAGCCCAATAAGATTGTCTTCCATGAACATGGTCTTAAAAGTGAGTCCATAAGTGACTGTGGAGGCCAGTTCTGGATCCACAAGTCCTTCCACAGTGGGGACATAGGTTTCCAGGCGGAAGTTAATCATGGCGAGGGTTTACCAAATGTGCCACCTTCTTAGCATGTTTCTTCCTTTTGTCCTGAGTTCGAGCACCTTCAGAGTCCATGACACCTTTGATAAAGGTTGTTCTCCAGTTGGAGCACTCACAGGCCAGTATTTCCCAAATGTCATTGTTCATACCACTTTTTTTTTAAGATTTGCCTTGAGAAAGTCTTTAAATCTCTTTTGGGACAACCTGGCCCTTCTCTTCCCAGTATGCTAATAAATTTAGGTGACAAGAACTCATTAACTCCTGCAGAGAGCCTGAGACAAGTTGACTGTTTTGTTTGGTAACATTCAGGCTTTTGTATTAAATTATTACCCCTCTTGAAGATCTTGTCAGAAAGGCAGTGTATAAAAATTTAAAAGCCAGTGAATGAATAAATGTAATGGATGAGGTTCATGTTGGCTTGCTTTTTTTTGAATGCTGACCCCTGAAATGAATTGTCAAGATCTGAAGGGTTAATCTCCTCCCTGCCCTGTGCTCTCAAAGTGTAAAAGTTCTGAGACTTGGCTTGAGGCTTTCCAAGCACTATTCTGAAAGAGCAGACATTTTCACCTTTCACAAAGTCAGCTCCCATCCACCTTTTGCAGATGCACTATGACCAGGAATGCAGCGAAACTGAGACGGAAATTGCTGATAAGAAGTGTTTTACATCTGTGACATTTTCCTCTCCGGGTACAGTGGAGAGTTGCCTTACATTTCCCCCTCTCTGTTCATGCCCTTCTAACTGCAATTGAGTCCAATGGGAGTTATGCATATAGACAACGGAAGACAAAATATAGCCCTTGGAGGCGTAGAGATATTTTAACAGGTGCTTATCTCTACCAGAAAGCGACCATAAAAGGAGAAAATTTCAAAGAGCAGAGAGATCCATCCTTGCGTTCATTTGCTTTCATTCAGGTGAGAAACTTGCCAAAGTGTTGGCCATGCCAGTTAAGCAATTACTGTGATCTTTAAGAACCCTGTTCTATGTTGCATAAGCTCCATAAAGAGAGATATTCTTCACACGGACGCCGTTCATGAAGCTGCCTTGTCAATATGGGTCAGCAAACTCTCTGCGGTAGCTTTGAAGTCCTGTATGGAAATTAATGGGAAGATATGTGGGTCCATGGAGTTATTGCACAGAAAAAGCATAGTAAGTATATCCAGTACAAAGGCAACCCTTCTAAGAAATGCAGGTACAGAAACCAGTTCAGCCAGGCAAAGAAGGGTCAATGTGTTGAGTCAAGCCAGCCTTTGGTTTTTGAATCTGACTATAACGAAGATATACAATCACCAGCAGAACATTTAGATAATTTCAGAGTCTGGGCCTCAGGGTCTTTAAGAAGGCCACTCTTAATATGGCAACGTGCATAAGTTCACCACAAGACCCAAAGCTCTTTTTGGAGATGCTTCTGACTTTTAAAAGCTACATGTGAGCAGAGCAGTCCTTGAACCAGAAGGCACCAATGCTCCCAGGGGCATTTGCAGCCCCGGCTTAAATGTGTGTGGCATTTCTAGTCATTCAAGGTGGTTATTTCCCATTTTTAAAAAGAAAAGTAAAACACAGCTGTTGAACCACCTTGTAGAATTCATTGTGGATGCAGAATCCAAGAAGGGCCACATCCTAACCTGCACATAAATCCAGGAGCTGTTGATCAGGTCAAGTTGTTTCAACTATTAAATTTCTTCCATTATCCCTAGGTTTGATCCTACATGAAACTAACTACACACGCTGTCCCAACTATACTCCTATATGCAGACGTCCATAATTAAGGGTTGCTCTGTGCATGGATGGAGAGGCCCTGGTGGCCTAGTGCCTTATTTCCATCCTTTGTCTTTTCCACAGAGAATCTCCATGCATAAAATATGTACACATTTTTTCTCTTTGCAGGAAAACCAATGACTGTTTGAAGACTGGGGATGGGGCCAGCAATTACGCTGCTCTTCCGTGTCTCGAATAGCCAAAGATTTTAATTGCTGGCCCAGGGATCATGTGGGCATCCTCACAGTAGTGTAGAGGAATATGAATTTTGGTTCTCTTGCATCTTGAAACTGTGAAGCCATATTCCACAAACTGAAGGTGGTGGAGCATTTACTTCGAATGCAAACTTTCTGTAAGGTTGGTGTTATGTTATGTCATGCCATCACTTTCATCCTTCAGCAGTAAAGTGTGATACACATTTTTATAACAGTGAAATGTAAGTGGGTGTGCAGGTTCACCTATAGGCCCAGATTCTACACTGACATCTTTCTGTTCTGCTCCACTGGTGTGTGAAGATGCAGAGCATTCAAAGAACAAGTCCAATTTAACTGACACTCAAACACTCTATAGCTTTCTCTAAAGTATAGGTTTAAATGGGAAAACTCTGCTAAAAATAAAGTTTCCATCTGCTCCGCCTCTCGGTGCATGCAAGCGACTGAATTACTTGAAAAGTTTGCCATACCTGTAGACAATTTCTATTCATTATCCTTCTATTCAGTGTCTAATTTGCTGAATTATATTGCCTGCATGACAACCTCGTCAATAAATTCTAAATAATCAACTGTAATTTATGAGCATGAATTTATGCATTCAGCTACCCTAAACTCAAGTACAAATGGCTTAATTATACCAAAATAATAGCAACCCACAGAACTGACTATAGTATATACATGTATTTATTGCCTATACCTTCCAATAAATCAGATATTATTCCTGTTGAAATCTGCCTAACTGACATTTTTCTTCTTCAATTATTGCCTGGAAATTTACACAGGGAATCAGACCAGATGCCAAAGTTTAGTAAAGAGAAAGACTATAAAGTCAGTTAGCCTGAAGAAGTGCATTATTTCTTATAGGAATGCAATTATTATATTCAGTAACAGGTCATTTCGATAAGGGCTATTTTGGCTTAGCCCTAATTTCAGGCACAGTGAATAGTGCAAGTAAGCCAGCCTCCTAACTTTCTTCCTTTTGACTATATTTTCTTCGTCGTTATTATGACCACTGATTAGCCACCTTTTTGACTATAGACATGTTCACACGTTACACTGAACCCAGGTCCAATCTGCCTGAACACATCCACAAGTGTTTGTGTGAAAGAGCGTATGCTGGTTGAGATGCATGGCTCAACTACTATATATACAGGTACACAGAATGTATACTCACTGACTGTTACATGTGAATAATTGAGCATAGAACTTGACTATTTGTGGACTCAGGTGAGATTGTTTGAGTTCTGCTGCAGTTCTGCTAGGGAGCCACACATGACCCTGTAAAATAAACCTGTTCGTTGGATGGAACCTGAATCCAAGAATCACTATTCAATAGACAGGAACTGCTCCAGAATCTGGTATGTTGTAACTCCCAGAGTAGATTTCTAAATGTTACTGAAAGCAGTTTTAAGAGTAATTGTAGTCTAAAATGTTGTATATTAGCTTCTGCTTTCCAAAACTACCAGCATCTGAGGATCCTTTCATATACATTTCTTTGTCCAGATCTAACACATCCTAGCTGCTAAACTGAGCATCCTGAACAACCAACACAGCAAAGTCAAGTCAAGTGGGTGGGAAACAGTTAAATTATGTCAACCCTGTTGTCACCACTTTTCTAGGAAACAAAGAGGTTTGTTTCAAAAGTTATTATTGGCCTCTGAGCTATTGATTTGTTTTGTACAGTATTTCCTATTGTATGGATACATCTCATAGTCAAAATTATGGGTAAAGATAATACTGAGGTATATCTTTGGGGTGAGAGCATATCTAATAAGCTTACAGCTGGATCGAGATGATTCTGTAGCCACAAGGATCTTTTTGCTGCTGGTGGCTCTTGAGGGATCCAACTGAAATCTGTATTTCTTCCCCCCAGATTTCAGAGGTCCAAATTGTCTTGTTTCCAAAGAGGAATTGATAAATTAGGAAATCTCAATTGCTCTAGTTTTTTTGGTTGTTTTTTCAATGTAAGCTTGTGCAGCTTTCAAGTTCTTCATCCCTCCCCAACCCCATTTAATTACCCAAGGGGATATCTGTATTGGTTGTTGTTGTTTAGTCGTTTAATCATGTCTGACTCTTTGTGAACCCATTGACCAGAGCACGCCAGGCACTCCTGTCTTCCACTGCCTGGTCAAACTGTTGGTAGCTTCGAGAACATTGTCCAACCATCTTGTCCTCTGTCATCCCCTTCTCCTTGTGCCCTCAATCTTTCCCAACACCAGGGTCTTTTCCAGGGAGTCTTCTCTTCTTACGAGGTGGCCAAAGTATTGGAGCCTGCATTGGCATTCCACTAGGTTTTGAAGACACACATCATTACAATGGCATTCCTTTCATTGCTTCACTGATTCTCCTGTTTTAATTGTGACACTGTTTTAAAGAAATTGTTTTATTGCATATTTGATTTTGGTTGTCATATTTTCATGTTTGTGTCATTGGCATTTATACCTGTATACTACTTAGAAGCCTACAGTGGTATTGAAGTAGTATATAAATTTCACAAATGGTGATGATAAAGAAATTGCCCTCGAAAACCAATGAGAGGTGGTAGAATTTTAATGAAACGTTTAGGGGGTGTATTGGGGTGTGTGTGTTAACATTAACATTATAACTGTTTATGTACAAGGTTAACTTTAAATGTTAAAAGAAACATAGACTCATGCAGCAATCTAACATCTCCACGACTCTGAAAGGCCAAAGCTCAGTGGTAGGACATTGCTTTGCATGCAGAAGATCCCAGGTTCTCCTTATTTGAACACGAACTTTCACTTCCATCTTTTAATTAAATGCTCTATTTTTCATATATGGTGTGTGCAGCAGGCAAGTGTGCCTATCACATTTATATGTGACGACTGTACACCTCATTGACTAGGGGAGAAGTGAAGTTGTTTAAAAAGTGATGACCCTGTTGTTTAAGAAGTGACAATCCTATTGTTGTGATTTCTGTGACTGGTGTGCTTCAAGACAAAGTGGAAGAGAGTGTACTCTCCCACATGCTCCTGATTAAGTTTTCACTATGGCTCTACAGCTCAAAGGTCTCCAGACCAAATGAATAAATCTATAGATGCTGTCAATAGTGCAGCTATTTATTTATTTATTTTGCTGCTATACTTAGTGCCTGAAGAGAAAAGGTTAGCTTAGTTAACTTAGCATTGGTTTAGCTAATGGGCTTGTATGAGATACATACAGAGCAAATGGTTTAATCATTACAACAGATGCTTCAGAGCTTGCAGCCATAGATTTAAATCCCAGCAGGGGATTTACGATTAGCCTTGCCATTAGCATAAATTGATCGCTCTGATTGGCTAATCACTTAATTAGGAAAAGGCCTTTGCTATTGAGCCATTTGGAATAATTTCCATAACTATAGGACAGTGTTCAGGTTCAATCTCCATGTTAGGCTTCCTTTTTGCTTCTCAGGCACTGATGTAAGAATTCATTAAAGATCAGGCATTTTTTTGGCAGCAGCTAAAGTCCTTTTATACTCTGAAAATCTCCAAGAAGAACAGACAGTCTTCGTGAAAAATTACCAGTTGCTGGAAAGCACAGAAGGCGAGAGAGTTCTTGTGCCTGGGTCCTTATCGCAGGCTTCCCATAGGCATCTGGTTGGCCACTGTGAGAACAGGATGCTGGACTAGGTAGGCCATTGACCTGATACAAAAGAATATAAGGTTTTGTGACACCTGCATGTATGCAGTGCACCATTCACTTTCTGTGGTGTTGGGAGTGAGTTGGATGAATGGATGAGATACTGAAGCTAGTAGGGTCCATCTGTGAGATGAAAGGGCAAATACTGTATGTGAGAGGTGTGTGCATGCAATCATATATAATAATAATAATAATAATAATAATAATAATAATAATAATAACAACAACAACAACAACAACAACAACAACAACAACTTTTTATTTGTACTCCACCCTGCCTGGCTGGAGCCGGGCTCAGGGAGGCTAATATCATAAAACTAACACAGTATGCAAAGAACATAAGAACAGGCAATCAATTAATTAAAATTCATCTTAAAATTAGTTCAGAGCAAATTAAAATCTGGACAGATGGCAGTCCACGGGTAAAATTGGGAGTCGTTAATATTCTCGAGGGCCAACTGTTACCACTGGTCTTATAAAGGACCTGTGAGCAGGCTAGGAGGCCTCTTTAATGCTTGTTCTTATACAGAAAGAAAATAATCAGACTGAACCACGACCAAAGGCCTGGCGGAACAGCTCCGTCTTGCAGGCCCTGAGGAAAGATGAGCGTTCCACCAGGCTGGGGCCACGGCTGAAAAGGCCCTGGCTCTGGTCAAGGCCAGTCTAATCTCTCTGGGGCCTGGGATCTTCAGGGTATTATTTGCAGACCTTAAGGTTCTCCGTGGGGCATACCAGAAGAGGCGGACCCCTAGGTATGAGGGTCCTAGGCTGTATAGGGCTTTAAAGGTTAAATCCATCACCTTAAACCTGATCCTGTATTCCACTGGGAGCCAGTGCAGCTGATATAGCACTGGATGAATGTGCTTCCTATTTAAATAGGAAGTCTATTATTTTCAACCAGTAATTAAACCCCATCCAACCAACTGAAGCTAGATAGAGTGAAGGAGTGTCTTACAATTGTAGCATATGCAGCACATGACATCCAAGTTGGAATGGACATGAGCTATTTCCCCTCTCCCTAAAAAATAATGTCACCAGGGTCTGTTTCATCATCCTGGGGACCCCCATGAAGGAAGATTCTCACTACCTACTAAGCTCTAAGCTCTATTAGATAACACAGTGCAGATGGAATGATGGTAGAGAACTGCCCTCTCTTCATCTTCATCATCACCCAGGCCAGCTTGAGATGTTTCACTACTGAAGGCAAAATGCCCCCCGCCCTCTGCAGATCTGGGACCCCTCACCCTCCCTGCCCCCATCATGGTGCCCATGCTGCTTCCAGCCCTGTCTCCGCAAGTGCAGCCTCACCTGCGGTTGCGCCTGCTCTGCCACCACAACACAGTGGAAGCAGTGGGGGGTCCAGCAGACAAGTGCCAAGATCAACAGAACTGTGTTGGTGGCACGGGAAGCCCTGCTGGAGCTGGCAGTGGCACAATGGAAGGGGCAGTGTGGGAGTCAGAGCCACAGCCTGAGCCAAATGACTTCACATTGCCTCATGCCCAGGCTCCCCTTGATCATCACTGCAGGTTAGGTCTTCAAATAGGCTTCAGCCTCTGTTCAGTCAGATTCACCCCTCATCTTTCTCTCCTTGCAGCCATAAAATATTATGTCCACCTTTTGTATAGTGTATGGTGGTCCCTCGGGTTACAGACGCTTCAGGTTACAGACTCCGCTAACCCAGAAATAGTACCTTGGGTTAAGAACTTTGCTTCAGGATGAGAACAGAAATCGTGAGGCGGCGGCAGCAGCAGGAGGCCCCATTAGCTAAAGTGGTACCTCAGGTTAAGGACAGTTTCAGGTTAACAACAGACCTCCAGAATGAATTAAGTTCTTAACCCGAGGTACTATTTCTGGGTTAGCAGAGTCTGTAACCTGAAGCGTCTGTAACCTCAACCTCCAGAACAAATTAAGCTCTTAACCCGAAGTACCACTGTACTGCTTTTGCCCAACGGTCAGCAATTTTTCTACACCTAGTTAAAGCTGTTTCCTCTATGGCTTCTGGTGGCTAGAAAACATTTCTTAAGGGCCTTAAAATGGTTGGTGGCTACTTTGAGAAAGACTCCCATATTTTCTATTTAGGAGGCTCAATGGTTCAAGGAGCTACAGACTGGACAGCGGAGGAGGCTGAGAGTTGCATCCCATGCTGCCTTGTGCAGCATACTTCCACTTGCACAGGAGAACTTCCCCCTCCTCTCCCACGCAGTCATCAGTACATCATCAAAATCTGTTCCAAGGGACTGGGGGGATCCCATGGAGTAGATTTTGGAAGTGCACAGGGAGAAGGGGAAGTCCCACTGTGTGAGCAGAACACCACTTGCACCGTGTTGGATAGAACCCAGAGGTTTTGCTGTTAACTTACAAGGAGCCACCGTGCTGTTGGATCCCATTTATATATACAGTCTGATGTTGGCAGAAGTGCTGCTGTTTTATAGATTGGTACCGTCTGTCTGGACAGATGCTCTGCTGTGCTCCACAAGTATATTTTAAAATAAACAGATATCATAACTAGGGATGCTTGATCATTGTGAATTGACACGATCTGCATCTCCCCAAATGTGTGTATTGGAACATAGCTTTGCATTGGATTTCACACTTTTCTGAATGTTGCGACACTGTTCTTGGTTGGAAAAAAGTATAAAAATATTTTATTTTATTGAGAGAGAAAGAAAGAGAGAATGCATTTAAACTGTATATCTTAAGAGAATATATAGCAATGCAAATGCAATATTTTATGCAGAAATTGTCAATACTAAATTAATGGCAGAAGCAGAGAGAGAGAGAGAGAGGAACAAATTTATGGGTGAACAGAATTGAAAATAACAAGGATCTGAAAAAGAATGAGCCATCCATTCCTAGCCATAATTCTCCATTGCCCCGCTACTAAATACAGAATTATATCCTATTGATATCTGGGTATTATGACCTGGAACCCAGGTGGATGTTGTGGCCCAGGAAGTATGTCAGAACCCATAGCAAACACACCTATGCTCACAGCTTCTGTCACGGAACACATCTCTGATAACTGATCTCAGCCTCTTAAGTGCTGAGTCTGCATAAACACGTTATCACAGCCACAACCACAAGGTATCGGTACCATTGCCCTGTATTGGTAATGTATTGGAAATATAGCCACATCTCTCCTGCCTGCTTATTTTGCAAGGAATTCAGTGCTGCCTTGAAGTTCTAACAGCTTGCTAATTCTCCCTGCACCCCCTACTTGTGAATAAGAAGGCACATTTTTGTATTTTGCTGCCATAGCACCCATTGTGGGCCTCTCTTATCAGCTTCCAAAGCAGAGAAGAGCAAGCTAACCTTGAGCAGAAGGAAAACTGGGAGATCTTCAAAGAAGAGAAACAGTAAATTCTCCTGACCCAGACAAGTCTTCATGTAGACGATAGCAGAAAGGCAATATTTTGTATGAAATTTGCTTAAAGATACCTGTTTCCATAGTAATTAGGGGCAGGTTGTTCTGACCAATGAAATTAGTTTTTGCGGTCCACAAGCTGTCCCTGCATTCTGTTCTTCAATCATATTACTGAAAAGGATCATGCACGAGGTGATCACTCATGTAAATGTTATAAAAGTGTCTTGAATTTTGTATTCAGGGTCCAGAATTTGGAGAATCCCTCTGCACCATTTATTCTTGCTGCAGCCTGCAATAAATATGATGCTGCTGTCTTTATTTGGCTAAAGCGGAACAGACTCCCTTTGTAGGGTAACACTATAGCACAGAAGTGGCTAACCTGCAGCCTTCCAGATGTTTCTCGACTACAACTAGTTCACTGACCTGTCAATTTTGGTTTATCTCAGAATATTCTTTTTTCCAGCCTTAAGTTCAGTTCACCAAATTTCCAAATCAGCTTACATTTGTTTTCTTTAAAAGTAATCACAAAAATTAATTCACATTTTAGTGTGCATTTCTCCCACTGTACACATTTTTGCATGCATTTCCCCATAATATAAAGCATTTTAATGTATTTTTTTTTTACTAATCTATGCATACTAATGTACACTTTCCCCTAGCATACACATTAGAATAATAGAATTGTAGAGTTGGAAGGAACCCATTTTTGCACATTTATTTTGGTTGGGGAACTGCACCACAAAATTCAGACAACTGCAATTCTTTGGAAGGATAGCTCTCTTTTGGATTCCATGATTTGAGGAGTTTCACACTGAAATGCAAACCAAAATATACTTCTCCCCAATCCCTAACTTTAATTTCCACTTTCCCTGACCACTGGCCATTCTGTTGTTGTTGTTGTTTAGTCATTTAGTCGTGTCCGACTCTTTGTGACCCCATGGACCAGAGCACACCAGGCACTCCTGTCTTCCACTGCGTCTTGCAGGTTGGTCAAACTCATGTTTGTAGCTTCGAGAACACTGTCCAACCCTCTCGTCCTCTGTCATCCCCTTCTCCTTGTGCCCTCAATCTTTCCCAACATCAGGGGCTTTTCCAGGGACTCTTCCTTCTCATGATGTGGCAAAAGTATTGGAGCCTCAGCTTCAGAATCTGTCCTTCCAGTGAGCACTCAGAGCTCATTTCCTTCAGAATGGAGAGGTTTGATCTTCTTGCAGTCCATGGGACTCTCAAGAGTCTCCTCCAGCACCATAATTCAAAAGCATCAATTCTTCGGCGATCAGCCTTCTTTATGGTCCAGCTCTCACTTCCATACATCACTACTGGGAAAACCATAGCTTTAACTATACGGACCTTTGTCAGCAAGGTGATGTCTCTGCTTTTTAAGATGCTGTCTAGGTTTGTCATTGCTTTTCTCCCAAGAAGCCATTCTAGCTGGGGCTAATAGAAGATGAAGCCCAGTATCATCCAGAGGGCCACAGTACCTGCTCCCCATAGTAGCAGCAGCAGAAGCAGCTGGAGTTTCCTCCTCTTTGAGGCAATTGCTGACACACACACACACACACACACACACACACCACTGTCATGCGGAATGAGAAGCACTGATACAGAAAGTGGAGTTCAGCTTTCCATTTAAAGATAATAGATGCGAACATGTTTCCTTTTCTGCAAAGGTAGGCATAAGACATAAAGGCTATCCTTTGTTGTTGTTTCAAAGGCCAGACCAACAGTTCTGTAAAAGAATCCCAAGGGCCTTGTTGCCACTTCACTTTCTGATGAGGCAGATTAGCTGCCTTGCTTGGTGACATCATAGAGGAACTAGTTGAAAACAGCACTTCAAGAGTTTCTTTCTTTTCTTTTTTTTAAAAAGCAAGAATTAAGTGAGCCTGTCTCATTTAATTTCATTTAATTTAAGTGATCCTCTGAACTGCATTCCTTTGCTCTAGCATTGAGCTAGGAGCCATGCTGACTGATTAATGCTTGGCTGTTTGAAGTATACACTTTTCTTATCTGGTCCTGCACAGGCCTCACTACAGCCTGAGGAGACCTGCTGGTAAGTCAGCGCTTGGGGAGATTTTTGTCTGCTCCACCCCGAGGAGGATGGAGAAGAGATAAGTGGCAAGCTGTAAGACAGAAAACAAAATGAAAACCTGTTGCCCCATTTGAAAAAAAGAAAAGAATGCCAACCTTTTTTTGACAAAAGGAGATGAAATAAAGGCCACCGGAACTCTGTGTTATATACAACTCCTAATTTCAGCTGTGCATTAATAATGATAGCATTTCAGTCAAGGATGATCAGATAGTACCATTGCCTAACAACTTAACATTGGTCTGAAAATGTCCTTGTTGCTTCCATTTGGTCACAAACATAATGCATAAACACCGTGATAATCATTCCTTTCTTAAAAAGCCAGTGCCGTTATAGTTGGGGAGTTAAAAAGCCATGCATTTTGAAGATTTCAAGAGGCAAAGAAGGTTATTAGTCTGGAATTTTTAAACCTTCTCCATTTCACAATGCTGTTTCTCAAGCACCCCTTCATGTAAGAGATACAACTCGCATCATCCCTGCCTACTGGTCATGTTGGCTGAGGTGGATGGGAGGTGGAGTCCAGCAACATCTGGAAGGCCAAAGGTTCCCCATCTCTGATATATACAGTAGTGAGAAATGGCTCATCCAGGGGTGTAAGGAGGCAATGATTTCTGCCTCATCCTCTTTTCATCACAAACATCATTGTTTCTGTTCCAGCATGGTCTGTCACCCACTAAGGCCTACATTATTTGTCTTGCTATTTGCTGTGGTCTAATTAATTAATTATATAATCATTTCAGGGAAAGGGGAACAATGCTGAAAATGATGAAGCTATATATGTAACACTCACTGACTAAAAAAACAATAATAGCGAATACCGCTCATCTTAGCATGAGTGATTTCCATTCCTTGGACAAACATGTGAATCGGGCCGATTTCCATTCCTGTTCCAATTCCAGTGGAATTCTCTGACATCCCTACTTCAATAGCTGTTGCAGTGGTGATATGATCTTGTTCAAATTTCAGGATATAGGGCCCATTGAGAGCCACAATAAAATCTTCAATTGGCAGGATTGTCGCACTATTTTTCTGCGGCAGAAAGAGTCTTTCCCTAATATCTGATCTGTTTAACTGGCAAAGCCAAAGATTAAATCTGGGACTATCTGCATATAAATCTTGTGTCCCAGCTCTGGAAGGAGCCTAGGCTACATTCCCCAGTTCTTCCAATACTCATGTCTACAGCAAATTCTCAACCACAGAGAACAAGCCCCTGGTCACTGTGTTTCATCTTTTCACTCGTCTGATTGAAGAGGCATTGGGAATACTGCTAAGGAGTGTGTTCTTGAGAGGCTTTGCAACTTCTGTGATGATAGAAAGTTATGTAAATGTCTCACTTTGAACATATAAATGATACTTTATTTGAGTGAGTTTTGATCTGATTGGTGTTGGAGCCAAGGAGTTAAAACGGAAGAAGGGGGAAGAGGAGTCATTTGTTGTTGTGATTTGCTCTTGCTGTTTTCTTTTGTTGGTGTGACGGTTTTCCCCAGACACACCATCAAACCGAATAGAAGACAGCATCCACCAAGATGAAATGAAGGTGGGTGGGGGGGCACTTGAAAATGTTTCATTTCACAGCTAGTGGATGAGCTTGAAGGAGACAACAAGTGGTGGTTAAACCATGTTCATTATAATGAAGGGTGGCTTCCGATGCCTTTGTTCCATTGCAGTGTTTTGTAGCGCCTGTTAACACTTTGATATCCATTCCAGTGAGAAGAGTGATGAAGGAAGTCCCCTCCCAGCCAGAAAGAGTAGTAACAATTTAGCAAGGTTATTATTTTGTTTAGAGATTCATCCAGCACACATATCCTGTAAATAAATATAAGTGCAAAGTGGGCTTGAAAACTGGCAGCCACCAGTTGCTGTGCTGAATATAAGTCACATCCAGGTAATTGGGCAGAGAAGATGGAAAAGAGTTGGGTTTGCTTTTTAAAGTAAGCTGTTGGCATCCAGGCATATATATGCATATATATGAGAAGATTTCGCCCCTCCCATTGCAAGAATCTGCTGATTTTCCAGAGAGGAGGGGGCAGATTGTGCTTGCTACTTATTCCGCTCCAGCCTCACTTCAAAGGGGGAGACTGAGTGTTATCTCTGTGTAGATAAGGTCGCTGCAGAAAGCAGCTGTAACACTCACTGCAGTCCAGCGTCTCCATTTGTATATAGTTTGTATAGTACAGTAGCTGTAGTGAATAAAAGAAGATATTCTTCAGCGCTGTCGTCCGAGTGATTTATGCTCTGCTGTACTCTGCTGTGCACGACTGGAAGTGAATTCGGTGCTCACAGCTCTGAGTTGTGAGTCCACAGCACTTAGACCTGTTCCTGCAGAAGAAGGTCTCTGGAAATGCTACCCCAGCTCGCCTGGCCCAGTCGGGGCTGAAGTGGTTGAGCCCAGTTGGTGGCACTGGCTCAAAGGCGAAGCTGACAATATATGCATACTATGATAGGTTGGTAACATACATGGATATATTTGCTAGGCTGTTGTAAAGCTGGCCTCTTTAATACAAGGTGAATTTTCTCCTAATTGTTCACTACCACTAGAATGACTACAAATGGAAAGTCTCTCTCTCTCTCTCTCTCTCTCTCTCTCTCTCTCTCTCTCTCTCTCTCACACACACACACACACACACTTAAACCATCTAGAATTGTATTTTGATTGATATAAGTGGTGGGCATTACCTAAATCAGTCTTTCTCAATCTGAGGCCTAAAATCCCCATCATTCCTCATCATTGACTATGCTGGCTGGAGCTGATGGGAGCTGCAGTCTGAAACTTCTGGAGGGCACCATGATGGGGAAGGCTGACCTAAGTGAATACCACAGTTTAAAGCAGGCACCCCCAAACTCAGCCCTCCAGATGTTTGGGGACTACAATTCCCATCATCCCTGACCACTGGTCCTGTTAGCTAGGGATGATGGGAGTTGTAGTCCCAAAACATCTGGAGGGCCGAGTTTGGGGGTGCCTGATTTAAAGTGAATCTGAAATTGTAGTAATAATGTAAAAGCCAACTTTTGTCATGTAACGCCCTCAAAAGAAGGCTTTTAATGGTACTTTGGAAGCCTTTCATTACATTTTCAAACGGCATTAGGTTATAACTTTTCAGCATATAAATGTTTTTTAGGCACTGCCATTCTCCAGAAGTGTACTTCCCATCCCTCAAATAATTATGGAAGAAATTCTCCAAGATACAAATAGCAGGATCCAACACCATTAAGTCTGGAGTTTATATATGCTTTCATGGACCTTTCTCTTCTCTTTCTTCCAATATTCCCCACAGGAGGTGCATTGACTCGAGTGAATCAATTATTGCGCTTGTTATTTACTGTGCATACTTACCACACCACACAGCTTTCAGGATTGTTCTTCCAGCTGTAATTTCAACAGGGTAAATCACAGTGGCAATTTGCACATAAAAGCTGGTCCAAAATGCTCATTGTCCTTGCTTGACCTTCAGGCGAGCCACTTTCCAGAATATCATTTTTCCTTTAGACTTTCCAGGGGAAAGGGGGGGGGGAAGGTTACCTACTGTTTTTGAACTCATTAGTCTCATTAATTCAGAGTTAATCTACTGTAAATTAAATGCTGTGTCATGTATCGTATCTCTAACATGAATTATGCAAGATGATATAAGACATTGCACTCCAATGGAAGAGTTGTGCTTTACCTTATGGGTCTAACTGGTGACTAGGAATAGTTCAGCACAGGTAATTCCTCTCTCACTCCTCTGTTCTAAGAACCTTTTTAAGAAGACAGATATGTAGAGATGCGGGTGGCCCTGTGGGTTAAACCACAGAGCCTAGGACTTGCCAATCAGAAGGTTGGCGGTTCGAATCCTTGCGACGGGGTGAGCTCCCGTTGCTCAGTCCCTGCTCCTGCCAACCTAGCAGTTCGAAAGCACGTCAAAATGCAAGTAGATAAATAGGTACCGCTCTGGTGGGAAGGTAAACGGCGTTTCTGTGCACTGCTCTGGTTCGGCAGAAGCGGCTTAGTCATGCTGGCCACATGACCCGGAAGCTGTACGCCGGCTCCCTCGGCCAATAAAGCGAGATGAGCGCCGCAACCCCAGAGTCTGTCACGACTGGACCTAATGGTCAGGGGTCCCTTTACCTTTAGCCAGATATGTGGTGATGCAGATGAAGACTAAGGACCCACACTGCAGCATAGGGGTGGGGGTTATAACGCAATGCAAAACAGCAATACCTAAATGAAAGTCTTTTCATGTGTTTATTATTGATGTGAGCAATCAATAATATGAGGAACCTGTCCAGTCTGGTGAAGCTCACACTGTGCCCTAGTTTTTAGTGTGAACATTCAGGCTACAAAAGGCTGGCAGGCATTGGAGTGCAGATGGCACAAGACCTATAGTGAACATTATCAAACACAGCATTCTTGTATACTGTTGTTACAGCATTTTCATTTATGACGTTCAGTTGTTTGCAGTGCTTCGGTTCACATGTACAGATGAGGGTTAGGATAAAGGAGTGTCAGTTTTCTGCTTGAGCCCCAGGTTAGAAACCACTAAACTGAATGCCTTTCCATCCCTGCATGGTGCCTCCCTAGTTCTTATAGGCGAGATTATTACCTTGTGAAGGATTTCAGAAATGTGCTCCAAACCTCTTGGAAGGTTGCCTTTTTATGTAGTTAAAGAGCAGGATTCTCTCATAGTTCTGCTAGGTGTAGGAAGTCAGGCATCCAGTTTTCCATGCTTGGCGTAGCTTAGACTTTGCAGTATCAGAGGACTATGCATTTTGCTGTCAATATGGCTCCATGAAACCATCCTTCCTGTCCTTTCCTGTCCTTTCTATAATCTTCACCAGGCAAGTATGTAGCAGGTTGTTTTATTGGCGCCTCCTGTTAGTAGGGATTCATTCAGGACCAAGTTAATTTGAGTCTAGAAGGGTATAATTACTGGCTATTTTCATAACAGATGAATTAGGTCTGCTTGTGCTGTTTACATCATGAGCAGTCATCTGTGGGTGGAAGGGGCATGCCATACCCTCCAAGTATTTTCCAGGGGCAGTTCTTGAATTACAAAAGACATACCAGCTTCTGATTTGATCCCAGAATGTCCCTATTTCCCCCCACCAGTGCTGCTGCTGCTCAGCTTGCAAGGAGAATGAGCCAGTGCTAGTCCTGAGCAATGGCGCTGGCGGCAGTGGTGGCTATGAGAGAGCATCCTGTTGCTTCTCCATGGCTGCTGCTGCTGACCTCCTCCTTTGGGCAGCTCGTATTGGCTGCTGGAGAGTCAATGAGGAGGAGGAGGAGGAGAAGGAGAGGCTGCTGCTTCTGTGGTTCAGCCCCATGCTGTGGAGGGGCAAGCAGAGGGCAGGGCTGCCCTGGGCGGGAAGAAAGGGGGAGAAGAGTGGAACAGAAGGAGTCTTGCTTTAAAAAAAAACCCGCTTTGTGCATCCACATCAAATCTTTCCCCTTTCTAAAATTTATTTTTGTAAATCTACCAAAGAATAAAATAAAATTCAATTAAGGGGTTTTCTAAGGAGGGTGTATGTGTGTGTGTGTTGTGTCCCATTGGTATACTGATAATCGAAATGCTCTCCGGAGGGCAGGGAAAAACAAAAAAAATGGAGGGGTTGAGGAGGGTTAGTTGAGTGGATGAGAAATGTCCCTATTTTCATCTGAGGAATGTTGGAGGGTGTGCATGCATTTAATGTACAGTGGTACCTCGCAAGACGAATGCCTCGGAAGATGAAAAACTCGCAAGACGAAAGAGTTTTTCGTTTTTTGAGTTGCTTCGCAAGACGATTTTCCCTATGGGCTTGCTTCGCAAGATGAAAACGTCTTGCGAGTTTGTTTCCTTTTTCTTAAAACCGCTTGAAGAGGTGCAGTTGCGACTGACCGTGCTTCACAAGACGAAAAACATCGCAAGACGAAAAGACTCGCGGAACGAATTAATTTCGTCTTGCGAGGCACCACTGTAGATAGATAGATGATAGATAGATATAGATAGATGATAGATAGATAGATAGATGATAGATAGATAGTATTGTCTGTTAGACATACATAAAGTAAAGGCTCCATGTTGCTGCTTGTCCACACTACACATGAAGTTGGCTACAGTGTTTAAAATAACACAGTTTATTTCTGCAGTTCTTTATAGTTCTTTAAAGTCAGAATTATCCACAGACAACAATGTCTAATTATTCACTGTCTATTTTTGTAACTGAAATATCAAAATTAATGTGAACCTGCTGGAGATGTGAGAAGCGAAAACAGATTTTAGACAAATATAACAGGAAAGTTTGCAGATTAAGACATTTCAGGCAAACACTTTAAGTGCATAAGTGGGTAGTGATAATGTAAGGAATCAAATAGAGGCACTTGCAAGCTATCTGAATAAGGCTATTTGCTTTTGTAATTAAGGCTGGGCTGTGGCCTGCTTGGAACCTGCCAAGTCCATTCGTGTTGATCCTCACCCCACAATCCTATACATGTATACTCAGAAGTAAATTTCCTTGAGTTCAGTGGGGATAATTCACTTGCATGACAGCCTAAGACCTCAGTTTCTGGGGCAACCCACTTATATAACAATAGCCCTATGGAAAACACGGGCAAGGAGGGATATTATATACCTTTTACAGATCCTAACACAATGCAATGAATTTAAAGCATTTGGGATGCTCCAATAAGAATTTGACCTTCTCCCAGCAGCTGCCTGACAATTCTTAAAATTCAAGCACAGCATTGTTGCAAAACTTGGCCCAGATGTGCTGTGTGCAACAGACACAACATATCACATGCAAACATTATGTACCTTCACCTTCTTGAGGAGGTGAGACACTATTCAGGGCTGGCATGGTTGGGCATATGCTGGGAACTCTCTGATAAGAACCCACTTAACCTACCCCTGCTCTTTACCATTGCAGCCTCCTTGCTTGTTTACTGCATTTTGCTCTGGCCCAGATGACTGTGGTGGAGGAACAGGAGATACCACTGCCTGCTTTTTAATTGGCTTCATTGCCTGGCAAGCAAGAATGACAGCAATGAGGTGGAGGAGGAATAGTATCATTGAGGAGGTACACTAACCAAAGGAGGAGCTCTTGCTCAAGAGCATTCCAAAACCTGGACCTGGGCCTAGCATGGCGTCAGCAAATATTTCCTACTGATTGGTAATTCTATTATGTTCTAGTGATTGCAGCTCCCACTCAGGAATGCCACTCTGTACTGCTCCCCCATGGAGCTCTTTCTTCCATTGACACCAGAAGCCTAGGGTCACGTCTGTGGTTATTGAACGGGAGACTGACAATCATTCTTTCATTTAGAATATGAATATGTTTTTAATATCAACTTTCAGACTAATAACAATATAGATTGGCTGTGCAGCAACCACAAGATTCACCTTTTATCTGTATCTACGGCAGCAGAATATGTTTTCAATCTGTTCTATGCTACTCTGATTTGATTGTTATTCAGGTCTAAAAGTGATCTGTCAAACCCAAAATTCTGTTTCACTCCCCTCCCTTCTTTTATTTTAATGGCAATATCTAAAACAGCTATAATATCCCTCCCCCCCCCCATTCCCACATAGCTCAAATTTGCAGGCAAAGGCCCTCCAGGGTGGATTAAGCCTGCCAAATTTCAGGACGATCCAGCTCCAAGGGTTCATGTAGGGTACTTTAAAACAGGAAAAGCCAATATGGAGACCTTCAGATTGTGCTAGATCACAATTCCCACCATCCATGACCATTACACCCTCTGGCTGGGGCTGATGGGAACTGCAGTCATCCAACAACATCTCAGGGGCATCATGTGGGCAATCCCTCTTTTGTTTTGTTTTCTTAAAGAAATTGCATTTAACTTCTTTATTTTCTGCCAGAACTCAATGCAATGGTCACCACTTCTGGGGGAATGAAGCCTGCCAAATTTCAAAAAAATGGGTGCAGCAATTCTTTTACAAGGGCAGATCTCACCATTTGGGGTTGGAAAAATAGAAATCATGTTTCTCCCCAAGTTTTGGTTTTGGGTGTGTGTGGTTTGTTGTTGTTGTTGTTGTTGTTTTGCAGTAAATGAGTTTGAAAACTAGGGCCATGAAGTGGGTGATTTTTGGTAAGGAATTTGTCAAAGTTCAGACAGCTAGGTCCCAAGACTATTATGCTTGGTGATTTTAACTTCTTTATAAAACCCTGGGAAAGCTACATTTTTTTCACCACTCAGTTCCTTGAAGTATCTTCTTTGAAAGAGAGAGAGAAGCTTTGGTTTTGTTGTTTTTTGTTTGGGAAAAGAACATCTGGAAAAGGAGCAGGCCACCCCAGTTATCTAACTCCACCATTTACCCCCTGATCTCACAGCTAGACCTCAAAGGAAAGTGACAATCCATGTGAAGAACAACTCTTTTTATTTTCTACAGCTTCCCTTCTCCAAATCACTGTGATTGGAGTGTAAGGGGGAATAACCTACTGCTATTAAAAGCCAGACCACATTTTTAAAATAAAAGATCCTGCCCCACTCCTTTCCCCACTTTCCCTCTCCATCTCTGGACACTTCCCTAGTCAGCTTGGTTTTGTTTCTCAGAAAATGAAAAGGGGACATGGTGGAAAAGTTGTATGTTTTAAATACTGGGGGAAACTGAGGAAACATTGCTGCTTGGAAGTTTATGGTCTCCCTGATCTGCTTTGATGTGCCTTGTTAATTGTGTGATCTGACTTGGGAAGGCGAGAGTCTGCTCTGAATCACCTCAATGTATCTCATTAAGATGGGAGCTCAGCTCAAAAACTTTGTTTAGAATGACTGGTGAGTTGCTGAACATCTCAGAAGAAAGGTTTGATCCAATTCATTCTCTCTGATTGCTCATTCTGTTACCATATGCCATCCATTAGTGCAATTTCACTTCTGGTTAAGACGGGGCAATACAAGTTAATACGTGTCATTGTTTGATGAGTTTCAGAGTGACAGCTCTTCTTGACAACACACCAAATGAGACTACAATCGCACAGGGGGAGAAGTAAGTGGGAAGCATACCTCGAGCCAGTAGTTATCTCAGACCATTGGCTAGGTTCCCACCGATGGCATAGCAGGCACCAATGATTGTGGGAAGCAGCTGACAGCCGCATCAAAACCAGACTTGGACTCTGCAGGAATCAGTCATTGAAAACCACAGTGGCTTCAAACATCCTCTGGTGGGAACTTTGAGACAAAAGAGGAAAAACAGCTTGCAATGTTCTCATTATTTGCAAACAAAGCATTTAATAAGCATGCCAAAATGCTCCCTGTTTGCAAAGTCTGATTGCTACAGACCTTACGCTAATGTGGAAAGTCAGAAACAGTTGCCATTCTTTAAAGCAAGAGGGGGTTTATTTATATATCTACACCACCACCTATCCTATGTCAACTAACAAGATTTATCTGTATTTTACTTACTTTAAGCAATTTATGTACTGCTTAACTACAGGAGTTTACCAAGTGATTTACAAAGATACTGTACCCCCAAAAATCAGTTAAAACTATAAAATCAAACATCAATTAAAATGCCTGTTGTGGGGGGGGAGTCTTCAGTAGGCACTGGAAGTTCAACAGGGAGGGGGCCTGTCTGACCTCAGCTGGAAGGAAGTTCCATTAAATTGGTCCCACAATACTAAATGCACAGTTCTTGATGGATACAAGCCATGCCTCTGATCCATGTGGGACCACTAACAGTGGCTCGCTTGATCAACTTAGTGATAAGAAAGGGTGGTTGCTGGCATTCATCTGTCTTGAGAGACAATGGAAGAGTTTGCCTTTAGGGGTGAAGTCAAATTATTGGAGAGTTACAGTGTCTGCTGTGGCTGTGGAGACCTATACAGTAGAGACATGCTTTGTTGCAGCTGGGGCAGATGAAGACATCCAGTTGTGCTGATGCCAACGCTAAGGTTGAGGTTCAAAGAAGAACCAGAGAACTAAAGAGCACCAAGAAGGGTCTTGTTCACAATTAGAGAGTGATCTCTAATTGTCATAGTGATCTATGTTGCAGTTGTCAACACACAGCGCTGACCATCTCATAACATTCAAGTCTATCTGGTGCCCGTGACCTGAACTTGGATTTCTCCAGGACACTTCCTGTTCTGCCTTTGTAGAGAACATGTTTGTTATGCAGAGGCTGTGACATGAGCGCAGTTAGAGTAGATTTTGTCTATTCTTATTCATTTTGCTAATTCCAAAGTGTCCTATGAAGTTGTTCCATTTGTGATGAGCATTCCCAATTCCCAACAGGAATTGGTGTTCATGGTCTGGGACCCTCCTGACAGCCTGGGCTAGTTCCTCATAGAACCGATCCTTGGTTTGTATGTCAGAGCACATATTGGGAACATAGATGCTCAAGATGGTAATCAGACCAGAGATGGTTGAGAGTCAGAACGAAAGCAAGCATTCTGGGCCCTTGGTTGGTGGTTATATTGCAGTCAGAAGAGAGTTCCTACCTACAAAGCCTACATGTATATTAACACAACGAGCTAAACAGAGGTGACATATCTATGAAAACTAAATCAGAACAGCATCTTGAAGACATCGGGTCTAATGAATAAACCTTATGATTGACTAGCAGTGAAATCCTAACCATGTGTACTCAGAAGTAAATCTTACTGTATTCAGTGGTACATACTAACAGGTAAGTGGGTTTAGGATTACAGCCTAAGGCATGATAGTCTTGATCACAGAAGCCTGAAAAACACCAGCACCATATGGTGCCTTCTGTGCATTTGTGTGTGTGTTTGTGTGTGTGTGTGTGTGTGTGAGAGAGAGAGAGAGAGAGAGAGAGGGGGGGATATTAAGTCGTACATATATCGTCATCAGTCCACCCACTTACATGAGTGTTCTGGACTATCCTGGAAAAAATATTCCTTTTTCAGTCGCTCTTTGGGAACATAAATTGTCAGTTTGTAAACAAACATTTTTTTTAAAGTAGGGTTTTAAAAGTGCTACTTCCTCTGTATGAAAAACAAGCCATTAACAATGTCTCTAAATGAGCCTGACTATATTTGCCAGTACCTCTAGCTTCTTTAGTGTATTTTTGTTCCTTGACAGGAAGCCCTTTGCTCACTAGTAAAACCACCCCCAAATTTCCCATACAATCAAGGAGGTCTGGTTCTTCTCTTCCAGTTGAAATCAAACATTCATCCAATACAAGCAATGCAGTTACTGGCCGAAGTGCAATCTGTTTCCATGCTCTCCAGTGTGTCACAAATGAAGAAGACCATGCTGATAAAGACTTCTGCTATTTCCCTTTGCAAATCCACTTCTTCCTTTGAATGTTATCTGTACCTGAAATATGTTAGATCATTCACCATCAGAGTACACAGGAAAATAAAAAATATATTTTTAAAAAAACTTCACAAATAAATTAAGAGGTACGCCATGAAACTTTCCTGAAACTGAGCAAAATTCAGTAACCTGAGACCCTCAAATAACTGCTCTAGCTTCAGTCTTTGAAGCTATGATTTTGAAAGAAAAATGCTGCCGAATCAATGAACCTCCATGGAAATAAATGACTTATATCAGGACTAAATTGACGACAGTGAAATTGAACAGACAGCTGCCTTTCCGCATAGTACATTGTGCCGATAATAACCAGTTCACAATATTCTGCTGAAAAAGTGTTTATGATGGAAACAACGCCCATCTCTTCCAAGTGTAGGGGAAAATGAATGCAAATATAAATTACTCTCGTAGAGACAGCCAATCTAAAAATGTATATATTTGCTAGGAGCATTTTTGTTTTATTTCCTCTCCTGATGTCACTAACAACTTAGAAAGGACAGGCTCATAACTGCGCTCCCTTACCCCTGTCGGAAATTACTAGCTACTCTGGAGATTGCTCCAGATGATGGAAAGATAATCTTCTGCCTCCACACATCTGCATATCCATCTGCACAGCCTCTCAAGATCAGACAAATTACTGATAAATGCCATCATAATTTTCTCTTCTCCCCTCTCCCTACTTCCCTTTGCCTTACCCTTTATCACACTTTCACGCCTGATGAACTGCTGTGACCAGTAGGGAGAACATTTATATATGCGGAACTCAGTGTGGTTCACTCTCAGAAAGAACTGGCTCATTTCATGGACATTTGTAATTTTTTCATCAAATGCCCATACATTTGTGGCAGTCTGGAAAATAGACAGTTTTAAATATGTCACTGCTGTCAATATGGATTCTTTCTCTAGTCAGTGAAACACCCACCCACCCCTTGCTCCTGTTTCAAAATAAAAGCAACCCAAATGAGTTTGGGGGGATGTTTAAAATTACCTTCCCAAAAATACCAGAGTCCTTTTTATTGGGAATAACCCAGACAGAAATTCCTAGGCATCAAAAAGGCTATTTATGTCTGCAACAACAGTGGCCTGTGTTTTGTTAGCCCCAAAATGGAAAACGAGCGAGGTCCCAGACGAAGAGGTTTGGCAACTTAAGATGTTAGAATATGCAGAACTTGCAGGTTTAACACATAGAATAAGAGAGCAAGAAAAACATATATTTAAAGAAGAGTGGAAAACATTTACTGAATATATGGAAAATAATTACGCATAACTGAAAATGCTGGCAGCATTAAGATAAATTCAACAGTGTGATTAATGTCTGAATGGTGTAAAAACTGAAAACTAACTTGAATGGTTATAGTAAAATATGCAGGAATGGAAGATATATAAATGAACCGTGGAAAGAGAAGAAGGGAAGTCACTGGATATCAATAAGTTGGTAAAATATTTATTTGTTGCAAATAAATATTTTTATTTGTAAAAAATTAATAAAAATTACACACACACACACAATAAAAGCAACCCAAAACAACAATATATTTTCTTGCTTTAACTTGGTTTGGCTATTTCTAAAGGTGTGCAGATATGTCAGAAGGAGGACACCTCAGTACATCTCATTTTCTGTTCCTCAGAAAGTCCAAAGTAGCTCTCATTTAAATTAACAGTGTTAACAATTTGCCATGTGGGGAGTGCAACTATGGCTGAGAAATGCCAACGATAATAGAGAAAACTGGGTGGGGCAGAAGAATTATTTCCTGCTGCAATCCCACCATTGCGGCACCGACTGCTGCAGAAGAAGCCACATTATGGGAAAGGGGCGTAGCTCAGTGACAGAGCATCTGCAGAAGATCTCAGGTTCAGTCCCTAGCATCACCAGTCAAGACTGGAAAGAAACAGCCTTCTGAAGCCCTAGAGAGCTGCTGCAGTCAATGTAGACAATACTGAACTAGAATGTTCAATGCTCTGACTAGTTATAAACCAGCTCCCCACAATTCAGCATAGGAAGAGGGATCCGCAAGCCTCAGTTTCTGCCTGGTCTGTTGGCAAGGTTACCCCATCTGGGGACAGTAATTTCTTATTACCATTGGTAGAAACATTACTGTTGTAGGAGAAGATTAAGGAAGGGTTCAGGCTGGCCCTGCTCTGCATCCGCTAAGTCAGGCTACTGACCACAGATGAGGAGAAGGACACTATCACCAGTGTTTGAAATGCCAGTCTAGTCTAGTTTCTGTACATAGAATTGGTAGAGGAGATTTGGCCTTCGCAAGGCAGCAAAATGTCTTAAACTGACCTTGAAATAATCCTCATTGATTTTCATGTATTTGTGGGAGCGACACAATTCTCAATGGCCATTCCTGCTCTTCCTTTTTGAAAGAAAGAAAATATTCCAGGAATGGGTCCTCTTTGTAAACCAGTACTGGATTGGTCTGCAAGACCACAGATCCTCACATGCAACATTGCACTACATGTACAAACAGTACCCTTACCTGAAAACCAGGTGGCTGGTTCTTTAGGGGAGGAGGTCACTAAAGAAGAATATGATCAAAAAGTAGAGAGAGTCCAGAAATGTTTGAGAAATCCTGCTGTTGACCACATTTTCAACTTCTACAGCGAGAGTCAGTATAGTGTAATGGATTGAGTGTCAGAGTAGAGACACCTAGGAGCAAATCCCACTCCCAGACTTAAAGCTCTCTGAATGACCTAGGGATAGTCGTCATCACTCAGCATAATTCAGCATAGAAGAGCCTCTATTCCAGGGATAGCCAAAACAGTGCTGTCCAGATGTTGGTGGGACTCTAACCCTCATCAGCCCCAACCAACAGAGCCAATAATAATGATAGAAGCAGGGGGGTTTTCCCAGCCAGAACTCACTGGAGCTCAGCTCTGGCACCTCTTGGGTGGGTGCCATTGCCATTCTAAGAGAAGAAGGGAAAAGTTCATGGTGAGCTCTGGCAACTCTTTTTCTAGAAAAATAGGAGTTATAGTTATAGTTATAGTTAGTTATAGTTATATAGTTATAGTTCAGCAACATCTGAAGGGCACCACATTGCATAGTGGATTGTTGTCAATAGAGGCTGAAGAAGGCCCAGCCTTATGGAAATACTTTTACCATACGAAACTTGATTTTGTTTGCAGTCTAATTAAATTGGAGGAAAATCTTTCAAATCATTTGAGATAAAGCCTTGGTGATCAAAACAAAAAGCATTAGATTTAGGCTATTATTGCACTAATAGGCAAAGGATAACACTGAATTAATTTGGAAAGATTATATGCTGTCATGTAACTAAATCTTAGGAAAGGGTTAGGAAAAGAAAACTTTTTGTACCAACCTGGGAGACAGTGTTCCTTGGAATCCTAATTATATACAATGCAGTATAAACTGTAGCATTGGCATTTAACAGAATTTCTTTGCCCTGGGGACAGTGCCTCAACATGGAGCTTGTAACATGAGCTCATTTGCAATTCCAACAATAGTTTAAACTCAAGTCAAGGTCAAAATTAATAATCTGAAAGATGGGCAAGCTACAGAACTCCTCAGATATGATATAGAATTACAAGGAAAGAACACTGTGTTGCACATCAAAGTGAAATAGGGAAGGGCTGTAGCTCAGTGGGAGAGCATCCTGTTTTGCTTGCAGAAGGTCCCAGGTTCAATCTCAAGCATCTCCTTAATGAGATTGGGAGAGACCCTTGTCTGAAATCCTGGAGAGCCACTCCCAGTCAGTATAAACAATATTGGGCATGATGGACCAATGATATGACTCAGTATAAGGAGGCTTCCTAAGTTTGTATGCTTATAATAATAATAATAATTTGTTATTTATACCCCGCCCATCTGGCTGAGTTTCCCCAGCCACTCTGGGTGGCTTCCAATCAAGTGTTAAAAAACAATACAGCATTAAATATTAAAAACTTCCCTAAACAGGGCTGCCTTCAGATGTCTTTTAAAAAGAAGATAGCTGCTTATTTCCTTCACATTTGAAGGGAGGGCACTCCACAGGGCGGGCACCACTACCGAGAAGGCCCTCTGTCTGGTTACCTGTAACCTCACTTCTCGCAATGAGGGAACCGCCAGAAGGCCCTCGGCTCTGAACCTCAGTGTCCGGGCAGAACGATGGGGGTGGAGACGCTCCTTCAGGTATACAGGACCAAGGCCATTTAGGGCTTTAAAGGTCAGCACCAACACTTTGAATTGTGCTAGGAAACGTACTGGGAGCCAATGCAGATCTCTCAGGACCGGTGTTATGTGGTCCCGGCGGCCACTCCCAGTCACCAGTCTAGCTGCCGCATTCTGGATTAATTGCAGTTTCCAGGTCACCTTCAAAGGTAGCCCCACTAGAGCGCATTGCAGTAGTCCAAGCGGGAGATAACTAGAGCATGCACCACTCTTGCAAGACAGTCTGCAGGCAGGTAGAGTCTCAGCCTGCGTACCAGATGGAGCTGGTAGACAAACGCCCTGGACACAGAATTAACCTGCGCCTCCATGGACAGCTGTGAGTTCAAAATGACTCCCAGGCTGCGCACCTGGTGCTTCAGGGGCACAGTTACCCCATTCAGGACCAGAGAGTCCCCCACACCCGCCCGCCCCCTGTCTCCCAAAAACAGTACTTCAGTCTTGTCAGGATTCAACCTCAATCTGTTAGCTGCCATCCATCCTCCAACTGCCTCCAGGCACTCACACAGGACCTTCACCGTCTTCACTGGTTCTGATTTAAAAGAGAGGTAGAGCTGGGTATCATCTGCATACTGATGAACATTGTCCCCTAGGCTATGCAAATCTACTGGCTGGAGAAGATTGGGATTGCATAGAGGTGCCTCCCGGCAAAGGAGAAAAGCTACCTCTCCCACAGGGGCCCTCACCATGCTTGTGGAAAGCTCTATGGACTGGTATTCGATACAAAAATGGAGCATTCCAAGGAGGAAGGGGAAGCAGGGCATCGAGGGGAAGCCTTTTATCTGCTGAATCTAAGCCCCCTGCCTTCTTTGAAGTGGTGACAGGATTAGCCCCACCCAGGTTCCCTCCAGACATCAGTGCAAATAATTTCCCCTCAATGAATCCAATGGAAGGAAATTCAGGGGGTAAAATGCTACTGGAAAGAGAGTGAGGAGAAGGGGAGAGATTCTGTGCATGCAGGTGTGAGTGAGAGACTGAAAGTTTGTGTGAGAGAGATGGAATCTGTGTGTGTGAAGGATCTGTGGATGGTTAAGTCCAGTCAAATTTGACTATGGGGTGCGGTGCTCATCTCCACTTTCAGGCCGAAGGAGCTGGCATTTGTCTGCAGACAGCTTTTCCTGGTCATGTGGCCAGTATGACTAAACCATTTCTGGTGCATGGAGCACCATAACAAGTGCCAGAGCGCACAGAAACACCATTTACCTTCCCGCCACAGTGGTACCTATTTATCTCCTCTCGCTGGTATGCTTTCAAACTGCTAGGTTGGCAGGAGCTGGGACAGAGCAATGGGAGCTCACCCCATTGCACAGATTCAAACTGCTGATCTTACGATCGGCAAGCCCAAGAGGCTTGGTGGTTTAGACCATAGTGCCGCCGGTGCATTATTCATCTTGTTCATACAAGTTACCAAAGCTGTATGATTTACCAAACCATGTTAGTTGGTCTCCCCAAAAAATGACTTCCCCTCACAGGAAGATACACATTCCTTGTCAGACTCATTCAAACACATGCCCCACCATCACCTTAAGACTGGGTCATTTAAGCTTGCTAGAGAGATAACAACTGAAAAATGGAACCCATGCAGTTAGTGTAAGATAAGGTTTAAAGAGACCCACATTTACCCCCCGCGCCCCGCTGCGCTGCATGGAGTACTGCCACCTGACCATAGTTTAATATAATTTCTTTTATTTTTCTATGCTACTTTCCTTTTCAGCTTGTGCTGTTTCTCAAATGCACTCAGCAGGAATTTGTTCCATATTTAAGGCTGAAAAATTTGTTGCACGAAGGAATATCAGTAATGCTGATGCAAAGCCAAATCTCTCTCTCTCTCTCTCTCTCTCTCTCTCTCTCTCTCTCTGTGTGTGTGTGTGTGTGTGTGTCTGTGTGTGAGCACGCATAGGAACTAAACAAATTGATGCTGTATCAGTGGGCTTAAGATGCAACATGTGGGAAGATATATCCTAAGGCTTTTCAAACAAGATTAGTTTATCCTTGAATAATCTTGGAGAAGACTTAATTCCAGTGTACCAGAACAAAAGGTTATAATCTTCCACCTTAGGATATAAGAAACTAAAGAAGCTTAAAAGAAAAGCATTTCGGAACAGCTCATCATTTGAGCTAATTTCCACTCCACCACCCCCCACCCCAGACACAAACATTAAGTAGCTGAGTCTAAATGGCTGACCTGTGCAATGTTTGGGGAAGGAAAAGACATGGGGTGGCACAGCTTTAAGGAACTTCTTTGCAGTTTCTGTCTCACATTTGCACCCAGCATTCCCACCCTAAATGCTTCAATCTTTGGCCATAGCCTGACTGCTTTCCTCATTTCCATAAAGTGAGTTGTTGAATGCAAAGTGCCATTTGACCCTTCCTCCCCCTCGTTGACTCCCAGTACTTTGCTTTGCCTTGAGCAGAGTACCATATTTTCCCCTGTATTAGACGAGATTTTTTGACTCAAAAATCATGTCAAAAAACAGGGGTCATCCTATACATGGATAGTGGCGTGGGGCAGGGAGCTGCCAGCTGCCAGCCAGCTGGTTGGTGGCCCACGCTCTAGGGAGCTTCCCGCCCACAGTGGTGTGGGGGGAGCAGCTGCCCACTTTGCTAACCCCCAGCAATGGCCCTGCTGGGGTGATGGTGCGCATGCAAAAAGCTCAAAAACTTTGGGCCATCTCCCGTCATTTTCTTTAAATTTAGTCCCCCAAAATAGGGGGCATCTTATACATGAGGGCGTCTTATACACAGAAAAATATGGCACCTTACTTTACAGGGAAGTGAACAGAAACCAATAACAGCAGCAACAACAAATAGCAATAACAGCATATAGCAGTTCTAGTAAGGTGGAGATCCCCTTTCCCCAGGGCTAGATGTACACTCCTACACATAATTTCATGTCACTTATGGGCATTTTAATAGACCTTTCCCATCTGGCACATTGGCAGAGCCATTTGGTTTTCGCCTACCGCATAGCAATTGTCACAACTTTGTAAGGTTTGGCGGTTAGGCATTGGATCAGCAATGTGTGTGTGGGGAGGGGAAGTACGGCCATCACTTGCCCCTCCAAGCTCAAGAGTATTCCGTTAAAGGAATCAGGTGTTGGCCTGGGTCTTGTCTGAAACCCCATGGTAGGGTCTAGGGCCATACCAGGACCCCAAGGGGGCACCGGGTGTGAGCTCAAGTTGGTTTGCATCGGCAGGGCTCCCTCTGGTGGTGTTTCACCCTTTTATCAGATTCCCCGCAATGCAGGTGGGGGTCTGATATAGTTGGATGATTCCAGTGCCTAAGCCAATACCACTCACATTCTGTATTCAATAAAGTTGTGGCCTAAATTTTGCCCAATAACTTAAACTAAAATTCCGTGCCACTGTGTCTTCATTGGGGGTGGGGGTGGTTGGGGTTCTTGAAGTGCAATAACTGTGCCATCACACTACAGGCAGGAGGTTTTTATCACATCACTCTAACTCATGCTTCTCAATGGAGTCAATTCACATATTCATGACACATGTCCGGTTACAAGTTTGAGTAATGCTATATGCAAGCAGATAGTTTCAGTTTTGGGATGCTAGTCCTGGCGTCCTTCAAAACAGCCTGCTCTTTAAAAAGGGCAGCACTCCAAAGAAATGTAACAAAATAATGAATGATTTTGCCACCATTGGCTTAGCATGATTGTCCATTCATCTTTAGCTTTTCACATCAAAGTCTCACAACACTGAACTAATTCTTCTGCTGCTTCAGAAAGTCTGAAAGAGAGAGGGAGAAATATCCACTATCAACTAAATCTTCAAGAGCCTGACACCCTCATTTCCCCCACATAAGTTCTCTTTCAAATTCTTACATTTAAATTATGCCAAAAAGACCGCATGGGCAAACCAAGGTAAGTGGGATTTAACAATACTCAGGGCTAACTGTCATATTTTTGGGGTGTTCACAATGAACGGATTAAAATTCTAACTTAAACATATAGCGCCAGATCAAAGCCTAACACAGATTAAATGCTATAGACTTCAAAACTGGAGATCTAGAAGAACCATGCCTCTAAGACTAATCAGAAATTAAACTGTAGACAGAGAAGCAAGGTTCTGAAAAACTTTTGAAAGTCTCTGTTATCTCGTCCATAAATAAATAGCAAGTTGCATGAGAGGGTGCTTTGCATAGAAACACAGATATGCCTGCAGAAGAAGGTGAATGAAACTCAAAGAGCAGGGGAAAGTGCAGATCCATGAAAGTTAACTTGCAAGTGAGCATCATCTATGAGACTGCATCATGTTTCCTGCTTATATGGTATGAAAAGTTAAAGCAGGTGCCTTAACTTTCCATACTTATGCTTTTTTTGTGCATGGATTTATTTGCAGGTATCTTAACTCCTTTATCATGAAGGGCTTTGAATCTTCAATTTAATCTGTATGTACCCTAAGCCAGCAAGGGAATCAGAAAGCAGACAGGCTTCAAGAATATAGCCAATGAGGATCTGGATGTACATTTGCAATTCCATTGTAATGTGTGCCTTTCCAAACTCTGCAAAACCAGGAACCTTGGCATTTGTAACCTTTCATACTAACTGAGGTTCACTCTTAACTGCCAATGGTAAGGAATGAAACCTGGATGGTTCTGCCCATGATTAATGTTGATAATAGCATAATATTCCAGTGGACCATGAGAACAAATATTATTGTCCCAATTACAGGCTTCCCACAGGAAATGGATAGCCACTGTGAGAAGAGAATCCTGGCCTGGATGGGTCATTGGCCTGATCCAAGAAGCTCTGTTTATGTTCCTTTTCACTGTTGCTGGAGGGAGCTTCTGAGGGCAAATCTCCCTCTCTACCTGCAGAGAGATAGATCTGCAAAATACTATGACCACTGGGGATGCCTTGCCAGGGCATCTGGGATTGAGCCCTTAGGCTTTTAACAATTATCTGGTTCCTCTTGTAGGTTGTGTCTATCATTGTTTGTGACAGGATGAACACTCATCCAATCCTTCAACCAATATTCCACTGTAGCAGCCCGTTCTTTGGGACTTTCTTCTATGTCATGCCTATGTTATTCACACTCACTCCATTCTGAAAGTGAGAGCAGCATGTTTTTTAGAATATCAGCTGGATCAATTTTCTCTCTGCACTGTGAGCTGTACAAGGCAGCAATTTGATTCAAGTGATAAGCATCTTGTCCCCTCCAAAAAAAAATAAAAAATAAGTATTGCTCATGGCAGCAGAAGGTATCTAACTTATCTCATGATCATTGGATACCCATTTCACTTTTGTACCAAAAGAAACACAAATTCTATCTAGAATCCATTCAGTTGTGGTTTCTTCCTATGTCTCTACATCCTCCGTAAAACACTTCTAAACCAAAGCTTTCTGTTGCTTGTTAATAATAGCTTTAATTTTCCTTGCAACCACAGATATCTTGCCCTGATTTATTTAAAAGCCTAAAAAGCAAATTTATTCCTAACTAGTCTCAGGAAGAAAAACACACACTCTCCTATTGTGTGAGCCAACTGATGTGGAAATTCATTTGCCTCCTTCATGTTTTAGAGTCTTAACTGCTTCTATAGAATCTGGACAAAATTCAAATGTGGGGAATATTCATATCTTGAATCCCAGATTTTATGTGAAGCCTGCTCTGTTATGCAGCAGTAACATTACTGAAAGATGACATTATGCTTTCCAAATGTAACTAGTAAATACTACTTTTCATAGAATTATGGCTGTCTCAGAAGCTATCCCCCTTCCAACAGAGGGAGAAAGAGTCTTGCTGGGAGAAAAAGGCACAGTTGATTAAACTATTATTAAAATGTCACAAAGAGGAAGGGGTTGATATTTGCCATCCAAGTGGGAGCCCACTCTGTTTGCATATATCTTAAGCTGGCATGGCAAATCAACAAAAGCAAAATGAAGGTATCACAGTCCCTCAGAGGCATGGCAGGGGGTGAAGAATAAGGTTTGCCTTGTATACTAAAGGTAAGTAGGTAGGTATATTGACATTTACAGCACAGCAACCGCTAGCCCTGGTTGCTGCCCTAGCAGTAATTGCCTAAATATTTATGTATTTACTTACTAGCTTTATATGCCATCCTGCCTCCCCAGAGAGTCCAGGGCAGCCAAAAACAAAAAACACCATTTTTTAAAATTAATTTTCTTGGTTACACACAGAGATGATTCTTTCTCATAACATGAGCTCAGCCAATTAGGAATCACATTGTGAATGACATCATTTTATGATGATATAAAGTCCACTGAATTCATCATTAACCAGCAGTGACATTGTTACAGTCAGTGGAGTCAATTCAGAGTGAGGGCAACTAGAATTTTAGCCATGGCCACTGCTTCATTAAATGGTTAATGAAGTCACATACCTGTTTGCAACTCCAACTCTGGTGGGTTTCCTGAAGCCAAGGCAACTGAGGTACTTTCCTGTCTATGGCTCCACCACTTGCTGTCTACCACAGATTAGCTACAACCATTCTCCTCCCAAAAGTATGGGCTTGTTTTATGGCCTGCTAAGAGGGGTGTGTGACCTCAGGAGGTCTGCTTCAGCTCAGCCTGAAGCCTGCTTTATTTTAGTCATAAAACCATAGAAATGTAATTGGAAGGGACCCTGAGGATCAGCTAGTCCAGACTTCCTCAACCTCGGCCCTCCAGATGTTTTGAGACTACAATTCCCACCATCCCTGACCACTGGTCCTGCTAGCTAGGGATCATGGGAGTTGTAGGCCAAAAACATCTGGAGGGCCGAGATTGAGGAAGCCTAAACTAGTCTAACCCCCTGATATGCAGAAATACAGTGGTACCTCAGGTTAATAATAATAATAATAATAATAATAATAATAATAATAATAATTTATTATTTGTACCCCGCCCATCTGGCTGGGTTTCCCCAGCCACTCTGGGCGGCTTCCATAGAAAACCAAAAATACACTAAGATATCACAGATTAAAAACTTCCCTGAACAGGGCTGCCTTAAGATGTCTTCTGAATGTCAGGTAGTTATTTATCGCTTTGACATCCGATGGGAGGGCGTTCCACAGGGCAGGCGCCACTACCGAGAAGGCCCTCTGCCTGGTTCCCTGTAGCTTTGCTTCTCGCAATGAGGGAACCGCCAGAAGGCCCTCGGCGCTGGACCTCAGCATCCGGGCAGAACGATGGGGGTGGAGACGCTCCTTCAGGTATACTGGGCCGAGGCCGTTTAGAGCTTTAAAGGTCAACACCAGCACTTTGAATTGTGCTCGGAAACGTACTGGGAGCCAATGTAGGTCTTTCAAGACCGGTGTTATGTGGTCTCGGCGGCCGCCCCCAGTCACCAGTCTAGCTGCCGCATTCTGGATTAGTTGTAGTTTCCGAGTCACCTTCAAAGGTAGCCCCACGTAGAGCGCATTGCAGTAGTCCAAGCGGGAGATAACCAGAGCATGCACCACTCTGGCGAGACAGTCCGCGGGGAGGTAGGGTCTCAGCCTGCGTACCAGGTGGAGTTGGTAGACAGCTGCCCTGGACACAGAATTGACCTGTGCCTCCATGGACAGCTGTGAGTCCAAAATGACTCCCAGGCTGCGCACCTGGTCCTTCAGGGGCACAGTTACCCTATTCAGGACCAAGGAGTCCTCCACACCAGCCCGCCCCCTGTCCCCCAAAAACAGTACTTCTGTCTTGTCAGGATTCAACCTCAATCCATTAGCCGCCATCCATCCTCCAACTGCCTCCAGGCACTCACAGGTTAAGAACTTAATTCGTTCTGGAGGTCTGTTCTTAACCTGAAACTGTTCTTAACCTGAGGTACCGCTTTAGCAAATGGGGCCTCCTGCTGCTGCCGCACCACCGGAGCATGATTTCTGTTCTCATCCTGAAGCAAAGTTCTTAACCCGAGGTACTATTTCTGGGTTAGCAGAGTCTGTAACCTGAAGCGTCTGTAACCTGAAGCATCTGTAACCTGAGGTACCACTGTATGCAGCTGTCCCAAACAGGAATCAAACTTGTCTCCTTAGTATTATCAGCCCCATGCTCTAACCAACTGACCTAGGACCAGCTTGTCAGAGGAGATGGTCTTATGTATATAAACAGAGGGTTTTTTTAGGTTGATCCAAGTGAGCAAAAAAAATTAAGCAAACGAGAAGGGACTAAAGCTAACAGCAATGCTAGACGAGGTAATGTGGTATTTTTGTTTTGCTTTTATGGGACTTTTTCTTGAAGCAAGCCAATGGAAATGATCTCCATGTGGGATAAATGACACCTTTATGCAGAAGCCTGTTAGACTTAATCTGAACAGATTTCACAAATGTGTGTTGGTATTCTGATATTGTTTGCAATAATAACTCTAATGCATCTGCTCCATCTTTGCACAGTTACCTAGACTACCTTGCCTGACACCACACTCTGATAATAACCTCCATCTGCTCTGCTGTGTCTGTCATTTCTTTTCTTCATAACGTATTGTGACAGAGGCTTCATTTACCTAAACTTATCTTGGCAACTTGTACTTCATTAAAGGGAATCCTGCAATCATCAGTTAAAGCTTTTTCCTATCTGGCCATGCATAGCTAAGCTTCATAAATCATTCTTTCACTTTCCATTTTGCAGCTCCTGGAAAGGTAACATTATTGAATTCAGATCACTGGAATAGACCAGTACTAAAATGTTTATTGACCGGCTTTTAGGCGCTGAGCGCTCACTTTTGAATGCAGACAGTAATATTAGCTAAAGCTTTCGAATTTTAAAAAAAGGATGTCACTAATATGTTTTATACTTTGCTATAAATACTCCTGATGGCAGGCCGTTCCAACAAAGCTGCTGGCAGAAAGCAAGCAGCGTTAGCATATAATTCCTTTTTCCAGCACTTTGGTGCTCCGTTTAGTGTGCACTTGCAAAACAAAGGGCTAGGAAGGAAGGCGTTCCTGAATACACACAAGGGATTCACCATTCATTCTATGGAAAGTGTTGTTGTTGTTTAGTCGTTTAGTCGTGTCCGACTCTTTGTGACCCCATGGACCAAAGCACGCCAGGCACTTCTGTCTTCCACTGCGTCCCGCAGTTTGGTCAAACTCATGCTGGTAGCTTCGAGAACACTATCCAACCATCTTGTCCTCTGTCGTCCCCTTCTCTTTGTGCCCTCCATCTTTCCCAACATCAGGGTCTTTTCCAGGGAGTCTTTTCTCATAAGGTGGCCAAAGTATTGGAGCCTCAGCTTCAGAATTCTCATGAGGTGGCCAAAGTTTCTATGGAAAGTAGGAGGCACAAAAATGCTCTGGATTTTTTCCCATAGCATGAAACCAGGAGCCATAGGAACAAGCTCAGCATTGTCTACACTAGGGTGTGACAATTCATTCTTTCTCAGCTCAAGGCCCCGTTTCCTTCTGGGCAACATTTTGGGGGCCACATGGCCTGAAGCTTTCCAGGTTTTCAGATAAAGGAGATTACCAGCCCTATCTGGTGGTGCTGGGGATTGAACCTATGACCTTTTCCATGCAAAGGAAATGCTCTTCCCTGAACTATGGTCTTTCTCCATCACCTGCAACCCTGTTCAACATTGCCCTTTTCATTCAGTCCCATGCATGTGTACAATACAAATTGTGTTTATAAATTTATACAAATTTCATGCAAGTGATCACCACTGAAGGAACTGAAAATAAAACTGCCAATATCATGATGCTATCGTACAAATTCATGTGCATAGTTCTGGTCACCTCCGCTCAAAAATGGTATTGTAGAGTTGGAAAGGGTTCGTAAAAGAGCAACCAAAATGATCAAGCAATTCCTCAATGAGGAAAGGCTAAAACATCTGAGAAGAACTGAGAGTAAGAAGTTACATGACAATTTATAAAATTATACAGCATTGAGAAAGAAACGCTTTTCTCCCTCTTTCATAACAACAGAATTCATGGACATTCAATAAAGCTGAATGTTCAAAGACTGATCCTTCATGCAGCACATAGTAACTATGTAAAGTGGGGAATCTTTGGCCAATGGGCAAGGATGACTGAAGTTGTAGTTCAGCAATAGGTAAAGGTAAAGGGTAAAGGGTAAAGGGACCCCTGACCATTAGGTCCAGTCGTGGCCAACACTGGGGTTGTGGCGCTCATCTCACTTTATTGGCCGAGGGAGCTGGCGTACAGCTTCCGGGTCATGTGGCCAGCATGACTAAGCTGCTTCTGGTGAACCAGAGCAGCACATGGAAACGCCGTTTACCTTCCCGCTGGAGCGGTACCTATTTATCTACTTGCACGTTGGCGTGCTTTCGAACTGCTAGGTTGGCAGGAGCAGGGACCAAGCAACGGGAGCTCACCCCGTCACGGGGATTTGAACCACCAACCTTCTTATCGGCAAGTCCTAGGCTCTGTGGTTTAACCCACAGCGCCACCCGCGTCCCAGTTCAGCAATATCTGGAGCCAAAGTTTCTCCACACTTGTGTTAAACCAATGGCCTTCCCCCCTGCTTCCATTATGGGAGGGAAACTATTGTGTGGAGTAACACAGTTAATCAGAATAACCTAAGATTCCAAAGAGTGCCAGAATTGTTAGCAACTTCCTCCTGTGCCTTTAAATAGTACTTACATTTTCACACTGTTCCCATCAACAGCCTATTTTGCCTAGAGACTTCTCGAGGAAGAATACCGCACATATAGCGAAAAATCTTCACCTACGTATTCTAATTGGTTGACACTGTTTTATTGTGTTGGGTGCATTTTATGTACCCTTAGGATAAATTTTGCCTGGAGATAAGATTTTATTCTGGGATTTGCCAGTTTTGTTCTTCTACCCCTGCAATGATCTTTGCTGATGACACAATCATCTCAATGTGACATAGTCACAGATTAATGGGTTTAAAAAATATATTTGTGCAGATAATAGTCTTATTGGCCAAAGATAATAGCTGTCGCAATAGCTGCTTTTTATTTGTCTTGCAACTTCAGCTTAATTGATTTGATGCAGAGTAAGCCATCTAAATGCAAGCAAATATCCTCCAATTGCAACAATTACTACATCCCATTAGAAAGGTGCACCTTAACGGCTGGGAAAATTGCTACAGGAGTTGATAAAAGATTTTTGCACATGATATGTTTATATTCTTTAAATACTGGCCTAGGGCCAGACAACCACTGTAATGGACAAAAACTTGAACTAAGGCCCCATCTGCAACATTATGCCACTTCAAACAGCCATGGCTTCTCCCAAAGAATCCAGGAAACTGTGGTTTGTTAAGGGTGATGGGGTGATGAGAGTTGTTAGGAGACCTCTATTCCCCTCACAGAGCTAAAATTCCCAGAGATCCCAATGAAGAGGGATTGATCCCTAAACTGTGGGGAGGATATTCCACAAACAGGAAACCATTACTGAGAAGGTCTTGTCACAGGTCAGTGTGACAGCACCTAGCAGTGGCACCACCAACAGTGCCTCTCCTGCCAAACGCATGACCTGAGATGGTTGATACCAACCCTTTTGGAGACTTGAGTCCCAAGCTTAGAGCTTTGTAAGCTAGTACTAACATCTTGAATTGGAGCCAGTAGCTCACTGGCAGCCCATACAGCACCTTCAAGCCCAGTGACACATGGTCCCAAGCAGATTGCCCCTCTTCACAATCTAGTTCTCTCATTCTGAGTTAAGTAGCCTTGCTCCATCCCATTTCAGTTCTGGAGGTAGATCGGACAATGGTGTGATTCAGTATAAGGCAGCATTCTGTGTTCCTAAAACTTCTTACCCAGACTCGTTCCTCCTCTCCTGAACAGCACATAACAATCCTAAGACAGCTTAAGCAGCCAATTATATCTCTTGGCAATCTCATATGGAACATACGCAGGGCTTTGTTTGATATTGATCCAGCAGAAAAACATGTTTGGAAGGGTTGTAGCATGAAACACAGCCATCTTTCAGCATTCCCACGTATCCGAATTTTGTGTTGCAGTTCTTCAACCAAGTAATATTCACAAAAATGCATATATTCTGGGGAACTGTGCTTAAAAATTGATATATTAGTGAAAATAACATAAAAAATGCATTCAGTTAGGTATTAAGAAAATGTGTATATTATTATTATTGTTGTTGTTGTTGTTATTATTATTATTATTATTATTATAATATTATTATTATTATTATTATTATTATTATTATTATTATTATTATTATTATTATCTATTGACTTTATATCTCATATTTCCTCCCTAAGGAGCCCGTGGCAGCAAATGGCATGGGGGGAGTGTTTATAAGGAGGTATTCACATAAAAATGTTGGGGGATTTTCATGAGAATATATTTTTTTTAAAAATCACAAATTGCTGCAGAAATTGGGAGAAATGAATTTAGGATTGGAAAAAATAAAAAGCTGAGAGAACATAAACTGACAGATACTGCCATCCTTATAACATTCACCAATTTTGTGGGGTTTCTCAGAATCAGATCAACAATTTTATCCAAGTGTGCGTGTGTGTTTTGAACGCTATAGTAGCTTCCCCCTTCTTTAGTACTATGACACTCACATTTAGTAACTCCAGTCATCCTGTTCTTGTTTTATGCAGCACCTATGAAAAAGCATCTCTCCTGGTGTTAAGTAACTATTATCAGTGAGATAAAGATGTGTCACATTAGTCCTGGAGCCAGCCAGTCCTTATGTCCCCATGAAAAAGTAGCACTCTCCAAATTTGCTAAGACTACAAATTACAGTTTGCCGTAGGTTAGCAAAATCCTTAAAACCTTTGAGAATCAAGACATATTGAAAAATCCATTTTGCTAGCTACATTTTTTTTAAAAAAACCCTCTTAAAAGCATTCTTTGTGCCAAGTGAAGAAAATGCAGCGAAGGTGGAAAGACATTATTACTGAGGCAAGTATTTGGCTTTTATCTTGGAATCCTTTCACTCTTATTAAAATGTTGTTTCTTTTTTTCCTTGACAGTGATTTCCCTTTTTCATGATAAAAGCCCTATGTGTCATCATCTAATTTATTTTTAACTGGGTTTGGGGTTAGAAACAGCAACACATACACCCAATTCTGTACAGCAGAGATATTTCGATTGTGTGCCGGACACCAACATACTCATATACATTATGAGTACTCTAAATAATGTAATTAATGTTGCAGTTATAGGCACAATCTACATACAAGGTGAAAGATCTGCTTCTGAGCAAACATACTTACTATTCTGCTGTCATGTGATCAACCAGATGGAAACATGGTGGGACAAAGCCATGGAGCCACCCTCCTGATGCCAGCATCACTGTACATTGCCTGGACATGGCTGAGGCAAAATATCCAGAATAGGAATAAATCCGGTGAATGTTATTGGCATTTGCTGCTATTGTTGCTTTCAGTCCACAAATGATAGATAATTTATTATGCCCCCCCTCCAACTGTAATGTGCTGGCATTGCATTGAAATTAAAAGGGTGGAATAATGCAATTTATGTGAATAACATAAGATTAATAACAAAGATGATCAGCAGAAGAAAAGAAACAGTGTCACATGTGATGAATACAGGGCTGAACAGAAAATATTGCCTTCTCGCATCCCAACTACCAGTGCATTGATACAGCCTTGACCAAGTTGTAGCGATGTCATTGTCAGGAGGGCAACTCTGCAGCTCTTCCCCAGCCACTACTGCCACAAGCATTGTGGCATAATTCAATGGAGGGGGACAAAGAGAGAGAGGCAGAAAAGCAAATTTGCTTATTTCTCAGCTCTGGAGTATGGCAGGTACACGGAATACTTTTCAACAGTATGCCAGTTCTCCAGTGGCATTTCCAGAGTTCCAGGGGACATGGAAAGCAGAAAAGGTAAATATGTCAGAATTTTCAGTGCTTATTTTATTTGTTTAAGTTGTTTTCTTTGCCACCTGCTAGCTGCTATGAATTGATGACTCTGAACCCTGGAAAAAGCTAGTGGGGAATAATACTAATAGCAAACTTAGCTTTCTGATTGCAGGTCCTTACATAGCTCAAGCAGCATTATACACACAGAAAGAGGTATCAGCAGAGTCAGAGCACTCCCAAAGTTTTCAGAAGTACAAAATAACCTCTAGGAAAAAATAGCTCAGGGCAAGAGAGAATTCTAAGCAGCATGATGAGGACCAACCATGTTCACTGGACATGGAATGTTGACTGGTTGTCAGGAGAAGAGATTGGACACTGGAAGGAATAGGGAAGGAATGGCATAGTCTGAACAGAAGCTCTCCACATTGTAACATTTTGTTGCAGGTCCCACTTGACACTGTCAACCAGTCATCAATAAGTCCCTTCACTGGGCACCCAATGGAAAATTATGTCCAAGTTGATATGCAGCCCCTTCAAACCTCATGTGTGATCAAGGCTATTGCTTCAATCACCCAGTTCACTCCACCAAAATGGGTGGTGATGAAAGTATTATAAGAAGTGTCTACTGTATATTGGATAGTGAAATGTGCTTTGCTCTTACATTTGACTACCTTCCCATACAAATATGTGAGCCGGTCAACAGTTTAAATTAGAAGTGTAAGGACTGTGTATCTTTCCCTCAAATACAGTGTAATCCATTCTGAAGGAAATCAGCCCTGAGTGCTCACTGGAAGGCCAAATCCTGAAGCTGAGGCTCCAATACTTTGACCACCTCATGAGAAGAGAAGACTCCCTGGAAAAGACTGTGAAGGGGACGACAGAGGATGAGATGGTTGGACAGTGTTCTCAAAGCTACCAACATGAGTTTGACCAAAGGAGTGCCTGGCATGCTCTGATCCATGGGGTCACGAAGAGTTGGACATGACTAAATGACTAAACAACAGCAACAAAGTGACAATAGGCGTACATGGCCTTTGAACCCACAGCTTGAGTTCAGAACTTTCCCAAGTGCTTGGATGCAGAGAGAATACAAAATGTTCATAAATGCACAGTGTAGCAAAAGAGTGAGGGAAGAGACCTATACAGACATATTTCTGGATCTGTTCCAGAAAAGCACTTTACCTTTTAGAGCAACCTTCTCAATGACACTAAAGGGAACTACTCTGATATGCCTGGATCAGGACACAAATAAGTGTAAACACAAGTTTTCTTTTTTCTTTCTTTTTTAAGAAAAAACTGTACAAATACACAAACAGATATCTTCTGGTTGGTTTCTTGGTGGTTGTTGTTTTAATGCATCTCTATTTCCTTTTGGAGGTTCAGATTTGTACCTGACAGTAAATATGCAACAATAATAAATTAGTTAGCTAACAATTTGTTGACCATTCAGGATGCCCATTACCAGCTGACCAAGGCAGCCACCTCACTCTACCAAATAGTAGGACTGGAACTCAACACAACTATTATGAAAGGCCACTTAGCCCTTAGTTAACTCATTCAAAGGAACCAGAACCTGCACCTCTGGATTTCTAACCCCTTGGGCAAGGAGGGGCCAACACATTAACAGTACATAATAGTAACTGGAACACAGTTTGCTAAAGTTAGCATGAAGATGAGCATGCTGGAAGATCTAAGTAGAGAAGACACTTCCTGGCAATAAGAGCTGTTCAACAGTGGAATTTGCTGCCAAGGAGTGTGGTGGAGTCTCCTTCTTTGGAGGTCTTTAAGCAGAGGCTTGACAACCATATGTCAGGAGTGCTCTGGTGGTGTTTCCTGCTTGGCAGGGGGTTGGACTCGATGGCCCTTGTGGTCTCTTCCAACTCTATGATTCTATGATTCTAAGAAGAGATCTATTTGATGCACAGTGTCATTTTGATTTTAATGGCAAGTTTCACTTCTGGGTAATCCACATTTTTTTAAAAAAAGTTAATGATCAAAACCCCAGATGGAAACATCTAAAACATAAGCAAATGTTAATGGGCGTATTCTGAAGCAACAGAAATAACACATGCCTTTTGGGAACCCATGTGTACCAAATCCATATTTTCACTAAGATATCTAACATTTACTCTCTCTTTTGTTGTTGTTAAATAGCACTTTCCCCCTCAGTACGTCTTTGGTGCATGTTAAATGGTTGTCTTCTCAAATTGATGTGCACCCTGAGCCTGGAGGAATCAAAAAGTATCAACAGCACAGTAGGCATCTGAGAATGTTAAGACATGTGAAGAATTGCCTTGCATCCTTGCATCCATATAATCAGCACAATACTCCATCCTCTCTCGGCCTAATTGCAGGGTAGTTGAAGGAACAGGTGCACATTTTGAGCTCTGTTAAGCACTAAAGTTTTTAAGTGTCTCTCTGGACTGATGACTGATGTGTCACTGGCCGCTGGGAAGTATTGAAATATTCCGTAAATAATGTGGACAGATTCCCATCAAGCTTTTCCTTTGTACCTTTGTCAGCAATTACTTAACATTAAAGGTTTATCTAATTAAACTCCTAGTATGGGGAAGAAACTGTAAATGGAATGGACGGCACAGCCTGTGAAAAGCAGGGTTGGGGAGCTGGCCATCTTGCAGATGTGGTTGCACTCAAAACTCCCATAAGCCCCCAGCCATAAAGGCCAATGGTCAGGGAGGATGGGAACTGTAGTTCAAATGGCTGTTGTAAATAGACCAATTACAGCAGGCAGGCAGAAACCAATGAACTGGGCATACAGTGTTCCCCAGCAAAGAAATGCCAAAGATGAGTTGTACAGCAGCAAGCCGTTTAGGTTTTGTTATTAAGTGTAATGCACATTAAAATCCAACCTCCAACTTAGGGGAAAGAGCCTTGTCTGAACACAGCCAATGGAAACAAACCAGATGGGGCCATTTTAGCTTGGCATTGCCAAACAGCTACAGTTAGTTCATGAACTTGCTCACATATTTTTTTTCTTGCAGACTAAGGGACTAGCTGTCCTAGTCGAATTATGTGCTGTCATTAATTCACTGACCTTGAAATCTGGGACACAGACGTGGTCATGGACCTATTCAGGAACAGAAAGGTCATATTCAACAGAAGTTACTCTATGATTTATTTCAGCCTAATATGCTAGAGGGGAACTTCACAGCTTCCAGAGACACAGCTGTGGGAAACATCCGTCTGTCCCTTTGGGTTATGCAGGAAATTTGCCAAAATACCTACAATTCTGAGATCATAGTGTGTGCGTTCATATGTTCACACTAAAACAAGGCTTGATTTTTCTTGCCTATGGAATTTAATAAACTCAGGTCAATATGCAAGTCATTCTCTCTCTCTCTCTTTCCAAAGGTTGAGAAAAAATGACTTTTTTCTGTGAACATCTCAGTTTATGCTGCTTTTTCAGCCAAATGTTGCCCACTTATATCCATTTTTTTCTCATTTTCCAGCCTGGATCATCCATTTTATTCATTTTGCTCACAGTGAAATGATGGTGTAAAACAGCATTCCCCAATCTGATACCCTCCAGATGCCTACAATTCCCATCAGCCCCAGCAAGCATGGACAAAGGTCAAAACACATGGGAATTATAGTCTAAAACATCTGGAGGGCACCAGCTTGGTGAATGCTGATTTAAGACTTCTACTATAGACCAGTTTGCAGGATGATATATAGCATGCTTCCTTTGTCTACCTACTTTTCAAAGGTTTACAGTAGAGCACAAACAGGATAGGGATCGTGATAATGAAAATTGTCCATGCAAATTAGAAGTACTAAGGATATGAGGGATTTTTATAAGAGGACCACATTCATCGATTGACATCAGTTTTCACCCAGAACAGTATTTAGAGGCTTCTCTTCCAGTGAAGGACCTCAAGAATTCTGAGTGAAGCCAAAAGACATAGATTTCAGATTTCTATAGATGGATAGAACTCATCTGAAACTAGATAGCTTACTGAAATTCACTGTTCCTTGACAATCTAGCCCAGGGGTTGTCAACCTGGTCCCTACCATCCACTAGTGGGCATTTCAGGATTCTAGGTGGGCAGTACGGGGGTTCTATGGCACAAGCTGAATCCTCCTTCCATCGAGCACTGGTGGGCGGTAAGGAAATTTTACCATCAAGAAAGATGCATTAGTGGGCAGTAGGTATAAAAAGGTTGACTACCCCTGATCTAGGACATTATACATAGATTGCAAATTAGGCACTATCCTTTTCTGATGCTGCAGCTACAGGAGTGGCAGAGAGGATCTTGATATGATTCATGCATGCAATGATTTCTAGACATGCTTGTTCACCTGGATAGCCAATTCAAGTGGCTATTAGGACTTTATGGAACCATGGCTGTTTATTAAGGGTTTGTTTGTTAAAAGTTGCTGGAAATTGTAACTCTGTGAAAGGTAAACTACAGTGCCCAGAATTCTTTGAGGGGAGGAATGTGTTTGAATATGTGTACAGAGCCCACAAAGAACCTGATATGATTATACAAAGTATGAGCCAAAATCCTCAGGGAGATCCAGCAGATCCAGCAGAAATCCAGCTCTAGATATGACTTCATGGTAAAGCACAGGGAAACTACAGGAAAACTGCAATTCAGTTTCGAAAAATGCAACACAACAGAAAAGGATTGTGGCAATAATTTGCAGGTGATCTATTTGGCTTCAAATTAGATAACATAGGCCCTATTTACTGTCCTTTAGGAACATGTAGCCACCATTTGGGACATGTATTAGCCAGTATATTGAATCAGAACTCTGGCTTAAATTCTGGAAAATTACATCATCTGGTTCAGAGGAGTGGTAAATCTACAGAACCCACAAATGGTGGGCTACTGTGATTGTGGTTGTTTTCCCTACCCATTAGATTGCCTTTCTCATTGCCAGGCCCAGAAGCTAACCCATACATCAGACATAACATTTGTACATAGCTTACATGCATAAAGTACAATATGTTAAATTCTAAACAATGCATTTATTGACTTATATTGTAATGAAGATTAACTGTAATCTGGGAAGCAGATGCATTACATCTAATACATGGGCATCCAGTGATCTTTGTGGTGAGACAGCAAGTCTGGTGGGTGCATCGGCCACAATTTACCTCCTCTTTTATGTTAAGTGTAGATTTAGAACCTTGTTCAAGTCAGCCCCAGGTGCTCGATGCTTAATATAGTCATATATCACATACCATGTACTTTTAAGAATACACATCCTTCTTGAAAAGAACACTCAAACACAAGAATTGTCAACTATCCTCATGTCCCTTATCTTCCTGTCTCTTGTGTATAAAAATGTGTGTGGTTTCACTAAATAAAGAGAGACTGGCTGCTCTCTTAAATTTATATCCTTTCTTAAGTGCTTTGCTGGATCAGAGCCTTAGTCAATATGCAAGACTAAAATTATTTATTGTTATTATGATATATATATTTAAGTTAGAACATCACATTTTTAATATTCAAACAATCTACGTCCAAGGATCTACTCAAAGAAAGACCATTCAAATTTGAAAGAAATTTCAGATTTTATTCTCTTATGCTGGTTAAAGAGGGAAATGTTAATTCGGTTAAAAGAAAATACAAACATCATGCTAGTCCTACTCAAAGTAATTTTTCACTATATTCCCCAAATAGCAAATACTTCCCAACTAGTTTCCCTGAGGAGAACAGAATCACAGAACAATCACTATTCAGCTTGCAAGTCCCTCCAAACCACCCAATTTTGTATGCTAATAGAAATGATAGCTGACCAGTAAAGTCATGCTATTAACAATCACTTGAAGAGAGAGAGATCAAAGCTCTACTTGCTGGCCCCACTCTGCTATCACCCCATGCTCCCCACAGCATGCATGCATTGGGAACTAATACCTGCAGCTGGAAGCCTGCCCTATGTCCATGGCCTCCCCCAGTGCTATTTTTCTAGGGAAAGAGGTGCCAGAACTCACCATGAACACCTCCCTCATTCTCTTAGAATGGCAATTGTGACCACCTGAGAAATGCTGGGACTGATTTCCAGCGAGTTCTGGCTGGAGAAAAGCCTGGGCTCCCCTCATTATGTGAAACGATGATCACACATAGAGTAGACACACCATGATAGACATGACCTAGAAGATGTGGGCAGTAGGAGCTAGGCTGCAAGGGATGCATGACCTCACTCTCCCACTCCATGTGATTGTTATTCTCAGGTTACCTAGCTGCACATCCCAATTCAGGGCCTTCATGTCATTGGGTGGCTGCCATTACAATTAAAAGTGACCCCCTGAAAGTACCTCCTGCTTGTAATTTGGCAAGCTGAATCCACTCTTATGGGCAGGGGTCAGCAAACTTTTTCAGGAGGGGGCCAGTCCACTGTCCCTCAGACCTTGTGGGGGGCTGGAACCACCCCTCCTGAAAGCACCCTGCCTCCCAAAAGGACCCCCCACCACCACTCATGCCACAACCACCGATGCTGCCTCGTCTTCAGCAGTGTCGTCGTTGTCCTCTGCCACGGCCAGGGGTCCATGGGGCGAGGAGCCCAGGCCACTGGCCTGGGGGGCAGAGGCAGCCTCCCCACCACACCTCCTCCCACTCGGCTCTTGGCCATATGTGGCTGCCTCAGCAGGAAGGAAGGGGCATCACCCAGCCATGTCCGTGGCTTCACATTGGCTGCAGGAGCTTCCTGCAACCAATCTGAAGCCGTGCCAGCGTCACCGCACTCCCAGAGGTGCCCGTGGTTCAGATTGGCTGCAGGAGCTTCCTGTAGCCAATCCGAAGCTGTGCCAGCTTCACGGAAGTCAGTCTTTGCACAGTAAGGCCGCCATGCCGGTTTAGTACGGGGATTGATCAAGTGGCCAGCAGGGTCCGCAAGGTTCGTGGGCTGGATTAACAAGCCCGGTGGGCCGCATCCGGCCTATGGGCCTTAGTTTGCTGACCTCACTTCTGTCAAAGGGGGAGAATTATAGCCATTTTTAGATTCCCAATAAGAGTGAATGCGGAAAACAGAGCTTTTTTGTATACGGAGTGGATCACAATTCAGATCGCAGACTGAAGTAGACAAGGCACAGAGTGGTACAGAATCCCATATCTCCCCACAAACCTGGGGCTAGCACTACTTATCTGCTTCCTCCATTGTAGTTGCAGTGCTGCCCTTGCAGGAAAATTGGAATTAGGCTCTGCCTATCATTGGCTCCAGCTCCATCTGCTGTTGGCCTCCCTGCCTTTCACCCTACCGATTTCAATGGGCAATGGCTGCCGCATACTTGGGCAGGAAACGGAAAGTGATGCTCATTAAAACTGTTGACTACAATCAAACAAGTACCATTGGCACCAGTTACCAATTAGAGGATGCAGTGAGTTTCTGAATAGCGAATAAATCCTGTAATTTATAAGTTAATTACAGAATAAAATGTTTTAGTACTCAGTTTAATTATTTGTGCGTGTGTTTGTGTGCATAGGGTGAGAGATTGAGTAAGGCAAAAGCAGTCCCTCATTTGATTAATAGTCTTTAGCATAAGAAGTCTATTTTTTAAAGAAAATTGGTCCAACTTGGTCAACCACATGTGACTTTCAGTAACATAGTATGGATTTGTCCATATTTCATTGTGGATGGATGTAAAGGCATTTTTCTAAATCAGCCATAAACATGTTCCATTAAACTGAGTCATAAAAGATACAAAATGTATATACAGACTGTGCTCCGCTAAATCAGTTTTGCTTGCATCATCTGTTTATTACAGAAAAGCTAAAGTACTTATGTAGTCTTTTCCATCTAAGTAAAATTGCATAAGCAGGCTTTGGCAAATTTCACAGAAGATGATCACACCATCTTCTTCAGATAGAAAAATCATGAAAAACCCATAGGAATGAGCTTAGTGCAATACATATTTCATCTCTCGTAAAAAAAAAAAAACAGTCTCAAAGTATTTGGTTAGTCAACGTGAAAACAAGGTGGTGGGCTAGATGGGCCTGATCCAACAAGCTCTCTTATGACTAGAAGAGTCTACTTCATCATATGAATAAATTTCCACATCATATTTGGGAGTACTAAATACAGTATTTGCAATTTGCAAGCCACTGAGGAAGCCCACATGGTTGAACATGTCTGGAAATTTGAATTATTATTACTAATTCCACATTTTCTGACTGATCCTGCTGATGTTGTCAAAATGGCAGCACTTGTACACAAAAGGAAAGTCAGCCCACTTGGGAGACACACAAATTTTGCAGAAGCACAAAAAACAAGGTGGGAGAAATCCTTACATTTTGAGGGGAGGAGAAAGAGACCCAAATCAGCCCAGTGAGGATGGAATGTGCTCCATGGCTATGAAATGCTGGTTGTTGTTGTTTTGTGGGTGGGTGAGGGAAAATAGAATGGAGTGACTGGAAATATAAACAGAAGCACTTTTCTTCTGTGATTGGTTCTTTGTTTGTTTTCATAATCTAAAATGGTTTATTTGAAGGAAAGCCACCCAATAAAACTCTCTTCAGTCCATCAACTTTATAAATATAGAGGCATGCTCTTAAAATAAAATAGAATTGGTTTAGCTACACATAGATCGCTTTTCGTCTCCTAACCATTCTTAAAATTTGTTTTCTTTCTTTCTTTGCAGAAACGTATTGGGAAATGTTTTCCTCCTGTTGCCATTCCAATGGTTGATTGGCCAGAAAGACAACGTGATTTATCATCTTCACTTCAGCTGTTAGGGTTAAACCTTTTAGGAAACGCTGCAGGGCTGAAAAGGGCATTGTTATCCCTATCTCCATCTCTCACTTTCCTTTGATTTGCCCATTGCTAATCCAGTGAGCACTGTGAGTAGATTGCCCCAAGAGCTCACATTGCTACAATTATGGCATGCCAAGCCATTAAATCAGTTCACAGCACAAGTCAATGGAAATAAACTGTGATCTTAAAACATTCCAGATACTGTGGCAGAGAAGGAGAAGAAGACTGAAGCAAAGTTAAAAGCAATGTTAAGTCCCTTTGTTGCTAGCTAGGGATAACTTGGGGGCTAGCTATTAAGTAACTCTGCATAAGTTTCTCATCATCTGATTACAGAATTTTAGGCTGCGATCCAACCAGTGCACACGCCACAAACACAGCATGCTTACAACTTCTCAGTTCCCCAAACCCCTATTGCACTCTGGTCTTGCTTGCAGGCTTCCCATAGGCATCTAGTTGACCACTATGAGAACAGGTTGCTTGGCAAAATAGGCACATAGGGTTCTTTTGTTCTTATAGCACAAAATACAGTGGTACCTCAGGTTACAGACAGTTCAGGTTACAGACTCTGCTAACCCAGACATAGTACCTCGGGTTAAGAACTTTGCTTCAGGGTGAGAACAGAAATTGTGCTCCGGGGGCAGCAGGAGGCCCCATTAGCTAAAGTGGTGCTTCAGGTTAAGAACAGTTTCAGGTTAAGAATGGACCTCCAGAACGAATTAAGTTCTTAACCTGAGGTACCACTATACTACATAAAAGTGAAGGCTGCTACTGTGTCATGGTCCAATAGGTCATACAACATAGTCCAGGGAAGGCAAGTGTGACTATGAAGGGTCAGAGATGCAGATGACCCTCATCTTGGACAGGCAGATAGTGGGGTTTCAGAAAGTGGTGGCAGCAGCAGAAAGGAGGCAAGGTCCAGAAGTATGGATTAGGGACTAATGGGAAAATCAAGCCAATTTGCATTTAAAGGCCAAGCTATCAAATTCACACTTTCTGAAACAATGCACAAATTTGTTGCAGAAATATGGAGAACTGAAACTGAGACTGGAAAAATGAGAAATGGAGAGAACCAAAATTTGCAGAGTCATTCATTCCGAGTTTTGATGGCCACTATGTTGCTCAAGGCTAGGGAACCAAGCCTGTGACAGTTGTCAGATAAGGCCATCATGGCCCCTAGTGGCTCTGCAGATCACCTGGTCTGACAGAGCTCACTAACTATGGCTTCTTTCCCTGCTCCCCTCAGCGTGGTGCTGTAGAGAACTAAGACTCAACACTGGCCATTTCATTCAGCTGGAAGTTCCACAGGTGGTACAGAGAGGAAGGTCCTTCAGCCTGGTTTGAGCTGCCTATAACATTTCTGCTCATGCCATTAGGTTTCAAACAGACCTTAAAACCTCATTGTTTCAAACTGCATTCTATTAAAAGTTTAGTGAGTTGGGTTTTCAACTGCTGCTGTTGCAAGTTTTTGTAATTAGATTGCTTTATCTTTATTTTTAAGATAGCTTTGTGATTTTAGGTAAGGCACTATGGGATGGCTTTTCCCTTGCATATAAATATTGTAAATAAATGCATGGATAGAATAACAAAAAGAACTCTGTAAAGGTAAGGCAAGCCACTACCATCGTGAGCAGAAACATTTGTGTGAGAGGTCATGAGATGCACAGACTATTCCACCTATTGCACTTCAGCATGTTCTTGCAAATGGCTAGGACCATCTATTAGCCTTGGTGTGCTAAATACCAATCCATTTAGGGTTTGGCAAATGTGAATGTAGATTATAAATAATATACCTGTTAATTATGCATTGTGATACATTTTAATTTCAGAAAACCGCTCAAAACACCAATATTTTCCAACTCTATCAGCCTCTACTTTATTTGTCTCTATTTCTTACAATGGATGGATGCTATTTTATCCCCCACAATCTAAATGTATAAATTATTCCCCTAATGATTATCTAAATTTAAATTGTAAATTATTGATGCTGTATAAATAATAAATAACGCTATTTTTTTCACCTTCTCTGACCCTGGATTTATCTCCCAATATATTCTCATTAACATATGTTCTAAGAATGAAAAACTCTCCAAATCTCTTCACACCAACATTTCAGAAAACTCTCTGTATAGACAGTGGCAGGCTTTCTCAACATGACGCCTTCAACACAACACTCACCATCACTTTCCATTATGTATGCCTGGGCTACAAACTTAAATATATCAACTAGGGAGTAAAGCTCAACAAACACAGAGTGACATACTTCTGAGTAAACTAAACTTACATAGGATTCTGCTGTATCTTCTGCTGTATGTCCCCCTTTGTTCAGCTCCTGGCAGTGAGACACCTCTTTGCATGGTACACAATGCAACCTCTTGCTTTAATATACAGTGTATACCCAAAATTCTGTTCACATATTCCACTGAACACAGCTACAACTGTCTCTACAAGTGTATACACCTGTTGATTTGTACAGCTCAGCTACTGCATACACAAGTGCTTGTTTTTACCTATAAAGCCTTAAATGGCTCAGGATCGCAATATCTCAAGGACTGCAGCTCCCCATAAGAACCTACCGAGACCCAGAAATCGCCATCTGAGGCCCTTCTTCATGTTCCCCCTTCATGAAATGCCTGGAGAATGACAACACAAGAACGAGCTTATCTCCAAGGGCTGTCTGGCACCTTTATTATATATCTGGAAGTGGCAGGCAAAACCATTTCTCCTCAAACAGGCCTTTAACTGATTAAGATTCTACAGCCTTTTAAATGTTGGCCTTTAAAATGTTTTGTTTTCCTTTTGTTTTAACTATGTATTTTGTGCTTTTATCCTGCATTTTTATATTGTGAACCATTCTGAGATCTTCAGATGAAGGATGGTATATGAATTTAATAATAATAAATTTGATGACAATAATAACAACTTTAATACTATTTCTAATAATAATGACTGTACACTCATTGAATGTTGCATGTTTACAGCTCAACTATTCATGGACACAGGTACGCATATTGTACACATGTGGAATGTAGTGTGCAAACACCCCCAGTATGGCATGGGAATCTTTAGTGTATGCTATACCACAGTTTCATAAAGACTAAATGTTTGTCTTTTGAAATACTATGAAATTCCTTTGAGACATAGCAGCTGGTTTGCAGAAATACAAATGACAAAGCAGTAAATAACAAAATAAGAAATTGTACCCTCACTTAGCCCCATGCAGCTTACTTAACTGGCAAAGTCGATGCAAGAGAAGAATTTGGTCTCCTATCAGGTATCCCTATGGAATTAAGTTATCTCCATTATACAGACGTGCTCATGGTAAATCAGTTTTAGTTACATGCTGTATCACATCAATTCTGGGAAAGAAAACACGGCTCATTTAATCAAAACACTCCTGAACTATTACAAAATTATCCTGCCTGCAAATCTGAAAATGCGACATGGCCTCAAAGTACATATTATTTTAATGAGACGGTACACTATCTTTAAACATATGTTGATAGGCTAAGGATTCTATGTTTTTAAAGTGGTTATCAAATGGATTTCTCCTAGTAAAGAAGGCAAAAGATAGAATACAGATAAAATATAAGCCCTTCATGAAAGCATGAAAAGGGGGAGTATTGTTCGTGTGTGTGTGTGTGTGTGTGTGTGTGTGTGTGTTTTTAAAAAATCGTAGTCAATATTCAGACATTGCATAGACTGTGCATTAGATCAGACAACAAATTGGATATTGATAGAGCCATTCTGAAGAGTCAATAAGCTTTTTGATGACTGATACCTTTAGGCTGGCTGGTAATATCAATACCACTATTTGGAAACTAGAGAAAGACATTGTAATGTAATATTCTCTTTGTGATATCCTTAAGGGTAACCTAAGCTCAGAAATCTAGCCAATTGCTCAGGCTCTAGGGTTTTCATTAACTTCTCTTTAACAGTAATGGGATGAACAGAAAATTAATCCTCCTTCAGCTCTTTCTATATGCTAGTAACAAATTAAAAAAATGAAGGCAGGGAAATGGTTCACCAAAAAGAGATTTTAGAGTATGCAAATAAATAAACAGGGAATCATACAAAATTAGGTGAAGGTTTTGCAATAAACAAATGAACTCTAAAGAAGCTAATTCTGCTAACATGGATTAAGTTGACTTGATTAATTGAATTTATAAGTTGCTTTGCTATTAATTAGAACACTCAAGTTATGTAGAAAAGGACATGATCAGCCAATTGAAAAAAACAACACAGAGAAGAGCGGTAACAAACACTCCATTAAATCCAGCTGCTGCTCCTAACAGCAAACTAAAGTGCTATGTGCTGACAGGTTTGTGGCTAAAATGGAGTCACTTGGGAAACAAGAGAAAGATAAGATTGCACATGGTGTGGAGACAGTGCATAAGGAGAAGTTTTCGTCCTTCTCTCATAATATTAGAACTCAGAGCTATCAAACGAAGATGAATATTGGAAGATTCAGGACAGACAAAACAAAGCACTCCATACATTGCATTGAAATTCTTTCCCACAAGCAACAGTGATGGCCTCCTACTTGAATGGCGTTATTCAGTATGCCTCTGAATATTGGTTGCCGAGAATCACAAGTGGAGAGAGTGCTATTGCCCTCAGGTCCTGCTAGCAGGCTTCCTGAAGAAATCAAGACCCCTGCATTGCAGGGGGTTGAACTAGATGACCCTTGTGGTCCCTTCCAGATCTACAATTCTATGATTAAGTTGGCTACTGTGATAATAGGTCACTGGACTAGATGGGCCTTTGACCTGATCCGTCAGGGGTTTCCTTATGTTCTTATCAGTACAGTGGTACCTCGGGTTACATACGCTTCAGGTTACATACGCTTCAGGTTACACACTCCGCTAACCCAGAAATAGTGCTTCAGGTTAAGAACTTTGCTTCAGGATAAGAACAGAAATCAGGCTCCGGCAGCACGGCAGCAGCAGGAGGCCCCATTAGCTAAAGTGGTGCTTCAGGTTAAGAACAGTTTCAGGTTAAGAATGGACCTCTGGAACGAATTAAGTACTTAACCTGAGGTACCACTGTATGCATATCTGGGAGAACCTGGAATTTCCTGGGGGACAATAAACCCACATATACAGCCCAGTGAGGACTGATCATGCTTGGTAGCCACAGAATGGTTGGAAAAGAACAGTGGGACACCTGGTCTTCAGGGTGGTTGAGTTTTCTTGTGGGTTTTCAGTTGAATGTCTCCCTGCTCTTAACAGGGCCTGTCAAAAAGGCAAAAACCCTCTGTTTCATTCTGCTCAAGTTATATACCATACCCTCTAACATGTTGAGGATGAAAACTGGGATGCACATCTTCCTAAGCACACTCCTGTGTTAGTCATGTGACTTGCACAAGAGCATGGTACCCCAAAATGGGATGCCCCAATTTAAACGGGACAATCGAGTGGTATAAACTTGTTCAGTAAACTTTTACCAGGCTTTCTTCACTGGACTCCATCTACTTTATTCAAATGCCTCTGCTAACAGAAAGCTATTGTGTTTTTCTGCCATGTTGATTTGTGCCCACAGGGATATGGCTCGCTCATATTGGAAATAAAATAGAAGACTAGTTGGGCCTTTGGTCTCATCCAGTGAGGTAAGTCATACTCTGCTGGATGCTGAGGCTTGTTCTTCTAGTGGAGTTTCATTCTGTACTCAAGGCCCAGCTTCTGCAGTAAGGTGTGCTATGTAGCCATGGAGAGGGGAAAACCTTTCATAAATCATTGTTGTTAGAATTGAATAGGCCATACTGTGTTATGGAAGTCCGTGCAGCATATATTCTAATTTGTTTGTTCGTTGCTATTATATTGCACAGCCTCTTTTTCCTAATACAGACTTAATGAATGCACAACACTTATGGCGTATTAAGCAGGGAGTTAAAGAACATGTGTGGGAAAATGAATAAACATAAATCCTCTACTGAGAGAGATAAGAATAATAGAAGCACTGTGGGCCCCTCCCACACACAAATCGCAATGGAAACTTCTGTGGGCCAACAAAGAGATGGGAATTAAAGAGGAAAAAGACTGAACAGAATTGTTCTCTAAAGTAATGGAAGAATTATGTATAAATAAATATAATCATCTGCTGACAAGGAGAGGCGTAAGCTGTGTACAATTCATTTTTCCATATTGAGGCTCAGTAACCCCTTATACTTACACATATAGTCCCACTGGCATCAGTGGGTGTATGGCAATATTAGCAACCTCTGAATAGGCTTGGGGCAACATCAGTTTGCAGTGCTGGTGAACCTAAAGCCATTAGGACATTGACTTCTATGTACAAGTTTCAGACTTGGGCTGAAATTACTGGAGGAATGGATCCCAGGAAGATGGGAGTTGGTAACAACAGCAAACATTGAAAGAGATCTCATCGGAGGGATTATGTAGAATCTAGGAAGTGTGGCTACTGAGATACAGGAGTAGCAATCCAGAGACATGATGAATGAAAACTATGGTCAAAAGCTAAGGGAGGCTAGAGCAGGAATGAAGGTAAATGGCAGGAAGAAGCATGGGCAATCGGGGAAGAGGAAGCATAGGCAGGCGAATGCTCACTGGGCTGTACAGGCAAATCCACGCAGGCAAGACCAAGATGCAACCAAAGAGTATTGACAGCCAGCCAAGGTTAGTGAGGAGCTGGACCAGTGTGCTTCTAGGTGGGGTTAAGGAATGGAGAGACAGGCAGGAGGCAAGAGAAAGAGGGAGGGGGAAGAACAGTAATATTTATCTGTCTGTACTGTTGAATTGAACAGCACTAGAGCTGTTCGTGTGTAGACCAGGAATTTCCTGGTTCAGCTTTGGGCTACTACAATAGCCCTGTTCCTAATACAAGGAGGGAGTGTGCAGGAAGCCTTGTTGCCCCCAGGTACTCTACCCAACTTTCTTTCATTGAGTCTGAAGGGGTCTTCTAAGCACAAACAGGAACCCTGCACTTTCAGCATTCCAGTTAGAAATCTTGTCAATGGTCATCTATAAGCACACTGAAGTTCCCTTCATATATTTCTTTTCCATGCTGGAAGGTTTGGTGTGGAGCCAGCATGCATGAGGACATTAGAGGAGAGGCTAGCATTCACAGCCCACTGCTCCCTACAAGGCAATAACACCTGAGTTCCCAGATTCCCTAATATTTCCAGATAAGGACAAACTAAACAAGTCTTCTATCTAGCTTGGTTCAATACTCCTTTATTTATTCAGAGTAAACAATCCACAATTCACATAGACCACTGATCTGACTGTATATATGATTATTCCTTATATATATCAGAATATGTTTCCTCATACTTGTAGACACATAAAAACAGGAGATGACAAGTGTTTGTATTGAATTAGTTTTGCAAAATCAAACGACAAGCCTTCAGACGTCACAAAGCAATGATCACACAGCTGTTCCACAAGCAAAATGTCTCAATGGATTTTTCTAAACGAACCCAGAGACCACATAAAAGCTTACAGAAATACAAATCTACACCACAGAATGACTGAGAGGCAGTGACAAAGAAACATTTCAAGTAGACATTCTCAAGACGCTCAATATTAGTCAAGATATTTAAGAGCACAAATATTACCCATAGAATGGAAAATTCCTCTTTATTTTATCAGTGCTAAGAACACGTGGTGCTGACTCCAGCATTTACCTTCTTCAAAAGGTGTTCTTATTTGAAATGCTAAAGTTAAGAGGAAAACAGTGTGGTATTTCTTTGTGTTTGCTGACTTGTTGCAAACATAAAAATGACAGATGTTTGAAGTGAGAACTTTTCACAGTTTGCATGGTGCTCAAGTGTGTGAATGATATAAACAGGTATACGCATACATGCATATCGGGGTACCAGATGTTGTTAGACTCTAGCTCCCATTAGTCCAAGCCAGCATGGCCAATAATCAGGGATGATGGGATTTGTAGTCTAACAACATATGAAAGGCACCATGTTGGCTAACCCATTACACATACAAACAAACATTCAATGATTTTAAAAAACTGCTTTTTCAAGATCAAAGTTAAGGCTATCTCACTTTGGTTCAAGCTATACAAAGCTGGGAAAATGGGGTTAAGGTTGATGCCTTAACACAGGGATGGGGATCTTAAGATCTGGGCTCAAATGTGGCCCTCCAGGTCATCTGAACCTTGGGACTCTACCCAGGTCACACCTCTTCCCAAAACGCACCCCTCCCCAGCCCTGTACCCCCCCTTGATTGTTTTTGCCAAGATAGAATGTACCCTTGTACTTTTATAATGTTCCTTGCATGTCTATATGGAAGATAGAGAGGAGCATGGGAACGCAAGAAAACTAGCCTGCTGTACAAAGATAAGAGTCATATTTGATGCTCCACCTACTTTTTCCTCTGGCCCTGCCCACCATTGGCATGTGGCCTCTGGAAGTTTGCCCAGAAGGGAATGTGGGTTTCAGACTGAAAAGTGTTCCCCACCCCTGGCTTAACAGATGTGTCTCATAATCAGTAAAGGCGTTGAGCAAATGTTGCAAATTGTGCTTGCCTACAACTTACCCGCAATGCACCCAACACTTTTACCTGGTCGTTCAGTCCCAGCTGAGATGTGACATAACCAATAAACAAGAATAGGTCAACTCAACAGGAGGATTCCACTAGTAATTCAGTAAGGCTCAGGGTCTTCCTAAGGCAATAAAGAACCAGATAAGGTGGGGCAACTTTTCTGTTCCCAGGCACTCCATCCTTCCTTTTTGGATTTGGGTCCCAAAGACATTTTCATCATGCTGTATGCTGTTTTGCTGTGTCACGTGAAGAGTGGTGTGTGTATATATATATATATCCTTTTATTATACAAATAAATAAATGTAAATCTTTAAAGAAAGTATTTGGATTATGTTGTTGTTGTTGTTGTTGTTGCTGCTGCTGCTGCTGCTGCTGCTGCTGCTGCTGCTGCTGTTATTCGCCATTTTCTGAATAATGCTTTCTTTAAAAGCACTGTATGGCACTTAAACTAACCAGTAAAAGTTATACCAATGGTAAGGTTTAGGAAGAGGACAGGACATGATTTGTTAGACTCAGCTGCAAAATACATTGCAAGAAAACAAGAGGAAGGGCTGATCATATGGTATGCACATATCTTTGAAGGAAATAACCAAGAACCTGGGAGATATTCTATAGTACAACATCATAAAAACATTAAGAGGAACCCTGCTGTATTTGTCAAAGGGCTTCTAGTCTAAATCACTGAGCCTCTTGGGCTTGCCAATCAGAAGGTCAGCGGTTCGAATCCACGACAGGGTGAGCTCCCGTTGTTCTGTCCCAGTTTCTGCCAACCTAGCAGTTTGAAAGCATACCAGTTCTAGTAGATAAATATGTACCGCTGCGGTGGAAAGGTAAACAGCATTTCCAGGCACTCTGGCTTCTGTCACAGTGTTCTGTAGCACCAGATTTGGTTTAGTTATGCTGCCCACATGACTCAGAAAGCTGTCTGTGGACAAACACAGGCACCCTCTGCCTGAAAACAAAATTAGTGCCACACCCCATAGTCGCCTTTGACTGAACTTAATCATCCAGGGGTCCTTTACCTTTACCTCTCACATTGACCAACCAGATGCTCATGTGAAGCCCACCAGGAGAACCAGAGTGCAACAGCACTCTTCCCACCCATGAGTCCCAGCAGATCAAAACTGCGCTAAAGCCAAAGAATGTTAGTGAGGAATGAAGATATTTATAAATGTTCCAATACTCTATGCAGTATTCTCCTAGCATGCTAGAATACTCCTGGAGAGACAAGACACCCTCTGGGCATTTCTTGCTGCAATTATAAACAAGCCTAATGAAAACGTGACAATATTTGTTGATCAAAGGAAATAACTAAAAAACTTTTCACTATGGCAGACACATTGTATAAAATGTCTGGAGTGGGATTTGTTCAGAGTTTTGAAATGGTGGCTGGAATTCATCAAATTCAAAAGGGCCAGGAGTGGGGGAATGCATTTGCCACACCCTTGCTACTTTTCAACTCAGCAGAATGCCTTTCAAGACTTATAAGCATCCCACGTTCATTTTAATGAGTTGCAAACAACCTCACCCAGGTTTTGAAAATGGATGACAAATGGTAGATTGCAAGGAGGCTCCTCACTTTCTTAAGGCATGAAGTCCTTGAGAATGGGCTGGAGCCCTATCACACAAAACTTGTCTGTGATTCAGACAAGCAGATTTAGGGGAGCACAACCAGTTTAGCTGTACTAGATGCATAGCCTCAGGGGTGCCAAAGCAGGGCAGAGTGCAACAGTGTTGCAGAATGGAAGGCAGGGGGCACCCAATTTTGAGATTGTACAGGACGCCACCAAAATTTGAGACCCCAAGGCCTGCTGCTGCCGGAAGGTCCATTCACATGTTGCATCGCCATGTGAACAGGGTCACACTGACTAGCCCTATGCCTGAAGTTTTTGCAAATTGCATGAATGTCTGCAGCAGGAAAATCTTTGCACATATACAGCCGAATGGGCAAAAGCTTCCATGTGATCTGGGTAACAGATCTGTGCATACAGCTATATACTCACAAAGGCTTTCCTGCTGCAGACATTTGCACTGTACACCAGATGTCCAGAGCAGGGCAGGTTTAGGCAGCATCCTCCCAATCCCCATTTACCCATCTATATTGGAGTCTATGAAATATATGTCGGTGGTTACTGTTGGCTTGCCCGTATACAAATGAATGCCTATGGTATTTATTTGAAACATTTTTATGCCATCCCCAGTTTATGAAAACTCCCAGGGCATCTTTCAACCATCATAACAACAATATCAAATGCAAAATAAATCAATTTCTGAAAATTGATTTGGCTCTGCTCAGAGCAGACCCACTGAAAGTAAAATACTTAAGTTAATCATTCATTTCAGTAGATCTGCTCTGAACACGACTAGCTAGAATCCATAGTCCCTGCCTTCTACTTACAACATATTACACTGCACTGCACTAGCTACTAAGGAAGTACGAGTGGCAGATTCACAAACTATCTGAATATGTCTCCACCAGTCTTTTTTTAAAAAAGGAAAGCAAAACATGGTTACAGATGTACAGACAGTGAAATAGGCACAGCTTGATCATCAGAGGGCATTCGCCAGGAACACCACAAGGACTCAGTGCTGTGTACAACGTGTCAACAGATCAATCTCAGACATAGACTGGGAAGACTGGCATCATTCTGGGAAAATTATCCACTGAACTACTTATAAATGTGCTTGTTTATGAGGGCAGCAAGATGGTTATGTCAGTAGGCTTACTGAAAGCAGTGCTAGAATGCCTGTGTGAAAATGAAGAGACAGAAATTCAGCTATCCAGGCAGGCCTCCTCTCATGAGATTGTTTTTGGGGCTTCCATCCCATGGACTTCATGGGACTTGAAGTGGCAAGTCCATGTACACAGGTGAGTGATTAAGCATAGACATCAATTAGGAGTCTTGGCTAATGCCTGCATGTTAATTAACTGTATTTACTTCCATTTAGAATGCTGTTATTGTTGGGAGCGTTGCATCCCCAACCAGTAGATGGTGCTACATTATTCCTGTCCACCCAGGGAGTTACAGATAGGTAGCCGTGTTGGTCTGCCATAGTCAAAACAAAAAATTTTTTTTCCTTCCAGTAGCACCTTAAAGACCAACTAAGTTAGTTCTTGGTATGAGCTTTCGTGTGCATGCACACTTCTTCAGATACACACCCAGGGAGAGGACACACTGCTTCAGATACACACTTCAGATACACCCAGGGAGTGTTATGTATGCTTCCATCTTGTTGTTCAATTCTGAAAAGAAACTGGATGTTCATTGATATTGTAGTATATTTGTTGCATTGGAGATGCTGCAGTGCATTAAAGCTTATTTTGTTTAGCAAGCCTTGCAATATGTCAGAATCCTGCCCCCCTCCTGCTAAATTGAAGATGAGTTGAAGTAAAATAGCAAATGAGCAACGTGACCCTAAGCCAGCAAGAAGCACTAAAAAGAAAGACTCTGAGTTGCTCAGAAGAGCAAGAAGATTTGCCTAAAAGTTGGGAAGATTTGCCTAATTCACTCTGACCAGAAGTGTAAACAAGTGTGCAAACAAGTGGTGCAAAAATTTTATGAAATAAATAAAAATAAAATAAAATAAAAATAATATTTGCATTTTTGTGCACATTGGCTGGAGAATTGTACTGCAAACATCTGAGGTGTGAATGTCAAATGATACCTGTGTTTCACTTCACATACATTAGGAAATGTGAATTAGGATAGTTTGCTTTAAAATGTGAACTAAACTGAATTTCTCCCCCATCCTTCTCAGAGCTCCCTGGAGGCTTACGACAATTTGGGGATATATGTGTTAATCTCTCTCTCTCTCTCTCTCTCTCTCTCTCTCTCTCTCTCTCTCTCACACACACACACACACACACACACACACACCCATTAGACATATAAGCCTATACCATAGAATTCTTCTACAGAGCGGCTCAACTTTCTGTGTCTCTCCTTCAGTGTGGCTCCAAAAACTGCAGACCTAACTCATCCCCCTCCCACAGGCCAGGAGGATGATAAAAGGATGACATCTTCCTTTGGCCCATTTACAAAAGTTGAAGCTGAGCTGATAGCCATCAATGAACAGAGCAACATGCCTGGGCAAAGATCTTTGCAGACCAGCTCTGGTTACTGGAAACACAAGAAGCTGCCTTATATAAAGTCAGATCAAGTTCAGTATTGTCTACACTGACTGGCAGCAACTATTCAGATATTTCACACAAGGATATCTCTCCAGTCTGCGTGGAAATGCCAGGAATTGAACCCAAGACCTTCTGCATGCAAAGCAAATACTCTTCGCCTGAGCTTTGGACCTTTTCCTTAGCTGGGGAGAAGCCGTGAAAGATCATTCAGAATCACCCTCAAGCCATAAGATCTTCAGGTATTGAAAAGAGATGATAATGCACACCTTTCCTTGACTGCTGCTATAGACTAGCTTAAGTCAATGGCAGAAATCCAGTAATGGAGCCCTCCACACAGCTCCATCTGCTGCGGCCAGCAATCATGCCCTGTGTGCAGTCGGGATTCTGGACAGCAGCCAATGACAATATTAACCAGCTGAAGATTTCAACTGGGAACTGCTGTGTCCTTCTCCTCCTCTCCGTTGGACTTCTATACTGTTTACCATTCATGAAATAACCTTTTAGAACTGAATGTTGCTACTTGAGTGTTCGAAAAAGTAAACATAAGACGAGGAAACATCTGACTAACACTTACTATTGCTTTCCAAACTATTTAAGCTGTCCCTCCATTGTGGATTACCTTTTGTGCATTCCTGGAAGTGCAGTTTGTGATATCGTAATGTACCGAATCTTCGGTAATGTACAAAGATCATGGCCACTGGTCCCATCACCTCCTGGCAAATAGATGGGGAAGAAATGGAGGCAGTGAGAGATTTTACTTTCTTGGGCTCCATGATCACTGTGGATGGTGACAGCAGTCACAAAATTAAAAGACGCCTGCTCCTTGGGAGAAAGGCGATGGCAAACCTAGACAGCATCTTAAAAAGCAGAGATATCACCTTGCCGACAAAGGTCCGTATTGTTAAAGCTATGGTTTTCCCAGTAGTGATGTATGGAAGTGAGAGCTGGACCATAACGAAGGCTGATCGCCAAAGAATTGAGGTGCTGGAGGAGACTCTTGAGAGGCCCATGGACTGCAAGAAGATCAAACCTATCCATTCTTAAGGAAATCAGCCCTGAGTGCTCACTGGAAGGACAGATTCTGAAGCTGAGGCTCCAATACTGTGGCCACCTCATGAGAAGAAAAGACTCCCTGGAAAAGACCCTGATGTTGGGAATGATGGAGAGCAGAAGGAGAAGGGGACAACAGAGGACGAGATGGTTGGACAGTGTTCTCGAACCTACCAGCATGAGTTTGACCAAACTGCGGGAGGCAGTGGAAGACAGGAGTGCCTGGCGTGCTCTGGTCCATGGGGTCACAAAGAATACGACACGACTAAACGACTAAGCAACAACAACAACAACAATGTACTGAATTAATCCCTGTATTGCTTTTGGAGTCTACTACAAATAGGCAAAGGCAGTACTATGTCACATGACAGAAAAGGTCACCACCAGCTTTGGGACTGCAAAGGTTCACCCACCATAGGAAAGTGCTTGCCTGCCCTCTCTATGACATGCCCCATCAGTGAGGTAGACCATTGGCACCTGAGACCTCCCTCCCATAACAGTGAGGTATGGTGGCTCTTCAATGACTGGATAATCTGCTTGGGTGATTCACTGTGCTGTCCAAGTGAGTTTAATGTAACTTCCTCCCGGGTAAGCAAGTGTGGGTGGTTGCTAAGGGTTCTTTTCATTTGTTTAAAAGCATCATTTATTCACTTATTTGTTTGTTTATGAATCCCTTCCCATGCAACACCCCAAAGCAATGTACAATAAGAACATAAACAATAAAAACACAATATTGAAAACAATTTCAAATCCAGTACAAATACAGCCCGGGAAAAGTATTTCTGCGTAATTTTTCTTTCTCTCATTGAGACTGTGTCAGCCAGCATAATTCTTTTCTGTTAATTCTGCTCTTAAGCTACACTCCCCAACCTCATCAAGAAAAAGAAATACAGCAAATAGCTATTAAATTCTTTAGCGTCGCTCCCTTCAGACACAATATTGCGTCAGTGCCCTATAATCTTCATTGGTTTCTTCTGCATAATTTCCAGGTGCAATGAAAAGTAATGCTTTTAACCTATGAAGCCCTAGACAGTCCTAATCTATATGTTTCATTATTACCTCTTTCAGTGGCAGCTGGGTTCTAATAACTTTCTTGGGCAAATATTTTTGACTATCATATTTTTCCAAGGAGGAAATGAGGTGGGGGAACTGCTAAGCCTTTCTTTTGTCCTATCTCCCAGTCAAGAAAATCAAAAATCTGATGATGATGCATGCTCTAGTCTATGGAAACTCTAGCTACAATAAATAGATTATTCAGTAAGATTACATAGGACCAATAGTTGGATTTCATTTCTTGTGGTGGTGGTGGTGGGAAAATCAAGTGGCCAGAGCGAAGGGGGAACTGGTAGAATTTATGAACCTGGCTTGTTTACACTACCCATAGTTAATATTAACCAATGTTTAGAATATGAACAACACACTTAACTATGGCTAAGCTAGAACAGAAACCTTTGATCTCTTCCTCAAAGCGACATGAAACAGGAGATGAGGGAGTTATGCAAGCCTAGGTGAAGTGTAGGCTCATTCTTGTAGAGCTAAACCATGGTTTCGTGTGATATCTGAACACAGCCACTGTGATGCTCCTAAACAGAACAAATATGAGCACTAAGGCTGATTTGGTATGTGTGCTTTGTACTTGAATCATTTAACTTTAGACAGAATGGCGAGCCTGAACACCGAATCTCACACTATATTTCCTGGACCAGAAGGAAAATATAAAATTCCTTGAAAGATATTGCATCCAAAAATATTGGATGTATTGCTCTCAAATTCCATGGAATTCAGCTCACTAAAATGTAACGTGCCTAGTTTACATAAGAATTCCTTACCCCTTTCCTTCTTTCTCTTTTGGTTCCCGGTCGATCTCATGTATAATTCATCCATCACATTCTTATCACTTTCCATGCTAAAAATAAAGGATGCGAGCGTGATTTACTAGCATTGTTCCATTCTTAGATCAAACTCTACAGGACATGCATCCAATAGAGATGATCACAGTGCCAGCCAGAGCCTTCGACTCAGTACATTACTTCCGCTGTTGGAAACTCCCCCACCGCCACAACGTAATTAAAGCAGAGAAGGAAAGAGTTACAAATTAAACCCCAATGCAATTAAATGGGGGAATTCTCACTCATAGGGTGGTCATGCCATTCATTAAGAATTAGGCTGCTTGTCTAATTTACCTCTTGTCATTTAGCTAATTGTCCTGACAATTGGAAGAATGGCCATTGTTAAATATCATTGAATTGTTTTGAAACTGCTGATGAGCTTTGGTTTCATGGTCATCCCACTAGGGCATGATTGCTCATGATTTACCCACCTGCTGGCCATTTCCTGATCCATTCTGGGGGCAATGTATTCATCACAGCATTCGCAAGTGAGAGCACTGCCAGCCAAATTCCACTCTAGGGCCCAAATATGGTAGCAGCTGCCACAATGATCTCTTTTTGCACAGACGTGTGGGAGGGGTCCCACCAAAATCAAAGAGATCTCTGGACATGCTTCTGTGAGCATGTTTCTTATTTGACTGTCCAAACACATACGCATGCATACCACCTCTCTCTTCCCTGTATTATATCAAGCATAATCTGGCAATGTTTTGAGGGTGTCAAGAGCATTGAACACCCCAGGAGCAAAAATACTTATTAAGCAACAGTAGCATTTATTCAGGAAAACATAAGATAAATTAAAGCATATAAAAAGCAACATTAAATAGCTAATTCATTCTGACTCAGCAGAGATATTAAATACCACTGCTCGGGGCATCTGATTTAGCACAAAGCAAAGCTGATTTATTCAGGAAAATAAGGCAGCAGGATACAGAAGATACTGCTTTCAACCAAAGGTAAGTTTTATATCTAAGATGGCCAGAAAATTAAAGTATGGTTCATGCATATTATACTTTCCTGTATCTTTTATTCCTTCTTTTCTTGAGCTACACCTTGCTTATCCCAACATGGCAATTCTGGGCACCACTGCACTCTTAGTGTCCATCAAGGCTAGGAATGGAGAGGAAATTTAATTCAATTCACTTTTAAAGGTGAAACAACCAAATTCTCAGATCATCAAACAATGTGTAAGCCAAAATGCAGAATCATTTGAAATGTGCACTCTGAATTTTGCTATGCAGTTCTATAGCCAAGTAATGTGTACTAAAATGCACACACAAAAGAGTGCATAAAAATGCATATATAAGTGAAACGACATACACAAATGCATTGCATTGGGGAAAATTTATTGTAAGAATGTGTGCATTGGGCAAGATTGCATAAAAAAATGTGCATACTAGGAGAATTCTGCACCAAAATACGGGTGTGATTTTCATGAGGACTTTAAAAAAAACAAAAACTAATGTGGAAAACTGAAGACTGGAGAAATGGAAAATGGTCAGAAATTAGAACTGACAGATTTGCACATCCCTAGTCCTACCCTCCTCTTAATTTTTAAAGTTTTTTTGGGGAGGCCTGCCCTCTGGCCTCCCCCCTACTCAGCATCCCTGCAGCAGAGCAATCATGGGAGGGAAATCTGAGGGTTATTACTGTTTATATTTTCAAGAAAATTCACAAACTGATTCTCTTACCTCTCTGTCGCTCTCTCTCTCACAAACACACTCTCTCTCTCTCTCTCTCTCTCTCTCTCACACACACACACACACACACACACACACTACAAGCCTAAAATATATATCATAAACTGCTAGGCATTATTGAAAATGATAAGTTGATTTAAAATGACAACGAAGGCCCAACCAGTCAGCTGGGGCCCATTTTGTGGTCAACCACTATTCTGAAAGAGGTAAAGCTGAACCATGATTGCCTATACAGAACAATTGAAATGATCAAGAATTACTGAATGAAGCAGGCTTTTTGTGATCCACATTTTGGCAGGAATCCTGTGCACAGTTCTGTATAGTTAAATTCCACAGAAGTCAATGAGACTTGAAAGCACATAACTGCGTGCACACAGCCAAAGTGTTTATCTCTGTGATACAAAATCATATCATTGTGCAGATCTGAAACAATTGCTTGCAGGCAGAAACTATGTGTAACATAGTGGAGGCTGGGGATAGAGTGTAATATTGTGGTAGCTCCTCTCCATGAGGAGATAGGGACTCTGCATTTGTCACCAGGGAATAGCTGTTTCCACCTGCCATGTCCCAAACCCTGTCCCATCACAAACAGAGTTGATGCCCAAAAGAACTGTGATGGGGCTTTAAAACCACGCCCCCAGGATGCGTGCCATGCCCCGCAGGGTGGCGTGCCACACTCCCGGGACGTGCACCATGCCCCCGGGGCACACACCATGCCCTCGGGACGCACACCAGCCACACCCCTGCCTGCTCTCTGCCCCGGTGCCAGAGGGAGCAGCTTCGCCACTGCCCCCAAAGCGATGAACCTGCTCCTTCTATGTGAGTGCAACCCTATTCAGAACACGTTGTATTCCCATCTCCTGAATGAAAGGACTTGTCAATTAGCATAGAATATAGGAGTTTAGTAGATAGGTTGACAGCAAGGATTATTTTGGGTAAAGTAATGTCTCATTATGGCACTAACACAGAACCTCCAAGTGTCCCTATTTCCCAGGGATGTCCCTGATTTAGAGAAGCTGTTTCAGTTTCTGATTTGATCCCAGAATGTCCCACTTTTCCTTAGGATGTCCCTATTTTCATTGGAGAAATGTTGGAGGGTATAGAGTTATCCGTCCCCCCGAGCTGTCTGAAGGCAATACTGTATAGGGAAGGTTTTTTTAATGCTTAATGTTTTATGTTCAAAGCTGCCCAGATTGCCTGGGACAGCCCAATAAGATGTTTGGGGTATAAATAGTAAAATTATAATTATGGAAAGGGATGTACCTATTTTCATCAGAGATATGTTGGAAGGTATGCTAACATATACAGAGGAGTGTTCTGGGAGTTCAGTTGCCTGTCTTTGTAGCTTTCTTTACATGGTCGCCATATTCTGTTGCAAAGTTTGTTTCTCTGATTTGGCATGAAACTTGCATTGAAAGACTCAAAACGCAAGATGTACAAACTGCTGAGCTAAAAGCTTCCCAACCCACCTCTTTTATCACAGTAAAATACTCTAAACCACCTCATAATTCTTCCACCTACTTTGTGTGTGTTGAAGGGTTTGAAAGTTATAATCAATTTGCCAAACAAACAACAGTGGGGGGGGGGAGGGGAGAGAGAGATCTGTTGTTCTTTGTGAAACCTATAACTCACCAATAGTGAACAAACAGCATGTGCATACAGATTTGTAAGGATTTATAATGCTAAATGTAACTCTCTCTCCTACTCACAGAATTGCTTAAAATTCAAGGTCCTTGAAATTATATTATCTGTTCAGTAAAAGAAAACAGAAAGGAAGATAACTCTGGATATTAAACCTACTTTTTTAAAAGAAAAAGAAAGTAGTCATATATCTAATCCTGAATTAGATATGAAAGTGACTGGCGGGGTGCTGTTGGAAATCCGCTTTAATGTGCAAAAGCCAGGGCCTTCTTTGTTCCCACACAGATAGTATGTTTAAAATTATGAAGTGGAGGGTAACTTAAAACCCTTCTTATAGGTTTATGTAAGATTTAAACAAGAGAAAGAAAGAAAGAAAGAAAGAAAGAAAGAAAGAAAGAAAGAAAGAAACCTGGGCTTCATTCATCTCTAATGAACCAATCCCTATTAACTGTAGAGCCGCTTTCTGTAATGATCTACAAAAATTTTCATACCTGCAGACCACTGTGTGAGTATGGAGTTATGTGCTTCATAAAGTGAAAATGGTCAAACCACTGTATTTCTCCAGATGCACGTAGCAAAAAAGTATGTGCCTGCTTCCTGACATATGTGGTGGGTCAAAAATATACTAGCACAAGGATCCCTATGTACAAACTCATCATATATATTTATCATCCTCAGGGTATGTCATGGCGTGTTGATAGCAGTACAGAGTGAACCAGGAGTCCGGAACCATGGATGCAGACAGTAGTCAAAAGTGGAAGAGTTTTTCCAAAGGAGGCTGTACTGAGGAGCAAGTCAGGACTGAAGAGCAAGTCAGAAGTCAGAATGAAGGACATACTGGAAGGCAGAATCAAGGAACAAGCCAGAAGTCAGGATCAAAAATTAAAGATGAAGAAAAACACCTACCAGAACTCTGCAAGACCTCTGTTCTTCTGAAGCCAGCCTGAACTAGAACACAGTGCTATTTTACATTCCTTCCTTCCTGACCAGGTGGCTCTAATGGCACTGATGACCTCAGCCTTTGCTGACAAGCTGAAAACTGCAGTTCAGTGGTTCACCCCATGGGGCAGCTGCACACAGAGCCAGCAGCTCTTGGCAGTACAGTGGTACCTCGGGTTACATACGCTTCAGGTTACATACACTTCAGGTTACAGACTCCGCTAACCCAGAAATAGTACCTCGGGTTAAGAACTTTGCTTCAGGATGAGAACAGAAATTGTGCTCCGGCGGTGTGGCAGCAGCAGGAGGCCCCATTAGCTAAAGTGGTGCTTTAGGTTAAGAACAGTTTCAGGTTAAGAACGGATCTCTGGAACGAATTACTTAACCCGAGGTACCACTGTATATGTAAGCATTCCATGTACAGTACAATTATAAAATTCTGTGATTCCAAGACCACCAAGGTAGCCAGGTACCCTTCATAGAGATCAGAGAGATCACGGAATGCCACCTTTATTTATACCTGTTGGTATAAATAAACTTCATTATTGTGCTTTCCCACAGTTCTGCTTTGCCAGGACTAGCAGCACACAAGCTGAATCCCTGCTTGATAATCTTTTGGTCCAGGAGCAGTTTTCCTGGTATGTCAGAGCTGCAGCAAGACCTGTCCCCACTCCTCCAGCAGTGGCATTTCTGTAGTGACATTGCTTCCAGTATTGCTGGGAGAGGGGGTGGTAAAGACATCAGCAAGGTCAGGTTGCTTGGATGTGCTCATGGAACCAATCCAGACTCCTACCACCAGAGTGGCTGGGGAAACTCAGCCAGATGGGCGGGATATGAATAATAAATTATTATTATTGCACCCACACGGTTCTGACCTTGCTGTAAACTTAGCCATTCACCTTCTAGGTCATTGCTATAGTTCAGCCCCACTGAATGAACTGCTTCTGTTGAGGTCACAAAGCCCAGACAAGAGTGGATATGCGTTTCCCCTTTGAACATTGCAAAGGACATACAAGCAGAAGTTGTGCCAGTCACTCACGGACTATTTCTGCTCAGTGTACATAGTCGTCTTAAATGTGAGTCTATTCTCCAAGAAACATTCCAAGGAAACATACTTTTTTGGCCAAAGTGATAGCATTGATTGTTCATGATCTTAACTCTTTAATTTTAAAAAAGGAAGTCAATTCTTTGAATAAATTGTTGCATTGGCTTATAGAACATTCTGACTTGTCATCGGTCATACTGTCTTGTTCCTTGCAGATAACTAAACTGTACGGTTTGTAGCCATCAATTAAACTTTCTCCCTCTTCCATGACCTTTCGGTCTCCCCATCCCTTTTGAGCTAGCAGAGCTATTAACGACACATGGAAAGTCTCCAGGACTGTTTGGTGACTTTAGGTTTCACCGAGTCATCAAAGTTGGTATCACAAAGGAAAACCTGATTAAATCCTTCTCCAAGAAGTGATTCCCTCTAGGAAGCTCCACCAGATTATAATGGGTTTGCATCCCTCGTCCTGATTAACATAATAATAGCCCATAAGAATATAATGAAGCAATGGTAGAAGTTTTCAGTTCATTACTTCCAAATATTAGTTTTCCTTCTTGCAAGCTTTGGCCTGTAAATTAAAGTATATGAAGAATGGCATAAAAGAAAATGGGATATGATGATAACCTCCAGTATAGGCCTAAGAGTTTACTTTGTAGGTGATGTTTTGCTTTTCCCTAAAAGAGGTAATCTCCATGCTGGGGGGGAAGTGTGCCAACTTTCATGGATAAACTATGGTACAAGAGTTTTTATTTTTGTGATAAGTGCACTTGTCTGTTGACTGAAGCATGGTCCTCTTGCAACACTGCTGTCTACTGTCTTCCCTATATGGAAATCTATTTAACTTCCACAGATATTACCAGCTAAATGAATGGCAACATGGTATGTTCGGGGCATCTCCCATATTGCAAACACACACACATATACAGTGGTACTTCGGGTTACAAACACCTCGGGTTACAAACACTTTGGGTTACAGACTCTGCTAACCTGGAAGTAGTACCTCTGGTTAGGAACTTTACCTCAGGATGAGAACGGAAATTGTGCAGCGGCGGCAGCGGGAGGCCCCATTAGCTAAAGAGGTACCTCAGGTTAAGAATAGTTTCAGGTTAAGAATGGACCTCTGGAACGAATTAAGTCTGTAACCAGAGGTACCACTGTACAGGATCCGTTCCAGAGCCCCGTTTGCATCCTGAAGTAAACGTAACATGCGACTGTGCATCTGTGTGTGCGCGGGTCACGTTTCGCCACTTCCACGCATGCACGTGATGTTATTTTGAGCATCTGCGCATGCGCGAGTGGCAAATCCCGGAAGTAACGCGCTCCGTCGCTGCGGAGTGCAACCCGAAAATACTTAACTTGAAGCTGCTTCAACCCAAGGTATGACTGTACATAATTTAATGGAAAGGTAGGATTTCTCAATGGTGGGTGCCTCCTGCCTAGCTCCAGGGCTGGACTCACCCTTGCCCCACTAGGAAGATGCTGTGCCAGTCAGTTCCAGACACCTCCCCATTGTAGGATCAGCCAAAGTTCCAAATGCCCCTACTAAAGTAGGCTAAAGCGTGGACTGGGGCAAGAGCAAGTCTCAGCCCCAACATCTGCATGCACATGACCCCATTCCTCAATCCCCGACCTTCCCCATGTTGCGTGGGGAAGGCTTGCAGGCGACTTTTACTCATGTTCCCTTCCATGTGAGCAGAACACCTTGAGAACACCTCAAGTGACTGTGAGTAAAAGCCTCCTGTGAACCTTTCCCACTTAACCCAAGGAGGGTCAGAGATTGAGTGTGCAGGGTGATGTGCAACTGGAAGGTTGGAGACGGTGCTTGAATGCATACCATTGGACCCTATTGAAGATATTAATATTGCACAGCTTGAAGCAATATTGGATGCATAAAAAACTGACTCCTTTTGAAACAAACCATTGTCCAGACCCATAAGTATCATTCAAAGCTTTGCTAGCCAGAACATCTTTAAAACAGGTATTCAAGCATAGGTTTTTCTTAAATATATGAGCAGAGCAGAACTCAAAGTTCTGTTTCTCCCATACCTTGCATTAGCCTGCATCTAGCCTAAGGCTATGCAGCTCCTGGCGAGGCATCGTTATCATAGCCTTTCTCTTACTGTGCCTGGGAACAAAAGACAAAGTTAACTCCCTTCAAAATGGTGAATTTGAAACTGAATACCTTAATCACATGTTCTAAGGTTAAACACTCACATAAAGGCTAGCAGAGAACATCAACAATTCATATTCAACTCAGCTAGAAGCTTAAAGAAAACTTTCTAGCTCAGTATACTCCAATGGAATTTTCCAATGTTAAGCATTCTTCATTGTAATGTGCAATGAAACCATTATACTTAACATACCCATTGCCAGATTCAGCATTTACATGTTCAGGCAAATGTTTAAAGCATGCCTTGAGGACTCGGGTATTCTGGAAAAGGCATGTGAGTCCCACGACTTATTGATTATCTGGGCACACTCAGAAGATCAGTTAACCCACCAAGCCAAAGAAGAACTTCCTGGATAAATGCTTGATTCAAAAATGTAGCCAAGCATTAAATACTGGAGAAATTCATATTCGTAATGAATCTTAACTGATTTTCACTTCAGGACTTTTTTTTTAATGGATATTTGTTCTATCTCTACTCCTGTAGTTAATGGGGCAGGAGACACCCCCCCCAAAAGAAGTTCCTGATTGCTAGTGCAGAAAACCAATATTGTCTCCAAAGCCCCTTCTGATCTCTTATTAGGCTCTGTGTTTAACTTCAGGGACTTCAAAACAGCTTTGGCTTGTCACCACGCTGACTTCCCTTTCACAACCACATGCCTCCCGTTGCTGATGAGCAGCCTCAGCAAATTCTGTTTGTTGTCTCTTATGTGTCTTACATGTTGTGGATTTAGAGAAGGAATGAATCCAAGCTGACAAGCTGCAGGGCTTTCCAAAAAACGCTAGATGGTGAAGTGCAAATGAAGTGTTTGTCCTGGGGGGTGAAATGAACACTGAAATGACATCCCACTCTTGCAGAGAAATGGGAGATAGAAGGGAAACAAGGCAAACCAGAGAGCGGACTACTCTCCAACAGGGCTTCACGTCTAAGTAAGACTTCAAGGATACAAACGAAACTGATCTGTAGAAAATGGAACCTGAAAAAAGAGACATTGCACATACTTTTATAACCCAGAAACCTTTAATAAAAAATACATTTTAAAAAAAAGGATAAAGGTGGCAGTGGCAATCAAATTCTGGAGTTCTGGGTTCTGGGTTCTGAAGATACTAGCTCAGGCTTCCTCAGCCTCGGCCCTCCAGATGTTTTTGGCCTACAACTCCCATGATCCCTAGCTAGCAGGACCAGTGGTCAGGGATGTTGGGAATTGTAGTCTCAAAACATCTGGAGGGCCGAGGTTGAGGAAGCCTGTACTAGCTGATGAGAATGTAAATTGCTTCACAGAACACTTTGTATGTTTGCAGACATCAGAAAATGCACAGGGTTCCCTGTAGTCTTTATCTTTTAATGTGATCTTTAAAAAGACATTTTAAGAAAAATCATCTCTTTTTGCTGTCGATACTTTTGTGTGTGTGTGTGCTTCTTACTTTTTTGTCATTTTGTAGGTTTTTGCCCAACTCTACACATATTTCTTGCTGCTCTTTTGTACTACCTAAAGTTGCCAAGATTAGATTTCAAAAATATTTGTCTCCCCTGAATGGGTTGAATCAGGGCCACAGTCTGGGCATGAAGGGCCAAAGCAGAGTGAAGAAGGCCAGGGAAAGATGCAGGATAGGATGTGGCAGGTCAAAACAGACCAGGAACAAATTATTTCTAATTGAAATGGAGTCCCAGAGGATGCTTCTGGATTGTGGCTCTATTGTGGCAGAATTTAGCGACTTTTCAGTCCAAAATCTTGCATACTAGAGATACTGTGGTGCTTTTTAGTGAGATATGCATAGGAAAACTTTCCCATGTTCTTGAGCAGTTGTAGCTATTGTCTAAATCCTTTCCTGTTTAACACCATCACTTTTAAGTCCTAAAGGAACTTTTCCCAACAATAGAACTGCAGTTTGTTACATAGGAAGGGCATATGCGGAATGGACTGCCTTAGGACAAGCAGCAGCTGTGAGGTGGGGATGATGTTGATCAGGAATATGGCATCAGGGAACCAGGTTAAACAACCTCTTCTTTCCTTCACTCCAATGAAATTGACAGACCAGATCCAGGCACTTTTGCAAGAAACTGATTTTCTGAATCCATTTCAAACGGGGTTTAGGCCCGGCTTTGGCACAGAAACTGCTTTGGTTGTCCTGTATGATGACCTCTGTCAAGAGAGAGACAAGGGTTACACTTGATGGGGTTACACCTCCTCTGAAGGAGCAGGCTCATAGCTTGGGGGTCCTCCTGGATCCTTTGCTGTCGCTCAAGGCTCGGGTGGCCTCAGTGGCCCAGAGTGCCTTCCATCAGCTTCGGCTGGTGGCCCAGCTACAACCCTATCTGGACAGGGATAGCCTAACTACTGTTGTCTATGCTCTGGTCACCTAAAGATTACTGCAATGTGTTATACGTAAGGCTGCCTCTGAAGACAGTTCGGAAACTTCAGCTAGTGCAGAATTCAGTGGCCAGGTTGCTCACCAGAGCAAGACAGTTTGAGCATATTACACTGATCCTTGTCCAACTGCACTGGCTACCAATTAATTTCTGGGCCCAATTCAAAGTGCTGGTTTTGACCTATAAAGCCTTAAATGGCTCAGGACTGCAATACCTCAAGGACTGCCTTGAGGTATTGCCTTGAGGTAGGACTGAACCTACCCAGATCCTGAGATCATCTTCTGAGGCCCTCTTTATGTGTCTTCTCAAGAGGTCTGGAGGGTGGCAACACGAGAACGGGCCTCCTCTGCAGTGGCTCCCTGTCTGTGGAATGCTCTCCCTAGGGAAGTTTGTCTGGCGCCTTCATTGTACACCTTTAGAAACCAGGCAAATATGTCCCGAGTATAGGACAGTGTATAAATTCAATCGTCATCATCATCATCATCATCAACAACAACTGCATTTCAGTGAGCACGGAAGAAAACAAGCTGGAAGATCAATCACAATCTCATGCATAACGTGTGCTTTGGCTCTATGAAACCTTGAGGTTTCTGACACCTTTCTGCTAAAACCAAAGGTACCTCTTTTCTCCAGAAAATGTCTACTTTGAGACTGAGAAAGGTCACAAAATGACATTTAAATCAGTCACTAGGCAGTGATATTTCGCTTATAAGAGGGGCAGTGAAGCATTAATGTTTTTGGTTGAGTCATTCGGAAAAATTTAAGAGAACAGGGCTTGTTTTTTCTTTCTTTCTCACGCCTGTGCAAACTTCCATTCAGTTTTATACCTTTCTTACCTGAGGGCAAGGGTGCCCTTGTTGCTTCCTGAGACATTCCATCCAAAGTATGTGTGTTTGTAGAGGAATAGTGGGTTTACAGGCATTAAAAACACAGAAGAAAATACTTTTAGCACAGTGACTAGGCAATATGGGCTTGGTCTATGTATGCAAAATGATAAGATGATAAAATACTTATTGGTTGTACCTTGTCAGACCAAAGGGGAAAGTTATTCGGAGGCCCCATTCCCCGCACAGAGCTGCAATTTCCAGAGTGGATTAAGATTCAATCCTGATTCCCAGGGAACTCTGGAAATATTAGCTCTGTGAGGGAAATAAGGGTCTCATAACAAGTCTCAGCACCTGTCAGGGGACTGCCATCGGAACAGGGAAGGGAAACAGAGGGGCAGTTGGGTTACAGGGAACCTCCGAAAATCTTGCAAAGCAGTTCCTCTTCCTGTGGTGGGGAAAGCCACACCTCCAGTGGGGAAGAGCAGAAGGGACCAGAGGATGCTGCTGGGAGCCTCAGCACCACTCCTGGTCAAGCCAGCCAGGAGGGAAGCACGCCCCTTCCGTCGCCCACCCTGCGCAGAGGTGTAAAACGCAAAGAAGGAAGGAAAAGGCTGGGGGTAACTAAGCTATTATGTTGGGGGAGGACCCGGAAACGACCACTCCTGGATTCTGCTAGCGATTGAGGCAGACATGAACTTGTGGTTCTGCATTGGAAATAGTTTTGCACCAAAATAAAAACCTGTAAAAGACAGGTCGGAGTCCTGACTGGTTACTCACAAGCAACCACCATTACCATCTGACAGCACCCTTATCAAACTACACTTCCCAGGATTCTTTGAGGGAAGCCATGGCTGGTATGATACTGCTTTGACGGTATAGTATAGATGGCGGGCCTAGATTAACCATCTCTCAGAGTTACTTCCTTTCTATGTGGAGTGAATTTTAGTTCAAGGATTATTCAAATATATGCTCTTCTACCGTAAGTACCAACTACAAACTGAAGTGGTAGAGTGTGCATAGACCATATTGATAGATTGCATGCTCCAGAAAACACTGTTCCCTCTATTGTCTCCACTGTGTTCATTTATAGAGTGGTAACCGCTCAGGGTGGTGACCTTGCTGCATATAATTTGCAAAGTACCAGCAACAACAGCTAAACAGACAAGCCACTGTAATCTTCGTATACCTCTGCATGATGGCTATACAGAGGAGAAGCTCAGGCAGGGAACACACACCATTAGCTCCTGAAATAACCATCAACAGTCTGAGGAACTGTTAGAATACTTCCTCCTGAACCTTCCCTGGGGTTAGGACATCAAAAACAATGCAGTGCAAGCTGAAGAGCTTGTGATGTGAGGTTTTGCGGGATTCCATCTTGTTCCTTATGGTTTTCAAGCCATTGGGAATAGTCTATGATCAAAGGACCTTCTACATAATGGCACTACAGTTGTGGAACACACGCCTTCTGTACTTTCAGGTTGTACTAATGTTGTTTAGGTGCCGTTTGAGAATCTGCCTCTTGTTCCAGGCTTAATTTTAATGTGGAGTGATGCCTGGATTTCAGAAAACTGATTGATGTTCTATCTAATATATTATTGATTTTAAAATATTTCTTTTATTACTGATTATTTTATGTATTTTGTCTCATAGCCCTCCCAGGGGTCACTAGGATGAAGGGCAGGATATACTTTTAAAATGTAAAGAAAAGAACCCACATGCAGGCATGCACACCTCATTACTGAGTGTGATTGTTTTTGCATCTATTTTCCATATTGTTCCAGGAAGATTTTGTGTGTATAGTTAGGCCTTATCATCTATAACCACTGGGGTTTTTCCTTACGCCTGAGCATTCAGCACACATATGGTTACCAAATTTTATAGATCAATCATGTTTGCATACATAAGGCATAGAATCTGCAGTGACGGCATCCTAAGTTGCTGCATTAGGGTTGCCATAATAGCTCACAGCCTTTGTTCATGAAGAACTTTCTGCTCTTCCTTGCTGTTTTCTGGTTTTGATATTCATAGACCTTGTGCCTCTTATTAAAACTATTCTTCATGGAAACTTAGGAAATAGTCAATGGAGTCATAGAAATCAATCTATTTGTGAACGAATCACAAGGAGTATGAATGTTTTATGCACTCTGTTAGTCACCCAGCTTGGCTCATTACAAATTGGAATATTATTGCAAAGGAGTAGGCAGTTTTTACATTTTGGTCTGTCTCATTTTATGTGCTTCACATTTGACGGTAATTCCTATAGTAGTAACACATTTCCAGATGCTCAGGTTTTTCAATAACTAGTCTAGTTAACAACCTACAAAAAAATATGAAAATTTCCACTCTTATTTGATCATTTAGAATCTGAAGTCAATCTGGAAGATTCAGCTCATACAAAATGAAATGGCCCATCTGCCTACAGGCAAGGGTGGAACAAAGGAAGCTACATTACAATGGATCAGGCCATTTGTCTCCCTAGACCAGTAGCTGACTGGCAGTTGGCCTCCAGTGAGGAATTAAAGCACCTCTTAATGAAGGTGAAAGAGGAGAACACAAAATATGGTCTGAAGCTCAACATCAAAAAAACGAAGATCATGGCCACTGGTCCCATCACCTTCTGGCAAATAGAAGGGGATGAAATGGAGGCAGTGAGAGATTTTACTTTCTTGGGCTCCATGATCGCTGCAGATGGTGACAGCAGTCACAAAATTAAAAGACACCTGCTCCTTGGGAGAAAAGCAATGACAAACCTAGATAGCACCTTAAAAAGCAGAGACATCACCTTGCCGACAAAGGTCCATATAGTTAAAGCTGTGGTTTTCCCAGTAGTGATGTATGGAAGTGAGAGGTGGACCATAAAGAAGGCTGATTGCTGAAGAATTGATGCTTTTGAATTATGGTGCTGGAGGAGACTTTTGAGAGTCCCATGGACTGCAAGAAGATCAAACCTATCCATTCTGAAGGAAATCAGCCCTGAGTGCTCACTGGAAGGACAGATCCTGAAGCTGAGACTCCAATACTTTGGCCACCTCATGAGAAGAGAAGACTCCCGGGAAAAGACTCTGATGTTGGGAAAGATGGAGGGCACAAGGAGAAGGGGATGACAGAGGACGAGATGGTTGGACAGTGTTCTTGAAGCTACCAGCATGAGTTTGACCAAATTGCGGGAGGCATGGAAGACATGAGTGCCAGGCGTGCTCTGGTCCATGGGGTCACAAAGAGTCGGACATGACTAAATGACTAAACATCAACAAGAACTGTCAACCTGAATTGGCCAGATCCCAGACCTCAAACCAGACATGGCCCTTTCAAATTATCTGAGAATTGGTAGGATCAGGTTGAGGGAGTCCTGGGTCATCCTTGTTCATATCAGGACCAGACTGGGATGAGGTGGGAGCATGCATAGCTCTTGTCTCCAGGGTTTCTGGCAGAAGAATGTCTTTCTCATCATCACCCACTGTCAGATCCTTCTTTGAATATGCCAGCAACTTAACATGGAGTCATCAACATTCAAGAAATATGCTCTGCCTTCCGATTGCACATTTCTCCTGTCTGTTCACAAAGATGTTTAGTTTACTTGCACATTGAATTCCATGTTCTTTAGACTTTGAAGCCCACATATTTTTTGACAATGATGTAGTGCACCATTAGCTAGCTTGTACACCTTCATCTGAGCTGGTTACATCTGTAGGGACACAAGGAGCAGCAGCAGTGTCTTTCACTTGGAATATTCTGCCAGAAATATCACTGGTATATTGAGTACCTGCCTTATATGAATTCAGACCTTTGATCCATCTAGCTCTGTGTTATCCTCAACAGCCTTCCCCAACCTAGTACCCTCCAGATGTTTTAGATTACAACTCCCATCAGTTCCAATCAGCATGGTCAATGGTCAGGGACTATGGGAGATGCCATCCAAAACATGTGAAGGCTAGTGGGGTGGGCAAGAATGGCCTATACTCTCCCCCGTTTCAAGTATGTGTCTTTTAGGAAGGTTCAAATTTAAGGCTGATGTCTTTCCCAGCACTACCTGGAGATGCCAAGGCTTGAACCTGGGAGCTTCTGCATGCAACTGAAGAGAACTCCTTTTTATTTACTTTTTCACAGACAGCTATACAATACTTGCATGCTAAAATAAATAAATAAATTTGGCTATTTATTTTCAGCATGCATAGCAATGAACAAAACAGAAAAAGGAAAATAAACCATATCCAGAGATTATTTCCAATCTACGTACATTTCCTCCAACAGTTCAGTGAGATTATTACAAATCCAGAAAGAAAAAGTAACAGGATCCAGTCCAGCATAAAACAGATTTTTGCTCTCGATCATCTGATGCAAATCCCCAGATAGCCATGGACTAAAAATTTTAATTGCTCCATTCATCTCTCTGATGGCACAGGATTTGTTTTTAATCTGGTGCTTTTAAACACCTCTGTTTTATGCTCTTGGGTGCTCTTGTTTATTGATTTATGTTTATTTATGCTTTTGTTGTTGGTTTTATGGTCACAAAATAGCTGGTTTTTAGGTTTTATTTTTAGCTTATGATTTTGTGCATTGCTTAGAGCATTCCCCATGAGTGGGAAACCAATTCACATATTTTTTAAATAACAGAAAATTACAAGACCATGTAGAAATTAGCAACATGGGGGGAGGGAGGGTTGCTTTCTTCCCATATGCCCTTCCTTTTCATATATTTTGAATGGATCCATGTTGCTCTCCAACTGTTTTCTGACTAGTCTGTGGCACATGATATCATTGAACACCTACTTCTGCTGCAGAGATTAACTGTCTATGATGGATTATCTATTGTAGTATCAAAAACATTTTTGATGGAAGCAGCTTGTGGCTCATAACCCCCCTTATCTGCTGTGCAAGATGTATTCTTTCTGGGGTTCCAGAATTAATGTGCTTTTCTGCTCCCCCAGTCCCCCAATTAATGTGAACAAGGAGAAATAATTGTAGCTAATAGGCCTATCCTGAGTTTTTGCATGTCTCCTTTATAGCAGTTATAAATAGATGTTCTGTTTTTGCTGTTGCCAAGGTTTGTAGCATTGATGATAAGGAAGGGAATTGTCCATCGAAACCGTCAGGCAAATGAAAAACAAAGCCAGCTTAAATAAGTTGTTCAGCCATTACACTGGAGTAGATACTTCTAAACACAGCGGAACTGAACTTGAATCAATGAAATGTCAAAAAGAGACTAGACAATACAGCATGAGTTCCTTTTTTTATTTTTTAAAAAGTGCCATATATATGCAATTATGCTTTCCAGAATGACACGTGACTCACAGAAACAGGCAAAAAAATTGCCAAGCTCACACGGTACGATTTGTAAGTTCCAGAATCTTTGTCCCTTGAGATGTCGCTGAACTGCAGCCTCCATCAGCTCCAGCAACCATGGGCAATGGCTAGGGATGGTAGGAGTTGTAGTTTAGCAATATCTGGAGGGACAAAGGTTTCCAACACTTAAGCTGACTTTTACTGATTCAGACCATCTAACTCAGTATTATCTACACTGACTGGTAGCACCTCTCCAGGGTTTCAGGTAAGGGAAAGTCCCAGCCCTACCGAGAGATGTGGAGTTTTGCACCTGGGGGTCTTCTGTACTCAGAACAGTTGCTCAGCCACTGAGCTACAGCACTTCCCGCTTTGAATCAAAGAACAGGGCACCTCAGAGTATATCTTTCAGCCCAAGAATTTGTTTTCACTGCTAGAACCAAGTTCATAGTCTCATCACACAAAATTCCTGTTTTTCCTTCAAGTTCCAGAAGCCTCCCTTGTGTTCTGGGGTGTGGTTGGTCTTGTTGCCATTGTTAAACAATTGGGAACCAGAAGGGATCTCCCTCAAATCATCCAGAGATTCACTAGCTGAATTCACTTTACCTTCTGTCCACTCCAGCCTGACCTATCTAACCAGTCTTGTTTCATGTCAAAGGATCGAGCAAGGGAAGAAGGCAACCTCATCATTTCATTTCATTTCAATTCTTTTGTGGTGTTTCTTGTAGGCAGAGAAAAAGAATAAAGTTGCTTTCTTTGGTACACAGTGCATAAAATTTCCTCAAGGAATCATTAGAGCATCTTCATAATCAGTCATTGTTTTGAATGAGACCTTCAAAGACCCTAAGAAATTTTCTTGCCTGATTCTGATATGTTTAATACTGCATCTGAACCTGTGGCTCTGTTCCACTGTGCTCCTGGGATTCAACTGTTCTTCAATATTGAGTATGCTTTGTTGCATTTCTGTATCTCTAATTCTAGTCTCCAGAGCTTTAACAGCTTTTGTACATTCTTTTCTTCTTTCCCGATGCTTGCCTGGTTATTTTGGCTCTGGGGACTACTTAAGCAGAATCACACAGGAAAACCAAGGAAGTCTTGGCCCTGTTGTGTTAATGCCAAAAGAAAAGATTGTTTTTAGCCACCCACCCTGAATGAAAGCAAGGAGGAAGAGAAAGGGAACGAGTTTTAAAGGAATTGTTGATTCTGGCACTTGACTCCATGAAGCCCTACCTTACACATGCCATAGCAAAGTGTTCCTATGTGCCATAATTTCCTGTTCCAGGTTGTTGCCTCCCATATATTTTGGACTACAACTCATCAGCTCCTGCTGGCTGGGGCTGATGGGAGTTGTAGTCTAAAACATCACACCACCTTTGGTGAGAGATTCTTATGAGTGAAAAATTTAACCAATTCTTGCAGAAAATGCAAGCCACTGGGGTCTAGAGAACATGGCTGAATTAGGTCAGCTTGCTGCCGTCTCTTGAAATTAGGGTTGGGGGAGAAATTCAGTTCACATTTATAGGTGAACCTAGCTAAACTACACTTCCAAAAACAAAATATGAACTGAAACACAGCCATCCTTAAAAATCCATGCTTCTCAGAGTCCAAGGTGCCTCTCAACCCACTAATGCTTCAGGGTGGAAGTGCAATAATGTCTTTCCTTAGCCTACCTGCCCAGACTGTTGAGAAAGAGGGGAGGGTTCCACAGCTGCAAAAGGAGGGGGAAGAGGAAGTGGTGCGTCCCTAAATGCAGGGCAGAAGTGCCCCCTCTTGTAGGGCACTCCTGCACACATGTAAACACCCCCACCCACTGGGAGAGAACTAACTCTTATTTTTTTTCCAGACAAGAGCAGGGAGGCAAACTCATTATCACTGAAATCAGGAAGGACATTATCCACGCAAAACAATTGCTCTACCACAACTGGTTTCTCCTCAAAAATGTATACTTTGTATGCTTCAGGTTATCATATGGTGAGGTCACATGACATTATATTGCCACCTTACAGAAAATCAGCTAGGAAAGAAACCACACAAGAGGTGGGCTACTGTAAATCCTTAAGGAAAGATGTCTCTCGTGCAGCACGTCACCATTTGTTAAAAGTATGAGTAACATTTACTGTACAAATGTCCAGATTGAACTATCACATCTTGTGTGTTTGTGACCTTCAAAAAAAGCTACTTAGTGAAGTTTGCACACCACATTTGTTTGCTGAATAACACATATTTATGTGCATTATCTTGAAAAATATAATGCACATAAATGTGTGTTATTAATAGATTCTAAAGCACTTGGTTGCATTGTTCGTGTTATTCTATAGCAAGATGCTTGAATAGATCCTTGGTTACTAAGGGATGTCAAACTGAAGGTTATGCATTGGGGTTAACTATTGTTTCAACCATCAGTAATAATACAGCCCCTTCAATTCAGGGAATTCAAAGCACACTTCAAATATGAATGAGTTCAGCCTTATGGCTCTCATGTGCAATGGGCAAGCAATAATAGACCTCTTACTGATGAAGAAAATTAAAGATGAAATGACTCTTTAAAATGTTCACTCACAAAGGAACTATATGATGGCAAAGTGTGAAAGTCCAAGGGCTCCCCAACAAAACTAGCAATTTTTCCAAGAAACAATTGCAAAGCTCCTGCTCAATGTTCATAGCCAGACCTAACCTCAAGGAATGCAAAGTGGCCCCTTTGACTTGCAGATTTTGGGCAGATGGGCTACCAAAGTGAAAGACAGGCACATGTGAATCAGGAGGGAGGGGCAAAGATGGATTAAAATACCTGTTTCTAAATACATTTTCACTCAAAATACATATTTTCATGCGTTTTTATATTGAAATTAAATATTTAAAACCCTGTGCATAATGTGGCTCATCTAGCTTTATTGACAAGTGTTTTATGGTAGTGGCCTACAAATATAATGTAGCTGCATTTTTTTTCCACTTTCCCCCCCTCAAGGACATTTTGAAAATGAGATATAGCGTCTTGGGTGTTTTATCATATTAGGTAAAACGTTAATACATGGATAAATCTGAACACCTGCTGAATCTTGGTGGTGCTTGGGGATGTTTGCAAAGAGGCTGGAAAATGGCTCGGAGTATTTGGAAATCAAATGTGAATACCATGCCTCTTGCCATGGCCACCAATCCTGAACAAAGTCTAATACTAGGGTGGAATTTACACGTGTAAAAAAGTCACCAACAAAGCTGTCTTCAGGAGTTATTCAAATGGAGATGCAAGCAGATGAGGTTGGACAGTGGTGGTGCACACAACCCCATAAGAACGTAAGAAGAGCCTACTAGATCCTGTCAAAGACCAATCTAAACACAGAATTGTAGAGTTGGAAAGGACCCCAAGGGTCATCTAGCCCAACCCCCTGAAATGCAGGAAGCTGGCCATCTAACCTATGCTTAAAAACCTCCAGCATTCTGTTATCTGAGTGGCCAAACATTTGCCTATGCGAAGCCCGCAAGGAGGATTTGAGTGCAACAGCACTCTCCCTTGGTGTTCAAATGCAAACTGCTTCTGACAGTAGAGGGAAAACATAGCTATCCTAGCTGCTACCACACACTCCTTTCCCATTTCCATCGTCTTCCAATTCATTGAAGGAAACTGTCTGCTGTGGGGAGCCCTCTGTACCCATGGAAACTCCCCACATGTTTTGGAATGCAGATTTTTCCAGGTTTCAGGACTAGGAGAAACAGTTGCCTAGGACATTCAAGAGTTACTGCCAGTCGGAGTAACCAAGGTAACTTAATATACAGTGGTACCTCAGTTTAATAACTGAATCCGTTCCTGAAGTCCATTCTTAAACCGAATCCGTTCTTAAACCGAGGCGCGCTTTGCCGAATGAGGCCTCCCGCCACTGGTGCCCTTCCACCATTCGGTTTTCATTTGCAGACCGAGGTAAAGTTCACAAACTACTTCTGGTTTTGCGGAGTTCGTAAACTGAATCATTCATAAACAGGACTATTCTTAAACCAAGGTACCACTGCATTGAAGTGTTGGTCTGGAATTGGGGGAATCTGAGTTCAGATCTTCAGTCACAATAAAGCTCAATGGTTGCTCTTGGCTTAGTTGCATGTTGTTAGCCTAATCTACTTTACAGTGTTCTTGCGGCAATAAAAAAGTAATGCGCATTGCATGCTGCTACCCTGAAATCCTTGGAGAAAGGGTGGGTAATAATAATAATAATAATAATAATAATAATAATTTATCATTTATACCCCACCCATCTGGCTTGGGTTTCCCTAGCCACTCTGGGTGCCTCCCAATCGTATAAATGTGACAAGTGAATACTGGTCAAATGGAAAAATTGCCTACCTCAGCATAAAGACAGCATGCACATCCAATCGCCTGCAAAAGAAGACAGCTCTTGCTAAACTTGGACACTTCATCCAGTTGTTTCAGTTTTGCTTCAAAACTAATGTAACAGGAAATACTGTGAGTAATATCTGCATCATTCTAGAAAGATGTGTTAGTTTTAAAAAGGTATCTATCTAGCTAACAGCTTTTCATGAGGGCAAAGATAAATTACTATCAATTATAATTAGTCAAATTGCTAATGAATTGCTCTAGCACAAATATTTGTGGCGTTAAAAGGGTAATTATTTTAGTTTCAATCCAATGCTTCATCTACAATACATATTCTCTCAAGCTATAGCTGTCCATGCCAACACAACATTAAGATTACATATTTGCACACCATGTTTTGGGAGATAAGCAATGCCATCAGACCAGGTTCTAAAGGATTATGGATATATTTATTTCGTTTTCTTAATTGAGTGTTTACCCTGCAATAGTCAATCGAGAAATGCCTTAAATGAAATCCAAAACACCTTTGGAAGTTCTTACTTAGGCAAAAAGTGCAATGAATTTCAAAGAAAACCCAAGGAGTTTCAATAAGAATACTAAATGGAGATGGAGATGGGACATTGTTTGTCCTTCCCTGGGTTATCACTAGTTCGTTATGGATGCTGAGTTTTTAAGAGACCCCTCCCCTTCCCACAGCTACAGTACAATCGATTTCTCTTCACAGGGAACTCTAGGAATTGTAGCTCTGTGAAAGGACTAGGGGGCACATGACAGCTTTCAGCACCCTTAACAAACAACAGCTCCCATAATTCTTTGAGGGGAAACCCATGAAGAAGAAGAAGAGGAGGAAGAGTTTGGATTTGATATCCCGCTTTATCACAACTCGAAGGAGTCTCAAAGTGGCTAACATTCTCCTTTCCCTTCCTCCCCCACAACAAACACTCTGTGAGGTGAGTGGGGCTGAGAGACTTTAGAGAAGCATGACTAGTCCAAGGTCACCCAGCAGCTGCATGTGGAGGAGCGGGGAAGCGAACCCGGTTCCCCAGATTACGAATCTACCGCTCTTAACCACTACACCACACTTGCACACATGACTGTTTAAAGTGGTATGACACCACTTCAAATGTATGGTGTGAAAGTTGCCTAGATTTCATCTGAAGTGAAGTTCAAAGCAAATTAGAGTTCTGCATCTGCTTTGGTGAATTTACACCTGTACCCAAAATACAGCCTTAAATCATGTTCCACTTGGCAATCAGGCTTAGAAGAATTGAGGGTGGGTGGGTGTCCACATTTATTTAATGCCTGTGCTGGACCTTCAGGGGCAATAAGAACTTACAGCAGGAATGGGGGACCTGCAGCAGTCCAAACTGCTGGACTCCACCTGTCATCAATCTAGACTGCAAAGCTGATGGTCAGGCTCAATTGAAGTAGAAGACCACAGACTCCCCACTCCTGCTTTAAAGTAAAATAACAAATTTTAGCTGTGTACCTCTGATTTTACTGGAGGTGCTGGATTTCAACAGTGCCACTACAGCTCCAGTCAAGTTAGATGCAGAGCTGTCCATGTGACCTTGCATAGATTGTTACCGCAATCAGGAACCGGCTTGTATTATTTCCACATAAGGGGTTCGTGTGCATCCGGCCTTGTGAGTGAATCCTTTCTGCTTGCAGTGACTTGACAGCTTTTACAGTGTTTCCAATTTTGCTTCCAGGGAACTGGAAATGACTTTTAAAACACACACACAAAACTCAAGCTGAGGAAAAATATGATTGACATCTTGTCAGAAAGGATTGAAACATGCAACCAGATCTATTGCCATTATTGTTCCCCCTTCTTTCTTGTTATACATGTCCAAAGGTTTTTCCTGCTTCACGTGAAATATCATAAATAGCGCACGTATGTGCAGGTCTGAGCCAAACTCCTGCTTTTGCAGCACTGGCTACTCTTGGTATAGCATAGGAAATACTATGGACCTCCTTCATTGCATCCTCTTTGGGGAAGGGCTTAGCTCAGTGGGATCCAGAAACTCTCGTTATGTTCTAATGTTCTTATCTGGAGACACGAGGGATTAAACCTCCATGCAAAACAGATACTGATTTTTCCCAATGTGGGGCTCAAACACTCGACACTGAAATTAAAAGTCTGGTGCTCTACCACCTGAGCTATCCCAGCAGGATAGCTGGTGGCTATAATAAAATCAATTATTGATTTTATGTTATTTATACAAATTATTATAAACTGCCCTCTCATAAAGATATCAGGGTGGTGTACAAAAATATAAAATCATAAAAATTATTACAAGCAGAACAGAACAATCATTAAAATGACTGACTACTCAAGGGAATTTTAAACAACTGCTAGGCCTGCTAACAGAATTTGTATACCGTTTAATTGTAAATAAAATCACTTAAGAGCTCTTGCTTGGAGAATGCACAGGATGATGAAGGGAATCGGTGGACTAACAAGAAAATCAAGTGCATGGTTCCAGGTCTCACACTAAGGCAAGGCATGCTAGTTTAATACATAACACATCTCTCAATATTTGCACTCCTGTGGCGTAGAACTTGGATATCTGGGAGAAGCGATACTCAATTCATAATACATCTGAGCATTATGAGTAGGAAAAATTCATATTCCAAACTGGGTAATTGCAAACTTGGGTGCTATCTTTCTTTGCAATCCATCATTTTAAACTTCCATTATCCTCCGCTACAAAAATGTACTGGGAGCTAATTTTCAAGATTCTGAAAAGATTTGGCATATTTCTTCTAAAAAATATCTATAGTATTAGTTTGACACTTATTGAATTCATATCAAGCCTCTATACTTCAAGACAGACATTAGAGGAAAAAAGCACACCATTTCAGGATTCTAAAAAATATCATTGCATAAATGGATGAGCGAGGAAATCCAACAGCCTATAGCGGTTGTTGCCCTTAAAAAAAAGAAGAAGGGCTACTTCAAGATCCAGGAAGCTCCACACAGAACCAATCCTTCAGGACACTTATACAAATTTATTAAGTCACACACTATTCACAAAATGTCAGTGTTTTTGGTTAGAACTTGACATTTTCAAGAGCTGGCTCTATTAAACTGTAAGTTTAAGTATCCAGATTAACTGCCTTGCTCGTACCGAACCGTAGCTTAAGAATTTAGAACATAAAGTATACAAACCTTAATGAAAAATGAACTTGGTAAAACTTAACTATCATTAACACCTACATTACTGTCACATTGGAGGCTATACAAGCAATTACATTTATAGAGCACTCCACTGTGTATATAGAGAGAACGGAGATTTCAGGTGGGAGGGAAAGCGAAATGGTGCTTCATTTAGACTTGCCATACATTTCCCCAGGTTCGAAATTCATTTAAACCATTCTGAAAACCCGAAAACATGCCTCGAATATTCAGTGCACCTGCTTAATATTCATGTCAGATTTTTTTTCTAAAGTGAGCATGATTTCTCATTTGCACATTTGCTGCGAAAGTACACTGGAAAAGATAAGCAAATGGGATCAGAAGGCCCAAACGGTACTCTAAGTAGTACAACTACTTAGCTACATTGCTAATGTAGCTTTGCATCCTGTAGGGCTTGATCTTCACATGTTCATCCACCTCTTTTTTCTTAGCTCAACCTAGCCTAATTTTAACTTTCCCCATGAACTGATTAAATGTGTAGGACATTGGGCTGTTGCAAAGTGCCTTCCCACAATTATTTCAGATGCAGGGGAAATTGGGGGGAGACATTCTGCCAGTTTTTGAGGGTAGGGGCCCTCAAATTGGTTTAGGAAAGGGAAGGCTGCAGAATTTTTTCTTCTTTTAGGTTTGGAAGTCTCGGCTTCTTTCCTTCCATTATCCACTTTATCATGCCCAACTTACCTTTTTTTCTTAGCTATAAAGTCCCAAAGATGCTTCTAAGGTTTGTTAGCTTCCTTGAGTCTCCCTCCTGCTTTTCCACTCAAAAAAAAAAAAGGTCTCATTTCTTTCAGAGTCCAGGTCCAGGGAGACCATACAATGAATGCAAATCTGGGAAGGCGAATGAACTAAAATCTCCATGTTTCTTTGGCCACAACATATATTTGAAGCACCAGGATACCACTTTAAACTGTTACGGCTTCCCCCAAATAATTTTGCGAGCTGTAGTTTGCTAAGGGCACTGGGAGTTGTTCAGAGACCTATTCCCCTCACAGAGTTACAATTTCCAGAGTTCCCCAAGAAGAAGGAACCTACTCTGGGAATCATAGCCCTGGGAAGGAAATAGGGGTTCTCCTAACAGCTCTCAGTATCCTTAAAAACGACAGTTCCTATAATTATTTGGGGGAAGGGGTTAGCTCCTGTTGCTCAGTCCCTGCTCCTGCCAACCTAGCAGTTCGAAAGCACATCAAAGTGCAAGTAGATAAATAGGTACCGCTCCAGTGGGAAGGTAAACGGTGTTTCCGTGTGCTGCTCTGGTTCACCAGAAGCGGCTTAGTCATGCTGGCCACATGACCCGGAAGCTGTACGCCGGCTCCTTGGCCCATAAAGCGAGATGAGCGCCACAACCCCAGAGTCAGCCACGACTGGACCTAATGGTCAGGGGTCCCTTTACCTTTACGACTGTTTAAAGTGGAAATATATAAAAAAAATTAAAAAATTGTCCTTATACCACCAATAACAAACTTAGTTGGTCTCTAAGGTGTTACTGCACAATTTTTTATATATATTTCAACTGCATCAGACCAAGACGGCTACTTACCTGAATGTTTAAAGTGGTTTCATGTTTCTTTGAATGTATGGTGTGAATGTGACCTTAGAAGAGTTGCATGTGCACTGGATTTCCATATAACCTTTTGCATCTAGAAACCATACAGCTGTTTGATAATATTACCCACATACACCAGATATTTAAGAGGCATAGGCCAGAGCTTATGAATAAAATTGGTTTTGAGCACGCACACACCAATTTTTATAGAAGAACTAGATCTAGCACACCAATTCAATTTGTGTCTGTCATATTTAAATTGGCACAGTAGCATTTCCCCCCATATAGCAACTTGGCGAGCGTGGGTTATAAAGTGCATTGAGCAAGCTACAAACTATACTGATTGCTTTTGCAAAGAGCAAGCACTGTAGCTGGGTGTTGGAACCTTGACCATGCAATATAGATTTAACACTAACTGGTTACTGTTTGATGATTCCATTCTAAGCACTTCTCTTGCATCTGGATACCAGGATGAAGGCAAGTTCAGGCTTTGTTTGTTTTTTGTTTCTTTACCTGCCCCGCCCAGAGCAATATGGAGCCTACTTGCAAGGTATTGATTCAAATGTCAGAGCTCAACTCAAAAGTACGAAAGATCGAAGGAAGAGTTACAAGTTTTCTTTTTAATGATCACAGCTCACGTCTTTTTATACCTTTCCGGGATGCAAGAATAAATAATTATTTGTATTGATTAAGAAGTGGAAATAAATCATACATACATTTTTATATCTATTAACAATATTTTCTGCTATTGTCTGAAATTTATATTTTGGTCCTTACCCAGGCTAGTTCCAAAATTGTATTTCTCTATGGACTGTTTTCATCTAGATTTTAAAACCTGGTCCTTTAAATCCACTTTAGAAAAGAAACTATACTTTTATGGTTAGGAAAGTGATCAGGTAATGCATTGAAAGGTGTGGGATGAATAATGGTTAGTGAGAAGATACTCCACAACTGAATTAGGGTGAATTCAGGATGAATGCTCATTGTTATCTAACCACCCTGAAAACAAATCAGAACAAATGCCCAGTCTAATTTCCGGGGAAGCTTTGAGCAAGTATATCAGGACAAATGCTCAATAAGCAGGTCCTGTGGAAGTCTGACTGTGGTGGCCAGCTAAAGAGACCCCACCCCACTAAGCCTGTTAGTGGCATGAGGATAGAGTCAAAGATGCTAATCAGAGGAGTGTGAGAGAGAAACCGCCTGCACTGGCCATTGTGAAGCAACACATATGATTGTCTCATGGAGAAATACCATTTCCTTAAGGGCTTTTTGACGGTAAAATTGAACACTCCCTTAATTACTAAAGAGGGTAGCTGGCATATGGGCACAGGGCAGGGATGTCAGAGAGTTCTGATGAAAATGGGAGAAGAAATTGCCAGCATTTATTTGTACTTCCATGTCTGGAATGGAAATCAATCTGGTGAATATGATTGGTATTTGCTGTTGCTTTCACATGATAATGGATTATTATGCACCCCATTTGCACTGAAGCTAATGCGGTGGAAGAACATAACGACAATTAGCTAATTACTTACCTGATTAGTTACATATGTTACATAATTTCATTACAGCAATGTGGAAGACAGGCTGCAGCAGAAGAGATACAGTGTTGCATGTGATTGATAGAGGGCAAAATGGAAAACGATGCCTTCTTACATCCCTAGCACAGGGGACCAAAACAGATGGAGGGAGAAGACAAGGATCTCTAAAGATGGGGGTTCTCCCCAGAGCCATGCAGGGAAAACTTCTTCTCCTCTAAAATGAAAACTCCATTTATTTCGCCAGACAGACATATATTTTTAGGATTTTGAGCACTGAGCAATGGTTGATGTGCACAGTGTGAAGGCAGAAGGAGAAAGAATATCAAAGACAGAGGAGTTGTATCTCATGGGAGTCTAGGTGTTGATGTAGAAGATTCCACAAGCATTCACAAAAGCTTAAAAAAATGTTCACAGAACAAAAGAAGGTGAGAAGATAACCCAAAGGCAGTCATTTTTTTTTTTTTAAATGTTCAATTCAAATTAATTCACTGGCAATTAATTAGAGTCCAGAGCAGACTGGAATGAAGGGGTGTGCAGTGAGTAGAGAGGGGGATCTGAAGAAACAACATGGAATAAAGTTTGTAAAAGAGACTGAAAGAATCATTGAAGCTAGACTAGGGGAACAAGGCACCATACATATACAGAAATATTATATAAAACAGGCAGAAAACTGTTGGCTCACGGTCTGGTTCTGGCTCCCTAAATCTCCCAAGTGACCCTGCCGGCCCCTGATGCAATTGATCAGCAGTAGCATCACTGAAAAAGCAAAAACCCAAACCACAAATGTCAAGTGGGGACCATAGCAAGCCTTTCCAAGGAGCCCACCAGCCAACTGAGTCTACCTCCATTTTCAAGGGCATGGAGGCAACAGTGCTGGCATGAAGAGCCACGCATGTCAGTCTCTACAGATGACTATATGCTTGCTTGCTGAGCTCTGACATCACCTGTCCAAATAGCTGTGTCCACCCGGCTCTTCTAAAGGAGAGTGCAGGGGGCATGTCAACTGTTTGATCAACATCTTAGCTAACCCTTAGCTAAGTCTTACAGTTCTCTGCTGCGGTTTACCTGCTTATAACCTGTAAATCAGGATAGTGTCCCAGCCTGGAGGCCTGGGGATACCAGTGAGAGGTGTTGCTGCTGTCACTGTGGCAGCAATGGCAGAAAGGGGTGTGTGTGGAGAGTCATATTGGGGGGGGGGCTGTGCCAATGGCTTCCTGAGGTCTGGTGCCAGCCTGCTTATAATATTGGGGCAGCACTGCCTGTTGTTGTGTTTCACCTGCCCATTTTGTACAGCTCTAATCGCTGCAGAGGAAGAGAGCAGATTTCCAACGAAAAACAAAGACAGAGACTCTGTAGGGCACAGCAAGCCAGCAGGTTGACATCTGTGAATTATGCAAACAGCAGAGCAGAAAACAAGCTTGTCCTAATAGGCAGGGCATAGCGAGGCTGAAGGAGAGAGCCGGAGAAGGACTCTCAGTTGACAATTATCAAAGTCGGAGGGAGGGCTTATTCCCAAGGCCCTTTTCAGAGCAGAATAGTTTTGTTTTGGCTTGCCTCTTCAAGTGGAAACTTATGCGAATTAAAAAGGGGCATGCTGAGTTTTAGGAGCAGCCCTCGTGCTCTTGGCCAGAGAAGAGCTTTGGGCCGAGGGCAGCTTGTCATTGATCTTTGAAGCCTGGATACACTTTTTATCCCCTTCTAGTGAATACTAAATACTGCTTATGAATGGAAGTTCATGCTAATCAATGGAATCTTCACACAGCTGCTTCCCAATAATCACACACCATCACCACAGCTCCTCATACATGGATTGCTGCAGCATAACCATTGACCTTATTTAGGAACACTGATGAGTCAAGTTATCCTTTTCGGAAACATATTTCTGCATAAAACTTATTTTCTAGATACTTCTCTAACTTTGGCTGATTTTGTTTCTGATGACTGCATAAAGAGAATAGTTTTCTGCTACTGAAGGCTTGCTGTTTTGCTGGATCTGTTTAATGGGTTATTGTAGAAGATGGACGGTAACATATTCTATTTGTGTCATATGCCTTTGGCTCTTAATTTGTGTAAGATACTCTGCTGTTGTTGTTGTTGTTGTTGTTTAGTCGTTTAGTCGTGTCCGACTCTTCGTGACCCCATGGACCAGAGCACACCAGGCACTCCTGTCTTCCACTGCCTCCCGCAGTTTGGTCAGACTCATGCTGGTAGCTTCGAGAACACTGTCCAACCATCTCGTCCTCTGTCGTCCCCTTCTCCTTGTGCCCTCGGTCTTTCCCAACATCAGGGTCTTTTCCAGGGAGTCTTCTCTTCTCATGAGGTGGCCACAGTATTGGAGCCTCAGCTTCAGGATCTGTCCTTTCAGTAAGCACTCAGGGCTGATTTCCTTCAGAATGGAGAGGTTTGATCTTCTAGCAGTCCATGGGACTCTCAAGAGTCTCCTCCAGCACTATAATTCAAAAGCATCAATTCTTCGGCGATCAGCCTTCTTTATGGTCCACTGAGAGTTGTCAGTAGACCCCTATTCCTCTTACAGAGCTACAATTCTCAGAGGTCCCTGGCAAGAGGGGTTGACTGTTATACTACTGTGGGATTGTAGCTCTGGGAATTGTATTCTTTAAGAATGAAAATAAAAGGAGTTTCTGACTTACTGAATAATTAGTGGGAAGGGCCATAACTTAGATCAGGGGTTGCCAACCCTGAACCTGCAGGCACCCTGAGCAGGTGCTCCAGACTTTGAACTTCCTTCCTTTCTGCCTACCAGCCTGACTAGGTACTGTATATATTGTTGGCCACATTCTATTTTTTGGCCATCCACACTGTTGGCACACGTCCTCTTGAGGGGTTGTAATGGGACAATGGGGTCCTTGGGTCCAAAAATTTTAGTCACTCCTGCAGTAAAGATACAATGGGAAAAGGCAGCTCTTTAAACAAACAATCATTTGTCTCCAGAAATAAGTCTAGGTATCTCCTGATATGGGTGGTAGTGGTGGAGGGGGTGTCTTATTTCCAAGCTGCTCTGCCTCTGCTGGAGTCTGTTGTTGTTTAGTCGTTTAGTCGTGTCCGGCTCTTTGTGACCCCATGGACCAGAGCATGCCAGGCACTCCTGTCTTCCACTGACTCCCGCAGTTTGGTCAAACTCATGCTGGTAGCTTCAAGAACACTGTCCAACCATCTCATCCTCTGTCCCCTTCTCCTTGTGACCTCCATCTTTCCCAACATCGGGTCTTTTCCAGGGAGTCTTCTCTTCTCATGAGGTGGCTAAAGTATTGGAGCCTCAGCTTCAGGATCTGTCCTTCCAGTGAGCACTCAGGGCTGATTTCATTAAGAATGGATACTTTTGATCTTCTTGCAGTCCATGGGACTCTCAAGAGTTTCCTCCAGCACCATAATTCAAAAGCATCAATTCTCCGGCGATCAGCCTTCTTTATGGTCCAGCTCTCACTTCCATACATCACTACTGGGAAAACCATGGCTTTAACTATACGGACCTTTGTCGGCAAGGTGATGTCTCTGCTTTTTAAGGTGCTGACTAGGCTTGTCATTGCTTTTCTCCCAAGAAGCAGGTGTCTTTTAATTTTGTGACTGCTGTCACCATCTGCAGTGATCATGGAGCCCAAGAAAATAAAATCTCTCACTGCCTCCATTTCTTCCCCTTCTATTTGCCAGGAGGTGATGGGCCCAGTAGACATGATCTTAGTTTTTTTGATGTTGAGCTTCAGACCATATTTTGCACTGTCCTCTTTCACCCTCATTAAGAGGTTCTTTAATTCCTCCTCACTTTCTGCCATCAAAGTTGTGTCATCTGCATATCTGAGGTTGTTGATATTTCTTCTGACAATCTTAATTCTGGCTTGGGATTCTTTCAGTCCAGGCTTTCACATGATGAATTCTGCATAATAATGATACCTAGTATACAGAGAGCCAGTTAGGAGCACAGGAATCTGCTCATACCAGGTCAGATTATTTGTCCATCTATCTTAATACTGCCTAGGCTAACAGGGGTTCTCCCACTACCTGTTTCCTGACTCTTTTGACTGGAGATGCCAGGGGAATATTCTTTTTGGAAATCATGGCCTCTATCACTGCTCCCTCCCCAAGTCATTAAATGTGTTGTCATGTGTTGGATGAAGAGAGCTGTAGTCCAAAACATCTCAAGGGCACCCAAGTGACAAAATGCTAGTTTAGAGCAATAATATCTAAACTGAGTATCACAATATGAGCTTAATTAGGACTTTTCATATGCAAAAAAGGGGAGGAAATAAACCAACCATTTATAAGTCAATGCAACAGCCATTAGTCTGGTGGTGGGGATTTCTGAACTACACTGAGCAAGAAATTGTGGATCTGGAAAAAGAGATCCTTAAAGTAATAAGAGCAGAGACCTCTCGATGCTCTCAACATTGACCTGAGAAGAATTGAGTATCCCAGAGTAATACATCTGTTGAATCAAGCCTTGTCTTCAGAGGAATTTGGCCACTCTCCAGGTGCCCGGCTTGATTCCATGTTGACCCCCCCGTCAACGACTCCCGGCAAGACAAGGCGAGGTCTTTATCGGCCGATCCTTCTTCAAACGTGAAAGAAGAACACAGCCACTCCTCCTCCTCCCTCACTCCCTGCCATCCCCAGGGAGGGGAAAGAGACAGACAGAAATGTATTTACATGCCTTTATTTCTGTCTTTCCTCAGTGCAGAGAACAACATGTCTGCACTCTCTGATACCCAGCTGCAGAGAGAGAATAACTCCACCCATGTACTTCCAGTACAGGGTCATGTGACACTCTGAGCTAACATCCGGTGCTCAGAGCACATAATAGACTGTCCCTGGTTCCCACGGTACAGTCCCATAACATAAACATCCTGTTGGCTTTCCAGCCATCTGGAGCACTCAGCAGCATTGCTCCTTTTTCGTAACAACCTCCCCCAAAAGAATCAATGCATGTTGCGGCAAGCAAAGCGTGATCCAGAGAAGAAAACAAACAGTTGTTATACACATAACACTCCCCTGTTGTTTCAGTTCCACCCTTGGAACTACCCGCCACTGGTTTCCCCAGTGTACCTCTCTGGTTGTCTGGCTTCCAAGGAATGAGTGCATCTGCATTACCTTGGCTAGCAACTCTCTGTTGTGTCTTTGTCTCTGACTTAGACACAGCTCCAACCTGTCCTCGGTTGTTTACAACAGCAACACATGCAACAGCTAAATTAGCATACTCTTCTGAGTACCTTTTAGGTGGTTCACCCTTTGTGACTCTCTCAGACCTGCGTATGAGGTGCTGATCCTCTCTGCTCACTGGTCCAGTCTCAGGACTCTTTGGAGAACCAGTTCCAATGGTAAACAGTGGTTCAACCTTCACCTGTGAAGGTCTATCCATTGTGTGAGATTTCCTCTCAATGACTGTGACAACTGAGCTCTCTGAGCTATCACTGTCACTCTCAGTACCACTGTACTCTGTGAAATCATCATCATCATCTGACTCGTCCTCTGTGGGAAATGTGTGTGCTATCACTCTCTCCTTTTCAGGAGCACTCTCTAGAAATTTTGTAAGAATCACCTGACCAGATTCAGACAAAATTACTCTGTAGAGACCCTTTTCATATCCCACAAAAATGCCTCTGGCATTCTTTACTCCACCTGGAGCTTCTGTCCTCACATGAGACCCAAAAACCTTGAAATGGGCAACAGAAGGTTTTCTCTGGAACAGTTTCTCAAAAGGAGAACTTCCCAACTCTTTCGAAACCTTTCTCACCCACGCATGACAAAACGACATGAGTGACTCCGCCCAGTACTCATGTGGCAGATGTGAACTAAGCAATTGCGCATTCATTCCCTTTTGCAATTCTTTGTTCACTTTTACACAGACACCCCTGTTCCACGCTTCCGCTGAAACAGCAATCTTGTGTCTGATCCCCTTCTTCTGCAGGAACCTCTGGAAATCCTGTAAAAGAAAAATCTGCTTCTCATCTGTCAAAAGACAATCAATGTTAGCATCATGCATATCTTTAACTTTGTCACAAAACTCTTGAAACCTTTCTAAGGCTTCCTGTGGTTTCTTTAACACATAAACCCAGACAAAGTTAGAGAAATGATCCACACACACAAGATAAAATCTTGCATTGCCTCTAGATGGTTCTAGAGGACCAATCACATCAGCATACACCCGCTGAAACGCTCTGTCGACCCTGGCCACCTTCTTGGTGCTCGTTTTGGTCACACCTGCAAGAGAAATCACGTTAGACTCAGAATTACATTCCATGTAATCACTTTGCTCAAAGTCCAACAAATACAGTCCACCTTTCTGTCTGGCAGAAAGATATAACTCTCCATCTTTGAAGATCTTGCAGCTCTTATCATCATAGGACAGTTTCAGTCCTTTCTTTGCAATCTGCGAAACACTCAGCAGATTGAACTTCAATTCAGGAACCAAGTAAACATTGTGTATTGTCAAGTTCAGACTCTTAAGATACACAGATCCAACCCCGGTCGCCTCCAGCTTCTGACCGTTGGCTTGTTCCACAGCGAAGCTTTGCTTCTTAAACGATGAAAAGAGTCCTCTGTGTGGGGACATATGAACTGTCGCTGCAGTGTCGATAATAAACGCGTTCCCAACATCTGGCGTGGTTCCTTTCGCCATCAAAGCCCTTGCAGGTTCCACCATAGGCTTGGTATGACCTTTGCCTGACGCCTCAGGCTTTGCTGAGCGGCCCTTCGCTCCTTTCGGCTGGCATGGCTTCTTGCAGCTCCGCTGAAGATGCCCAGCCTGTCCACAATTGTAGCATCGGACAGCGTTCAAAGCTACAGCATCCTCTCCAGTAGCAACAACAGTGGGGGAATTAGAACTCCGTTCTTCCCTCCCCTTGTCCTTGGCATCCATTTTGAATCCAAGTCTCAGCTCTCCACTCTCGAGCCAGTTAAAATCCAAAAGCCCCTTTGAGCTCGCTTTTCTGCCTCTCTCTCAGGCAGGCAGGCAATCTCCACAGTCTCACAGTCAAAACAACTTTCGCTTTCCCAGCTCTGACTGAGCCAGCCCCAGGTGTCAGTAGTTTTACACTGTCCGACTGTCGTTGCTTAGCAACCTTCCCCGGGACGGGAATCCTTATCTCGCCGCAAGAATTTGTGGTATGCAAGCCTTTCCTCTCAGAGCTGTTTTGCCAAACGCAGCTCTTGTGAACCAGAGAATAAATCAATCTGCATTCACACTTTTAGCCCAATATTCAGCATACCTTTTTGGGGCTCCGTTGCTTGGAAAACACCCCCTCTTGGGGCCAGCCGTCTGTTCAGCTTCTGGCTGCAATTGCAGACGTTATCTTCTTTCCTTGGTGCAGAGGATGGCACACGATCCATCAACCTCTCACCTCTCATGCTGATTCCCATGGATCAGATAACCAGCAGCGTCTGCTACCATATGTTGAATCAAGCCTTGTCTTCAGAGGAATTTGGCCACTCTCCAGGTGCCCGGCTTGATTCCATGTTGACCCCCCCGTCAACGACTCCCGGCAAGACAAGGCGAGGTCTTTATCGGCCGATCCTTCTTCAAACGTGAAAGAAGAACACAGCCACTCCTCCTCCTCCCTCACTCCCTGCCATCCCCAGGGAGGGGAAAGAGACAGACAGAAATGTATTTACATGCCTTTATTTCTGTCTTTCCTCAGTGCAGAGAACAACATGTCTGCACTCTCTGATACCCAGCTGCAGAGAGAGAATAACTCCACCCATGTACTTCCAGTACAGGGTCATGTGACACTCTGAGCTAACATCCGGTGCTCAGAGCACATAATAGACTGTCCCTGGTTCCCACGGTACAGTCCCATAACATAAACATCCTGTTTGGCTTTCCAGCCATCTGGAGCACTCAGCAGCATTGCTCCTTTTTCGTAACACCCTCAGTCACTGTTTGACTCCCAGTGCCAGTTGGTCACATCTAGAACCCCCACATTCAAGACCACCCTCTTCCACAGAGTGCTCCAATGCACACCAAGAAATGAAAAGGAGTTCTGAAGGACATTGTTGAGAAATATCATCCAATATAACCCTCTTCCATCATTCTCCTAATGCAGAGCATAATTACACAAGATTTAGGCTCCACACGTCCGACCTTCTCCCACGAATAAAGTATGGAGTGGAATTGGCAGTAATGCAAGGGCCGAGATAGTGAGCAGTCCTCATCTCCTTTCAAGCTGTTGTTAATTCCATGAGGAGAATGGGACTCTTCTCTCCCTGTAATTCTGCCCAGAACTACTTCCATGTATTTGACCCATTTGAATGTGTGATGCTGGCTTATGACAGACTTACAGCAAATTGAAATGTAAGGGGTAAGATGTAATCTCAAGGGTAACTGTTGAAGCAAAAGCCTAGGGATGTTGAAGAGGAGAATATAGGCTTTTGCTTCAACAATTACCCTTGAGATTACATCTTACCCCTTATGTGGCACTGTGGGTTAAACCACAGAGCCTAGGGCTTGCCGATCAGAAGGTTGGCGGTTCGAATCCCCGCAACGGGGTGAGCTCCCGTTGTTCGGTCCCTGCTCCTTCCAACCTAGCAGTTCGAAAGCACATCAAAGTGCAAGTAGATAAATAGGTACCGCTCTGGCGGGAAGGTAAACTGTGTTTCTGTGCGCTGCTCTGGTTCGCCAGAAGTGGCTTAGTCCTGCTGGCCACATGACCTGTAAGCTGTACGCTGGCTCCCTCGGCCAATAAAGTGAGATGAGCGCCACAACCCCAGAGTCGGTCACGACTGGACCTAATGGTCAGGGGTCCCTTTACCACACACACACACACATACACACACACACACATACACACACACACACACACACACACACACACACACACACACACACACAGTACCTTGCCAGCTTCACTGTAGATGGAGTAGATTAATGTTTCTATACTGGCTTTCTTTATCTTTCCTTTGGCTCTTCAGCAAAGACACACACACAGGTGCACAAACACAGAGGCAAATAGCAAGGCATGTACAATGTAATTTCCCACTGGCTACAGCAAGGCCCAAATCATAGGCACATTGGCTCCCTGGGGCATTAAACTACTGAGGAGATGCAGCTGAGCTCTACAGGTACACCTGCAATCTGCATTACCTCCCCTTTCGTTTGCTACCTGGCCTGTGATTTCAAACACCACCCAGGAAGCCAGAAATAAATTAACTCTTCTCCACACACCTTCCAAAAACCAACAACCCTACCTCTTTTATTATAAATATTTTGGCTTAGACTATACAAGCGTGTAACTTGCACAATCACTGATACTCCAAGTCGCTCTGAAGATTGCAAATGATGTTGCGCCATAAGGAAAGAGACACTTTCATGCCTGGCTCCCTTGATGACACTCCCACAGCAGCTCCCCCACCCCGCCACCCTGACTTAGACATACAGCACCGCATGTTTGTTTTATTCAGCACTTCCACGAAACGAGTCTGCAGTACAAATTCGAGCAAAATGTTTTTGCCACTGTGAGCCAAAGGGCGTCTGGTGCTTGCGTCGATTTCATGCTGAAGCTGAAAAGAGAAATATGTCATTAAGGATGATATCCTACACACACCCTTTAAAAAAAAATAAAGAAGGAAGGAAGGAAAGAAATGGATCATCTCTTAAGGATGCACACAGTGGGCTTTTGACTCTCCATCTCGATTTAGGATTCTGGTGCGAGAACTGACATGCCTCCTCTGCCTGTGCTGTTTGCTCCCTGCTTGATAGTGCTGCTGTCACTTCTGTCCTCCTTTCATTCCTGCAGGTATTCGGCATCTCCAGGGAGCACTATCTTTGTGAGAATGAGGAATATGACACTGCAGGCTGGAGCCGGAGTGTTAATGGATCACTGAATGACAGCTGAGCCTTCTCTCGGCGGTATCAGGCTAGCGATCAGTGCCAGGAACACAAGGCCTCGACGTTGAAGCGTGCCAATTTAATTTCTGTCACATGTGGCCTAAGCTGTACACCCAGGGCTTCTTTTAAAAGCCTCCTTTGACAAGGCATGCACTGACACAGGCCTTAATGGAACATTGAAAGATGCTAATAATGGAATAATTGCACGAGGGGACTATCTGTTTTTACCAGTGTAATATAGAATTAGGGGAAATCACGGAAGGCAGGTTTAATATATCCTGGGAGCATAGAGGGATATTAAATCCTTCCAATTTGTCACCCACCACACTGCTGTTACTTTTGCCTCCAAAAAAAAAGCTAACAGTGTGCTTGATTTACTAATTACAATAGTTCTTGAAAATGCTGCATACAAATAATCGCTCTGATTAATTAGCTTGAGGTGGGAGGGTTGGGGGGAGATTATCTATTTGTTTTAAGATCATTTCTGTACTGCCTGCTACTTCGAAGAAGGCTTTAAGCAGTTTGCAACACTATAAAACCATCACAAAGGCAAAAATGCAATAAATTCACATTTGAAAGCTGCAGAGAACAATAAGAGCCTCTTAAACATCAATATAGGGATGCAGGTGGTACTGTGGTCTAAACCACTGAGCCTAGGGCTTGCCGATCGGAAGGTTGGCAGTTTGACGGGGTGAGCTCCCATTGCGCGGTCAAAGCTCCTGCCAACCTAGCAGTTCGAAAGCACATCGAAAGCAAGTGAAAGTAGATAAATAGGTACCTCTCCGGCGGGAAGGTAAACGGCATTTCCGTGCGCTGCTCTGGTTTCGCCAGAAGCGGCTTAGTCATGCTGGCCACATGACCCAGAAAAACTGTCTGCGGTCAAACGTTGGCTCCCTTGGCCAGTAAAGCGAGATGAGCGCCGCAACCCCAGAGTCATTCGCGACTGGACTTAACTGTCAGGGGTCCTTTACCTTTTTAAAAGACATCAATATAAACTAAAACAACCTAACACATTAACATTATTTATTTCATTTCATTTTTAATTGCTTCACAAGAAACATCCTGAAGTGACTAAAGATTTTAAAACTTCCACCATAAAATCCTATGTAGAAACAATTTTGCCTCCATCACCTATACTATGCCACTTCAATGTACTGTAATTCCAAGTCCTGTATACATGGTAGACCTGCCTGTCGGCCCGCCCACCAGCTCAGAATTATAAGCTTTATTGCTTGTCACTGTTCAGTAAAATGTTTGACCAACACAGTCGCAAAGGATTTGCTCACAGACCCACTCTTGCAAATCTGCTGGCAATAATGACTCACTGTAAATCCAACTTTTTAATTAGTGTTAAATCTCATTTTTAATCTACCCAGAATTAGAGGGAGAAACAGATGAGCACTTTTATAAGGTCAGCCACAAGCCTTATATTTAACTGATAACTCTAATAATAAAAGAAAGTAGAGATCATCATAAGCACATTGCTTCTTGCTGCAACATATAATTTTGATAATGTCACTGACGGATGATCCTTGTGGGGAAACTCACTCAGAGGATTATGCTCTCAAGACACTGCACATGCTGATAGTCCTAAAGAACCAGAGAGTTAGAAACTATTTCAAAACTATCTCAAAGCCATGTGTCAAAACATGAGGCCAGAGACAAATTCAACAATCTTCTTGAACTTATCTTGCAATGAACAACTTGGGTTTCCTTGTTCCCTGCTTCCTGTATGCCACTGCAAAAATGGAGGGGGAAAGTTTGAAGTTGGACACTGTTGGACACCTCCACACTGCCACTGACAGCCAATACAAACTTTATAAACATAAGAAAAGATCTGGCAGGCCTTTGAAGTAATCTATCTAGTTCAGCATCTTGTTTTCCATGGTGGTCAACTGGTTAGCTATGGGAAGCCCCAGGCAGGACATGAGCACAACAGCTCTCTCCTGCTGCTGTTCCCAGAGCCTGGCAGTGTTCAGTGAGGACAAACAGCATATACCAAATCGTTCTGTACTGCTTCTGAGTTCATGGAGCAGGGATGGTTTATTTGGAAGTGATGCCCAGCTGAAATTTATCCATACAACGCAACTGTCCCGTTTTAAGTGGGACATCCCGGAATTACAGACACACCCTCTCCATTTTCTGAATCCATCCTGGGATGTCCCATTTTGACTCCCACACTCTGGCTGCACCAAGGCCATGTCTGTCCCAATTTGCCTCACCAGGATGTTGGAAGGCCTGATTTATCTGAAAGAGGAATGCTAATGTCCTAGCTGTGGCAGATGGAGAGATAAGAGATCAGCTCCGTGTGGCTCCCACTCTCCCTGAACTCTTTGTATTAAAGCTAGTCTCTATAAGAACTTTAAAACTTAATGTTATAAAGATGGAGAGACTGTGGTCCTCCAGGTGTTCTTAGACTCCCAAATCCTATGAATTCCAGCCCTCAGCTGCATGGTCAATCATCAGGGAGAATTGAGAGCACTAGTTTCCACCTTGGGCTCCATGGGAGAAAAGGAAGGACAGAAATATAACAAATCAGTAATAGTCCAGCTGAAATATCTGTAAGGACCCCAGTTCCCAGTCCCTGTTTAACGAACTGGTGCTGCCTGAATTTGCTTGCCTGCCTTCCCAGCCCCTTTTGGGACTTGTCTTTTAGACTGTAAGTCTGTGGGCAGGGACTGTCTTGTCTGTTATTGGTCTATTCAGTAAACAGGATAAAATGATTATGGGCAGAGGAACACTGAATTGGGCTGTGAAGGTATGGAATAAGCCCTGGGGTTGGTGTGGGTGGGTGACTGAGAAGAGGGAGTAACAATTCCACACCCTTTTGCAGACTCACCATCCAAAATAAGAAATTTGCATGAGTTTTCTGCTGGGGGGAGGTAACACGTTCTCAAAATATACCTATATATTGGCTTCTTCTCAACTTTACAACCCAGTCTGCAACTTCTCTCCTTAAAGTACTGTCCCAACTCCCACAGCTCAACTGCAATATTTTTAGACACATTTTTGCTATGTTAACAAAATATATAAACACCTTTTCCCATTATTTTTCAGCACTTCTTACAAGATACTCAACGCCTAATTACAGAAGTCATTTTGGCATATAAGTGGTAAATTAATAAATAAATGAACAATACACCACTGTGTTCTGGGTTTGTTTTTTGTGTGTGTTTTTTGCAAATTGACTTTATTTGCTCTGCATGATGTTATCAGGTAGGAAAAGGTCATTTGCTAAATAGCATAGTGGCCTCCTCCATTTCACTGTGTGGTCCCTGATTTACTTGGGATCTCGTATAACTAATGCAGAACAGAGAACAAAGCATTAGCTAGAAGGCAAAATATTACCAAAGGAAGAGCTGGGGAAAGCACTGGCCCAAAGTATGATTGGTAAAAGGCTGTTTTGTTGGGAAATACTTCTATAACCCTCTCCCAAAAATATTTCGCTCCCAGAATAAAGCAGGTGGCCACGTCTCTTGTTGTCTTTCAATAGCTAGTAAATACTTCCTTTTCCTCCTTCTTCTTGGCTTCTGGCCTTGCTGTGTGGTTCATCTTTCCTTTACAGAGCTTATTTTTTATCCGCCTTGTCTCTGCTTTGTATATTTAATTGTCATTGGGGATTTTATTTTGAAATTGCATTTAGTATTATTAAATCTGCTGGAAGCTGCCTTAGACCATGCATGCACACTAGAAAGCTGGGGTAAAACGCTGCCCTTCAGCTAACAGCGCCCATGCTTAACATGGTGGCAAATACATAGTGAAGAGGCAATGCTTTTGTAAATCTGATGTAAATGATAAGCGATAATAGACTCTGGGAGGGGTATTTCCTGGCAAAGCTCTTCTGTCGTCAACTGCCAGGAAATGCCTGACCTGGATCTCAGTAAGTATGAAAATATTAAAAATGTGTAAAGAAATCAATTAAGTAATTACCTTTATTAATGCTGGAAATGGAAGGCCAAAGAGCACAGCACATTGTGGCCATGACATTTGGGTGTGTGGGTGTGTATTTATATATATTGCTAGCAGGAAATTTAAGTCAGTGTCAAGAGTAGCAGCCTTGAAATGGAAGACAAGAATGTAGATAGCCTACTCAATCGTACAATGAATAACAAACTTTCCTGGGATCACATGACTCCAGGTTAGGGATCTTCAGGTCCAGGGGCCAACTGTGGCTATCCATGCCTTTCTATCTGGCCCTTCATACCCTCCTAGAGTGTTTTTATCTCACTACCATCCTTGAACTGACATTGTGTTCCTTCTGGGGTAGTTTGTCCACCTTTGGTCCTCACACTGCACTCAGCTCTCACCTGTGGCTCCTAGAAGCTGTCAGCATGTGACAGTGTCCACACCCTGGGAAACATCTTTGATTGGCCAGTTAAGGCAGCTGGGGGTAGCTGATGGGTCTCAGTCGTTCAGCAATGTAGGGACTTCTCCTGCATGTAAAGACAGGCTCTGGTGGATTGAGCTGACAAGAACAATAGCAGGTTCAACAGTCGATAATACAGTTATTGCACACGCTGTAGAGGGAAGTTAGAAGCAGATGAGGCTCACCAACTTGGGAAGGTAGCCCATCTAGGAGAAGGAAAACTCTGTTCCTAAGCCTCCACTATCTTGTGGCTATACTCACCTATGAGAAAGGCTTTTGATGAAAAATCTGTACCTGCTGCCTTGTGGGACATCTTCAGGAGAAGAAAACGCTAAGGAGTAAACTCTCCACAAAGCCAGAGTAGATTCCCTAAGACAGTTGGATGACGCCTTGTACGCCTCCTTCCAGCAATTCCAGCAGCCAAGCTGGTTCCAAATGTACTGCTCTGCTTTCCTTTGGACCACATCAGAGAGGCTGATAAGGCAGCCCAGAACCTTCATGAGCAATGCTCAGGCTTGCTCCCTGGAGAGGTCACCTCAATACTGTTAATGCAACGAAAACAACATGGGAAGCGGCAGTTATGAGTTACCAGTCTCTGCAGCCAAACCAGGCACTATGATTCTCCAGCAGTTTGACTTCACCCCCCACAGGCACACTCCATTGTTTTTTGAGACAGACGGATGTCAACAATATCCTTGAACTCTGACAATGCTTCTTGGTTGTCAGGGTGGAGGATAGAGAGGGATGTACGAGTTTGTGTAGAAACTAGCCTACTCTACAAAGATAAAATCAACATTTGCCTCTGGCCTTGCCCAGCACTGAGATGTGGCCCCTGAAAGGTTGCCTAGATGAAAAAGTAGCAGCCTTCCATTAAACCAGTTCTGCAACAGCTGCAATGGTTACTAATTTGTTTCCTGGTATACCTCGAAATATTGGTGGTTACCATGAAAGCCCTAAATAGCTTATCTCCAGTATACTTTAGGGATCACATCATCCCAAACCATCCTGCTTTTACTAGTGCTCTCTCATCCTAGTGCTTTGGGGGAAAGGGGAAACTTTGCAAGAGTGATGACAGATCCTCATCTATGCCATCCAGGGAACTGTAGTTTGTTAAGGATGCTGAAAACTGCAGCTCTGTGAGGGGAAAACTATAGTTCTGAGTTATATCCTTTAAAAGTGCATTGAATGTGCTTTAAATTTATGGCCTGGATTTGCCCCCAGGTAGGAACTTCCCCATCACTGGTTCCTTCACAAATGCAGTTATTATGTGCAAGTCAATGTTTCCTTCTTTGTACCTGGCTGAATCTCAATGGCCCTATTAGGCATGTCCTCTGCTTGGTAGGTCTCCTGCCGCTTTCTGTGCACCTCACATTCTCTTTCGCAGGGGAAGAGCCATCGATCCAATTGTCTCAGGCACAGTGATTGCACACAATAATGTAAAACCCCTGTTGCTACGTCTTGTACAGCCTCCAAAGTTTAACAGCTGTTGTGCCTGCAAAATTACCAGGAGAGGCACTGAACTAATTAAGAGCAATACGATGAGTAAGATCAGTTGTTTTCATCTGCATTTTTGCCCATGTTGAGGAAATGCCCAAGTTCTTACAACCAGTGGCAGACCTCCGTTTTGGGGGGCCGTGAAGCTTTATCTGTTATGGGGGCCCCTTCACAACCAGCAACAAGATCTGGATAACCACCATTATCTTCAGTGAGGATGATAGCTCACCACATTAAAAAAACAACAACTACTACATCTCAGATTTTGAATAAAATTGCTGTACTGGATTATCTCACATGTCAAAGTCACTGGTACAGATTTCCTGTACCTTATAGGTTTCAAGTAATGAGGGAGGTGAAAGATTATATACATTCATGATGCATCATAGAATGATCGTGCGACTCAGACTGAGTCTACTAGACCCAAACTTTTAAAGCAATATGGACGAAAGGCACTTCTGGGGCCCCTCTAGGATTAGGGGACCTGAAGCTTAAACTTCATTAGTTTGACAGAAAATCTGTCCCTGCTTACAACCAGTACAGGAAGTGGCATTTGCCTGGCAGCTTCCTCTTCCTTGAGTGTTGCCCTCATAGAACACAGGAAGGAGGAGGAGCAAAGTTCATATACTCTGGCTCCATCTATTACCGGTTTCCCTACCTTCCACCCAGTCAGTCCCAATGGTCATGAGTCACATATCTCAACAACCTGCCAAACTGAGTACCCAAAGGAATCTGCTCAGTGTCCTTGAAAGAGGAAAGAAAGCTATGAGTAATATTGCCTAGAATCCTCAGTTTAGGATTCTGAATTAATCTATCCACCATCAAGATTGTTCACTAACTTCAAAGGCATTATTGGAGAAGCAAAAGACCACAAACCAAGGCCACCAGAGGCATTACAGTACACCCTGCCCCAAAGTAACGTACATTATTTACATTGCCTGCTATTTCACGCAACGACTAAGACTCTGGCAGTCACCGAGTCCTGCTTTAGACCTTGTTAGATATGTGTCCACCTTCTTGGAGTGACCTTGCCATGAGTGCAAACATTTAGGCAGCTCAAAGCAGGGCATTTTTTAAAAAAGGCTTTTTGAGCTGGGGAAATAACTTTTTAATAAAAAAATAAATTCCCCCTAAAAATCAACAATAACATAATATTTACCGTATTTTTCGCTCTATAGGACGCACTTTTTCCCCTCCAAAAATGAAGGGGAAATGTGTGTGCGTCCTATGGAGCGAATGCAGGCTCCCTGGCTTCAGCGATAGCAAGGCAAAGCCTCCGAAGCCTGCGCTCCGGAGGCTTTGCGTTGCTTCCGCTGAAGCCAGGAGAGTCTGCTCTTTGAGGCTGGCGGTGGGGAAAGCAGCGCTTCCCCCATTGCCAGCCCCAGAAATTGGGGGGCAGCGGGAAGGCAGCGACGCCTTCCCGCTACTCTCCAACCCGGGTTGGAGGCTGGCGGTGGGGAAAGCAGCGCTTCCCCCATCGCCAGCCCCAGAGATTGGGGGGCAGCGGGAAGGCAGCGACGCCTTCCCGCTACTCTCCAACCCGGGTTGGAGGCTGGCGGTGGGGAAAGCAGCGCTTCCCCCATCGCCAGCCCCAGAGATTGGGGGGCAGCGGGAAGGCAGCGATGCCTTCCCGCTACTCTCCAACCCGGGTTGGAGGCTGGCGGTGGGGAAAGCAGCGCTTCCCCCATCGCCAGCCCCAGAGATTGGGGGGCAGCGGGAAGGCGTGCGACGCCTTTGCGCTACTCTCCAACCCGGGTTTGAGGCTGGCGGTGGGGAAAGCAGCGCTTTCCCCATCGCCAGCCCCAGAGATTGGGGGGCAGCGGGAAGGCGTGCGACGCCTTCCCGCTACTCTCCAACCCGGGTTGGAGGCTGGCGGTGGGGAAAGCAGCGCTTCCCCCATCGCCAGCCCCAGAGATTGGGGGGCAGCGGGAAGGCGTGCGACGCCTTCCCGCTACTCTCCAACCCGGCTTCGAGGCTGGCGGTGGGGAAAGCAGCGCTCCCCCCATCGCCAGCCCCAGAGGATGGGGGGCAGCAGGAAGGCGCGCAACGCCTTCCCGCTACTCTCCAACCCTCCTGTGGGCTTTTGCGGGAGATGGGGGAATTCCCCCACCTCCCGCAAAAGCAGGCAAAAGCCGGGCGCTCTTTAAAGGGGCTCCGTGGCTTCTGCTGGATTTTCTAGGAGGTGGGGGAATCCCCCCACCTCCTAGAAAAGCCCGCAGGAGCCACGCAGCCTTTAAAGAGCGAGCGGCTCTTGGGGGCTTTTCCCCAAGGAGGGAGAAGGGACTGACTGGCCGAGTCAGTCCCTTCTCCCTCCTGCGGGCTTTTGCGGGAGATGGGGGAATTCCCCCACCTCCCGCAAAAGCAGGCAAAAGCCGTGCGCTCTTTAAAGGGGCTGCACGGCTTTGCTGGCTTTTCTAGGAATTTCCCCACCTCCTAGAAAAGCCCGCAGGAGCCGCGCAGCCTTTAAAGAGCGAGCGGTTCTTGGGGGCTTTTCCCCAAGGAGGGAGAAGGGACTGACGGGCCGTTTCAGTCCCTTCTCCCTCCTGGTCGAAAAGCCCGCAGGAGTCACGCGGGGCTACTGTGGGCTTTTGCGGGAGGTGGGGGAATTCTGCCACCTCCCGCAAAAGCAGGGAGAAGGTTTTGGAGTAGCGCACAGGCTGCGTGCAGCCTGTCCACTGCTCCCAGAGCTGGGGGGGGGGGAATCATATTTTTTCCTTGATTTCCCCCCCTGAAAACTACGTGCGTCCTATGGTCCGGTGCGTCCAATCGTGCGAAAAATACGGTATTTAATAACTAAATAAATATTACACACCTGGTTTTGGTGCAGTTCTGAATGTCTACACTTATAATATCTTCAAATTGAATGCTGAACATTGCTTTTTCTATGGAAAAAGGAACCACTGGTGAAGATGCATTGGCACTCAAGAGTAGAGTGCTATTTAGATAAACTACCTTGACGATCTCACAGATAAGAGAACCTTAATGAAGTGAATTGTTAACTCTACATGCTAGACTGATGGAGAATATATTTCCAGGAATGTTTGCACTGGATTGGTTCACAGGTACAATTTTTGGCTTTTTACAGCTCTTACAGAATGCAGATATCCTTTGTTCTGTAAGCCAATGCATGGAATTGTACCCTGCCCCTTGATTTTTATAGAGATAAGGAGAAACAGTGAAGCATTATTCCCTTGATTATAATTATACTGACATACCACAGACAGATGTTCACTGGGTTAAATTTGTGTACTTAGCCTGTCCCCAAAGCGCAATGATTTTGACTTTTAAAATTGTTCTTGTCACCTCACTTTCATATTCACATTCTTCAGCATTCCCACAAATATTTCAGAGATTCTTCGTGCATTGCGGAAATGTGTGTGCTTTCTATGGACTGATGGCTACACACTAGTGTTTCTTTCAATTCGCAGTATTCATGATGATGAATACCTTGGGGGAATAGAGAGAGAGGAAGGCAGATTATTAGGTTGTGAGGAAAACTCTTTCCGGGTTAATAGGGCAATTTCAAGCAGAACTTCATATTACACATACCTTGTGATAGGTTCTAAAAGTATTGCCACCTTAAATGATTGCCTGAGAATGCAATCCTGCACATCAGGTGTGGGCAACCTGAGGCTCTCCAGATGTTGCTGGACTACAACTCCCATCATCCCTCACCATTGACCCCAAAATCACAAGCTTCTGTAGCAGCTAAAAATGTTAACTACTATTAGTATCAATTTTAAACCAACCTTCTAGTCTGAAGAAAAGAGAGACATCATTATTAGTCCCCTATCCAGCCATCTTTTTCATGGTGCTAGGAACACTTTCAGTGAAAATCAAAGAGGAGAAAGTACACAGCTCATAGTAGTGGTATAAATGGATCATGTCCCTAAGTCCCTGCTGTCTTTTTCTCAATTCTTCTTTCCCAGGTGCCTTAAAAACGTTTTCAAAAGCTTCAGGTCTAGCCAAATGGTCGTATCCAACAAAGTAATCCCACCTGTGCAAAGACTTCCATATGCACAACAGAATTTTCCCTCCCTGGTTGTGAGGTTGCCATGAAAATGCCTGCACTGTCACCATGGTTTGCAGCAATGACTAGAAAGGTGTTGTAATCATGGATTTATTTATTTTTAAGCTCTACAAGCATTGCCAGTATGCCTGGCTCTGAAGAAGGATCCCCTTGGCACTTTCTCAGAATGGGGTGAGGTTGTGGGGAGAAGGCGAGGGAGAAGTTGTCACCACTGCTACTTCTAAGTACTTACTAATGTGTTGGCAATTTATGTTATTTTAATCATGAGAGTGGGCAGGGTGGGAGGGGAAGGAATGGAGACAGAAGCAAGAGGACAGCAGTGCTGCCACTATTGCACAAAGATGGGGCAGCAGTGGGGAAAGGAGGAAAGAACAGTGGAGAGAAGAGATGGAGAGGCAATGGCAAAGCCACTACCTGCCTCAGGCAGCATAATCCCTTGAACCAGGTCTGCCCAGGGCTATGAGCAGTTGCACCATCTTCCACTGTGCTCCTGTAGGTTTGCCATATTTCAAACAGTGAAAATCTGGGCAGATAAGTTGTTGGCCAAAACAATGCCATTTTGGAGATATTGTTTATGGAATATCAGCAAACCGCCATTGCCTACATGGGCTGCCATATGTCAGGCTTTTCCCACACATTTTGCTGATTTCTGCCCAGACACTGCTGCTGACTGCAGTATTCCAGATATGTCCGGACGTACAGTGGTGCCTCACAAGACGAAATTAATTCGTTCCGCGAGTTGTGTCGTCTAGTGATTTTTTTGTCTTGCGGAGTGCGGATTCGCTGGGTATTAACGGCTTTAAGAAAAAGGAAGCAAACTCGCAAGACGTTTTCGTCTTGCGAAGCAAGCCCATAGGGAAAATCGTCTTGCGAAGCAATGCAAAAAACAAAAAACCCTTTCGTCTTGCACGTTTTTCGTCTTGCGAGGCATTCGTCTTGCGAGGTACCACTGTATGGCAACCCTAGACCTGCCACATTATCCCTCTGCTCTTTCTCATGCAATGCAATTACTGTCCTGTTGATAAAATGTTTTATCTCTCAATGATGGCTTCTCCCTCACCCCATACAATGCAATGACTATCTCTGCCAATAAAATGCCATGTCAGTCACTGAAAGCTTCCACCTTTTCAGCACCGCTGACCCACACTATGGTGCTGAGGCAGCTTCTCAATGCAGGAAGTTACAAAGTTGTCCATTTGCCTTATAATATTATGTTTTCATTTATCAAATGGCTCTGATGACAAGTCTTCCTTTTTCTTTTGAAATGACTGTTGCCTAATACTTTGGATTTGGGGTTATTATGCTCTTAACTGTCATACTGTATCCTATCCTGCTGCAAACAAAGCTGCCATTTTGTAGTTTGGTTCAAATATAGCATGTTACCTGGTGAATCACTACTGCCAACCTCCCTCACACAGTCTTCCAATTTTGTCCTATTAAACCTTTTGTTTCTTAGCTCAAAGTGACATGAATCATCCAAACTGAAAATTATATGTTTCACTCTTTTTTCTTTGAGGTGGTATAATATCCCTGTTCCCTTCCTGATAAGTTTTTTTTTTAATTGCAGACTTTAAAGTAACTTATTATCATTTATATGCCATTGCAATTATTTGCCAAAAGGATGCACCAAAAGGCAAATGATATTTTTGCATTCCCCCCAAAAAGAATTGTAATTAAATATTTTGGCCAGCGCCCAAATTATTATTCTGCTTGCAGTAGGTATTTATTTCTCTTTGAAGTAAGTGCTTTTTGCATAAGTAATTGCATAAGAACATGCTAGACCAGCCTTTCTCAACCTGTAGGTCCCCAGATGTCGTTGAACTACAACTCCAATCACCCCTACCTAGGAAGGCCAGAGCTCAGGGATGATGGGATTTCTGGTCCAACAACATCTGGGGACCCACAGGTTGAGAACCGCTGTGCAAGACCAAGCCAATGGGCCATCTAGGAAGTGGAGAAAGAAGTAGGGTGAAGAAATGAAATCTAGTACTCAGGACTGGAGGATGGAAGTTCTCCTGTTGTGACTCTAGATGTTGGAGATGGGAAAGATGATCCACCAGCTCTCCCCTCCTGAAGTGCACAGTGCCTCATTGGAGAGGGAGGAGGGCTTTGACCAGCCATTGGGAGAATCTGAACATGTGGAAGTGGAGTCAGAGGGACAGAACACAATGTTTGTTGCCAAGATCTAGGTGGCACCTCCATAGGGTGGCCATATTTCAAAAAGTAAAAACCAGGACACCCTGAAAGTTGTTGAGCTTCTTTAAAGGAAATCACAAAATTGTTGGGCAGCCCTAATTAACCTGGGATTTAACCAGGATGGGTTGAGGCAGCCCCAGTTCATGTTCAACTGGAGTGATCTGTCAAAAGGTAGGGCTATTTGGTGACAAGGAGGTGGGGGGGGGGAGACACGTAGGCAGTTCAAAACCCTAATTAAACCCTGTGAAAGACCCTGGATTGGTTTGGGAGCCCCAACCTGGGTTGGATTCTGGGTTAGACTGGAGCTGCTCTAAAGAGCTGGATTGGGTATGGAATCAGAAGTGAGGGTTGTGCACGGCCCTATAATTTATGTAATTCACCTGTTAGATTCCCCGTACATGTTTAAAGCATCAAATAAAGCTTTGCCAAGCCATCTGCATGTGCCCAAGTCCTCCCTATTCTCAGATTTTACATTACCACCACCAGCTTCACTTATTTGTTTCCTGGCTCTGTTCAAAGTAGCACTGTTAACCTTTAAAAAAACCCTTAATGGTCTGCAACCAGAATACCTCTGGTTGCTCTCAAATGGACCTGCCTGAACCCTGAGATCAGTTTCAGAGTCATTTCTACTGTGAGCAGGCATAAAGAACAGGGTCCTTTCTGTGGTGGAACCTAGTTTGTTGAATACCTCCCTTGGGGTGAGTTGCAGCGTTCCTTCTTCACTTCCTTTCCAAATCATATTTTAGAAAACAACTTGATTCAGCCACACTTTTTACTCTCTGAGTGGCTGCTGTGGTTGCTAGTGATCTACTGATGTTGCTATGTCTTTTTTGTTATGCTGGTTTCATTATTTTACGTCTCATGGACTGGTTGCTTAAATGGCATAGTTAACTAAATTAAGAGGGGACTTAATTCACCTTTCTAGGACTGAGCTACAAACAGGTGCCAGAGTGCATCCTGCTGAATTCTAGCACAAATTAAGAAATGATTCTGGTGGCATTTTCATACATGATATTAAGTAGGATTGCCATATTTCAAACAGTGACAGAAAAGTTGTTGAGCTTTTTGGACAAAATGGGGGGCGGGATTACATTGTTGAGGTATTTTTATGGGGAGTTGGCAAAAACAGCACTGCCAACATGGGCTGCCATACGTCCAGATTTTCCCAAACATTTCACTGATTTCTGCCTGGACACTGCTTCTGACTATAGTGTTCTGGACGTATGGCAACCCTACACCTCCATTGATGGGATCAAACACACTAGCCCTGACTGAGCATGTGTTTCCACATGTGGCAGTCTCAAAAGGCAAGATAGTCTCATCAATGATCTTGCCCCACCTCATCTTTAAGAGCTTGGTAGGAGGGAGTGCCAACTGTTGGGACATCTTCTTTGCTTCTATCCAGTTCTACATCTCTTGCCCTGCTCATGTACCTTGGACTCATGATTTCTGGATCTTGTGGTTGCTGCTTAGCCTGAATAAAGGTCTCTTCCTTACTCTCAGGTAAGAGCCACTGTCATTGTGTTTTGGGATGGGAGTATGGCAATGGAATTGCAGCCTAAATGTCCTATAACACCTCACTGGTCCTCAAATGTATCTAAAGATAATAACATTCTCATGTGGAACATCTAGTGAGAGTGAGGTAGAAAGATGCTCTTTAACTCTTAGCCGTACTGTCAACAGAAGTAAGGTAATTATTTTTTTCATGTTGATTAAAATACTGATTTTGGTCCTGCTGTGTGAAGATTTATGGGACTGTGTCTGTGGGAAACTGACATTTTGTAATGTCAGGGATTTCTTTGATATCCTCCCGGAACTCTTTTAATAGCTAAGCAGGCACAGCCACCTTATATCAATGTTAATTTGTAATAGGGTGATAAAATCAAAGGTGTGCTAATTGTGTTCTGCTCTGCTGCCTTTGACCTCCTGCTTTCTGTCACATTCTGCAAATGTAAAAATGCAAAGTTTTGTGAGCTCATCCTTTAGGGCAAGACTCCTTTCACTAGACGAGCAGAGCTGTTTGTGGGAGGGAAGAAGACATTGGCCTTGAATGGTGTGCATAGGCTTTACCAATACAAGTACAGTTCCCCTCTCCATATGAGAAGGTCACAATAGGAGTCAGCATGCACAGAGACATTGGGGTCAGGGTTAGCATTCATGGCCTTGATTTTCCCTACATGACTTCGGGCAAAATTTTTGAATAAGGTTAGAGAAAATATACTAATCAGAGAGCTAGATAAGCTCATCTGGAGGCACACAATCACACTCAAGCTGGATACAGCTGACTGTGCACTTGGAGGAAAATCCAGAATTGCCACTACATACTAGTGTGCTGCTTGCACATACAAGGTCTTCAGGGCTGTATTCATATATGTCAAGGGAAAGACAGGGTCAACTCATATATAAGGTGTCCAGCTTCTGTCATCACATTTGTCAGGCTTGCATGGAATTGGTGTGTCATGTCAACCAGTGCCCGCAACATGTGTTGTATATATTGAGCCATATGACCTTGATGCTGGTGTTAACTTTTTGATCCACTTCTGTATTGAAAGGGGAAGGAGTAAAATGGCTGGAGGCAAGGGAGGTGAGCAGATACATAAAGTACATGGTCCAAATATTCCTCTGTATATAGTATAGGTGGACATGGGAAAGAAGGACAATCCCATGACTCACACCTGCCAGTATTGCATTGAGAATACTCTCGGTGTGTCACCAATGGAAGCTAAGGAAGTGAAAAAACTTAATATGGAATCTAAATGGCCAAAATATTGGGAAATTATAGAACAAGAGGAAGGAAAAGTGAAACTGCAGAGCTATGAGAAATTGAAGTCTAAAGTAAGAGACTGGCTTCATTATTACCAGATAAATGAAGTTTTCAAACAGGACAGGAAAATTGGCTTCCAGGTGGAGAGATCAAAATTAGAAACAGAATTGTTGGAACCCAATACTAAGAATTTGTCAAGAATGTATAACTTGCTGTTGAAATGGAATACACAGGATGAGATGGTTAAATCAGCTATGATTAAATGGGCACAAGACATTGGTCATGACATTATGTTTGCTGACTGGGAACAGTTATGGACTACCGGTATAAAGTTTACGGCATGTAATGCCTTAAGAGAGAACATTATGAAAATGATTTATAGGTGGTACATGACCCCAGTCAAGCTTGCAAAAATCTATCATACGCCCAATAATAAATGGTGGAAATGTAATGAAACTGAAGGTACTTTCTACCACCTTTGGTGGACATGCCCAAGGATCAAGGCCTTCTGGGAAATGATCTATAATGAAATTAAGAAGGTTCTTAAGTGTACCTTTCATAAGAAACCAGAGGCCTTTCTCCTGGGCATGGTAGGCCAATTGGTGTCAAGGAAAGATAGGACGTTCTTTATGTATGCTACAACAGCAGCAAGAGTTCTTTTAGCAAAGTATTGGAAGACACAAGAACTACCCACGCTGGAAGAGTGGCAGACGAAGGTGATAGACTATATGGGACTGGCCGAGATGACTGGCAGAATCCGTGACCAAGGAAAAGAGACGGTGGAAGAAGATTGGAAGAAATTTAAAGTTTATCTTAAGAACTGTTGTAAAATTAATGAGTGCTAAAATGTCATGGGTAATGCAAAACAGAATTGCAGTGACAAATAATTGGGTAAGAGAAAAAGGATTAAAGAAAGTGAATTATAAGTAATTGAAATTAGGGGTTGCTGGGAAAGTTTAAAACAGGGATGCAGAAAAGGGAGGTATGGGGAAGTCGTTGAAATAAGGTTTAAGAAAAAGAGGTTATGAAATTATACATGTTTATATGTTTGTTTGTTTATGTATTGTCAGTTGTACTGTGTCTTAATATATGTTGGAAAATTAATAAAAATTTATATTAAAAAAAAAGAGAATACTCTCGGTGAAATAGCTTCTGAAGGTCCACTATCTGAGAGCTGTTTCCTGTTCCTAGAAGCTGCTGCCACCTTGCTAATTTAAAGCTACTTTGCAAAAATGTGCCGCCATACGATGCAGCCAAAAGGCCACTCTTTTGAATGGGTTGTAAATGAACAGACCTAGCAGTACATACAGTGCATTGACTTTATGTTTCAGTGAATATCAAGATTTATTGTCCCAAGAGCTATATATTGACTAAAGCCAACAAAAGTCAATATCTCCTATTTTACATGCTCTAGACTGCAATTAAGCAAAAACAACTGGAGGGGAAAGCTACACATCTTGCAGGGTTAAGTCTTTATTCTGCTGCCCATTAAACATGACCTTCTCTCATGACTCTATGAAAAAACATGCTGTGTTCCTTTTCTTAGATGAACTGTTCTTGCCTGGTTACAAAACCTTAACTGATGTTCGCCAATGTTAACATGGCGGTGTTAATCAGCATGACCAAATCTGAATGTCTTATAGCAGGCATAGACAAACTCCAGCCCTCCAGATGTTTGGGACTACAATTCCCATCACCCCTAGCTAACAGGACCAGTGGTCAGGGGTGATGGGAATTGTAGTCCCAAACATCTGGAGGACCGGAGTTTGCCCATGCCTGTCTTATAGACTATGGCTACACACCAACACAGTGTTAGATGTGGTTAGCATGCCTAACTCTGAGCTAGACGGTAGTCTTTTTGTGCATCTTGATGTTTGCAATCTTGAAACGTGGTATATTAATTAATTGCAATGTGGTATATGAGTTCTTTTATTATTAACAACAACAACAAAGCAGGGATGGTGAACTTGTAGCTCTCCAGATGTTGTTGGACTCTAACTCCCATTAGCCCCAACTAGCAAAGGATTTGTGGTCCAGCAACATCTGGAAGGCCATAAAATTGCCCATTCCTAGACTACAGTAAACACATACACAATCCATCCAAAGTACTCCAATCTGAACTAGTTTTAGTGGCATACATTGAAGTGAACTGGTTGCCTATCTTTCTGGCTTTCCTATGAGCTGAATTCCAGCTGTCAGTTTGTGGCAGCCATTCCACCAGGATGCAGAGCAGAGGGGAATAAGAGCAGCAGGACCATGGCCTCTGCTGAGACACCAGCTGCCTTCATCCTCCTAGGGATGGGTGAATCTGTCAGTATTGGTTGCTTCCTAGTAATTGGTTCAGTTTTCCATATTTCCATATCAGTATGCAATTTTTTAAAAAGTCCTCATGAGAATCCACCAGCATTTTTTGAATGAATCTATCCTACTATATACATTTTTATATGTAACTTTCCCTGATATACACATTTTTCCAAAGCAATTTTCCGTATTATAAAGCATTTTTATCTGCCATTTTCCTACGTTACCCCAGAATATGCATTTTTGTACACAATAGTTAGTTGGAGAACTGCATCACAAAATTTGGAAAGTTGTGATTTTCAAAGGATGGCTGTGTTTTAGTTCCCATTTTGTTTCAGATGCTTCAAATTAAGTAGGTTCACCTTCAAATGAAAACTGAATCTAATTTCTACCCCATCCTGAGTGTTCACTAAACTGACACCTAACAGCAGTCATTCTATAAGGGAACTTGAATGGTTTCCAGTCCAGTTGCTATGAGAACTAGAAGGATAAAAAACAACTGTGCCTGAGCTTGCTTTCCCTCCTCCAGTCCACCCCAACTCATCTCTTTTCCTTGCATCATGTCTTTTAGTTTGTTGAATCCAAAAACAGGTACTGTCTTACTACCGATTATCATAAGCCTTTTTTTTTAAGCTAAAGAAGGGATTAAAAATGCTTTAAAGAACTATAAATAAAAATGGTTGAGCCACAAAGAACATACTGTGAGGAAGAACCTGGAGCACTTTTATAAGCCAGTTTGCAGGGAAGGAGGTAATCAGGTGATTTAATACATGGAAGGCCAACTCTGGCTTAATCTGAGCAACAGTTTAGCCCTAGGTCATGTCCTTTACACAATAGTTCAGCTAAGGAAAATTTGAAATAATAAACAAGTATATGCAGAGTAAGGAAGCACAAGGTAAATGTAAAGGGACCCCTGACCATTAGGTCCAGTCGTGGCCGACTCTGGGATTGTGGCGCTCATCTCGCTTTATGGGCCGAGGGAGCTGGTGTACAGCTTCCGGGTCATGTGGCCAGCATGACTAAGCCGCTTCTGGTGAACCAGAGCAGCCCACGGAAACACCATTTACCTTCCCGCTGGAGCGGTACCTATTTATCTACTTGCACTTAGATGTGCTTTCGAACTGCTAGGTTGTCAGGAGCAGGGACCGAGAAACGGGAGCTCACCGCGTCGCGGGGATTTGAACTGCCGACCTTCTGATCGGCAAACCCTAGGCTCTGTGGTTTAACCCACAGTGCCACCCGCGTCCCAGGAAGCACAACAAGCCGTCAAATGCATCAGAGATTGGAACAAACTGCTCAGAACAAACTGCCCCAAATGAATTTGTAGACTTCTTGACTGTATGACTTCATACTGTAAGGTGGGGGGGGTCAACGTTGCTGGGAATCACAGGTGGGCAGAGTGCTGTTGCATTCATGTCCTGCTTGTAGGCTTCCCAATGGCATCTGGTTGACCATTGTAAGAGCAGGATGCTGAACTAAATGGGCTATTAGCCTGATCCCACAATCTGTTCTTATGTCCTTAATATCTTTCAATCATCCCTGCAGGAGAATAATAACAGCAACAACAACTTTGACATAGTATCCCATATCCTCCAACATCCAAGTGATCCAAATTGGGACACTCTATCTATCTATCTATAATCTATCTATCTATCTATCTATCTATCTATCTATCTATCATCTATCTATCATCTATCTATCTATCTATCATCTATCTATCATCTATCTATCTATCTATCTATCATCTATCATCTATCATCTATCATCTATCATCTATCATCTATCTATCTATCATCTATCTATCTATCTATCTATCTATCTATCTATCATCTATCATCATCTATCTATCTATCTATCTATCTATCTATCATCTATCTATCTATCTATCTATCTATCTATCTATCATCTATCATCTATCATCTATCATCTATCATCTATCATCTATCTATCTATCATCTATCTATCTATCTATCTATCTATCTATCATCTATCTATCTATCTATTTATGTCCTGAGCTCTCGCGGAGCCAGCTGACATGCCAGAGTGCCAGACCAATAACTGGGACATTCTAGGATCCAAACAGAAGCTGGGATGGCGTCTGTAATTCCAGGGTGTCCTGCTTAAATCGGGATGGTTGAGCAGTATGGTATCCTAGCACCAGAGAAAAGAGACAGAGGTTCTGCATCTGCCCCTTCCTCCATAAGAAAGATATTCAAACTAACAGCCACATTCTCACTTTTCAACACCAAACTCACAGTTAACAGGATGCAACAAGAGTTTTTATGTAGCCCTCTCACTGATGTACTAATTTACTACAAGCAAGAAGCTTTTGATGTGAAAAAGCATTTAAAAATACCCCCTACAGTCTTAAGTGGTACAGTTGAGAGAGTTCCACTACCTTGTTATGCATAATATTGATTTGGTTTACAGATGAAGCTAAATGGGGTGGTAGAATGGTCTGTACCTCTTCAGACCACACAAGTTTTTGATTTCACAGGAAAAAAAACACCCCTACAAAAAGAAAAGGAGCACAAACAGCTAGGTTGAAATATTTCCATCTTCTGCTTCCCTCCCCTCAGGTGCTTGAGTGTATGTGTTTAACATGACAAAAATTGTATTCCTCACCTGAAATGGCACAGCCTATTCTATAGCAGACCCAAATCTCAGAAGCTTCTAATTTTAAGAATTAAGTAGAACTTGCACCTGAGTGAGTGACAGGTCCCCCTTTTAAATTCCAACGTCTACAAGAAAAGTCCTCTTTGCTTGCATTTGACCTCTGTTAGTCACAGTAATAGATACCTGAGGCCAATAAAGTACGCTCTGAGCATGACTAAAATTCCCTTAGCAGCTGGCCTGGAGAAGCTTATTCCTTGTTCTTTTAAAGTGTCTCCTTATTACTGGACTGGACTCCTGCCTTTTCTGGGAAAAATTAAGCCACCTCTTTGCTATTATGGTAATGGATGAAAAATCAGGTGGCAGGGAACAGCCCTCTGAAGATTGTAACACAGTCTGCAATTTTCACGTGTTCTGCCTCCCTCTCCTTCCCTTTTAATAGCTGCAGGAAAGTCAACAGATTTTGAAGTAGCAGACGCACAGTAGAGCCCTAAGCACTGAGCAAAATAAACATCAGGTGAAAGACAAAAGGCTGGAAGAATTGATTATGCCACTTGGCTGCTCTCCTGAGAAAGATAAAAAGAGGCCAGGACATGCTTCGCTACTCCTTGCATGTAGAAGTCAGGCTCAGGAAACAATACCCTGACATCTCTGCCATGCAGATAACTCCAACAAGCACAGTGAGTGATTTAACTATTCTTTTGTTGTTGCTGCATTTTCCCCTCTTTTGATTGACAGCTGCAGAGTATATTACAAGGGTCTCATCTTTGTGGACTGGTTTCTTGGTGGTGGAAATAATCAGATGAAAAATTTAGGTGTGTTTTTTTATTATTAAAAAAAATATTTAAAAAACAAAAGACGCTTACCCACCAGCAGCAAGCAACACACATTTAAAGCACATGACTCCCCCTAAATAACCTGGGAACTGTAGTTCATTAAGGTTGCTGGGAAATGTAGCTCTGTGAGGGCAAACTACAGTTCCCAAGATTCTTGGGGGGAAGTCATGTGCTCTAAATGTGCTTTAAATGCATGGTGTGTGTGGTCAAGCTAAGAATAAACAGAAGGGTCCTGATGTTGGATTTGTAAGGGCAGATCCCTGCAAGTAGTAAACATGTCACAGAAGGCTTGAGTTTGAGAAAGAATACTAGAGGAGAGGTAAGTTGGGTTACATCCTTGTGCAGTTGGGTTGAATAAGATGATGTTTGCCAAGTTTTCTGCTGCAAATTGCACAAATGACGCAGACATAAACTGTGAAATTATTTGAAAATGATAATACCAACTACCAGCTTTTTTAGGGTTTATAATATACACTTTGCTTGGTATTCCCAAGAATAACCTTCTTAACTATAACCACTTAAGGAACACTTTCCTTCTGACTGAGTATCACTGTCCATAACACTCCTAAACATTTTTTATAATAACACTGTATCATTTGTACATTGAAGTTTATGTCCAGGATGCGGAAGCTTTCTACACCAAGGGCCACTTTCCTTATAAGTAGTCTTCTGGGGGCCACATGCCACTGGTAGGCAGGAACAGATGCACAGGAGAGCAGTGCATTGAATGTGACTCTTACTTTTGTATAGTATCCTGCATTCCAACCATGCAGACACTGAGTGTTCACTTCAAGGAACAAGGGACAATGTTGCTACTCCCCCATCCTTCTTCATATGCATGCTTCTTTCCCCCATGAAAGAACCAAATGCCAGCATACTACCCCAAATTTTGTCACTTTACTCCTGCGATTTTCCAGGATAAGGGGGTTGAAACCCTTTTTTCCCCTGGAATGAAATAACATGGAAACAATTGCTAAATAAGCTCTTACATTCCATAAGTTTTCCATAACTGGCCTTTACGTCATGTGAAACCTCAGATGTAACGCAGTAATTAAGAGTTAAGGAAACCTTGGGGAAATGGAAGAAACTGCCATGGGAATGCAGCCTCAGATGATCTTTGAAGCCCCCTCATAGCTTTATAATTGTAAATTTTGTTCTGCTGCTGTATATCAGACAAAAGATTCGCAACGTAGCTTGGTTTCCAATGAGCTGCCAAAATTAAGGCTATTTCCATAGTTATCTCCTGCAGCCAGATTTCTGAAACAGATCAACATGCTGAGTAAATGAAAGAAGAGCTTTGGAAACCCGGCCCATAGCAGGTACTGCGTTTAATGAACAGTTGCTTTGTGCTTGTCTTATTTCATCCTGCTGTTATTCCTTGAGCTCTGATACAGTCACTGCAAGGATCCTCTAATCCAGCTCAAATGCCATGTGGCAGCACATAGAAAGGTCTTCCAGTGAGGAATGGCTGGCATATAAAATGCAGGCAAGGAGGGCTAAAGGACTTTAAATGGCATGCCTCCCTTTCATTCCTTAACTTCTTCTGCATCTCTGCTTGGTTGTTCCACATCTCCCTTCCTTTTGGAACAGCTGGTTCTATACTTGCTCCGAATACAATGGGTTTTCATATCTCTCCACAACACAATTATTTTATGTGATGTCAGTCTACATATTTTGCTGTGAGCCATCTTGGCCCTGATGTCTAAGCCAGCTGTAACCAATGGGGTGCCCTCCATATGTTGCTGGAACTACAACACATGCTAGCCCTGCTGGCTTGGGGCTGTTGGGAGTTGCAGTTCAAAACACCTGGAGGATGGTCTACACCAGGCTTACTTGACATGGCACCTCCTATCAGCCCTAGGAAATAGGTGCATAGGAAGCTGCCTTACACAGAGTCAGACCTTTGATCAATCTAGGTCCGTATTGTCTACAGCAGCTCTTTAGGGTTTCAGACAGGGCAGTCTGATGCCTTGAAGATGCCAAGGTTGAACATGGAACCCTCTGCATGCAAGATTCATTCTCTAATCACTGAGCTACATCCCCTCCCCGCACAACCAATAGTGGTAGTTGCAGTGCAGCATAATCCAGAGTGCCCCACATTGTCTGTCTCAGTTATAAACTATAGAATGAATGTGTAGGGGATATGATATTATTGCTGAAGGTTATACCCTGACATACTGTATGTTTGTTCATTGAAATGAATGTGCAGCCATCAGGGATAGATGCAATCCTCATCCAGCATATTCATTCAAACTGGTTGGAATGCTTGAGAAGAAAGTTAGTGAGAAAGCACCTATCAGCCCCAGAGATTTGGGATTATGTGATGGGGAAGCATATGAATAGTGTTCTCGGGTACTCGGTGTCCATTCCTCTGGGAGCCCCTCGAATCAACATCTGTGTTGCAACTCTTGTGTGTGAACTTCCTATTCGACCAAAAGTACATGTGCAAACTGATTTGCGTGACAAGCCCTCCAGTAGTTGTCAAATTTCAGAACATAGAACATAAGAAGTTGCCTTATACTGAGACAGATCATTGGTCCATCTAGCTCAGGACTGTCTGCACTGATTGGCATCAGCTGCCCAAGGTTTCAGAGAAACCAGGGGTCTCACCCAGCCTTGTCTAGAAATACCAGGGATTGAACCTGAAACAGCCTGTGTGCCAAGCAGATGACTCTACCACTGAGCTACAGACAGCCCATCCTTCTAAACTTCAACTCCTGCTGACCATTTTGAGGCTGTAGGGCACCTCATTGGCCACCGTCATTCTGTATGGTGACCCTTAGAATCAGCCACCCCTGCCATCTCGCTCCAAAAAAGAAAATATATGGAAAGTGCAGCTGCACTTTAAAACTTGACCATAAACTCTCTGTTGGTAAGCACAATGAAGTCCGCCTGCCCTCTTCTACAGCTGTTACATCTTCGTATGTTCTGATATTTTTCCAGGGGGAAAAGAGTTGAAATCCTTTCTATGTGAACTTTTGGAACCATTTCCTCCAAAGAGAAACAGTAAGATTTCTACACTCATATTGTAGCCTCAACAGATACAGTCTAAACTTCCAGACAATTCAACAGCAGCAAAACATAGAAATGGACTGTGGACCACAGACTGAATGGTGGCTAAGCCTTATTAACAGCCCAATCACTTACTCTGCTATGTGCCCCACAATGGCCATTGGAAACTCATTTTCCGCTGTGAAAGATGCAGTTAGATCAAATTGTAGCTTTCTTTCTCTGGTAAAAATAGCTAAGTAATGTTTCAAGTCCTGGTCACTTTGTATAAAGGTTTCTCCCCCCCCCCCCCCCGAATCTATGCCTGTTATAAAACCAGTAAAAGGCCCCTTTGAATATATTATCTGAAAGATATAGTGTGATATAGCAGGAACATATCGAGAGGTGGTTCAGAGAAGCTGGAGGGAGGCAAAAAGAATGGAAATTGGTTTGGCCCTTATTACAAGAATAATGGAGATGCATCAGTTCATTGCTTGTGACCAAGAGAGTTTTAATGGTGTAGGCTGTAAGGAAGCACGAAAGCCAAGTTTTCCCCCAAAGCACAGAGCAGTCTTTACGGACACACACAAAAGGTGACAGTGGCACAAAATCAATTTGAACAACAGCAAAATGCATGCAGAAATACGGTATTTATTTGGGATAGCTCAGTTGGTAGAGCATGAGAACCTTAATCTCAGCCTCATGGATTCAAGCCCCACCTTGGATGAAAGATTACATTACAGGGGCTGGACTAGATCAGGGTAAGGGACACGGGTGGTGCTTTGGTCTAAACCACTGAGCCTCTTGGTCTTGCCAATCAGAAGGTTGGCAGTTCAAATCCCTGCGATGGGGTGAGCTCCCATTGCTCTGTCCCAGCTTCTGCCACCTTAGCAGTTTGAAAGCACACAGCACAAGTAGATTAAGAGGTACTGCTGTTGCAGGAAGGTAAATGGCATTTCCATGTGCTCTGGCTTCCGTCACGGCATCCTGTTGTGCCAGAAGCAGTTTAGTCATGCTGGCCACATGACCCTGAAAGCTGTCTGTGGACAAACGGCAGCTCAAAAGCGAAATGAGTGCCGCACTCCATAGTCCAGGGGTCCTTTAACTTTACCTTTTTAGATCAGGGTTTCCCAAATGCATCTTCAGCTTTTTTTAGACTACAGTTCCCATAATCCCTAGCTAGCAGGAGCATTGGCCAGGGATGATGGGAACTGTGGTCCAAATACAGCTGGAGACCCAAGTTTGGGAAACCCTGGACTAGATTATCCTTGTGGTCCCTTCTGACTCTACAATTGTATCATCTCTGATACGGGGAATTAGAGGCATAAAAATGTGGCTTTATGGAAGCACATCATAGAGAGGGGTGGGGAGTTGATATCATTACTCTGAGGCACATAATTTTGTTACCTGTGAAAACAACCTAGTTCAGGAATCTCTCCAACAGTAATACTGCTGTTAATTTAATCCCAGCATGCACAATTTTCACTGATAGTATTTACTGTATCCTGTTTCTCAAAATACATTTGATTGCAAAGATAAGTAAATAACTCACCTGTTTTATAACTGCCCAGGGGGCATTCCAATATAGGTGTCCAGGAAAGGGTCTCGCTCACCTTTCTTCTGTGATATGGTGCTTGGGTCTTCAATTGTGAGAAGCAGAAACTTGGCTACTATTCCCCTTTCCAATATTTGAAAGAAACAGTTTTTTTGTGTAACTTTGAAATTCTGTGTGTGTGTAAAAACTGTAACAGCTTTAGGCTTTGCCAACATGAATTATTGTGGGAGCAACATGAGCGGCGTATTGTGAATCCAGCACCTGTTTCAGCAACTTGATTGACTGTTGGAAAGATATATGGCAAACGGAATAAAAACGGCTAGCTTAGGTGAATTAGAATTTTGCCTCCTACAGTGTTCTATATGAATCTCTTAATGTTCCTGGGATTCAATTCATTTTAGGAAAGAAAGAGAGAAAGACAGACCCAGCATTCAATGGGCCTGTATTTTGTGTTGAAAGTATTGTCTGGAAGAAGAGCATGAAAAAAATGTGAATTTCTCATTTTTTCCATTCTTCAGTATTCCACATTGCCACATCAGTTTGAAGTTCTGGGGTTTCTTTCAAAATAAAAGCTGCATGAAAATTCACCAGCATTTTAGTGTTAATTTTGCCTAATATACACATTTATGCAGAACAATTTCTCCTAATATAGTGCATTTTTGTATGCTGTTTTCGTGAATCTATGCATTTTTATGCACACTTTACCCCAGTATGTGTTCCCCTCCCCTACCAGTTACAATTGCAAAATTCAGATAACTTTGGATTTCAGAGGTTGGCTGTGTTTAAGTTCCCAATTTGCTTTGCAAAGTGTGAATTAGGCGAGTTCACCATTAAATGAGAACTGAATCCAATTTCGCCCCCATGTCTAGTGGGGCCAGAGCAAAATATGAGTAGAGCTGGAGTCAGAACCAAAACCAAAAGTAGGTGGGGCCTCCTGATTTTCTGTCTTTCGACGAACATCGTTTCTGTTTCTGTCACCCCGCATCTCTCCTGGCCACACTCCCTTCCCCTCCCCTTGGCAACCACATAAAATTAGCCCAAGGGTTGTATGGTGTTCTGGGGCCACACCCTCCTCATGTGACTTCTAGCATGGCTGAAATGCATCCTTGAATTCTGATAAAGAGCCAGTGTGGTGTAGTGGCTAAGAGCGGTAGTCTCGTAATCTGGTGAGCTGGGTTCGATTCCCCGCTCTTCCACATGCAGCTGCTGGGTGACCTTGGGCCAGTCACACTTCTTTGAAGTCTCTCAGCCCCACTCACCTCGCAGAGTGTTTGTTGTGGGGGAGGAAGGCAAAGGCAAATGTAAGCCGCTTTGAGACTCCTTAAAAGGGAGTGAAAGGTGGGATATCAAATCCAAACTCTTCTTCTTCTTCTAAATGTGTCTTGGTTTCCTGGTTGGAGGTTAGAGAAGTGAGGTGGAGACAGTAGAAACCTCTGGCTTTTGCATAGCTGGAATGTACCCAACTGTACAAATATCAGTCACATCTGTTGCTCAGTCCACTTTTCCCTCTGGCCCCTCTCGACATTGACATGCACCCCTTCCAAAGGTTGCTTATGAGGGAATTGGCCTCAGGCTGGAAAATGAAGTATGATGGGAAACTTTATTTACCTGTAGCTGTAAGCACCAGGCAGTCACTGCAAGCTTTTCCTGCTCAAACGACATGCAACATAAATTCTTGTGACACAGTTCATATTGCCTATATAGGTGCTTTAAATTATGCTACATAATCCTCAGAGAGGATGGCCATGTACACATTTTCACATATAATGGTTGTTGTCACCTCTCATCCTGAAAATCCACCCCATTATATGTTTTAAATTCTTTTTTTTCTGGAAAACATCATTACAATTCTGTGATGCATGAGTGCATCCTTTGCCACAGACAGATCTGCATATAAGAGGTGGAGAAATTTGTACATGTTCAAATGTTAAATCAAAATAACCTTGCATTTTTAGGTCTTTAAGCTTTGAAGCAGATGCTTTCTTGCTATGCTATCTCTCAGCATCACCTGACATCTCAAGGTCATGTGTATGCAGCTCTGACTTCTTTGAATAATGAGTCAAACTATTGACATTTTGCTGTATTAGTTACAGTTTACAAGGTTTGGCCACTGACTTCTGAGTAAATATTGACATGGGCAGTTTCTTATTTGGGAAAGAAAACCTGGCACCTTACTATTTCTAAATTCTTGCAAACCAAGCGATATGCATTTAGTGTACCGAGCATTAACCATCTTCTGTGGCAATACTCATTGGATCATTGCTTTCTTGCAGGAGGAAAATAAATCTACTTGGGAAATTGTAGCAAAGGGTGCTTCCAGCCTGTCGCTATTTTCAGGGAGGATTCAATCACATGCTGGCAAATTTGGGTTGCTTAATTATCACAAGGACCAAGGAAAGTGATGGAGAAATTCACTGGAATGTGTGAGGTAACACTTGCTTTGATGCAACATCATCTAATCTCCCCATAAACCAATGGGAATGAATGCTCGTTAAATAGCCAATGCTATCTAATCTCCCCCCAAATAAATCAATATAAATACTAAATACACAGGTCATCTGAAAGCGCCCACAGATGGCCCATTGACTCCTGGATTTGGCATTCTTTATTATCATTTGACTGGGGAATCCCTTTCACCTTAGAATGAGTGGGTCAATTTTGAGGTGTGTTTTGGAGGAGTGATTTTCAAGATTTGGGGGGAGGGAGGTAGCTCTTGGTGAAAGTGAGCTTCATGGTGGTGACCAGGTAGTTCTTTACATCCCTCCTTCCAGAATGAGCGCTTTGTGTGACACTAGCAATACAGAGAGTTGGGTCTTTTTTTTTCCTTAGAAGAAAGAAAATGGCAGCCCCTTACTGGCTGCCAATGAGAGAGTTGCTCTTCTGCTGCCACACTGAAACCCAGGTAGCAGTGGTGAAGAAAATCAAAAGGAGGAGAATGATTTCACATCCCGTTTTGTTCCCAAGTCCCACTCAATTCAGGCTGCAAGTTCATCTCAGAACTTCATCTCAAGGCTAGTTGCAATGGCAGAGTTTGCTTGTTGGGGAATAGTGTTGAATAACTGGGCCTCTCTTGCTCAGGGAGGGTCCTGAAACCACTGTGGCAAGATAAATCATTGCTTATGCCATTGTAATCCATGACAGTAGCCACAACAGGGCTGCTTTTTCATCCTCACACTTTATCTTACATTGACATCTGAAATTGCTTGAAGCAGAAATTGAACGGAAAAAGAGTTGTGGGGTTTCTCCCTTTATTCTCCACCCCTTTGTTTATTTTTGTATATTTTCTGAGGGCAGAGTAAGCTTCATTTTCAAAGCAACTGGAGGGGATTGTGTTCAGCAGATAGGCATATAAAAAGTAACCTGGCCACTTTCTGTATCTTACACTGAAGTTAGCATCGTTATTACACTTCTGATACTTTGATGCTTTACAAGCAGAGTATGTGCTTGTGTGAAAATAATAGTTCTTTTCTTTCCTTTCATCACTTTTCTCAGAACTCTTGAGCTCTGGTGTGAAATGTGTACTGTTTGTCAAAAAGCTGTTTTCTTTGGACATTACATAACAGGCAGTTTCGTTTCTTCTATTGTACACAGAATGCAAGATCCTTGTTTCACTTATGATAGAGGCTGACTTCAGGGAAATCTAGTAGTGCCAATTGGTATGACTTGCCTGAATAAAATCAAAGGTTGGAGGAAGGAGAAGTCTAGTGGTGACTTGGGAGAGGACCCCACCCCCTTACTGCAGGACCTCCTAGTCTCTAACCCACCTCCTGAAAGCAAAGTCCCCATAGTAGTCAAGGAGATGACTGGGCAATCAGCCAGAAGTGGAAGGAGAGTGGGAGGCTTAGACTTTGGCATCACCAAAGATGCATGAATATTTACACCAGGATGAATAGACTTGACCTACCCTCTGCAGGAACACAAGAGTCTTCTCACTTGGGACAAGAACCTCATAAATGCCTGGTCCTACCCTGCTCTTTTAAAGTAAAGCAGAAAGGCTGTGGGGTTGACAATATCTTAGTTATTGCCTACCCATGTATCCTTAGGGGTCTGCTTGTAGACTTTGACTTGTGTAACCTGTACTTTGAAGTGATGCTAAGATGATCTGCTGATTCATTGAATAAAGCTTTCAGGTTTCCTTGAGCCAAGATTCCAAATACTATGTCACAGGTTGAGAGACAAGACATCCAGTTCAGTGCTGTTCCCACAGAAAGAGTGACCCCCCCCTCTCTCCACTACCCCTTTTTAAGTTCTTTTGCATGCAGACCACTGGTGGAAGTGTGAGTTGTTCATGATGTAACTGGCCAGTTCTTATCTTTCATTGACAAGTTGTTTGTCCACCTCCCTCCCTTCCTCCATTTTCCCCCCAAGAGTCCTTGTTTGCCACTTGGTAGCTCAATCCATGTAGTTCCACCCTCCCTCTGCCTTCTCAGGTATGATCCTGATATAGGAAAATGTATTTAAGCCCATACCTTCTTGAGCATTGCTAATTCAGAAGTGAAGCAAAATGGGAGTCGTGGTAAATCTCAGTCACTCAAACTTATGCATTTGTTGCTTCTGCCTTGGTTTGGTTTCTCAGTGGCATCCCAATGTGGCATTCGCTGTCTGCCTTCCCTGTTTAGAATTCAGGCCAGCTCATCTAGGAGATCCGCCCATATGGTTTTGTGGTAGAATGTGAGCCAAGGCGCTGTTTACACCAGAATGCACACAACTCTATTAAGCTGCATTCATTTGTAGTGTCAGCAAGCAAGCATCTGTCAGCTGAAGTATAAGTTCCAGTCCTCTTCAATTGACATCAGCCTTTTGTAGACTCTGGCTCTCCATCCCTTATGCAGTGAGCAAGTAATTATGCTCGCACAGGGACCCATTTATGCAGGAGCTGTATACATCTGTTTGTGTGTGTGTATTTAACTGGAAACTGGTGGGGAACTTCAGCCCAGGGGCCTCAATCCTCTCTATCTGGTCCTTGCATGTCCCCAGGCCATGCCTCCTCTCCCTAGATTATTTCCTAGGCTACTCCTTTTGCCTGGCTGGAATGTGTTCTTGAACTGGGATAATGCCTCTTTTTTTCTCTGGATGGAGGGGTCTCTGTATGTAGAAATGTAAGACATTGCATGGTTGAATGTAGCTTATTGTACAAAGATAGCACCTAACCAGACCTCAGATAATAGGGATTTCCAACTTAAAACTTGGTTTTCTTCCAGAGCAAGTATTGGAGTCCTTGTGTGGCATGCTGTCTTCTCAACCTATCCTCCATCAAAAGCATTAACTTGAGGATCCAATCAATGCTAGGGTGTACCATGTCAAGTCCTTGCCAATGCACCAACACTGCTTGAGTCCTTCACTCAGGGCCAGATTTGTTCAGCAGTAACCCAGTGGACAATGTTTAAAGCATAACCAGTGATGTCACGGTCCAGTTCATGGGCAATCAAAGTCCTGGCTGGGGACATCGGGACCGGGGGGCAAGATGGCGGGATGGGAGCAGGAATGGGAGTCCAGAAGCCAGGGGTCAGGAAGTCAAGAGTCCAAGGGTCAGAGAGCCAGGAGTCAAGAAGCCAAGGGTCCAAGGATCAAGAAGCAAGGGATCATGAAGTCAAGGGTCCAAGGATCAAGTTGGAAGGAGTCAAGGAACCAAATGCAGCAAGGCAGGGAACGTGTTGCTGTGGCAAAGAGCCAACAGGAAAATGCTGACCTTATATCCCTTCCCGGCTCTTGCCACCAGGTGCTGTGAGTTACCAATCGGCCTCACCTGTGTGGCCACGCCTTGCCTCTTCAGAACAAACTTAGGAAGGCCCCAGTCCTGCAGAGTCATATTGGTCACAGGGCCTGGCTCCTGCACGCACACCTGACAAGTGATAACTATGGACTTGATCCATGTATTGGTATACAAAGCTTACTGGCTTGGTGTACAGTAGTACATATCATGCCAGTATCATGAATCAGGATCATCAGGCAAATGCCAAGACCCTTCAGCACTGGAAAGGCTTACCAATGATCTTATAACAAGAAATGCTCTAAACTTTCATTCACAACCATATTAATGAATGGGTTATCACATTAATTGTCTTTCCTCCTTGGAGTTCCAAGAGGTGTATATGGTTCTCCCCTTCCCCATTTTATTAGCACAGTGTCCCTGTGAGATAGGTTAGGCTGAAAATTGGTCACTGGCCCAATATCATCCAATGAGTTGCATGGATTAGTTGGGATTTGCACCCTGGTCTCCCTGTATCTAGACCTACACTCTAACCCAGGGGTAGGCAACCTAAGGCCCATGGTCCACATGCGGCCCAATCACCTTCTCAATCTGGCCCGCGGATGGTACAGGAATCAGCGTGTTTTTACATGAGTAGAATGTGTCCTTTTATTTAAAATGCATCTCTGGGTTATTTGTGGGGCATAAGAATTCATTCAAATATTTTTTTCCAAAATATATTCTGGCCCACCACATGGTCTGAGGGACGGTGTATGGGCCCACGGCTGAAAAAGGTTGCTGACCCCTGCTCTAACCCTTCTTAGATGACATTCATTTATGTCAGCCAAAGATATTTTGTTTCTTACAGTCTCTTTAGTTTCTTAAATATTGTGTAGGCTTGAATTTGTTCCCAAGTTATCATGGAGTAACTTTACTGAAATCACTTCAACCCTTGTTATGGTCATTTTCTGAAATCATTAGTTATTACTGGATTGTCAAACTCTGTAGATCGATTGATTTGGGCAAATGAGATCTGTTGTTTTAAACATGAAAAAGACTTGTCCACTTTATTTAGTCAGGCCAGGAAAAAGTATTGTTTTCATGAAAGAACCTCACCTCTATTGAGATACTGTAATGGATTGATTAATGTATGCATCAATCCATTAAAATCAAGACAGTTAATGAGCTATGATTGGCAGCCATAATTATTACAGAGAGCAAGAATGACATGACACCTAACACATTTGCACACTGCTCTAAATGGCAATTTGACAGTAGGTTAGGATTTATGTAATTTACATGCACACATACTCTATAATCTGATTTGGGCTTTGTCCACCTGTCTCCCATTCATGCTTTTGTGGTTCTCTTTGATTGAGTCCTAGAACTAGCCCTAGATAGCAGAAAGCACATGGAGTTAAGAAGCCAAGGGTGATGTGAGTTTAACCATTTACAAGTAATTGATGCTTTTATCTTGATACTGGTCATTGACCGTAATAAACAACAGCAACTACTACTACACAAGTCTACTGTCACTGGCTAGATCAGTCAATATGTCCTGGACCAAACCAGACCACTTTAAAATAGTTATTGACATCTCAGCCACTTGCATCGCTCATTGTAGAGACTATGAGACTGGAACTCTTCCCAGTGATAGTCTGTAGATCCATGGTAGAGAATTAAAAAACAAATACTATGATTGTAGACTGCCGAGTCAGATTTCCATACCTCTTCTCTCTCACAGACATGCACACAGTTCCAAGTAATGAATTGTAATCAGGAACATTTAGAGATCAGATTTTTAAAAATCATTCATGTAATCTAAGGCACTGCACTGTAAAGCTCAATATTTGTCTCGTACCCCCATATAGATCCCCGTACCAAATAGATTTCTCTGATAAAATATACACTTTTCAAGGACACACATTGCTACTGCACAAGATTAAGGATGTGAGGAACCCACTTGGAGGAATTTCACACCTCTCCCTCTTCCTTCAACTTCCTCGTATTTGACCCCTGATCAGGAACCACCAAATATACTCCAAAATTTCACTTTAGAGTTAACTTGGTGTCAACTAGACTCAGTAGCAATTGATGGAGGGAGGTTGCTCACCTGTCTTCCCAACTCCAAGCATAAGAATAAGTAGGTAAGATCAGATTTGTGCAAGTCAGAGCCATGGAACAATGAGAGAAGCTATTGAACCAGGTGGGATTAATTAGTACACAATTCAATCAAACTATGGGTCAAGCAAAAGTGTGGGTGAGCCCTAAGAAGATAGGTTTGTAGCATTATGCTAGAGGTCATGGACATCCAATGAAACAGAACATTAGAGGATTTAGGACAGAGCAAAAAGAGGCACTTCTTCATGCAGCACATAGTTAAAATATGGAATTCACTATCACAAGGTGTGGTAATAGCCTCCAACTTGGCAGGCTAACATAGCCTTGATGCAGGTAGGTAGCCGTGTTGGTCTGATGCAGTCAAAAAAGATTTAAAATTTGTCCAGTAGCACCTTAGAGACCAACTAAGTTTGTTCTGGGTTTAAGCTTTCGTGTGTATGCACACTTCTTCAGATACCTTGCCTTGATGGTGATGCTGTACCTTCATTGTCAGAGGTAGTAGATCTCTGAATAGGAGTTGCTAGGAATCACGTGTGATGCTGTTGCCCTCAAGTTCTGTTTGTGGACTTCTCACAGACAACTGGTTGGCCACTATGAAAATTGGATACTGGACTAGATGGGTTTTTTAATATAATCTGATCCACTGAGCCCTTCTTATGCTGATGGATCTGCATATACTGCCTCTTGATGGAGTTTGAGGGCATTTACTTCCACAGCAAATTCCAGTATTTCTGTTTCGGATTTCAGAAGAAAATGCCTTTTTGTTTGTTTCTTTGCATGTGCTTCTGGGAACTGGATTTGTGTAAACATTTATTTTGCAGCAACAGGTAGATCTTTCTACGTGTTGGAGATGAGGGTGTCTTTCATTTCCGAAAGGGTTGTTGTCTCAAGGAAATAGCTCCTGTGATTGATTACTAAGCAGTACTATAACTGGATGCAATCCACTGAAAGTTAAATTACACCGAAATCCATGATACCTTACAATATTATGCAGTGTGAGTCTTGTATGTTTATTCAGTTCAGAAGTCTTCCAGTGCTCAGTGACAGTGGCGTAGCGTGGGGGGTGCAGGGGGGGCTGGCCGCACCGGGCGCAACATCTGGGGTTAGGGCTAATCCATGGGTTAGGGGGCGCAAATCCACGGGTTAGGGGGCGCAAATCCACGGGTTAGGGGGCGCAAATTACTTGCCTTGCCCCGGGTGCTGACAACCCACGCTACGCCACTGCTCAGTGAGATACTTCCAAGTGTGTGTAAAATTGCAGTCTTAGTGGCATTGATTTAGCTGGGACTTCAGCATGTCTAATTTCCACAAGATCTCCACAAGATCTCATGTGATTTTGGCTGTGGGCAAAGCAGCGTAGACAGGGAGCTTGTGGGGCTACCATGTTGGGCACCTTGGGCAGCCGCCTCAGTCTGCCTAATGACTGAGCTGGCCATTCTCCTCAATTAATGAGGAAAAAAATCTGCAACAGTGGAGTGCAGGGCTTTGCCATGTTTACTTTACTTTTGATGTGGCCAGTGCTTTCTTTTCTGGGGAGACGCAGGGGTACGCATACCCCTAAACATTTTGTGAATCTTTGTACTTTTGTCCATTTACTGTACAGTGGAACCTCGTGTTACAGACGGGATCCGTTCTGGAGGCCTGTTCATAACACAGAACTGATGCAAGCTGAAGTATCGTGTCTGCACACACGTGTGGCGTGATTTAGCGCTTCTGTGCATGCGCAAGCGGTGAAACCCAGAAGTAACTCATTCCGGTACTTCCGGGTTGCCACAGGATGCAACACGAAAACACGTAACCTGAAGTGGATGCAACATGAGGTATGACTGTATTTATTTTTCCCAATTTGAACTATAAAATGGTGGTTTTCTTGAGTCAAAATGTGAGTACCCCTAAACATTTTATGAGAAAAAAAGCACTGGATGTGGCTGAGGAGTGTCTGTATGTCCTTTCTTTCATTCTGCACATCATCTCACCAGTAATCTGCATTCTGCAGCCCCCTCAGGTGCCCATGCTTCAACTAAATTCCAAGAGGAAACATTGTGAGGTAACTCCTTCCATAGGCCCTTTTTCAGGAAGTGCAGGCAGTCAGGTCTGAACGTGAGTTTAACGGAAATAAAAAGACACACACAACCCTTGACTAACTTGTAGTGCTAAAATGAGTTCAATCTACCCCCCACAAAAAAACCCTTTTAAGTGCTCTGCGAATGAGGCAGAAAAATTGAAATATTTTGCAAGGGAAGAAAACGTTGACAAAATTGGAGGACAGATTTCAGTACAGCATCCATTTTAACCATTTGACTGCATTCCTATGCCTGCTTGCTTGAGAGTAAACCACATTGTACTCAGTGGGACCTTCTTCTGGGTATACATGTACAGGATTGCACCCTTGGAGTATTCTGTACTTTCACTATGCAGGCTCCTTGACAGCATCTTAAGACTTTCCAGCTTTGTTATAGACCTCCTGTAAAATCCAGAGCAGGCCAAGTCGCTCTCTGGCTCCCCCTGGCCACACCACTTGAGTAGTTTGTCATTTCCCCGAGGCCTGCTTGACCTTGTTTAGTGGCTCCTTAATGAGGGTACTGATAAAAATTTCAGCATGACCCTCTCAAGTGTGGCAGGGCTCGACTCCTAGCAGCCTCCTTGGCTTCCAAATGGCATAGCACTGATTCTCCACTCTGAGTTCTTGACTCTATTCATTGTGGCTTCTCTGTCCCCTTTCAATGCCCTGCCTAACTAACCTTGAGAAAAGTAATTATGCACTCACTATTGATTAGCAGGGATCCATATTTAATTATGTGTAACATGTTCCACTCTCAAAGTTTTAGCTCTTTGTTCTCCAGCGCATGCCAAGTCAGATTGCTGTGTGCTTTCAGCCATTTCAGTAATGATCTTCAGAGCCATGCAAATCTTCTCCTATCTTTGAGCTGAACCAGGGAAAGACTTCTTTCCACCGTCTTGAAAGAAGGTCAGGCTCATCTTTTGGGTATGCAAACTAAGCCAGAATTTCCTTCTTGATGCTGGCCTCTTCTTCTTTGCTTTTTTCCCATGGAAAACTCTTTTGCTCTGTATATGATTGGAGCACTTTAGAAAATAATACTCATAGCACACTGGCCACAGTTAGAATAGATTCTATCTTATGTGACAGATCTTACTATAATTTATATGCTATAAGATCCCTCATTTCTGCATAATAGAGATCTTTTGTACTATCTCCTGCCAGTTGTTTTTTATGATTAAACCACCAAACATGTTGGAAGAAGTGAAATGGACAAGGTTGATTATTTCAACTGATTTTTTAAAAAATCCTTTTGTTATTTTTCTATCACATTCATGCACCCTTCTTTGCTAATTTCTGGGTGGATTGTAGTATGAGACAGAAATTTGGTTAACATATGTGAGGAACTGGCTGGTGAAGAGGAGTGGTGGAAGACACCAGCCAGGGAACCTCCAAGGGAAACCCCAGAGGAGGAAGGCTCAGAGCCAGGGGGTTGGTGGTGGGACATTGAAGAGGGGTCAGAGGAAGAAGGGTGCAAGGAATTGTTGGATGCTGAATGGGCAACAGGATTTGGTGAACAGGGAGAGCCTGTGACAGAGAGCAGTTCCAACTCAGCTGAAGCAGAGGAAGAGGGGCAAGAGGCTGCAGAATAATATAGGGAGCCTGCCTCTCCAACTGTGACAAGTTCCCCTCCCTCCTTATTTCCAGTGACCCTCAGAGTGATGCATAGTGCAGAACAGAGATTAGAGATGCCCTGCCACAGTTTGAGACTACTTGGGAAACATGTGGCAGTGGAAGAGCCTTAGAGTGGGTTGAAGGCGAGGACTGTCAGTCCTGGGAACTGTTCTATAGGGGGAAGACCTACTGAGAAGGGTTGCTGAGTTGTATGCCATTTCTTTGAATGACAAACTCTGCTTCTGCTTGCTGACCTGCATCTGACTCCAGCCCTGACAGCATCTCACATTCAGGTTGCCTGAAATCATGTATGTTACCTAAAACTAACTGAGACAAATTGTCTCTTATATCTATGGTCGTGTGTGTGTGTTCTAAAACTCTTCAGTAAATGCTAACAAGAGCTTCATTGTGAAAGCTCAAAGAATCTTAAGTAAAAGTATTTTATTTTCTAGAGCTCGTGGTTAATTTTAATTCTGATTCATTGAATGATTGCTAATTTATCTACCATAGCACACCAATTCTAATTAACACTTACTTAATATTAACCATCTTGAAATGATTAATCTTCTCAGTTGCACATATAATACTGAAAACTCTAGCAAACTTTTTATAATCCCTAAAGTCATTCTTTTGTCTAATATTACAGTAACATGTAAAACTAATGATAGTCCCAGAACGGGATATGTCTCTTCCTTCATTACACAACTTAGAATTTGCAAAACAGCCTTAACTTTCAGGTTAAAATGCAGATTTATGCAGGGTCCCGGTAGTGCTTCTATTTCAGCTAGAAACAGTTTTAGATAAGCTACAGAACTGAAAAGTTGAGTAACATTGCTTATGATTGAGCTAGGAATGAATGAGACACCCATTTGTGGATAAAAGCGGAATAATTCCTGTCAAGTGATAAGAGCTAAGAATCATTCTCTGCTAATGTTGAACAGAAAAATACAACACACAGTATTATCCATAAACCTACCCTATCTTATTCTCTCCAACAAAGAATTTCCTTCAGATTCATGAATTATCCAAGGGGAAAACATTTTGGGTAGCATGAAACAAAAATACATACAGCAATAAAAAAGCAAAAGCTCTCTGGTCTCAGAAAAAAAATGCTTTTCACAATGGTAGAAAAGAATCTTTTTTTTTAATAAGATGTTTATTAGGATTTTACAAAAAGCAAAAATTAACAGAATAAAAAGAAGACAAGAAAAAAAGAAAAAATACAAAAAATACAAAAATACATAAAAAAAGAAAATACAAAATACAAAAAAGAAATAAGTAGAAAAAGTTAAAAACAAATCCATTTTTTTTCATATCTTTAAGCTCGTTTGCTTGTTTCCTTGACCTCCTCACACCTCCCTTTTTTGTATTCCCGTTCACATAGTCAGTTCAGCAAATCCTTACCCTCTTTCATTTATCTTAACTCTATATCTTAACATATTATAACTGTATATTTTCATCCATTATCAGTCCATTTTTACATATTCTCATTGGCCTTGTTGCTAATGCCACTTAATTTCGATCCAACATCATTTTAACATTCATTGATTTTACAATATTTCTGCAGATAGTCTTTGAATTTCTTCCAATCTTCTTCCACCGACTCTTCTCCCTGGTCTCGGATTCTGCCAGTCATTTCCGCCAGTTCCATATAGTCCATCACCTTCATCTGCCACTCTTCCAGGGTGGGTAAATCTTGTGTCTTCCAATACTTTGCAATAAGTATTCTTGCTGCTGTTGTACCATACATAAAGAAAGTTCTATCCTTCTTTGGCACCAATTAGCCGACTATGCCCAGGAGAATGGCCTCTGGTTTCTTCAGGAAGGTATATTTAAATACCTTTTTCATTTCATTATAGATCATCTCCCAGAAAGCCTTAATCTTTGGGCACGTCCACCAAAGGTGAAAGAATGTACCTTCATTTTCTTTACATTTCCAACATTTATTATCGGGCAAATGATAGATTTTTGCAAGCTTGACTGGTGTCATGTACCACCTGTATATCATTTTCATAATATTCTCTCTTAAGGCATTACATGCCGAAAATTTCATACCTGTGGTCCACAACTGTTCCCAGTCAGCAAACATAATGTTGTGTCCAACATCTTGTGCCCATTTAATCATAGCAGATTTAACCGTTTCATCCTGCGTATTCCATTTCAACAGCAAGTTATACATTCTTGAAAGTATTTTAGTTTTGGGATCTAACAGCTGTTTCCAATTTTGATTTTTCCACCTGGAAGCCAATTTTTTTGTCCAAATTATAAGCCTCCCTTATTTGATAATAGTGAAGCCAGTCTCGCACTTTGTCTTTTAATTTCTCAAAACTCTGCAATTTCAATTTGTCTCCTTCTTGCTCCAGAATTTCCCAATATTTTGGCCATTTGGCCTCCATATTGAGCTTTTTCTGAGCCTTTGCTTCCATCAGTGACAACCACCTTGGGGTTTTATTTTCAAGTAAGTCTTTATATCTTATCCAGACATTAAACAATGCTTTCCTGACAATATGGTTTTTAAATGCTTTATGTGCTTTAACCTTGTCGTACCACAAATATGCATGCCACCCAAAAATGTTATTAAACCCGTCTAGATCCAAAATGTCTGTGTTCTCAAGAAGCAGCCATTCTTTCAACCAGCAGAATGCTGCTGATTCATAATAAAGTTTAAGGTTTGGCAGGGCAAATCCACCTCTTTCCTTTGCATCAGTTAATATTTTAAATTTTATTCTGGGCTTCTTGCCCTGCCAGACAAATCTAGAAATGTCTCTCTGCCACTTCTTGAAACAGTCCATTTTGTCCAAAATTTGCAATGATTGAAACAAAAATAACATTCTTGGCAATACATTCATCTTTATAACAGCAATTCGACCCAACAAGGAAAGCTTCAAATTTGACCATATTTCTAAGTCCTTTTTCACTTCTGACCAACATTTCTCATAATTGTCTTTAAATAAGTTTAAGTTCTTAGCAGTCATATTAACCCCCAGGTATTTTACTTTCTTGACCAGTGTTAAACCTGTCTCCTTCTGAAACCTCTCTTTCTCAATCGGTGTTAAATTTTTCTCAAGAACTTTGGTTTTTAACTTGTTCAACTTGAATCCTGCCACATGACCAAATTCTTGAATCAGTTCTAATACTCTTTTAGTACTAGATTCTGGCTCCTGTAACGTCAATACTAAGTCATCTGCAAAAGCTTTCAGTTTGTATTGTTTGGCTCCGACCTGTATACCTTTAATCAGACGGTCCCTTCTAATCATATTTAGCAAAACCTCCAGGACCGAAATAAAAAGCAATGGGGAAATTGGGCAGCCTTGTCGTGTCCCTTTCTCTATCCTAAATTCCTCTGTCACCACATTATTAACAATTAGTTTAGCCTTTTGTTCTGAATAGATTGCACTTATACCATTTTCAAACCCTTGACCAACCCCCATCCCCTGAAGATTTTTCTTCATAAAACTCCAAGAAATATTATCAAAGGCTTTCTCCGCATCTACAAAGATTAAAACTGCTTTAGTATTAATGTTCACTTGCAACTTCTCCAAAATGTTAATTATATTCCTCGTGTTGTCAGACAAGTGTCTACCTGGGAGAAAGCCGGCTTGGTCCTTGTGTATCTCTTCCACTAATACTTTCTTCAATCTTTTAGCCAAAATATCAGCAAATATTTTATAATCCACATTGAACAGGGATATGGGGCGGTAGTTCTTAAGTTGTGTCTTTTCAGACTCAGTTTTCGGTATAAGCGTAATATAAGCTTCCTTCCACGACTTTGGCGCTTCCCCCCCCCCCCCCAAAAAAAAAATTTCATTACAAACCTCCTTTAGTGGTTGCATTATCCACTCCTTCAAAGATCTATAATATTTTGAGGTTAGGCCATCCGGCCCTGGAGATTTGCCCAACTGCATATTCTGAATGGCACCTTCTACCTCCTGTTCTGTAATTTTATGGTTCAACATTAACTTGTTTTCTTGAGAGATTTTTTGTAGTCCATTTGTTTTTAAGAATTGGTCTAAATCAAACTCTTTCTGTGGCCCTTGTGTATATAACTGTTTAAAATACCTCTGGAAGCATTTTCTAATTTCCACTGGATTCTGAATGTTCTTTCCTTCCACTTCCAAATTGGTAATAGTATTGAGCTTTTGTCTTTTTTTCATTTGCCAGGCTAACAATTTTCCACATTTATTAGCCGATTCAAATGTCCTTTGTCTCATTTGTTTAATTTTCCATTCGATTTCCTGATTCATCATCTTCATATATTGCACTTGATATAACTTTATATCTCTCAGAATCTCTTGTGACTTTGGTTTCGCTCTCAGTTTCTTCTCACCTTCTTTTATTTTTTCCAAAATTTTATCTTTTTTCTCATTTTGAGCTCTCTTCTTTATTGCATTCTGTTGAATCAGAAACCCCCTCATAACTGCTTTACTTGCGTCCCAGATTACTCTTTTTTCAATAGTGGTGTTCAAATTTATCTCAAAATAGTCTCTCAAGGTTTTTTGGGCCTTCTTGATAACCTCTTGATCTCTAAACAAGGTGTCATTCATCCTCCATCTGAAGGAACCGGTTGGTGTTAATTTCATCTCCATTTTCACAGCATTATGGTCGGAGCAAGTTTTAAAGCAAATTCCCACTTTTCGAGTCTTAGGTGCCAGTCCTCTAGTTATCCAGATTTGGTCAACTCTTGTCCATGTCATTTTGGCTTCAGAAAAGAAGGTTCCCTCTCTAGTCAAGGGATTCTTAATTCTCCAAATGTCAATCAAATCCATATTGTCAGTCAATTCAAAAAAGGTTTTTGGTAGTCTGCCATCTTTTGTAACTACCTGTCTCTGCGACTTGTCCATGTTTGTAGATACCACTCCGTTCATATCTCCCATCATGATAATGTTGTAATCCATATAGTCTAACAATGTCTCATGCAACTTCTTAAAAAATTCAGATTTCCCCTCATTCGGTGCATATACTCCTATTATCAAAAAATTTTCTCCTTGTGTCTGAATTTCGATTGCCACAAATCTTCCTTGATCATCTTTAAAAACAAATTTCGGTGATAGGCTCTCTTTTGCATAAATAACTACTCCTCTCTTTTTGACCTTGTCTGATGAGATAAACTCTTGGCCCAATCTTTTATTAATCAATACTTTCCTATGTAGCCTTATCACATGTGTTTCCTGTAAACAAATCAAGTCCAATTGTTCCTTTTTCAGTAAATGAAAGACTTTCTTCCTTTTCTCCGGGGAATTAAATCCATGAATGTTCCAACTTAATAGTTGCAGAGACATGGTGTATTTATTTTGCTTCTCCTCCAACTGCTCCCAATAATTGTTCTTGTTCTGACGGTGGTATCACTTTCTCTAGCTTGTCCAATCCCAAAGGTAGTGGTACTATGCCTTGTATTCCTGGTTCTAAAGCTTTTGGCTCTTCTTTAGCTTCTTTTTGCAGGTCTTCTTCGTGTTCTCTCAAAAAAATTTCTTTATCTTCCACTGATCTTATTTTAAACTTTTTCCCTTTAAAGGTAAAAGATAGGCCTTGGGGGAATTCCCACCTAAAAATGGTTCTGTTTCCTCTCAGCAGGGCCACCAAATCTCCGTAGTTAGACCTAAGGTCTAAAAGATATTTCGGGATATCCATAATATCTCCACTCTTGATTCGTTTATTTCCAAGGTATTCTGGAAGTGCAGACTCAGTATTTTGTCTCTCTCCTCTTTTGATCGGAGGGTAATCAAACAGTCTCTCGCCCTGTTCTTTCTCCCTCCTCTTCCAAGTCTGAAAGAACTCACTATCTTGAAGTCTTGTTTATCATCCAAGTTCCAAAAGTCTGCAAATTCCTGTGTAAGAAAGTCACTCAAACTATCTTTCTCAAGTTCAGGTACAGCCCTGATCCTTAGATTTGTCTGTTTTTCTTTTAATTCAATCATAGACAGTAATGACTTGTGGTCCTCAAGCTGCCTACATATTGGTGGTATCTTTTCCTCTACAGCCAATACTTTTTCCTTGGCTTCTTCAGCTGTTTTTTGGTTCAAAGTAGATTCCTGCAGCAGTTTCTCAATAGATTCTGTATTTGAGTTCACCTTCTGCCCCAAGTTGTTGATGCTTGAAGTATTTTGATCAATTTTAGTTGTCGCTTCAGCAACTTGTTTGCTTAATTTTTCCAAAGATTCAAAAATTTTATCTAATGCTGGAGCTAAACCCCCTTCAGATGCCATTCCTTTAGGCGCCGCCTGAGCTGGATCTTCCCCTGGTGGGGCAGAAGGGCCGGGTGCTGATGGTCTACGCTGCTGCAGTCTAATTTTACCCGATCTTGTTGTTTTTTCCTGAGTCAAATCTGCCATAACACTTTATCTAAGGATCAAGGTCAATCCCACGGTTACTTGTTTTGTAGTGGAAAATTCCCCTGGCCAGTTTAGAGTGGAAAATTGCCTGGCCAGTTGTAACAATTTCAAAGTTCCTCTAGGGAGACACAGTAGCAGTCCAAACTTGTAACAATAAAATGACTTTTCCAACTTTCAAAAATCCCCCCTTTAACGAAAGAAGCAACAGTTTCAGGTCTGAAGAAACCCTTCAGAGTCAAAGTATCTCTCTTACAGAGTTAGCTGTCAAAAAGTTGCATTATCCTTTAACAGCGCGATTAACAATACAACAGTTCTATTGTCCCTTGACAGTCTGTTCCCAGGGATTAAGTGGTGGTCTTTGTTCCCTTTCTCTCTTCTTTTTTTGCAGGCAAAAAAAATACTTCCCCTTCTCCCTCCCCTCTCCTGCACCTCAGGGAGAGAGTTCTCTTTTAATTGATGTTAGGATTTGAGTCTTTTTCAACGCGATTTTCAGGGTCTTAGCTTAGACAGTCTTTGCTTTGATCTATTTACAGAAAATGGAAGGCAGACTTCCTGTTTACGCCTTCCCGCTTCAGTGCCAAATTAGTCCTTTTTCCCCCTTAAATTCCCCAATCTTCAAACTTGACCTACTCACGGGTAGTTGTTTAATAGCCGAATTGTCACAGGAAAAAGGTCAGCGCTCTCCGGCAACAGCTGCGCGGCTTCACTCCACGGAAGAAGCAGTTGACTCTCAGCACCGCGCCACACTCCCCGTTTCGCTCCGGAACTCTTTACAGGGTTCCCTCGCAAATTGGGGGGGGGGCGCTAAGGGTGCCCGCCGAGTCCCACGGTCACAGGCTTCTCCCGCCTGTGATTTTCGAAGGGGTCCCCGCTTCGCCATAGCGGCAAGACCCGATTTCCGCGGAGCTACTCCCTCAAGACTAGAGGGAATCGGCCTCTAGTCTTAATTATGGGATTAAACTGTGGGCTTTAATTGGATTTATATCGAACCTATCCTTTATAGGATGATGCTTAACATAAGCAGCAGTATATGTATTTATATTTGTTATAAGAATTATTTTTAGGCTTGCCCTGGAGGGAAAAATTAGAATCCTGAGGCAGAAGTTGGCATCTCATCAAAATCACCTTGTGACAATTCATTTACCTCTAACTGAGTTTGATATACTTCATTTTATTGAATTGCAAGCATTTCCAGAGAAGAATCACTCCTGCATGATGGCCCGAGCCACCAGTTCACAAACTATTTTCCCCCCTGTGGACCACTTGAAAATTGCTGGGGGTCTCAGAAAAACCACTTGATAATTTTGTTTTACAGATGAAATCACATACAATGGTACCTCGGGTTAATTCGTTCCAGAGGTCCGTTCTTAACCTGAAACTGTTCTTAACCTGAAGCACCACTTTAGCTAATGGGGCCTCCTGCTGCTGCCGTGCCGCCAGAGCACAATTTCTGTTCTCATCCTGAAGCAAAGTTCTTAACCTGAGGTACTATTTCTGGGTTAGCGGAGTCTGTAAACTGAAGCGTATGTAACCCAAGGTACCACTGTACGACTGATATTTTAATAATCGGGGTCTTGCCTTTCTTAAACAACAAATATGACTGCTTTTGTGAGCAAAATTCTTTGTAATCAGTCTATGTCATCAGAAAAAATAAATCGTGCAGGGAGAGAAAGGGTTAAGCACCCTCTCCTCTCTGCTATTGCCCCAGAGATACCAGCAGTCTATGTGGCTGCATTTCAGTTACAAATATATACATAAATCAGGATATTAATCACAGGTCTCCTGCATAATGTGTAGCTTGGCCCTTAGGAACAAAATAATCTCCTTCAGTAAGGATTGAGAGCCAATCAACTTTCAAAATATCCCGACTGCTTTATAACTGACTTTGCACATAAAATGCATTGTGCTCATAAGCCGCACTGGCCTTAGTTAAACTTTTTGAAATTTGTTGATCATATTCATCTATTTCATTTTCAGGGCAACCAATAACAAACATGACACGGAAGGAACTCTGCACCCTGCTTATGGATGTGTGTGAGAAGTGGATGATTCTGCTATCGCTCCTGAAAAGTTAGGCATGAATATTTATATACATAAGCAGGTTGTGTTTCTTGAACCAAAAAATGTGCTAGGCTGTCTTGACGGAAGTCTGTATTTATAGCATTATCTATAATGAGAGGGAGCTTTTCTGGCTTTTCGGTGTTGTTTAATTTCGGAAGGTTTATAGGAAGGTTGGGAAGTCTTAAAAGTGTAAGACCTTTAAAAGCTGTGTCTGGCACCTTCATTATACAATTTCTGCAAATGCTGAAGACGCTCCTCTTTACTGTGGCTTTTGACATTTGGGGTGTATATTTTTAGGGCCTACCATATTTCTGTGATTCTAAGTTGTTTTCAACTGTTTTTAATACTGTTTTTTTTTTAATTGCTGTAACAGACCCTGGGACATTAAGGAGGAAGGAGGGTAAACAACACACAACTACAAGATCCCTTGGACACCATGCATATAGTCAGGTGAATATTCAACCCAGCATAGAACTAGATGAAAAAGTGGAGCTATGTGGATGCATTTAGGTCTTATTCTCGGTGACAAGGGTCACCAGCATTGGCATAGCCTTTGCACTGATGGCATACCCTTAGAGCACTGGGGGTGTTTTCCTCGATAGTTGAATGGTGTACAAAGGTGTATTGTTGGTACTAAAGGGTTAAGAGGTAACAAGTTGCTCTAATCACTGAGCAGCTGGAAGTCATTAAGCATCCAGGAATGTGAGTTAGTTTGTATAAATAGTCAGTTCACCCGTATGTTTTTCCCCCTTGACCTGACTCGCAGACTCAGTTTGTGGCCATGGCGTGTTTGCTGATATGAGTTAAGTTTAGAGTAAAGTTTTCTTTATGCCGGAGATAAAAGCATGTGTGCTTTATCGCCAGGGTTTTTCTTTTGTAAATAAAGTTTTTTCCTGAGTTCCAAAGTGCTTGCTCCAGGATTCTTCATTGAACGGTACTGACTCTCCTGCCTTCTTCAACCGCTGCACGAAATTCTCTGCTGAGATAAGATTTATGGCATTGGAAGCGCACTGGACGTTTACTTAACATTAAACTAATTAAAGTTTAATGGACATGTATGCAGTATTTCTTAGAGGCATTTGCCAGCATCTCATCCTTTGTGCAAGGGGCTGCTGCTAAAAGGACCCACCATACCACCCCCAGTGTACAATGGAACATGCTTTCTTCTCAACCACTGGTTTGGTGAAAGCAAACATTGTCATCTGTGGTCTTCTGGATTCTGCAAAAGAGATGCACTACCCTGTGTACAGTGATCCCTGTGACGTTAACATATGAGAGTGCTGGAGGTGAAATAGTTAAACAGGTTACCCAATCAGAACCCAGGGGGGTGGAGTCAGAGGGACATAAAACCAGCTCTGGGAGGGGCGAAGAGGAGTAGTTGGGAGTTGGGTGGTTGGTTGGAGTGAGAGTAAATTGGGATAGAGTCTGTGGGTAGGTCGAGTTAGTGTAGTGAAATAAGCGGAGTCAGGAACAGTTAGGAGCTAGGAAGACAAGTAAATGTCTGAGAGGTGGTTTAGTGAGTGAGAGCAGGTAGCGGAAGTTATAGGTCTGGATAGGCACCCCATGATTGTAATGGACCGATACCATTTATGAAACCACACGCTTGTTAAACTGCAATAAATAAACAGAAGTTTATGTTCCAATTTAACCCTGACTGGACTCAGTATTTTACCAGGTAGGGCCTGGGTGGTGGCATTGAGAAATAAAGTGGTGGCACAGGGATCAATAGATGGTGAAACGTCCGGGGACCCTGTGTGATTGCCACAATCCCCTTGACCCATCTCCTAGGGTCCTTGCAATATACAAGCCTTCCACCACAGTCCCTCCACCTATCAAAATGACAGGCATTGTGTTAGACACATATTCCTCACTCAATATGCATTAATACAGTTTGCCCTAACGGTGTTATATATTAACGGATATATATATATATATATATATATATATATATATATATATATATCCTGCAGGACCCATCTGTCTTTTCTGTGCATTTCAACTCACCAAGACTTTAACCTGCACAAAATCACCTATTTTAGATGGTACATTTCATATGCCACACAGACAGCAAAAATAATACACGAATGCAGAGAATGCATACCAACAGTAAACTGTCAGTACGCAGAACTACTGCATGTGCAGTGCAAAGCCAAATTTTGCAAGTGCAAATGAAAATTTAAAAAATAAAATAATTGTCTTACAGTGCACTCCTAGGCATGTTTCCTCAGAATTATGTCCCACTGAGTCAAACAGAACTTGCCAGCATTGTATACCCCATAAATAGTTCTGTGCTTAAATGGGCCACTTCGACACATCTACTATTATTAACTCTATATTTCAATATAAGGTCATATCTTTCCACAAGCTTCCCTAAGTGTGAGAACAGGAGCAAACTATTAGATTGCTGAGCTCCCATTAAGGGCTTATCCATACTTAAAGCTGAGGAGCAACAAACTGCAATTAGATTTTTTCGTGGGTTGCCATTTGCTCTGATTCAGCTTTAAAGAGTGGGTTTTGATGGGGAAAGCTCTGGAGCAAAGACAGGGGGAAAGAGCACTTGGAAATAGAGTTTTAAATTACGTCCATGCCTGGAAAGAGCAGAGGAAAAGTGAATGTTTGGATAAGCCCTCAGTTGTTCAGGCCAGCTTTCCTAGATAATGTTGCTAGTCCAGTAAGTGCTTTTAATGAGACAGGATTTGATGGTGATGGGGGTGGGGGACAAAGGAAGAATTAATGATAGAAAGTGGGAAAGAGAAAATGGGCTTTATTAGTCATCAATCTGATATAGTCAAATTTTAAAAAATATGTCAGTAGTACTATTATGCAGGAATTCTTGTCTGCCATAGCATACTTATGCTTTACTGATCCCATAGTAGAGAATAATATCTGACGATTCTAAACAGAACAGTTTCAGATTTGATGGGACACTCGAGAGCTGTGCTGTCTTGCAGAATCTTAGCATGGAACATAAGTAATAGGGACAAGGCCAAAGCATAAGCCAGCAAATTGAATGCCTAAACCTGTCTCACTGTGCTGGTTTGCAATCCGGTTTGATTCCTGGCTTGATAGCCTTCCTCTAGCCACTTGATATGGTTAATACATGGCAAGCTGGCAATAACCAGACATGTCTAATAAGTCAATCATTTCATGTCAGTATGCCAAGTGAGGTAGGGTGGTGGTGGTGGTAGAAAACCAGTGATAATCACTTTAGAAAGAGGCATGCCTGATAGCAACATCAGAAAGGGAGGTAGCAGTCAAACTTTGTTACTTGCTGAAAATTTTTCTGAGCTAGCCAGAGTTAGACAGGGCTCTCAGTATCTATCACGCAACGATGGGATGTTCTATTTCTTTTTAAGAAGAAATTGCAAAGACATAACAGATATTTCTGGCAGCTGTTCAAAAGAATGGAAGCAGCTCCGGGTTTGTTGTTGATGTTACCATGAGCATGAGCACATTTGCCCCACACGTTTCACAAAAGGTTTTCAAATATTTACTCCTTATAAAGCACCATCAGTGTAGTCGGCACTGGGAACATATCAGAACACAGGTCCATACCCTCCAACATTTCACAGATGAAAATGGGGACATTTCTTTCTCCCCCACAACTGATCCTCCTCGACTCCTCCTCGTTTTGTCAACCCCCCCCCCCATGGCAGAACATTTCCTATCAGAAGAAGGTGAGTGTCACCACAATTACACCAGTGGTACACAGCACACATACCCTTCACCGTCCTGAGAAAATCTCTGAATCCAAATTTTATTTTATTCCTTGATAAATTTACAGAAAGAATAACACACACCAGTAAATAAGTTTTAGAAAGGGGCAAGATTAGATGCATAAAGCATAGAAAGAAAGAAAGAAAGAAAGAAAGAAAGAAAGAAAGAAAGAAAGAAAGAGAAAGAAAAGGAAGGAAGGAAGGAAGGAAGGAAGGAAGGAAGGAAGGAAGGAAGGACAGACAGAAGACTCCTTGTACTCTGCTCTGCTCCCTTCCCCCTTTCTTCCCATCCAGGGTGGCCCTGCTCTCTGCCTGCCCCTCAGAGCTGGCACATCGCATGGGGCAGGGCCTTAGAAACAGCTGTCAGCAGTAGCCATGCAGAGGCCATGGAGAGACCATGGAATGCTCCCTCACTGTCGCCTCCACTGCTCAGGACAAGCTCTGGCTTAACCCCCCCCCCCCTTCACCTGAGCTCAGCTGTGGCAACACTGGCAGGGGATGGTGGTGGTGGTGGTGATGATGGTGATGATGATTTTTTATCCCCCGATCCCTTTCCTGATCTAAATGCCGTAGGTACACACATGGCACTTCATATTTTCTCCCACAAAGCTAAGAGCAACGCACAGGGTGGGTGCAATTTAGCTTTGGGAAACAGCCTACAAAGGAGCAGTTCAACACCCCAGCCTTATTCCCCAACCTTCAAAGCAATCACATTAGCTAATTAGTTTTTTAAAAAAACAAAAAACTGCAGGAGATCTTAATCGTACACCCCCTATATCATATACAGTTTGCGGCTGAGGGTCCATGTGAGTGCTCTCATTTCAAGCTCTCCAAGGTTCTGTTTGCACAGTCAGTTATCCTTAGGTCGCAATCCCACAACATGCAAGGGGTGATTCAGAGGACATTGAAGAGAAGTGAAAGAAAATCAATAGCCCCTGGCACAATCATCTGCAATTCATGAATCTTCTCTCTTTGATTCAGGAGCAATGGCTGATACCCGTTGGAAGCAAATGTAGTAACGGAGCAATCTGTTTCTTTTAAAATAATAATAATTAATTAAAGCAGTGTCAGGAGGGAAGGTCCATGAAAACAATAATCGGGCTCATATTTCAGGTGAGGGGGAATTGAGCTCCACAGCTTCATACAGGAGCAAGTGACTGCCCCAAGACAGTTAGCATGAAAAATCCTGAAATTTTTATATATACAAGTGTCATCCCATAAAACAAGCTAGAAGCACACTCTCCGAATATTAAGAATCAGAACCAATCCTTCAGTTGGATAGAGTACCTAGAGCTGAGATTCTGAGATATCCTTCAAGGAGAGCACATTGTCAAAACGGTTTATTATTACCCATTATAGAAGAGTGCCATTTTGAATTTCTCTCTCAGGTACCAAAATATTTTGGGTCACCTCTCTTCAAATTCCCTGCTCAAAGGCTTTAAGATCCTTCAGGTTAGATGTCAGACACATAGCAGACAATATAAATGCTGAGTTTTTATAAACTGAGGTATTCTGCCAACCATATTCTGTCCACTGATATAAAATTCAGAGTTTCAGCACCAGAGTGGTTCCTGAAAGAAGATCTCCATACTCCAGGGTTTATCGGCAGAAAGGAAGTCTTAATATTTGGGGCACTGTCAATGGCAGCAGACTGCAACTACCAGCTCCCCTTTAATTTAGTGTTCCATAAGTTTTGCCTGTCACATTATACCTGCCAGTTTGAGCAAGAGGTAGACTGTGTTTCTCCCACTTCACTGCTTAACAGCGCAGCGCTGGCTGGTTCAAAGGGAGAGCCAGTCCTGAGCTCACTGACGCAAGAAGCGGCAGTCAAGGATTAATGTTTAATAAAGAATAGGCCAGCTATGACCAGTTTTAATTGCAGAACGGATTGACTCAGAGAATTTAAGAGCAAAACGTGGAGCCCCTTCCTACAATCTTATTTTGAGATTTGAGACTTCAAGGGTGCCATTTTCAACATTCAAATTCACTTTGCATCACTACAACTCCTAGAGTAGTTTAAATGTCACTCTCCCTTCCCAGGGAACTCTGGGAATAAGGGTCTCATAACAACTCTCAGCACCCTTAACAAATTTTGGTTCCCAGAATTCTTTGGGGGTGCCATGACGGTTTAAAGTGGTATGATAATGCTTTACTATATAGTGCAGCAGCCCAGTTCATCTACTGTTCTGGAAAGCAAGGAAAGGTAATTTTTCTAGCTTTAGTGTTATTTCCCCCCAAAGCTGCAACTATTTTATTAAATAAAATACCGTCTCTTTTATTCCAAAACTACATAGAAAGAAGTGGGGGAAGCAATTTTTCACAGCATCTTTGTAGGGGAAAAACATGCATCAGGCCCCAATTCCCTTCCTCTTCCAATTTCAGGATTGGATCCAAAACCAGTCTCGTTCATTTATGAAATGTTACTTTGCTCCTTGCATGTTCTGCTTGTCTAACCCTTTGGCTGTACACATCGTCCCTGCGCACAACTGACCACCTGTGGTTAGAGAGGGGATTTTTTTATATATACAATCTGCTGCCATCTGGAACAGCTTTCCTATAGCCCTGTGGTTTGTCTGGTGGCCATCTACTTTCAAATCTCAGCAGAAAGCATACCTTTCCCTCACACTCTCTTGACTGTACGTCTCTTGATTTCACGCTTCCTCTGCAATTATTTATTATTTAGCGCTTCAGCTGTGTAACTTAGCTCTATAAATCATTCAGGCACACAACCGGAAAGGGCTGTAGAAAAATAAAACTGTTTTCCACCGCATTTTAGCACAGATACACAGGGTGATGGGCTACAGCCAGGGTGGTTAGCTTGTGTCTTCCCATATATTGTTGCACTCCAATGCCCATCACTCCCAGGCTCAGCCCAATAGTCAGGGACGATGGGAGCTATAGAATTGTAGGGTTGGAAGGGTACCCTGAGGATCATCTAGTCCAACCCCTGCAATGCAGGAATATGCAGCTGTCCCATACAGGGATCAAACCTGCAACCTTGGCATCTAACCAACTGCTAAGTAACTCAGAGCCATTTGTCTCTTTGTGGGGCTTGAATGTTCTATCATTGAGCTATGGCCATTCCCCTTAATTTAAACAGCAACAGCTTAACCAGATAGAATGCAATTAAAAAACACTGATCTAAAAGGCCTGTGGAAATTAATGGGGTTTCACCAGGTGCCCAAAGCACAAAAAAACTTGGTGCCATCTTTTTTTTTAATGGGGAGACAGTTTCAAAGCTGGAGTGTCCACACAGAGAAAGCCCTGTCTCCAGTCCACTTTACCTGTGATAGCAGGAAGAAGGACCCCTGAAGATCTTAATACATGAAGAGACTCGTGTTACAGTTGGGGAAGAATCAGACGCACACTCAGACACACACACACACACACAAATGTAGCGTCAACTTGGCTAAGACGCTAATGGGTTTCACATCCCCCTCTGCACTTTCTTTGTCATAAGTGATTTGGTCATCTCATTCCAAATATCTGCAGCCACTTCTCCAGTCAACGCCTTTCCATAGTGAATCTGAAGTCTGCAGATAAATATACCGTGAGGTGGATCTAAACACTTAAATGGACTGGTGGGACTATGCTCCTGATTTTTATTTTTGCAGCTTTAGATTCCAGATTGGTTTTTAAGCTCAGTAGTAACCACTAGAGACATATTTTTATCTTTCTAAGAGTCAGCTGTTTTACATAATGAATTCTGTAGTCAACCGGATTGTATATATATATTATTACTACCATATGGCCTCTGAAATTCTACAATTTATTTCAATTTCTATGATACCTTCTGCACCATTTGACGACAGGTCTCTTCTGCCCCAGTTGTACATTAGTTTGCTTTTAAATCTATTTCTATCTATCATCTATCTATCTATCTATCTATCTATCTATCTATCTATCTATCATCTATCTATCTATCTATCTATCTATCATCTATCTATCTATCATCTCCATGCATGGGTTTGCTGCTAAACACATACTTCAATGTATTTTGTTTTAAAATTAATATCTCTAAACATTTCTTCCTCAAGGCGCATATTTTGAAACATATTTTGATACCACTTTTGAGATCAGAACTGTGACAGAACTTTTTGAGTGTGTGAAAGTCAGTGGATCACTCGTGTCTGATCCACACATGAGGTCTGAGAGGTGTGGATCATGTGCGAACACATTAGGGGTGTGGATGGGCCCCAATAGTTATCTTGTGTCTATCTGGTTCTTCGTTTTGTGTGTGTGTGTGTGTGTGTGTGTGTGTGTGAATGAAGAATATATATAATCAGTTCCTCAGTTACTGTGTGCTCTCATCTTCAATCTGTGTTTTGGGTTCCAAGCCACTCTTCGTGAGATGAAGCTAAAATGGGGAATCTGCAAATGGCTATAACTTTTCCTCCTTTTGACAAAAGTTGATGGAAAAGAAGTGCTTCTAGAGTTGATTAAGCCTGCCAAAGTTCAGATGGACAAGTCTGGGGTCTTCTACAAGGAAAATAAATCAGGTTGAATTTCTTCAATAATCTCTTACTGGGGGAGCAGGTGTTGCTGCTTCTTACCTTAAAATGGGTAAGTGATGACTTTCTTCTTCATACATTTTGTTTAAATTAGCACCTTCACACCAGCCCTTCTTTTCTGGTGATTGTTCATGTCCTCCAATAGGAATTTAATTTAATTTAATGAAGCTTTTTACTTTGTCTTTTTCTCAGGTCACAATTTGTCTAATATGTCCTGATTGCCAGAAAACTTTTTTTAAAAAAAAAATTTTTAAAAAAAGAAGCCAAAAAAACACACAAAATGAACTGCAGAAAGACGGTGTTAATGAGAAGTTATACTTTTAGATAAGAGTTGTCTGTTATTATCACCACACCTGTGAAATTCTGATATGAAGGATCATCATTTTAAATAAAGGTAGCAGGTTATCTTAAATGACACTTTGTTATGTGTGGTTGCAGTATTGATTATAGGTAAAACACATACACCCCAAAACTAAAAAGTCCTCTATATGCATATATAGATACATACAGATTAGATAGATATAGATGATAAATAAATAGATAGATAGATAGATATAGATAGAAAGCTGAGTGATGTATGTTTTACCTTGTAATAGGACAGTTAGCACTTGAATTAATAACTTGTCTCACTGATTTCTTAAGGATCATTATTCACTTGAAAATTCTCACCCAGATATATTTAGAATCCAGCAAAAACCTCATTAAAATGCCTTATAGGTTGGCTGGGGGTATAAGAGAATTCTTTAAAGATTTTTTTAATTTAAAAGTAGTTCTCTTAAATGTCAGAGGTATCAATTGCTGCTGACACAAAAATAAGGATTGATAAACTTCCTCCAGCTAAATTCGGAATCAGCTCAGTAACTATGAACTTCCTGTGTGAGGATTTGAGTGGAGAAAAGAGTTTCCAAAAGTTTTCTCCTGGTTCATAATGTTGACACATACACACTGTTTTCTCAGTCTTCTTAAATCTATTTTATACTTCAGCACAGCAACTTGTCATATTCAGAACGTTGGGCGCAGGTTGTGTGTGTGTGTGTATCAACTATCATTTAGATGAACTGGAACTGAACTGTGAATGCAACATGAACCAAACTAATTTATTTAGTAAAAGGACCAGCATGAACTGGAATTAGTAGCTTTTGGGACATGGGCAACTTAAACTAGAACTAGTTCCTTTTAAAATGAACGTTCTACGCTTTGCCAAAATGTACACACGCACCCCCTTGGAACAATGCACACAAGTTAACCTTTGCCATCCTTTCTCTTTGTTGTTGTTTAGTTGTTTAGTCCTGTCCGACTCTTCGTGACCCCATGGACCAGAGCATGCCAGGCACTCCTGTCTTCCACTGCCTCCCGCACTTTGGTCAAACTCATGTTGGTAGCTTCGAGAACACTATCCAACCACCTCGTCCTCTGTCGTCCCCTTCTCCTTGTGCCCTCCATCTTTCCCAACATCAGGGTCTTTTCCAGGGAGTCTTCTCTTCTCATGAGGTGGCCACAGTATTGGAGCCTCAGCTTCAGGATCTGTCCTTTCAGTGAGCACTCAGGGCTGATTTCCTTCAGAATGGAGAGGTTTGATCTTCTAGTAAGTCCATGGGACTCTCAAGAGTCTCCTCCAGCACCATAATTCAAAAGCATCAATTCTCCGGCGATCAGCCTTCTTTATGGTCCAGCTCTCACTTCCATACATCACTACTGGGAAAACCATAGCTTTAACTATACGGACCTTTGTTGGCAAGGTGATGTCTCTGCTTTTTAAGATGCCGTCTAGGTTTGCCATTGCTTTTCTCCCAAGAAGCAGGCGTCTTTTAATTTCATGGCTGCTGTCACCATCTGCAGTGATCATGGAGCCCAAGAAAGTAAAACTTCTCACTCCTTTCTCTTACCCACCCCTCAAATCAGTTTGTGGTTTTAGTGAAGAACTGCTGTCTCCACTTGTGCTGCAAGTCCAGCCATTACTCCTCCTTCGTAGGGACCATTCCCCATATCAGAGAATGATACAATTGTAGAGTCAGAAGGGACCACAAGGATCATCTAGTTCAGGGTTTCCCAAACTTGGCCCTCCAGATGTTTTGGGACTACAACTCCCATCATCCCTAGCTAACAGGACCAGTGGTCAGGGATGATGGGAACTGTAGTCCCAAAACATCTGGAGGGCTGAGTTTGGCCATGCCTGATCTAGGCTCAGTGCTGCTTTCTGCACCTGGGCTTAGCCTCTCCACCTCTCTTTTAGAGGCTTTCGGCCCACAGAGGAAGACCAGCCAGACCATCTTGTTCTGGGGATGATGGTATCATCTGGGCCTCTTTGAGTCTACTTTTCATATGAGCCAGCACATTCCAGAAAGACCCTGGAAGGCCAAGGACCCATCCATTATGGTGAACCACTTGCAGCTGCATTACATCTGCTTCCAAGAGGAAAAGGCTATTTCTCAGGAGACTAATAAAGCCCCCCCCTTTTTTTACCTGTACACAACCTGTTGCCATCCCACTGGTAACATTTAAGAAGGAGGTGTCTGTTTGCTTTCCTTTTCCCCACCCCCACATGCCTTTTTCCATTGTGTTATCATGTCCTTTTAGTTTCTAAGATGAAAGGCAAGGATTGTGTTTTGCTTATTGATATATTAGCCACTCTGGGAGTCTTTCCAGTAGAAGAGTGGGATATAAATGGTTTGGATTAAAAAGAGAGATAGAGGGTGAAATCACTTTTGTTTTTTGTTTTTGGTGCAAACTACAATGAAATAATGGAAGGTATGTATGCTTTGTTGTGAAATGTTGAGATGTTATGTGTGATTTTGTGGGCAGGCAGTGAACTCTGTTAAAATTCCCATTTTCTAACCAGTGTTCTGTTTATTAGAGTTTGTGATGACTTAGGAATTCAGCCAGATTAAAGAAAACACCCACACAACACAGGGATGAATGCATGAACCTCTGATTAAATCAGGATTATTATTTTAAAAAACCAAGCTTATTAAACAGGAAAAGGCAACTTAATTTGCTAAATTACTCATTGCAGATTACTCAACTCTCTAGGCTTTAGATAAACTCTTGTTCTGCTCAGGGCAAGAAAGGGATTTGAAGAGGTCATATCAAGGACTATAGATTATCTCAGCCATTGCCGTCTAGATGAAAGAATCATAGAATTGTAGAACTGGAAAGGACCCCAAGGGACATCTATTCCAACCCCCTTGCAATGCAGGAATCTCAGCTAAAGCATCCAAGACAAATGGCAATACAACCTCTGCTTAAAAACTTTCACAACCTCCCAAGGGACACCATTCTACTTTCAAACAGCTCTGTCAGAACATTTTTACATATGTTTAGTCGGAATCTCCTTTCTTGTAACTTGAAGCCATTGGTCGAGTCTGTTCCCTCTTCTATGTGACAGCCCTTGAGATATTTAAAGATGGCTATCATATCTCCTCTCAGTCTCTTCTTTTCCAGGCTAAACATTACCAGCACCTTCAACCGTTCCTCATAAGGTTTAGTTTCCAGACCCTTGATCATCTTGGTTGCCCAAGATGTTTTGGACTACAACTCCCATCAGCCCAAACAGGACTTAACAACTTGCACCATGTATGTTTCAGCCCAAAATGCCATGTAAGATTAAGTCCAGAGTTGCCTCCCTTCTGGTTGGTTCCATTACCACAGTTATGGGCCACAGCTGGTTCTAGAGCACAGTAGGGTTAACTAGAAATTTGTTGTTACCAGAATGAGCATTTACCCTGTCTATGTAGAGGTAATGAAAGTCACATAGGACCACAACACTTCTTCATTTGAATGCCTCCTTGATTTCATTCTTCATCATAAGATCACCTAAGGCAGCCTTTCTCAACTTGTGGGTCCCCAGATGTTGTTGAACTACAACTTCCATCACCCCTAGCTAGCAAGGCCAGAGTTCAGGGATGATGGGAGCTGTAGTCCAACAACATCTGGGGACCCACAGGTTGAGAACCGCTTACCTAAGGCAATTTGATCAGACTGTAAAATGTTCTCCACCCCTCTTCTATATCAATCTAGATCCACAAAAGAGCAACTGTCGTACCTAGGTTCTAATCCAGTTGCATGTCTTCCTTTGCTTCCAGTGGAATACATATCTGGATTTACACCCTCAGCTCATCGTGCATTTTTGCTTGCAACTTGACATGAACTAGGGTGCAGGTGAATATGGTATGACATATCTCCAGGGATATTTTTGTTTAGTTAGTTATCAGTGTTCATGAAACTTTACCCAATTATTTGGCTGTTGCTTGTGAAGATTCTCCCAGAGTGGCCTTGGCAGAAGGTTAGATCAATGAAGACTCAGAATAGATTCCTGAAGGGACTGTGGGCTTAACTTGTCTCTTGACAAAATATTTCAGCTTTTAGATAATGCCCTCATGTGATGCTAACTTTCATGGCAGTTGCTGTTCACTGGCTAATACTTCATATTATACACTAAGTTTATACTCCAGTGAAATTATAAATTGCATTTTCCTCCAAGCTCATTAATGTTTTTATTACACCACTTTAGGCTCTCTGTAGACTTTGACTATGTCTGCAGTTTTAAAATATTCAGTCTATACTCATGTAGTTTTGATTTGCACTGGTTTCAGCGCTCCTGATTCACATTATGGGGTCATTCCAGTTCTCTGAATTGTCAGGAATATTTTGTTCTTTTGTGTGCTGGGGTTGTCTGAGCTAACTTTTAGAATGTACTTGTCTGTTACCCTCCTAGCTCTTCTTCAATTTCCCACAATGTATTATGAATGCATATGATGCATAAAGAGCATGAGACAGAGAGGCAGAGACCTCCAACATCAGATAGGGAGTACATAAGAATATAAGAGCCTGCTGGATCAGGCCATTTGGCCATCTAGTTCATCATCCTGTGCTAATGGTGTCCAACCAGATGTCCATGAGAAATCCACAAGCAAGATTCGAGAAAAAGAACACTCCCCCCTTCTTTTGTTTTCCAGCAACTGGTATTCAGAAGAACTGTTGAGGAGACCAGCACCATCATGGCTTCCATAGACTGCTCCTCCATGAAGTTGTCTAAATTTTAATGCTAATTTTAAAACTGTCTGAATTTTAAAGCCATCTAGGTTGGTGGAATCACTGCCTCCCAAGCGAGTGAGTGGCATAGTGTAACTATGAACTGCTTGAACAAGTATTTTATTTTATCTCTCCTGAAACGTCTAATACTCAGCTTCCTTGGATGTCTATGAGTTCTAGTGTTGGGAGAGAGGGAGAAAAACTTTTCTGTATCCACTTTCTCCATGCCATTAATCTCACGTTACAGCCTTTCTCCAACAGTGATGGCTTCTCTAAGGTCCTGGACCAACCAACATCAGTGCTCTGACATCAGAAGAGACTGGATTTCAAAGGGGGAAGGGCATTTTGGGAAGGGACTGGAATTCAAAGGTCCCTGTCATTTTCCCAAACGAAGGAAAAATGTGGACATACTCATGCACTAATCTCTCATTCTTCTCCCCCTCCCTTGGTTTCCAGTGGGTGGAGGTAACATTTTTAAAGGTTTTTAAAAACAATTCAAAACCAAGACGGGGACAGAGGAATGCAAAGCATCTTTCCCACCCTCCAGCAGGGCTTTGAATGAACCCCAACTCCACACACCCCAATCAACCCTAGGATTGCATTTTATAAAGAAAAGTGGGATATGTGTTCTTCAGAAAAGGAATAAATTAATAAAATACATTAGTCTGAATGCTAAGTTGCTTATGAATGCTATTATTCTGCTTTATCTTCTGCATTAGCAATTATCAGATGAGGTTCAGTGTCAATAGGAAGTGCCATGTATGAAAGCACCATTTCTTACAGTAGCACTACATCAGACTTCCATAACATGGTGCCATCCATAGGTTTTGGATTACAACTCCAATGGACTACAACCATTGGCCATGCTGACAGAGAATGATGGGAGCTGGAGTCCAACAACATCTAGAGGGACCAGGCTGGGTAGTCTGCCATCTGTTATTGTGATTCGAGGACCCTCCCCCCACGCTTGGGGATAAGAAATACACACGGACACAGATTTTAAGGTTAATGGGCTAGAAAAGGCCACAACTTTATTGATTACAGCATGTGAGAGGTATTGGCTTAGGCAATGGAAAAAACACCAAAGTTCGACTCTGCCCTCAGGGAGGGGCGAGTCTAACAGGGGTTAACCACCAGTAGGGGGAGCCTGTTGATGCAAATACAACTGTAATTTCTCCCCTGATGTCACCGGGGTCGTGCCATGGCCCCCAGCCACAGCAGGGCATCGGACAGGATCCACAACCACCGGATTCCTTTAACAGTATACCCATAAGGAAGGGGTAGGTGATGGCCACATCCTGCCCTTCCATACACCAAGCATAGATTCCAATGGCTAACCGCCAAATACCGGAAAGTTGTGACGAGTTGCTACAAGGTAGGTGAAAAAACCAAGAGGCCGGTGCCAATTTGCCAATTGGGAAAAAAACTCCTACCAGGCCCCTCGGACAACCAAGGCGACCAACCAAAGGGACCAGGCTGGGTAGTCTGCCATCAGTTATTCTCACATGGTGTCTTCTCACCAGTCAAAAGATGAAAGGCAACTAATTGTTTCTGCTGTTTTGTGTTGTTGTGATCTAAGATGTGCTACCCTTCAGATGCTGTTGCATAACAACTCCCATCATCTCTGACCATTGGCTAATCTGGCTGGGGCTTATGTGAGCAGTTGTCCAACAATATATAAAAAGCACCATATTTGCTGCCTGTGTTGTAACCTGCTCTATGCTACCTTGATCATTTGATACACATTTTCAATTGAGAATGATGCCTACAATTTCACACCAAAATAAAAAATAAAAAATGCAACAGTGTACTTAGCAACCACATGGGCAGATACACCTTCAGAATTTTCACATATCCCAAGTAGCACACGTTATCTTCATTAGTGTAATGCAGACTACAAAGTTTCAGCTAATGGAGCATGAGCAAGTTGCCTTTCCATCTAGCTTATTGAGAAGAAATATCAGCAGTTTTAATGTTCTCTGTTTAGCTGAATGAATGCCAATACAGTCCAGTGATAGAGTGTGTTTAAATAGAAAGGTGACAGCAAGATAGCCTTAATTTACACCATGTTGCATATCAGCTCTCAATTCAACCTTTAGGACCAACAGATTACATCACAACTGTTGCTGCCATCTGTAAGGAATATATTTTTCCCTTCTGACTTTGCTTCTTTTCTGTAAAAAGGACTCATTATCAGTTTTTTCCCCTTTACAAAAACCTTTCCACAAAGCAAATGATCAGTATTGTACAAAAGGGGTGAGGAACACATTTCACTATTCCCCCCACCCCACCTAGTGTAAAATCAATGTTAGACTTGTGCCTGAACCACGTATTCATGAGTCAAACACACTGCAGCTCAGCTCACAAAATCTCCTGATATTTTCTTGTGAATGGGTGAACACTGGATAATATACGATCACTTCCTGCATTTGTGTTTAGTTCTTTACCGAGTGTATTTATAACCCACTAAGATGATGTATTGAAATAGCTAATGATACCCTATGCTAAAAATTATGTGCATATTGATGGCCTTCACTGACTCAGTAGCAGAGAAACTGCTTTACATTCATAGGGTCCTAGGTTCAATTTATCTCATCTCTGGCTAAAAGAATATCAGGAAGCCTATCTGGAAAGATCTGTACATTTCCTTGATATCTCCTAACCTGAATCTCTTGATTTTATTGTTGCTTTAACAATGAGTCCTGCTGGGATGCTACCTGACTGGTTAAATAGCAGGTCAAATAGGTTGCCAGTAGGGAAAGGCAGGTCTGTCACTCTCCCAGCTTCTAAATTTTCCAGTCTTAAATTCAATTCTTAAGTTCAGTTTGTGATTTTTTTAAAAAAGTTCTCATGAAAATTCATAAGCATTTGAGTGCAAATTTCTCCTACCATGCACATTTTTTTTCTGCATTTTTGCTAGATATACACACTTTTGCAAAGCAATTCTGCAAGCATGAGGCCACAACTGAAAAAGACTCAGTTAGGATGGTTAGCATGAAAGATGGGGTCTTTTCAGTAGTGCCCTTCCTGGACACATAGTATACTGCTTTTCAAAAAGAAAATGTGGTGGTGCTCTATATAAGTGCTTCCCCACTGCTTTTTTGTATTATGTTGCTGTTTCATTGACTTTGCGTATTGTATTTTTTATATGAGCTGCATTGGGACAGTTTTGCCCTAAAGTCAGCATATACACTTGTGAAATAAATTTGGTTGCCTCCAAATGACCTGTTTGTTGAGCATTCATTCCGATTTGCTTGCACAAAGTCTGCAGAGAAGCTAGGCCATATCGGATATGTTCATTCTGGCTTCTTTGCAGGGAGGTTGTATCATATTGTGTCACACAAATTCTATCCCACACATTTCAGTTCTTTTTTCAATCACAATGCGCAACCTGATATTTTTGTTATGTGGTTGAATCCTACTCAAAAATAGCAAGCATCTGGATGCACCCTAAAATGTTCTGTTATACATCATGGGTGGAGCTGTGAGGTGAGTGCCAGCACTTAATTTCAAAAATAAGCATGATAGTTTATTTGAAAGGAGCTTCTTGGCCAAACAGGAATTTGAACCTCAGACTTGTTCTGACACTCTAACCACTACACCACAGCAGCTCTTTAGTGCTGTGCATTATTTTAAAGCCCATACCATTTCTCTATTACTCACATTACATTACCCGCCACCCTTCTGAGTGGCACCCCTCCCCACCTTCTCACTATATAGAAGGATCTGGCAACTTCTGTTTCAGTGTATCTGAAGAAGTGTGCATGCACACGAAAGCTCATACCAAGAACTAACTTAGTTGGTCTTTAAGGTGCTACTGGAAGGAAAAAAAATTTGTTTTGTTTTCACTACTTGTTGCACAGGTTAGAACTGCCAGTAAGTAAAAGAAGTTATAGAGTCAGAAATAAGTAATACCTAACCAGACACATATCAGCATTCACAAGAGGATGAATATGTGAGTGCGTGGGCACATAGAAAGAAGATAGAGTTTGAGTGCAGGGTGGAAGAAAGAGAGAGAAGCTACAATATTAGATTTTTTCTGTGTGTGTGTGTGTGTGTGTGTGTGAGAGAGAGAGAGAGAGAGAGAGAGAGAGAGAGCACATACAAACAAACTCACGATATATGCATGCACATATATTTACACTGAAGAATCTATTACTGAACATTTAACAACATCGAAGTAGTTCCTCCTTCTCGCTCAAAAGAGCTAAGTAATCTATGTGAGATGTCTTTGGAAGCATTCGTTCTCTCCAAGTCAACAGAATAATAATTTTCACCCAGGAGAGTACTTGGGAGGCAGACCAAGTAACGCTCAGAGAAACTCAGAGCTGAAGTGTTATTTCCTGAGCCATTATCAGCTCCACTCCCATGACTAAAATGTATTTCTCTGGAGGGGGGAAAGGGGAAATCCTGCTGAATGTGTAGCCATTTCACTTGAAATCATTTCTGTTTTCCTTCTGGAGAACGGCAGAAGCACTCACCGTGATACCGAAATTGAGCTTTCTCTGAGAATGAACTTTGAGAACACAAGCTGATAGGAGGACGGCAAAAGATTCCATGGCCTTGGGAGCCTACAAAACTCAATTGTTTTAGTAGCATTGCTGCCCCTCTCTATATTGAATCAGTTAGGGGCAATGAAGGGCCTATTTCATCACTTGCAGATGGTACAGCAAAGGGCTGCATGCATTGGGTTCCAGCTGCTTCAGAGTCGTGGCACAATTGTCATTTGCATTTGCAGTCAAGAGGAGGATTTGGCTGTTAGTAGCCTCCTGCAAATGTCACTAGGCAGAACTGATTCTCCTGTAGTTTTGACAATGCAATCTATTTTAAAATGTATTTTTAAAATCTATTTTTTAAAAAATAATAATCTAAAAACATGGGGGGAAATCACATACTCTCACAGTTATTAATTTCAAGGTTGCCAGGAATAGTATCTGAAAGCCATCAAGTCCCAGGATCATAGAAAGAGAGAATTGTAGAGTTGGAAGGGACCACAAGGCTCATCTAGTCCAACTCCCTGAGATGTAGGACTCTTTTGCCCAATGTGGGGCTTGAACTGAGATTAAGAGTCTTGTGCTCTACTGACTGAGCCATCCCAGAAGGCATGTTTTAAAATTATTCCTGAAAATTAAGAATGAGGTTGACAGAGACACACACCTTTCTAGGGAGGGCATTCCACAAATGGGAAACAGCCACCAAGATGTCCCCTAATGAACCATACCATTACAGGATACTGCTAAAACTTTCTGTAGGACTTGGAAGGGAATTTTCAGTCTTCACCTTGCTCATTCAACATCATGGCCCAGCTTTTTAACCTCAGTACATCATCAGAAAAAAAACTTATTTATTCAATAAGTTTCTCCAAATTGGGATTGTATCTGAGTTTGCTTGTTTCCTCTTCCCTCTTAATCCATTTTCCCTTTTGTACTGTGTCAGCATGCCTGAGGGTAGGAACTATTTTGGGTTTGTGTCTTTTTAAAGTGATCTTTTAGCCACTCTGGAACTTCCTTTAGCTGAAGGACAGGGCCAAAATTCCTTAAATAAATAAATTGGTGGGAATGCAAGATGGTTGAAACTTCATGAAGCCACATGGCTGTTCAACGTATCCAGTGCAAAAGTAAATCAAACCTTGCAATATATTTATTTTTATTTTAAGCTGAGTAGCCATACTTTGAACTATACCAAGCAAGAGTATCTCTGCTTTGAAGTGCAGGAACAGGTATCAGCAAGACAAACCTTCTTTTAGCAGAGCATTGGGAAAAAACCTCATGCTTTGAAATACAAGCTGGGGAACAATTTTAGCACAGTTCATGATAAAACGAAGTACAAGATGTGCTTTTTAGGGAAAAAACAAAGAGGAAAGCTGGGCTTAGAAACTTGAAAAGGAACAAGAAAAGGTACACAGTGGTAAATGCAGCATGGGGCGGGTGTAAAAGTAAGTCTAAGTGGGCTTGAAGTTTGGAGCCAAAAGCTTTTGACTCATGTATTCCCTCCCCCCCCCCCAAGATTAACTCATTAGAAGTCTTTGCCTACTCCAGTTTCTCCATCCACAGAGAGTGAATGACTCAAGGAGCCTCCATCACTGGGGTGTTGTGAAGCGAAAATAATATATGTTGCTTTCAAGCCGCAGAGCTGTTCATGTGGGGTAAATATTATTACTGCAATTATGGATGATGGTTGTTTCTGTACAAAAGGAGAATAGCAGGTTGCCTGAAAACTGGAAACATACAAACGTACTGTTTGGAAACAAGCAAGCTCCTTTTATATGTATACATATATAGATATATATAAACAAAATAGCATGAAAGGCTAAGAACATGCATTTCATTTTTTTCTGCCTCCCCTTTAGAGAGAAAGTGGGGGCGGAGGAGCGCTTTGGAAAGCGCTAAGCCCATTCATTTCCCAGAAAGAAACTGCATGTCAAACAGCCGTCATGTGGCAAAGAAAGAACTTGAAGTATGACCTAATCTTTCGCAGCCCAAACTGTACTTTGTTTTGGATGAGTTACACAATATCTGGGTAAGACATGCAGCAGCTGGGTTGTTGATTGAGATATCCCCTCAACATCCTATAATACTTCTGCACAGGATGTTGCACTGGTTGCCAATATGGCTGCTGAGTACAATTCAAGGTTTTGCTTTTGGCATATAAAGCCCTAAGGGCTCTATATCCCGAAGGGATCACTTTGCCCCATTTATCTCTACTCAAAAACTGCACTCCTTAAATGGGACATTATTGAGAGTAATGTCTGAGAGTGATACTGAGAGTAATGCCCACAGGGGCACTTAGCTTGTAGTAGAATGTGGGTTTTGGGTGCTGCATCCCCAGCCCTCTGGAATCAGTTGCTAGCTAGAATTAAACAGGCGCCCAGCGTCAAGAAGTTTAGGCACCTACTGTGAACACATTTCCGCATAAGAAGGTTTCCCTCAATGTGCAGTGCAGTCGTTTCTGAAATATTAATTGTATATCAGTGGGAATGCATTGATCATCAAAAGTAAACTTTTCCATCTCTCTGCTCCACCTCCCTGCCTAGAACTCTTCTAAGGAGCTGTAGACAGCAAGGTTTGGGACTAAATATCTTTATTATCTCATTCTTGTGATGCAGTCAGCACTTGAAAGATAGATCTGGTCAGCAGAGCTAGATATTTCAGAAGATATTGATGTGATATTATATATAGTGGGAGTGTGTTCAACTAACATTTACTCAAGAGTAGACTCATTAAAATTACTGGAGCTAAGTTAGTCATGACCATTAATTGCAGGATTGCAGCCTTTTTCTTCATTTGAAAAGCACAGAGCTTAAGTTGAAAGAGTTTTAAAGGCTCAGATTAATACCACTGAAGTGTCTAGACAGGGTAGTAGCCATGTTACTTGCTAAAAAAAATCCAAATGGGCCTCATAAGTTTGGCAGTCCCTGAATTTGTTTCATTCACTTTATTTTTTTTTACATTTATATATCACCTTTCCTTTAATGAGTTCAAAGTGGCACACATGATTCTCACCCTCCCAATTTTATAATCACAACAATCCAGTAAGGTTGGTTCGGTTGAGGTTGGTTAGACTGTGACTGACCCAAGATCATCCAGCCAAGCTTCATGGCTGAGTGGGGATCCGAACCATTGTCTCCCAAGTCCTAGTCTGACATTCTAACTACTATACCACACTGAATCCAAACAGACGTTACTCAGACACCCCAAAAAATGGACTTGAAGTAACACTTTGGGGGATCATCTGCAACAGGTAGTGGTGCTCCTAATATTCAAAGGCTCCAAGGAAGCAGTCCTGGCATTTGCTGGACATGAAACAATCCCATTATTTCACAGTGGGATGCATGTGTGGGTAACTAGACACAGGATCAAGAAAGATTAATAGAGGAAGAAGTTAGAAGGTTTTCATTTCTCAACTTGGGCAGAAATCCCTTGAATTCAACAAAATATATGAAGGCTCTAAAGATGGCGGGGAGGGGGGACATTCAGCAGTCAACAATTTTGAATTCTGCACTGGAGAATGGGCTGTTCAGCATGGTGTATTTATCCTGTTATTCAGACCCCCGCAGGATTACTTTATTTCATAGAAACCAGGCAACATTAATTAGGTTCTTAGTTGTGATAAGCAAAAGAGAAATGTTTTCAAATGCAAACATGACGGTGGTCTCTGCCCTGCTTATAACCTTTTGCAAATGCAATTTATTTTTACCTTGAAAAACTCCTCCTTTTGCACTTACATTACATGAACCAGAGCTGTTTATAAGGCTATTTAATTAAAACCAATTATCGTGAAGCGATTCCACTTTCTCCTCTGTAGTCCCACTGCTTTACTTTACGAAGGCTCTGAATTTCCATCAGCCTGACAATTAAAGTACCAAACCAGTTACTAAAGCCTTTTATATCTGGTCTTCATTAGTTCATATTAAACGATTCATTGGCTTGATTTTCACTTCAGTGACTCCACTCATAAAATCTAGTTAGCCTTGATGGTGATACCACGTATGAGATGAAATGAATTAATACATCAGCAGAAAATACTTCCTAGCCAGTGGTTTTTGCTCATCTTTTATCATTTCTCCACTTATATGTATAACTCATGTACCAGATTCATATATGGAGGCCACACGGATAAAAAAAAAAAAAGATTAAACATCGTTAAGTCAAAAGAAATTCTTTGACATTTTGTTCAGAGTGCATTTGACCGAGCAGGTGTATAGTCAGCAGAACTGTACAGGAAAGTCTTACCCTATGGATGGTCTCAGTGTCATAACAGTGCTCACTAACACTGCACCAATTAAAGGTTTCTCTTGCTTTCCATTATAAAGCCATATTTTCAGATTGGTTTATAACAGGTCTATAAAATGAGTCTTGCTTCCTGTTAAAATAATTGCTGGCAAGGTATGGAATTTAATTTTTTTAATAAATTAGATGGGGAGACTTTACCACCACCACATGAAAGACTCCAGGATATTTAAAACACAGGCAATACACGCTATGTTGGAAACACAGTAAATCTCTTCCAAAAACCCCCCACCTCTGGTGAAATAGATGCTTAAACTAGATAAGCAGGACTTAAAATATCTGCTTAACTTTCTTTTTGTCTACCTGCACAGCACACATTCCTCCTGTTCCCAGATCCTGTATGGTTGGGATCCCCCCCCCCCCCCGAACCAACTTGACCTCTCACCTTACTCACTGAATTTGCATTGTTTGCCAGTGTTCTATTGCTGACAGTATCTCCTTGAGGCTTGAGGGCTATATGCACATATTCTGTAGTCTCATCACAACTCAGATACAGGCAGGCAAGTAGATCACATGCGACCATCTGATCTCAGCATTTAGATTCAGAATTGTATATTTAGAAACTACTATGACTTCCATGAGACTTCTTTTCATTTAGTCTTGAGGTACATTGGTACAACCCAAAACCAAGTTTATCTTTCCTAATGCAACTTCTTCCATCATAGACTACAAATATTCTCATTAACATTTCAGTCTGGCACGTCCCTGAATGGAGCTACATTAAACCACAGCTGCCCAAAAACTTTCAGAAGTGAGGTATTCGCATTCCTACTGCCTTTTGAAGTTGTTTGATTGTATCTTAGGATTTTTCTATTTTATGGTTGCAATCTGTATTTGAATGAGTTGTAGAACATAGAATCTGGAAGGACCTGGAAGGTCATCTACTCCAAATCTCTGTCAATGCATGATCTCTAACAAGGGTTTAACTACAGTGTCTGCAACCAATGATGAATTCGTCTTTGCTTAAACATCCCTAGAGAAAGAGAGTTTGCCACCTCATGAATCTATTTCACTGTTGAACAGCTCTTACCATTAGCTAGTCTTTCCTAACATTTAACTACAGTCTGCTTCCCTGCCATTATCCGCCATTGATTCTAGTTGTGCACTAGAACAACAGACAACAAGCCTGCTCCACCTTTGACATGATAGTCTTTTAGATATTTAAAGACCACTTTCATCTCCAGGTTAAACATACCCAGTTCATATAGGACTTTGGCTGCAACCCAAATCCCATTAGATGTGTGGTGGGGAGATTGAATGGAGTTGTGTCACCACCCAGCCCCTCCAGCTGACACTCCTGGAGTGACACACCTGCTACTTCACAGGTATATGGGTTGATGGAAGTACAGTGGTACCTCTGGTTATGAACTTAATTCGTTCTTAACCTGAAACCATTCTTAACCTGAGGTACCACTTTAACTAATGGGACCTCCCACTGCTGCCGCACGGCCGCACGATTTCTGTTTTCATCCTGGGGCAAAGTTCTTAACCCGAAGTACTACTTCCAGGTTAGCGGAGTCTGTAACCCAAAGTGTTTGTAACCCGAGGTGTTTGTAACCCGAGGTACCACTGTACCTCTGTGGTAGCCTGCAGAAAGCCTCAGAATAGGGCAGTGTGGGAGCAGGGATGAGCTGAAGCGGCCTTGGATCAATTCCATCATTTGACAACATCAGGCTTGATTTGAGATTCCAGGCTGGCATAGCAATTTGCCTGACTCTTCCACCCTCCAGCTGCTTTGAGCATTGGGGCTGCCAGAGTAGAGGTGGCTCCACTGCTCTATCACACCCCACTGCCTACCTTGATTGGACTTTAAATACTGCACTTGATTGTAGTCTAAATACCTGTCAGCATCCTGGCTCCTCACCTCTGGACACTCTCAATTTGGTCACCATCCTTCAGAAACCTGGAGCTGAACATGGTACTCTAAATGTGAACTGAGCCATAAGGAATGGAACAATGGCATCAGGCCAACTTTTATTATACATCGGGAAGAAGGGGGACAACCCAATACATCTTAGGAGCAGATCTGTTTTTCTCATATCACGTAGTTTTGCCCTAAATGTACGCTTCTGCTAGTTATATTGAAACCTACAAAAACCTTGCATGGAGGCTGATCCGATGGACTCAGAACAAGACTGTTCCATGAGAGCACCAGTTTCAAGATGCAAACAAAATCCAAGTAATATTTTCTCCTACATTTCCCTTTAATTTCCTTTCATTTTCAAGGTGTTGTGTTTGCCAAAAAGAAACAGATTTCACTGCAATTAAGGAGGGGTTTTTGTTTGTTTTTGCTGCATCGCCATGCAGTGAAATCAGGTGTGCTAATCCTTGCTTGTTACTGTGGAATAGTACAGTCACACCCAAAACTAACCTTTCCCTCATTGTGACAGAATGTAGATTTGTTTTTCTTGTGAGCAGCTGATTCAGATTAGACTTTTATGTGTAACAGCTGACAACCCCATGCTGAACTACAAGCCTATATTGCTACATGTTCTTTATCTGCACTTATGCAGCAAGAGCACAGAAGCAGTCGTATAGACATAAACACACACACACACACACACACACACACACACACACACACACCCTCCCCCCCTCTCTCACACACACCTGATTTCACTGCAAGGCAATGTGCAACATTTTCTAGGGTGATGAGTTACAAAGGAGGACAGAGCTAATTCACCTGTAATAGCCAGATAAAGGCAGGACTGGTAACATGTGCAGCTTGTTCCCTAACCTTTAGGTAGGGGAACCCAGTCCATTTTGCCTTTGATAATTTTCACCCACTCTCTTATGCTAATAATATTTTAGGGTTTTTGATGAACAACAACAAAATAAAATGTGTCCACCATGTTCATATCAATATAGTTATTCAATTTGTTGTCAAATCAGCTTTCATCAATTATATATCTGGTTGCTGTCCAAAGAAGAATCAAACATAGTCATGCAACTATAGAATACAACCTTAAAATATAAAAGCTGTAGCAGACATACAACTTTAAGAAGGCAACAGGAACAGAACAGAACATACTGGTAAACAAACAAAATCCTGAGCAAATATAAAAGGTTTTTGGAGCCAAAAAGTTAATGAAGCTGGCACCAGTTGCACACCAGCGAGGAGGATGTTCCAAAACTGGGGCAATATGAGGGAGAAGACTCCCTCATTGACACATTAGGAGTAGATGGTACTTTTAGGAAGAGCCTCCACCACAGATGCAAAGATACAAGCAGGCTAATATACTGTAGGTAGATGTGCTGATATTATGTATCTGGGTAGAAGGTCATTTAGGACTTTAAGCCTTCACCTTAAATTGGATAAATATGCAAATAAAAATATAAGAACATTTTTAAATGCCTGGGTAAATAAAAGATTGCAATATAGGTGTCAGGCAAGCCTCATTAGTGCAGGCATTCCATTAGTTTAGTAAAGCAAGTGTAGATAAGAGGTTCAGTATGGATAGCACCTTGGACAGCTCCATGAGGAATTCATACTAGTCTCAAAACCATGGGTATACAAACTAAGGCCTGGACCCCCTGATCTGGCCCAATCACCTTCAAAATCCGGCCCACGGATGGTCTGGGAATCAGCGTGTTTTTACATGAGTAGAATGTCCTTTTATTTAAAATGCATCTCTGGGTTCTTTGTGGGACATAGGAATTCGTTCATTTTTTCTTTCTTTCAAAATATAGTCCAGCCCCCCACAGTGGACTGGCCCCCTGCTGATAAAGTTTGCTGACCCCTGCAAGACTGAAATGTTGCTTAAGCAACAATCAGACCCTGAGTCAGGATGGAGAGGAGCTAACAAAATGTGCTTCTTTTGCAGTGGAGCTTGCAGTGCAATAGGAACATCCAGGAGCAGATAACTCCCAATCCAAAAATCCATGGTCACATCCTTTGAAGATAGGGATCTAGTCCCTGGAGTCATGGTGCTCAGTTGCAAGCTCTTGTGTGAACCAGCCCCAAGTGTTCTTGCCAGTGTGGATCAACTTAAATTGATGAGCCTTACTTTCAGATAATGGTTCAATTAAATTAAGACTAGCAATTCACTAGCCCAGAAGCTAAAGAACCACCTTTCAAAATGTGAAAGAGTTCCATATAAGACACATATTAATCAACCGTGGTAGCACACCAGGAGAGAGCTTGATAAGAATATATTTTTGTTGCTGTCATATACCAATTCATTGCAAGTTTTCCCTTTAGTACATTTTTGTGATATTTAACTTTTTATGAAATTATTGTTGAAATTTTAATGGGAAGTTGACAATTTAATAAGTGTTTTGATTGGGTATTTCATTAATAGCATTAATTCAAAGATTGAAGAGGGGAAGAGTGAGTCAATTTTAAATCTTGCAAAAGAGGTATTTTTAGAATTGTCAATTTCACCTACTTACAGAGGCCATTTTGTTCATGGTAGCTATTCTGGAAAGGAATATAGAAGACCAACTACAACATTTTTGTATGTTCACACAGCAGAGGGGAATCAAACCCTTTTGCCACCTTAATATATGAGCAATTGACCTAACTTCTGTATTTCCTCCATCCACTTTAAAATATAGATTTACACTCCTAGTCAATTCCTCAAAGGATTTGCACTTTTTGATAAATTGTCATGCTCCAGGGGATGCCTAGGGGGACTAGGATCTCAGTTACAGGAGATCTAAGCCTCGTACTTACTAATAAGGAGAGGTTGCAGGTGAAGCACAGTCCAAATAAACAAAGGTCAAGCACAGAGAGTAAGCCTAAGTCAAAACAGAATCCAGAAATGAAATATTTGGGTTTTTAATACTTTTGATTTAGTTTTGACTTTTTTATCATTTTTATTGTTATTTGTATATGTGTGTTTACTCTTTATGGGTCATCTTGGTATGTCCCCCTTTTTGGCCCAAAAGTGGTATAGAGTAACATAGTAGCATAGAAACATGGTAAAACACATTTTTCAGAAAATCTGTATATATATATATCCTGAAATCTCTTTATTTTGATCCTTTGATCAAAATATATGATCTGAATTTTAGAAGGCATATGAAGGCAGTCCTGTTTAGGGAATTTTTTATGTTTGATGTTTTATCACTTTTTAATTATTATTATTAATATTCTGTTGGGAGCTGCCCAGATTAGCTGGGGAAACCCAGCCAGATGGGCGGGGAATAAATAATACAGTCATACGTCAGGTTACAGACTCTTCAGGTTGCGTGTTTTCAGGTTGTGCACCACGCTGAACCCGGAAGTACCGGAATGGGTTACTTCCAGGTTTTGGCACTTTCGCATGTGCAGAAGCACTAAATTTCACTTTGCGCATGCGCAGAAGTGCTGAATCTCGACCCAAGCATCCACTGTAAATTATTATTATTATTACTTCACAATATACATTGCCCAGGAGCTTTGTTAAAACTTTGCTCTACCTAGCATAGGTAATGTGATTGTCTCTTCTGAATTGACCTACCTTGGTGTCTATCTGCATTTCCTCTGCTTGAAATTAGCATGTGTAGTAGGAGTGTTAGTTTTCATTTTAAAAAAACAAAAAAAACCAGCTAAATGAGCACAAACTCACACATTCTTGTGGAATAAACAAATTGCTCCCCAGACTGCAGCGCATTCTGCTGAGACCTTCTGGCTATAAACAGAAAACAACAACTATGACCTCAGGGGAGCAACTGGCATACGTTCTCTTCTCGAAGTTGCTTTGATTTTGGCCATAGGCAAACCAGCAATTGAAATCAGCCTTTGGGACTGCTTTTCCAGTGAGGCGGCGCAGCACAGGCAACTGTGGCTCAGTTCATAGACACTGAAGATATTTCTCTTCACTCTGCCCGTTATTACTGTTCGTACACACATAACCAAACGCTGTGGCAGCCTTAGATGTTCCAGCACCTGTAGTGAAAAACTGAGATGACTCCGGCTGCCAGATTTGTACACCTTTCAAGCAGCTACCCGGAAAATAAAAGGGGAGGCTTGTTCCCTAGATTCCAAAGGATACTTACTAGAGGCAGGATGAGTTGGAGGGAGAGGGGGTGGAGAACTGAGAAGAAAGCACACGATCTGCAGCTTGCTGAGCTACTGCAAAGAAAGGCACTCCTCAAAGTTTTATCTGGCTTCTGCTACTAGTGAGGCATTTTTAAAGCTTACGTTTCACTTACTTGTGTTTATTTATTTATTATGCTGTTTAGTTGTTTGATATAGTTATATCCCACCTTTTCCTCCAAGAAGCTCCGGGTGGAATGCATTTTTTTGCTTCTCCCCACCTTATCCTCACAACAATCCTATGAGGGCCTGTTAGGCTATGAGACAGTCGCTTGGCCAAGCTCACCCAGTGAGTTTCATGGGTGAGTGGGGATTTGAACCCTGGTCTCCCAGGTCTTAGTCCCACACTCTGACTACTACACTATACTAGCTACACTTTGCCATATATTTTTTCAGGGGAGGTCCATAGCTCAGAGCACCTGCATCACAGTGCAGAAGGTGACAGGTCCAATCCCTGGCTGGGAATGTCCCCTGTCTGTGTAGACAGCTACTAGCTAGAAGGACCCCTGGTCTGACTTGGTATATGATTCTTATTTATTGTCTTTATTCGTCACTTTCCATAAGAAAATGTCTCAATGTGGCTTACAAATCCATAAAATAAAAAAAAAACCAGCTTGACAATCCTTTAAAACCAAATATATCGAAGCAATAGCATAAGGCAGCTATCTGCATTTTACTGCTTGGGTATGTGTGTAAGCCAAGCAACCCACACAGTTTAATATTTAATATTTAATTTTACACGGATAGTGTTTGCTTTTAATAGCCTATAATACTGCGACCCTTTCCCCTATATTCTGAAATGTGGCTGGTCTAACCCTATGGTCAGCTCTCGCTGCAGGGACAGTATTTGTATATGCCTGTATCCAAGAGGTTATATACAGGTGTAGGCGAGAAACTCTCTCTCTCCCCCCCCCCATCAATTAATTTTCTACATCTATAAAAATACTTCATGTGGAGGCATGTTCTGGCAGGCCATTTGCCCACTTACGGTTGGCCAGTATGGGAACAACATACCAGGTGGCCTGCTATTTGTGTAGTCCGAGCCTTGTCTCACAGAACATCAGGACTGAAAGCTCATTGCCTCTTAAATATACACACAGAGAGGGAGGGGGAGAGGGAAATAGGGCAGATTTAGTGAATTCTTCCATCCATGCATAGTACTGGAATGACTCTTAAGTGACCAACTTTTGTATATTTAGTAAAGGGTAAAGGGACCCCTGACCATTAGGTCCAGTAGTGACCGACTCTGGGGTTGCGACGCTCATCTCGCTTTATTGGCCACAGGAGCCGGCGTACAGCTTCCGGGTCATGTGGCCAACATGACTAAGCCGCTTCTGGTGAACCAGAGCAGCACACGGAAACGCCGTTTACCTTCCCGCCGGAGCGGTACCTATTTATCTACTTGCACTTTGACATGCTTTCGAACTGCTAGGTTGGCAGGAGCAGGGACCAAGCAACGGGAGCTCACCCCGTCACAGGGATTCGAACTGCCAACCTTCTGATCAGCAAGCCCTAGGCTCTGTGATTTAACCCACAGCGCCACCCACGTCCCTTTTGTATACTTAAAGGTAAAGGGATAAAGGGACCCCTGACCATTAGGTCCAGTCGTGACCGACTCTGGGGTTGCGGCGCTCATCTCGCTTTACTGGCCGAGGGAGCCGGCATACAGCTTCCGGGTCATGTGGCCAGCATGACTAAGCCGCTTCTGGCGAACCAGAGCAGCGCACGGAAACGCTGTATATTTACTTGCCTTGTATACTTACTTGCCTGCTAATACTCTCTGATGGTCAAGTGGTATTTTCTCAATGGACTGTAATGGCAATAAGGTGTTTCTTAGGTGGGCACTCCTCCTCTATCCAACAGAGTGGAGGTAAGACACATGTCTTACCTCCATGGGAGATGAAAAAACAGTTTGCAGAAAACTAATGAAGCCTGCAGAAAAGAAGCAGATTACCTGGTGGGGAGACTGAGGAATTGGTGCTGGTTTATCTTTGGAGAAACATACTGTTTTGTTGACCAGAACTGGATTTTAATCTATGGATACTTTTCTCTTCCGCCATGCTCTACCTGTGCTTTACCTTTGACAGTGAGAGATGGGAGTTAGAATCCAATATCTGAGGGAACCACAGCCACGTCCCCATCCCAGATTTATTAATTCAATGTGCTGTGCATGGTCCAGAGGCCACATCAACATGCCAGCCCTCCCTCTGCACATACCCAACCCATCACAATGACACACATTTCGATACTGAAATAATAATAAGCTGTAGAATATTCTATTTCCACTATATACCTAATTACTCTTTGAAAGCGTCTAATGATGATTTTGATGACTATCACGAGTACTCAGCAGTGACAGTTTGTTCAAAAGATCCTTTTTTCTCGGTTTACTGAAACATCAACTGGATGAAAACATCTTATTTCTCTCACTGGTGTCTATTACTGTTTTCCCAGCTATCTTTGTTTCACAATTTGAAAGGAATAAAAATCCTATCTGATGAGCTGGAAGCTGGCAGTATTATTACAAGGCTTGCTCATGAGACTAAAATGTCACACGCAACAAGAACGAGTGGGAGTGGGAGAAGTTCTGCTGCAGTTCAGGGGATAATGATAGCCATCATAAATTAATTGCACCTGCACTGGAGGAACTGCAGTACAAACAAGGAACTGGAGAAAAATGTACAAGTGTTGAGATTTGGGATTTTTAAGAGTTTGTAAGGAGGCCAAAATTTTGTTCTATCTATACTACAATGGACCTGTGGAATGAGAGGAAATGTCTATCTGGTGCAAAACTCCATAAGCAACATAATATAGGAAGATCTATATTCCACAGCAGAAGTTAAGAAACCACTATTGCCTGTCTTTCTTCTTTATGAGCTAGACCGATGGTCTGGGGTACTCCAGTATTCCTTGGAAGTTTATCAGGAATCCCACAGTGAGAAGTTCAGAAATGGTAGGCAAGCTTCACTGAAATGAGACTTGTCCGCTCATTACCATCATCCCCTTAAACAGAGGTAGCCAACATGGTGGCCTTCATGTTGAACTCCAATTTCCATCAGCCACAGCCAGCAAGGGATGATGGGAGTTCAAGTCCAACAGCATCTGGAGAGTACTTCATTGACTATCCCTGCAGCCATGTGCAGCCATAAGGACCTAGCTCAATCAGACCAAGTCTAGAATCTGGCTTCCCATAGTGACCAACCCAATACCTCTTGGAAACCCAAAACAGAGGTTGCTCTAGAGCAATAGTTCTTAAACTTATTTAGGGTCACAGACCCCTTTCAGAATTTAGTGAAAGCTATTGACCACTGCCCCAAGAATACACAAAAACACATCCCCACAAAATTTTGAGCACAATTTATTTTATTGTGTTTGGGAAATCATATTTTTCTTGCCTGTATAACAGACTCCCTCAAGCTCATCCACGGACCCATGGACCACAGGTTAGGAACCCTTGCTATAGAATCACAGGGCATGCATTAGGATTTGGTCTCGGTGCAAGTTGAGCAATGGTATGGCCCTGGAGGCCTGGCCACCCACCTACATAAACTGAGTGTGCTTCATCAGAACCCTTGCCAACATTCTCTTCAGCATGCAGGGTCTTCTTGGTAGACCCTGAAGGCCTGTCAGGGGATAAGTTGATATGGAAATGGCTCCCTCAGCCGAGACCATTTAAAAATTACTGAGTTAACCACTGAAGTTTCAGGTCACTTGGTGTTTCCCAAAGTTTCAAAGCTTGGAACTAGAGTTCGATCAATGAGTTAATTTCTGCTCCAATTCATTTCCACACTTCTTCACTCTTAAGTCATTTCCCCTACCATTTCCATATATATTTTATCTGCATGAAAATTCACATTTAAGTATGTAGATTCTCTCAAAATGCACATTTCTAGGCATATTCTATTTCAAAAGCCAACTACAATTCATATGTAGGAAAACTATGCTCCTAAGAAAAGGTTGAAAACACTTGTCAATTCAGATCTAACAACAAACCAGCTTCAGACAAACCATAGTTTCCTGTTATTTTCAAACCATCGGACCAGGTGTGGGTCCCTCCAGCTATTGTTGGACACCAGCTCCTATCAGTCCCAGCAAGCATAGCTAAAAATATCTGGAAGGGCCATGGGTTTCCAATAGGGATTTCTGGTTGTGAGAAGCCCATGTGAGGAAACATGGACCAGAACACTACTTGAGAGTAGCTGCACATTGTTTGCACATACGCAAACATGAACTCCCCTGTGAAGAAGAGTAAAGAATGTCACCAGCAAAACTCAGGGAGGTGAGGCAAGTTCTGTATCCTCATGTGGCATATCTGTTGGGACAGATGCACTTGATCTGCACTTGAAATTTACAAAATGTTCTCTAAATCCTAATAGATACAACATTATGTAATTATTCTGTCTAGTTCCAGAACAAAAGACACTCTGTGGCTTTGCGAACATCATGTGCTGCATTTTCTCCATCCAGTGGAAAAAAAATAGATGGATTGCTAAATTATATTGTATTAAAAAGCAAAATGGTCTGCGCATTTTGCCGGAGAGCATGCTTGGGTTGAAAGGTTACATTTTGTACAGTATCATTGAAATGGCATGTTTTGCTCCCACGGTAATCGATGGAAACCTTGTGTGAACAACCTCAGGTAAGACTTTGACTAAAGGCTGTAATACTTTATTAATTTTTCATTATCAATCTCAGAGAAGTTAGATGTCCTTAAATACATTTGCTGCTAATTTAATTACAATTGAGTGGGATGGAGCAGACTGTGTGTTAACTGCAATCAATCATTATGGAAGAGCAGTTCTACCATGTCAGCAAATCTGCTAAAGGATCTTCATCTCTTGGGTCTGGTAGAGAAGGACTGGTTTATTATACAATAATGAAACCATAAAGCTGAAAGACACCCACTGGATCACAAAGACCCATCGCCTGCACTAAGACACACCTTATACCTACAGCAGGACTGGCCAGTCCACAGTGATTTTACCCCCACCAAGCTATTTAATATTTCCTCTAGAAGCCCTACCAAATTTAAATCCAGGCACTGGGAAATCTTACTCATAAGAAAAACAGAAGATGCTTTCATGTTGCAAGAAAATATTATTGTATGCTTTCATTTGGCATATCTCCTTTTTTCTCTTCTTTGTTTTAGTGCACAACATGTTGTCAGTTGACTCTCCCAGTCCAATTGGAAATTGGCTAGCAAACCAGGGAGTGGGTCTTTCAGGACTCTTAGGTCAGATGGTCTCTGAGAGAGACATTATTCAAAGGCATACTGCCTCCAGCTGTGGAGGTAGAGATAGAACATAGTCATAATGGTTGGTAAACATTGATAGTCTTGTCCTCTACCAAGATGCTTGATTAAAGAGTGTAGAGGCAGGTTGGGAGATACTGAGCACACTTGTATCCAGGTCAGGAGAACTAGTAGTTCCTGCTTATGGGCAACATAAGCATTGTAAAAGTCTACTCAACATGTAGCCATAATGCAACAGAAAGCCCGTACCCCTGTAGCTGAATATGCATTACAGTATCTGTTCTGTACATAGTGACTTGCCCAAGGCTTCCTAGGGAGCTTCATACTTTGGAGAGAATGTCAATCTAATTTCCCGATATTTAACAAAATTATTCAGTCACTGTACCACTATGCTTCTGTTCCTAGGTTCAACATTTCTCCTGTACAGAGCTGGTGGATGCATGAATTCACAGCAGAATGTTTCAGTGCTGCTGAGGGGTGCTTCTGTATGGCCTTTCTAGCGCCATCACTTCTGCATGACTAGAAGTAATTTATTGTACAAATGTAAGAGTCATCTCTGTTTCTCCACCCACTTTTCCTCTGTCTTGCTCTCCAATAGCATATGGCCCCCAGAAGGTTGCCCATGAGGGAATGTGGCCCTTGAGTTAAAAAGTATTCTCCACCTCTAGAAATCAGTGTCTCTCAATTTCTCAGTCTCAAATTCAGCTCGCCACATTTCCACAACAGTTTGTGAATTTTTTTAACGTTCTCATGAAAGTTCATCAGAATCTTTGCTTGAAATTCTCCTACAGTGCACATTTCCATATGCATTTTTTTTCCTAATATACATATTTCTGCAAAGCAATTCTTCCTAATAGTAAACAATTTTTGTGTGCTATTTCCACTAATATATACATTTATATGCCCACTTTAATATACTTTTTTTGGTACAAATTGCTTAACTGGAGAACTACATTGCAAAATTCGGAGAAGTACAAATTTTGAAGAATGGTTGTGGTTCGATATGCATATTATTTCAGAAACTGCAAAATAGGTAAGCTCACCTTTAGATGTGACCTGAGCTGAATTTCTCTCCCACCTCCACGGACCTCTCACTTGCTCTGTGCCATTTTGACATGATGCATGTTCCTACCCCTGCTCTCTGGTACATGGACTGAGTGGGGAATGTTATCGGCACATGGTAAATATTAATTGGAAGAGGTGGGATAATGTAGCATAGTATCCCCAAGTTAGCAGTAGAGTTATTCCCATGTTAGAACTTACACTCTTCCTAATGTTCTTTGGCCCGTAAATCTTTTATCAAATATGGGTGATTTTGAGCATGAGCTTTGTCAGCACTTAACACAGCCAGAAGGGTCAGTCAGAATGTGAATGGCTGATGATCTTCTAAGTCAGGTAGCACAGACATGAGGCTGCTAAATTATTAACTTGTATTTGAAAGCCATATCAGGAAAATAAAGAAGAACTGCTAGGAAAATACATACAGCCAGACCTCAGACTGTATGGCTGCTTTATATATATACCTCGCCATAGCCCCAGACAGAAGCAAATGGAAAATTCTAAATTTGGTTTCATCGAGACATTTCTCATTCTAAAACTAGAGGAACTTTCACTCTCACTTGGTTTCAGAGAGCTCTTTTCCCTTCAACCTCCGTATCCAACCTTTCAAATTTATCATGACTCTGATCCTGAAATATTGTTATATTATGTAGCAAAATTAACCATCACCACCATTTGTAAGCTGCCTACATGCTGTTACCAGATTGTTATTTCAGATGTTCTTTTAACTATAGCAACTATTTTGTGCTATGACTTTATAATCACTCCTGTATTTTTCCTATTAGAATACACAAGTGGGGCCTAAAGTAATAGAATCATTGAGCTGGAGGAGACCACAAAGGTCATCTTATCCAAACCTCTGCTGATGCAGCACATCCATCACTGAAGCATCTCTGATAGATGATCATTCAGGCTCTGCTGAAAAACCTCAATGACGGAAATTCCATTTCTAAGGCAGTCTTTTCCACTGTGGGACAGTATGTACCATTCAGAAGTTCATCCTAATGTTTAGTCTAATTCTACTTTCTTGAATTCTGCTTTCCAGCCAGCCAGGCATATCCTCCCCCAGGATACTACAATATAAGCAGTAGCAAGCTCAAGCAGGACAATTCAATTTCCTCCCATCTTCTTCTGTTTTCCATTATTCTTTTCCATTTTCTGACTGACAGTCAATATGCTCCGACTCTTGGTAGCCACTGAGCATGTTCAGTTCTTATTCAACTGTTTTGTGGGGAGGTTTAAAGGAGCTTGTTATACTTCTTCAGACCTTGGGAGTTCATCAGAGCATGCTGATACCTCCCTCTCCTTAATCCATTGGCTCCATTTTTGTTGACACAAGGCATGGTGTTCCCTGTTAGAGAGAGTCATAATTGGTGGCATAACAAAGAACTATATAAAGCATGATCCAGCCAAAGTTAAGTCCAATGGGCTCTTTTTAAAAAAAAAAAAAGTTGTTTGTTGTTGTGGTTAGAAAAATACTGTATTTTTTGCTCTATAAGACTCACTTTTTCCATCCTAAAAAGTAATGGGGAAATGTGTGTGCGTCTTATGGAGCGAATGCAGGCTGCGCAGCTATCCCAGAAGCCAGAACAGCAAGAGGGATTGCTGCTTTCACTGCGCAGCGATCCCTCTTGCTGTTCTGGCTTCTGAGATTCAGGATATTTTTTTTCTTGTTTTCCTCCTCCAAAAACTAGGTGCGTCTTGTGGTCTGGTGTGCCTTATAGAGTGAAAAATAAGGTATAAATGAAATTGTAAAGTACCCGAACATGCATATCTTGAAGTATTCAAGATAATCAAACAAAAAGGAAACAGGAGGAAAAATGCTCAGCTATATCCAACTAAGTTTTACTAGAATTAAACCTACTGAAATGAATGGACCTAACTTAGTTACGTTTGCTAATTTCAGTGGGGCTACTCTGATTTTGGAGTTCATTTTAATTATTCTGGGGGTTTCTTCACAGAGCTCATCTAAGATGGCTCGTCGTTCAAGAGTTCTGGGGACCTAGATCAGCTATGGATTATTCCATATGTCTGCATATCTCAGTCTCAGTCAGTTTTATTGCACATAGCCAAAGGCTGTCGCAATGTACACAGAATTATTTGACAATTAAACTGAATTGATAAAAAAGACTTAAAACATATAGAAGTGCTTACCTTTGCCCCGCTAAACCTACTTCAGAAGGTCCTCCAACACATTCAGCATTGTTGGATACAACCTATAGGTTGAAGCTTGCTATTTCCCAACTTTCTTTCAATCTGAAGCACAGTACTAAAAAAATAAAACAAAAGCCCCCGAAGGGCATATGTTAATAGGAAATATAAGAAGCATGAATATAAGCACACGGTAGAAGTGACTAAGATCCAATCTACAGTCTGTTATGGTCACTAGAAGTTTTCCTATTGGCTTTAGTAGCATTTAGACCCGAATTTGCAAGAGCAATAAAGCCCCAACAGAGTCAATTTAAATTCAGTCAGTTGTTGTATGGGGAGTTACAGTACAGCAAGCTAGGTGGAGATGATGTAAGCAATGTTTTCTTTCCCTCTGACAACGCATGCTGTTCTGCTGTGCTACGAGGAACAGAGTGGATGTGCTCCATCACTGTTGTTATAGGTAGAAATAAAAATAAATAAAATAAAAATAGCTTGAGGATGGGGAAGGGGAGGGGGTGTGCGCAATGGCAACACAATGAGGAGTTCCAAGAACATTGTCCCGCAGAAAAGATGGGGAGGGTGGGTTCTGTTTACACCATAGAATTTTTTTTGTGCTGTTCGTATCACATATGCATTGCATGCAGCTTCCTTTTTGCCAGCACAAATTAGGAACAGCATTCTGATCTTAACGTAATGGCAGCATTGAAAAACCAAATGGAAAAAAGAGAGTGAAAGGAGAACTAGCTGGTGGCTCCTACAGAGAAATATGTATTGACATTAAATGGAAGATTGTAGAATTCCAGTGCAAATGAGCACTTATTGTGAACTGTTAATGGGGTGTTCATAAAAAAGCAGCTCTTATCAAAAGCATTGCATAAGATCTAGCTGATCTTTAATAACGTTTAATGTATTAGATGAAAGCCTAGCTATGAAAAGGGCATGCCCTGTAGGTCTGTGAGGGAGGTGCTTGTTATTTTCCCCATTTTACAGTTTGTTAAATATCATTGAGGGACTCATTTATCCACAGCTACACAATTCCTGGCTGAAGAGGGATCCAAATAGCTGCAGAAGGGATGTGGAATCCTCCAGATATTGCCTCATTTTCCCTGATCATTGGCCGTGCAGGCTGCGGCTTTCTAAAGTTGTTGCCCTCCTGGTGGTTCCTCCTCCTCTCCCATTATTTCCCAGGTTTTCCCCTCATCTGCCTCTGAGCTGTAACCTCCCTCAAACCCCTGCTGTAATTCTGAACTGTCTTCTTCTCCTCTGGATAGATCAGGCTGGGGAGGTGATCTCCACCATTTCTCCTTTGCCCAGTCCCTGACATTATTCCACTCCTAGACCTACAGTTCCCAGAGTTCTCTGTGAAGAGGGATTGATTGTTAAATCACTCCGAGAATTGTAGTAACTAGGATGAAGGAGTTGTAATCCAGCAACTTCCAGTGGGTCAGCGATCCCCCACTTCTACTCCATAGCAAAAGGTAAAGGTAAGGTAAAGGACCCCAGGACAGTTAAGTCCAGTCAAAGGTGACTATGGGGTGCGACGCTCATCTTGCTTCAGGCTGAGGGAGCTGGCGTTTGTCCACAGACAGCTTTCAGGGACATGTGGCCAGCATGACTAAACCGCTTTTGGCACATGGAGGACCATGACAAGTGCCAGAGCGCATGGAAACATCGTTTACCTTCCTGCCGCAGCGGTACCTATTTACCTACTTACACTGTGATGCAGATGGTGCTGTGATCTAAACCACTGAGCCTCTTGGGCTTGCTGATCGGAAGGTTGGCAGTTCAAATCCACGCGATGGGGTGAGCTCCCGTTGCTCTGTCCCAGCTTTTGCCAACCTAGCAGTTCAAGAGCACAGGGATTGGAAACCTGTGTCTCTCCAGATCTTGTTGTATTACAATTCCCTTCATTCTTGACTACTGGTCAAGTTGATTAGGGCTGTTGAGAGTTGGAGTCGTGTCACATGGAGGTTGGAGCAAGCTTGTTTTCTCCTGCTACAAAGGCTAGGACACAAACCAATGGAATCAAGTTACAAGGAAACATCAGGAAGAACTTTCTGACAGTAAGAGCTGTTTGGCAGTGAGGCAGACTCCCACAAGAGGTGTTGGACTCTCCTTCCTTGGAGGTTTTTAAGTGGGGGTTGGATGGCCATTTGTCATGTATGGTCTAGTTGAGATTCTTGCATTGCAGGGAGTTGAACTAGATAACCCTCAGACGTATTCAACTCTACAGTTCTATGATTCTATGAATGTGTTCTGACCTGTGTAGGTGATCTCCAAATTCTTCCAAGTTCCTCCATGGAATCATGTTGATTCCTTGGAATAATCCCACTGATTTTTTTTCCTTTCCAAGTTGGTACACAGACAGTGCCCCCAACATGATGTTCAGGGACCCTGCACTGCTTCTTTTCAGCTAGAACAGGAAATCAGATGCTCCAGCACTTGTGGCCATTAGTATATCTTTGGCATTCTTCCAAGAGAAGCAATGTTAACTTAACCTTGGCGTCCTGGATTGAATCCAAATAGGTAATTAGGTCCTTTTTACCTAAAATTCCCCTCTGCCGATTTAAATGAAAGTTATTCTTCCCTCATGTGCTTTGAAAATAAAGAGCTTCTGCAACTTCTGCACATTGTCCAGACTGATGACCTAGCAATCTGTTATATTTGCAATAAGCAGGAAAAAAAATCTGTTCTTGATTTTCCATCCTAAATGGATTATGCAACAGTTGTCCTGTTAGGTTCTTATAGATGGACACAATGGTGGCTGATGTACACTGGGACTGGTAGGGTGAAGGGCCAACAGCAAGCCAACAGCGGGCAGATTTAGAGCCATTGACAAGCAAAACCGCCTAAGGAGGAAGCTGATAGCCACTGCCATTCCCTGGACTGGTTGTAAATCAGAGGACAGGTAAGTGGGGTCTGGCTGGAAGCAGAATGAGGCTGACTGATAGGCAGTTCCCCATTTGCTCTAATAGGCCAGTCTCCACTGTGTACATCTCCTGTATCTGGACACACTCCTGTATCTAGAGACACACTCCTTTATCTAGAGACACTAGTTACTAACTTGCTCTCTATGTTTCCTTTTAATCTCATTGAAGAAAACCAAGGTCTCATAGATTTTTCTCCCAAGGGATCTATGCAAGGTCTAAACTCTGCCTCTGAGACTGTACAACAAGCAGAGTGGTGCAGTGAAAGTGTACTGGGCCCATAGCCCAGAAGTCGATGGACTGAAACCATTCTCTGCTTATTTTATTTTGGAGAGCCAGTGTGGAGCAGTGCTTAAGAGTGCTGGAATTGGACCTGGGAGACAAGAATTCAAATCTCCACTCAGTCATGAAGCCCACTGGGTTACTCTGGGCCTCTTAGTCTAACCTACCTCGTAGCATTGTCATGAGGATCAGTGAAGAAGGGGAGAAAAGCTGGGATAGAAATGTAATTAAAATAAAACAAAACCATGGGCCAAGCCTGATTAATAACTGGCTAAGCAAAGACTATGTACCGGTAATTATTATGCATGGATATGGTAACAGTAGTGTTCATCACATTCACTATTTTAAACACTAGCTGGCTGTCACAGCAAATGTCAGCTAGACACAGTGCATCATTCTAGTCTAACAAATGCTCATTTAAAACACACACACACTCCACTGTGTTCTGAGAGTTTCCTCCTCGGTTACTTGTTTAAGCCACAAGTCCAATGTGTTGTTGCTCATCAAGCAGCAGTTCCCCTGATCCAGAAAAAAAGAAACTATTCACAAAGCTGTTTGTCTGTTTGAGACATTTATCCGCAATAGAGAATCTGCCTTGCCACCTCGAGGTGTGTCTTCAAAATAATAATAATATTTTTTTTTATTTATATCCCGCCCTCCCCAGCCGAAGCCGGGCTCAGGGCGGCTCACAACAATAAAACAGTACAAAAGTACAACACAACACTCTAAAATCATTCATTATAAAATTAATTCAAATCAAGCCACTGGCAACCATTGGGCCAGAGCTCCGCGAAGACTGCCGAGGGAGTCAGGCTGTGCCCTGGCCAAAGGCCTGGTGGAACAGCTTTGTCTTGCAGGCCCTGCGGAAAGATGTCAAGTCCCACAGGGCCCTAGTCTCTTGTGACAGAGTGTTCCACCAGATCGGAGCCACAGCCGAAAAAGCCCTGGCTCTAGTTGAGGCCAGCCTAACCTCTCTATGGCCTGGGACCTTCAAGATGTTTTTATTTGAAGACCGTAAGTTTCTCTGTGGGACATACCAGGAGAGGCGGTCACGTAGGTACGAGGGTCCTAGGCCGTATAGGGCTTTAAAGGTTAAAACCAGCACCTTAAACCTGATCCTGTACTATTGACTGCATAGCACAGCAAAAGACATTCTGGGGAAAGGTTTAAGAGGTGTGAAAGCCTTTTTTAAGAATCTATTCATGCCCTTGTAGGCAAGATTATGGACAGGGCTACGTAAGAGGATCCTAAATGAAATCCACGCATGACTCTCCCCAAATTTAGGTAAGTCATGTCCATAACCACAGCAGCTACGGAGGATGACACACACAAAAATAAGAAAGCTGGGACGATTCTGTGCATGGTAACATTTAGCAATCACATTTTGAAATGCCCATCTTTTGCTGATACATGGAGAGGTAGACGAGCTAACAGGCAAGAAACGAACACTGCTTTCAGAAGTTGCGGCATTCTTTTAAAGGACTAATGTATATTTTGGTGTTAACTAAAAGGCTTTATCCCAGAAAGTACACCCACTGTAAACAGAGATGGACAAATCTGTCAACTTCAGTTTGTCTCAGTTTCTCATATTCCCCATCCTAATTTCAATTATCCAGATCTCTCCATCATTTTCCAAACAGCTCATCACAAAATTATTTAGCATTTTTGTGTGAATCATTAATGCACTTTTTATTAGCTATTTTTCTCTCATAAAATGCATATGCATATGTTATTGTCATGAATATACACATTTATATGCATGCCCTGATATGAATGTATTGGTACACATTATTTGGTTGGATAACTGCATTGCAAAATTCAGACAAATGTGAATTTCAAAAGATAGCTGTTTTTCAGTTTGTATGTTGTTTGAGGAAGTGTAAGTTGAGCAGCTTCACATTGAAATCATGAAGTGAATTGAATCTGCCCCCCCGGCCTCTAAACATACAGTTATAAACGGGGAGGGGGGTAAAAAGGAGAGAGTTAATGGGCCAGAAGAAACTCTTGAACTTGCTCAAACCTTCTGGCCAGATGAATCCTATTATTATGTAAACTACAGCTGATACATTGCCATGGGAATTAAATTGCCAGACAACAGCTTTTTGTTACAGGACTATTTTGGTGATATTCTGAATAGGAAAGCCCAATCAGAGCTGGGGGTAGACATGGCCACCTCCTAGCCTAGAATCAACTAATGTAGGTGAAGGAAATGAAAGATAGGGCTTCCGTATGTCTGAGACATAGCCGGGATTCATTCGCTGAAAATGGTGTCCGGGCAGAATATTCGAAAAGAGGCTAAAATGTCCGTGGAAACCAGGTGTCAACCCATATTGGAAGTGTCAATATTTTGGCGCTGTTCCTAAAAGATAGGTTAAAACCTTCATTTTTCCCCCCTCAACAACTTTGGGTTTTCACTTTTTGAAATAGTGCAGCCCTGCAAAAGACAAGCTGTACTTCTGAGCTAGAGGCAAGCAGGGAAAGACAGAGAGCTGAAATTTGGGCCTCCAGCAGTGATCAACCTATACATAGTTGTAAATACCCACAAAAATTACAAAAGTGCCCAGTGACCTCATTCCAAAGGAAACCAAATCTGGATCAAGACTGAACTTCTCACCACTTGGAGAAGTGAAACGAGCATAACAATAGTTTGCGTTATGCTTCACAAACTATCTCCATGGAAATGCAGAGTTGACTTTCTGTCTCTTCCTTATAAAAAGGTTTGGAGTAAAGATCACTCCTGATTTGAAATTTAAATTCCAGTTTCTTCATGAATGAGAGAGCTCTGTTAGTCATGCATGGTATCATTGAGGTTCTGTTTTTTCTTAGGATTCTCCTGCCGCTGCCCCCCTTCCCCACAAATGGCTACTCACTCCCATTTTCAGGCTGATGGATTCCACATCAAACTTGAAAAGCCACAGTAGACTTTAAAAGTGGCAGCTATTTGCCCAGGGAGCATATTTCAATATTTTCTGATGTGAAAGCAAAAAATGCATCTGAATCAATTTCACTACATTCTGACGGAAACCTTGGAGGGGGGGATTTATTGGGGAGGGGAAATGCTGTTCTTCACCCTTCCCTAAGCGTATCTCTTGCTTTCATTTTAATGTATTCACAGCATGAGGGGGTTGCATCAACTGGAACATCATTTAACATACACTGTGTGATAAACTAGTCTCTGATACCACTGGTGCATGGTTAGGCAATGAAACCGAGAAGAGAGCTCATACACTGTTATTACATTTTTTTCCACATTACAGTACCTCTTTCACAGATTGTGGTTGATAGCCCAACTGTAACTTAAGGAAAAGTAAAGGTTATTCTGCTTTCATGTCTACAAAAGTTGTACTTGCAGAAGCTTCTAGTATCGAGGCCTCATTATCAGGGAGCAAATTCGTACATCTGATGCACCAATTTTGTTCTTTCGCCTGTGAAGGCTGCCTGGAATTGGTGAATCATCCCTGTGATTCCATTCACCATGAATGAAAATGGCCAGAAACAGCAATCTGCAATGGTGGCTTTTGGTGCTATTCAAAACTAATGGCTTTCCTGGGAAGAAGGATTGATTGTTAAACTATTCTGGGAACTGTAGCCCTGTAAAGGTCTCCTAACAACTCTTAGCACCCTGTACAAACTATAGTTTCTAGGATTCTTTGGGGCAAATCACTTCTTAAAGTGGTATCATAGTGTTTTAAATGTATCATGAAGATGTGGCCTAAGTCCCATTGCCCAATTAATTTCATCTACTTCCATCAAAGTATTCCATGTTTAACTTGATTGCCATACTGTAATCCTAAAATCCATTACTCGGGAGTAATCTTAGTATTTTCAATTAGGCTACACTAGCATAATAGGATCTCAGACACAATGAATGCATACATTTATATGAACTAGTTATATGTTTATACAAGGCCACATGCTTTGTTTATATGCTTTACATTTATATCATGTAGTAAAACCCATATTCTTTGGCTAATAAATATCAGAGTACACTAAGCTTCAAGTTGTGTGAACATCTCTGTGATCCAATTGTCTTTATTGCCCTTCTCAGAAAATTATAAACCTACTATCAAGACTTAATATCCCATCTAATCACATTTTAATTCATTTTAATTATATATGTACTCTAAACAGGTCTCAGTTCAGAGTTTCCATTCAGCACAGCATTACAAAGCTTGGATAATTGGTACGATAATTTTAAATTTAAAAGGCAGTAAACATTTTCTAAGAGTATAATAAACCTTGAGAAACTTCTTGTGGAAGATACTGGACTGTGAACAACAATGCCTTAAGAATTCATTTGCACTTGTGTAGAGTTAGTTTATGAGCAACCTAGTACTAAAAGCATTTTCCTTAGAAGTATTGTTAATTTCTATAGAGTTTGCTCTTAAGTAAATGCACTTAGTACTGTAAGCAAATGTCCAAATCCACCAAATAGATATGAGTATGGAAGCCTTTTTCTTACACCACCAATATCTGGATGTTTGACCCTTTCTGAAGGCATTAGTTATGATTCTACACTACTATTTTCCCATGTCAAGAGCTGAACTAAGGGTGGAAACTGTACCTCTCCAATACCAATCCAGCCAGTGGTATAGTTAGGGCAGGTCTTCACGACTGAAGTCCAAGATCCTACAGTCCATGAGAACCCCAAATACCTACTGAGAGAGTGGGAGATGATGAGGTAGGTGGCAAACAGGCCCTGCATCAGCACCTGAGTTGCTATGAGCATATCAAAGCCCACCAGGTCCAGCACCGATTGCCACAGCTTCCTCCCTTCCTATTATCAGCAACATTCATAAGGGAAGGCTGGCTAGGCATGTACATGGTTGCAGGTGTTCATTTTATTATTTGGGTTTTAAAATACATTATCCCTTTCTACAACAATGATGGTCATTGCCCAGTAAATGTGTTCTGCATCATGGCAGCAGAAGCAAATGCTATGTTATTCCTGCATTCGTGATGGTGCAATGTATGACGCTATGATTAAAGTGAGTTTAATATGTCACTCTGCATGTGCTCAGAGTCTTCCTTCTTCATCAGGGTAGGCAAACTGTTGTTGCTCTAACATATCAGAAATGTAGCTGCAGCTGTAAAACATGGAATGGTAGCAGGGTGTGGGGGAGAGAAATGTTAATTGTGTGCATCATAACTGAAGTCATATACAGTGGTACCTCAGGTTAAGTACTTAATTCGTTCCGGAGGTCCGTTCTTAACCTGAAGCACCACTTTAGCTAATGGGGCCTCCTGCTGCTGCCATGCCGCCGGAGCCCAATTTCTGTTCTTATCCTGAAGCAAAGTTCTTAACCTGAAGCACTCTTTCTGGGTTAGCGGAGTGTGTAACCTGAAGTGTATGTAACCTGAAGTGTATGTAACCTGAGGTACCACTGTACAAGGCTGTCTAAAGCCCACCCACCTCCAGCCCTCCAATAAGAACATTAAGTCCAGGGTCTAAAATCACCTAGCTATGCCACTGAATTCAATAGTCCAACCACTGCACAGTGATGGCTCTCTCTACACAAGTTTTGTGGAGTGAATAATTATTCTTTTGTCTGGAAAAAAAGCAGTGATGAATATGAAATATTCATTTGGCAACAAAACAGCAGGCCCAGGTGCAAATGGATGTCTGTGAAGCTGAGTCATTTCATTTGCTGGTTAAGTGTCATCCACCTTCTTTGAACTTCTCTAGAGGAAACAAGATGATGCTTAGAGTTGCAACCATCGTTTTTGCCCTGAAACATCATACTGTCAATGTGTACACTTATGTATAAAAGCTATCCTCCGCTCATGCTAAATAAAAGAATACATAGTTCACTATGGATATGACTGTTCCCTTCCCTTTCAAGGCCAATGAACTGCAATAGAGAAAGTATAAAAGCAACCACTTGAGAAGAATGAGGGACTTGTGAACTTTCTGCACTTTTTGTTATTAAAATCTCCATGCTGCTTACTCAGTATGGCGCTAAGGCAGCCATGGATTGGTGGAAGTTTCTACCTAGAGTTTTCTTCTCTGCATGTGCCAGGTCATCTTGGATTCAACTTTATATCCAGAGTGCAGCAAGTTTCTTTCTTACCAAGTTCCAGTGTTAGGCAGAATTCTAGAGGTGTAGACTGAAAGCAGGGCTGGCCCACCTCAGGAGGTGTAAGCCCTTGAGGCTGCCCCACCCACCCTCCCGCCTCCACCACTGGTGGAGAAGTAGTGCCAGCAGCAGCAGCTGCTGCAGTTTCCAGAGGGAGATCCTGCTGGAATCCTGGCAAAATCTTGTGAGGTATCATGTGTTCCACAAGCTCTCATGACAGTTCTGCAAGATCTCATGAGATCTTGCCGCTGCCACTGCTTCGCAGGCACCACCGCGCAACCCATGTAAGGGCAGCACTGATGGGGGGGCAGTGGCACACTTGCCACTACCATCTACCCCAGTATTGCTCATCCAGTCTTTCCTAGGAACTAGTTCTCAGAATTCTTTGGGGCAAGTCATGACGGTTTTGAAAGTGTTATCATGGTACGTGACTCCTGGAGTGTTAGCCAAGGATGAACCCTTTTTCCTTGGGCCAAAAAAATTAATAAAGGTTAACCTGCTTTAACACCTGCTTTAAGTCAGTTTGATGACATTATTTTCAGAAATATTAACACGATCCAACTAATGTGGGCTGCAGTAAAGGAGAAATATTATTAGAGTACTTTTGAAATTTATCAAAATGAGTCAATAATACTGTTTAAAGAATCTTGACACTGATCGTTTAAACAGGCAGGGGAAAGTCAATACACACAAATAATGGCCTATTTCCTTAAATTTAGGGCTCTTTTATGTTCATATTTAAATGAGGATTATTTACAATGCAAAGCTTAAAATCCCCTAAACTTTGCTCTCACCCGGTTGAGGTAGTGACAGAATAAATGTATGGTTTAAGTGTAGACAGCACTTCTGTATGTAAAAGCTGATGTTAGCCATTGTATTAATTCACAATAGTTCCATAAATCTTGCGCCGATTGATAAATCAATCATACTTAATACTATTAAGCTTCCTTAATGCAAGCAATACAGAATATGTATAAGAGGGTGGGTGTAAAAATGTTGTTATTAGCATAATGACAAGCACAGCAAAGGAGTGAGAGAAAGAAATAAGAAAATCAGGAAACTGGGTCATGTAGCACATGCTCAGATTGCTTTGAGTTGTGAAAGATTTGTCAAAACCATAAAATTATTCTAGTCTGCTCTATCATCCAAAATGAAATTGCAACAGCACAATAGAAATGGCCTCCAAGTTGTAGGAAGCTACACACCTATGATCACTTAAGAGAAGGACCAAGGCATGTCCATGGCCAGCTGTAGCTGACTCTTGATGTGCAGTGAGTGTGTTCTTCATAGGAACATAGTGAGCTGTCCTGTACCGAGTCAGACCAATGGTCCATCTACCTCTGTACTGTAACACTCTATTCTGCCTTGGTCAGACCACACCCGGAATGCTGCATCCAGTTCTGGGCAACACAATCTAAGAAGGATATTGACAAGCTAGAACGTGTGCAGAGGAGGGCAACCAAGATGATCAAGGGCCTAGAAGCCAAATCTGATGAGGAACATTTGAACGAGCTGGGTATGTTTAGCCTGAAAAAGAGGAGACTGAGAGGAGATATAGCCATCTTCAAATATCTCAAGGGCTCTCACATGGAAGAGGGAACAAACTTGTTTTCTCCTGCTCTGGAGGGTAGGACTCGAACCAATGGCTTCGAGTTACAGAAAAGGAGATTCCAACTAAACATCAGGAAGACCTTTCTGACAGTAAGCACTGTTCGACAGTGGAATGGACTCTCCTTTATTGGAGGCTTTTAAGCAGAAGTTGGGTGGCCATCTGTCATGGACGCTTTAGCTGAGATTCCTGCATTGCAGGAATTGGACTAGCTAATGCTTGATGTCCTTTCCAACTCTATAATTCTAGTATTCTACAATGACTGGCAGTGGCTCTCCAGGATTTGAGACAAGGCTGTTTCCCCCCAGCTCTAGCTGGAGATGTCAGGGATTGAACCTGGGGTGTTCTGCATGCAAAGCAAGCACTCCATCACTGATCCGCAGTTCATCCTCCTAAAGTCAGTGAAAGCAGGCATGTTGTTAGTGAACCAATGCAGTGTCTTGCCCTGAACCCTGCCTCTCCTAACCTTTCCCTGTGTCTCAACCTTATTGCTAGAGCACTAAAAAGCCCGGAGGCAAATTCGCATCATGGGCCTATGTTAGGTATCTAACAGTGCCCACAGCTAGAAGGGGAGGTACTCCTCTGCTGGCAAGAAGTCTAATAAGGGAAAGTTTGTAGAGCATATGCTTTGCATGTAGAAGGTCCAAAATTCAATCTCCAGCATCTCTGCCTAGGGCTGGGAAAGACTCCCTGTCTGAAACCCTGTAAAGCCACTGTCAGAGACTGGCCAAGGATGAGCTGACTCTTCCTAAAGCAGCTTCCTGCGTCTTTGATTTGTGGCAGTATTCAAACCACTAGGCAAGGGGAGAGTGAGATAGCATGGTCCACTCCCTCAGCTCAACAGGGACTAGCTGCAATTTCACACATGTTCGTTCATTATAATCATACTGCGTTTCCACATTGATTTTGTTTTTAAAAAACAAAATTGTTTATGGAAATTCCCATTTTGATATATATTTTATCTTCAAATCCTTTATCCTCAAATACATTTTAATGCCTTTGGGTATGTTTCTTGAGCTAAGAGCTATATTGTAAAATTCAGAGAAGTGCAAAATCTGAAGGATAATTACCTTTGGATCCACACATTAGCCACAGAGGTATTGATCAAGTCAGTTTCCTCCGGAATTCACAGAAATCAAATTCCTCAAACATCCCTACTGTGGAGTAGATTAAGTTGAGTGACAGTGACCTGCCCAAGGTTATCTAATGAGCTTCAGGCCTTGAATGAGCCACATTCTTTGTGCCAAGATTTTGAGGTTTTGTGCAATGTTTGTTCAGCCAGGGCAAAGCGAGGTGACTGCCTCAGGCAGTAGATGCTGGTGAGCAGCAATAGCCTCAGCCTAAGCCCTCTACCTTTCAACTTTGTTGCCACGTGGCCCATCCTGGGCCTCCTAAACTGGCCTGTTGCCTCAGGTGTGGAAGAGGATGCTATCTTATTACTATACAGTCATGCTTCGGGTTGCACGATTTCAGGTTGTGCACCGCACCGAACCCAGAAGTACCGGAACGGGTTACTTCCAGGTTTCAGTGCTTGCACATGCACAGAAGTGCTAAATCGTCCTTTGTGCATGCACAGAAGCACCGAATCGTGACGCGGCACTGCAGGTTGTTTCCCGCACGGATCACATTCACAACCCAAGCGTCCACTGTAATAGACCTTTGATCTAAATCAACAGGACTTAAGACATGTCTCACTTTTTATGTTGATTTCAACAGAGTTAAGGTGATCACCAAAGAAGAACTTAGTTTGGGTTGAACCTAGCAGTAGTAATAGTGCTGATACTGCAGGACTCTTGCTCAGAAGGACACAAAGTTCCTGGAATGGTCCTGTGTTGGACTGCAGAAATCATGCACTGTATTTACCATTCTGGGCATGGAGAGTTGGGATGAATACAAAGGTGGCTGCATTGCAAATAAGGTGAGCAACAGGGGATCACTGAAAGAGGCAAGAGGGAGACTTAATATTAAAGAAAGGTTTTGCATGTGTCTGGACCATTTTGCTCTTCATTGAATTTAAAATACAGAATGTTAGTCTGTTTGCACTAATACATTTGATTAACTCTACTGGCTTCTGGCATTTTCCTAGTAAAACTCAATTCTATTCATACAGATTTTGTAGACAGCATCTTAAAAATCCAGGCTGCCGTGAAATTCAAGGGGGCTGGGGGTAGGAAATCGTTTGCTGATTTCAGTAAAGTGTAGATTAGAACCTTAATTGCAAGAATTTAAATAAGGGGGAAGAGCTCGCTAATGCCTCTGTCTTGGGATTGCTATAAGACATTTTCCTGTATGTCTTGCTGTCAAGCAGCTGTTGTTACAGAAATGGCATTTACCTCCTGTCATCCTGGACGAAACTTAAAAGGAAAGCCTATGGATAAAAGGCCTTCTGTTGTTGCAATTTATCCTGTCTAATTAGCCTCAGGGTCAGATTTGTATCGAGAAGTTTATGGATCAAGAAAAATAGAAATTCCCAGAAACAATGGCCACAATCCAAAAGCCCATGTAACCAGCTCAGCAAGCCTGGAGACACTCTTGACAAACAAATTCAACACCATTACCAGGAGCAGACAGCATGGTGGAGCGCAGGTGCTTACCTGACACTTCTGGCAGGTGCGTCACTCCTGCTTACTGGAAATGGGAGGGGCAAGACATTGGGGAGGGTGGCCTACTGCACCAGATTGATTCCACTGGCGCATTTGCACCATGCTGACCTCACCATTACTTCCCCCTCCCCCACCTGGTAAACAGCTTTTGTCTGCCCTGGATCTTCCAACATTCTCTATCCACTTTCTCAATACCATGCATAATCTTATAGACCTTCACCACGCCCCTACTCTACTTGCCTTTTCCCCACTCCTAAACAAAGAAAATAGGGACCTGGGTGGTGCTGTGGGTTAAACCACAGAGCCTAGGACTTGCCAATCAGAAGGTCGGCGGTTCAAATCCCCGCGACGGGGTGAGCTCCCGTTGCTCGGTCCCTGCTCCTGCCAAACCAGCAGTTCGAAAGCACGTCAAAGTGCAAGTAGATAAATAGGTACCGCTCCAGCAGGAAGGTAAACGGCGTTTCCGTGCACTGCTCTGGTTCGCCAGAAGCAGCTTAGTCATGCTGGCCACATGACCCGGAAGCTGTACGCCAGCTCCCTTGGCCAATAAAGCAAGATGAGCGCCGCAACCCCAGAGTCGGCCATGACTGGACCTAATGGTCAGGGGCCCCTTTACCCTTTAAACAAAGCAAAGCCCCAAATGTTGTGGCCCTTGTGTCACTGGGGAGTCGCTCCAGACCCCTGAACATTTTGGTTGCCCTTTCAAAATGGCACGAGGAGTGGCTACTCTTCCAAGAGAAACATTCCCAGAAATCCCACTGTTGTGCTCAAGACGTCACGGACCTCTTTCTGTCATTTACATGTCATCCAAAAAAACACACACCATTCACTCCAGCTTTGGTTGTAGTTTCAGGTCTTTTAGCTGAGACTAGGATGCCACTTGAAATGCAATAGCACAACAGATGTGTAAACATCTGCTTGCACACCAGCAGCCAAAGTGGTGCCAAAGGATCTGTCTGCTTGCCCCACTGACTTCAATCAACCTGAAGAGTGTTCCATATAAGCACTTCAACTTGCAGATTGGGCTCTAAATCATTTGTTCCAGCTCAGTCCAAAAGGTGTTTGTCAATCCATAAATGCTCTTTTAATTGAAAATTGGCAAGGGAGCAAAACCTTTGTCAGTAATCTGCATCTTGAAAACTTCCTTCTGACATTTCAAGATGCATCAATCATATCTCTCATCTGAGTGAACCAAATCCATGGAGACACTACTTCAATTGTCAAAAACATTTTTAGTGGTTCCCCCAAAGAGGTTCGGATAGATCAGATGAATGTAAATGGTTCTCTTGTAAGACTGCAAGATGCTTATTTTTTTATTTTAAAAAATCAGAATTAGTTTTTAGCCAGATGTGACTTTGGGTACTTCCGATCCAGACAACCTTTCTTTTGCAGGAGGGATTCAGTCATATACCATTGCATTCAGGCTGCATGGTTAAAACAGACTGGGTGCTCCAGTGATGGGGAAATGCACTGGGTAGAATAACAATAGCATAAAACATGTTATCATCTCCATAAGCTCAATAAACAGCCATCATATAACCTCTTCACAAACTTTGTGGAAACAAATCAGGATGGGTGCTGAATAAATAGGTCATCTGGAAGCAGCCTTATGGTCACAAGTTGATGGGTGCCTATGGGAGGACAGAACATGCAACTACCTACGTGTGAAAATGTGACCTGTGAACTGATAAGATAGCAGATATTTATATGCTGCTTTTCCAGGAAAAGCCCATTCAAAGTGGCTTACAGCTCTAAAGTGGTTTGTGTCTCCATATGATGTTAAAAGGCTGCTAAGCAACAGCTAAAAGGTGTGGTAATTTGCGCTGAATTTAATGGGGCTACAGAGTGAGAATTGCAATGAGCGAGAATTGCAGAGTGAGAATCACTGACTGTTGAATTGCAGAATGAGAATCACTGACTTTCTGTATTCCACCTACTTGGCCATCTCTGCTAATTTCATCCAGGATGGCTGCAGACTCAAATTAAGGAGCACAGAGGAGGATTTGTTCTGGAACTGCTTGGACTATGTGCATCGTAAACCCTTTCTGAGCCTAGTGGAAGCTTTTATTTTGGCGTACTCATGGAATGATGTAGAAGACTGGCTCTCCTCCCCTTTCTGATTAGACTATACCCAGCCTGCAGGGCGGGGTTTAACAATGCACTCAGTGACCATCCTCTCTCCCTGCTGCCCCCAGCATCAAGCGTATTAAAGATAAAGGTAAAGGGACCCCTGAACCATTAGGTCCAGTCGTGGCAGACTCTGGGGTTGCGGTGCTCATCTCGCTTTATTGGCCGAGGGAGCCGGCGTAAAGCTTCCAGGTCATGTAGCGAGCATGACTAAGCCGCTTCTGGCGAACCAGAGCAGCACACGGAAACGCCGTTTACCTTCCTGCCGGAGCAGTACCTATTTATCTACTTGCACTTTGACATGCTTTCGAACTGCTAGGTTGGCAGGAGCAGGGACCGAGCAACGGGAGCTCACCCCGTCGCGGGGATTCGAACCGCCGACCTTCTGATCAGCAAGCCGAAGAGGCTCAGTGGTTTAGACCACAGAACTCTTCCCCAATTTATTTGTGTATTGCAAAGCAGGCAGAGGCAGAAGGAGTCTCTCACTGCAAGCTGTGTGAGAGAGGTTCTGACCCACTCCCAAGCTCTCTGGCATGGTGTGGATTATGTGGGGGTTGCTTCTCTGTGGGCTTCGGAGGCACTCAAAAGCAACAGGAGATAATCTTGGTGCTGGAGCAGATCCAAGAGAGAAGCACCTTTTCAAAACTGATTTTAATATTGTGTTTAAATGTTGTAATGCACCTTGGGACCTTAGGGTGAGGGACGGGTGGACAGGGAAGAGGAAGTCTGGCTCTTTTTCTTTTCTGAGTCTTCTAGAAAACTTGCAAGAGAACAGGGGTGACCACGAACAATAGCTACTGCTTCAAGCCATTTTCTGAAAAGCACTCTATTCTCTTTGCACAGGGAAATAGCACAGAATAGCTCATCTTTTTGATACTATTAACATAAATTATGATACAAGGAAGGGACTCCAGCAGTAGACCAAGGCTCTGCAATGGCGCTCCAGAGAGTCCCATTAGCAAAGGTCCCCATAATCTTCTGGACGTATCAATAGTTCTTTGGTGCGACAATTGGTGGAATTTTCAGAAATGCCTTGTATATATCCAAATATAAAGAATCAAACTAGACCACCCTTCCAGAAACTGGTACCTTCCAAACATTTTGGGGTACAACTCCCATCAGGCAGCTAGGCCAGGGAATGATGGACTTTACCAAGAATTATTCTTGCCAATGGGGGGGGGGGAATCACAAATACATCAACTGTTCCATCTTGACAGTGTTGTTTTTTTTCTTTTTCTGGATTAGGAGCTATTTAGCTATACTTGTAGAAAGAAGGAGAGAGAAAGAGAGAGCTATGACTACCAAAAGCAGCAGTCCTGGCTGAAAATAACTGCAATGATTGTTTTAAAGGGTAGTGTTGCTAAGGGTATCTCAAGTTTGCATTTTAACTTCATTCTCGTTTAGTACCAGTGCCAATTTCACACCACCTCAGCCCCTACTCCCTCTTTTTCTGGGTTCCCAACCCACTCCCACTCCTATCTTGAGGGCCAGCTCATTTGTCTTTGTAGCTTTTCCATTCACTAGCATGGAACTGCTGCCGAGCACATCGCTCTTCAGTGAACACAGCCAATTAACTTCTCCTTTTGTGTGAGAAAAGACCACCCCAGCTCCCCCCTCTTCTTTGTTACTACAGTAGGGTTAGCCAAAGTACATATTAACTGCTATAAATAAAAATGCTTTGAAAATGTGTATAAACATGTGTCGTCCGTTGCCTCTCCTTAGTCTTCTTGAGGAATGGAAAGCTAATGCTGTGGCCCCTCCACTTTGCTTTCCATTGTTCCAAAAACACAAAAGGCAACAATTTGGTCATGAATGCGTAAAGCAGCCAGAGATACAAAGCAGGGATAACAAAATTCAATGGCTGCCCATTCAGTTACCATCCCCCGTCCCCCAACAGAACTCTGAAATCCCAAACGAGTCCTAGGCTGGATCTAGACACATCAAAGAAGCGTTTCAGTTTAAAGCACTATAAATTTAAACAGGGAAAACAGGTGGAGAAAAACGGGGCTCCACATTGCCACCTGGTGGCACAATGTTATGTCGCATATAGTACACATATAAATCGCTTTATCCTTTTCCCTAGACTCAGACTGATGGGACCACGCCTCCCTTGTAGCAATACCTATCAATCCAAGCTGAACCACCTTGAAGTCAGCCAGGAAAGAAAGGCAGAAAGAAAGGCAAAAATAAGAGCCACTGTTCACTAAGCAATGGGTGGCTGTTTCTTGTTGAGAAGAATCAGTTTAGTATCTCCATTTGCTTGGATAGAGAATTCCCTGCTTCCCAGAGGATCAGCTCCTGGTTACAGAATTGTGGGCACTTCCTCAAGCCATTAATAGGACAGAAATGCAATTACACCTTGGGTTTTGTTTTGTTTTGCGGGGAGTGGATTGGTATAGTTTTATTGATTACACAAACAGAAGGGCAGATAACCGAAGTGTCCCTTCAGCCTACACTAAGATCCAGAACAGATAATCTCACATGTTTTTCACCTAACATAGCATGAGAACATATGAAGAGCACTGCTGGGCTGGGCCAAGGTCCCATCTAGTCCAGCATTGTGTTCTCACAGTGCCCAACCAGATGCTTGTGGGAATCCCATAAGCATCGCCTGAGCACAAGAGCTCATAAAATTAATAAATAATAATTGCAGGTGCTTCGAGATGGGCTGTTTATTGAGCATTCACCCTGTCATGTATGCACTATTTAATGAGATATTTAATTAGCATCCATTCTGATTTGTTTGTAAGGAGGTTAGGTGATGCTCCCTCAAAGCAAATGTTATTCCACACCCCTTTCCTTATTGCAAATAGTCTGATTGTTTTATTTTTTTTAAAAAAAAAATCAAACTATGTGTCAGCTTTACATGCCTAGGTAGACTTGCCTAAACAGGAAAGTTCTTAGCGGGTGCCGAAAAGAAGACAGCAAAAGTGGCTCCTTAATTTCAATGGGCGGGGAGTTCCAGAGCTAAGGAGATGCCCCACTAAAGGAGCCAGTGTGTTGTGATGTCTAGAGAGTTGGACTAGGGATTAAATGAGGACAGAGAGAACCTTGCACACCACCTTGAGCTCCTTGGAGGAAAAGGCAGGATATAAAGGAAGTCAATAAATGATTGATTGATTGATTGATTGATTGATTCCTTACAAGAACAGAATGGATGTTATGTGGCATTTGTAAAAGTGCCAGTGCCACAGATCCAAGTGGTCAAGCGGGCTTATATGAGCCCAACAACATGTTTCTTAAGGGAGTTTTTGAAATGTGTTTTGCTTGTCATCAACTGAGCTTTCCAGAATTGTTTGTATATGTATATTATGTGCTCTCGTAGCATAGTCTGTATGTTGTAAATATTCTGTTTGATTTTTTTGAGAAGCAAAATTAAGGTTTTATAAACTTATTAAGTTTTTATAAAGACCTTCCACCTCCCTAGTTTTTATTTATGGATTTAAACTTCTTTTTGCCACATCTCTAATTCTGGCATATCTAGTGCAAGTGGAACTGTGTGTATAGTCAGGGTTACCAATGCAACAGAAAAGAAAAGGGTAGGGGGAATCAGCCTAGCCTTCCCAAGCAGCCTGATATGCAGAAATCTTGAGGCAAAGCCTTTGTGCCCAGATTACATCGAGTGAAGTCATGTCACCAGTGCAAGGACTTCCACTTATGCAACAGAGCTTCCCTTCCCACTACTCTCCCCAGGCACCCCACTCCAACTGCCCCCCCCAAAAAAATGCTTCATGGGGATTTGGGGAGTGTGCAGGAGGAGAAAAGGGAAAGGAAATTCAATCACACAAGTGGAAGCTCTTGTGCCAATGGAATGACTTTGTCCAATACAAGCCATTATTAGCAGTGGATATTCACGGAACAGTCATTGTTGAAAAACCTGGTGTAATTATCACCATTTTTACTTTGGGATTTGACACTGCCCTAAACACTGCAGCCTATGGCAGGGGTGGGGGTGGGGAGATTGTGGTGTAGTGTGGTTTGCCAGCATCCAGGACAAGGCAAGTATCCTCAGCACCACATGCTGATACGCTGGAACGAAGGGGCAATAGGTCAGCGACCTACCTGAGTGGCAGCCGCAGCTCCCTGTGAGAGTCAAACACAGCAGAGAGTGAGACAAGGGATTGCTCAGCAGAGGATATCTTTCTAAAGCCTGTGCAGAGGGCGCCCTAGCAACCAGCCGTCCCCCAAATCTGCTCCTTAGTCTACTCACGTGAACATTGGGAGATTTTCTGTGGGAGTGGGAGGATACACTGTTTTTTATTTATTACTTCAACGCTCTCTTTTTTTCTCTTCTGAAATTTTGCACCCCTAAGAATTCTGAGCCCAGGGTCCAACCCACGCTATGCCACTGAACTCTCTAACTTCAAAGATGGTGGTCAGTTAGCCCAACCTGGCACACTCTAAATCAGCTTCATTGTGATCAATCTTCCTTGAGCATTTCTAACAAAAAGAAGCTTATTCTTGGAAGAACTTCATTTGGGAACTGTCTGAAATGGAACAATAAGTAAATGAGCATGATTTGATTGTTTCCCAGCTTTGTGATTAACTATCTTGCGCCAGTCAACATATTATAATGAAAGCTGCATTTTAAAATGATAGACTTTTTAGCCAGGCTCGTATTCAGTTCATGAATTAATAGCAAACATGGCTGGCAATTAGTTCATTAATCAAAGCCTTTTTTCATAAATCAGTTTATGAATACATTTTAGCCTTTAGATTGATTGTGAATAATCTGAGCTAAATGCTATTTAGGTCTGGCTCCAGTTTCCATTTATGCCCCACCTCTCTCATCTGTCATTTTGTTGGCAAGAATAGGGTCCTAACTTACATCATGCATTCTTGCTGCGATTCTACCAGATCCATCATAAAGATTCCTGTGCCAGCATAAGTAAGGCTCTTAGAATGTGATAAAGCACAATTACTCCCAGTGGCGCCATCAGGGCAGGACTGTGGGGCAGAAGTCCAAGGCCCTACTTCACAAGATGAGCTGAAGGCTCCCCAAAGGCAGGAGGGCTATTTTGCCACATTTTGAAGCAAATTAGCTTTGGGTGGGGGGTGGACTCCATATGACCATTAACTCCAGGGTCTGAAATTACCAAACTGCATCATTGATTACTCTTAGTCCATCAGCATGGATATCCAAATGCAAACTATGTGTGCCACTTGTCAAGCCTGAAAGGCAAACACATGCAAAACATATTACATGCGCTCCTACGGAGACCTTTCCCCCCCCCCAATAGGCAATTCACAGACATTTAAAAAGCAAGGTGCCCTTTGTTGTTAGATATTTTCAAAGAAAATTCTAATATAGAACCCACTAATCGGTTTATACAAAAGACCACTGAACATATCCATGTTATTATTTCTTAAACAATGTTAAAGTTAAAACAAACATCATAGTTGTGTTCAGGTGCCACAATAAACTATGGTTTATTATGATGAGAATGAACATTGCCTTCTCCTAGACTCATAGGCCTCTCCTTCTCCAGCATGGTCACATCAGCTTCCAATTTCAGTTAACGGAAGTTGAGTGTTACGTACAAACTATGGTTAATCTTAACTATTGTTTGTTGAAGCATGCCTGTTTCACAAACCGTGGTTGAAGAAGGGTTGTATAAAATAAACCATTGTTAAAATGCACCACAGTATGTCACGTTTGGACAACACAGCAAGTTGCGGCTAATCAATAATGGAAGCCAAAAACTCCAAACTCCTCTTCTTGGCGGCATCAGTGGAGCAGAGAGGAGCGCATGAGCGCATCCCCTCATGATATGGAATGAGGAATGCCCCCTTGTTCCAGGATGTCATTGTGTCTTTCACTCTTGATGGATTTTGTGTGTATTTTCCACCGACGTATGCATCTCCAAAATGTCACAAAAGAGCCAGTCTTTGGGGGTCAGTTCAGAAAATACAGGGTAGTTCTCTTTGAGACTAGGATATGTTGATATATCATGATAGGCACAACTGGACGCATTCATCAGCCCCAGCTGCAACAAAACATGTCTCTCCTTTATCAGTCCCTACAGCCACAGAAGGCAATGTAACACTCCAACAATTTGACTTCACCCCCAAAAGCACACTCCTCCATTGTCTCCCGACAGATGAATGCCAACTACAGTGGAACCTCGGGTTACAGGCGCTTCAGGTTACAGACACTTCAGGTTACAGTCTCCGCTAACCCAGAAATAGTACCTCGGATTAAGAACTTTGCTTCAGGATGAGAACAGAAATCGGGCAGCGGCAGCGCAGTGGCAGCGGGAGGCCCCATTAGCTAAAGTGGTGCTTCAGGTTAAGAACAGTTTCAGGTTAAGAACGGACCTCCAGAAAAAAATTAGTTCTTAGCCCAAGGTACCACTGTACTACATATAGCTTTGGAATTTGTTTTTATTTTTCCAGAATGCTGAGCAGGAATATTATACATGTTATTAAAATTGTGAGTAGCATGGAAAGGAGTGAATAGGGAAATATCTCCTCTCAAAATGCAAAAACCTTCAGCATTATCTACTCAAGGAGTCTTGGGACAACTTTACTGTGGCAAAAAATATATATTACATGCTTTTGTGGACTTGAGCCCACTTCAGTGGATGCAATGTTATCCTCTGACACTGATATGCTACCAGTTTGAAACTACTGAAGGCAAATCTTTACACAACACGCTTTTCACAGCAGATTAATGTGATATCCACTTACATGAACAGCTTCCATCTATTTATTTACCAGACTTCCAGACTGTCCTTCATCATGTAGCAATCACAGAGTGGTTTCCATAAACAATATATAAAACAACATATTGTACAGAATAAAGCCACAATTAAAAATCAATTAAAACCAATTAAGCCATCACAGGCAATGAAACAAGAACTCAGAATAATCCTAAGACATTGGAAGGCTTCAATTAACTTTCTCCAAAGGTCTGAGAGAACCAATATGTTTTAACCTGGCATCAGAATACCAACATATGTTAGATCTGTTAGTTCTTATAAGACAGTTTGAGTGCTGCAAATTATTTTAATATAGTGCTTGTTTTAATTTGTCATTTTATGCTGTGAAGTCCAGAGAACAATGTTATTTGGCAATTGTAGATTAATATAATAAATAAATGTATGATAGCCAAATGTGCAGTTCTGTTTGGAGACAATATGCTACCTAATGCAAGAAAGGCATTTGCACATAAACTTCCCAGGCATGTCTGATTATGGTGAACCATTGGTCTGATAAGAATAATCATTACTGGCATTTGTTCTTGGGGATGTCTTGAGCCTACAGGATAGGGAAGGAGGAAAAAACCCAATAAAGAATAGAAGATGGTGCAGTCTTTCATTCTGTAACTTTCATCCAGTTGCTAACAGGAGCAGTGGTAGTCAACTATTTTTACTTGGAGTAGAAAGAAAATGAAAATAACTAAGGTAGGTCCATTAATTTCAATGGGTCCACTCTGAGTAATACTTAGTTGCAAAACCCAGTGGGCTGATGACAGGGATGGACAAATCTGTCTATACAGGGGTACCTCGGGTTACAGGCGCTTCAGGTTACAGACTCCGCTAACCCAGAAATAGTACCTCGGGTTAAGAACTTTGCTTCAGGATAAGAACAGAAATCGTGCAGTGGCGGTGCAGTGGCAGTGGGAGACCCCATTAGCTAAAGTGGTGCTTCAGGTTAAGAACAGTTTCAGGTTAAGAACGGACCTCCGGAACAAATTAAGTTCTTAACCCGAGGTACCACTGTATTCATTATTTATTTATTTCACATATTTATATGTTGCTTAGACAGTCTTTGTCAGGGCTTCTTTTCCAGCAGGAACCCACCAGAACTCAGTTCCGGCACCTCTCAGGTGGGCACCATTTTTTTTATTTTTATTTTTATAAGATATTTATTGAAGTTTTACAAAAAGCAGAAAAATACCGAATAAAAAAAAAGAAGAGAAAAAAAGAAGAAAAATACAAAAAATACACAAATACATAAAGAAAAAAGATACAAAATACAGAAAAGGTGAATAGAAAAAATTAAAAACAAATCATTTTTTTCATATCTTGAATTTCGTTTCCTTATTTCCCTGACCTCCTCACACCTCCCTTTTTTGTATTCCCGTTCACATAGTTAGTTCAGCACATCCTTACCCTCTTTCATTTATCTTAACTCTATATCTCAACATATTATAACTATATATTTTCATCCGTTATCAATCCATTTTTACATTTTCTTATTAACCTTGTTGCTAAGGCCGCTTAATTTCAATCCAGCATCATTTTAACATTCATTAATTTTATAATATTTCTGCAAATAGTTTTTGAATTTCTTCCAATCTTCTTCCACCGACTCTTCTCCCTGGTCTCGGATTCTGCCAGTCATTTCCGCCAGTTCCATATAGTCCATCACCTTCATCTGCTACTCTTCCAGGGTGGGTAAATCTTGTGTCTTCCAATACTTTCCAATGAGTATTCTTGCTGCTGTTGTAGCATACATGAAAAAAGTTCTATCCTTCTTTGGCACCAATTGGCCGACTATGCCCAGGAGGAAGGCCTCTGGTTTCTTCAGGAAGGTATATTTAAATACCTTTTTCATTTCATTATAGATCATCTCCCAGAAAGCCTTAATCTTTGGGCACGTCCACCAAAGGTGAAAAAATGTACCTTCATTTTCTTTACATTTCCAACATTTATTATCGGGCAAATGATAGATTTTTGCAAGCTTGACTGGTGTCATGTACCACCTGTATATCATTTTTATAATATTCTCTCTTAGGGCATTACATGCCGTAAATTTCATACCTGTGGTCCACAACTGTTCCCAGTCAGCAAACATAATGTTATGTCCAACGTCTTGTGCCCATTTTATCATAGCAGATTTAACTCCATGAAACTCCAAGAAATATTATCAAAGGCTTTCTCCGCATCTACAAAAATTAAGACTGCTTTAGTATTAATGTTCACTTGCAACTTCTCCAAAATGTTAATTATATTCCTCGTGTTGTCAGACAAGTGTCTACCTGGGAGAAAGCCAGCTTGGTCTTTATGTATCTCTTCCACTTCCACCATTGCCATTCTAAGAGAATGGAGGAGGCGTTCATGGTGAGCTCCAGCACCTAAGGTAAAGGTAAAGGGACCCCTGACCATTAGGTCCAGTCGTGGCCGACTCTGGGGTTGTGGTGCTCATCTCGCTTTATTGGCCAAGGGAGCCGGCGTATAGCTTCCGGGTCATGTGGCCAGCATGACTAAGCCACTTCTGGCGAACCAGAATAGCGCACGGAAACGCCGTTTACCTTCCCGCCGGAGTGGTACCTATTTATGTACTTGAACTTTGACGTGCTTTTGAACTGCTAGGTTGGCAGGAGCAGGGACCGAGCAACGGGAGCTCACCCCGTCGCGGGGATTCGAACCGCTGACCTTCTGATCAGCAAGTCCTAGGCTCTGTGGTTTAAAACAACACTGGTCTCTATGCTAGGTTATTGAGCTTTTCTTTTCTTTTTACAAAAACACCAAAAAAAAAAAATCAATTGCCTAAAAGTGCTACGTATCAGAAATCCTCCCTAGACATCAGTTCCGCCTTTGAAATCCCAGTAACGTCTGGACATGTGGCAGCCCTACTCTATTCAGTTTACAAAATAACAAATACAATATGTACTGTATATATTGGAAATGAAAAATTACAATATAATACAATACAATGTGGAATTACAATACAATGAACATACAACAATAAAATCTTCAAAGAGTGAATCCCTCCAGCATGGGCTGAAAATCTGAGAGGCTGAAAATCCACCTGGTGGAGCTAACTTCCTTTCCCCTCGGCTATTCTTCAAAGAGAGTAAATCAGCATTGTCTCCCCCACCTCTTGGTCCCGTGGCTTCCCTGGGACGATGACAGAGTGTGTGTGTTTCTTGTAGCAGCCATGTGTCCACTAATAATTACTCTGGGTGACACTATGAATGATGATCGCAAAGATGAAACCAAGCTCTTCCATGGGAATGGCGCCGACATGAGTGGAGGTCCTTGCCTTGACCTGCCTATTAAGAAAGAAAGATTCCCGAGTCGCAGAGTACAAGGACTAACATTAGTGAACAAAACGGCTGGACTCGGTGACAGGCAGCTACCACTTTGGGGAACACTCGAAGGGAATTACGATGCAGCTGCACACACAGGACACTTAAAAGAACCATGATTCCTTCCACCTGAGAAGGACTCGGCCATAAACCACTTGAAACCAAGGCTAATTGACACTGGGACTGCATCCAAGCAGCATCAGCATCCTCCTCCTTTTCTTATTCTTTTGCCATTTTGACAGGGTCCTTTGCAAGCGTTTCATTGTATCCGAAGAGCAAGCAGTCGTGTGGTGGAAAAAAGAAGAGGTTACGCCATCTAATCCAGTTGGCGGCAAACTACTTTGGATTGTGCTTATTTGGCCCATTTATTGACCTTCTCTTTGCAGTAAGGAGAAATATCTTGTCCAAAGATGGGATAATGTGGTGTGGAATAACCTTGTGCCAACTGCACATCTGCAGAGCAGAAAAACCAAAGACATGAGAACTCAAGTAACCAAAAGCAATGAACTAGTTGCATCCAGTCCTCACAGAAAGGCCTGTGAACAGTATGCACAACTATAGAGTCAGTGGTTAAGAGCGGTAGACTCGTAATCTGGGGGACTGGGTTCGTGTCCCCGCTCCTCCACATGCAGCTGCTGGGTGACCTTGGGCTGGTCACACTTCTCTGAAGTCTCTCAGCCCCACTCACCTCACAGAGTGTTTGTTGTGGGGAAGGAAGGGAAAGCAGAATGTTAGCCACTTTGAGACTCTTGAAGGGGAGTGAAAGGCGGGATATCAAATCCAAACCTCCTCCTCCTCCTCCTCCTCCTCCTCCTCCTCCTCCTCCTCCTCTTCTATAGGCTACCCCAGGGTTTAGGGAAGGCATACGGTGCAATAATCCCAGGGACAGTGCCACTTCAAACTACAGTTTGGCATTTAATGTTTTATTGCTACCCACCACCATCTCTTAGAGGTTGTGGGTGGTGTTTAATGTGAAGGACCTTTCAAAGAGGAGATCGTCCACTCACAGTTGGTGCAGTTCAAGGATTTATCTGAATGTGCAGACAGTTATCCAATCTTGGTACTCTAGATTATCACTGGTCAAAATATCCACTCAACTGCAACTCTCTGCTGGGTGACTTTTGGTCAGTATTAACATCTCTCAGTCAGACCTACCTGAGCTTCATGCAAGTGTGGTGTGGGGGTAGCATTTTTTAAAAGTTTCAACAACCAGATAACTGATTACAGTGGTACCTCAGGTTAAGAACTTAATTCGTTCTGGAGGTCCGTTCTTAACCTGAAACTGTTCTTAACCTGAGACACCACTTTAGATAATGGGGCCTCCCGCTGCACCGCTGTGCGATTTCTGTTCTCATCCTGAAGCAAAGTTCTTAACCCGAGGTACTATTTCTGGGTTAGCAGAGTCTGTAACCTGAAGCGTCTGTAACCTGAAGCGTCTGTAACCCGAGGTACCATTGTATACTGGAAGTGTCTATATCCCTGAATACTCCTGACATTGTTGTCTGAGCATATTATGCCACATGGTGCTTTGCAAAACAAGGGAATCTGGAGTTCTCCTTATTCTGTTCCAAATATGTCATGTACCTTCATTAGACTACGCTTCTTTCCCTTCCAGCTGTCTTTTCCTATCACACTCACACATAAAGCAGAGAGATCTAAGTTACCCTTTTTCCCACATCGGTAGGATATATTCCAGTCTCCTGGCCACCCTAGAATCCATGGTGCTATCTTCTCTTTGAAGCACTGAACGCAGAAGTGTAATTTAAAAACAACAACAGCACAGCTATTTAGCAGGGTGCTTCCTTTCTCCTTTGCATTTCTCAGCTTCCCTGTGCTGGAAAAAAAAACTCCGCCTACTGGTTCTTTTGTAGATCACAGCACAAGGAACGTAATATAGTAAGAGATTATCAATGCAGCACAACCAGAAACTGCTTGTTCCGTTCGCCCAGCAGTTTATAGCTGGGGAGAGTAAATTTCTAAAATGCTGTTCTGATCTGGAAGCTTTTTCTACCTTCCGCTATATGTTCAGAGGGTGTCATCTACAGGAAAGGTTGCCTGCCCACGCCCATTTAAATTAGTGGGGGCTGAACAAGGGCCCCTGTCTTGTGCAGTTCTAATTCATTTTGATGGGGTTTCAAGAGGAGATCCTCCTGTTTGATTCTGCCCCAAAGGACAATACGAGTGCCAGGCCCTAAATGCATTGTCACTTCAATTGCTGCCTACTTGTTTCTACCAGACATGTACAGAGTGGATTAAATCATAAAATGTCAAGTGAAGTCTCTCTCTAAAGTGAGTTTGGGGCATTAATTTAATTTACTAGCCAGTGGAGCTAATAGTCCTTCACTGTTAAATCAGCATGCATGTTTCTTTAATATATCTTGAAAGATTTTACCTCTGCTGTCAAGAGGCAGTATGTCTCTGAATATCAGTTGTTGCAGCTCACAGGTGGGGAGAGGGCTGTTGCGCTTAGAACCTGCTGTTTAGCTTCCCAGAGGCATCTGGTTGGCCATGGTGAGGACAGATGTTGCAGCCAGATCACCCTCACATCCATGGTGAGAACAGGTTGCTGGACTAGATGGGACAGTGACCAGATCTAGCAGATCTCTTCTTATATACTTATGTTCTTACTGCTCCCCTGTCAGTAATTCTTCCAGCTGAGCTTAATAAGCTTGCCCATCTTAATTAGAATGCAGAACCAATAGGAAAGATAGAATCTCCCATTCCCCCCTCCTTTCAGGCCTGTCAGCCCATGAATTTGGCATTTGTTGAATTGTTATTCCACCCTGCTACACAAAAACTCAGGCTGGTATATATATAACCCCAACTTTAATCTTCATAACAACTTTTTGAGGTAGGTTAGTCTGGCCCTAGGTTCTCCAGAGAGCTTCATGGCTGCATGAGCATTTGAAACCAGGTCAGTCCTAGTCCAACACTCTAACCCAGCAGCAGTCAATATGCAGACCTCCAGATGTTGCACTACAACTCCCATCAACTCCAGCCAGCATAGACAATGATAAAGGACGGTGGTAGTGCAGTCCAACAGCATTTTAAGGGCACCAGGTTAGCTCTAGCTATTGTACCAAGCTGAAAACTCAGCACATAATGACTGCAGCACGGAGCAATACTCTGCATGTGTGAAGGAACCATCAAACATCAACTATGCCACAGGCAGAGCTCTCAGGCCATCTTGCGCACCATCCCAAACGAAACACTTTTCAATGACACCAGTTTGCACTGGTGGCCCGTCAAGTGATGAGATCTCATGTCATTGGCACACATTAGTAACTAGCGCTCAGGAAGGTTTAGGAGACACTCAGGTGCACTGGGGACACATCAGTACAAAGAATGGATTGTGTTGTCATTGTTGGCTAGGATCCAGAGGAGCTGGAAGGGCTCCACAGGTGCACAGGAGGATGCAGTGGTGGCTGGTGCCCATTAGGTCTGGTGGGGCAGAAGGTAGGTGGATCCAAAGCCATAGAGCCCATCGTCCTCCCTGCTGAGTTCTACAAGGGCAGCACTGGAACTGAGGAAGAAGCCAGCAGGCAGGACCTCCTCCTGCTTTGCTTCTACAGTGCAGGCAGACTGAGGTAGATGGATTACTACCCCATTTGACCTAATACATCAGTCTCCACTGGGAGCATGCTGATGCAGTGGAGACTGCAACTCACAGAACAGAGGCCATTTTCTGCAGTCCTGAAGTCTCCTGGCTCATCTCTTTCACTTTTGGAGGTGGGTGGGGGTTGTCCTCCAATCCTCCTGCTCAGGCTAGGGAGTACAGAGGGTTGCAGCAAGAAGGGAAACTATGAAAATTGCTTCTCCCATATTCTAGGAGCGAAAATTCTATCTCAGGACCTCTGGATCCAAACCATTATTTGTTGAGGGTTTTTATTTAAACAAATTGTTATTGCTGTTCTTTTTCTGCTCTTGTATTTTCTGAGCCTCTTTTACTGCATGTTTATTGTTCGAAAGCAGCATTAAAAACTAATCATTTAATGTGTGCCAAATCCTATCTTGGAGTGAGAGAGCAACACAGACGAGTGTGGGGAAAGGGAAGTGGAAAGGATGAAGCCATTCAAACCGATGTTAGTTTCACAATCTAAGGTGTGTGGGGGTTTTTGTGTATAGAATCTATTCTTCAAAATGTGTGAAGATTACTGTGAGGGGGGAGAGAAAGAGAGAGTTATATATAGACATGGCAGAATTAGGTTATCAATAAACATTGATTTCACCATCTACACACAAAGGGAAGAAAAATAGCAAACAGATCACAGTCTAAATTTAGAGCCACCGTAATAAATTTGATGTAGAACCCATACTTTTAGCTCTGCCAGAACAGAACAAATGGGAAGAGGAACAATTTGTGGGAATAAAAAAAGAAGAAGATGTTTTGAAGTGTGATGTTAGCTGTTCCCATTACTGTGGTTTATAACAGTACATCTCAGTTTTTGAATCTAAGTCGTTGCTTTTAGAAAGTAATGCTTTTGTGTGTGACATCAGTCCAAGGGAGAGAGACCTCTCAAAGTCTGCACCATCCAAGTCTTCACAAAAGAGGAGACGCCATGTTTAGAAGGGCTTGCATAGAATGTATATTCTTGCTCATTTCATTGAAGTAAATAAAAATTCACTGAGAGTTTTTCAGAAAGCCAAATGAAATATCTTACAATCTCTTAAGGTGAGGACCCTCAATGTTAAGGACACAGGCAAATGATCATGAAATTGTTTTTGTGATGTCATTTAACTGGTTGTTCCAACATCCTTCATTCCTTCTCTGGGGCTTCTGGCTAATGTTTTTTCTAGTCTAGGAAGATTCACCATGACTCCCACCTTCCGTATGTATGCCCACAGTTCCACCAAATGATTCCTGGCTAAGAACCTTTGCCTGGCAGATGGGGACTGCTCTCTGCCATGTTTCTGGACAGCTTTAAATTCCCTCTGCCTGACTCTTGGCCACCCTTTCCTGGCTCTCTACTGCTTCTGTTTTACTCCTGGTTTGTTCCTCTGTCTTTTGCCTTCTGCTTTCTTTTTCTCCTCCTTGCTCCCACTTGTCTTATTATTATGATTATGTATCTATACCCCACCTTTTTCCCTGAAAGGGACTAAAGGCAGTTGAATTTCTCCCTTCCTTACAGCTTTGATTCACCCTTTGCAGCCCAAGGGTTACATTCCCTTCTGGGAGTGGCCACATGCCAGGGCCATGTGGTGCCAGAGACAAAGGTTGACAAAGTAATGGATGTGACTGCTGCCTTTGTACAGTTTGCTACATTCCAGCCATTCAAAACCAGAGTCTTAGATCCAAACACAAATGCCCCCTCCATCCTCCATCCAGGCAAGCAAAATGCATGAGCACAGTTCAAGGACATCTTCCATCAGGCAAAAGGAGGAGTGTATGGAGCAGAGTCAGTGAAGGGCATGGCTTAGGGGAGGGGAAATGCCCTAGGGAGACTTCCAATGGCCAGGTGGAGATGCAAGGAAGGTTGCATTTCACCCTGGACCTGAGAGTTTCCATATGGTTTTATAACCTTTCTTCATGCTTCCTTTGCCACCCTTTTCTCTCTATGCTTCTTTCAGCCACTCACTCCTCATTTTTGTACTAGCCAAGATTTAAAGGACTCCAGCTTGGGAGTCATCCCTACTCACTCCAGCTGCAAACAGCAGTCTAGCCAACAGCCAAAGTCCCAGTGCCCTCTGTCCTGCACGCTCCCAGACCAATGAAGACAAGTGACTGGAATGTTATCTCTTTATTAGTAAAGCACTTGGTTCCATTAGCTCCTGTGATGCAAGGGATAGGCACACCACGTCCTGCTAACTAGCTGTAGGCAATCTAACTCTGCAGCCCTGTGCGCCATCTGGGACACTGGAGCAACAGGGTAGCCATGCCTCTTCCTGCTTTCTTAAATTCCCTTGTCTGATGGCTTCTCCTGACTGGCAGCTCCAGCTGCTCCCATCCATGACCATGGGAACAGTGGAAGGTGGGGGACGGAGGTCTCTCTGGGCCCATCACAGTCTCTTCAGCTTCCAGAACCTCACCCAACTCTTTTCCTCTGTCTCTGACTGCCCATTCTCTTCCTTCTGGCTCCCATCTACCTCCATCCCCAGCAGCTGCCTCACAGATGGCACAGAAGCCCACAAATCACTAGCCTCTTCCCTTGGATCATCCTCTCTCCCACCTGCCTCCTCTGCCCATACATCATCCCACCCCTCACATAGATATAAGCTGTAGGCAATAGAGTCCACAGTCAGCCCAGATCAGCTCTCACTGCAGCTAATAGATCCAACGACCCATTTAGTCCTGCTAAATGAAGTTTCCCTTCCCCTAAGCCATACTCTTCACTGGTTCTGTTCCATACAGTCCTCCTTTTGCCTGCTGGAAGATGTCCTTGAACTGTGCTCATGCCTCTTGCTTGCGTGAATGGAGGATGGAGAGGTGCATTTGTGTTTGGATATAAGACTCTGGTTTTGAATGGCTGGAAACCCTGGCCTAAATGAATGTAAGAAAAGTCATGTTGGATCAGGCCAAAGGCCCATCTATCTAGTCCAGCACTCTGTTCTCACAGCGGCCAACCAGATGCCTGTGGGAACCCTCAAGCAGGACCCGAACACAAAAACACTCTCCCTTCCCGTGGTTTCCAACAACTGGCATTCAGAATCATCCCTGCCTCTGACTGTGGAGGCAAAGTATAGCCTTCATGGCTAGTAGTCATTGATATATTTTCTACTGTGGAGGATAAGGCTAACAAGCAAAATCTACTTCCCTAACTTCTAGGGGAAATCGTGGAGAGCTGGGCCAGAGAATGACAGCCGCTGAACTTTCAGAGTAATGATTATTTCAAAATTATGGTCAACCTCTGTTTGCAGGAATCTGTAAACAACGATGGCCTGCTGTAAATGAAATGCTGACATTTCAGGAACCTTTGCTAAATCGGAGCTTTACTAGAAAGTCAGCTCTGCACACACACAAAATTCCTTCTCTACTTACCCTAACATCTTATGCAGATGGCAAATTAACTTCCATTACAAGAGTTCACAGCAGACAAGTTTTGCTTTACCATGTGTGGCAACCTTGCCGTTAGTCTCAGTAGAAAGAACAGGGAGGGAAATGGGCATGCAGGCTACTCAAGACATCTCTTCTTCATCTGAATAGAGGCACATTGGCAGCGGAATGCAGGGGAGTTTGTACTATACCTAGTCTGTGAATAAACAGAACTTCAATCTCATGGGCTGTCAATTCGACATGCTTCGCAAACTTCCAATTCACATAACATTTTTTCCCTTAAATTACATCCAGGATGAGTGGAAAGAGGTTTCCAATCACAGAGATGTAAAGTGCCTTCTCAGTAATGTTTGGTGTTCTTTTCTTTAAAAAATAAAATAAAACAAACATATACACAACCCACTTCCTTTCCTTTCTCTTTACATAGAAAACGTGCTGTTCCTGAGTGGTTGCAGTTTCTATTTTAGATTCCCCCAGCCAGCACTAAGAGCTGCCAGCTCTTCCCAACTCAGCCTAGAGTCCAGTGGGGCCATCCCACTGGGCAAAGAGAAAGAGAAGGGCCATGTTGTTGCAGTGATTTATGTCACTTCCAGAACAATGCATTTTTTAAAAAACAAAACCATGCAGCCATAAGGGAACTGAAAAAGAAGCAGCCTGTTGTACTGAGTGTATATATACAATCTGCGCAATGTTGTAGACCACTGTGCAAGGGTACCATTTGACTGCTCCACCAGTCACAGCCTGTGACCTTGTGAGAATGCTGACCCAGCCCACCCAGCAGCACAGAGTGGCAGAAGCAACTACTACCACTGCCAAACGTTGTGTCATTGGGTCAACATGCATGTCCTATGGGCCCAAGAAAAGAAGGGTTGGGTGAGTTGGGACATCTCTCATTGGTAAAGCCATCTTCTTTGTATGCAGAATAGCCCAGGTTTAATCCCTGGCATTTCCTGGTACAGCTAGGATTGTCCCCTGAAGCCACCGATAGGTTAATGTAGACAATAATGAGCTAGATGGACCAATAGTTTGACTTGGTGCAATGTAGCTTCCTAAAGTCATATGTTCCTAAGATTTCACAGTATCATCACAGCACTTTGCACACTATACAGCCAGCTACCATGAGGTGAAATGTTCATCTGTAGGCCATTTCCTGTACTCTCCTTTCGCTAGAAATTCAGGTGCTGAGGCCTTGCAGGTTCATCACCTCAGTTATGGGCTGCCCTTCAAAGGGAAGTCTACTGCCCTCCCCACCATCACTGGGCTTTCTTCACATCCCTTTCTCCCTAGACCTTGGTCTTGGAGGACACCTGTAATGTGTGAAGTGATGTACTGTTTCACCCAGAGGGAGATATTAGTCAGCAGTGGAGGAACCCAAATCATTAGAAGTAGAGTAAATGGAAAAAAACATGGTGTCTATGTGGAAGGCACCAGATTTTGCTTCCATGAAGTTGCTTAATTGAGGGAAAACACAGCGTAATTATACAGAGGATGCATTCAAAATTAAAGTGGGAAAATTACAGGAAGGAGTTATTTTAGACTATACGCTTTGGATACGTGCAATGAACAAAACACATTTTTACACTGATGAGATTTTAATTAGACACATTTCCCATTAGCTAAGATTAAGAGTTAGATTTCATCTCTGCCTTTTCTTGAAACATGATAGGGTGATGAAAAAGAACGAGTGAAAAGGACCATTAGCACAAAAAAGTTTTGCTGTATCTGGGGATATGCTAAATAACATCTGAACAAAGAAAAAGGACTTTGCTTCCCTGCTCACCCCAATCCGCTGATGTCTTTCGTGCTGATAAACCAAAACAAGAGACAGAGTGAGTGTTTATGTACCGGAGAGAGATTTCTTTTAAATATTTATAGGGTGCAAACTCCTGAGGAATTTAGAGGAGGCTTTGTGAATTCATCATGAAGTTTCATATTTTATGGAAATACTTAGATACCATGTTGAAGGATTTTCTGACCTACTCAACTTCAGCTTGACTGGCCTGAATGGGGGGAAATGTCTTTGCTGAAGTTCACCGATTCCACACCCTCAAATTTGTTATCAGTTTAAGGTAGATAATTCAAGATCTTGGTCATGTGCACCAAAACCCCAAGGGTGTGTTCTATGGGGAGCTGCCTTCAGGCATTAGGCCCTTTGGTAGTCCAACTCTGTGTTTAAAAGATGTCTGCAAATGTGACATGAAGGCTGGCAACATTAACCCTGCTGTATGGGAATCCCTTGCAGATGACCGTGGTGCATGGAGACAGACGGGCTGTCCATCCATAGCAGTGACCAGAGGAGGAAAGACTGCACAGAGAAAAGAAACGTCATAGTGTACATGGAGCAGCACAACCAGCTGCCTTCATCTGCCTCCTCTTCAACAAAACATGTCTCTCCCATAAATAAAAAATTAAAAAATTGTCCAGTAGAGACCGACTAAGTTTGTTCTGGGTATAAGCTTTCATGTGCATGCACACTTCTTCAGATACACCGAAACAGAAGTCACCAGACCGTTATATAGAGTGGGAGGGTGGGGTGGGGTTTTTCTCAGAAGGGTAGTAGGAGATGGGTGATTGACTCAATGGGTATGGTAAACCTGTTGACGACTGTTAATGACGGCAATTAGTCCTACAAGAAAAAGCAAGGGATAGTATGCAGATGACCAAAAATAGCTTTAGCATATGTAATGAGACAAGAATCCAATATCTCTATTCAGAAAAAAATTAAGGGTGACTATGCCTTGCTATTTATTTAATTGAAATATTCTCATACCACCTGTTTTTTATCAGTCCTATATTACATGCAATACATTACAGTCAATCAAATCATATAAAGCAAACAAGGGGGAAATGCACCATAAAGAGGGAAATTAAACCATAAAAATGAATGTGTTCAAATGGATTTTGAATACATATATACAAAGAACTTTTCACTCTCTTTCCTTCATGACCTTATCATAGATTTGATCAAGGTTGCTGCTGCAAATTTTGGTAAGTTCCTTGCATCTGCTCTCAATAAATATATGAAGTAAACATTCTCTGTGACCAAAATGTTCTTAACCCAAACTCAAATACAAACTTGTATACAAGAAAAGGGGAACAAGTGAGTCCTTAACAGCTACAGTCACATTTCATTCCACCAAGCACTATAGAAAGTATCCCATATATTATCATAGTCTATTTAGTGTAGTGATGGGGAAACTGAGGGCTTCCAGATATGTTGTCTACTACTTTGGGCACTTTTTTTGGGGGGGGGGGGAGAAGTGACATACAAATAAACAGATGGTGGTGATAGTGATAGATCTTAGATCTTTCCTGATCCTCTGAGGAGTCTGTGGCCCAATCAGAACCTGGTGGCTGAGGTTCAGAAGATAAGATGCAAGTTCTGATGCCAGTAGATCCACATGAGAAAGACAAGAGAGTAGATCCCCCTTCTCTGCAGAGCTACTATTGACGGAGAACTCTGATCCTGAGGATTCCTGGTCTGAGGTCTTGACATCAGGAGCCCCAATATATCAGCAGGGCCATCTGTGCTGACACCTGCCCCATGTATCTGAGGCACCATTTTTAATTTTCTACGAACAACGCTACATTGGGGACATTGTAGGAATGAAAAATGACCACTCACAACTGCCCATCTCAGCTGTGTGGAAAGCCTGAGGCCAGCCACTGTAGAAGGGAGCCAACCAGGGGTCACTTTGCCAGCAGTCTCCTAAAACCTGGAGCTGGCCATGCAAGCTTGATCAAGACAAAGGTGGATCCAGGGGAGCCCTGTCATACTGGGTGTGGAGCTTCTGGGATACTGCAGTAGGCGCTACAACTATGAATTCAAACAGAAGGCAGGGGCAGATTTTGGCATAACACAGGGTGTCACTGAAATTTGAGATGCCAAGGTCCACTACTGATCAAGAGGGATCTGAGTTTTTCCCAAAGAGGTCCCTGCAGCTTGAAACCGCATAGCCTAGAAGAAGAGACCAAGCACAAGCAAAGGTCAAACTCATGCTTACCTCATCCATAAGGCACTTCAGCCCACAGGTCTAATTCAGGACACCAACCTCCCCATTTGTCTCATGAAGTTGCTTGGCCAAGCCATGCCCACCTGCCCTACACATGATTTGACTCAGGTGTGTGGTAGGTGAAGCCCTTGCAAACAATCAGCTGGTGGTCAGGGCTTGCGTTGTGATGTACACCTGGCTTTGCAAGCTCTGATGATCACCTGACATGTAGAGATGATGGATACCTGCAAAGTAAGATATCCACCAACTCCTTCCTGTTTGAGGCATTTGCACCGTAGTGGAACCTAGTTGAGGAATTCTCGTGCCATTAGCAGTGTTTTGGGCCTAAGCTTCATGGCTCAGAGGATTACTGAGATAAGTACTTTTGAACCTCAATGTGCTGCAACAACAATTTAAGTAAATATGTTTTAAAAAAATTTTTTAAAAATGTCCAGTATGTGTATCTGAAGAGGTGTGCATGCACACAAAAGCTTATACCAAGAACAAACTTAGTTGGTCTCTAAGACGCTACTGGACAATATATATAGAACTGTGAAGACACCTGTTCACAGCCATGGAATAACCATGAAAACACTCGAGCGACCTTTTCACAGCCATTCTGGCCTGTTACTTTAGAATTGCAATCATTTCGACTGCGACAGACCAACACAGCTACCTACCTGAATTTAAGTATTGTTTTATTTTGAACACACCCAGGTTACCAGGGTTTATCTTGGATGAAGCAAGTTTAGTTACACAAAACACTGGAGCATATTTTTGTTTGTGTGAGATTCGTCTGTTTTAAATTCTCTTTTTTTTTTTTTTAAATGATGTTTTATTAAGTTTTACAAGAAAAAGGAAAAAAAACCATACAAAGAAGAACAATACATATTAAAAAGATTAACAAAAAAAAGGAGAAAAAAGAAGAAAAAAAAGAAAAAAGAAAAGGAAAAAGACCTCTTTTCAAATTCTTATCATTCATCACCTTATTTTCTTGACTTCCACCCGCCTCCCTTTCTTGTATTCCACTTCGAAGTTGATCAGCAAATTAATTCTGTTAGTTTTGTCCTTATATAATTTCCCTCACATATTATACTTCCCCAATCCTTGCTTACTGAAACCCCCTCATTTCATTTCAATGTCATCAACATTCAAAAATTTTACAGTGTTTTTGTAAATAGATTTTAAACTTCATCCAATCCTCCCCCATCCGCTCTTCTCCTTGGTCTCGTATTCTGCTGGTCATTTCTGCCATTTCCATGTAGTCCATTACTTGCATCTGCCATTCTTCCAGGGTGGGTAGATCTTGTGTCTTCCAATGCTTTGCAATAAGTATTCTTGCTGCTGCTGTGGCGTACATAAAGAAAGTCCTATCCTTCTTTAACACCGATTGGTCTACCATGCCCAGGAGTAAAGCCTCCGGTTTCTTCAGAAAGGTATACTTAAATATCTTTTTCATTTCATTGTAAATCATCTCCCAGAAGGCCTTAATCCTAGGGCATGTCCACCAAAGGTGAAAAAATGTACCTTCAGTTTCTTTACATTTCCAACATTTATTATCGGGCAAATGATAAATTTTTGCAAGCTTGACTGGGGTCATGTACCACCTGTACATCATTTTCATAATATTCTCTCTTAAGGCATTACATGCCGTGAATTTAATTCCAGTGGTCCATAACTGTTCCCAGTCAGCAAACATAATGTTATGTCCGACATCTTGTGCCCATTTTATCATAGCAGATTTTACTGTTTCATCCTCAGTATTCCATTTCAGCAACAAGTTATACATTCTTGACAGTATCTTAGCATTGGGTTCTAACAGTTCTGTTTCTAATTTTGATTTTTCCACCTGGAATCCGATTTTCTTATCCAAGTTATAAGCCTCTCTAACTTGAAAATAATGTAACCAATCTCGCACCTTATCTTTAAGTTTCTCATAACTCTGCAGTTTCAGTTTATCACCCTCCTGCTCCAAAATTTCCCAATATTTTGGCCAATTTGTCTCCATGTTAAGTTTTTTCAGGGCCTTTGCTTCCATAGGCGATAACCACCTTGGCGTTTTATTCTCCAATAGATCTTTATACTTAATCCAGACATTGAATAATGCTTTTCTGACAATATGATTTTTAAATGCCTTATGTGCTTTTACCTTACCATACCACAAGTATGCATGCCACCCAAATACATTATCATACCCTTCCAAATCTAGAATATCCGTATTCTCAAGAAGTAGCCATTCTTTCAACCAGCAAAAGGCTGCTGCTTCATAGTATAACTTAAAGTCCGGCAGGGCAAATCCCCCTCTATCTTTTATGTCCGTAAGTATCTTAAATTTTATTCTGGGCTTTTTGCCCTGCCAGACAAATCTAGAGATATCTCTTTGCCACTTCTTGAAACAGTCCAACTTGTCTATGATCTGCAATGATTGAAACAAAAACAACATTCTCGGCAATACATTCATCTTAATAACTGCAATTCGGCCCAGTAAGGAAAGCTTCAAATTTGACCAGATTTCTAGATCTTTTTTCACTTCTGTCCAACACTTCTCATAATTATCTTTAAACAGGTTAACATTTTTTGAAGTCATGTTCACCCCCAGGTATTTTACTCGTCTGTTTTAAATTCTCAATGTGAAGAGAAAATAATTTTCACTGATGAGATTTTAATTAGCCACATTTTGGTGTCAGCACTGAAGCATCAACACCACATGCCCTCAACACACTTTGCCACACCTGTTGGTTTTTATGTTCCAAGTAATGTATAAACAATATAAAGGATGAATACAAGGAAGGATACAGAGCTAGAGAGTGCAAGAAAACAGATCTCCATCTGTCCAATTATTTGAGAGCAAGCCCTACTGAACACAGGGGCACTTTCTTTTGAATTCTCCTATCAGGTCAAGTGTGACAATGGAGGTGCTGGACTGTTGTCCTGCTTTGGTTGGACAGGATGAGAGTCAACAAACTGAAGCTCAATCCAGATAAGACTGAGGCACTGTTAGTCGGCAGTTCCCCAGATGCATTTTGTAGGTGCAGGAAATATTGATATGCAAACCACCTATAGAAAAACATTGCATGTAAACCTTCCTTCTACAAGAATAAATCATTTTGTTGCTAGACCTGCAATTTACCAGCAGACAACAAAGTCTTACCAGATGCTTCTGTGACTAGCAGAAAGACATCCTGACTCCGAGAAAGAAAGAAAAACCTAACTTGACCTTCTTAAACTAAATGTAGCCTCTCACATTATAAAACAAAACACTACCTATTGAATCCTAACATAGTAAGGAAGACACACCTAACTTAAAACAGCTATCTTATAAATCTTGCCATATCTTATATCTTACTAATAGTATATAAACTCCACTCAAATATATAAACCAAGACTTGCAAACCTCGCTTTATAGCAAATGTCTGTAACAGAATACTCAACAGAGCACCTCTCTAACAAAACACTTATACAAACTTCACACTATTTAATCTCACCTTTCATATACCTCCACGCTAAATAAACTTCCACCTAGACAACTAGTCCATTAATTGATTGACAGCTTCAGTAAATCACAGTCTCACACAGTTGCAGGTCAAAAATCCCTGACACTGACAGCTTGGAACAACTACCTGGTTCAAAGAACTGTGAAGACACCTGTTCACAGCCATGGAAGAACCATGAAAACACTCAAGCAACCTTTTCACAGCCATTGTGGCCTGTTACTTTAGAATTGCAATCATTCTTGCCACACATCAGTGGGACAGGACCATGTGGGAAGACTTATAGTGAACTCAGATGCCTGAATCTAGCCTCTGACCATATTATGGTTCTCCCCATTTGAGTTTTACTTTACTTGAGGACCATGTAATGGGGACATAGATAAGTGGCAATTACACCACTCTCATACTATAAGAATCAGCCCTTCTTCAGATCATGTTTACTTTGGGCTGCCTAAAAGTTCATTTTAATATCCAATTGCCTCTTTGAGAGCTGCCCATAAGTGAGGGCCTTTTAAAATGGAACTGAGCTCACCATAGAAATAAGAATTGCTACAAGAGTGGAATTATTTCAAATCTAATAGGCTCAATCATTCCAGATAAACTAGAAACATACAAGGATAGTTGAAAATGGCCACTTGACTCTTCCTTCTCTTCCTTCAGTTGCTTGCCTGCGTGACAAAATCTCATTTCCAGCAGAGAACATTTTAGCTCGTGAAGGTAAACAGATTCCAAAGTTGAGAGAATCCCAGAACAGGATGGGCTATCTCAGAAAATAGACCAGCCAGCAGACTGAAAGCCAAGGGAAAAAGACAGTCACTGTTATTTCTGAGTTATTGGGCAATTATAAAATGACTTCCAGACATCAGCTGAGATCATCTTCCTGAGCCCATTGTAACTTTATGATTCACTTATATTGTATAAAAAACACACCAAACAAACAAACAAAGCAAAACATAATGGACTGCACAGCCCTATGTCCTTTATTTTTTCTTCTTCATCATCGCACAGATTGTAAAAGCTTCTCTTAATCTCCAGGAGTACAGAATGTGCATTAGGATGACAAAGAGGTGTTATTGCAGGAACACAGCATATGCCCTTTTAAAACTCAAACAAATCCAATGCCTTTGAACAAAGAGCTTTTAATTTATGTCATATGCAAAGCAGTGAATATATTGCCAGTATAATCACAGTGATATGGTTGGTATGATTACCCATAGAACTAGAATTTTCATTAATCCACAGCTCAGCTTCAAGGTGTGTGTGTGTGGTCCCGTCCCCCGAGCAAAAATGTCATTGTAATTCTGTTCAATAGTTTTCAGCATCAGGAGTTTGAGGTGAGGCTTCTGAGACTGCTTAAGGAGTCTACTCTTGACACATAGAAGGTCTTGGGGTTTTTATGTAATCAGAGAATAAAAGAACTAGAAGATTATCAAATAGAGTAGTGTCCTGAATACTGCACAAACTCAGATTAACTAATGCAATCCTGACCATGACCCCCCCCCCAGGCACGTGCCTTAGGATCATATATATCCAGGCATTTGGATACTGGGTGCTGATTTCCAATATATCTGCAGAATAGCCACCTCCCAATGTGCTATCTCTAGTGCCCTAGGGGTGATCCTCACTACTTGTTTTCTGCTCCAGCCTCCCAGCTCTTAGTCCAGAGGAATTTGGCCACCCTCCAGGTGCCCGGCTTGAATCCTTATTGACCCCCCCTGCCAGCGACTCCCGGCAGGATCAAGGGAGGTCTCCCTCGGCGATTCTTCCCAACGTGAAAGAAGAACACACCATTCCTCCCCCTCCTCTCCCAGGGAGGGGGAAAGAGATAGACAGAAATATATTTACATGTCTTTATTCCTGTCTTTCACCAGTACAGAGAAAACATGTCTGTACACTCTCACATCAGCAGCCAGAGAGAGAATAACTCCACCCATGTACTTCCAGTACAGGGTCATGTGACACTCTGAGCTAACATCCGGTGCTCAGTGCACATAATAGACTGTCCTTTCTTCCCACGGTACAGTCCCAAAACATCAACATCCTGTTTGGCTTTCCAGCCATCTGGAGCACTCAGCAGCATTGCTCCTTTTTCGTAACACTTACTTCCTCAACTGTGAGCTTACCTGGTAACAGTGGACTGGGTCTCTGAAGCCAGCATTCATTTAATTTTCTCCACAATGCTCCAGAGCAGTCTTTTCTCAGCCACCTTGGGATACTGTGGGGAAATGAGAATGGAAGCTTTGTGGCCACCAGCACCAAACGGTCGCGGGAGAAGATGGGATGAAGGACCAAGTGGTGGGCACTGCTGTGGTACTTCAACCTCAGCAACTGTTTGAGGATGTTGGGTGCTGATGCTGGTCTTGCTACATTCATTGCTGCACTCTAACATAACTAATGGTAGCTGGGATCTGTGGGCGCATGCAGATGGAGTGGGGCTTTGCAGGTGGGAATTGCCTTATTTGTCAATGGTTCTTAGAGGAAAAAGACAGCTGTAACACTCATCCCCACCCCCAAAGAAACAAATGTTACCAGGGGAAGGGGGCACGTAACTAGCCCACTGCTAGCAGCAGTGCTCCACAACTTCTTTGTCTACATAGTTCCACCCAGGAATCTGTTAGTCAAGCTACAGTGTAGCAGGGAGACAAAAAAGCTGAACTAAATATTAAGGAGATATGAAGGTTGGAAATGGAAATCAGAAGCTGGCTTGAAATTTCTGGAGACATCTGCTCGTAAGATCATACCTTCTAGCTGTAGCAGGGGATGGGTGTCCTTCAGTCATTTACGAAACCACACTTGAAGACAACATTATAGAGGGAACAAAAATCCCCACATACATTTGTTTAAGGGTTTATGCATTGCTTCTCAAAAAATGTTTCCATAGTGGTACAAAAGGGGAAAAAATGTTTAGAAAACCAAATACAGTGTGTGTGTGTGTGTGTGTGTGTGTGTGTGTGTGTAAAACGATAAAAAAATATTTAAAGCACCAAATTACACAAGTTCCACAAATTTTCAGATAGAGTGAACCTTTGTCCTACTTTACAGAGGACAGCACTCTGCTTGAAGGGTTCTCCATTCCAAATGTGATTTAAAGATTTTTTTAAAAAAAAAACCACAAGAAACATAATAAAAGAGAACAGAGACCTTGAATTTGCCCATCAACAGCAACCTAGGGAGCAAACGAAGGGGGCACACAGGTCACAGCCTTCTCCATTGTGGCAATATGCATTGTATTTCTATTTTAAACTGTTTTATTTCTAAACTTATGTCTATACATATAAATTAGTATTTTTAAATTGTGTGCAAACTGTGTCCTCTTTTTTGATGCATTTTCTTCATTTTCAACAATGCATAAGGGACAACTTCCTATTTCTGCAAAAATAATGGACATCCTAGAAGACCCTGTGTGGGAAATTGTAACTGAAATGCCTGATAAAATGGAAACCTTCAGGAGATCCCAACAAGTATAAAACATCAATAGTAAATAATAATAATAATAATAATAATAATAATAATAATAATAATAATACTCCGCTCATATGGCCGGGTTTCCCCAGCCAATCTGGGCGGCTCCCAACAGAATATTAAAAACATGATAAAACATCAAATATTAAAAACTTGTCTAAACAGGGTTGCCTTCAGATGTCTTCTAAACGTCAGATAGTTGTTTATTTCCTTGACATTTGATGGGAGGGTATTCCACAGGGTGGGTGCCACTACCAAAAAGGCCCTCTGCCTGGTTCATCCGAATTAAAGCGCTGAGGCCAAATTCATATTTCAATTGAAATTCCAACCTTAAACATGTGCAAAATGTCAATGCTCAAACGGTAAAATCTCAGAATTTCAGAGGTTTGAAAATATTTGTTTCAGCTCTGATATTTATCATTATCAATTGCTTTCCTACAATTACTATCATGCTTGCAGCACATTACATTTTATTTTAAAGGTGGAACTTGCCTGATTTCTGCAACAGACCCATTTGCATGAATTAGGGGGTAGGAATCTTGTATTTAAAATACAGCATCAGTTCACTTAAGATTTAGTTCTACAGACATTCTCTCTTTTAAATTCAGTTAAGGTCTAGGAGCTCACATCATTATTACTGTCAAAATGTTAATATCAGAGGTCTGGAAATGTAATAGCACAATGCAGTAAATGTCTTTTATCTGTATTGATTTTAGAGATGAGCCTGGCTAGAAGAATCTTATGCCCCGACATATATTTCAAGTAGCCAACCAGCATACGGGGTATTTAAGGCAGTGGAGTAGCTTTTTGCTAGGATATTATTCCCAGAGGTATAGCAGTGATGTAGCAATATGGATTAATCACTATCTTTCAATGGTGTGATGTCATTACTCTAAAGCTCTGCTTCCAGGAATGATGAAAAGTCTGATAGTGCCAGCACACTAAAAACCAGCAGCCTGGATTTCACTTCCTAGTGCTCTTGAGGGTCAATGTGGACTTCTGTCTAAAGCATCAGATATTACTTTGACCATTTCGGCTGCTTCACAGAAGATTCAAAATCAGTTTTTGAATTTCTCCCCTGCTGGACCTTCATTTTTCATGCTTTCTTCCAAGTCTGTCTTTTTGAGGCCTCTGCCCGAATCACTCAGCTCACCCATGCATGTAGATTGTTCAGTGACTGCAACATCAGGTGGTACCTTCCTTGTGTCAACCAGTCATCACAAATAAAACACCACAGGCAGAGCTTTCTCACCGGGCATTGGGTCATAAGAAGAGCTCTCCAGGATCTGACCAAAAGTCTGCTTTGCCCAGCATCCTGTGCCTCCCACAAGCAAGAATGGAAGGCAATAGGTCTTTCCCACTGTTGCTTATCAGCATGTAGTGCAAAGTGGCATGTTGTGGCTCAGGCATCTGATATCTCAAACATTTAGCTAAAGACTACATAATGTACTCATGACAATTTCTCCTTTTTTTGCTATTTGCCATCAGTAGCAAACTGGAGGGCCAGCCACAAACCCTTTTTTCCAAGCATTTTCACTTTTAATTATCCTCAACTTGAAGACAACTTACTGAGTTTCCTGAAGTCAACAAGAAAATAAGAGATCAAGGTGTCACCAAGATGAACAGTTTGAAATCACCAACTTAACAAACAAAAACAAATTGGGGAAAAATAATGAGGGGAAAATTCTTCAAATGGACCAGCCACTCAAGCCTCCACAATGCTTTTTTTCTGGCTCTTTGTGTATGAAAAGAAAAATGAGTGATATCCAATGTTTGCCATGCTCGGAGTAAGCTCAATGAAATTAATGGTCTTAGGCAAACTCCACTGATTTCAGTGGGCATGACTAACATTAGATATAACCCTGTGCCATGCATCACTGGTGAAAGTGCCTTTATTTTGCAACTACAAATGTGATTCACATGTTATATCTAATAAGAGTGTATTCCCCTGCATTCCATCCTCACATCTAGGAATATCTCAACATTCTCGTCTGCTACATTTCCCCATAATGTTTCACTAACCAGGAATGAGAAGCTGCTGCTTCCCTGATTATTCACTTGCTCGCTCACAAAGAACAGGTGTGCATGTGACATTGGCTGCCGTGCTCTTTCTCCCAATGAAAGTGTGTCTTAGGTCTGGTTGTGTTAACAGCACTGCATCATACCGAACCATCACACATTCCACTCACCTTGCCTCAGGCACACACCATATGCCATTGGTACTGCCAGAGGGTTTGTTTGCTTATTGTTTTGCAGGGATGCCTTGGGAATGGGTGGAAAGATTCCTTTTCCAATAAGCGTCTCACAGATATTTCAGGAGAGGGAACACATGTGAACATCAGAATTGCCTTGCTCAACCAGACAAAAGGCCCACCAAGCATTCCATCTCCCAAGACTTGTTTGCTTCCAGCACCTAGTCCTTAGAAACACTGTGCCTTCCAATGTGTTTAGCTGGTATGCGTAACAGTAACTGATAAACCTGTCCTCCAATCTTATATGCTAATAGCAAACTCAAACTCATTCTCCCAGTAGCAATTCCTATGCCAAAATGGCAATCTCCATGCACAAGAGAGAGGTATCAACAAGCGGGGGAGAACCCCAAAGTTTGCAGAAGTACACAAAAGTGAGGAAAACCTAAGGTGGAAATCCTCTCTCCAAATACGCCAATGAGGACTGAGCATGCTCAGTGGCCCAAGAACACTGAGTGCCTGTTGGGAAAAAGAAATAGAAAACAAGGGGAGTGCCAATGGAATGGAGTATTCTGCAAGATTGTGGGGCTGGCTGGTTCAAACTTGAATTCTAACTCTGCAATATTTTGTTGCAGGTTTCATTAGACTTCCTTAAAAGCCATTGAAGCCTATTTGGTCCTTGTTTTTTTTTAAGTTGACTATGCATTGTTCAGAGTATTTCCTTTTGCCTATCTTGAGCCTACTGTAAATCCATATCTTTGGTGTCCCTAAGGTCCTAGTATTAACTGACAGGGTGAAAAGGTTTGTTCTATTTATATATCACTATGAGTTGCACTGCACTTGGAGCAGTAAAGTTTTCTTGCACTGGTTGGCTGAGCAGTTGCGAATACTCCAACTCAAACATTCTAGTTGCTCAAGAAACAAAAAAAGGTGTTAGAATAATCACAAAGGAGACAGGGAATCAAGGCAACCTGGGACTCCCATAGGAAGTTTATAATATTTAAGGTCAGAAGGGGCTTATGATTTCTTCAGGTGGAAAGGAGCAAGTTCTGTGGAAATTCTGGTCAGGACACAAATTGGTTAAAACAAATTTGACTAAATAACATAGGGCCTGACAATCCAGGAGGGGTGGAGAGATGGAGGAGCTTCAGAAAGTAGAATCGAGGCAAACTTTACATAAGGTCTAGGAATGGAAAGAATGTACATTCTTTGCAGTAATGAAGCAGGTAGCCAAGGAACAACTGGTAGCCTATGTAAGGTCAATAGCCTAAGGACCAAAGAAGCATAGGGTACTAATCTAAGCCAGCTTTTCTCACCCATGGGACCCTAAATGTTGTTGGACTACAACCCCCATCATCCCTAGCTAGCAGGACCAGTGGTCAGGAATGCTGGGAGTTGTAGTCCAACAACATCTGGGGACCCAAGGCTGAAAAAGGCTGGTCTAAACTGCTAGGTCTACACTCTAGATCAGGACAGTGGCGTAGCGTGGGGGGTGCAGGGGGGGCCGGCCGCACCGGGCGCAACATCTGGGGTTAGGGCAAATCCATGGGTTAGGGGGCGCAAATCCACGGGTTAGGGGGCGCAAATTACTTGCCTTGCCCCGGGTGCTGACAACCCACGCTATGCCACTGGATCAGGATCAATGTAGGGCCCTCCAAATGCTGTGCACTACAGCTCCTATCTGAACTGACCATTGGCCATGCTGATTGAGACTGACGGGAGTTGTAATTCAAAACATTTGGAGGGCACCATGCTAGCTATCCCTAATGCCCTTCAGATGTTGTGCATTACAACTCCCATCAGTCCCAGCCAGCATGGCCAATGGTCAGGTAGGTGGGGAGCTGTAGACCAGAACATCTTGAGGGCATCATGTTGGCTAACTGCTGGATTAGAGTGCTAGAACACAGAATAGGGCATTTGCCAATGGTGGGCTTCTACTGTCAATGCAATCAAATCAATTCAAATCAAATCAAATCAAATCAAGGTTTATTGGTCAACCAGATTCAGACTATAATGTCAATGCAGCATTGTAATCTGATAACCCCAAAGGAGCCATGAGGGCCAAGAAGCAGGAAGGAAGTAAAGCAGAAGAGCTGAATATTCATACTGATGGAGCTAACCAACCTATTCCATGGCTGCTGACTTTTGGTATCCCAAACCCTGCCCAATCAAAATTCCCCAAATCTTAGGAAAGTGGCCACAAATGATCCTTGTCCTACTGCTTCTCATAGGAGTTAAAGTCTTGCACTGGTTAGTTCAGCTGTGAGCTCAAGTTTTTCTCTGTGGCCCACTGCATTCTTTCTGAGGCAAGTACAGAACTGGAGTGGCGAGAAGATTAAAAATGTGTGCTATAAAACTAACATTAAGGTAAAAGGTAAAGGTAAAGGACCCCTGGATGGTTAAGTCCAGTCAAATGTAACTATGGGGTGTGGCGCTCATCTCGCTTTCAGGCTGAGGGAGCCGGCATTTGTCCACAGACAGCTTTCCCGGTCATGTGGCCAGCATGACTAAACCGCAACAGAAAACCGTGATGGAAACCAGAGCACACAGAAATGCCGTTTACCTTCGCACCGCAGTGTTACTATTTACCTACTTGCACTGCCATGCTTTTGAACTGCTAGGTTGGCAGGAGCTGGGACAGAGCAATGGAAGCTCACCCCACCATGGGCATTCGAAATGCCGACCTTCTGATCGGCAAGCCCAAGAGGCTCAGCGGTTTAGACCACAGTGCCACCTCTGTCCCATATACAATGATGGTTGCAGAGTTTTGATGATGCTCCACTATAGATAACATACTTAGAATACCAATTCATCCACTCCTGCCTATTAGCCAAGCAAAAGAGAGCTTTTTTAAAAAAGCATCTCTTCTATTAATATTTTTAAACCATTTGAGTGGAGAAAGAATAATAAAGGATATTAGAGCTGTGGAATTTACGGCTTTACTACCATATTTTCATATTAGATGTCACATCACCTTCCACAGAAAGGAAGGAAGACTTTTTTCAGGACACTATAAAAGCCAAGATTCAAATCTGCCTGACATCTCATCAGCATCTTAAAGACCCCAAGAACAGCTTTATTTTATTTTTATTTTTATTATTACTGAAAATGTGAATATCTTTGCAGAGGATAATGTAGAATATTAAGTTTTTATTAACAGATTACCATCAACTAATTTATGACTGCATATGGTATGAAATGAACTAAGAGATTCGGTGTAAGCTACTTAATAAACCTTGAACATAGATTGTCTGAGACTTCCAATAATAGGAGACATTGTGTGCTATCGCAACCAAAGGACCATCCATTATACAGTCATTTATTTGATATTAGATTCTCTCGTGTTACTGAAAAGAAAACTGAAACAATATAAAACAAAATATAAACCTAGAATTAAAGACATAACAGTCTAGACAGATGATGATAACCCTCAGTTCCCTAGAGCAAGAAATGAAAGATTCAAGACTGTTATGCTTACAGCAGATACCGCTCTGCTAATAACCACCAATATTTTGCAGCATGTTTCATGAGTGAATAACTTATATGTGCTGTGACGGATGAGAAAAAAGCTGAACTCCAAATACACACTTCCCTGGGAGTAGACTGTACTGTCTACAGTGGGATTTATTGCTGAGCAAACATGCAGAGAATCGGTGGAAAGCCTGCTTTCCTATGCACACTTACTTTTAAGCAAATCTCACTGAACTCAAAGAGTCTTTTCCACCAAGCAAATGTGCTTAGCATGTGGCAGAAAGGATCTGTGTTCCTACAAAGTGCTTCAAACACCAATTAAATTTAGACTAACGGTAGCACACAGCCACAAACATTAGTAACACAGCATTGTGCAATGCATGGTTGCCACAATCCGACCAGGGAGACGACATACAGAGAATCTCTCTTCATTAGGAGCCACACGCTGCAGACTGCAAGAGCTTCTTCTTGCCTGTGACTTCTCAGTAAATATTCATACAAGTAAGTATGTATTGGCTATACAGAACTCCTCCTTTATGGATTTCTGGGTAACAGCCAAGACATGAGATGTGACATTGCACATCTAGTGCAATGCACTCATTTTACAAGCAGGTTAGCTCAGAAACACATCATAATAATAATAATAATAATAATAATAATAATAATAATAATAATAATACAGTCATACCTTGGGTTACAGATGCTTCAGGTTGCGTTTTTTTGGGTTACGGACCCGCCAAAACCTGGAAGTACCAGAACGGGTTACTTCCAGGGTTCGGGGGTCGCACATGCACAGAAGCGCTAAATTGCACTTTGCACATGGCACAGAAGCGCCAAATCACAACCCGTGCATGCGCAGACACGCTGCTGCAGGTTGCAAACACTGTGGGTTGTGAATGTACATCCCGCACAGATCACGTTCGCAACCCGAGCGTCCACTGTATACCCTGCCCATCTGGCTGGGTTTCCTCAGCCACTCCTGCCAAAGAAAACTGAACAACCACAAAAAACACAATCTATGGTCTCAACTCAATACCCTTAAATGGTACAATGTGGTACATCATGTGCTCCAAATTGGGATGGGAGGGGACTACGTTGGATAGCTTATGTCTGGCTTCACATTGCAACAGAGGAAGCTGCCATATAACCACTGGGCTATCTAGCTCGGTGGGGATGTGGGTAGAACGGTGGTCTAAACCACTGAGCCTCTTGGGCTTGCCGATCAGAAGGTCGGCAGTTCGAATCCCCATGACGGGATGAGCTCCCATTGCTCTGTCCCAGCTCCTGCCAACCTAGCAGTTCAAAAGCACACCTGTGCGAGTCGATAATTAGGTACCGCTGCAGCAAGAAGGTAAACGGTGTTTCTGTGCACTCTGGTTTCTGTCACAGTGTTCTGTTGCACCAGATGCGGTTTCGTCATGCTGGCCACATGACCCGGAAAGCTGTTTGTGGACAAACGCTGACTCCCTCGGACTGAAAGCGAGATGAGCGCCGCAACCCCATAGTCACCTTTGACTGCACTTAACTGTCCAGGGGTCCTTTACCTTACCTTTTTTTTACCTTTTACCTAGCTTAGTATTGTCTGTAGCAAATGACGTCAGCTCTCTAGAGACTCAAAGAAAAGTCTTTCCCAGCATTTTCTGAAAATGCTGGGGATTATATGTGGAACTCTTTGCATGTAAATTTTCAGGTTTACCCCCAGTTATGGACCTTCCTGCTACATGATTCCTAATCTTTTGTTCTTAATCCGTGTAAACCATCGTGTGATCCTCACATGAAGGACAGTATATGAATTCAATTAATTAATAATTAATTAATTAATTAATTAATTATCAAGAGGGATTCTGTGCCCAGAGTCCTTCTAGTTGGGTTGAGACCAAAAGTGTGTTGCACCTGCTATACATTTGATTTTCAACTGTTTCAGGAGTGGCTACCCTAAATAAGTGATGGTTGACGTTATAAATAGACTTAGGATTCATATGCAAATATATGTTCTCTTCCCGAGTAGACAGGCTCTTAGCACGTTGATTAAAGCATAATTTATATCAATACAGCTCTAGATATGCACATTTTATAATGCACATAAACATATTTGAGGGGTTAGTGAATAAGAGTGTCATTAATGCATAAAAAGGAATTAACTTGCACTCTCAAGGAAATATGTATTAATTCCCCCCCCCCATCCCCGATTCCCAAAAGGGGGGAAAAAACACAACTTGGCACATCATTAAGTCTCCCCCTTAAATGTATGCAGGGAGATGCAGGGTTGCATATTGTGGGTGGTTGGAGGGGGGGGAGATGTCGGCACATTAGTTTTCATTCTCTGCTATCTTTGTTTCATAAATATGTTAACAGTATAGCAGGGATTACAAAAGAGATTAATTTGTCTTTACTGATAGCATAACTTCGGAATTTAATTTTTTTTTGAAAACGTTTTTAGGATCTGATTTACATAACTGTGAAAGGGAACTTCTATAGCCAAACATTTTACATTCCTAGGAATCAGCTTATCTTGGAGCTATAGAGTATTTACGAGCTAAATGTCAACTTACTCTGTATGTGATGTGGAATGATCTTAACTCTTTCAGATAAAGATGTACAAATGCCCATTTTCATCCCCCCCCCCCTCTTAATGTGTGCCAAGGAGTCCACACATGTGCACTAAATATAAGCTTCCCAGCTAGCATTGGAATGTCTTAGTTATTTTGCGGGACATGTCATATCCCCCAATATTTATGGAGTGTTGTGCATTAAAAAAAACTGGGTGTGTACAAAATTTCAGCCTTCACCCTCCTGGGAAGAGAGGATCTAATGTCAGTTTTTCACTTTTTTAAAAAAGTCAAATTTCAGTTACCTAGGCCCTGCTGAAATGTTAGGAGTATATAACCATTTGGATAACCCTGTAACTGACTTACATCTTTATGTCTTTATTACATGTATATGCAGCACCCTCTGTTTGTGTGTGTACCTGCCATTAGCCTCCACACCAAGAAATGACTTCCATATGAATAAGCCATCACAGATCTTTTAAAAAATGCACCGTCAGATTATCCAACAACTCCTTTGATGTGCTATTTCATTTTTGCAGGCTGCAACTTTAGCAGCACACTATTGTACGATTAGATATGAATGCATCTTTCACTAGGAATGTCAGTTCCAACCCCATACAGATTCACTATGCTCCACCACTTGCATGTAAACAACCTAGGAGGTAAACAACCTTATACCAAGTGAGAACATTGGCTCATCTAGCTCAGTAGCTCTCCAAGGCTTTTAGGGGAGATTCCCAGACCTACCTGCAGATGCCAGGAATTGAGCCTAGGATCCTGTGTGTGCAAAGTACACACATTATCACAAAGCTACAGCCCTTCCCCTATGTAACAGGACAGAGATGTGTCCACATAATCAGAGAGAGCACAAGCTGTGCTGTTTGTACTGCTCACTAAGAAATAATTACTTTTTCAAAGTATTCATCAAGTTGGAGTCTTAGAAGTAGTGATCTAGATTGAGATATTTAACTAGAGCAAATCTGATAATCATCAAAAAGCCAAAATGCTTAGCTGTGAGAATCGAAAGGATTTTTCACAGTAGGGCTGAAGGCTTGAGGAAAATGCTGAAGAAAGTTTGGAGGCTCGTTCTAGGAACCTACCAGAATGACCTGGCAGTGTGCCCTCTACTGTCTGAAATCAGAACTGCTTTCTTGTGCATCATGCACAATTAGACGTGGATGTTGTTTAACTGCTCAGAAAATGAAGCGTTCCTGAGAACTATAGTTCTGGAAACATCATGTGTGATGTTTCTTACAAGTGGACTTTCTCGAAGGGGTTAGAAAAGTGCTATAAATTCAAAGTTCTCCACCAGGAAAAGCTGATTTTATGCTCACCCTGTGCAAACAGTGGGGGGAACTAATATTTTCCCCAACAGGGAAAAGATACCAACCCTAAATGAAAGAGGAGGATCTTGCAAAGTTTTTGTACTGCACAGAAATTATCCAGCGATATTCAGTTCATTTCCCCCACACCCACCCATTTCTCTTTTACATTATAGTGAAGGCAAAAATCAACCATATTGCAATAGACGAGGGACAGATAGAGGAATGGACTCACCAAAGCCAGTAAGGAACATAACATTATTATCCTTGCAGGGTGATATTTCCTAAGTCATACTGGAGAACAAAGTCCTGATTCCACTGAGGTTAATGTTACTGGCTTCTATCCTGCAAATGTTCTGCTGATAAAAATCCAGTTCAGGCTGATTGACGACAGGTTAACTGTGTGAAGGATTGCCGCATTTTGACTTCAGTGGAGTCAGGAATCCACATCTAGTTTTCATTGGCTGGAAGCTCGTGCAGCAGAGGATTCCATCCAACATGAGAAATGCATTAACCATGTTTCTTTATTAGTTCAAGTAACAGAGTTGGGTCAGGGAGGGAGCCACGAATAGCAAAAGCCCTGTGCAAACCTAGACAATCAAATACCTGCATGACAGCTATATTGCAAAGACAGTATCTTTTATCCAACCATTTGTGAAACTCAAAAGGCACAAAAAAGGCATGTAAATGTATTCAGGATCAAAGCCTTTTCAGTGGTGGTCCCACTTCTATGGAACTCCTTCCCATGAGATATATGCATGTGGTTCCATCATTACTGACTTTCAAAAAAGAGAGAGAGCTTGAAAACCTATTTATTTCAAGCTGCTTTTAGTTGAGATGCAGAGATTTATTGGTTTGTATTGCTGCTAAGTGTTTGTTAAATCTCTTAAATTGTTTAACCTAGGTTTATTTGACTGTGTTTCTGGATTGTGAAATGTGCTGTTTTAGAAAACTGTATTTTATTGGAATGTGATTGTGTAGTTTCATGTGTGTGTTTTTGGATGTAAGCCACCTTGAAAGAGTTTTCATCCTAAAAGTTACCACAGAAATACCGTATTTTTTGCTCTGTAAGACTCACTTTCCCTCCTAAAAAGTAAGGGGAAATGGGTGTGCATCTTATGGAGCGAATGCAGGCTGCGCAGCTATCCCAGAAGCCAGAACAGCAAGAGGGATGGCTGCTTTCACTGCGCAGCGATCCCTCTTGCTGTTCTGGCTTCTGAGATTCAGAATATTTATTTTCTTGTTTTCCTCCTCCAAAAACTAGGTGTGTCTTGTGGTCTGGTGCATCTTATAGAGCGAAAAATACGGTATATAAATTCTCAACAGTAACAGAACATATCCCCACACTGATCCTAGAAGTATTTCTGTTGAAAGAAGACTATAATTGAGGGGACAATAATTTTGTATATATGAATGGCCATCTGTCACGGATGCTTTAGCTGAGATTCCTGCATTGCAGGGGGTTGGACTAGATTGGGTTCCTTCCAACTCTATATTCTATGCTTCTATGAAATATATCCACATACCATTAAAATGTTGACCAAGTCAGCCTAGAATGTCCAGGTGGTGGTAAGTGATGGAAGCATATAGGCCACTGATGCATATTTTCATAACAAATGATGATATATGGTTTGATGTTCTTGAGAACTTGGGTTCCATAAACCTGGCAATAAAAATGGAGAAAACGTTTTTGGCTGACTTAGAACTCAATCCTAAGTGTGTTTACTCAGACTTAAGTCCCAGTGAATTATTATTTATTGATATAAGAGATTTATAAACTGCTTTTCTGAAGTTCAAACTTGTAGCCAAATAATAAAAGCACTATAAAATAGAATACTAGATACAAATACCAATGCAATAAAACATAATAAAAGAGAACTAGTCAGAAAACCAACCAAAGGTTATTAGGAAAGATTGATAGTACCTTCTAAATCCCAGGGAAGTTGTAGATTTCCAAGTTTCCACAGAGTAATTGTAGCACCAGGGGTGGGGGGGAATGGTGGGGATGGGCAAAAAGGGCAAAATGAATTAGGGGGCAAGCTTTGTCCTGTGTTAATTTTCGGAATGAAAAGTAACAATTAAGTTCACATTAAAGCTCCCGTTCTGTGCATATTTTATTGGATGTAAGTGCGATTGATTTTTATGGATAAAAGTTCCAAGTAAACAGAAGTGGGACTGCTGACTTATTTTAATGTCCAGTTCATGATTTAGTTATAATTTGTATGTAAATAGTGTCTTTCCTTCAATTAACCACAGAGGACCACATTGTAGGTCTTTCCCTGCATGCTTAAGCAGAAGTAAGTTCCACTATTTCCAGTGGGACTTCCCGCAGAAGATGTGCATATGATTCAGCCTTAGACTGCAAGACACTTAAAGAACCCATATGAGCCAATGTCCCAACTGAGGTTGAGCCAGGACAGCAGTATCACAACCTTGGTATCCAATTTCCTCTTTTCAGCAGACAAGGCCACGGACTTGAAGGAAGAATCTGATTCCATATGCTTTCCTTTGCAAATGGAATTTTCCCATTCACTGAGATCTACAGATCAGACCCACCTGTTGCTCCATCCAACATTGATTACACACACACACACACACACACACACACACACACACACACACACTGCCCGGCATCCACAGACCCTCCAAGTGTCCCTATTTTCCAGGGACGTCCCTGATTTAGAGAAGCTAAATCAGAAGTTTCTGATTTGATCCCAGAATGTCCCACTTTTCCTTAGGAAGTCCCTATTTTCATTGGAGAAATGTTGGAGGGTTTGAGTTCCCAGAGCAAAATGCAAATACAAAATACATAACAGCATAGCAACAAACAAACAAAAAACCAACGATGCTGCTCCCATAAACACGTTTAAAGGGCCATTGATTGTTTAAACAGCCCAAGGCCTGGTTATAGAAGAACATTTTTGCTTGCTGCCTGAAGATATACAGTGGTACCTTCGGTTGCAAACGGGATCCGTTCCGGAGCTCTGGCCGCATCCTGAGGAATTCGCCACTGGAGGTGCTGCTTCTGCACATGTGCGCATGGCGAAACCCGAAAAAATACTTCCGGGTTTGCCGCATACGTATCCCAAAGGATATGTAACCAGAGGTGAACGCAACTAGAGGTACCACTGTATAATGAAGGCACCAGGTGAGCCTTGCTGGGAAGAGCACTCCACAAACAGGGAGCAACCACAGAAAAGGCCTGTTCTCATGCTGCCACCCTCCAGACCTCTTATGAAGGAGGCACACGAAAAAAGTCCAAAGACAGTTTCCAAAGACAGAGTCCAATACAGTTTATTTGGGGAGAGGCAGTCCTTGAGGTATTGTGGTACTGGGCCCTTTAAGGCTTAATAGGTCAAAACCAGCAGTTTGAATTGAGCCTATGCAGAGGGCCAGGAGGCCAGCTGATAAACCCCAGCTGTGCTGTCTCCTTCCATCTGCCCATGCTCCGACGTACATCACCAACCCGAGCTTCAAAAGCCAGGGCACGCTATTAGCAGAGTGTACTGCGCACACAGAATAGGTGTGAGGCTTGTGAAGTCATGCTGCAGCTACAGATTTATTAAACATAAATCAGGACAAAGAAACATGTCGTCTCTCTCTCTCATGTCATCTCAGAGACAACAGCAAAAGCAATACACAAAAGGAAGTTCCCAGCATACTGTGCTGGAATGTAAACAGACATGTGACACACAACAATTCCACATGCCTGTTCCTTAAGGTGGCATAGAAATGTCAACAGAAACTAATTGGTAGTCAGTATACATCTTGCACAGTGGGGGAGCACCTTCTCTGTTGTGGCACCCAGTCTATGGAATCCCTTAGTTGACTTTTGGATCAGTTACAGTCATACCTTTTTCGACAACTCTTGCTGGTTCAAATACCTAGCTTTTAGTAATATTGCTTTATATTGCTCTGCTATGGTTTGCTGTTTTTGCTCTCTGAGTTCTTGCTAGTTATATACATACTGTTTAATGTACTGTATCTTGTAAACTACTGTGGAATTTGATAACGAAAAGCTGTACGTATTTAAAATAAAATAATTTTCTTAATATCTGAATTTTGCAGTTCCCCATGAAAGTAGATTTCCATGAACATTGTTTTTAAAAAGGCTAAACAAATTTTATCTCCCTGTTGGATGTTAAGTAGCTGAACTGTGCATCCTATCCTTAGCAGGTATTAAAGGTGATGTTGAAACTAAAAACAAATCAAATTGCTTATTCCAACTGTGAGCAAGAACTGCAGCATGTAGTAGCAAGTGGAACTCCTGCTGCATCACTGCAGGGCAAGTTATACACCTGCTTTTGCACTCTGTCACAACCCCAAGGCTCTCCAGAAAACAATGGGTGGTATAACAAATCTTTGGCCATGCATGTTATCAAGTCCAAATGAAGGTTCACAATATAAATTGTAAATGTATTCTTTGGCAATGCAAAATTATCCTCTTGTATATGTTTTTGTGTGTCTTTGACAATTGTCAAGGTGCTTAGCTGTGACCTGTGGTGACTGAGTCACCCAACAAATTGCCCTCAAACCATGCATTCTTGGGCAGTGCTTGGAATGAACTCATTCAATCAAATGGAGTTCACCAAGCTATTTCAAAAAATCTCTGAACTACACCTGAAACTAGTTCCCACAATTGCCAGGTGAACTAAATTCATTCTGGGGTAGAATTTTGAGCAATACCTAGCTCATCTTTATGTTCACTCCCTTCCTCACTCTCAGTGGGAAGCCAGTAACTAGCTTGCTTTGTTTTTGAACTCCTGGCTTTCTGGTGGAAAAAGAAAGTGAGTCAGTCAGACATCTATAAAGAAAGTTAGAAAGCAAAATGTGAAGGCAATGTTCTAAGGCTTATTAAGCAAATGCAGAGGCACTGCTGTTGCTAAGGGTGCTTAAGTCATATAATCACTTTTGCTGAGCAATCAGAAAGAATGACTATGAGGCACTGGCTATATCTTCCCTACTAAAGAGGTTCACTCTCTCCCAACAGGAGCAATTCAGCTTTTAACACACGCTGAAGCACCTTTTTCTCGTGGCCTTCGACAGGGCATTTTTTGTAAGTCCCACATCTTCTGTTTTGTTCAAACTATACCACACTGCTTTTCCTTGGAATCCTTTTACTTGCTGTTATAATTGTATATCGCTTTTTGTTACTTCTTTCTGATTGCATTATTATATTGCTGTAGCATGCCCTGGAACCTTTTGATGAAGCCTAAGAAATAAATAAATAGGAATATAGGAAGCTGCTAGTCAGACTGTTGGTGCATCCCACTCACTATTTCCTATACTGACTGGCAGTAATTCTCTAGGTTTCTAGACAGCGTTGCCTCCCAGCCTTACCTGGAGATGCCAGGGATTGAAAACAGGGCGTTCTTTATGGAAAGCAGATGTTCTACCACTGAGCTAAGGTCTTTCCCCAAAATAAACTCCCTATAACTGGTTACTTCCTGCCTTCTTTCCTTTTTCCACCACAGGCATTGGTCCAGGTAATGGTAGCATGCACTCAGTTGTATCGAAATATATCCAGGGACAGTCCTTAATACCCTGATTATATGTTAAGCCAACAGTTCAGTTTGATTCTTCATCCTTTTGTTTGCATTTCAATTTTGACTGCATCCTTAGGAATCCAGTCCTTCGATATCAACATTGTCCAAAAGAGCCATGCTGAGCACAAACGCATGGCATGCTCACATCCACAGCGAGCGTCTGATGGAACTCCATGAATCAGAAGCAATCTATGGGCCAAGCAAATGCTGTCCAACTCCAGCCTGTCACATGCCATATGTTTCAAAACCAAGCTTGCCAAGCTGCTGAGCCAGGAGCTTTACTTATCCGTGAACTTGAAGGCCAAAAGCAATGGAAAGCTCCGAGGCAAAGACAGCTGTATGTTTTCTGCCTATGTGTGTATAACTCTTCAGCCAGGAGATGTTATGGACAGGAGCAGGGAGGGAGAACTGGGTTTATTTGCAGAATATTTAAAGAGAGGGGGACCTGTATTAACATTGGTTTGAGTCCATAGATTGGAGTGATTCTCCTACTCAGTTTTAGCAACTTTTCTCAAGTTTTAAGGCTTAATTTGTGCTGCAGTCTCACCATATATTTAACACACACACACACACACACTCCAAATCCTGAGAACTGTGGTTTACCCCTTACAGAGCTACAATTCCCAGATCCCCTAAAAGACATTTCCCATAATTCTTTGGGGGGTGCTTTAAATGTATTGTGTATAGCCAACAGCAGAGTTTCTTACATCACGGGAATGGAAAAGGGAGGCAGAAGTCAATAAATTTATTTTTCAGTTCTTTCTCTGTTGAAAAGTTGTCTATTTTACAAAGCTATTTCAAAGGAAAACCAAGTAGACAAAGGAATTTAAGGAGTTACTATGTACATTTATGGTTAGCTGTGTTTCACATACAGTATACTGTTAGCAGAGTAGGTCAAAGATCTCCCCTCCAGTTTGTGGTTTAACACTTTATTTACTTTAATATTTTGTCTCTAATTTTGCTCCATTGAAACAAATAGTAATTCTGTTGCTTGTATTCTGTTATTTATTTATTTATTTATTATTCATAGCACTTCTGAGCCGACCTTTTTTGACCCAAGGAGTTCAAGGTGTGCACATTGTTCTCATTTAATCCCCACAACAACCCTGTGAGGTACGTTAGGCCGAGAGTCTGCAACTGGCCCTGGGGTCACCCAGTGAACCCCATACCCCGGCCATCTGGCTGGGCTTCCCCAGCCACTCTGGGCGGCTTCCAACAAAATATTAAAATACAGTAATGCATCAAACATTAAAAGCTTCCCTAAACAGGGCTGCCTTCAGATGTCTTCTAAAAGTCTGATAGTTGTTGTTCTCTTTGACACCTGATGGGAGGGCATTCCACAGGCCGGGTGCCACTACTGAGAAGGCCCTCAGCCTGGTACCCTGTAACTTGGCTTCTCGCAGTGAGGGACCCACCAGAAAGCCCTCAGCGCTGGACCTCAGTGTCCGGGTAGAACGATGGGGGTGGAGACGCTCCTTCAGATACAGTAACAGTGCTCTTTGGTTTCATCTTGTTTTTCATATTATATTCAACTATCATACTATATTCATTCTTCCTAAGATTATTTTTTCCTTTCATTTTCAGTGGCATCTTTTACAAAGCAGTGGATTTCCCTTTTCGTTCTTGCCACATTGGAGTATTATAACATTCTATAATCATATATGGAAGGGACTATAGATGTGTTCAGCATTCCCCTGGACACGCAAACTTTTGCCATGTTGGGTGGAGGACGTCTTCAACAGACGTCTACTTGTGTTCACTTGAATGTGAATAGAAAACATCAGGCAATCAGGGACTCCTGCAGACCTTCCCTGCTCAGCAGGGGAATGATCAGGAGCTGAGCGCATTGGGCAACATGCATGGAGACATTGGGAGTGGAGTTTGTGAGTGTGTCCCAATCCCTGTCCACAGATACAGAGGTATCGTTCAGACAAATATCTGACCATGCTTTAAATGTAGCAGATACAGCTAGGATGTTTTGGAAACTGTACAGAACTGTGGGTCCCATGAGCAGCAAGATCAAAAAGAATCAGCTTCCTAGCCAAGACATTTTGGTGCTTGAGGCAAGGGAGCAAATAGCACCCTTCCCTCTAGTAATGGTCCATAGCAGGCTTCCTCAAACTCGGCCCTCCAGATGTTTAGAGACTACAATTCCCATCATCCCTGACCACTGGTCCTGCTAGCTAGGGGTCATGGGAGTTGTAGGCCAAAAACATCTGGAGGAGCCGAGTTTGAGGAAGCCTGGTCCATAGTATCCAAATCTGGTCAGGTTACTTTGGTACCTGAAGCAGAAAAACCATCAAGTACCTCTTCAACTACCCTGACAGTAAAAATGCAAAAATAATACATTAGATAACCCACCATATGCTGCCCTTCTCAGACTCCCAAGTCTTCATCAAAGCTAATTCACTATAAGGCCAACCAGGATCTCAAGTCAAATGTGAATCTTCCTGACCCTATCTCTGATTAAAAGAAATGCATTAGGTGCCCATGTTTTTAATCCTCTGATTTGCATTTCCTGCATTTTTGTTTTGTTTTGTTTTACGGTGTGAGATAACATTAGTAAGACAGTGCTCTAAGCACTAAATGATAGAAGTAAGGAGCCAAAGAGAAGGTCCTTCTCCCCTTTTTGTGGGTCAATCACTTTTAATAGCCTCCCAGTGAAATGAAAACAGTAAATCATACCTGTTATGTAGGGTGGCATATCCAGCAGAGGTGGTGCAGGAGAAACAGAGGGAATCACAGTAGTATTCTCCTTTCAAGTTTATTTACACTGCATTATTGATTACTGCATTATATTCCTCTGAGGGGCTCACAGCAGCATCTATGGCCCTCCTTTCACTTTCATTTTCATCCTCACAACCACCTGAGAGATAGTGACTGTCCCATCCAGTGAGTTTCATAGCTGGGTAGAGGTTTGAACCCCAGTTTCTCAGATTCTAGTCTAACACTCTAACCACTACACCACACAGGTGCTCTACCAAAGAAGAACCGGATGGCACTGTACCAAATACGTCATCCTTCTCCACTTCAGCATTAAGATCTTTCATAAACAATACAAGTTAGAAACTTAACGTCAGCTGCTTGAACTCCCCAGTATAAGCAGAATAAATGCTTGTGTGTTCCCTTGCTAATAATGATTCACGCAGTGTTTCTCCCGAGAGGACAAGCTATTTGGTCAACGATTCCTGTTATCAGCATTAGCATCCAGCAGAGCACTGACAAGTTGCTGGATCCCACTACACATTACTCAGACTTTGCTCATCCTCTGCCTAGTACCTATTATCACACACAGAGAGACAAACTTCAAAGATGGAAAATGGCTTACCGAGGCCCTAAGGAAATACCCTATGTCAGATCGAGTCATATTCTGCCTGAAGCCATCTGGCCCATCTGGTTCATGCTCTTTGTGTCATTCTAGTTGACTTTATACATATTTATTCACTTGAGGTCCTGAAGCAGCAAACGCTCACAAAGTCTTCTGGACCTGATTGAGACAGACAGAAAAGAGATCTGTTCCAGGACACTGTGAAACTGGGCTTTGGGTCTCCTCAAGACTTTCACCTTAGGCCTTGGAAAGCCTCTTCATGCATAACATTCTCCCTACAAGGGTATATCTGAGTGTAGAGAGGAACAGGAAGGGAAATGTATATTTATGGATCCCACCATGTAAACAACCATGGACAATGGAAAATCCCAGGTACACGTGACACATTTTCCTACACCCATGCAGGGAAAAAGTTACATGTGAGGTGGCTTTGATATTTCAGGGTAGGCCCTTAGGCTTAGCCATGGGTGACAACTGTACTTTGGGACAAGTCATTAATACACACTGAGAGTAATATGAGGAATAAGGCGTACATGGAACACATCTAAACTCAAAGAACATGTCTGGCTTCCAAAAATGGAAGTTAGGTTAACTATTTGACCTGTGCTCATACATATTTCTCATTATTATGAGGCATAACAAAATGTACCACACATAATATACACCTTTGATTTTTCTGAACTCTGTTTTCATTATGCTTTTATGGTGATTTTGATTTTTGTTACATATTATGCATTAATGCATAATGTTTTTTAATGATGTCATTATTATGTCTTTACCAGAAACTTTATGTTTAGGCTATTGTATACTCATCACAATACTCATAATTACCAGTCTCCTGTCTCAAAAAGATGGACTGTATCTCCCAGTAGAGATCCATATGAATATTGCATGCATGCTGATGCAAAGTCATCAGTCTTTATCTTCCTGCACAATACTTTTCTATGTGCATCACATTTTCTGACCAAAGCATAGAGCTCTGTATCTTGGAAAATGTGATATAGATAGCTATTGTGTTGGCTGTGTGGAAAGTGATTGTGTAGATTTCATGGGTGCCTAAGTGGATATTTGAAAATGTCCCTGAATAAAAACTGAGTTGCAGAGTCATGAGAGAGACCTGTTTCAGCTTTAACAAATGGCCATTTGGATAGGCCCTGGGTTATTCCATATAGGCTCAGTCTGATCTTATATATATAGCCTCAAAAGTAAGACCCACTGAATTTAGTGGCACTTACTCTGTGGTAACTGAAATCCTGACAACACTTAGAGTACCATTTTTCTCCCTCAAAAAGTAATGATTAACAAAGTGTGAATGGATTGAAGGTACTTCCAGACTATTTTGGGGTAGAACTCAATCACACAACAAATTTAAGTGGCACAATTAAAGTTTATTTGGGACTCTTGTGAAACAAACCTACTCCCTTTCCCGCCACACACACACAAATGACTTTTGGTTAGGGAAAACATCGGTATTCCGACCAGGCCGTTCCATCACCACCACCACCACCAACCCATTTTTCTGTGTTGTCACCCAAGCATCAGACAGCCACCAAGCATGTTCAGTCTTGAGACTGTTTAGAGGAGCTTCCCTACTTAAGGGGAAGTTAAAGATGCTTTGTGGCTCAGCAAGCCTTGAGGTTCCCTGGAGTTTGCCCAAACTGCATCTCTCTCTCTTTTGTGTGGGTGGTGAAATCTTGGTTACATAAGAAATGGAGGCTGAAGACTGCTGTTAGTCAATGATGTTGATGATGATGATAAATCTTCAAACCCTTCAAAGTGTCTTAGTATTATCCCTGACTGCCTAAGGGCAGCCATCTAGTGAATAAGTGGTTCAAGTGACATTTGGGCATCAAAATCTTAATGATTTCACAACACTAGCTATTTTTTCTTCTGGCGGGACTCCCCTGCTTTAACTTCATATACCAAAGGAGAGGGAACCTTTTATGGCCAAGTGGAGTGGGGGGGGGTGAGGATCACTTTCCCTTCTGGACAGTCTCCCATGGGCCATAGACCAGTGGTGAGTGGGGCCAAAGGCAAAAGTGGACAGAGCAACAAGGATAATTTTTACGTTTACACAGTAGGCTAGTTTCTATGCACAGCTGTCTCACATCCGTCTTGAGCCTCCACCCAGAGAAGAAAGAGGTGTTCCCAGAGTTCAGGGACACATTCCAGCCAGGCAAAATCACTCACGGAAGGTGCAAAGCAAGGCTGAGGAGAGAACATATGTAGATGGCATGGAATGCAGAGATTCCTGAGAGCTAGATAAAGCTCTCAGGAGGGCCACATTGATCCCCTGGATCTGAGGTTCCCTACCTCCAATGCAGCAGCAAAACTGCAGCTGCAAATAATGTAACAAATAACACAATATTTTCCCTTGCTAGGCAGAGCAGCATGTGTTGGACTTCCAATTGCGAAGGACCTGTTAAACGCAGGTGTGGGAAACCTTTGACTCTCTAGATGGTGCTAAACTACAACACCCATCACCCCTGAGTATTGGCCATGTCTGCTGGGGCTGATGGGAGTTTAAGTTCTGCAGCACCTGGAAGGCTAAGGACTCATCACACCTGTGTGAAAGTCTCGGGAAACTTCCCAGAAGTCTCCTTTTTTTGCCCTTCGGGTAAGTCAGCTCCGCACGAGCTTCTTTCCCGGCAAAGGCAAGGTGATTCGCCTTCCCCGCTCTCGGTTCCCTTTACCATCCTTGCCCTCTGCTGTCGTCGTCACGCGATGAACATCAAGCACACTCTGAAGCTTATTGGGAAAGGGGGGAGACCCCCAAACTGAGCCGACCTTCTTTCCCCGTGTTTCTACTGCGGAACATGGCGACGCCATTCCGATCAAGGAATCCAGCTCGGGTTTTGCTGGTGTCTTGCGGGAACGCGAAACTCCTTCGGCTGTACGGGCGGTGGGCAGAGCGTTCCTTTGCCGAGGCTTCGACCTCGGCTCCTGCGTTCGATCAAGAGGCTCTCGCGCCCTGCTTCCGATCTATCCGACAGGCGCACCGGCACACTCTGGGCTGCCCTGCCTACGCGGAAGCCTCTCGTGCGGAGGCACTTAAGGCGGGATCGACGCGCGAGAGTCCGGGGCTTCTATGGTCAAGTGGTGGTGCGGCTTGCGGGGGAGAGAAATCTCAAAGCATCCTGACTCTCCGCGATTTGAGGTTTCTCGACCCTGCCGGTGCTAGTAGGCGAGGGAGCCTGGATCGACTTCCATCGGCAGGGCACGACGAGGGAGAGAAGCGAATTTGGAACAGGGCTCCGATTGCGCGCAGCTCAAAAGCAGCCGCGTCCGATTTGCTCGGAGTTTCGCGAAGGCTGCAATGCTGTGCGCATTTATCTGGGAGTAAATCCCAGAGAACCCAGTGGGGCTTAAACTTTGGACAAGCCAGGTAGAGAAGGGGGTTGGGGCATTGCAAGCCGTTAGGTAGAACGAGGGCTCGGCTAGGAATCAGGATACCCCCAGTCCTACATCACCCCTCTCCATTTCTATAATACTTCGTCGTGGGCAGAGTGGCTTGAAAATACAGAGGGATGGAGACGTGTGTATGAATGAGGATATCGGTGCACAGCATTTAAACTTAAATCGGCGGAAAGATATATACAAAGCAAGGGAGGCACCGTCACATTACAGAAGAACCATTAAAAAAAGAAAGAACATTTTCAATTCCACTCCACTAGGCAGTAGGGAAAGTCGGTTCATTGTCAGTTTGACATCCGACGTTGCATGCTAGTTTAAATGTGATCTATAGTAGGAATAGGCAGGTGGTCATGGGCAAAGCCAAGGGGGCTGCTGCCTCCCCAATCAAGTAAAACAATAGAAATACTTAACTAATTGACCAATCACGTCGGTTCTCTCCCCCCCCCCAAATCCTGGCTACGCCCATGCAACTGATCAAATCTTTGCAGATACTTGTAATTTGTCCAGGTCCAGCAGATTCTTGCCTGCATAGGGCCAACTCCTAGGAACTGAGCCCCCCCCCCCCACTAAAATAATTGAGGGAGCTGGGCCTCTACAAAGTTGATGGGCATTTCCATTCAAATAGTGCTGTGTCTTGTGACCAATTATGTGGGGTGGTGGTTACCTGCCCCCCACCCATATTTTATTCCAGTTGGCACCCCTGCTTGCCTGTAACCATTGCTTGCTCTCCAGAGTCTAGTTTGGCTGCAAGATACCAACCAAGGCACATGGTTTTATTGAAAAAAACTTGTTTCCATTTGGTGCCTTTAGCAATTATATAAAAAATAATCAATTCATACATAGTAGCACAAAGTTGTTTCCATTCCTTTCTCTCGCTATTTGATGGCACATTATGTAACTCACAACTGCTTGGATTCTAGAAAGGAGAACTCCCTTCGGGATTTATACGGGATAATCTCATAGGAAGAAGTAGAAGAAGTAGAGTGCTTTGTTTTCTCTTTATATATTAACTTGTTATTACTGTTTCGATTTATAAGTCACTTGCCACATAAGGCATCTGCAAGCAACTTGCAAAATTTAAAGTGTAACAGAACATCAGAAAAAGAGCAATATGTTACGGTATGGCTTTTATGGTAATCTATAAAACAGACCCTGTAGAACAGCAGCAGAAACTTCAGCAGCAAAAGACATACCATCAATAAATGGCAAAATCGTCATAACCTGTCAGATTAAATGGGAGAAGATGTACATTTTTACCTGGCACCAAAAGGATGTTAACGAGGCCACCAGGGGAAAGCATTCCACAAGTGGGAATATTGCACATGCACATTAAAACAGCACATTATTGGGAGCAGAGGGCTAGTGCTTTATTCTACACTTCTGTAAATGGTGGTGGGGAACTACATAAATGGTGTGCATTTAGGAGATCAGTTAATTGCAGAAAAGTGTATGCAGCAAAGGAACACAGAAGTATCTACAGCCAACTGCTTTCCCACTGCATATGTCTTTTAAGAATCAGTTTATGGGCCGAAATAAATGTTTGGGAGGATTCATGGCCCCTGCTAATTCATATCATCCTCCGTACATTTCTCTGGTAATGCCTTGGACCACATGCAGTCCTCAGCCTAATTTGAAAGGGCACCTGCCAACTATTAGGTCAGATCTCTGGCAAGAGTGATTTGTTTCCCAGCACTGCAGCTGGGCCAGGAGGAGGAAGAGGAAGAGACAGAATGAGGAAGATAGGGTGACTCCACAGATGTTTTGCTCTGGCTCTTCCTCCCAATGACTTCAGCCCCACTCACCACTGGCATGGAACCTGTAGCAGACCAACCATGAGAGACCGTGGCCCTCAACAGAGGAGAACAATAGGCTTCCTACACTGAATCTGGTGCAGGGGTGAGGAAACATTTTCAGTTTGAGGTCCACATTCCCATCTGGGCAGCATTCCCGGGGCCAGAAGTCAATACTGGGTGGGGCTAGAACAAAAAATGGACAGAATAACCAGAGCCGTAGCGGGGGGGGGGGTAGCCAGGTTTTTTTGCCCTGGCTGAAGCCTCCAAAGGGGCACCATTGAGGCTCCCAGCCTGTGTGTGTGTGTGTGTGTGTACACAAATGTGTCAGTGTGGGTGCCAAACTGGTTCTTTGACCTGGGTTGAAATAAAGCCTAGTTTTGCCCCTGGAATAACTAATGTGTATGCTAGTTTTTGCAGAAACCCACAAACCCCACTCTATTTAAGCAAACAAGAGGTAAGATCAAAGTTCAAGGACACTTTCCAGACAAGCAATTTGACCATATTTAGTAAAAAACAAAAACAAAAATACATGTTCATTCAGAAAGCCAATTTTGTCATAATTGGAACTCTTTTACATATGGGGAAAATAAAAACAAATCAAGGAGCATCCTATTTCATGACCAAGGAAGGGGAAAGGGTGTATTTGGGCATGGATGTGTTTGGAGACAAGCACCCAGTGAAGAAGGTGAAACCCTCTAATGGTTGGGGAAAGTCCAAGTTTTCAGTGTCTTTACCTTTTGGGTATTAATACTCTATCTGGCCATCACAGTTCATCTCCACTACTTTATGAATTTGTTCAGTGGATCAGCCTCTGACTCCTTTGGAATACTTTGTCTTCCACAACAAACAAAGATTTGCACATCCATTCTGGTTTCATTTCTCATTCCTTATTCAAATGTTAGCTTTGCAGCAAAGATCCTTTTTTCATTTCCCTATTGCTACAATTACAGTATAGCAGGAATCACAAAGGGCTTTCTTCCAGATGTTACCTCTAAGAACTGCATGGTAACTGAAGGAACAGGAAGTTATCGGGGAGTGGCTACGTGGTTGGCAAACTGCAAAATGATGGGGGGAACCGTCCGCTCCTCATGCATGACTTAGGGAAAAGTCCTTAAACTGTCTGGGTCTAAAAATTGCTACCAATACTGCCATCTGGTCATGACTCCCAGACTATTGAAAATAGAGAGCTACAAACAGGGGGCTGACTGATGGTGAAAGGAGGAATGCCATGCATTGGGTAATCCAAGAATCTGGAGGTCTTTCATCTTAAAAACACAAAAACAGGATACAAGCTTCTGCCCTACACATAGGCTGTGTACACACTCCTGTTACTCTGTACCCATCACAGCCTTAGCAACAATCTATCCTAAATCTATCCTGTAATTTATTAGGAAACACTATGCCCCCCCCCCAAGTTTAGATCCCATCTGAGAAAAACAACAGATTAGCTGCATTTTCAGCTGGTAATGCATAGTGTGCCTAACTTTGCAGGTCACCAGAGCCCACTCAGAACAAAAAAAATGTATTCTTGAGAACCTGCTCAATGTTTTGCTCCCTAGGAGATGCATATTCTCTTGGAGTGGACTCTGGATTTTACAAAAATATAATCACAAACAAGGCTGCCAAGTCAAATCAGGCCGTGTTTAGCCAAGTTTATTTTGCTTTTATTGGTTAAAGCCACAGCAGCATCTACAGGTACAGAACAAGAAGTTGTGCATTACAGCACAATGCAGTGACCCACATAATAGGCTTTTGACAATTGTTTGCAAGCATCTTAACCCCTCTAGCTCTGTTTGTCCACTAAGCAAACCAAACACTCTAGGCATAGTTGACAGGTTTTGATTATTACTGAGGCAATCCATTTTTACATTAGCTGGCCTAAAAGCAGCTGTACGGATCACAGGCAGGTATTTTGGCCAGACAACAGGATCAACACAGCTAATCAAGAAATAAATGTTTTGCTCTTCCTGACTCAGTAGGCAGAACATACAACTGCCCCAAGCAGAAATCCTCAGAAGAATATATATGGGAACTGAAGGATCATATTGTCCCTTAAAATCCCAACCAATCACTTCCTCTCTGCAGGAGAAGGCCCCTTGCACGGTGTCTGTTGGACAACCTTTCTCAGCACATTTTTAAGTGGAGATTCTTATCCTAATTAGTATCTATAATGGAGATCGATCAATCAATCCATCAATGATAGATAGATGCTTTCATTGTCAATCACTTCAGGGTATTTCATAATGTTCCCCTTGGAACATTATTTACAACATTTTCAGGTTTCTTGTTCTCCCCTTTGGTCAACCACTTTATTGACGCAGTAGTTCTTTATATTCCAAAGGAAATGACTGTAAAGTAGCCTTCTCCAGACCAAAGAGCCTCACTACAGCCTATAGGTTCAAGCCTGGCAGTGCTTGGTGTCTTCTGGTGTGTTGCCAGGTCTTCACAATGCTCTTCCCCAGGGATGGTACTCGCATAGCTGCAGCCTTATACAAATACCCCATTGCCCTACTATGATGATGTTATCCCCGCCACAAGCACAAGGCCAGGCAATGAGTTCCCAAGAAGGCAATCTGATCTGGCAATAACAACCATACACAGGCTCCAGACTCACCCCACTCTTACAAACAGTGTCCTGTTGCATCCACTACAGGCAAAGAAGTGCAAGTTGGTAGAGCATGTGACTCTTAACCAGATGGGTGGGGGTACAAATAATAAATTATTATTATTATTATTATTAACCTTAAGGGTTGTGGGTTCAAGCCCCACATTGGGCAAAAGATTCCTGCATTGCAAGTGGTTGGACTAGATGGTCCTCATGGTTCCTTCCAACTCTACATTTTATTATTCTATGGAACTAGATGAAGGTAAAGGGATAATATCTGCCTCTTTCTAGCAGATAGCAGCTGGGTGGATTTTCTTGTAAAATGTGGAAAATAAATATTATAAATAAAATACACATAAAAAATCTGGAGGGAACCAAGCTGCAGCTTGTCTCCATAGGAAGGGCAGCAGCTTGCGCTCTCTCTCTCTCTCTCTCTCTCTCTCTCTGGAGAATATTGGCTTTAAAACATGAAGCTGCCTGCCATAGACCACATCAGATCCTTGGCCCATGTAGTTCATTATTGCCTACTCTGTCTGGCAGCACCATTCCAGGGGCAGAGCAACAGGTGCTCACTCCTTCATGGGGATTTGAACCTCCAACTTTCCATTCGGCAAGCCCAAGAGGCTCAGTGGTTTGTCCCAGCTCCTGCCAACCTAGCAGTTCAAAAGCACTATTTTACTTCCTTTGCATTTTGTGGCAAAGGTCTAGAATTATCGCATTCCAAAGAGACCTAACTTAGGTAGTATAAAAAAACTGCTGCTCTTGTTTTACAGCTGTTAGAGGACACCTGACACCACAAAGGCAAGACCCCAGAGGTGGGTGTATCCCTCATGAATCCAGTCTCATGAATATATTCCTATTGTTTACTCACACAACTGCACATTTCCAAGCATGTTTACTCAGAAACAAATCTCTCTAAATTCATTAGGATTTCTAGTGTTTGGGATTAACAGCCACTTAGATGAGAAGCTCCGCTGTTTTCTGGGTGTGGTCACCATTCAGCATCAGCGGTGAGAACCTTTGCTGAAATCTGTTCTCTGGGTGTGGTGAGATTCCTTTCCCTTATTACTCTCATCCCCCCCTAATCACAGCATGCGGGCTTTTAAAGGCACAATATCAACATCTATCCTTATTACCCACGTCTGGTTTCAAGTAAGTGTCCAACCTGCCTATACCTGCCTACTTAGGAGTAAACCCCAATGAGCGAAGAAGACTTACTCCCAGTGGTGTGTATAGGATTGCAACACATGCCATATTTGCGTTCAGGATCGCTGCCCCTCAACCGTCTTACTACTCTCGAGTTGAGGGAAGCGCGTCAGCAGCAGCCAGGGGGAGGAGCCAGTACCGTCCGCGAGTCCAGCTCCGGTTTTGCAAGTGTCCCTGGGAAAGCGGCGCTCCATTGGCTAGAGCGCGTTGTGCCTCCGCCAGGGCTCCGCTCCGCAGCTCGTGTACCACATTCGAGGGGGGGAGAGGCAGAGGGGAAAAGCGCGCCGGCTCTCTCGCTCTCGCTTCGCCTTCACGCAGGCAGCGCCGCGCTCAGGGGCGTGTGCCTCTGCGGGGCTGCCTCGCCTCGCCTCCAGTTGAGTCCCCGCGGCCGGAGTTGGGAAGAAGGATGCTGCCGGAGCCGGAGCCGCTCCCCCCGGTCCTCCCGCCTCTGCCATCTCCAGCTCCCTCAGACTTCTTGGCCAGACTATGAAATGACCATTCCTGCTCACCTCGCAGCAGCAGCAGCAGCAGCTCCCGCCGCCCGGACCCCGCTCTTGCCGCTCGCGCTTGGGGCGAAAGGGCGCCCGTCCTGCCTGAGGAGCAGCCCCAGCTGGGTCTACCGGCCAAGTCAAGGCGGCTGAGGGAAGAGAGTCGGCGAGGCTGGCGGGCGAAGCCCGTTTCGGAGCGGCTGCTTCTCCTTCCACCTCAGACCCGCGCGCGCCCCTCTGTGCCCAAGTGTGCCGCCTGCCTGAAGGCGCTGCTGCCGCCGCCGCCGCGCGCGCTTCCTCTCCTGAGGCGAAGCGAGGCAGCGCCTCTCTCTGAAGTCTCGGGCCACTTCGCCAACTGCTCCCGCTCCGCTTGGCCCTCAGGAAAAGTCGCGAGGGCGGCGGCGCTTCCAGGTGGGCCCGTGGCCGACGCAGCAGCCCATCACCGCGGAGAAAGTAGGGGCGGGAGGGTGGGCTTGGGGCACCGGCGAGCTGGACTTCGGCTTTGGGGTTTGGCTGCTTCCCCCAGCAGCAGCAGCAGCAGCAGCAGCCATGGCGAAAGGGCTGGAAGCCGCCGCCGCCGCCCGCTACGGACTGGGACTGGGATACTTACTGCAAATGCTCGTGCTGCCCGCCTTGGCCATCCTGAGCGCCAGCAGCCCCGGCTCCGCCGCGCAAGGTAAGACTGCCCTTGTTCGGCCAGGCGGCGCCTGCCTGCCTCCCTCCCTCTCTCGGCTCCTCAGAGTTCTTTCCCGGCCCGCTGGCCGCCCAGCCCAGGCTGGACTGAGTGGCGCTGCCCGCCTGTGCATCTTCCCCGCAGAACCCCGCAAAGGCGAGAGCGAGCGCTTTCCTCGCTCACCTCTCCACAGGTTAATGGATACCTGCAGGGCGAGCTCGGGACGGGGGTGGGGAGGAGCACCTCTCTTATTAAGCGCTATCGCTACTTCTACATTCCTCTGCCCAAGTGGCCCCGACACCTTTGGGGCGTGTTTACTCGGTGTTCAGTGCCGACGAATCCAAAAGGGGACCCGTCTCCCGAGCCTTAGAACTGCCGCCTTCGAGGCGCCGCATGGGGCTGGTGGCTCCTGAGAGAGAGATGGATGTGTGGATGGATGTCTTCAGGCATCCCCGCGCGCGCACACACCTTCGCCTCTTCCTTCTCCATCCACGCAGCTTCTGCAAGGGAGAAACTTACGAAACGAGGCTCTCCCCCCTTTCCCCTCGCCAGGAGATGGGGAGCGAGAGGGACTCTCCCCTAATCCAGCTTGATCTCTAGGACTGTGGGGGGGGGGGGGAAACCCGCGATCTCCTCTGGTTGGAGCTGGAAAGTGTGTGTGTGGATATATAGGTGAGTGAGGGACGAGCTCGATCGCTTCGCTTCCTCGGGTGAGGCGTTTGAAACGCGAGTGGCGAAGGGAGTGTTGGAAGCGGCCCGGAGTGAAGCTGTGCTGCTACGCAGGCGCCTGTACTTCGCAGTTTAGCAGAGTAGGGTCAGGATGCCAGGCGGGGCATGTCCCCCGTGCCCTCGCCTCCCCTCGGCATATCTGGGGAAGGAGAAAGGAAAGGGTTGTTGCCGGCCTTGCCAGTAGCACCCGGGGCTTTCGCTTCATGTGTCCCGGCTTCTCTCTGAGCGTGTGTTGCTATGCAGCTATGTGTCTTTGCCATTACAAGAGAACCGCGGGAGTGTTCATGGTGAGTTCCGGCACCTCTTTTTCTAGAAAAACAGCACTGCAGAAAACCATTTGAAATCCCCCACACACCCTCAGCTGAATTGATCACAGCCAGAGGTACTCCTCTAGGTCCAACAAATTTTCTTTGACTTCGCTAGGATGCGTCGCCTGCCTAGTTTTGTGCCACCTTAATAACTGGCAGGTTTGTTGTGGCAGAAGCCTATAAGGTGCCACAAGGCTGGCTCTCTGCCCATCCCCTTCTTTCTCCATCTCTCTGTGTTTGATCTGCTGAAACAGACTTAACAGGGCTACCCCTCTCGAATTTGACTTTCAGCAGGAGCACTTCAGAGAGAGTGAATCGTTTGCATGCCAGGGGCAGCTCTATAAACATGAGCCAAAGTGAGACAGCCACTTCAAGTGGCAGGTTTTGGCAGCCATGAAGGGTGGGAGGGCAGGAGAGTTGAGTGAGAGACAGATCTGCCCCATGGGGTAGAATCCAGTGGGGGAAGCATTCCTGGGCAAGCTGCCTGGGGCAAGCCCTATCAAAAGGAACAGGAGCTGGACGCAATGCTTCCCTTCTCACAGATGCTATGCATTTCAACTGGGGACTTGTGAAGGAGAATTTCCTGATGGATAGTGTACCATATTAGAACAGTAGTTCAAGGCACTATTTATGTTTTCCACTGTAGGCATAAAAAATGTCTGAGAGGCACCTCCAGAGCAAGTGACCTCTTGCTTAACACTTCCAGCCCTCAGGATTTGGGGCGATCTTTTTTTTTGCCCCATCCCAAATATTAGTATGTGGACAATGCTATCAGAAACAAACCCACCCACCCCCCACTTGAGTCAGAATGTTAAGCTTTGCTGAAATTCCTAGAGCAAAATGAACTTAAGTATTTGTGTATATACCTGGAGTGCACAGTACCCTGTTGATGTTCCTTTGCTGACATCCCCATGAAAAGGACCCTTTGCAAAGTTTGCAGTCTCTGGGCAGTATCAAAACTGATTGTTTGGCTCAGCTCCTTTGAACCCCACCACTTGAACAAAAACAAGAAGAGAGACAGACATCACACTTCTGCTGGACCTTTCGGGGGAGCCAGTTTCCATGTGAAGGATTAGGCACCAGCAGAAGGGTGGCTTTTTAGGTTTAACAAACACGCTCTTCTGTTGTCTCCCCAGCCAGACAGGTGCCAACTAACTTTATATGTATATAAATTGAATGCTGGTTTTCCTGATATAAGACTGAGGAAGCCAGAAGGAGAGACCCTCACCCCTGAATATTCACTGAACGAATTAATGAGAGAAGCTGATAAGGCTCCAACTCATGTTGAAAGGCTGGCACTGTCTTTATCTCATAACATCAAACAAACAAATAAAAGGGTTAATTGGGGAACAAAAGCAGGCTCCATAGAGATAGCCAAATGGGAAGATAATCTGATTAGTACTGGAAAGGGAGGGGGCAAGGCACTATGAATGGGACAGTTAGTTGAATTGCTTATATTAGCCATATCTGGCAGGCTGAGGTGCCTGGGAGTTCATCCTTCTTTCTCCTTTTTGCTTTGCTCAGCAGGAAAAGAGCTTTCCTGAAATGTTCGTCCATTGGTTTCTAACCCCCCTTGCCTGCCACCTCTTTCACTGCACGCCTAAAACATAATCTTCGCCCAAAGAATTTGCCTGTGTACATATAGAGAGTAGCACCATCATACGGAGATATATATCACTAGCTCGTTTTTTAAACTGAGAATAAATCCGCAGCCATTTTATTACTATTATTATAGCCTGAAGATGACTGTAAAATATCTCCTTCAGAATTATCTCTGTGTCCCCGGGAATGTTTTGCTACATTCTGACTAACCTTGCACTAGAGCATCAGGTCTCTACATTGTATTTGCCTTGGCTGCTACATCACAAGCCATTTCCTTTGCAAGATGCTTTAAGCGAGTGCCTTCTTGAACTTCCCTTGCCACACACCAGTTGGCTCAATAACAAATGATGGAAAGAAGTTCCATACATGTGTTGAGCTATATGCCATATATACAATAACAACAAGCAGTCTCATTAAAGCTGGCTGAGAAACCTGTTTTCATTGTTACCATGGTAAAAGGAGTGGAGTGGGTAAAAGAGACACACACCAGAAATTCACATTTTCAGCTACAGCTGAAAAAACATTGTGTGCATAGAGGGCCCCACAGAAGACAACAAGGATAGGTGTTTCCCAGGACACCTGGAATATTGTCCAGTTAGGTTTCTTTGCATAGAGCACCCAATAAAGTCAGTACCAGAATCCTTTTCAGTGTGGGCATATTTCCTCTTTCAGGTTCAGGGAATTCACAGGAATCCCCTCAAATCTTGGACATGTAGTTTGTAAAGCATTTCAATAAACTATTTTTTTTTAAAATCTTTTATGTTAAATGGAAAACAGTGACATCAATTATACAACATGCCTTTTTCAACTTTTTTTTAATATAAAAAACAAGAACAGCAACCCGACTGTATTAAAAACTTCTGTGGTCCAAAGAATTCCTGTGGGTCTTGGGAATCTGGAGGACTGCCACTTTAGGGATCAATAAAGTCGCCACTATTAAGATGTCTATGAAGTTGCCGCTACTAGGTTTATTGTGCATGACGATCTCTTGGATCACTTTATTTTTTATACTGAGAGACTGTTTTGGGGTGTCATGTGGGTGAACTTAGAAGTCAGTGCTACTCTTCAATCTTTTTGAATGTGAAGAAAGAAGCTAAAAACATTTCCCTGTGTTCTGGACTGGACTGCTTTCTTAGAGATGAGCAAGACCGAAGATGGCAAAATAGCGCCCCCTCTGGAATCTGCTGTCTGGTACAACTGCTTCACATTATTTCAGTTGCAGGTGCTGTGAAGCTCTGACAGAGTCAGAGGTACCGATTCTCCCATTGTCATAGCTTTAATGTAGCCACCAAGACTGCTAAGCTAACTTGGAAACTGCAGTCTTGAAATATATTAATGTTCCTTTCTACAGCAATCTATTCCCATATGTGCCTCCATTTGTGATTAGCTTGTTTTAGGAGGAACCTGACATGCCCTTTTCTAACCCTCTTCTAATACCAGTATTGGATTCATATAATAATAATAATAATAATAATAATAATAATAATAATAATAATAAAAATAATAAAAATATCGACCATGGAGCAGCACATTGCATGCATAGAGCTGAATGTTATTTGCAATCATATGGTGGTGAGATAGCTGCCACTGGGTTGTGGGGTTCAGAGTCCAAAAGGTTTGAGAGGTCTGCATTATTTCATAGCAAGGCTGGTCCTTATTCAAGTGCTCTAAAATAAAGCTGTTCTCCTTTCTTTGCATTTGCATTTCACATCTGGCTTATGATGTGTAAATAGTGGTGTTAACGATGCTCTGTGTAAACTTCTTGTTTTTCACATTCGGTAATTACAACTATAGTTAGGGTTGGCACAGGATTACCTGTAGAAAAGTTTCTGCAGCTGTAGCAGAGGGAATTGCAGCAGTGTCTGGATGTGGAAGACTTTCTGTAGTCATCTGTGGAGAACATTCATGTAGTGGTTAGCTAACATTAACGTTTTACACTTCACTCTCTCTTTCAATTATGCATGCTGCTTTTCCCGTGCAATTTTAATAATATTATGATTGTTAACTTCATATGGGCACATTCAATCTTAACTGTATATGGCATTCTGATTTAATTTAAACTGTGTAATGAATGAAAGAGGAGTCCTGCTCACTATACCTACTATAAGATGTCCTGGAAATAGAATAGTGGATGTAATAAATACATAGGTGAAAACCATTGCAGAAAGAGGAGAATGAAGCATAGCCATTGGAACTCTTACCAGGTGGTCATGAAGCTTTCTCTTTTCCTGACTTTCTCTTAGTCACAAATATGTGAAAGCAGATACCAACTGAGAAAGCATTAAAGCAAAGGCTGAACAAAAATCCATGACACTTTCTTTTTAATTATTTGACCAAGATATTGTAATGGACCATAGGAGACTGATATTTTTGCTACAAATTTGGATGGTTCACAGGTTCCCCTGCTCCTTCAACTGATATGTTGCCCTATGCAGATGTTTACAGAGGATATCAAGGGAGGGATTGTAGTCATGGTCGCAGAGCCCATCCCACTAATGGGCCCAGTGTTATACTGATCATAATATCTACACAGAGACCTGCACAGGATAGGACCCTGTGCACATAGAACTCTGTGCAGACACTATGGTCAATGAATAGCATTTCCAAAATGTGGCTCCCCAGATGTTGTTGGACTACAACACTCTTCATCGCCTGTCAGTGAAGCTGGAGGTCAGGAACAATAGGGGTTGGAATTACACAACATCTGAGGATCAAAGTCTGAGAAGGGGTAGTATGGGGTGCAGGGGGATGTTACTGGATCCACAATCTTCTCTCTCCTCTTTAGCTGAATTTTGCATCACAATTTTTTTTTCTGGCTTAAAAAAAGACTCCCTAAAGCTTATGGCGACACTCTTGACTCCATAGTGCACTGCACCATGAGAATTAGACAGCCAGTCTCATGAGAACTCAGATTTCAAACCTGGCTTTGCTTTTGTAGGATCCAAACCCAATTAAATGAATGATTTAAATGAAAACTTCTTCTAGTTTTTCCATTTTAGTAAGTAAAGTGGGTCTTTTCTTTTGTCTCAAAAAACTGTACACCCTGGAATGATTTTCATAATTATCAAGCATTTTGCCTTGTTTCTTCTCTTGATCTTTTGAAGTAGGGCATGGATGCCTTGGGCAATTCTGGAGCCTTCTCCTTTCTCTTTCCACTACAACTTGGAAAACAAATTCACTAATTGAGAAATTGATGGATTTTTTTTTAGCCCTCTCCCTAGAGAGATGTGCTGCTCAGCATACGAATAAACCACTGAGGATAAAGCATTAGGAAGAACTATGTTTATAATTAACTGGGAAAATAATTATAGTTTTCTATTGTATTACTAATCTTTATTTTAACATCTCAGGCTGTGTGCATATTTGACTTCTTCAAGCTGCCAAGATTTCTTGTGATATTTCTTGGGGAGAAGTTGTTAGGTGTGAGCTACAACTTACGGGCCTTGGAGTACCGTATTCAATTTTATAGGGCTTAGCCAAGGAGTCACATAAATGAACAACAATGCAGTTATATATATAATAATATCTATACAGTACTTTATAAGTTCAGGGTAACTTACAGTGACTTGCAGTAATATACATGAAAAGTAAAAGCTACAGAATGTAATAAAATAAAACCATAATGTCAGATTAAGAAAAGCAGAGCCAGCTGTTACCTATCCCTTATGATGAAATTTCCGTAAGACTTTCTTAAAGAGAAATGACTTGGGCTGCACTCCTGCACACAAATCAACTGCATAAATCCCATAGACCTCAGTGGGATTTACGCAGGCTAATTGTGTGCACTGTTGCATCTTTAGGACATACTTCTAGTAATATGTGGACATGGGAGAATAGAGCTATTTGAAAACTTTTATGACAGCAGGTAATCTAGCAGACCAGGCAAGCTGTTTTTCCCTTTAGTACTCTATTTGCTATAAAGGAGGACAATCAGCTGCTGGAAACACATTCACAGCATCTCAAACTGTACATGTACTTCCTGCTTGCCAGCACTATGATTGTATAGGACTTTGGCTATAAACTGGCTTCTAAACACAAGCAGGGGAGTGCTGTGATAATTCTCCCTAGGAAAGTAATTCTATAAAATGGGGCCACCACTGTGAAGTTCCTATTCCCTGTATGTTTGCTAATAATGCTTCATAAGAGATTAAAACTTGGAGCAAGGCCATGGTGATAATAGGGCACAGGATACCTCATTTGTGGATAGGATTCTCCCTAAACAGTGCTTTGCATTTTATATGATCACTTCTTCTCTGTGACCTCAAGGTTGCAGTACAAAGAATATAGATTCTAGCACTGGAAATCAAAGGAGTGGAGAGAAGCAGAGAAAGACCAGACAGTATACTACTCGAAAAGCTTTTTTTTAACTGGGGAAAGAACCAGATGAAGAAGGATGGAAAGTGACTTACTACACCCCTGAGCTATAGGAAATCTTTAGGTCCTTTCTCATTTGTAGGTGTCTTGTGATTCCCTTCTTTTTTAAATAAATAAATAACCCTGCATAGCATGCTCTTTTTTTCTCTCATCCAAAGCTGTATCGCAGGAGACTGGTGTTAGCAGGTCCAGATCTGTGAACGCTCAACTACTTTATTTAGTGAAACAATAAAATAGCAGTCCAGATTTCAGATAACTACCAGACTAAACCCCACATATCAGGTTGAAGTAGGCAAAATGCCCTTATCGACTAAACTTCCCTTACTTTGATATATCATCTCTGCATTTAGCTTGCTATGAACTGATTATTGAACATTTCTGGCTTATGCCTTTAATTATGCATTCTGAAAATTTCTACTGATGTCAGGTACTGCAACCATTCTCCTCGTGGCACAGCATTCAGGTCCCCTGGTGACACACACAGCACTGACAGATTTATATGCTGAGGATGATGGTGAAAGAGTTGGGTTTGAAAGTAGAGGTCAAAGGTTATGCATATTACACAGATTTTGTTTCATTTGTTCCATGTGTGCATGCTGGCGACTATATTGTTGAAAGTTACCAAGTTCCCCCCCCTCAAAAGAACCTATAATTAAATTAAAGTGATAATTCTGAAAGAGGAGAATAAAAGGAGCCATATGTGCAGATATTTTCTCTAACTCACTGTATTAGCAACAGCAGCAGTTTGAAAATGCTTGGTGTGGAAAAAGTGAAATATAATATGAGAATACGCCAACCTTCTGGGGATACGCTTTTTAATTAAGCACCTAAATGAATCCTGTTGCCGAAAGAGAGAAGGAGAGAGGGAGGTTGGAGCGAAAAAAAGGACTTAATTATCTTGATGCATCAGTGAACCAGTTCTATTTGATATGTTGGCTGTAACTATTTGTATTTGTTAAAGAAGTGCTGAGTAGGATTTGCCTGTAAACCAGTTTGCAACATATTTTTCTCTCTCTCTCATATTCTGAGCTCATGCACTTGATGGATTCAACAACCTTAATAATTTGGAACCTGTCTGCCACCTTCACTTTCATCTTATTGCACTGGTAGCCACACATCATGATCAAAGCTGTCCACTGGGGTTCCTTGCAGTGCAGAATGCAAACTTCAGCAAGACAATGGAAATGATATCTTGTGTGTAGGTGTATAATGATATATAATTTTGTGTGTGTGTGTGCGTGTTCAGTACACCTCATAATTATGTAAAACTCTATCCACTAATACCTGATTTAAACAGTTAAGAAAACATGAAAGTTATAAAGTACAGTCAGTTTTTAGTTCTTTTCCACATGGATGGTGTTTATATGCATTTTTGTTATAAGAGTATAATCAGTGGTCCAGTTTGGACATAATGAAAAACCGTGGTTACCTGCTCTGTGAGCATACATGTTCCAGTTGGGAACTGTTGATGTAATTTTCAGAAAGAGAATGTATTTGAAATAAAAACAAAAATGTTAGGAGTTTAATAGGAAGTGTATCAGTTCCATGGCCTAGCTACTAAACAGACAGAACAGGGATATATTATAGTTAGGGCTTTTTTTGTGACAGACAGTACTCATCAGTACAGCACCTCTTTTTGTGGTTTGCAGAAACTCTTTTGTGCTGGCACCCATGACACTTTTATTAATATATGAGTACCAGCACTCCATCTTTTTACCAGAAAAAAATGCCAGTCGTAGTAATTAAAATGTCAGAATTTTTCAACTTGTTGATTTGTGTTTGGACATTACTCAACATGGAATTGTCATATATAATGTAAGCTAAAGCTATGATTTGGACATTACTTTTGTATATTTATTTTAGATATACTGTATTTTTTGCTCTATAAGACTCACTTTTTCCTTCCTAAAAAGTAAGGGGAAATGTGTGTGCGTCTTATGGAGCGAATTGCAGGCTGTGCAGCTATCACAGAAGCCAGAACAGCAAGAGGGATCACTGCTTTCACTGTGCAGCGATCCCTCTTGCTGTTCTGGCTTCTGAGATTCAGAATATTTTTCTTCTTCTTTTCCTCCTCCAAAAACTAGGTGCGTCTTGTGGTCTGGTGCGTCTTATAGAGCGAAAAATACAGTATATTGCATCTTTAGATTTCAAGAGAATATGTATGGGACAGAAACCAGTTTGGCATATGAAAAAATATGTCTAATTGTCTTCAATGGATCTTAATTGGGGGGTGCTAAGGATTGACCAATGTTTCCAAAAATAATTCCCATTGAATTTAATGGTTTTCTTTGCTTTGGAAGCATGCTTAGGCAATTGGAAAAATGAAATGGATGACTCATCTTTTACTGTCATCTCACTCCTATTAATTCAGTTAATCAAGAACATGTTCTTGCTCCAGCCTCATCTAAAATTACCTTGAGTTGCTTAGGGCTGTTGCTGTATTTCTGCATATCCCCCTCCATTCATCATTGTAAAGATGGCTGATGTTCATGGTAGATATAAGTCCCAAATCAAAAGTAAGGCATTTAGAAAATGCCTTCAGAATCCTGTGCAGCATTCTAACTACTTTTGAGACATCAATAAATTGTTGCTGAACATCAGTTTCCAAAACAAACACTAGCTGTGCTAGGTTTTTTTTATTATTATATCCGATTAGTAGGTATACTTTAGTTCATCCATAAAAACATGATCATGGAGAGAGAGAAAAGGAAATGTATTTCTTTGTCTATGTAGTTTTTAGCCACCCAGTGGAGATGCTAAAATTTAGCAGGCAATCTTGACATCAGAGCTGATAGAACAGCAATGCCATTGCTGGTCATTTGTGTTAGCATGTTTCTTTTAAAATATTTAATATGCCGCTTTTCCAGGGGAAGCCCGTCCAAAGCAGGTTACAACAGTAAAAGTGACAATTATAAAAATCGGTCAATTACTAAAACAAAAACAGATCCACAAGAATAAAACAGAGTCAGAACTTGAGCAACATACAAATATTACAGCCTCCATGTGACGAGGAGGACAAAAAAAAATTACTAAGGGAAGGCCAATAAAATAAAATGAGTTTTTAAGGCCTTCTGAAATGCCCGACGTATAACTGCCCACCACAGCTCTATTCCAGAGATGTTGAAGCAGCCTAGCAAAGGCTATGGTTGCACATTTCACAGACCTATGAGTGGCTGTACCAGGACTGAGCCTCTCAGAGTGTGGGGGCAGAATGCCTGGGCCCAAGACATTTAGGACTTTAAACATTAACACCAGCATTTTCAACTGAGCCTGGAACTGCACTGGATGATACTGAATGAAGCTGACTACTATGCCACTATCAGGAATCTAGTATAGCAGCATATTGAGCCTGCTGAAGTTTAAAGGCAGTCCCACTTTAAGTACATTACAGTATTCTAGTCTAGTTTTGGCTAGAGCATGAGTCATTGTGGTTAGTCTCCCCTTTTCAAAAAGGACTGCAGCCGGTAAAATGAACTCTTGACTGCTGGTGCTAGTCATTTCCTCAGAGTCCTGCCTTTAGGCTCTACGTTCTGTGATGAAACAGTTTAAGCACTTTAGGCTACAGTTCTATACCCACTTACCTTGGAGTGAACCTCCTAGAACTCCATACCCTCCAACATTTCTCTGATGAAAACAGGCACGTCCTATTCCATAATAATGATTTTATTATTTATCTGGCTGTGTTACCCCAGCTATCCAGCTTCCAACATATATAAAAACCTAACAAAACATTGAAAATTAAAAACCTTCCCTATAGAGGGCTGCCTTCAGTTGTCTTCTAAAGGTTGTATGGTTACTTATTTCCTTGGATTGGGGGCCACATAACTCCATACCCTCCAACATTTCTCTGTTGAAAATAGGGGTGTCCTAAGGAAGAGCGGGACATTCTAGGATCAAATCAGAAACCAGGGCGGCTTCTGTAAATCCGGGACTGTCCCTGGAAAATAGGGACACTTGGAGGGTCTGAAACTCAGTGGAGTTTACTTCTGAGTAGATGTGAATAGGGTTTTGCTGTCAAAGGCCAAGTTAGGGATCAAGTGTGAAGAATAAAAGAGACAGGCAGTTCCTTTTCCTGTATGGAGTCATAGTTCAGGACTAACTGCTCTCAAGGCCTCAAAAAGAACACAAATGCAGGAAGTGATTTATTGCAAGTACGCCATAGAGCTCCCAGTCTCACGTTAAGACACCACTTGAGCTCATTCTATCATAATATTGTTAAACAGGCAATCTTAAGGAAATGATATTAAGCCTCTGCGGTGCAAATTTTATCTAAGCAATGACTTAATTTGCAGCATTTTGCAATTAATGTGCTGAAAGTGTAGGGAGACAGAAACAAACAAACAAACAAACAAACAAACAGAAACAAGGGTAAGCAGGGAAATGTCAAACTCATATTAACATAGTTCTTTGACCTCTCAGTTCTACAGATGCTTCATTTCAATGTGACATTTTTAAATAATGTTTATAAGCAGTGTGCTTATGTATTTTAAAAAGGAATGTAGCTAACTATCCATCTAACATTTGTTCTATGACTCTTTGCCATATGATAGTACACAAAAAATGGAAATTTAGACAACTAAATTATGCAAGAATAATGATAAGTTTGATTTGTGACAAGATTAGATATGAGAATGCATAGAAGCTTGAGGGAATTATTTTTCACCAGCTTTACCAAAACTTTAATTTACTGCACTTAACCTTTTATGGATGTTTTGCCCAAGCTAAATGTGCTGACTCTTGGGAAGCAAGTAAGGAAAGCCCTAGATTAAATGTGTCCGTACTTCACCGCTTGTTAATTGCTGTCTCATTTCTCAATTTTAAGGTAACTTTAAGATTCTGAAATAGTGTGTCAATCTGCCAACTTTGTAGCTTTGTACCCACAGTATTCATTAACACAGATTATGTAAATCATAATTGCCTGAAACAGGCTGACCGCTGTAACTCTGAGTTGCTGCTCTGTGTGACATTAAATGTATATTTGCATTTAATATGCATAGTGTTTTTTAAATGCAAATAGGAGCCACTGAGGGGGCTGGTTATTATCAGGATCATAGCAGGTGAGAAGGAAAATTTAACCCTTTCCTCCTCTGCTACAGCCTCAAAGATTCATTTGAAATTACTATTTGCATTGGGAGAAACCAGTAGCAACATCACATCCAACTTGACCTTAAATAGCTCATCCTTGCAGCAAACCTATAAACATATTTACTCTGAGGTTAATCTATCAGTGCTCAGTGGGACTTTTGCTCTAGTCACTGTGCCTTAAAGTATTTTCATAGTGAGAAGCAGGTCCAGAGATGGTTATAAACTGTGTAAATTATGACACTCTCATATACTAGACCTGCATGCAACAGAAATTTGAGCCTTTGGTCTCTTGGAGAACTTTCCCCTCCCCTCCACTTTTGACAGATTTCCTGCACAGATTGGTACAAAATTGAGCTGCCTTTTAAAAATATACCAGCCTGCTTTATGAAGTCCAACTTGTTCAGTACTCATTCATGCCATATCTGTCACCATAGCTGTCTGGGGTAACAAGGTAATTAAAGCCTAAGGACAAAGCCGTATTTCATTATTCAGAAAGAAGGGCCCGTCTAATGAATCCAATTTGCTTAAAATTGTGTCAGGAACATTAGCCCAGATTCTAATCTCACTAGATAACTTATCTCTCTGTTGGATCTTTTATTCAGTCCTCATTATGGCATCCCCCCCAACATTATTCTTCTGACCTGCTTTTATCAGCACCATTCCTGAAAATTGTCCCCTTGCTTCCTTTTAGCTTTCAGTCTGTGAAAACATTGGATTCATTCCCCTTGCCACCTCTATGGATGTGGTATGAGCAATGCTTTTAATCTTTATACTGCTTACTTGATATGCAAGTCTAAAATTATAAAAAATACCATAATTAAAATACACACTTTCATCAAAACATGTAAACACCCATAATGAAGTGTACAATAAAACAAACCCATTTAAACAGTTAAAGCAATTAGATCAGGAAGTTGAAGTCAAGAGACCAGGGGCATGGTTGTCTAAACAGATATATCTTCAGGAGCTGGTACCAGTTCTGATGGAGCCTCTCATATTTCATCAGGGACAGCGATTCACAAGACAGCTGTTACCCTTGAAAAGAGTTGCCTCCGTGTTACCACAAGCCAATAATCACCATACCGTAAGAGAACTTATCTTTTAACATAGAATGTTTAACACAGAATGTTAATAGACCTTGCAGGTCATGGCAGACCTGCAAGGCTAGATGCAGAGTTGGCATCCTTGACAGATGGCTGTCGGCCTCTCCTTAAATATCTACAGTGAAGAAGAGCCTTCCACTTCCTGAGCCAGTCTGTTGCTTACCTTAATAAGTTTCTCTTAATGTTTAACATAAATCTGTTTCCCTGCACATTCCAACCAAGAAATCCAGGGCAAAAAAAAAAGAGTGGATCCTGCTGTACATGCTGTGTTGTGACATCACTAAACAGCATTAGTTGAAAAGTTGGCATATAGTTGTAGAATGGCCCAGGGGAGGATTACAGCAGGATAAAATTCATGAAGTGTGTCTGCCCTTTTTGTGTATATAAATAATCATAAAGAAGAAATGCATCCCCCGACTTTCCAGTACTCTTTTTGGAGGAATACATTTGTATAATTTATAATATTCTCTGCATTTTGTTGTGACTATGTTACATTGATGTCAAAATTGATTGTATTCTTTGCAGACCTGACCCAAATACAAAAAAAATCTCAATAAAATTTATATATATATATTCATGTTTAGCAAGTGTGATCCCAATTCAGTAGGATTCCATCAGGCAGCAGCTGATTTCCCCTTTTAGTCAGTTTTCTCAAAGCAAAGTGAGTTTATTGCTAAGAGGTTGAAATGTTAAGCTATGCGGATTATCAGCAAATCCTGCGAGAAAAGACCCAAATTTGAATTTACCTTCGATTCTCCCTTGGGTGCAGACTCTAAAAGTCCGAGAAACCTAATTGTGCTTCTTATATCCAAGGAATTCGTGTGTGTGTTCTTATTAAGGGGAATTTCATTTATTCTGAGGGAAGTCTTCATTTATTTTCTGCACACAAGAAAACAGAGCATGAACAATCTGTAAGTGTATTTGGAAGAATTTGGCTTCAAGGGCCATGTTTCTCTTCCCCAAAAGAGAATCAGTGTGGTGTGGTAGTTAGGGTTGTACTGCAGTCTTGGAAATGAGAGTAAATATCCCACTCAGCCCTGAAGGCCACCCGCCTAGCAGATTTCGGGGGCCTGTGGTGGGCTGGAAAGTGGAAGACCCATTGTGCATGTACTGTAGATTTCTAGGCAGTTGGGTATCATTGGATGTCACCCACAGAGTTTCTCTCTTATAGCGGTGTACACATATCTGGAAACTCTGATTTAATTAGGGTGTAGCACAGATCTATTTTCCAATAATAGTGTGTTAAGTGCAATGTGCAGTTACCCTTCATGTAGAATGCAGCAGTGCCATTTTTGTATTACATATTCATCAATGGGGATAACTGTTTTTTTATTTGTCTGCTTCGTCTTGCAATGTTATTTTAAAGGTCCTTATTTTTTCAGAACAAAACAAATCCTTACATACTTCTGAGTAGTGATCACTAGTTCAGTGAAGCTCTCCAACTGTGTGTGTGTGTGTGTGTGTGTGTGGTAAATATTCACTTATTTCCTTCCTCTGCAATAATTTTTGCGGGATGAAATATCCGGATGTGATGTGTGTATCTCTTGAATGTGCATTTATAAGAGATCACAGGATAAATGGACTTCAAATAACTAAAACTGAGTGATACACCACAAACCCCTCATCTGGTGTATCTCACAGCTGAGTTTCGTCTAAGTAATTTTGCCTTAATTGCACAAGTTTTCTACAGAGACCTTAAACATTAGTTGGACCACATCTTGTTCTCATCTTGGGAAGAGTCAGACCACTGTTTTTCTCAGGAAAGGAACCTTATGATGAAGATCTGTGTAACACTGTTTTCTTGAGTGAGGTTATATGGAGTCTCTTGGCTCTTTGCCTTTTATAAATTTGCTAAACCCCTGGCCCCAATCGCAATGTGTATTTTGACAATTGTAAGGTTGGACTGAGGTTAATGAGTTGGTTCTACAGATAACATCAGATTCCAGAGACGTCAAGTTTGTTTTGCATTCAGTGACAGTCATTAAATCAAAGGAAGGAGCCTTCTTAAAAGAAACACACTTGTGGAAAAGAAGTTTAAAAAAATAAAAATGGTGTATTCCTGCTAATAGCCACTCACTGCATATAACCCCACTGACATTAAAAGTCCATTAGCTAAGCCCAGTTTAAACAGCAGCTGATGCTATGTCAGCTAAATGTACATTGGAATTTTCACATAATGCACAAATGGGACATCTGTAATTTTTCTAAAACAATGTACATTATAGGAAATCAAAAATCATCTGGTAGAAGTAGATATGTAAGAGCAAAGTACCTGTAATCAGCCAAACCAATAAGAAGCAGAAGAAAGCAGAGATGTAACTAAAAAGACCTCAAAGTTAATGAAAGCCAAGCTCATCTGACAGTGCAGCCTTGTCTCTTCAAATGTGTGTCTCATTGAATTGCATTAGTCTTATTTTCAGGTAAACGTGTGTGGGAATAAAGCCTCAGTTGTTTGGGGAGAAGTGTACTGGGAACTTTCAATAACATGTAAAGTCTTTGTATGTAATTTTTCACGATCACAGTGTGTGAGAGAGTGTGCATCATTGGTGTTTATGGATGCATGCGGTTACTCACATTGCATGAATTTATTTATACAGTGTCATTAGTAGAGGTGGCATATGTGACAACATAACCAAAAATACAGGCCCCGCCCCGAAGACAGTAAGGATCTTCTAGTTTTGCAGTAGGGCAAGATCATCTCTGCCTGGAAAACGTCTGCCCCATGGACTGATATCAGTTGGCCTTTAAGACCAAGACTTCTGGGTGGGGCCAGATAAATTGTTGTGCCTTATGTGGGCAGCAGTGTCCCCGGTGACAGCAGAGACACAAAAGGAGTCTAGCCCCTTTGGGAGGGGGAGTGCAAGGGGCAAGGACCCACCTTCAGATATTTTAGCCAACAGATTTACTTCTAATGGCTTGGGAACTCTTTGTGGTTTTGTTTCTTGGTGGCTTGATGAGGGGTGATGGGTTTTGTTTTGCTGAGGCAGGTAGAAGAATAGAAGAGTTTTCTGGTGGTGGATTGTGTGTGGGCCCAATGAGGTAAACATGATTCACAACTGAGGTTTGGATAGTTGAACAGATAACAAAGTCTCTGCCACGTTCTGACTATTCTTCCAACCAAATATTTGTTGTCTTGCCCTTGAGTCTCTGTTTGTAGATGCCAGGTCAGTTTATAATAAGTTCTCTGTAATCCATTATTTAATCATGGATAAGCCAATGATCCATTCTGTATAACCAAGACCTGGGTGGGGAAGCAGGGGGAGGGTTAGTTTTTACCAGCTCTGCCTACCCAGGTATTTGGTTCAGCACAAGAGTCCACATTTAAGACTGGGCTACTATGGTCTACAAAGATACCATATTCTTCTACAGGTGTGTATTCATCTAGGTGTCAGTTTGTTGGGCCAGTGGCATAGATTCACAGGCTTTCCACAGTTCAAAACATTCTCAAGTCAGCTTACAAAATGTAAAGGATACATAACTACAACATAACAAAAGTAGTTATAAACAATAAATGAAACTTTAAAAAACACACAACCCAAACGCGCAACTTCCACATAAATCACAAGATCTAAAATAAACATAAAAAAGTAACAACTACCCAACAGCAAAATCCCTAAACAATATCCCAACCCAAGAGTCTGTTCAGCAGCCTCAGCTTTTGTAGCTGGAGTCAGTCATGGCCTCCCAGGCCAAGTGGAAAAATTACAGGGAGCAGGTCTTCCAGGACCCACAGCCAAGATGGTTACACAGCTGGTACCAGAACTTTTTCCTTTCAAGGGTTGGTGACCACATTTCCCATGGCCTGTGCCACTGGTGGCTGATGAACTGCAGGTTAGCCTCTCACTGTGATTTGTACAGCCTAGGTTCAAGCAGAGGAGGGGATGCATTGAAGTCAGTGGGGGAAAATGCCTGCACAAGGAGAAGCAAAATGTATTTTAATGCACCGTGAGTTTTTTTCCTTTAATGTAGGCATGTTTAGAGATAGATGCATATCTTTTAAGCACGTCAATTACTAAGAACCTGAAATTCTTCATACCCCATGCTGTGCACATGTGTGCCTCTGTTAAACCTAGCTTAAATTGCAGCACTCTTCAGGCAATAAATATCCAGACCTGCTGAAGCAGATGTTCATGGAGAAATATATTTTGAAAACATTCATCACATAATTGAAATGCAAAAAATGGAAATCATAAGTGACAGTGCATTAAAAAAAAAGAATTGTATTCTTTACAGAGCTCTGCTGTTCATGCTGAAAACCAAGCAGTGAACTACAAGCTCTTAACCCAGAGATCAGAGGCTCCTAAAATACAAACAGCTTAATGCCCAAATGCTGCTGGCATCCAACCCCATTTTGATAGGTTGTTATTTTAAAGTGTCTTGTGAAAATAGTCATTGTGCTGTTTCTGTAATGCCATTGTGGAGACAGAGGGTTTTTTGGTAAGCTAATGTGCAAGCTGGGATTGGAATAGAGCAGTAATTAATCACTTTTCTGTCACACTTATAACTACTATGAAATATTACTATGACCTCCTTCTCCCACTTCTATTACCAGTCCATTAGCAAAAACCTGTGCAAGTATCAACAAGTGTTCCTAAGTGTATGACCAGTGGATACATAATCATTATGAAAGATTAATGCCTATGTGGTTGCTTGCTTTGCAGAACACCATGCACCCCATTTCAGTTTGAAATAGCCTTATTCTTTGCAAACTTTTTCAGAGAATTTGTGGAAAGAGCCTAGAAGCCCTGCCAAACTTTAGTTCCTGGGTATCCTGTATTATGGGATACAAGAATAACTAACTCTTTACAATATGTGCAGGACCCTTTAACATTTGCCCACTTGCCTCCAATCATCTTTTGGCTTCAAACCACTAGTCATATGCAAGCCTTCCAATATGTTAACATTCTGTTTCTAACAATTCCCCCTATTAAATTAAAATGTTTCATTTGTTGACAAAATTATATATGTGGGTATTTATGAGCTGTGAGAACTATAGAATTGAATTAATGTTTAGAACTAAGAATGCTGTGCAGATGGAAGCTGTAAAGATAATGCAAAATTGGTTGTGACAGTGGCTGCATACTACAGACCTTGTATATTCAGCAAAACATCAAAACCCGGGAAAGGGTTGTAGCTCAGTGGTAGAGCATATGTTTAGCATGCAGAAGATATCTGGGGTCTTTATGCAGGGCTGGGAGAGGCTCCTATATGAAACCCTGGAGAATCACCACTAGTTAGTATTGAAGAGCATGAACCAGATGGACTAATGCTTGGATGGTATAAGGCAACTTCCTATGTTCCTATTGAATGCCTGGTAGATGAATATAAGATAATACATCTAATCCAGGGGTTGGAAAACTAAGGTCCGGGGGCCGGATGCAGCCCACCGGGCTCGTTAATCTGACCTGCAGACCTTGTGGACCCTGCCGCCTGCTCAGTCAGTCCCCGCACTAAACAGGCACTGTGTGGGGGCTGACTTCCACGACGCTGATGCGGCTTCGGATTGGCCACAGGAAGCTCCTGCGGCCAATCCAAAGCTGCAGACGCCTCTGGGCGACACCCTTTCCTTCCCGCTGAGCTGGCCACGTATGGCCAAGAGCTGAGTGGGAGAAAGTGGCAGTGGCGGGGCAGTTGCCTCTGCCGCCCAGGCCAGCGCCCCACGGACCCCTAGCCGAGGCAGAGGACGACTACACTGCTACACTGGTAAAGACTAGGCGGCATCGGCAGCTGTGGTGTGAGTGGTGGCAGTCCTTTCGGGAGAGAGCTGTCCTTTTAGGAGGGGGGGGGTGCTTTCAGGACAGGGTGGGTCTGGCCCCCACAAAGTCTGAGGGACAGTGGACCCAGCCCCCTCCTGAAAAAGTTGGCTGGCCCCTGTTCTAATCCATTCTCTCAATGAATGGTGGAGTAATAGTTGAAAGAGTAAATATTTATGCAAGCTTTACCTACAAACCTTTACTCTCTGACATTGCACATATTATATGGTGCATGCTTGTGGAGATTCATGAACATATGCTAATTTAGATACTACATTGACTGGGTAGGAAAGGAGTAGGGATAGGATTCATGCATGTATTCAGTAGCACCCAATGCACCCACTTCCACACTTTTAGACTAGTGCAGCTAGTTTAAGTTCTCTGTAACTTTGTAAGCTTTTAAGGGTTTGTCAACAGAAACTCTGAGCAAAAGCTGCTGCTCTAGTGGTGAGAACATGCACACGCCAAGTTGTGTAGTGGGCTGAAAAAGAAACTAGCCATTTGAGACAGAGGTGCAAGAATCGTTTTCTGAGTGAAGGAGAGACAGAGCAAAGATTTGAAGGAGTGGAGACTTCTTAAGGAGCATTATATGCATCTATAAAAGAAAAAAGATAGGAAAGTGACAGATTGTGTCACAACAGGTGAGAAAGTAACACATTAGTGCTTAGTGTGCAAACATAACTTTTGGTAAAGTTTTAAAAAATTAGATTCTTGTGTAGAAGAAAGTTGGACGTTTATTCCTATCACATAGGATAATACCAGTTTTATGTTCATTTTGTTCAGCCTGCATTATGAAAGCAATCTTGGTTTATTTGTGGAAAGAAGCAGTTCAGTATTAATGGCAGAATGCATTGTGCTGCTTATTTCCAAAAGCCTTAAGTAACCATGTAAGCATGGTTGCTGCCAAACAAAATCTGATAACACGCATTGTTGTGAGTTGGGGGGGGGGGAGTTAGCCTGCAAGATGCCTGAGCCTCTTGTAATTCACGGGGTCCTGAATCCAGCAAAGGTTAAGTCTAATGGAAGATTCAAATGTTGAATATCCAGGCCAGCTTCTTGGTGAGTTAATGGGCCCAAGTTGGTATAACAAAGGAGGTTGTTTTGGGCCAGAGGACACATGGCTGGGCCACCTCCCTTACCTGGCTGGTAGTGAGAAAGACAAGCTGGGCTAAAAGCAGGCTTCTGGCAGCAGCCAGAGAGACAGAACCATGCTTGATTTCTGCTTCAATCAAAGACTGTGACTATGGGAGAAGCAAGATTTTGGGGGGTGTTAATGCTGTGAGCCCCTCAATCGTAGGCTTAGGTTGTATATACATGTAAATAAACAATATACTGTACCATAAAGACATCACACTCTCTGCTGTCCTTCATTCCCTCATTCATTTAACATAAGATAACAGTACTTTAGTCTGTTTTTTGCTAGTTTAAAGATATATCTTAACAGGTTAAAGGGATATATCTAATGACCAAATGAGACAAAATCAGGTTCATGGCCTCTCTTTGGTTACGCTTTGCTTCAGACTAGCTGACTATATAATCAATCCAGTTGTTAGAAAGTGGTTGACTATGTACTGGCTGATGACTGGCAGTTCTAACTGGTATCTCACCACGATGGACTTTCAACCACAACCACACATCTTCCTCTTATCCAAAACATGGGAAGTTAAGGACATAGGGTTGAATAAGAGGATAATTCCTGTTCAACCAACACTGCCTCCTTTTGCTCCTTTTTCTCAACTCCTGGAAATCTCCAAAATGGCCCCTCCATATTTACCAGTGAAATTTGTGGAAATGTTGTGTCAGTACTGACCATTGCAGATGTGGTTGTATGCATAACATGGGAAGTTACCACATGATAAATGGTCAGCTGCATCCACCCACTGTGACGGGAGATGACAGAGCAAGACCATGTGGCCAGCGGCGTAGCGTGGGTTGTCAGCACCCGGGGCAAAGCAAGTAATTTGCGCCCCCTAACCCGGGGCAAGGCAAGTAATTTGCGCCCCCTAACCCCTAACCTGCCACCGCTGCCAGCTTCTTCTTGCTGCTGCCTGGGCTGGGGTATTTACGGTAAGGTAGCCACGGTGGCGGCGGCGGGTCCGTGTCAGGTGATCTGAGGCGAGTTGCCACTGGCGCTGCCGCCCAAACGACGCCGCTTGCCCGGAGGAGGAGGAGGGCAGAGAGGCGAGGAAAATGCAACATGGCCCAGCAGCTGCAGCAGCAGCGGTGGTGGCAGGGCTGTGAGGAGGGGCTGCCTGGCGCGCCCTCTGCGGCGAGCGCTGAGAGCTGCTGCCTGCCGGACGCCTTCAGCCCAGACACGCGCACAGCTCGTCGGTTCCGTGAGACATGGGGCTCTGCTACAGCCTGCGCCCGAGGCTCTTCGGCGGCTCCGGAGGCAGCGAGCGCGCCCCCCCAGATGTTGCGCCCGGTGCGGTAGGCCCCCCTGCACCCCCCACGCTACGCCACTGCATGTGACTAAAACCTTCTGGGGTTCTTATAACCAAAAACCAAAGATGGGTTGTAGATTTGAGTTGAATTGTAAAACTCCAGTAATCACTGTTTGAAAGGATGATGATTCCACCAGCCAGCTTTTGAAAGATACTTAAGATACCTGTAACAAAACAGAAGCGGAAATCTTATGGAGTCCAATAATTTATGGTATATGTTTTAGCTTCAGTTCAATTAACTTAAACCCTCTTTTGTACTAACTGAAGACCTTAATATTGGGGTGGCAGTGTCTCTTCATCAAATATGCCTGTCTTATGTTACTAGAATTTCACTAATTCTGTGGGAATAGTTTCAATGAGAAACAAAAGCAAAAAGGAGATGCAGCAGGGAAAACCATTAGTCAGAAATTCTGGCATTACCAATGAGATTTTTTTTCTTGCCACTGAACAGTCATGAAAATAATCCTCCTGTATCTTTACAAGATCTCTTCCCACTTAAAAGGACCAAAATAAAAGACATGCATCCAGAACAACAATTACTGGGTAATATGCTTTTAATGGCAAGTATGGGGGCTTAAAAAATACTTTAAAGGGAGCTCGGTTTGCAAAGTTTTCCTTTGAAAGCTTTTAGTAAACCACTGCTAGCTCTGTACCCTAACTCAAACAACTTTTTGAGCAATTAAAAATGAAGGATATAAATCTTTGTTACTTCTTACAAGACAAGAAACATTTCTCATTCACATGGCACTTTATGATCAAAAAGTCTTTTGCACACTGGTCTCCTGCTTCCTTGTTGCAGTCTGGAGATGTAATGATCTGCTTTTTTCTGTCCTGCTTTCCTTCATAATCAATTTATAGTGAAAATTCAAGGCAAAAACGAACTCTGCAAGTCTTTCAGAACATCCACGTAAATAACTTCCGACAATTTTAGTTGATCCTGCTTCCAATTAAGTGTGTTTAGGTTCACACTTACATCCTGATCCTAAATGCTTAGTGTTGGGCTCAGTGGCCAAACCCTGTGTTCCTCTGAAGCAATGATAAAAAAGTTGCATGAAACTTCACATGCTGTAATAATGCAAATGTATTCAGAAATAAACTCCGTGAAGTTCATTGGGGAAGTGTGCACTGACACTTACTAAGGTTGCAGTTCAACCAGAAAGAGATGTCAGCCCTGTTTAGGGAAGGTTTTTTTTTTATGACTGATGTTTTAATGTATTTTTAATCTCCTATTGGAAGCCGCCCAGAGTGGGCGGGGTATAAAATTATTATTATTATTATTATTATTATTATTAGTAGTAGTAGTAGTAGTAGTATAAAAAACAAACTTCCCTCTATAGTTGTCATTGGATTGCTAGTTCCTGCACATGCAGAGTTTGCATGCCATGAATTCATAGCCATTTTGCACATGGAGTGCTTATGCTGTGTGCACAGGAAATGGCAACCTGATGAGAAGGCAACAACAGTCGTGTTAATTCAGTGTGGGTAAGTTTCTTTCGTTTGCACGCTGTCACTTTTATAAACCACTTTTATAAAATAGCGAGCCACTATCGGGCACAAAGACACTGCAAGGTTACAGCATATTTGACTACCAGTACATCAGTGGTGCAGAACGTTTTTAAGAATAAGGGCTGCATTCCCCTCTGGGCAGCCATGTGAGGGCCACATGCCAGTGGTGGCTGGGGCCAGAGGCGAAGTTGGGAAGCATCAGATAAAATTTGACAGTAGGCCAGTTTCTGCACATACTCACATACCCCTCTCTATTCTCCATCCAGACAAACAAGAGACTTTATCAGAGTTTACTTACACATTCAGGCTGGGATTGTGGGAGTGTAGACAGATCATCAGTTCTAGTTCAGTTGATAAAGCTTGTTTATTGTTCCTATCATCATTTTCTTTTCTTTTTTACATCTCATATCAGATGTTCAAAAAAATCAGACAAATTCAGACTAAATTTATCCATTATATTCTTACCAAATTACAGCAACTTCCTTCTCTAGCTTTAGATTTTTAAAAATAGATTTCCCACAATGCTAAATGGCACTTTTTGGCCATCTTATAACAGTTTTGTTATAATTTACTGCCACAGAGGAACCAAGAACTCTTTCTAAGACTCACCAAAACTTTTCCTTAATTATTCCCTGCATTTCTCTACTCTTTTTGTTTCCATAAAGCTTTGAGTTTGCATTCAGAATAAATATACATAATGTTGCTAATAGCATCACCTCTACTATAGAATTTCTCAAATTGTTTTCCACTGACTGAAATCCTATTTTTTCTTCTAACTTAAAAAAAAGTTTCAGCTTGAATATGTTGAAAAAAGAGGAGTCTCTTGTGTTCGTAACTTCTGCAACTTTTTCATATTATGCTGCAGATGTGTATTTGCCATATTTTGATATCTATGAAGAAAATTATATTTCTGAATGCCAATGATACAGTAAACACAAAGTTCTTTTGATTAGTCTTAGCTACTCCATACAACATTTTTTTTTAAAAAAAGAAATGAATGAACCTATTTATTGAAAGCAGATTTTGTTTTGAGGGCAGTTTTTACTAAAGGATGCATTAACTCTAGGGAAATAGTTTACTATATATTTAATAGTTCCACAGGACTAAAGGGAATTTTTTTAATGAAAAAAAAATCAGCACAATACTTTAGAGATTATTCTATATCAGGCAAGATATTTTAAACCTCTCCTCTTGGTTCAAGACTTCAGTAAATACAAAACTCCATAATTACCACAGGGGTTGTGTGCAACATTCTCTTTGCTGGTAGTTGTTTGTAATCAACCGGTAGAATCTTTCTTGTCTTGACATAAAACAGAGGAAGTGGTTAGGAGACAGGCCTGTAATTATCAGCAGCAGGTGCCCATAATGGAATGCCAGAGAGAGGGTTGAAGAGAGACAAATATTGCTTTAGGAAAAACTTCAAGGCTGTCAAAAGAAACCAGAAGACAGCAAAGTGAAAACGATGTAGAGGAGAGAAAGAGACAGAATGAGCCTTGACTGTGGGGGGAGAAAACAAGCTAAAGCAGGAGACCTTGGAGACAAGACTGCATAAAACCTATCTTGCTTTATCATCTTTTGGCTGCAACCTTATACCGACTTACTTGGGAGTAAGCCTGATTGAAGTCAATAGGATTTACATTTGAGGAGCATATAGTACTGCACAGATTACACAATTCACTGGCGGCAAAAAAATGACTCCTTACAATAGAAAAGTAAACTTTAAAAAGGTACTGTATTATTAAAAAAACAAAACAACCATCCAAGCAATACATTTAAGAGAATCCAAAACAAGAAGAAAAACAAAAAAAGAAGGCACCCACTATACAAATGTCTTAACAATGGTACAGTAACTGAAATAGTAAACTTTTTGGTAATTTGTTAGTAAGCACACTGAAAACATTATTAAAAGCAGAGGGAAATGACAACATTTTACCTCTGTTTTTCTGCTCATTTTTCTGAGTTTATTTTCACAAGCGACTCCATATGCATAAAAGCAAACTTGTTAAATCTAGGTTCCCAATGCTTCAGGTAGACAGAATTGTGCCAGTTGAAATAGGTATTTCTGGCAGGTAAATTAACTAATAATGTCAGTTATGCAACTGCTTAAGTCCTGGAGAGATCAGATCAAATTACTCTGGAATAATGAGCACATATATTCAGTATGCCATATAAGCTCAGCCCACATGTTGGCTAAGCCCTATTGGAGTTGGAGGCCAAAATACCTGGAGGGCATTGGATTGCCAAAGGCTGCTCTAGCCTCTGAATCACTCCTGTACTTGATTTCTTTGGGTTCATTAAGCTGAATGCAGCCACCGGACTCTGTGTACAATGTGACCTGACATAGGCTTGATGCACCTCTTGTTTTTTGCTGGAGCTTATTGAGATTGCCGGAAGAAATATCAACAACCTCAGATGTGCAGATGACACAACCTTGATGGCAGAAAGTGAGGAGGAATTAAAGAACCTTTTAATGAGGGTGAAAGAGGAGAGCGCAAAATATGGTCTGAAGCTCAACATCAAAAAAACCAAGATCGTGGCCACTGGGCCCATCACCTCCTGGCAAATAGAAGGGGAAGAAATGGAGGCAGTGAGAGATTTTACTTTCTTGGGCTCCATGATCACTCCAGATGGTGACAGCAGTCACGAAATTAAAAGACGCCTGCTTCTTGGGAGAAAAGCAATGACAAACCTAGACAGCATATTAAAATGCAGAGACATCACCTTGCCAACAAAGGTCCGTATAGTTAAAGCTATGGTTTTCCCAATAGTGATGTATGGAAGTGAGAGCTGGACCATAAAGAAGGCTGGTCGCCAAAAAATTGATGCTTTTGAATTATGGTGTTGGAGGAGACTCTTGAGAGTCCCATGGACTGCAAGAAGATCAAACCTCTCCATTCTTAAGGAAATCAAGCCTGAGTGCTCACTGGAAGGACAGATCCTGAAGCTGAGGCTCCAATACTTTGGCCACCTCATGAGAAGAGAAGACTCCCTGGAAAAGACCCTGATGTTTGGAAAGATGGAGGGCACAAGGAGAAGGGGGCGACAGAGGACGAGATGGTTGGACAGTGTTCTCGAAGCTATCAGCATGAGTTTGACCAAACTGCAGGAGGCAGTGGAAGACAGGAGTGCTTGGCGTGCTCTGGTCCATGGGATCACGAAGAGTCAGACACGACTAAACGACTAAACAACATTGAGCCAACATAGGTGGTGTCCTGCATTACATTGGCTATCTCTTAGATTCAGGCCTTCCAGGTAGACCACTTCTCATTAGGTCTGATCAATACCAGCAGGGGACTAGTCATGTGAATTTTCTGGGACAACATAGTTTGAAATCTCGCTCTATGCTCATGAGGACTAGATACTTTTCTAGGAAATGAAAACTGCCTTTTTAAGGGTTTCCGCAATCCCTTATGTGCTATATATTGTTCAACCTTGTCTTGAAGTTTTATTGCCCCCAAACCCAAGTCTAGACATTACTGAATATCTCATTAGAAGATTTAACATTTGTCTCAAGTATACAGGTTGATTCTTCTTCTTTTTAAAGGCAATTTTACATGCCTTAGTGCTTGTTTAGATTTTGAGTAATGGTCACCTTGGTACTCTTCTGTTTATAAAATGATGTCAGTGTGCAGCTCTGCAATATATTGCAAACCATCAACCCTCCCTGATTTTCGTCTAAGAAAAAAATACTGTCTGGATCTCTCGAGTAGTAGAAGTGAGAGAATTCTGTTCAAAAAAATCTTCTAGGCTCCTTTAAGTAAATAAATACTAGAAGCTATCTGAACATTTAAAAAAAAAAAAAACTTTTGAAAGGCTAGAACCAATCAAATGAAGATAGGGGTCTAGCATCCGAATGCACTTTTCAAGTCCCTATGGCTGCAATCCTGTGCATGCTTACCTGGGAGTAAGTTCCATTGAACTTGAAGGGTCCTACTTCCAAGTAGGCACACACTGTAACTTGGTGAAATTTAAGTATTTCCCTGAATAGGGCCATTTTTGAAAGGGGAGTTAATATGGTGCTTAGTTTTTGTGTGTGTTGTTTTTTGCATATTTGACATATTTATAGGTTTATTGCACTGAAGAGTAGAAGAATTTTGGTGGTAGCTAATACTTAACAGAAAGGATTAACCCTTGACTTCCACTTTAGCTGAGCTACTGAAATCACTTTCTTATTGACAGAAACAGCATTTTCCCCTTCTTGAAGGTTAATATCCAGAAGACCGTGGGCAAGATTAGCAGACCAGTATTGCAATGTCACATATTTTGAAGAGTAAGCAAAATACATGCAATTTGTCTCTAAGGTGTTTCGATACACATTTACCAGTATTTCAGGTTAGCTTTCCAACTGCTTTTGCAAAAGAAGGTACTTGTTGTGCTCCTTCTGGTGTAGTTTGTCCACCTTTGGTCCCCACCCTGTACTCAGCTCTCATCTGTGGCTCCTAGAAAGAAAAACTCAGCATGCGACAGTGGTCACAACCCAGGGAAGTGCTTTGACTAGTCACCTAAACCAGGTGAGGGTAGCCGATGGGTCTCAAACCCTCAGTGAGTTAGGGACTTAACTGTCCCCTGCATGCAAAGGTAGGCTCCTGTGGATTCAGCAGACGAGACCAACAGTGGGTTCAATGGTCAAGAAGGCAGTTTCTGCATGTTCTGTTGAGGGAAATGAGGGGCAGGTAGGGCTCATCAACCTGAGAAGGTAGCCCATCTAGAAAAAGAAAAACTTTCATTCTAAACTTCCGCTGCCTTGCACCTATACTCATTCATGAGAAAGCCTTTGAGAGTAAACCCTAAGGAATAATTCATACCCACTGCCTTGCAAGACATCTTCAAGAGAAGAAAAGGCTAAGGAGTAAACCATACAGAAATCTGAAGTGAAGTCCCTAAAGCAGTTGAATAATAATAATAATAATAATAATAATAATAATAATAATAATATATTTATACCCCACCCTCCCGGGCTCAGGGCGGCTAACACCAGTAAAAATTACAGTAAAAACATAATGGGGGGGACCCTAATTTAAAAGATAGGTTAAAAGGCAATTTAAAATGCATCCTCATTTTAAAAGTAGCCCATAGATCACATAAAGGGAGGGAAACATAAGGGTCAGACTGAGTCCAAACCAAAGGCCAGGCGGAACAGCTCTTTTATCTTGTATGTTGTATGTCTCGTATGTCTTTTTCTGGCAACTCCTGCAGCCAAGTCGATGCCAAATATACTGGTTTCCTTTCCTCTGGACTACATCAGTGACGCCGAGAGGGGGATCTTGTCATCTGGGCAGCCCAGGACTTCCATACACACTGCCTAGGCTTGTGCCCTGGAGATGTCACATCAGTGCTGCAAACGTAGAAGGGAGGAAAGTCTTCTCATTGCGTATGCCAGAAACCCTAATGAGTTTCTGTGGAGCTCTTCCTCAAAACTATCATATGAGGATGGGCGGAATCTAACTACTTTTAAAACTGGTTTCTGTAAGTTCTTGGCTAGTGGTTCTGGCTTCTTCCGACTCCAAAATCATGCTCCCTGGTTTTTTTTAATGGGTTTCAGCTTTTGAATCTATAGAGCCTCAATGGTGTTGCCTTCTAATTACTAGTTATCTTAAAAGATAATGACCAACTGCTATTTGCAGCCATAGTGGAATGTCTTTTTAGCTCATATGGCATACATCTGTGGAACTAAAGAGTATGAGTCCCAGACAGAGTTATGCAAGTGCTGGTAATTGTATGTTGCTGCCTCAAGATTACAGGTTTGCTACAATGTATTTTCCCTGGGGGCCAGTCCTTTCTTCCATGGTTAGCACTGAAATCAGTGCACTGCTATTCAGTTTAGGTTTCCTGAGACCCCACCTTCCACGGAGACTGGCTTCTTCCATCCCCTGCTTAATCTGTAACGCTTGCAAAGGTTTCATTCACCCTGAGCCTTAAGGATAGGGCAACCCACTAATCAAAATATTTATGCTACAGCACATAAATAAAGATAAACACGCACCAAATGATTTGGCTACATATTAGCAGACTTGAAGATATGTTTTTCTCTGAATTTGATGAAGTGATTAGTGCAGTTAGCAGTCACCTTAAAAAAAGGGGGGGGGAGAGTGGCAGCCCGCTAAGTTTTACTTAGAGTACACCTACAGAAATTAATGGGCCTGGCTAATTTCAGTGAGTCTACTCTGAGTAGAATTTAGTTGACTACCACCCTAGAATTTCAGCTGTGTCGAACATTGCAACATGTTTACTGTGACTGAATGCAGGGACCTCTATGTTCTGATCTCGGTGTAATTCTGCAGGAGCTGTGGGGGTTGATAAAGGGAGCTATCTGAAACCTGCAAGGCAGATGTCATTCTCATGTAAAAGTCAGTGTTTGGAGTAGAGAACTTCAAGTCACGTCTATAATATTGCTGACCTTTTCGGTGACCTAAATGTGAAGAAGTTAAGCATGACGAACGAGCTGTTTTCATTCTGTGAGGTATTGGAAAATGCTGGATTAGTCAGTCAATTGCATATTAATAATGTATTAAAACAGGGTTGTAGAGACATGCTTCTCAGAGTAAAAAAGGGAGTGCCTGACTTCGACACTGCGCACAATAATTCTCTTGATGAAAATGTGAAATGTTCATCTGCAATGAACATTTATATGAGCATTATGGAAAAGTTGTAAAGACAGACACTAGTCTTGTGAGCAGTGCTTATAGAAGCTTTATATGCACATAATGTTCTATGAGTAATGACTGCAGTTATAGTAATGCACTTCCTGTGAGAACATTCACTGTGCCTGAAGTATTGCTTCCAGATATCGGTTTTTACCAAAATGAGAAAGTGTTAGCTGCATGGACCTTTTTTAGATGGTGCATCAGGGGATGGATGGATAGATAGATATAATTTGCCCTAATAGCCATGCATGAATTGATGGGAAGAGAAATAAATCATAAAATTCTGTATCTACTGAATATCCTTCCTGTTTTTGTTTTGGGGGAAAAAAATCAAATTCCTGCAGAGATGCAAGGGAGCTGCCAGAGCTTGTGCCATAAAACAACAGAAGAACTGACAAAAACACAGACCAAATTTGTGTTGTGGGGTGTTATACAAGATAGTGCAAGCTAATCTGAAATCTTCAGAAATATGTTTTCTGCATGACAGCAACACAGGCAGAGGATAAAAGCATCAACTTGGAGGGAAAATGGTTTCCTGAGTCCAAACAACAATTTGCCAAAGAAGGAAAACAGCCTGGCTTTTAGAAACAAGGGTGCAAAGCAAGCTATGCAGTGTGCAGAAGGAGAGATTGAGTAGGGATGTGGGGGAAGTTTGATTCAGTTTGCATTTAAAGTCAAACCCTACCATATTTTGACTTTGCAGAACAATATTGGAACTGAAATACAGGCATCCTTTGGAATTTACACTTCTCTGAATTTTATAATGCAGTTTGAGTTTTGTTAAAGAAAAACACAAACCTTATTTCCCCTTCTCTCAGGCTTTAAGGCATGGCACTGAGATCAATCAATGGATGGTGATCACTTTCATTTCTTGGGATTTCATATCCTTTGAAGAATATTTTTAAGATAAAGGTCAGGGTTCAAAATACACTTGGGCCTCATCTTTGGGGATTGGGTAACATCTCTTAACCTTGTATTATGATTAATAGTAAGGGATATAATGAAAGCATGTGAAGTCACACCAAGTCTCTACCATATGTTTCTGAATAATGATGCTGAGTATTCCATTTTATTTAAACAGGGGAGGGAAAGTGGAGGAGAACTCTGTAGTTCTATGCTTGTTTTCCATCAGTCTGTCCAACAGAGGGCTGTGGGGTTTTATCACACAAGATGTATTAGGAGAGAGGATGCCCGGCTTATGTCTTAAAACACTCCCTTCAATGACATTTTAAGCCAAACTGAGATGAGATTAAGCAGCCTCCATTCTCGAAATCTGCCAGGATGTGAACCTCTCTGGTATTTTATCAGTGCTTGAAGAGGGAGTTCAGAGTTAACTTGGATAACACATTCATATCTCTGTTGATTTTTCCGCTATTAAGTAAATCAGCTATCAGTGTATAGATAATGGTCCTTGAGATTGGCACTAAATGCTGTTGTTAACTTATCCCAGATGTTGTAAAGTCTTGGATTCAGCAAGAGTTCTTCATCTATTCCCCCCCCCCCATTTTTATATGAGCTAAATAGTACTGCACTTAGAAAGGAAGCCATGATGCCTAGAAAATTATTTGGTGGGCAAATACAGTTTGTAACAAAACAAGAACTAATTCACCAGCCTATTGACAAATTATTTTTAGTTATTTCTTTGACATACGTCCTCTGATTGTGATCCAGCTCTAGCCACTGATTGTGATCCAGCTCTAGTTGCTGGCATCTGTGTGTGTGCAACAACTTGCTGGTCTGATTGAAGATTCCAGTTCCCAGATGGACTCAGAGAGTTGAGTGACCCAGATGAGTATCCCAATGAGGATGTACATACATATGTGCAGCTGCTACTTGCGAAAGTCCCCCCCCCCCCGTAGCTCTCTCTTGATCAGGGGACGGCAAGCGATCGCTCCGTGGGCTGGATCGCGTCTGCACAGAAGCGATTTTTGGTGCCTGCACAGATGTGATTTCCGGTGCTGTGGAAGCGAGTCCCTGTTCCGCGTTGTGCTGGTTTAGCGCAGTGCACGGGGACTCGCCGAGCAGGCGGCTTGGTTTGGGGGCGGCTCGTGGGCAAATGACCCCAGCCGCAGGTTGCTGACCCCTGCTCTTGATGGATCAAGGTAATTGCCTTGAGAAGAAACAAGTAAAATATTTACAGTATTTTATAACTATTTTATAACTGGAAATATGAGTTTTTCAAATAAGTTAATTCCTCATTGCCACATTCAAGTAGAATGCTCGTACAATACATTATTCATAGCATGCATATATATTTAGTGAACTTTTGCAGTTCGTATATGGACATGGATGAATGCCACAACAAGTTTCCCACCTTTATGTCTGAACTGCTCTCCTTGGATAGGTAGTAAACTCCCTTGGATGATCCATGTATCATTGTTCCCCTTCCTGCCTCTCTTATAAAGATGTGGAATGAAGGACAAAGGCCTGTCTGCTTATTAATATTCAGCATGCTTTCCTACATGCTCACAAGTTCCGATGCTAAGGTTATAGTTTTCAGAGGACTAAAAGGGTAGTAACTGCATGGAAGGACCAAGTTCTGAAGAGCTCCAGCAGAAATGGAAACCTACAGCTCTTGTTGCATGTGCTTCCAAAATATTCGCAACTGCCCAACAGAACAATGCTCAAACTGAAAAAGAAACTTTGGCAATTGCATGTTGTGATGCATGCAATTCTATGAAAAAACAGTAACTGTAGAAAGTGACCACAAACTGTTGGATATGGTTTTCATCAAATGGTGTAATGCTCCAAAATTTCTATTAAAGCTGCAGAATTAATAACTACAAGTAAAATATGGACAAGAAAAGAGTTAACAAATGCTAATGCTCTCTTCAAGGGATTACATGGAACTAGGAGAAGGAATAAGCTCTGAGAAGTCTGCTATTACTATATGCAGCATGCTGTAAATCTTAAAAAACAAAATTAAATGAATTTCTACCAGCAACTGCAGATGAAAAGAATGTTTAACGATATAAACGATATAAAATGATATAAAAACAGTATTTTGCAGGAAAGACCCTGATTGATTTTATCTGATACAAGCATGAAGGCTCAAGAGGTCTAAGCTTGTTGGAACTATGGAGAGGAATTATGTATACATGATGGCCTAATTTTTTTTTTTAAAGACAGAATTCTGTTAAAAAAAGGCAAAAAGAAATAAGTAATGAAATGAAAGTCACCACAGGAATGAGTTACATAAATGAAGGGTTTGTGAGGCAGTCTGCTGGAGAGGCATATATGCCAAAATTCAGGACTTGTCAAACCTTCAGAACCTTCCCACTTCAATACCACTGAGACACTGGCAGAAGCTGGTAATGGATTTATTTATATCTAAAGGGAAAGAAAGAAATATGCTTGCCTGAGAACATCTCAAGTAAACACTGTAAATCTGTATTTGCAAGGCACTGTATACCATAGAAGAGATTGTGATTGACAACACTATTCAGTTTTGAGGATGCTGAAATGCCTGTGGTTACATTAAAAGGCAGAACGATAAGAAAACTTATTAACTATAAAAAATAATGTTTCCTTCAAAAGGGATATTTAATGATAGTAGGGATCTTTCGTGAATAGAAGCATGGAAAGAAAAAGGTTATGGGGAACATCAGCAGAGAATCGATAACCAGAGAAGCAACAATTGTAATACCAATATTTAAAAAGCTGCACTGTATTAAGAAAACATTTTCTTCCACCATTTGTGTGATGATTTTATAATAAGTCCCATCTTATTTGTTCCAGTAGAGTGGAGTAAAGCCTCTGTCTGTCTGCCTTCCACAGCTTCTCTTACTTCAGTAAACAAAACATTGACGCTTCCAAACAAGTTGCTTGAGTCCTATCTTCTAGTCTAGTGGGCTGCTTTGGTCACTTAAGCTGCCAGTTAAGTCCACAGCTGACTATACTAAAGATCCAGCTATTTTAAGAACTTACGAATCCTTCTGGACCCCAGACCAAAGGCTCATCTAATCCAGTCTCCTGTTCTCACAGTGGTTAATCAGATGTCTTTGGAAAGCCTACAACCAGGACGTGAGCACATCAACACTCTCCTCATTTGTGCTCTCTTGCAACTTGTATGTAGAGATATATTGCCTCCACTGACACTTGGTCCAACCCACGTTTTAACGCCACTCAACTTGGTGACCATAACTTTAGCTTCCATAGTTTTAAATATGAGCTGCATTAAGAATTACTTCCTTATGTTCTACCCTGAATCTTCCAACACAGTTTCATCGGATGCACTAGGGTTCTAATATTATGAAAGAGGGCGAAAGATGTTCCCTACATCATGCATAATTTTGTGCACCTCTGTTATGCTCTCCATTGCTCATGTGTCCTTTTTTTGTAAACTTAAAAACCCCAAATGTTATAAGCTTTACTCATAGAGGAATTGTTCCACCTCCATGATCATTTTAGTTTTCCCTTTTTAGATCCCTCCCCTGAATTCTACCATATTCTTTTTGAGGCGTGGTGACGAGAACTGTATACAGATTTCCAAATGTGGTCACACCACAGATTTGTATAACAGCACTATGATATTGGTAGTTTTATCTTCAATTCCTTTCCTAATGATGTGATGCTAATCATTGAAGTTGCTGTTTTTGCAGCTGCCACACAAGGGCTTGACATTTTCATCAAGCTATCCACAACTCCTGTCAGTCACCTGCCAGTTCAAACTCCATAAGTGAATATTTTACATGTTGCTTTTTTGTGAACTAAGGCACAGGTGTTTTCTGAGATGCCAAAAGAACTAGTAGTTGTATAGATATTTTCCTAGGTCAACAAATAATCTAATATACTGTATTCTAGTAGAGTTTTTTGTTTGTTTGTTTGGTACTTATTTCTCTACACAAGGAACAAATTCATTAAACATTAGTAACCTTCATGACGATGACCAATGCCAAAGTGGCACACCAGGAAAAACAGGGCTGTAAATTATGAATGCTACTTTTTATTGAACTGCACTGTTTCAACTTTGCAAGCAAAATGCATTGGTAGGATCCTGAGAGCCATTTGAAAGCAGTAAGCTTTTTTTTTACTTTCTTCACTGCTGTGAGTTTTATGCTCTGTTTAGTTTTTAGTTTTTTTAATGTTCTAGTAGATGCTTGATGTTTTTGTACAAAGATTTTCTGTAATTGGTTTATACATGGACATGGACTGTGACAGAGAAAGACTACACAGCATGAAAAATACTCCCTTGCGTTACGCATATAAAATCCACTATGCATATTTGGTTTTGGATTTCCTATAGACAAACAACATTTAAAACAACTTTCTTTCTTTACAGAATTGTTTTTGCCTAAGTCTGTTACTGATACAAGGAGCATAATAAGAGCCCCTGCTACATCAAATCAAAATGCCCGTCTAGTTCAGCATCCTGTTTCCTGCTGTTGCTAATCAGATATCACTTGGGAAGCCCATAAGCAGGATATGAAAGCAATAGTCCTCTTTTGGTGCAGTTCTGCAGATACTCATTTGGAACTTCTCATATGGCTGTTATTAACATGGCACAGTAAAATGACAATGGCTCAGTGATACATCATTTCTGTAGCTTCCTCCTTCCTTGGGTTTTAGTTATCATTTCTGGAGACTGAGTTTCACCAATTTATTGCATCACTCCAGGTACCTTCAGTCAAAGTTTAGTGGCAGGTTGAATTCATCCCTATTCATGCTGCTAGTGCATTTCCTGCCAGAGGGGATGCAGTGCACAATGCTACCAAAATAATGAGGAGCAGCGCATGTTTTTTCAGTGTATATTCAGGAGTACAGAAACATGGGCTAGCTGAAGATACTGCTGGGCAGCAGAAAAGCTCCGAAACTCTGAGGACAGTGACACTGTGTGAGGCTGAAAATGGTAATCTACACTGGGAGCTGATTTCCACAATATTTTCTTAAATAAAAATGGCAAAGTAAACAATTTAATATTTGTTCAAAATCTGAGAGGCTTCTAAGCAATCTTTTTCTGGATTTACAAGCCTTATACACACACCCTTTTGCTTATATCCTACATATATATTTACAGTCACACAATTCCCCCCCCCCTTGCAAGAGGGGGAGGAAGGAACCATAACGAAGTGGTAGAGAACATGCACTGTATGGAGAAGGTTTATTATTTTTTTTTAAGAGATATTTATTAAAGTTTTACAAAAACAAATATGCAAGAACACATAATAAAAGAAAAAAGAAAAATAAAGATACAACATATAAAAACACAGAAAAAATAAGAAAAATTAAAAACAATTCCATTTTTCATAACTTAAAACACATTTGCTTGTTTCTTTGACCTCCTCACACCTCCCCTTCTTGTATTCCCATTTAAATAATCAAATCAGCAAATCCTTACCCTCTTTCATTTATCTTAACTCTATATCTTAACATTTTATAACTCTGTATTTTCATCCATTATCAATTCATTTTTGCATATTCTTATTAACTTTGTTGCTAATACCACTTATTTCCAATCCAACATCATTTTTATTATGTTTTTACCTATTTATAACCCCTTTTTCATGTTCTCTTAAAGCATTACAGCTGGAAACCACTTAATTTCTATCCAACATCATTCTAACATTCATTAATTTTACAATATTTCTGTAGATAGTCTTTAAATTTCTTCCAATCTTCTTCCACCGACTCTTCTCCCTGGTCTCGGATTCTGCCAGTCATTTCTGCCAATCCCATATAGTCCATCACCTTCATCTGCCATTCTTCCAAAGTGGGTAGATCTTGTGTCTTCCAATACTGTATGGAGAAGGTTTAATACCTGCCATCAGGTGGTAGAAAAAGTAGGTGATGTGAAAGTCCTCTGAGGCTTTAGCTTGCTGCTGGCTGTTGGAATAAACAATACTAGGCTAGATGCATAATCCATTTTACCACTTTATAAGGCATCTTCCTAGATATCTAACTATAAATACCAGAGCAGCCAGTAATTGCTATTGCACATCTTTGGGAAATGATGTGTTCATAAAACCTTCATTAATATATCCTGTATATGATGGGAACACTTATGGGCAGTTTGTACTGTTTGTAAAATCAAGATATAAAGTATTTTCTGGACTGTACCACTTCAGGCTTCAGATATGCACATACTTTCTCATGAGAAAAAGCTCCCTGTATGTAGAAAATTAGCAGAATTGAGGCTAGGTGTGGGGAGCTGCATTCTTCAGTTTCTTAGTTTTTTGTAAGGGAGCATTCAAACAAGCAACCCTGTATGCTCAAAACTGAAATAGCACAACCCAGAAAAAACTTTAATACTTGATTCTGTTCACTATAAAAATTCACTGCTGGTTTTTGCTGCCGGGTCACCATCACTTGCGCACTTGAAGATTGGTGTAGAGCAAAAGTCATTTGCCTGCTGTTCTCTCCTTTTCTACAAACCTGGGCTTCCCACTAGGGTTTTGGGTTTGATTTTTATTGGTAGAATGAGGGCTGTGTCTTCTGTTTATATGCCATTGTGAAGATTAGTTATTGCTTTGCAATGGCTTTGAGAAGTGCAGCTTAAGTGCGGACATTATTCTGGTTAATAAAACAGCCATGCAATTTGCTATTGAAATAGTGATAGCGAACAGTTTGGATGTTGTACTAGTCTAGTCATATCAGTTCTGGGAAACAATGTTCATTATCCAGAACTATGCTTCCCCTGCTTTTTATTTATAAGAAAATAAAGTTTAGTGTACGTAATGAGACAGCGCACAGGGAGCAGACAGTGTTAGCGCTACATCTCCAGCTAATTCAGTATGATTGTAATGTGCATGGCTTCTACAGCTATTACTGTTGTATAACACAATGAGTGACAAACACTATTTAGCATACTGAAAGGGGACAGCGTCTCCAGCTTTAATCTAACTAATGCCCCCACTGCAAGATATAAATAGATTAAGTGAGGAAATCCAATATTTTCTCCATTCTCCCACTAGAGCGATGCACATTAGTTGTTTCTTGCCATCTAATTGTATTACATGGCAGGGATGTGATAAAGGTTTAATGGCAGTTACAGTCATCTGTCACTTCCCTTTAGATGCATGCTGCTCAATATGATTTACATGCCTTGCACTGCAGCAACACATTCCTTCTGCAGCTATCGCAATTGTAAATACGCCAATAAAGTTTCGCTGATGCTTTTTTTGAAATTAAAATCTTCTCCCATCCCCCTTAGAACAATAACAATAATGTGTACTGCATTTCTAAGGTAAGCTAATCCGACCTGATACAACAATGTAGGCTTGGTGCAGAACAGCCCGATGCTGGCTTTTCCAAATTCAGGAACGTTGTGTTCCCTGTTCTATACCCCCTCTCCCTCGGGAGCAATGTTCCCTCTTTGTCCTTGCATTAACCAGGATGCTGTGGGTTAAAAGTGGTGGTCCTTGGATGCAATAGAATGAGCCTCAAATTCTGGGGAAACCTTGAAATGGGCATGTTTTGTTAAGTTCACTGGGTGCATTTTTGTGGAGTGAAGACCTCTGACTATTGTACTTTAGGACTGAGGTGGAGGTGCTGCTGCAAGCAGACACAGCACAGTTTCCACTGGTAAATAACAGTACCTGTGCTTTCTGACCTTGCCAGACACTTCCACACATGCATGCAGCAATGTCCAGGCATATTAAGGAGGTTTACACCATTTATTCATTGAACAGAATTTGTATACTGCTAGGTTATAAGAAAACCTCTAAGCGGTTTACAAAAATATAAAATAAAACATTACAATTATCCATAAAAACCTGTTGAAAACCAGTGAAGTTTAAGAAAGGAGGAATACTTGTGATGAGGTGGGCGGTGGGGAAGCTTTTAGACCCCGTTGTATCCAAGAGGATACCTGTCAATAGGCCCATGATGGAGACAGCCTCAGAATGGGGCTGAATTAAAACATGACAAAATGCTGTGTTGTGTTCCTGGGCCTGCCCCATCCCCACTGCCAGATATCGATATACACCAGGGGCTTTTGGCCCACTTGCTTTGCTTTACAACCCCAGCTTTCTCCAACCCTGGCCAACTCCACCCATTCCCTTTACACCTTGCCTTTCCACTTCCTTTAAATTTCTCCAACCCCAACCTCTTACCAAACACCCCTTAAAATTGCTAAGCCCACCTTTCTAACTCACCCAAGCCTCACCTTTCTTTACAACTCACCCAAACTGCACACCCGTCACCTTAGAGCTCACCCAAACTGCATTCCCTTGCCATACAGCTTGCCCAAAGTGGGGCCCAGGTTATCCACAGTTGAACAGACATGGCATGATAGTTGTCCAGCAACCATCTTGTTCTGCTGCCGCTTCCCTCTTCCTTGGCCTCCAACATTGCTGAGACTGAAATGGTGGTGGTGGTGTGAGGTGCACAGTGACACCAGAGAAGAATAGTTGTTGGGAATCCCTAGTTGTTCCTCTGAGGCTTGCCTGGGCTGCCTGCTTGGCATTCTGCAGTTTTTGTGCCCATCTACTGGCCACACATGTGAACTACAGCGTGACAACATCATATATATATATATATATATATATATATATATATATATATATATATAGTGTATATATATATACACTCTCTCTCTCTCTCTCTCTCTCTCACACACACACATACACACACACACGCGCACACACACAGAGAGAGAGAGAGAGAGAGAGAGAGACATGCATCTCTGTATGTTCACACACAGTTACATACAGCTTCTTTACCTCCTTTCTGTCTTCTACCTCTGTGACTCACCATGGGCATGGTGGAAATGAGTGGGACCTGTTGTCAGATAATGGTGGTTCTTCCCTCCTGAATCTCCCACTCTACTCTGCCCATCATGGGGTCAATGCCACATGCAGAGTTCTGATTTGTGGGAGTAGTTTTCCTCCATTGAGTTTCCCCTAATCCGGCCGACCGGTTGATTTAACCCTGTGGCTCAGTAACATAAATCCTAAAAAAAGCTCAATAACACTGGGGTTAAAAAAGCCCAAAAACTTTGGGGTAAAAATTTTAAAAAAGCTCAACAACTTTGGTCGGCCCTCACGCATGTTCACTTCATCAAATCTGGCCCTCTTTGAAAAAAGTTCAGGCACCCCTGGTCTAAGTGGTTGTGGGAATGACCAAAGAACCCCACATTTGAACAGAATTAAACCAACAGAGTTGTAAAATACTTTCACGCAGTCCATCATAAAGCCAATCCAGTTTATAAACAAGTTCTCAGCTACAATAAATATGAAATGTATTAAAAAGAGTTGCCTCAAGGCCCCTGTAGCCCATTAACAATCCCTCGAGGCTTGTTATTTTCCAGCTGGGCCTATTTTGAACTCCTGCTGAGATTTCATTTCATATCCATTCTCATTTTGCTGCTCTTTATGCTTAGAAGTGGGGGATGGGGGAGCTACTTCAGGCTGGCACAAGAAGGCAGCCTTCACTCAGTAGATTCCCAAGTAAGACTTTACTGACCCAGTGGCTTCTATCAGTTCTAACAAAGATGAAAAGAAAATGCAATCCCAGCAATTTAGCTTGTTCAGTGGGCGAGGTACAACAGGGGAAGGAGTGAATGTTGCTGTTATTATTAATAACGCTGCAAGGATTTCTCAAGTACAGCAAGGTGAGCACAGAAAATGCCGTACTCTGCAGCTGCCCCAAGATTTAACTTCTCATGTTCAAAACAGTTGGAAAAGCTTTTACATCAAGAGGGCAGATTCATTTAGGTGTATGTGTGCTTCTTTTCTTTGCTGGTTTGCTAGCAAGGTAGCTGCAGCTATGACATTATTATAGCCTTCTGCTAATTTGACAAGGTCAGATCATGTGGCACTGTCTGCATTGCAAACAATTACCAAAGGTTGTTGAGGCAGCTTCTGTGCTATGAATCACTAAATCATTAACTTCTTTGTCACTGAAAAAGTATCCTAGCTACTGGCCTGTCTCAATCAATATCCCCAGACAGAGTATCTGTGTCCTTTTTCTTTAATCTCCCAAGAGGATGAGTCAACCATTGCACCACTTCCAAATCACTCAGCTAATGGGTACAGGAGTGGGGACCCTGATTGTCCCTGACACCAACACAACCACTTTTCTTCTTTGCATATCAATGCTATACATCTCTGTCGCAGAGGAGGCAAATTGAGTTATGGAAATGCTAAGTCTGCTCTCGAGACTACATTATATTGAATTTGGGGCCTGCAGACTTGATTCTGTTTAACATACCTGATAATTTTAATATCCTCCTGAAAGCAGTTATTTGTCATTCATTGTTGAGGCTGTCTAAATTAACTCCAGTACCAGGGCCATGTGATTTGTGTGTGTGTGTAAAAGAAATACAACTTCCTCTCTTTCCCTTGAAAACAACTTTGCCAACCCTTTGATTTAAACATGACCAATCTCATTTAAAGTGATAAGGAAAAGAAATTAAAAGGAAACTGAGAGGTAGAAAGTGATAATAGATCCTATGAATGTAAAAGATACTGTAATAACATTATGATTTGATTGCTAAAATCCAGTCCATTGCGTGAATAAACAAGGAATTTAAGGAAGCAGAAGAATATAGCACAGGTGTTAGATTGCAGTAACAACACCCTCTAGTGGTACTAGATGATGATTAAAATATTAGTTGCTTCATATCTGTGTCGTTTCTTTATTTTGCCCAGAATGGATCATTTTACGAATTACTTATTTTACTTTAAACATATGTGTGTTTCTAAATATTTAAATATAACTTTGATATTTTTGAATTTCTATCTTGTGTACTTTTTGAAGACCAGTTGTGCCATGACATACAGCTTAAGGGGGAAATAAATACTACTGATTTATTATTTACAACCTTTAAATTTAATTATGTAAGAAAAGAAGGATTTATGTTATAGACTCGGGTTACTGGAAATGCTTAATCCTTGGGAGCATGTCTCTTGTGGCTCCTTCCTTACCCTGTCAAAACTGTTGGATTATATATGGTGGAGATTCTGTGATGTGATTGGCAAGTATCAAGCCCTCCCAAATGTCAAACAAATCAGCCTGGAACATTTAAAATGTAATCAAAAACAGGAAAAATAAACCTTTGGTTTTTGCCTTTCAGGCAGATTCCTTTATGTTTCTGATAACATATTCCTATAATCAGTATTACAAATTAGGGTATTCCTTGTGAATTCCTTTCTATGTTTTCCTTCACTGATTTTGAAATAGGAGGTTCTGTCTTAGCTGAACTCAGATGTTTTAGTTCACTTTCATATGTATTGATCCATAAACATGCAGACTGACAAGTTCTGAAATTTCAGATCCACTTTGTGCAAGTTTGGCATGGAGTCTTTCTCCTGCATGCTCAGTGCAAAACAATACTCCATTTGTGAAATTTGCAAGTCCAGTGATCACAAAGACCATACCCACCAAGTGTCCTGGAAAAAACAGGGCATCGTGCTTTTTTCATACAAGATAGTGGTGGCCATTTTGGGTGCCATGATCTTGTGCACTCTTGCACTGCGCTCTCACCCTGAGAAAGTGCTTTTTCCAGGGCTAGATTGTGGCACTGGTCATGTGACTCACCTGGGAGCGCATCCCGGAAGATGCACATCCCAGTATTTTACATGAAAAAGTTGGGCGGTATGAAAGACTTGTTCTATGTTGTGTACCAAGTGTACACTTTCCCTTTAAATACAACATGACCTCCAGAACCCTCCCTCCTTCTCTTTCCTTGGATTAATGGAAACCTTGCTGCCTGTTTGTGTTGTTAAGGTGTGTTTTTTTTTACCCTATTCTTCGCCAGCAGGTCCCAGTATTACAGTATTAAAACCTGTTATAACAGTTTACAATCAAGAGAATAGAATGGGCCTTTAAATGTATGTCTCAGGTATCAAAGGGCATCTTCAGCATCAGATGCCTGTCTGTGGGGAGGGTATTACACAAATTGGGGGCTGCTACAGACAATGCCGTCTCTGGCTACCACCCCTCAAACTTGATGAAACTACCAAGAGAGCCCTCTCTGTTGATTATAATACCCTAAAGGATCTGTATTGTAGGATATTTGGGGTCTTTCAGATATTTGTTTTTTTATTAAAAAAAATATTAACAGTTTCAACATAACAACATATCAAAACATATCATATTCATTGTTTCCCCCCTTTCCCCCACCCCCCTCAAATCCTCCCTCCCCTCCCCCAGATACTTTCCTCAGCTCTTCTCTCTGATTTCTCAGCACATATTATTCTATGCATGTTATAAAATTATACGAATCCTTACATTATCTATCTACCATGTTGTCAATCAGTAAACTTGCGTATGTTTATTCAAAAACTGCCAAGGAGTTCAATTCATTTTGTTGTCTTTTTAAGTAATTTGTGAAGAGTTCCCATTCTTCTTTAAAGTCACAGTTGTCCTTATCTCACAGTTTGTATGTCAGTTTAGCCAATTCTGCGTAGTTCATCAATTTTTCTTGCCACTGTTCTTTTGTCGGGGTTTCCTCATTCTTCCATGATTATGCTAACAAGACTCTTGCCGCTGTTGTTGCATACATAAATAAATTCTTTGTTTTCCTTGGCAGGTCTTGTCCTACCATCCCTAACAAAAATGCATCTGGTTTTTAAACAAATGTCATTTTAAATATTTTCTTCAGTTCATTATATATCATTTCCCAAGGGTCTTTCAGATATTTGGGGCCTAAGCCACTTAGGGCTTTAAACACTAATGTGAACACTTTTAATTGGGTCAAGAAATGAATTGGTTTCCATTTTTTAAAAGGAATTATAGAATCATATAATTGTAGAATTGGAAGGGAACCTGAGGGTCATCCAGTCCAACCCCCTGCAATGCAGAAATCTCAACTAGGTCATACGTGACAGGTGGCCATCCAACCTCTGCTTAAAAACCTCCAAGGAAGGAGAGTGCTGCGCGTCTCATGGGAGTCTGTTCCACTGTCGAACGCTATAAATTCTAGATGGAATTTCAGCCAGTAATCTGGCTGCTGCATTTTGAACCAAGATTCTGAATTCTCTTCAAGGGCAGACCCACATAGAGTGCATCACTGTCCAAAAGCAACTGTAGCTGGCAGACCAGCCGTAACTAGAAATAGGCACTGCTAGCCAACAAGACCACCTAATGTCATGTGACAATATCTAAGCCAGGAGTATTCCCAAGGTATGGACCTGCTCCTTCCAGTAGCATTGTCACGTGTCTCCTTTTTCCAGGACACTTGCTTTTTTTCAGGGTTAAAATTTCTGTCCAGGTGGATTTTTAAAATTTGCCAAAATGTCTCTGGCTATACTTCCTGGATGAGACATAGACATAACTGGTAGCTGAAGACTTGCTTTCCTCTTCTCTTCTTCTGCCTCCCTCAGCAATATATCACAGCTTCAATAGCCTACATATAGTAGGGGTATTTAAAATGAGAGTTGTCATAGCGTCCTCTTTTTTGCTCTTCAAGATATGGCAACCCTACTTCCAGCAGAGTACAACCCCATCCAGAACAGGCTATCTCCCCCCCCCCTACTGAATTCTAGAACTTGGAACACATAACACCAATATATTAGTCTACCACTGCCTCCAAACACAGGCTAGCACCTCAATCGCCTCTCCTTACTCAGATGTGTCAAAGGATTGTGATGTCAAATAGATCTACCTGATGGGCTGTAGAGGGCGGGGAGTAAGAATGGTCAATCCCAGATGTTTCAGTAGCAGCTTCATGATGGTGTCCTTACCTGTCCTCCCTGAACTTCTGCCATCCATGCCCACTATGATGGAGGGACGGATCTATATTTCTGATGTAACAGCAGACATAATTGCAATGAAAATCAAATGTAGAGTGCCCTCCTTTATTGCATGGCAGGCAAGTACTGACATCTAAAAATTGTTGCCAGAGCCATTGTGTCTTACAGCAACTGATCTATCATTACCTATTCATAGGAAGCGGCGGGAGTCCTCTGTGTATTCTTGCCTTTCTTTAATGTGCCTCTAAAGTGCTTAGAAGTTTGTTTTCAGTTGCCCTATCCTTGCTCTTTTCCATTTTTGCTCGCACTATTGTAAAATTATACCTCGGTGGTCACTGTAGTTTGAAATCAATGGAAGATAGTTGTCACATTATCACGTTACTGCTGCATAAAGACTGCCTCTTTCTTAATCTTTTTAAAAAATAAAGTCAATCCTGTGATAAATGAAATTAAAGTTTCATCAAGGCAGCCTTTTCAGGGTCTGTTTTATACAATCATCACTCGCTTAAGGCCACATAAGTCATCACACAAGATGTAATTAGTGTAGCTAACTATTGAGCAGTCCAAGATAAACAAGAAGCTTAATGTATACACAAAAACTTGCTAAAGACTCTTGACTATTAAAATGTGCAATAAGTATTTTAAGTGTGCTTACATGAAATATATCCTTGATAATGGCAGTGATATTTGAGGGTGTAGCAAATTGTACATTGAATTATGCAATATATTAGATACATTTAAAACTAATCAAGTATTGTTGCAAATCAAGAACTAAGTAGTCTATTTCTCATTTAGAAACCAAACCCTAGCTTGATTCATTGGTTAACAATTTTTGTCATTAAGAGTTGGAAAACATCCCAGAGCATATTGCAAAGTGCTTTTGATTCAACCAAAATTATGGTAAAGCTCTGACAAAGGGAAGTAAGGTTTTTTTCACTGCCAAATATTGCATATAATGCATTCAAAGGAAACCTAATAGAATATTGAGATTTGTTGTCTTAAAGGGTCTGCCTTTATACAGGAAATATTTTGCAATGGTTTGCCCTGAAACCAACATCTTAAGTGTTCCCAACCAAAAACATGAGAAATGTTCCAGGGGAAAGGACTAATGAGTATAACGGGAGTTAGGGCTCATCCAAACATCCTTTTGTGCCATGCTTTTCAGGTCCATGTCCAAGCAGGGTTGTTGTTGTTTTTGTCCTACCACTTTCTCCTGGCAAAGCCCGCTGTTTAGTGCTGAACTGGAACCAACAGCAACTGGATTTTCCATGGATTGTCATTTGTTCTGATTCAGCAGTAAACAGTGGGTTTTCCCTGGGAAAGTGGCAAGCTGGGGAAAAAACCACCACCAAACCTATGCCTAGAATATGCAGTGCCAAAGGAAATCTGGGTGAGCCCTTAGTGTCATTGTTTTCCTGCTGCAATTAATGCAGCTCTAGTAGAGATAACTACTTTACTATATAGTTTATTTGGTATATAAGCAATAGTGCTCTCCTTTGCTTCTCCCCTGCCCTCCTTTACCTTTTTATGATGTGTTTTTAGATTGCAAGCCTGAGGACATGAACTGCCTTATTATATTTGTAAGCTGCCCTGGGGGGCTATTTTTGACTGAATGGTGGGATAAAATGCTTTTCATATATGATCAAACAACATCAGGAAGCTGTTTTAGAGTTTAGTTCCTAAGATTCTTAGTAATAATGCTTGCCTGTAGAAGCTTTCCTGCGTAAAAGGATAGCATGAGTTTAGGATCTAGGATGCAAAAGACCAAGGCGTACTGAAGATTCTTCTGTCTCCCTTCAAGGTTTGCTGCTGCAACTGCCCCTGCCTCTTGTCTTGTTACTTGTTGCATCACTGCAGAGGTATGAATGTTCATGGGGGCAGGGAGTGACCTGAGGCAGGTAGAACCAGTTGGTGTTTTGCCATCACAGGCATGACCAGCTTCAGAAAGATTCACTGCCCTAGTAAGAAGAAATACTGTCCTGGTCCACAAAGCTCTCCATGCATTCACCAGTACTGCTGGGTTGGGTTTTGAGAACCAAGAAGTAGGGTAGATTTAGGACAAGTGCCAGGAACTATGTGTTAGACACACCACGTGGATTTAACACACTGTTAATAGCAGGCCACATTCAATGGATTATCTTCACACTGCCATTTCAGAGCACTATAGTATATAAATATACATTGACAATGGGGGTGGCCTTGTAGATGTTGCTGGGTTACAGCTCTCAATAGCTCTAGCCAACATAGCCAATGGTCACGGATAATATCGTCCAGCAACATGTGAAGTTCTAAAGATTTCCCTTTGTTAATCAACAATATTTCTTGTTGTGGAGGGAGAAAAAGAGAACATTTTTTATAAACTTTAACCTTACAGAAATGCAGATAAGGAGTGTGTTACAATTTTGGTCTCTTCTGCTAAACAGTCTCCTATCTTCCCATTTTACTAGCTTGAATTACTTTGAACTGGGTGGCAGGCCATGTTTGTGAGGCACAGCATACAATTAGGAAGTAAATTCCTATACTTTTGTGCTAACTCGGCAGCGGGCACAGCTTCAGAGCCTGAATTGAGATCTTTGATGGCGAGAGAGCAGGCTACTACAATGTGCTCTTTGAAAAGCCTGGCTAAATCACAGATTAGTTGCTGAAATGTTTCCACAGTTTATTTTTCTAGGATCTCTTCCATGGCTGTTTTCTCATAAAAAGACAAGGCTGTGGAAGGAAATCGGGCCTCTTTATTTGCCTGGCTCCACTGACCTGCACAATGGACTGTTGCACATTTGGGGTTTCAGCTTGTTCAGGTACAACTGCTTAATTGATAAATGACCCAATAATTAAAACTAAATACAAGTCTGTCCACGAAGAAGCCATGCTGCTCAGGAAATGGAGATCTTCCTCCTCACATATTTGGGCTGTAAGACTACGGGAAGAATTATGCCTCTTGTTGCTGCAGCTTAACCTTGAATAAGATGGGAATACTTGATATGCAGTTTCTGAAAGGAAAATACCATGGGGTTGTGTCCAGTGCTAGTGCTGCTCAGAGTAGACCCATAGAAATGAATAGCCATGACTAAGTTAGGTCCATTAATTTCTGTGGATCTATTCTGAAAAAACTTAGCAACTCCCTGAGACAGACATTAAGCTAAGCTATGTTTAATTTCTCAAGGCAAAGCCTTCTGCTTAATTTTAGCATAAATCAAGAAGACTTTTTTGCTGCCTTCTATTTTTTTCTGCCTGAATATGACGGTGTAATTTTTAATGTAATTATTTAAATGCATTTCTAAATTGCTTAGTAGCTTTAAAAATGTAAACAGTATACAAATATAACATAAAAACAATAGAACAGTAGGCAGCACCACAACATGTGCATACAGCATGTTTGGTGTGTGTTTACTTTCACCCTGCCCAGTATATAGGGAATTCAATGGAACTTCAGAGTAGACATGTATAGAGCTGGGCTGTCACCATAACATGGTATAATACATTTTTTAATCCCCAAGAAAAGCTGCTGATGAATTACACTAATTTTTAGTGAAAGGGCATTTTGACTTAAATATGGAGTGAGAGGCCATTGCTGCTCTAAGAGGTCACATTTGCCTTGTGGCAAAGCATGGGATGCAATTTGTTGATTGGCCATTGACATTAGCAGTTTGTTCATAGTCGTTCTTCGGACAAATGTCATTTTCATCTGATGGTGATCTCTTGCTATTTGGTTGATCAGGACATTTTGGGTAGAAGAATCAAAATGAGCACAAGGCAGGATAGGCGTGTTGCTGATAGCTATTATATACCGTATATACTCAAGTATAAGCCGACCCAAATATAAGCCGAGACACCTAATTTTACCACAAAAAACTGGGAAAACTTGTTGACTCGAGTATAAGCCTAGGGTGGGAAATGCCGACAGTGGCAAAGGCGGTGGAGGAGGAAGGGGCAGCCCAAAAGGGCTGCTTTCGGGCTGCTCATTCCTCCTCCTCCGCCAACAGCAGCCTCTGCCGCTCGCAAGGGCAGGCACAGGAGCCGCGCTTGGCAGAGTGGTGGTGGCACGAGTGGCGGCAGCAAACAGTAAGTGGGACCCTCACTCGAGTATAAGCCGAGGCGGGCTTTTTCAGCATAAAAAATGTGCTGGAAAAGTCGGCTTATACACGAGTATATACGGTACTTAAAAGGGAGAAGAACCTAGTAAAATAGGGTGGGTTAAAAAGTGGTGCACCTGGAGAGTAGCTTCACTTTCTAACAGGCACATCTGCAGAGGAAGCCAGTACTACCTGTTCTACTTTACCTTGGCTGTTCTTTCTGCCGTCAACTTTTTTGGGCCAGTGTGCCCATCTGAAATTTTGGGAAAGCGTTAGAGCTGCCAGACACAAATTGGTTGCAGTGGGGCTGTAGCACAGCACAAACCTAAAAATCGTGCTGGCAAACCTTCATCATTCTGCCCCATCCGTAGGGGAGGGGAAGCACCTACATCAGCCAGCACTCTGCTTCGTTAGTAAGCTTTCTACACCTCTCCTCTGGTCAAAATGGGAGAGTGGACATCCAGTCCTTTCAGCCAGTAAATTGTGGGTATGTTTAAGAGGGCTGTTAAATGCAGGCAGCCACTGGCACCTGGTGGCACTATATTGGCAACCTCTTTTTTTACTGCTAGAGGAAAGTGTAGACCTAGAACTGGGACAGGAAGCTTGGTTCTGGGAAAGTGTGTACAGTGGTACCTCGGGTTAAGAACTTAATTTGTTCTGGAGGTCTGTTCTTAACGGTTCTTAACCTGAGGTGCCTCTTTAGCTAATGGGGGCTCCCGCTGCCGCCACGCCGCCGGAGCACGATTTCTGTTCTCATCCTGAAGCAAAGTTCTTAACCCAAGGTACTATTTCTGGGTTAGCGGAGTCTGTAACCTGAAGCGTCTGTAACCTGAAGAGTCTGTAACCCGAGGTACCACTGTAATTCCTTTACAATGTGGTGGGCTCCCTTGAGTTTCTTCTTAACCAGCAGAATGGTCTTACAGATCTTTCCCCCTTACACAAATGAGTTGCAAGCTAGTAAAGATTGCCATCCAACCAGCAAGGAGAAAGCACTGCCTTGCTTCTACATGATATAAGAAGTCTTGTCAATCCATGCTTCTAAGAGGCATTAGCAATCCAGCTGCATGAACGTTGTCCTGACAGCGACATTCCCTCCTATCCATTTTGTATGCAGTCTGCTGCCATTTTACCTTCAAATAATTGCAGAACAAAGCAGATTTGGAAGAAATTAGCACCAGTTTCTGTAGCTCCATATCTCCCTTTGCTGCCCTCCCCCATTGCTTGTTCTACCATTTCCCGTTTTCCACTTTCCACTGCAAATGCACCATTGTCAGTACTTCTTATATTTTAATATTTGCACAGCTATTCAAATAAAATATTTTTAAAGGGAAAAAGTCAACAATCTTATCAGCGCTGGTGTTAAGGCTTTGGCTTTTTATATTTGGAAAGTTTTTGCTCCAGTTTTTAGCCTGTCCAGTTTACGTCTGATGCTGCTGTTTTAAGAAGAAGAACTGGTGCATTATACTATAATCACTGGCTTGAGAGGAGTTGCTGTTTTCTCAATTTATTTGTTCTCTCTTGCTGTTGACCTTTAAGTATTAAAAAATTCAGAGTGTTGAAAAGATGACCTGTATATAAACCCAAAGTCCCAATGATGCTTAAAATTCATCCCATTTCTTTTTGAATACTGCTGCTATGAAGTGAACTCTATAAAGAAGCACTTAAATGAACAACATCAGTGTGTGTGTGTTTCCCCAGCCCCCAAGGTAAAATGTTAAAGCTGGCATATTAGCAGCCAACATAGACAGCAAAAGAAGAAACTAATCTACTAAATTCCAAAGACTGGGGAAATGGAGGTAGGGCAGGCTTAGTACAGAGTGATTTATAAACTGTTTTTAAAGTGAACAGAGTGTATATTGAAGGGTAAGAGGGGGGAAATTGTTGAGGGAGAGAGCAAGAAGAAAACCAGCAAGCAGCAGAAATGAGTAGCAGTGTTTGTCTCCCAGGGATCACAGCTTAGTTCAGCACAACAATATTTCTACCAGGGACTAAGTGTATGAAGGTAGAAATTAGCAGAATACTGTGTTATTGGAGCAGAATATATATAGCAGGCACGTCCAACTCACTAGAGACTATACAACAACTGGCAGGCATCTACCCATTGTCATTGGGGGGACGGGACTTGGAGGTGTTGAGCTTTTTTGGGGGGGGACTTGGAGTTGTTGAGCTTTTTCCACAGAAAGCTTTTTTAAACCAGCGATTGATAGGGAGCCCACAATCGACCGCAACAGTCAGGCGATCAACCTTTTGATCATGATCGACCTGTTGGACATTGATGATATATAGCATTTTTGATTGTTCGAAACACTTCACACATTGCCTCAGTAGTCCCTGTTACAAACTTATGTTCACTGTTTTTTCATGTTGTAAAACAGACCACAGTTGCCATATTCTTCCCTGCTATGTTTAATCATAATTTGGATGAAGGAGTGGAGGGAATCCTTACCAAATTTGCATATGCCACAAAATTGGGATAGATCTTTGAGTTGATTTCAAATAAGGTGCAACTGCAGATTCTTATTTCAACAAAGCAGTAACTTTCTTCAGATCTTAGGTTCTGACATCTTACTCTTTACATATTCTATGTTTGCATATGCTTTACATGGGGCTGCTTTTAAAAAAATGTTGGAAAAGAACAGCAGCAAGGCTCTTTGACAACCCCAAGTAGTGAATTTTCATCTCCAATACACTGGAGCTCAGTTTGCTTTTGAGCCATGATACAAACTGTTGTTTTTCACCTTAACTCTCTTAAGTGACTTACTGCTAGCATCCGTCTGTCCTGGGAGAGAATGGAGGAGTGTGCCTTTGGGGGTGAGGTCAATCAAGCTGTTTGCAGAGACAACTTTGCAGAGACTGATGTGGGAGAGACATGTTTTGTTGCAGCTGGGACAGATGAAGGCATCCAATTGTGCTGTTGCAGAATGACTTAGGAGCAGAATATCTGAAGGACTACCCAATTATTAAGATCATAATTAGAAGCATTCAGAAGTTGATACTATGAGGAGTAGGGCCTCCTCAGTGATGGTACCTTAGTTTTGAAACTCTGTCGCCATATCACTTCAACTGGCCTTTAGGCACCAGTAAAACAATATTGCTTTCCAGGATTTTTGAAATAGTTTTTAGGTTGATTTGAAGTGTCTCTCATTGATGTAACAGTATTATAGCAGCTCTTGAGGAGTCTGGAAAAATGCTATTGTATTTGCTTCATTCTTGGTGGTTGTTAGTTGTGTTTAAACTTCAGTTATAAGCACAAATGAAAATGCTGGCTGAATGGTAAGTACTGTAATATTTTAAATACATGTAACCTACAGGGGGAAAATATTATATTGTGCGACATGTACCTGAGTTGAGATTTGAGGAGCAATCTCCTATGACAAAAGTACAAAACACTACTCTGTTGTAATTGTAGCAGTTTACTCTGTGAAGGTCTCAATGCTTCTGCTGCTCCAGAGGTCAAGGTCCAAAGCAATGGATTTAAGTTACAAGAAAGGAGATTCTGACTAGACAATTAGAAAGAACTTTCTGACAGTAAGAGCTGTTTGACTGTGGATTTGACTTCTTCAGATGGTGGTGAACTCCCCTTATAGGAGGTTTTTAAGTAGAGGTTAGATGGCCATTTGCCACAGTTGCATTGCATAGGGACGTGGGTGGCGCTGTGGGTTAAACCACAGAGCCTAGGACTTGCCGATCAGAAGGTTGGCGGTTCGAATCCCCACGAGCTCGGTCCCTGCTCCTGCCAACCTAGCAGTTCGAAAGCATGTCAAAGTGTGAGTAGATAAATAGGTACAGCTCCGGCGGGAAGGTAAACGGCGTTTCCGTGCGCTGCTCTGGTTCGCCAGAAGCGGCTTAGTCATGCTGGCCACATGACCCAGAAGCTGTACGCCGGCTCCCTCGGCCAATAAAGCAAGATGAGCGCCGCAACCCCAGAGTCGGCCATGACTGGACCTAATGGTCAGGGGTCCCTTTACCTTTACTGTATTACATGGGGTTGGATTAGAAGACCCTTTGCATCCCTTCCAATGGTTCTACAGTTCTATGATTCTATTATTCCAAATACTGTTCAGTGCAGGTAAATTCTAAATTCTCTTAGTTTATTATTAAATTGCTCTGAATAACTCTTCTCCTTCTCCTGCCACACACAAATGTTTAAAAGTGCCATTGTTATACTGTGTAAATAGCATTTCTGTTTATTTGACATCTTCATCCTTCCCCAAATAATTTGTATGAAGCAGGACCTGGCAAGTGGTTGTATCCCAATATCTCCTAACATGAAAAGCAAAAGCTTTCCCCAATATTACAAACATAATTAAAAACAAACAAACAAGTGTGATTGCTAAATGAACAGGTTTGCCCAACCCCATTTCCAAACAGAAAGATGGCAATGACAGGCTCCCAAGATCAACTCTTAAGGGACACAGACACAAAGTGATGATATCTAGTCAAGGCTCAGGTAGTGTACAAAGCGTGTACCTAAGAGATGCTGTGGCTTGATAGATGGACAGGCAGAGAGATCAATCTGCTCTTGCTCTCCACAAGACATGAATACCATCATTGTCCTTGCATCAGGGGAACATTAGTTTGAAGGGCTTTCCAAAGGTAAAATGTTTTCCTCGTATCAAGCTGCTTGCTTATTTAAGAGACAATTCAGGCATATCAACAATACAGCATGCTAACTCCAGAGCCTGGGGTAGGGGACTTAAGCAAGTCACCCTCCATGGAACCCTTCCATGCCTCAGTGTCTACCTGTTCACTAAAGAAGCTCCAAGTGGTCTTGTAAATGGGCCTCCTCCACTATTCACATAATTACCACCAGCCAATTAAAAGGGGGGTTATGAAAACGATTCTCCTTGAAATGTGATGGATGTCTGAGGCAGGGTGAAGCCAAAGGTACTTTAACATAGAGGTGGGGAAGCTAAAGCCCTCCACAGGTTGTTAGATTGCAGCTCCCATCACCCCAGGCCAATGGCTTTGCTGACTGGGATGTATGGGAGTTGGAGCCTAACAACCTCTGAAAGGTGATAGGTTGGCCACCCCTACTTTAGCATTTTTGAAGCACCCTTTTCTCAGTAATCTTGATAGCAGCTTGACATAATTTGCCCTTCACCACAGACATTTGCTGAGACTGGCTTTTCAAAGGTCACCTAGTGAATTTATGCCAAGGTGTTGAACCAGGGATCACCTGGTTTGTTTGCTTGTTTTTAGGATAAACACTGTAGCCTTAGCCACTAGACTATTCCAGTTCTGATTATGCGGAAAGCTGGCTGTGTGGCAAGAAGCAAACCACAAGCTGTCCTCTATAATAAAACTTCCACTGGAGAGATCACAAAGAGCTGGTTTTCCTTTAGACAATTCCACATGCCAGAAAAATCCGTTCTAGTTAGCCTAACAAGAGGGCATCTTGAGGACAATCTGGAAAAGCAGCTCCAAATATGCAGAATTGGTGTAATACACATGTGTAAACCAGCAAAAGCAATGCCAGTATTGATTGTCCTTACACAAGAGTGTTTTACGTTGCATGCAGTGATTAGTCATCACTTCCACTAACTTTGAAACCCCCCAGAATGCCTCCCTGTCATGTACAGTATGAGTTTCTGCAGCCAGCTATAATAAATCAAGCCTCATAAGGCATGCAAGATGCTTTTTTAAACTGCTGACACCGGAGAATGACCCCACCTGCTGCATTACAGCCGTAATGTGCATATCTGTACCCCACAAGGAGATCAAGGTAGCATACATAGAAGATACTTTACTGGGTCCTAGCAACAATCTAGTATTGTACTTTAGGCTGAGAGATAGTACCCAGCTCAAGACAACTCTTAGTGGCCTCGTTGCTGACCAGGAGTTTCATCTAGGGTGGCCACATTATCAAAACAGAGGAGCCACATCACTAAAAGGAAGGCACATATTTGCACAAACGTATTTGCACCTAGTTTGAGCAGGTGGTCTGTATGCTTGTTCAGTCTCCTGCCCAGATGCTTATGATTGATGGGCAACTTCAAGGTCACTGCTATCCCTTCTTATGTTTAAGCAGCACTGGACATGACAGCCCTTGAAATAGAAAACTCTCCTTTATAAAGTAGAACATGTGGACACCGTAATTTCAGCCTGGGCTCCTCAAACCAAGTCCAACCCTTCTGCCATTGTACCAACAGACTTAAAACAGCAGCTCAAAAGATTGGACAAGCAGCTAGAGGAGAAATTCCAAAATGGGGGAGTGGTAGAATTACTGTAACAGATTCCCAATGAGTGCTTTCAAATCTCCATCAGTAGAGATGTTTAAAAGTATGACAGACAGGCATTTTATTGGATTACTTGGGGTTGCTTCAGTGCCTGAAGAAGGTCTGAAAATTAGACCCCTTACAATCATGTTTGGTTTTCTATACAAAGGTGATGAAGTACATCTCTGCTGGTGAAGCATAGTCCTCTAGCAAGGATAGCTTGGTGTAAGTTCCTTCATCTCACAGGGGCTGGACTTAATGAGGCCCCTTCCGAGTTTTTCTTTATATGTAGGAAAGTATGGGGGTGAGTGTCCTTAAGAGGCTACAAATGAAAAGGAGCATTCATTCATGGTGCCAAACACATCTAGACAGAAATGTCATATTTAACGGCAGAGGCTGAGAAAACTGTCCTTGAAGGCATCAGCCTAGTGTGGCAGCAGGACAAAAGGCAAATATGATTATAGGTTCGTCAGAGGAAGCAGGGAATACAAATCCTCAGAAATTATGTTGTTGTTATTCAAGGCACAGAGTTTAGACTTTATCTAGTAGACAGGCTTCAGGTTTGCTCAACTATTCATAGATAGACTATTGCTGGCTTGGAGCCATTGTGGCACACAGCAAAATGTTCTCTTGTGTGTGTGTTGTTTTTTTAAAAGGAGACAGCTAAAGAAGCAAAGTTTATCACTGATCAGTAAAAGCAATTTAGCAATATGTAACAAGGATTCTTTTTTAAAAGCAGGAACAGATAAAGAGTAGAAAACTGTTGGCAGTGGTAGGTGTTTAGAGAAGGCAAGTAACCCAGGCAGAGACATATTTTTGAATAATTAGGAAATAAAGAGTAACACAGAGAAATCAGGCAGAACTATTTTGCTCTAGTATCAGTAAACATGCAAAATAGCTCATTTTGTACATGTGACAAAAGCAGTGAGGTAAACAAATTAAAAGTTAGATAAGCTTATGTAAAAAAAGAAGAAAACATCTAATTGCAATCTAATCATGAGTACAACTTGAGAAGCCAGTGCTAATGAGCTGAGATTTTAAAAAGTCAAGGTTCTTCTCCTGACTTTTATTTTTATACCATAAAACCACATTGTCAATGACTGCAGATATATTGGGGCTCTGCTGTTCTGTTATCCTGTTACTACATTTAGAAGACTAATTTTACTGCCTGCCCACATATGCAATAACTTCTACAGTCATTATTTAGAGTGGTACCTCAGGAATGCTAGTTTCTGAAGGTGTATGTTGGGTGTAGGGGGGAGAGTCTCTACACTGAAGGGAGTTGGAGTCAAAAACTACTTGAGGGCACCAGGTTGAGGAAAGTTGATGTAGTCAAGGTATCTTTAACCTTTCAGAACTTTTAACCTAAACATGCATTTGAGGACCCACTTCTTAATCATTTATGTTCTATTTGCATGGTGGTAGTGCTCATGTTGTGACCCATTCTGGGTCCTGACCTGCCAGCTGAAGACGAGTGAATTGTAGCCCATACCATCTAAAAGTAAGGTCCACATAATTTCCTCCTAGTCTGTTCCACGGTACCCTTTGTAATGTGTCATGGTCACGCACTAAATTGGATAAGGTACCCTAATCACCCAAGACTATTGCAGAAGGTTGTGCAAAGTATCTCTTACAGGGTGTTATTCTAACCATGTCTTCTCAGAAATAAGCCTTGTTGAATTCAGTGGGGCTTACACCCAGGTTAGTGGGGTTATGAATGCAGCCTTAGTTGTTTTTGGAAACCCAGCATCCCACATCCAAACAAAAAAAGAGTGCCACTATTATCTATATTGCAGCCTGCTCACACATACAAAATTTAGATAAATTACCTAAGTACAGAATTAAGGAATTCTAGGTTATTTTCAGCCACAACTGCCTTCTGTCTCTCTGTGGAAATGTGTGAACTTGAATCTGTTGTTTACATACTTCCATATCCTTTGTTGGAACAGAAATGAGATGTTCTTGTCCCTTCCAGAGTTGTTAGATCGGTTTTAACTCACTTGAACTTCTGATTTATCCTGTCCAGGACTTGTTATCTCTGCCTAGCTGATTCTGTTAAGATGTGTTCATGATGTGCTAGGATTGGGGATCATGGGCATCTGTAGTGACAGAAGTGCTTTTAAGGCAAGGAAATATCCCTAAATAAGGTGTCCCTTGATAACCTTTTTTTTTTTGCATTTGCTACCTAACAATATTTTGTTTGCATTGAGTCATATAAGAAGGACCTGCATACTGGCTGAATATATTATTATTTTAATTTCAGCAGGTTTTGGATCAAGTCTGCATTATTAAATGTGTCAAGCAGGCACAGTAATGCGGTGATGCCTGGCCCAGATATGTCACCAACAATGTAACACACATAATACGAATTGTGTTCTTTCTTCAAAGTGCTCTGCTAATGCTAAACTTGATCCTCAGTGCATTAAACATGTAAGGGAGCCTGATAATTTCAGTCTGACTGCTCAGTTGAGGGTTTGGTATATCTAAAAATGAACACTCACCATTATCATGTTGAGACAGGAGATTCCAGCAGCCTAATTTTCCTCACATTGGTTGTGAGCTTTTGGGATATTTTTGTTGCAACATTTTTCCTTCCAAACAATATTTTTGGAAGCATACATGTGACAAATGCTTTGCTGAGAAGCTTAATCTACCTAGATTCTGCCCTGTGACATAATACATTGTTCTCCTCCAGATGTTCCTTCATGGAGTAAAAATGTTACATCAAAATGTTACATTGGAGCTGTGGAGTATGGTCTTAACATTCCTTCCTTCCTTCCTCCCTCCCTCCCTCCCTCCCTCCCTCCCTCCCTCCCTCCCTCCCTCTCTTTCTTTCTTTCTTTCTTTCTTTCTAAACAGCGTAATTTTTTTAAACAGAATCTAAGCAGTGTTCAACAGTAGCAATCAACATAAAACCACCAAAACAATATCCTAAAAACAGAGATAAAAATGCCATCGGTACACATCAAAATATAAGCTTCATGTATGACAGAGCAAAGGGCATTACAAAACAACAATTTTAACAGTCTTGGTCCTATTAACCACAGTTTACTGGATCAAGATCAAGCCTGGTGCCAAAAAGTCCCTGCTCCAACCTTCCTCCACTTACCTCTCTTGCACCTTTAATGCAGAATTTGAGGAGTTTGTTAGACCACAGTTTCCTGTTTTGTGCATTTTAAACTCTGACTGCACTCTAGTATTGGAGGCCATGGTTTTATCTTTGTTTGGAACCTAGATTAGTTATGTTTCATCCAGGTCAGTGTGGTGTTGTTGACTGAATGACAGAACTTGGGAAAAGGAATACCGTACCTGAGTTTGATGGGGACGCGGGTGGTGCTGTGGGTTAAACCACAGAGCCTAGGACTTGCCGAACAGAAGGTTGGTGGTTCAAATCCCTGTGATGGGGTGAGCTCCCATTGCTCGGTCCCTGGTCCTGCCAACGTAGCAGTTCAAAAGCACGTCAAAGTGCAAGTAGATAAATAGGTACCGCTTGGGTGGGAAGGTAAACGGCGTTTCCGTGCGCTGCTCTGGTTCGCCAGAAGCGGCTTAGTCATGCTGGCCACATGACCCGGAAGCTGTACGCCGGCTCCCTCGGCCAATAAAGCGAGATGAGTGCCGCAACCCCAGAGTCGGTCACGACTGGACCTTATGGTCAGGGGTCCCTTTACCTTTACCTTTACCCTACCTGAGTTTGAACCTCAGCTCAGCCAGGAAGTTTATAAAGTGGTTTTGGGAAGCTACTGACTTTTATTTTTTATTTTTTTGATCTTCCTATCACACATATAATGGGATATAATACTGAGTTCCTTACGGGAAGTGATGGAGTCTAAATAAATTATCCTTTTGCATGTCTCTTTAGCAGAATTAAAAAGGGAACAGCAATATAGAGCATGTACATCCAGTCCTGTTGAGTATCAGACCTTTGGTGTTTCAGGTTTGTCACAGAGTGGGTCTGGATGCTTGTCTGAGGTGGTCTGTTGTAGAGCAGACATTTCTATCAGCAGCAGAAAGCCTTATGAGGATATGTTTCAAAATAATAAGAATAATGACAAAAAAGAGGTAAGAGGATATTCATCACTCTAAGAGCCCATTCAAAGGCAACGTCAGCCTTGTAATTCAAGACAGCTTCAAAGCTGGATACCTGGGGGGAAAAATATGAGCAAAGGAGTGCACAGTCAGTGTGTCTGGCGTTCTTTGGTCTTTGCTTGGTTCGTTTTCTGCCTGTCACTCAGACGTACAGTTCATACTTTTGTGCTTTATACAAAAGGACATGTCTTTGGCTGATGGAGGTACACTGGTTTTTAAACCAATGGAATTTATTTTTTATTGTTTTATGATGGTTTATGTTTTGCCTTCATGCATTTATTATTGTCCTTGTTGTTGTACACAGGCCTGGAATTCATTTGGGCAAAGACCAGTTTAGACATTTAAAAACTAAAAACTATTTTTTTTAATTGCAAAAAGGAAAAACAAGTTTAAATCAATGAGGTGTTTAAAATCAAGTATCCCATTTAAGATATTTTCTAAAGAAAAGGGAATACAAACAGCATATTATTCATAAGGGAGGAGTTATAACCTAGTGGCAGAATACCCATACAGAAGTTCTCTGGAATTGCCAGTTGGAGCTCAGAAAGATTCCCTGTCTGAAACCATGGACTGCCACTGCCAGCCATTGTTAACAGTACTGATCTAGATGGACCAGATTCCTATGTTCTGTTGTTCCTAGTCAACATTTAAATCACAGCTATATAGCTGTACAGTATAAGGATGATGTGCAAGCTGGTTTATTTGAGGACAATTTCAGTTCTCCTCCACCACCCCTTTGCCTATGTAATTCCCACAGTTCCTCACTTCTTCTAGTCATTTGAGAACTAAACAAATTGAAAAACTCAGATAGGTAAACATAAACTTTGAGAACAAGAGTACCTAGGGGAGATTGGTAGATGACCCTAGTGGCATCTTCTGGAGCCAGGATCTAGTTTCAAAAATCCAGATTAATTGGAGGGTTTTTGCACCTGCATTAGATTGTTGTATATGAGAATGTAACAAGAAATTGGTAGAGGCCAATACATTTTAACACAACAATCACAGATCTAATAAGAAAATCTGTCTCTATTCCTTCAGGGAAAGATTAAGATAAAACAACTGTTGTGTCCTGGTACTGTGTTTGATGCAAAGAAAATAGTAAATAAGCATCTTCCCATCTGGTTAAACAACAACAGCCTTAATTTGATTATAGACAGTGAGCTCATGTTTTCCTTAAGCTATTGGTTTGCTAGGGGCGTACTGATAATTTAGAAAATACAAGAGCAACAGCAATGTTGCTCTCATTTAAAGGGCTTGATCATATCAATCCATTTTATCTACAGTGGCACAAATAATTTATTTCATTGCTTTAATTCAGGTGTCAGGAACCTCAGGCCCAGAGGCCATATGCAGCTCCTCAGACTCCTCCTTGTGTCCTTTGGAATTCTACACAGGCCACACCCACTCTCCTCAGGCCACACCCCTCACAGGCCAGCTTTGCACCCTGCTTGATTTTGACTAACTGGAATGTGCCCTTGAGCTTTGCTAACATCTCTGGCTTGTCTCGAAGGACGATAGAGAGGATTTTGCAGGCGTGTGTAGAAACTAGTATCCATTGCTTTGCACATATTCCCCTCTGGCCTCAACTGCCACTGGCATGTATATGGCCCTTAGAAGGCTAGCCAGAAGGGAATATGGCTCTTGGGCTGATTCCCTATGTGCTATGAAGGAGAACCTGTATTTTGTGTGGGGTGATTTCCTACAATGCCCATAGTGAAGGTAGAAACCTAGGCAGAGGTGAAAGACCATCAGTCGTTTACTTGTTCTCCTCTATGAACTGGAAGCGGTAGTGGTGGAAGCCATGAGAAATCTGTCCTGAGAGTTTTGATCTGGCTGAGGACAAATTGGAGTCCTCAAAGATGGAGTTGGACTTTGGCTGTAGAATGGATACCACCAATAAAAAAATGTAGTGTTCTGCCTCTACTGTCAGAGGAGTCAAGTGTGGAGAGTACCATTGCACTTGGCTCCTGCTTGTGGGCTTCCCATAAGCAGCTGGCTGGCCATTGTGAGAATCAGTTGCTGAACTAGATAGGATATTAGCCTGATCCAGACAGACTGTTCTAATGTGCTTCCTACCTGAGCTTTTTGCTAGCAACTTATGGCCTTATAAAACATTGCTTACCTGTGGCATAACTGTGTGTGTCAGTAATCACCCAAGTTCAGCTTACCTTTTAGATGTATGTGTTTCTGATTCCAGTGTAGGACGGAGAGTTTGATGTCCCACTCCCAGAGGAGCTGTCCCCACCCCAGTCTTAATCCAAATGATCAGCACTACAAAAGACTGCTGTTGAGAGGACATATTTGTTCCTGATTTTAAAACAGTTGCATCAAATAAGAATGTCCTATGAGTAAATACATTTCGCATAATCAGATATCAAGAGATGTATATAAAGAATACGTCTCCTGCTTAGGAGATGATAACAGTAATAGCCGGCAATACTTCCCTAGCCACAAATACAGCTATTGATCAAGTGGGTTAGAAGCAGATGATGAGACTTGAAGCCACAACCTCACAAAAATGATTCTTGGTGTCTGGAAGGACACTGCAAATAAATTGTTATTGGACACAATCAGTCTAACAAATCAATATTATGGCAAGAACCAGGAATGTGAAAACATCTGTATGTCCACTTGGGAGTCCTTTCCAAATGCTCCATCTTGGATTGAGTTCTTTTGTACTAGGCTCAGCTGCATGCAGGGTTTCCACCGATAGATCATAATATGAAAACAACGCTTCGTTTTGCTTATTTCAGCTACATGAGGTTAACATTTTTTGGGGGGTGGGGAACCTGTGTCAGGCATCTGGTTTAACTTTAAAAAGTGCATGAGTAACGCGTTATTTATTCAACCCTTAATAGAAGGAAGCCCAACTTCAGCTCATAACATTGCAGCTGGCATGCCCTAAGGGAGGCACAAAAGTGTTCTTAAAAACTTATTTTACATCACTTTCAATGAATTCTGATCATAGACAACCCCTAATTATGCCACATATAAAACAGAGGCGCAATGTCTTTCTCTATAAAGATTTCACTTGTGTCTCTAGATGACTGCCCTTACCGTGGGAGGAATTATATGGACAATTTTATAAGTTATGAATCCAAGAGTAACCTTGTGCACTTTTCAAAAAAGATGCACATTATACAAGACTTAAATATTTAAAACTCTTTTTGAAATATTTATTTATTTCATAGAATATATACACTGCTTGATTGTAAATACAACAACCATCTCAGGGCAGTTGACAAAAGGACAAAACAATAAAATCATGAACAAAATTGCAGCCCTACTTTAAAACATACAAAAGTTAAAATTTGAAAATGACCTCAACTTTCTAAGCATCTGCGTAGGCTTGTCTAAACAATAATGTTTTAAGCAGGTACTGAAAAGAGTGCGATGAAGGCACCTATTCAATGGTGTGCGGTGTAATTTTTCATAGGGGAACAGTTAGGGCCAGCTTGTGAGGGTAATTGGTAGGTTGGGGAGTTGTGCGCATGAACATCACAACTCCCTCCCTAAGCCAGGCAGAAGCTTCCCAGGCTATGGGAAGGAGGCACCAGGAAAACATTTAGGGGACTAGCCTATCATCCTAGTCCATTGATTGCATGCTGCTACACCTATTTGATTTTTATCTGTTCATTCTATTGCTTGTTATCAATTTCACTATGACCAAAGGTGTTCTGCCTTGCACCCTGAGCATCTGAAGGAGAACTCTGATTTGTCCCATCAAAGCTGCCCCCTGCTCCCTGGATACCTGTTTGTTTTTCCCAGTAGGGCGAATAGCATTTTGGGAGTATTTAACCCAGATAAATGGCTTAATCCCCCCCCTACTTTGCTCCCAATCTGATTGAGGGTCAATATTTTTGTTTTTATCAGAGAGAAGTGGGCAAGGTGTTCATACACACTAAATTAGGAAGAAATCCGTTTTATGCATTTTGTTTTCAGCCTTCTAATGTGCATTATACTGTTAATTTCATTTGTGTATGTACTGCACAAATGTGTCAAAATAATGTGGAGGTGAAAATAGCATTCCCCCTGGTAGCTTTTTTTATTGTAAACGCTGAATGTGAAAGTGTGGTTCACCAGATTGCATTATCCATCTGTTACACAAGAAAGCTTAGCGCTTCCTGGGTTTCTTTGAGTTATTTACTTTAATATTCTTCCTTTTATAGAGAAGATTATCTCAAAAACTGGATTGTCCATACTAGATGGACTTTATTATTTAATCCTATTCTTGATACCTCTTTCTAATTCTATCCTCCCCCCTCTTCTCTTAAATGAAATATTGCCTTTTCTGATGTGCTTACATAAAAATACCCCAGATTTCACTTCTTATGTTTATAATACTGCCTTGAGCACAGTGCCTTTCCTTGCTGCATATTATTGAGAAATAACTCATCCAGGAATCTCTGGCTGACCTAATCCCTTCTAACTTTGCTTCTGTCTCCTACTCTGGTGAGGTCTGGACCATTTAAATAGTCATATATTATTCTACTTTGGGGAGAAGTACGGGGCAGTTCAGTGATGACCCTTTTCTTCACTTAAGTGGATTTGGATCAAACCTATTAATTAGAAGGAGATATCGATGGTCCCTTCAGTACAGGAGGTCTCCCCAGTAAACGCTAGCAGTAGAACTTTATGGACTGTAGAACAAGTAGCACTTCCATGATGACTTACCTACTATGAAAGCAATTCTTAATGTTGCAGTCATTCAATGATGGTCATGCATAGACTGTTTCAGACTTCAGTCCAGGGTGATTGGATGCATTTGGAAGGGGAACTGATGGATGGAACTGATGCAATTTAAGTTGAATATTGGAACAGTACTTACCACCATACATTGTCAGAATCCCAGCTTTTTCAAGATTCCTTATATTTTGGGACTCAGCTAGACTGGTAAAGGAAAAGTGATTTATATGTGTTGTATGTGTGCCACCAGATGGCGATGGGGAGCCCCATTTTCCTCTACCTGTTTTCCCTGTTTAAATTTACAGCGCTTTAAACTAAAACGCTTCTTTGATGTGTCCAGATCCAGCCTTGGAAAGTCTTTCAATTGAACATGCATAGATAAGTGGTCAGGAAAGCGATCCTCTTTTGTGGCACTTTTTCTCTCTCTGAAAAGAGCTGTTGTTTGAGTTCATCTTAAGAGGCAGGCAGGAAGGCTCTCCTTTACATACTGAATTAGATTGTGGGCTTATTTTTAATTTTTTAAAAATATGTGTGCTGCAAAATACAGATTGAAGTGTGTGCCCCTGGGATGTCTGGGCTACACATTCAGAGAGGTCAATAAACAAAAATAATATGTAAATGACTAATGCTGGCTTTATAATACAGTCTCAGAAAAAGAAAAACCTTTCTCTTTGTCTGCATGAGATGGTCCATCTGTGCATTTGGAAAACAAGGGCAAAAGCTAGAGCATATTCCCAAACTGTGTTGTGGCAAAAGAACTGCTATCATACTGTTAGTTTAATCAACTAAGGATCCTGTGTACCCAAAGTAGTTGCTCACACAGGAGGTTTACTGATGCTTCTGTTCTTGATTCACTGGTCTAGACTTGGTTCGAGTCCAAGCTCAAGTCTACCTCCAGTAGGGTTGGATAATTCTGTCTTGTCTTTGGATAGGTGGAAGAATATCAGAAATATTGGGTATATAGGTTCCTTTTACACACTAGGTAAAAGCCTTGACAGTTTGACTTATCAGAAACTTGGGAAACACTTCTTCTAGAAGTCCTTGTTTTCTTTTGTCTTCGTTTCTTTTTGTCTCTGTCCTTTCATATTCATTTGTCTCTGCTCAGTCATTGATGCAAAGACAATGAAATATCATCATACCTTAGCAAATCACTTTGTAAATTAGAGTAAAACATTTATGGGAGTGTTTTCCTAAGTCTCCTTTCCCAGCTAAGAGAGAATTAAACACCCACTGATTGACCAACAAGCCTCTGCTTTCCTGCCTTCCTTTTCTGTCCTCCCCCTTTCCTTTACCTCCCTTTCCCATCCTCAATAACTCTACTTCTCTGGCCCAGATCAATGTCAGTAGTTAAATGGATCAGTTATTTGAAAGCTGTCTGTTGACCTTTCCGCCGTGATTGATTGCACGAGAGTGCACAGGAGTGAGGATTCCAGGCAAGGAGAGCAGTCACCACTGCCTGCTTTCCCCTCGCCACTCCCAGAAGGCTGCTACAGTTTCCCACAGAGGAATAAGCTGCATGCGCAGATGCAGGACCAGAGAGTGCTCTCAAGTAACCATAATGAAGCCGAGAGCCCGCATCTAGTCTTCCTCGGTGGCTTAGAGGAATTATTTATGAAGAGGAGTTGAGAGCTGAGTGGTTTACTGGCCTTTGACACACTTCCTGGCCTGAGGTTTGGAATCAGAAAGTCACAGGAGCCCTGTGTGACAGCTGCCCTAGGGTGTTGCCCTACACACTACCAAAATAGAAGGCAAAGTGACAGGAGGCAGAATCACAGAGATGTTTTGTGTCTCTGTTCCCCCTCATCCAGTCCAGTAATTTGCTTTTTAATGTACCATTCTCTCCTTTTTGGCATTGTTAAAGCACACAAATAACCCACATAACAAAGTGTGCGGAATAGTCCTTCAAGAACTCTGTCCCCTGTTGTGTTTTCTTTCTGGAAGTAATTTTGCCAGGGCCTTTAATTTGCTTTTAAATCTCCTGCAACCTGTTCCATGGAAGAAAGGGGCTTTGACCTTTTTAGCAATCTGTTTTATTTAGTTGTTGAGGATTCTCTGTTAGCATTACGGATAAGAATACCACCCACTATTCTTAACTTTTGTAATATACAGTTGGATAATTCAGCGAATGCCATCCTCCCTGTGCATAGCCGAGGAATACAAATTACCTTTAGAGTAGAAAACAAGAAGCAAGTTGTGCGTGATTATTTTGTTTTTCATCTTTTTAAAGTCGCTTGAGATGGCTGTAATTCACTGCATGGTCACAATTTCCAATCACTTACTTAATAAACATGTAACACCACTAGAGTATTCCAGGGCACGTCACGGCAAGGTTCCTGAGCTGAATCCATATTTTGCAATCCAGTGATACAAAGCAAATAATGAAAAGTTCATAGGGTTGCTGGTTTGTTTCTGATTATCAGAGAAGAACAAAGTTCAGGTGTTTATGCATATTTGACAGAACTTGGAAGGAACTTTAGCCTAGTTCACCTTCCCCAACCTGGTACTCTCAAAGATATTTTAGTCTTCAATTTTCATCAGTCCCAGCCAGGAGGGTCAGAGGCAGTAGTGCTTCTGAATTCCAGTTGCTGGAAGCCACATGACATGTTTCCCACAGACATCTCCCCATTCTAAATCTTCTCTAAAGGGTTGGGAAACCATCCAGAGCAGATTTAGGAAGGTACTGGGGGAAATGGCCCAAAAATGATTTCCCTTCCCATTTCACTTACAAAAACCTTACTGTCAGCTGAGTTGGTTGCACTGTTGGGTGCAGCCCATAAATTTGGAAAAATACGCAGTTCGACAAAGACCACATAAATGTTTGCTTCTTTTAAATTATTTAAAGGGTTTCTTTTGAACAATGCCATTTTTAAGATGATTTTAAGATGTTTTATTTAGTAGTTGTAGCTAAGTACTATTAATGTTATTTGATATTAGATTAGGCTATGTTTTTTCTGTGTTCCTGTTTTTGTGATCTTGTGTTACAGGAAAAAGCTGCAATCCCTTTGCAGATGGACAGAACCATGATCATTTTCAAAGAAACCTTTTTATTTTGAATCATTAATGGAAAATACAAAGCAATAATTTATAGGGTTTTTTTTTAAAAAAAGATATTTAATGTAAAAGTTTGGGGTTTTTTTAATGTTCATGGCTGTATCCATCTGCAGAGCCCTGAAAATCTCAGCTTTTCCTTCTCTTTATGACCAAGTTTCTAATTCTTGGTTTTGAAGAAAAATTTGGGGCAGGTTTTTCTGAGATCTTACAAACTGGGCAGGTTTCACACATCCCTCCCCTGCAATTCCAGACAGTTTAGAACTTTCTGTATATTCCTAATACCTTCTTCTCATTGGGTCTACATAAAATAATATGGATTCTAGTTCCAAATGGCCCCTGATTTCACTGATGCATGTGAAGACTGTTGCACAAGGACTAATCACTTGTTCCAATTTATATAACTAGGATAGAAGAAGAAAAAACAGGGTATTTTTTTTGTTCAAGTTTGAATCGCTAATTTGTAATACAAGTTTGCTTTTGCTTTTTAGAAAACTACACAGAAAATCTTTTTAGCCTTTTAACAATGTAGAAAGTGACAGACTGACAAGAGTTGAAAGGGAATACCTAAAGTGACACCATCTGTTTTAGTCCCATTGGCTCAATGGCACTTACATACTACTAAATGAAGAAGAGTTGAACATGTAATGTTTTATATGTTAGTGGCATAACTGACCACCAAATCATAGCATGTACCTCCAGAATATACCATAAGAACATTCATTATAAGAAGTAATAGTTTCTTGGGATTTAAAAAATGATGCTAGTTTCTATGCAATAAGAAAGACAAGGTCTTCTAAGTCCTTACTCATAAGGGAGTGCTATTATAGGTTAGGAACTTGGAAAATGAGCAACTTATTATGTTGGCCAGTTGGATCAGGAAGGCCTCATTCAAAACACACAAGGAGGTATGCATGAAAAGGACCATAAACAAAATAACAACAATAGGTCCCTACCTTGAGGAACTCACAATTTAGGAGGAGGAATCTTGAGGAAGAATCACAAATGCACCAAAGGAAAGCCATGCTTTCTGCAATTCCTAAATGGGATTTCAGTGCAAAGTTATCCACAAAAATGCATGTACGAAGAGAGATTTTGTGGCTCTCAGAGAATCTGAGAAAGAGAGAGTGTGCTAGCTGATTGTAGCTATACATTTTATTAGTCCTTCTTGGATTGAGGCTATTCTGTTCTAAAATCTTTTATATGGGGTAATGAATGCCGCTCTTTGCTTATCTGAGTAAACTGTTGGTGCTGGTGAACAATGCTTCAGAGCTATTTGTCTGTTCTGTGCGATAGACTAATTTGTCCAATAAAATCCCAAGAAAAAAGCACGGTGGAGTGGATAAAAAAGGGCAAAAGGACTCATTGACTCATCCATTTCCAAAACTATCTGTGTTTAATGGTAAGGGATCAATTAAGGATGTACACTGGTAGATTAACATTTGATTGGGTAGGGATTTGGGGAAAGAGAAACATTGGCCAAGTGTTCTTTTGTTCTTTTTTGGTGCTGTAGAATAGCTGGAAACAGTGGAAAGAGCAACTTTCTCTCTGTTATTCTTTGCCCTAGCCTCAGATCACTGTCTTAATAGTTTCTACTGCAGGTTAACTTACCTGCACCTGTAACAAAAATACACTGTAATAAAAGTTGTAGTATAACTGGACTCTGAACTGAAAACTTTTCACAATAAATTTGTTCATTCCACAACAGTCCCAGAATTAAGTGAAGAGGTGTTATAGCTAATGATGTGGGAAAATAGTGCTGACTTCTCAGACAAAGGCATGGTTAACATACATCTTAAAAAGCAGAGACATCACCTTACCAACAAAGGTCCGTATAGTTAAAGCCATGGTTTTCCCAGTAGTGATGTATGGATGTGTGAGCTGGACCATAAAGAAGGCTGATCGCCAAAGAATTGATGCTTTTGAATTATGGTGCTGGAGGAGACTCTTGAGAGTCCCATGGACTGCAAGAGGATCAAACGTATCCATTCTGAAGGAAATCAGCCCTGAGTGCTCACTGGAAGGATAGATTGTGAAGCTGAGGCTCCAATACTTTGGCCACCTCATGAGAAGAGAAGACTCCCTGGAAAAGACCCTGATGTTGGGAAAGATTGAGGGCACAAGGAGAAGGGGATGACAGGGAACGAGATGGTTGGACAGTGTTCTCGAAGCTGCAAACATGAGTTTGACCAAACTGCAGGAGGCAGTGGAAGACAGGAGTGCCTGGCGTGCTCTGGTCCATGGGGTCACGAAGAGTCGGACATGACTAAACGACTAAACAACAACAACAAACATACATCGCGTAGCCAGGCCGTGGCTAAGTATGAATGTGCAAACAACCTTAGCAGAAATCATGGCCACTTCAGTTCTCCAGTCCTGCTGGCTTCCATGCTACCATGGTTTGGCTCAGCATTGTGTCAGAATCTAGGCTCATGGTTTGGCTTGCTGCTGACAAACCATGAGCAAAAGTTTGCTCTTGGCTCACAGGCCTAGATTTGGATTTAATGTTAAGGGAAATCAAGGCTTAGTGCCAGAAAATGCTGCAACAGAAGGACACAGGAGTGAAGCGCCTGTGATTTCCGCTGTGTTCACCTGCTCACTTGTCCACTCCCACTCAGCCATAGTTTGACTTAGTGTTACATGTGGCCATTGTTGGTTAGAAGACAAAAGCCATCAAACACTGGGCTGTTGTTTTACACTACTGAGGGAATGAATGTAAAGTAATTAGATAATTATGATAAGACAGGCTAAGGAATAATAAAATGGTTGTTACTAATTCGATCTGTGTTGCTATGTTTTTATTATGTGGTAAATGCACGCGCGCACGCACACACACACACACACACACACACAATTCTTTAATTTTCTTTGCCTTGCCTGCTAAAACAACATAAAATATACCTATAACCAAAGGAGAGGCACTTTGGCAAGCAAAAGTCAGTGAAGAGTGAGGGTAGTATTTTCTTAATTTGACACAGGAATGATCTCACCTAATCAGGCATCACACCAGAATGACATCACAGCACTTTGGGCTCATGAATAAAGGTTTGTTTGTACTCGGTATACTGCCACCATCAAGGCCAAATGCTTTTCTATAAAATGTATGCACCTTCTCACCTTTGCCAAGACCAGTACTCTTGGAGAATAGGGGGACTCAAGCAATTTAAAATATATTTTGCTTCTGGCCTACAGCCTGTCCTTGTGAACTGTTGTGTCTCATGGTGCTACTTAAGAGTCTTGCTATTCGGAGCAACTTTCCTCCTTGTGGCAGCCAGGGTTGTGACTCAACCCCTAATACCAGTGCAATATAAGTTGTTGGTAGTGCTGTGTTGGAACTTCCAAAATGATGCCACATAAGAGGACATGTGCAGCTCATGGAGAAAGGACTTTGGGTGCCTTCCAGCCTTCTTCCGCTGTTGACATGTAGAATAACTTTATATAAGCCATGACTGGTGTGTGTGTGTGTGTGTGTGTGTGTGTGTGTGTGTCTGTGTTTTCATCAGAGTAGTCTTTGCTCCTTGGTTATGAAGTGTAGTGCAGCACTTCATTATGGTATTGTGGGGGAAAGAAAATGGTAGGTAATTGTTTTTTGCCTCTTCACCATGAAGAAATTAGAAGGCAAATTGAAATGTTGTGTGCTCGGATATAAATCTGTTCAATCCTGTGCTGTCCTTTTATTAATGTAAAGGGAACATGGGGCAAACTGGAGGGAATTAATGTTTTAATTTAGTTGCTTTCATGCTGTCTAGGTGCCATCACTGTTTTTAGAATGTTTGAAGATAAATGCAGGTCACAGACTCCTGGATACTTGATAAAGTTTCCTAGTGAATGTTGAGTACATAATTTGTTTTATCATATTGAAATGTGGCTCCTGCCGTGAGTTATTTCTTTGCAAATGCCAAATCAAATGTTTCAAAGAAGACTGGAGATGAAATGAAAATGAAGGGAGAAGACAATATACATGTCATTAGACTGGAAATTGTTTATGAGAACCAGAGCTGACCGGCAGGTCTAAATGACATTGATTTGCATACTTTAAATTAGAGTTAATGGATTAATTCTGTGCAGAACTCTTGGCAGGTAAAACAAAGTGGTGTCTGGGAACTATGTTGAGATCCCTAAAACATGAGCAGGTCTGATTATGCTACTGATAAGTTATTTACTTGTTTACTCATTTATTTTTCCTTACTGGGTCAAATGGATAATGACATTTTGTATTTTGCTTCTACCAGTATGATTATAATTAGGGGTGTACCAGTTATTCTTCAGTTTCGATTTTCAAACCAAAATAATTCTTTCCTTGTTTACAAAGTGTTTTGGTATTTTTTAAACCCTTTTTGTCCTTTCTAGTTCCACTGTTTTCCGTAACTGTTGTTTCAGTGCCATTTTTATTGTATCCTACTTCATTTAAAAATCTTTCCTGGAACAGACATACAGGTGATCCCATCCCTTTACAGATATTGTAGTGAAGATGATGTTATAGCATTTCTATATAGCCAATTATATTTGATTATGTGATGATGGCAAATGAAGTCAGTTGAAAATGAGGGCAGTGATTCCTGCATCTGTCACCTGTGTGATACAGCTGATTAGAGAATTATATCCTAAGCATGATGGCATTACACTATGTTATGATATCATGTGACAGCATGTCAACTTTTACCCGAGCAAAAGAGATCATTGTAAATAAACACATGAACACTCTTCAAGCCTGTTCTAAAGTTCAGGTCCCGTCTTACCCCAATGACATCAACAGGACATAAGCATCTTATCCCAACCCTGCCCTGGGAGCCCTTCAAAACACGTCAACTTACCACCCCTTTCTGCCTCCTTACATTTCCCAAAGCTCAGGAGCCATGGGAAATCCAATTTACCCAGGGGTCCTGGGTATACTGTAGGCTCTGGCATCAGCACTCTCACAGTAAGATGCCCTTATTATTGCTTCCACTAGCATATATTTTGAGGATAGGGAAGAAATTGTGGGATTTTGGTTTGAAGGGGTTTAAGACCTTGTATGAGACATTTGGGATGCATGCATTTAGGCTCTGTTGGACTTGCAATAATGCTGGGAAGCAGTGGCGTAGCGTGGGTTGTCAGCACCCGGGGCAAGGCAAGTAATTTGCGCCCCCTAACCCGTGGATTTGCGCCCCCTAACCCATGGATTTGCCCTAACCCCAGATGTTGCGCCCGGTGCGGCCCGCCCCCCCTGCACCCCCCACGCTACGCCACTGCTGGGAAGGCTGCCACAAGGTATGGCAAGGTTCTCAGCACCCACTGAAGCAGACTTTCGACAGTAATGAAGCCTTATGAAAGGTGAGGTGGACTCCTTGCACAAAGGGTGAAGGCAGAAATGGCAGCACCTTCCCCTTTTTCTCCATATTGTAAGGCAGACTTTTGCAGTAGCAGCAGCTTAAAAGCTCAGTGTTTCCACCTCCCTTTTAATATTGGGTTGCTGTTGTTGTTGTTGTTGTTGTTGTTGTTGTTGTTGTTGTTGTTGTTGTTGTTTTGCTGTAGCTAGCATATGACTCCTTCACAGTATGGTCAGAGAAGGAGACCTGGTTCATGGTCCTATCCCAGAGGGCTTGGGCTCTCATTGAATGCCCCACTGTGCCAACACCTCACACCAGTAAACAGCATTTCCATGCACTCTGGTTTCCGTCAGTGTTCTATTGCACCAGAAGCGGTTTAGTCATGCTGGCCACATGACCCAGAAAGCTGTCTGTGGACAACCGCTGGCTCCCTCGGCCTGAAAGTGAGATCAGTGCCACAACCCCATAGTCGCCTTTGACTGGACTAAACCATCCAGGGGTCCTTTACCTTTACCATTAGGAGCACAATGACGCTGAATGTTTCAAAATGCTTAGAGAGCAATGGGACTTTAGTGTGTGTGTGTTTTTAAATGGTTCATTTTAGCCATGGATATCTGAGTTTGGCTCAGCAAGAGGGTGCACCAAGGAAGGAGGCAGCTGAGGGAGCAGAGAGGGACCACCACATGCTGGACCCAAATTTTGGGAGGCAGTTGGGCTGACTTCATAATGGATGTAGCAGTATCCCCCTCTCCCAAATTTCAAAGTTTCAGTATTGTTATTTAGTTGTTGGCTTTCTTTGGGATGTGCCCGACTCAAAACTCAGTCTAAATTTATCATGTTGCCACTGACTGATTTTGGAAGCACTGTACTGGTAAATGGAACCTGGGTTTCTGAACTGGAAGCACACTGTATTCCTGTACAACTATGTCTACACTGCCAGATACAATATATATCTATTCAATGGCACAAGCCCACACCTTATTTCTGATTTTATCTTTGTTTTATGAGCCCTTTAGTATATTCACAGAGGCAGAATTTGGCACAATCTGTTAAATGCATCAGTGGCTTATAAAAATCACTGCTTGTTTCTTGCTTCCTATTAAGTAAGACATGCCAAAACTGGAAACCATTTGAGACATGAAATATGACTCAAAGGTCAGTGCTTAGAACGAGGATAATACAGTGCATGAGACAACACTAATCTCTTGGTACTGTGATGAATATGTTGACAAGCATTCAACTTTTAATAATTAATCATGAAAAAACAAAGCCATGTTAATAATTCAAGGCCTACTAATGTAGGGTGCTATGGCTATTTGAATACCGTGCTTTCTGCTGAGCTTTGCCTGTGTTAATTTTAACCCAAAGAACTCTTGAGCATCATCTCCTTTTGTGACAGCATTTGCTCAAGCTACCATCAGCACAGAACAGGCTGGCTCAACTACATGTAGCAGCTTAAGCAGCAGAATTGGGAGCAAAACAGTTTAAAAAGCCCAAAGGTTAATCAAAATCATGAGCGATCCTTTCTAACCATTTTCTGCTAAAAAAAATTTTTTTTAAGCAAGACTTGCCTCCCCCCCAGCATTTTGTTCTTATTCTGCAGCAGCAGTACATGTGTAATGTCTGCTTTGTGGTTAAGTTTCTGAATTGTATCCCTGCTTGGCTCTCCTTTTACCAGCTTACCCGTTCTACAGTAAATGAATGGATACAGTCATTTCTGTCTCTGTCTTCATGCCTTGTGTGTTTCCTGATACTTACGATAGGAAATTCCTTGAATACTGGAACTACCAAAGCACCTATTTCGTGGTCCAACCCATTTGGCCCATTAAGCAAGGGTGATTGCTCCTCTCAAGTTGCTGTTTTTGCAATTGCACACAGTTCCTAGATAAACAAAAGGCTGACATTTTCTAAAGAGTACCATTCTGTTAGCCTTGTTGAAGTTGGAGCCAGTATCTGGAGGAAGAAAATGCCTCTCATGTTGCATGTCTGGTTACAGAAACCAGTTGACTTAGTGTAATTCTTTCCAATGTTAGTGGTTTAAATGCCTAATTTTGTTCTATGTTTAGCTGGCTTTTTTTTCTTCCAAAAAAGTTTGCTGTTCCTAAAATGTACTCAGAGAAATTACACTAACTCTGCTTTTCAAAGCAGAAAACTACAGGAGGTAGATGAAGCATCACATAAGCAATATCTAAGGTTATTTCAGCATGTTTTGATACATACCACTGAAGCAAAAGAAAGAAAGAATAACCAAAACAAACAGTATACTTTAAAGGAGCTGAAATACGTTTGCAAGGCAAACTCTAGTCAATGGCCTTCCAATATTTCAGATAACAAAAGAGGGTGTGTGACACTGTACCTGTTGACCACAATCTACAACCAATATGGCAAATCTTTAGTCCAGTCTGATGGCCACAATCCCTCATTTGCAACCATCCAGAGGGTTAGATGCTAGTGGCAGCCAATGCTGGGGTCAAAAGTGTTAGAGAGAAAAAGTGGGGAGGCAATGGCTGTGCCTTCTTTATACATTCCAAAATCAGAAGTTTCTTTCTAAACATACACCCATTCAGAACAAGCAAGAGATACCATAGTTCAAGGATAAATTCTAGGCTGGTAAAATGCTTGAGGGTGTGGAAGAGGGCCAGTGGAGTGGCATTGCCTGGGGAGACACTCAAGAGTCAGATATCCAGTGCCAATGTTCCCCATCCTGATGTACAGGAATCTTATTTATGATTTACACCATGCCCAATCAGTTTCCTAGGTTCCCTCCTATTGATGCTTATCTCAAAGAATCAAATTCCTTTCATGAGTGGCAGTTATTTCATGGAACGGTGTTAGTTTTATTCTTTAGGTGCGTCTGTATTGATTGAATGAAAGCTTCATAGTAAAGTTAAAGAGCTCTGGGTCCTTTAAGAGCATGATGCATTTAATATTTACATTAGGCTTTCAAAAGCTGAAAGCTTCTTGCATAGATTTTCCAGTAGAATTCCATCCAGGTACTATGCACCTTTTCACTTTCAACATTTCCAGATCACTGATCCCAACAGGTTCTAACCCTTGCAGTGACCAGTAAGTTGCAATTCTGGAGCAAAAACGTGATGCAGTAATTAGCCAACAACACTCCTCATCTTATTTGCTAAGTTAGACTTCATAAGTAACCATGGCAATCTAGTAGTACCCTACATTTACATAGCTACCCTGAGATCACTGAAACAGGGATGAGAAATAGTATGATTTGTTTGTTACTTTTTAGCCCCAAAGCCCCAAAGAGGTGAACAATTTCAGTGTATATTTCTTTTGTATGAATATGTAATTCAATTGTGATACATAAATCACACCAATCGAAATAATATCAAGTCAAGTCAAGTCAAGTCAAGTTTATTATTAGATTTGTGAGGTCCATGCCTTTACACAAAATACCATAAAACATTATTAAAAGATGAACAATAAAATTATAAAAATAAGCTAAAATTCGTGCCATGCTGTCCCAGCAAGGAAACTACCCAAAAAACCTCGCCATTCAGGAAAGAAGATACAGCAACAGGTTAGGAGAGCAATGGGAGGAACCTCACCATTTCCTCCAGGAACCATGCCCTAGTTTTCATAGCCTTCACCACAAAGACCGCTACCACGTGAGAAATCCGTGGATCAGCGTCCACCAGTAAAAACTTTACTTGGTCCTCAGAGTTAGCTATTGATTTGGGAATAGTTTGTAACATCGCATCCCTGAAGGCCGAATAGATGGAACAATACAACATGTAATGTGTGAGATCCTCTTTGGTTCTCATATGACAAGGACATATACGCTGCTCTACTGGGATTTTTGCATATCTGCCTGACAAATAGGCCGTAGGAATGGTTTGAAAACGGGCCATGGTGAAAGCTCTCCGAAGGGTGGGATTGGTGATATTCGCCAAATAATTGGCGCAGGTTTTGACTGTTTTCAGTCGGGGAAACCAGTGGGAGGACCCTGGGTTCTGTATTTTTGTGATATCTAACAGAGCGTCTCTCTCCAGGATCCATTCCCGAACTTTGTCCGGGCTCCACAGTTTGAGAATATTAAACTCCGGTAGGGTGTATCTAACCAGGATCTCAGATAGGTTTTGACGCCAAGTGGTGTTCTTTTGAAGAGATACAAAGGCTTGTTTGGCCAATAAGGTATTTGAAGTGTTTGCAAGGTTGATGTAAAATCGTAGGAATCTTAAGTGGGCCCTGGCAGACACAGAGGGTAATCCAACTTCCACCCTCAAGAAAGCTGCTGGTGTTCCTTGAGGAAGGCCTAGAGTCCTCTTGAGATAATAATTTTGCAAAATTTCAAGCCGTTCCAACAGCCTCTGGTTCCACCCCCAGAGTTCTATCCCATATAACATCTGGGGAATAGCTTTCCCAACAAAGGCTCTTAATGCCGGGATCACCAATTGTCCTCCCCGGGTATGGAAGAAACTAAGCAGGACACCAATTGTTCTTCGTGTTAGGATGGTTACAGCCATAATATAAAATAGCAGCAAGGTTTTCAATGGCCAATGGAGGGAATGTGTGGCCCTCTAGATGTTGTTGGACTCCAATATGGCTAGTGGTCAAGTTTGATGCGAGTAATAGTCCAGCAATATCTTATTATTTTTATTTATTTTCAGGATGGATGGATGAGTTGAACCAACTGGAAGCAACAAATACACAACAATCTGTTTGTGGTGGTCTTTTAAAATCCAGAAGGAAAACAGCTAAATTTTCCTATATTGCAAAACCTTTCATAACAGTATAGCATAACAGTACAAAGTGCAAACAACTGAAATAGTGATAGCTCACAGCTTTCGCCTACATGTATGGGCATAATCCACCAAGAACAGATCCTGACCAAGCCTCATTTCAATAAATCGAATTTCTGCAACAGCATATCTACACTCACTAGGGCTTGCACAGGAGATATACCTAATGATTTGTGGCTTGTAAATGGCTGTCCTGCAGAGAATTGCATGCAGAAATGTGTTTTGCAGTCCTCACTAAAATCCATGCTTTTAAAATATGGACAGAGTATGTTTATTGGGAATTGAGAAATATAGGATATCTGAGTTACAGTAAATCACTGTTATTTTCTGGTCAGGTTCTGAATAAAAGATACTAGTATCCCTTTCCCCACCCCTTCCGTCTGCAAATCTATAAATCTTGTTTGGTATTTTTCTGTATCTGCAACTACAGACCAGTGCTTAGATAAGATTAGGAATGGTGGGTCTGTCTATTTCTGATACATGTCGCATTCATATGCATCCACCCAGAAATCTGCTACATCCAGTTCTGCAATTTTTTTAAATGTCATGTAAAAAAATGTATTGAATGTCCATTTAAATCTATTATATATCTATGTTTCTAAACAGATTTTCTCTGAATATACATCTCTGAAGATATTTTGATAGGTCTTTTGAGACAATAACTTCATTGGGACACCTGGGAAGGGTAAATGCCAGTGGATAATAGACTCCAATCTGCACATTAGCTGCACATTAAAGATTCAAAACAGGTTAATTTTCTGTGGTGGCATCTTGACACTGGAAGGCCTTCCCAATAATTTAAAGAACTAAATAATAAGACCCTGATGACACATTTGGCAATTGCATTACCATCCTCTTGATGCCAGGTTAAGACCCCTCTGTTAGCTTGGGCATTTTAGATGTAACGGTGTTCTCTACATTTGTTTTTGTTCTGATCTGTGGGCAAGCTCACCAGTGAGGAGATTCCCAGGTGGGATGGATGGCAAGGCAAGGCGAGAGTCAGCACCTCGAAAAGAGATCAAGGTATTCAGGACCATGGATAGGGTACCTAACATGGAGGCCAAAGATCCAATTTATCTCAATTGTAGCCTATCTAAGAGAAGGAAATCTCCTAAACATCCATTGCTTTCCAGGATATCTTTGGGAGAAGAAAAGGCTAAGCTGTAAACTCCACACAAATCCAGAGTGGAGTCCCTAAGATGGTTGGATAGTGCCTTGTACACCTCCTTCTGGCAACTCCTGCAGCCCAGCTGGTGCCAAACATATTGCTTTCCTTTCCTTTGGACCACATCAGCGAGGCCAAGAGGGAGGTCTTGTCGTCTGGGCAGCCCAGGACCTCCACACACACTGCCCAGGGTCTGTGCCCCGGGGAAGGTCACTTTGGTGCTGACTTCACCCCTGGAGGTGCACTCCATTGTCTCACAAGGCAGATGGATGCCAACAACAGCAAATGTCTTGCAGCAGTGTGCCCCAGATATTGGGGTCTCTCTTTAGGACTATCTTGTGCCACAACTACTGAATCTGGCAGTAGAGTTGTACCCTTGGGGAGGTTGACTCCAGTGCCCACAGACTCACATGGTACAGGCTAGGACAGTGATCCATCTCCTCAAGTTGCCGAAGGTCATGGTAACATTTTTGTGTGTGTGTTGGTCAATCTTTTATCTGTCAGCACAAAATAATTCCGTGCTGAAAATTTCTTCTGAGAGTGTGAAGCTGGGGAGATTGTCTGCTATGTGCTGCACATTGTTGTTTTTAATTGAATTATTTTTACTTATAAACAAATTGCTGCAGAAAGTTATTTTTAAAAGAAGGACTTCCCTTAAAAACAGAATATGTCTGTACTCAGTAGCTATCCTTCCTCGCTTCTTAAAAGCACTGGGGAGGGTGTCATGTGGCAGTTCTTTCCATGGGGATTTTGAGATCAGGAAGCACCAGCAGCTAGAAGGGTTGCAAAGCACTTGTGAAATTGTTTGATGGAAAGAAGGACACAGAGAATGCTCTCTGCCAGCTTGCAACAATAAGATAAGCTCCGCTCTGCACCACCAGAATTGTAAAAGGAGGGGGGGGGGAGCATACACAGAAAAACAGAAACTTGTTTTGCAGGTGAAGCAGCCTTTGGAGATATTACAGGGTGGAGCAGCACTGATGCAGAGCTTTTTGAGAGTGGTACATACTCATTCAGAAGGTGGTGGACTGTCCTTCCTTGGAGGTTTTAAAGCAAAGGTTGGATGGCCATGTGTCCTGGATGCTTTAGTTGAGATTCCTGCATTTCAGGGGGTTGGACTAGATGACTCCCTGGGTCCCTTCCAACTTTACAGTTCTAGGACTCTTTGACTCTATGTCTCTATTCTTATTTCCTGAGTTATTTTAAAAGAAGGTGGCATGGATCAGTTCCTGAAACACATCCACATTCAATGCATGAATTTCATCACTGTGTTAAGATTCACCAAGCTAAATGGGGTCAGTTGGGAGGAATTTGCTCCAGTTGATATTTGCCTGCTTTTATGTGCATATGGAGTACTTCGAAAGTTTATTTCTATACCTTGTGTTTTTAAGTTACTATAACTGGCCCTGAGTCTTTGAAATGGGGTGTAATAAAAAATTAAATAAAATTTCTGAATGCTCTCTTATCTCACTAGCTATTGTCTAGCATAAATAAAGCCTACATATATTTTATGTGCAATATATGGACAGGAATAAAAATCAACCCAAGTGTATTCAAGATTTATTACAGAAGGGGGAAGCTATTATTCTTTGATTTCTAGCCAGCAGAAGGCCTTTATACCTCAACTCTCTCCCTACTAAATAACATTATAAGTGTGTTCAAGACAGACTACCATTAGGTTTATAAAAAGTGAGCCTTGTTTAGGAACTTTTCCAGTTGTTGAAAACACTACTGCTTGCATTTCAGTTTTATCATGCTTTTCACCATTAAACAGTCTGTTTGGAGCCAGCTTTAATATAATAAATCAACTAAATAAATGTTTGCAAGGTTTGGTTTGGGTTTTTTGTTGTTGTTTTTTTTAAAAAAAGGCTGAGTAAAGTATTGCTTTGACATGCTTACTTTGCATTTAGAGGATTTAGAACCACTGAACATACAGGATACACTTTTTTGCTAGCCTTTTAAAGTCTGACTGTGTTTTGTGTGCTAGACAAAAATTAATAATCTACTTACTGTAGAATTGCCTTGTTGTAGTCATCTCATTGAGCAGAACATCTATGAAGTTAGTGGTTTGAGGTCTACAACTTTATACAGTAAAGTATAGATATTTCATTATTCTTAATTTGGAAATTTAATCCCATTATAATCATTGGTATGCCAGAGGAAGGCAAAAGCAATGGTGGTTTGGGAAGTCACCACATAATTGCATCTGTCCCATACAGTTCCTGTGTATACATCACTTGATCAAACCAGGCATAAACAGTTTCCATAGGAACTACTGCCTGAAGTAGGACGAAGTTAGATTCAAGTATGATCCATTGAAATAAAACACAGCAATTCACTGGAGTGCCTAATTTTCTTTCAAGTGCCTCCAGTATTCACAATATTCCCTGTTATCTGTGTACTCTTATCCTACCCATGAGGATGAGGATGTTGTAATATAATGCAATTTCTTCTCTTACCTATAAGTTAAAACAATTTAAAAATAAAATATTAAAATGAGTTGAAACAAATTGCAGCCAAGGGAATAGGGTATATATAATATATAATCTCAGGTGTCAAAGGCAAGGGTAAAGTGTTGTGTCTTTAACTATGCCTCCTTTGCCCTTTATAAGCACTTGCTAAGAATTCATATACATGGTTCCTTCGTGCGGAAAAAAAAATCACTTGGGTCAAAATAGATGCTACATTAAATAAATCGCTCTCAAGAATTGAGGCTTGCAGTGTGTAGAATCTGAGGATGCAACTATTGGAGCTACATCCCTTTGAGAGGGTGTTTGTGGTAGAAGAAGAAAAAGCAGCGGTTTTGTTAATACAGGAATGGGGAACTTGTGGCCCTCCAAGTGTTGTTAGACTACAGCTCCCATTATCCCTGATCACTAACCATGCTGGGTGGGATTAATAGGAGCTGGAATCAAACAACACCTGGAGGCTCACTTTTGATATCTATGAATAGAGGAAGAATAGCTGGATAATTTATGTTGCTGTGCTTCAACTGTGATTTATGTACTTTTTCTTATACAGGTTGTGTAGACGCCATACATTTAAAACACATTTGAAGCACATTCCCCCTCCAAGAATCCTGGGAACTGCAGTTTACTTCTGATGAATCTACAATTCGCAGTACCTTTACTACAGTTCTCAGGATTTTATTTTATTTTTTATTTGGTGGAGAGGGGTGAGGGAAAATGAGCTTTACATGTATGGTGCACAGAAGCCCCTTTGAAAGGTCTAATGAAGTTTGCTTAGTGGGGAAAAGGATCACAGCACCAGGTTTCACCTTTGACCAGTATGCGTTCATTAGAAGTCTATAGAAAACCCTTCATGCTGTTTGGTCCACGTGATTTGAAGAGTTTTCAGCTGCATGGAGTGAGATGCATGGACATCTCTCTATAGATACTGCTATGAACATGTGTAGGTCAAGCAGAATTTGCCAGTGTGGTGCTGTTGCTCATTCCTTACATGCTTCCATTACAGCATTTGAATGAGGCTAATGGTAATCCCTGTTTGTTAAAGATGTCACATGCTTTTGCTTTTGACTCAGCTCATTAGCAGTAGAAAGAAGTATATGAAAAAGGAGGAATCCTTTCATTGGTTTCATTCTTGGCCAGTTCACTGTATGTTAATAGGTGCACATGAACCAAGTGAGAGACACAGCTGCTGCTTGCAGCTCAATTAGTTAATCCAGACCACTTAAATCCGAGAGTTTAGTGGAACAAACTTTGCTTGTTCGGCAGCTAAGATGGTGTAAAGTGGAGAATATAGTATTTTCAAGGTAAGGATGCAAACCTGTATGAAATACAACTTTGGTTGTGTCGTGTTACACTATTTGCCCTTGTTAATTCTTTATTTTCCTATAACGAAGGAAAAATATGGCTAGACCGAATCTGGAAATCAACGACAAAACACTAAAGCATTAAAGGAAATAGGAATGCACCCAGCAAAATTTCCCAGCTTTTGTATTAGCTAGAAGGGAAAATGTTTGAATCTTGATGTCTTTGGTAACCCTGCACATTTGAGTCTCGCTGCTAGGCACTAACTATACTGTCCTTCTAGCAATGTGCAGGTAGTATGAACTCTTCTTAGCAGCAGAGATCGATAGATATCAAAGGCAAACATAGACCTTTCCTGTGCAAAGCTGTGTTTGCCCTTAACTTGCTCTCCTCCAAATTCAGGAGCCAGCTGTAGCTTTCCTCTGTGCATTGAAGCGCCACGGGAGAACTATACCTTGTAGGATAAATGTGATACTACATAGGGTACATTAGGCATTTGATGGGCTTAGGAAATGTACTGATACTTATATGTTAAGTACCCTGGCCCATTTTAAGCCCTCCTGAGCCTTTTTAATACATGAAACACAGTGATCTGAATTATAATAATGTGGATTAGTATTTTTTTTTTTAAAAAAAGGATAGAATAGATGTTTAATAAATTGCATTAATATTCAAATCACACACACACACACAAACATATATCTCACATTGACATAAATAACGTTAACTGAATATAGTGTGTGGGAGAGTCTGTGTATTATGTACGCAGCTTTTTCAAAGAGGTTTTAAACATTAATAGAAATCATTAAATTAATTATGAAAATTCTTTATTCAGAGCAACTCTAATGTGGGTTAGTGGCTGACAGTTAATGAATTTCTACTTCTTTCTGTGGGAATTGTCATCAGAGGCACTTCACTAATAAGACAGCACATTGAATTTAAATTGCAGTATAAATTCTATACCATAAAATGCCTGTACTGCTAAGAAGAGAGAGAGAGAGGTACAAGTGACAGATATTCTAAACAGCATTTATTTTAAGACTACTACAACACTCTGAAATGTTGTGTCAACTTGGGGAAATGGTTTAAGGTAGCTTGATCTTGCTTAGCTTGTTCCTCCCATCATCTGTCAGCATTGAACTCCATGTGCAAAGAGTTCCATTGAAAGGGCATGTCAAGCAAGCTGTTCTCTTTTGAATTGTTTGTTTTTTGATCAAGTGGCTTTCTAAAAAGTTCTTCAATTGTAAATAAAGGCAGAAAATGTTGCTTTGCAAGATTAAAACACTTCAGCATGTGGTTTAACCATCGGGTGCAAATGCTGAATTGCTGTCTTAGATCTCTTTTCTCTACTTAATGGAAATATTTCACTTAAAGTTTGAGGCAATTGCTGTGAACCAGCATGAAAAAAGTCCAATCAGCACCACCTCTTAACCCTGTTCTTCCTCTCATAGTACTTTTGAGGAAGATGCTTCATCGTTGTGGCCTGACATTACTGTGCAATTGTGTGGAAAGACGGTCAATCTGCACAAAGTGAAGGGAGTGTGTAAGATGACATTGCTGACACCCCCTCTATAGATTTCTCTGTCTTTGCCTTGCATGCATTATTCAGCCTCCTGTTGTGCAGTTCAACTTTTGTAATATCCACTTAAAAATTGGCTAGATAATGCCTGGCCCCTGGACCACAGTGATCATGCTGCTGACTTGACCATAGGCCAGCTGTTTAGGAAGAAAACAGGGAAAATCTTTATCTGTTACAGGAAGGCAATGGCAGGTTGAATGTGACCTACAAGATGTACATAAGGGAAAAGAGTAGGGGTGTGAAGCTTGGGGATCAGACTATGCATAACATGATACAAAGCTGAAACAAAGGAGATGTAATTAATTAACTTGCTGTAGTAGGTAAAACTCTGGGTGAGTTTCATAAGGCAAGGGAAATCCTATATTTAGCTTGGTTGCAGTGCAAGAACATTACATGCAAATCAAGAAAAGAAAATAATTATTTTGGAAACTTTGTCATGGTGTCTTTTCGAAATGCTGTGCCCATCCATACCCCTCCAGAATAATGTTACCAAATTGCCATAGCCAGGACCGCAAAAGACAAATCTCTAAGAATTAAGATTTGGCTGCAGTGTCTGTTGAGCAGCTGCCTTTTGAAGTCTTTTATAAATCAGTTAGGAACTCCCATTGTGCTAAACGAACTGAAGTGTGAAGAGACAAAAAAAAACAACAACCTGGAAAGGGAAAGGGAAAGACAGTGGAAGGAGTTGTTGATTTGATTCTGATAGCTGCTAGACAAAATGGTCTGACAAAAGCATTAAATGCCTCTTTTGGGGTTGCTCGACAGGAGGTCAAAGGACACACAAGAGAGGAAAGGGTCTGGGTGAGTTATTTTATGTCTGAAAGACTGTAAGACTGATGACTTATTACGCCTGAATGCAGGCAAAATTACTTGCCACTGATTGTCCTAGTGTACCAGAGCAGAGGCCTGGACTTCGAATCTCCATAGGAGGTCATGAAAGAGAATAAGCAAAAGGCTGTTGTTTGCTCTGGGATGGCAACAGTTGGCATGTGGGAACTGCTTTTGCTCCCCACTGGTGTGCCAGCAGAATCCTTTGTAGCCCTATGAAAATGGAGCATTCTTGTATGAGGCATGGTGAAGGAGCTCTACAGCTGCTCTGTGCTGGGTGGTAGCAGAGAAGTCGCTGAGGGCTTGAGTGAGTGTCAGTCAGACAAAGTCTTTTGAGCAGATGCTTAACACAACAATATATCCATACCATGACTACAGTTTTATGATGAGGTCTGCTGGCATGAGACAATAGTGATGGCAGGGCAGCACTTGTTCCTGAGGAATTTAGTCTCTTCTTGCTGTTTTTGTTTTTCCGAGTGCTTGCCACTGCTTTGCATACAAATGAAAATGAAAGATGGACAATATATGGGTTTTGTTAAAATGGCCTTAAGAAGTAAAGGGTGTCCTGATGAAGAGAGACGGAAAGATGGCAAACAGCTGGCGGGCCTACAACTGACTGCTTATGTCTTTTGACCATATTTGTTCTGTGTTAACTATGGCTGTCCCATAAAATACTTTTGAAACTGCTCTTGTGTGTTCCATTAATGGTATATAGCTGATTGTGCACAGTGTGCTGCTCCCTGTAAGACCAGAGGCTTCGTGATTGTGGGATGGGGTCCATGGTTGCAGGGAAACGTCATGCTCCTAAGCATGTAGAAAGCGGATTTCTGATATTGTAGGGTATATGTCTAAGGCAGGTCCCTACAGCCCAATAGTGGGCATTTCAGGATTCTAGGTGGGCAGTAGGGGGTTCTACGGCACAATCTGAATCCTCCTTCCATTGATCACTGGTGGGCGGTAAGGAAAGATGCATTAGTGGGCAGTAGGTATAAAAAGGTTGATGACCCCTGGTCTAAGGCATGTCTGGAAGTGATGAGATCAGATGTGTTATGTGTTGTTTAGGCACAGACAATACAGGCTGTGGACTTGAGAATGGTCTGAAGACACATGATGCAGTTGTGATGTTAGAGCTAAGGAAGTCTGATTCTTAGCCACACTTCATTGGAAATACACGTACCAGCTGCTCTGAGGCATTTTGGTGGGAAAGGAAGTTACATAAGAGTTTAGAGTACAGTGGTACTTCGGTTTACGAACAGCCCTGTTTACGAACTATTCGGTTCATGAACTCCGCAAAAGGTATTCCAGTTAGGTGTTCTGGTTAGCAAACTTTACCTCCGTCTACAAACGGAAACCAAATGATGGAAGGGCACCAGCAGCGGGAGGCCTCATTAGGGAAAGTGCGCCTCAGTTTAAGAATTGTTTAAGAACAGACTTCCGGAATGGATTAAGTTCGAAAACCGAGGTAAAAAGGTAAAGGTAAAGGAACCCCTGACCATTAGGTCCAGTCGTGACTGACTCTGGGGTTGCGGCGCTCATCTCGCTTTATTGGCCGAGGGAGCCGGCGTACAGCTTCTGGGTCATGTGGCCAGCATGACTAAGCCACTTCTGGCGAACCAGAGCAGCAAACGGAAATGCCATTTACCTTCCTGCCAGAGTGGTACCTTTTTATCTACTTGCACTTTGGCGTGCTTTCGAACTGCTAGGTTGGCAGGAGCAGGGACCGAGCCACGGGAGCTCACCCCGTCACAGGGATTCGAACCGCTGACCTTCTGATCAGCAAGTCCTAGGCTCTGTGGTTTAACCCACAATGCCACCCGCATCCCAAACCGAGGTACCACTGTAATTCTTTAAAGGAGACTGTCAGTTTTGGAAAGTTCAAGGGATGTTCCCTTAAAAGGATGCAAGTATAGTGTTGACTGTAAGGTGGCAACCAACATATACCTTCAAACACCATCTGATTAATTCAACAACTATTAGAGAAAAGTTGTAGGTAAGATGGTACAGAAAACAGACCTCATATTTCAGAACAGGAGCAATTGCAATATAATGATGATGACTCTGTTCTAGGTCAGGAGAAGCTAAAGTGGTGCACTCCAGATATTGTGGGCTCCAACTCCCATCACCTCCAGCCAGCATGGCCAAATGTCAGGGATGATGGGAGTTGAAATTCATCAACATCTAGAGGTACCACCTTGACTGCCCTTGCTTTAGGTAAACAGCTGCTGCTCCTTCAGATGACTGCTCAGACTTTAAGGACCCAAGGAATACACATAGCATGTCTTGATTATTTCCCTCTCTTTAAACACACACACACACACACACACACACACACACACACCCATACACACCCATATCCATTTACCACTCAGTCTGGCTTAGTTCACTCATTTCCCCCCACCCACCCACAGCACGAACAGCCTCCACATATGCTTTGAATTGTTGGCTCTCAAAACTTCTTTCCATGATTTGCGTCAGGGCAAGACTAATGAGGCATGAAATCATCCTGGTCTTGAGACATTCTCTAAGCAAACTCTGCTCCAAGACAAGCAGGCACTCTCAGCCCAATGGGGCAGTGAAAACTTTAAAGCACACAAGGAGGGCCTTGGAAAACCACACTGTTGAAGAATGCCAGTGATATTTCTACTTTTATCCACATGTGTATATAAGTATGTTTTGATTGCGTGTGCTTTATAATCCTAGTTTACTCACAGTAGCTGAGGCAGGCCTGACGGCAGGACCAGGAGACAACAAGTCTTTCTAGATAAGGCAATAATGCAAAGCAATAATCTGAGTATGGTAAAAGAGAGAGAGAACTATTTGCAGTGGTGAAAAAAAGGTAATTGTGTTCTGGTGAGATATTGGCAGAATTGGGCTGAAAATATTTATAACTAAGTTGTAGCTTGTACTGGCAACTTTTGTGTAAGTGTGCTAAGAGTTAAGGCATACTTGTTTCACTTGGCATTTGGTGGAAGGTTGGCTACTCAATGGCTGGCAAAATATTTTAAGCTAGTTTTATGCTGCTGTCTCTTAGCTTGCTATGTTTTCAACATTGGCTGTTGTAAGCCAGATGAAGGGAGTGCCTGAAAGATGGGATATGAATTGTAGAAATAAAACAATTGAACAAATGTAGAAAGGACCATTTATTTTTGGCAAGTGGGTTATTAATGAACACTTTATTATTTGCCTATTTATTGCTATTTGGCAAATGCATCTGAAAGTTTGTAATCTTATTTAAGAGCTGGTTGTTTGGCATTTGGTCTATGTGATTCTTGTGCAGAAAACTGCTACTGGTACAATATTTTTTAATGTTAAGACCTGTGTCTATTTTACTGTCAAGAAGGACCAAAGAACATGACTTTCTTAAACGACAGGTGTACGTATCTGGCAACATGAGTCTTAAGATAAATGTTTGTAAAATGCAGCCACTGAAACTGCTGCAATAAATTGCTTAGACCTGCTCAGAGTCATATGGGAATTCCTTGGCAAACTGAGGAATTGTGCCTGAGCTTCTCAAATCCCAGTACAGCACCTTTTCACAAGATCATTCCCTTTGAAGCAGCAGCAACATTTTCTTGTCATCCAGATACTGCAGTAATATTTTTATTCCTCACACACCACTGTGTAGTTAAAACTAGGATATTTTAAGGCTTGTCATGTAGATGATTGACCATGTGCTTTCCTTCAGGAATGTAAGTCACAGAAAACATTCATATACACCATCGAGAAGTGAGCAGAGCAGCTGTGACTAAGCAAAAACTCAAAATTGGAATAATTAAAGTAGCTTTCTGGAAAATGCTGCAGGGAGGCTTTTTAGGAGGGGAAATTTTGATAAGGGTTTTTTTTTTTTAGCAAGCTGAGGGTCTTAACTACCTATGATGGTAAAAGGTAAAGGTACCCCTGACCATAGGTCCAGTCGTGGATGACTCTGGGATTGTGGCACTCATCTCTCCCTAGAGGTCGAGAGAGCCGGCGTTTGTCCACAGACAGCTTCTGGGTCATGTGGCCACCATTACTAAGTGACTTCTGGTGAACCAGAGCAGCGCACAGAAACGCAGTTTACCTTCCCACCGAAGTGGTACCTATTTATCTACTTGTACTTTGTGCTTTCGAACTGCTAGGTGGCAGAAGCAGGGACCGAGCAATGGGAGCTCACCCCATCGCGGGGATTCAAACTGCCGATCTTCCAATCAGCAAGCCCTAGGCTCAGTGGTTTAGACCACAGCGCCACTCGCGTCACTCCTATGATGGTATCATAGTATGTAGCTACCTTTCCCCTTTCCCCTCATATTAAGTACAAGTGTATGGAGGCGATCCTTACAGGGAACTAGGGTTAGGCGAATCTTTCGGTCTCAGTTTCTCATTTTTCCAATCTTAAAATTTAGTTTTCCACATCTCCCCATCAGTTTCCATTTTTTTAAAGTCCTTATAAAAAATTATCAGCATTTTAGTGCAAGTTTCCCCTAATATAGACATGTTCTGCATATTTTCCATAATGTAATGCATTTTGTATGTTTTTACTAGTATGTGCATTTTAAAAATAGATGCTTTACCCCAGCATATGCAGTTTTGCATGCATTACTTGGCTGGAGAACTGCATTTCCATATTCAGATAGGTGCGGATTTCAAAGGATGACTGTGGTTTACATAATTGTGAATTGGTCTGTAAAATGTAAACATTGATAAAATCCAGGTGGTTGAAGGGAAATCTGTTTGGATTAGTAGCTGTTTGATTAATTGGTGAGGAATTAACAATAGAATTTGCACCAGCTGCTGACACTGATATATGATACTGGTTTAAGATAACATACTTCTTCTGCAGAATAGTTTCTGCATTGAAAAAAACCCATTGCAGTGTGATGCAAAATCTATACGGTTTTTCATTGGAAAGATCCATAAGCATCAGCAGGTTGGAATCAATTCTCTTGCTAGCAATTCCCACCCCATCCACCTGCAAAATTTATGTATATTTTGTATGGTGACATTACATTTTTCATGAATATGTCTCCTTAGGTCTTATTTCACTAAGGAAACAACATTATATATTATATTTTTAGAATAATATATATCTGATGCAGCTAGAGCTGGAACTTGGGTCCAAAGGCCAGAGCCCCACAGCACAAGAGGACTCCAAATACAGAGAGCAGCAGATGATGGGGGCATATTGCTTCTGTCAGGATCTAAAATTATGCCACTGCAATTATGCAAGCCTAATGTCACTGATCTAGTACAGTGGAACAGCTGGAATAAGTTGTAGGCCTTCACAATAGAAGGTGCATGGAAGCACACCTATCAGTCCTGTGGCTCATAATAATACAGTCAGAAGTGGAAAGGATTAGGGAAGAAGTTGTTGGCCTTGTTCTTTGGAGTGCAACAAATTTACCAGTATGACTTCTCTGCACAGCATGGGTGATCAATCAGGCTGCAAGCTGCTGGCAGCACCATGAAGAGACCTCTGCTGGGTGCATTGAAGCAGTGGCAGCACAAGCTATTAAGATTCCAGCAGAGGCTTGGAAGAGTGTGCTCTATTGCCCAGAAAAAGCCGCAACAGGTAGCCAATGCCATGAATGAGGCCTACCTAAAGGGACCAACTAGCACTGTTAGCTCAGGAGAATTAGAAATAGACTCTGTGTCTCTGTGTGACTTTTTCTCTGTCTGCGGAAAGTTTTAAATTCCAGAGGAACTGAAATGGGATTGGGTGTAATAGGCAAGGAAGTTGTTCTTACCAAAGGATTCCACAAACAGATGCCAGGGTGGGCAGCTGAATAGTAGGACTAATGTTATGAGCCTTATTTGACAAGCAAACCCAATTGTATCTTGCTATACAAGAAATGAAAATGTAGGGCTGGAAAGGCATCTGTTCTCTTAAGACGTTTTGTTTCTGTAATGATTAAAAACAATAAGATCAAATAAAACTAAATAAACCCAGCTTTATTTGTAATCTTTGCTACAAGGGAACGATGACATGTTGCTGTATCCCAGTGCTATCTGAGGAGTTGAACCGGACTGATCTTGTGCATTGTGCAAGTTCTAGTTCCCTGACAAAACAAACAGATAAATGCAGGTTTTCCTTTGTTCCTTCTGCCCAATATAATATTAAGCAAAGAATACCAAGGAACCTTCACATACATTTCCTTATCTCAAAAGCTTCTTCCCCTGTTAGTTGCAGAGCATCCTCATTGGTCTGGTTCACACATCAAAGAAAGGCAAAATATGGCTTACTGCCCTTGTGTGGAAGTGTGGGCTGTTGGAGAAATTAAACCTTATCTACAGCTCATGGTTAGCAAAGAGAGAGCATGACCACAAACCTGGTCATGTTGCTGTTGCTGTTGTGGTTGTTTGTTTGTTTGTTAAATTTGGATAATGCCCAACAGTTCCCCTGAATTTTAAATAGGATTGTTCTGCAGGAGCACCTATCAGGAGGGCACCACTACTGATTTGGCCACCTAGCAGCAGCATCACAGGCAGATACTGTGATGGGGTAGGGCAGGGTATTGATGTGTCTTAGGTAGGGTGGGTGCACTGGCACTCCTGCCATGCGCCTAAATCACCCCAGCCTGATCACTGCCTTGTTGTACTCTTATATTATCCCAGTAAGCCACAGTGATGCCACTGATGGGCAGATGATTCTGCGATGACAAGCCTTCCCTGCCAGCTGTTCCTGGTCTTTTGCATTACTACCTGGAGATACCGGAGGTTGGACATGGGATCTTTTCAACTATGCCACTTGGCAAAGGAAAATGTCAGTCACCAGAACGCACAAAGATTATGTCAGCTGCAGATGTACATTCGACAAGTCAGTCCAGCATTAAGTACAAATTCAGTGCAGCTAACCAACCTTTATTCAGTGACAAAGCCGGTCCTACTCATTTTAACATTGGAGTGTACATAATGGCTGTGTGGGGGGTGATTTTTTTTAAAAAAACAAAATTGCTGCAGCTTCATATTACTTGGCTCTCCGTACAATTAGTGCATATAAGCTAGAATATTGTTGGGCAAGAGCATTTTTTAAAAAATGGTTTACAACAGTAGAACAAGCCAAATATCCTTATAAATTATATTAATGAGAGAGATTACTGCTTGTAATTGAGCCCCTGTGCTCCACATTGCTCTGTGTGCAGATGTGCCAGTTAATAAGCCCTAACAGTGTTTCTGTTCATGGAAAATGAATCTGAAACGATTGTCAGATTATCTATTTGGCATGCCTGCCTAGTGTCTGGAATGGCACTTTGCTAATGTGCTATTACTCAGTGTCATTAACCTAGAGATGCGATTGAAAGGTGAATTCATGTTTGCATTGTCCTGCTCAAAGGAGGTGGTGCTTCAGTAGTAATGAGCTTCCTGGGGAAGGATGCTGCATTGGGTAAAACAAGCTTTTCTTGTACTTGACACATACTTTAATATCCCTTTTGAAAACTGGGGTGGAACTAGGAATGCTACTTGTGTTAAAATATTATAGATCACTTCACATCCATGTACCTTATTCTAGCTTTAAGGTTTGCCCAATGTTCCCTGCTTCAAATCTTGGCTAGGCACTGGCAGTCAACAATGGCAGTAGACCTGTAAGATCACCGAGATCATCTGGGGAAATTCTCCTTGTGGCACCCTACCCTAAAGAATATCATTGGGTGGGCCTTATCTGCTTGTACAATGGATTTCCCTTCCCTCTGCCATATGCGAAGCAGCAACCATGCATTGCTTCAGATGTCTTGTAAAGATGGATCTTTTTGCCCTGACCCATAATTTTGGACCCTGTTTTTATTTTTAATTCTCTGAGTTCCTGCTTTTATTTGCTTTTATACTGCTTCATTTTTATATTTTTGTTCTAACTTTGTTCTATTTGTTGTTCAGCACTTGAAGATTTTTTTAAAAAGTATTAAGTGACTTATAAATGCTTCTAAGTAAATAAATAAAATAATAAAATACACCATCCTTTTGCAACCTGATGCCACCCAGTTGTTTGGGATCTGTAGTCCAAAAAACAGCTGGAGGGCACCAGGTTGGATGAGAATACTATACTTACTCCATCCACACAGACAAGAGGCTTTCTCACAGCTGAGGTTCTCCAAGGTTCTCCAAGAGGGAATGGAGGACAGATGAAGGACCTGGCCTGGGGAGATGGGATATGATCTGGGAGAGTTCTGAAGACTGGATAGAAAGGTCTTGAGGCAGGGGCTGCATTCAGCCTGTGGGCCAGAGATTCTTCACAATTGGAGAATCACAATTGTCCTAAGGGGTTGAAAGAATTGATTGATGAGGTCTAGACCTGCTCTGTTCTGTTACTTTTCTATAAGTAGCTGCAAAGCTAAACTTTTCTAGAAAGCGATAACTGCTAAGTAGGCTTTGTGGTGGTGGTGGTGTTGCTGCTGCTGCTGATTTTATTGTACTGTGCTTAAATGTGGAGTGTAAAGGGTTGTATTTTTCATATGTGTTTTTTTTAAAAAAAAGTTCATGTTTTATTCTGTTGGAACCCACTTTGATCTTTAAATAAACGAAGAGACTTGTTTCTTCAGTCATTGTTTGCAATGCTCTCTTAACCACTTAGCAGTATTCATATTAAGAATTGCTTTAGGAAGGTTGCCAACCAGTGACAAAGAAGCTAAGTCCATTTTGAGTAGAGAGAAGTATATGCCTATTTAATTTATAATGAAGTATCTAATTAATTCTGCTGCAAATTGTAAAGCAGAGTGAAACAAAACAAAGCACCAAGACAGATCTTTTTTAAAAAAAATAGGGTGAAAGGACTGATACGAGTTTTTAAATGTATAAATGGCTAAGTTTGAAAACACAATATAAAGGAGAAAGAGTAACACATAATGTTAGTTTCAGGAAAAGAATCCAAAATCCTATGCCTACACCAGCATTATCTGTCTTCAGCCACCAACTTCAAATAACCTTCTGCAAGAAAATATGATGGTTTTTGTTAAGGCTAGATGCATGAACATACCAAATGGAACTCCAATAAAACACTTGCCTGAATTATGATATTATACTGACCTTATAATGAACACTAAACTGGTACAAGGAGGAAACAGAGTGGTAAAAGGTTTGGGGGAATATAAGCAAATCAGACACCAAGAATGCACGTGTTACAGTAGAGGACATTTGACACAATGTCATAAAATATGGCAGCATTAACAAATCATCTCAGTGGAAACAGCAGACATGTACATGTTGATCTTAAATGAGGGGTGTCACAGTAACAAACAACTTCTTGGAATCCTGGTGACAAGCTAGTGTGTCTTGGGTCAACATGTGGAACACCATATGACAAGCCAGGGAGAGGAATACATCACTGTGTTTTGCACTAGGTTTAGGGATATTTCTTAATGAAAAATCTCCTAAAATAGATATGTTTCTGATATTTTAATATATAATATTTTAATACATATATATTAAAATTGCAATTACTCGTTAGATGAGAAGGAGAAATAGTTCATGCCCAGAGTCATTGTTTATCCTTAAGGTTTAATTAGTGAGGAATGTGCATTCCCAGAGAATCGCATAGTACTCCAGTGGGACAAGCTTATTCCATGACCAGTTGACTTGCTAAACAGAATATTGATTTTGGCCATCAATTATGGTTGTTCCCAGACATCCTTATCTGTTGCTGCTTTTACTCACAGCCACAAGGTTTTATGAAGAACCGAAGATTGATTAAGAAGAAAGGAGCTTACTAGATCACAGCCAGCTTTTTACTAGTACTGAACACAACAACCAGATGTGACGTAGATCATTTGCAGCTCCCTGTAGTGTGGCATTGACATACACGCTTGGACTGGTGCAAAGCAGTCACAAGAGGCAGGGTCAGTTACTGACTGGACATTCCTCATTTATGAAGAGCAGAATTAAAGATAGCTTTTCATTTTAAGACATTCAGCCCATGCTAAAACTAGGGGGGGGGGGCTAATACCCTGGGTGTAGTCTAGCAGTTTGCTACTCTGTCTCCAGCCCTTAGCAACAGGGGTACTTTGATATTATTATTATTTAATTATTATTTATTAAATTTATATACCACCCTATATCTGCAGGTCTCAGATACTATCAGTCTTTCAGTTCTAGCAGAAAGTTGGCCTAAATATAGCCCAGAGGCCTTTTCTTGTTAACCTAAAGATGAGTACAAGTACTGTTAGGTGTACTATTATGTAGGTTTTATACTGTTTTCATCAGATGCAGGAAGTTGACCTTCTGCATGCAAAACAGCTGCTCTGCCACTATGCTACAGTCCTTGGAAACGTTTTGTTGATAGCTGCACTTGTTCTGTTTCTGTTACATCGTTTCACTGTGTTCTGTGTGGGTTTTCCCCACTGCCTTCCAAAGCGCTTCATTTTTTTGAGCTGTGTTTTATCAATGCACACATGCACTGCTGCCAATTTTAACCTGGAGAGGGGAGAACGACAGGAATAAACAGAAGGGCCTGGAGCATAAGCACATCAGTCTGGAAATCAAAACCAGAATAGCAGATTGCAAAATGCATCTGTGCCACCTTGCTAGCAACACTTGCAGGTAATTTGTAATACCAAAATCCAAGGAGAAATTCTGACTTGGAACAATTTTGCAAGCATCTCTATCGGGAAGCTCTATAAGGCTTTTCAAACTAATTCTGCTCATGGTTTATTAGATTGTAAGCTTGTAAGCTGTATGTAGCCAAGTATGGGTTCTACCTCATCTTGCGTATTCACTGTGATGCTATCAGCCTGTGGTAAATCATCCTTTGGGGAAAGTGAGGAAAGGCATATTGCTCCAAATGTTCCCAGGGTGTTCCATTCCTTACCCCTGACATCTCTGAACACTTAAGAAGCTTAGTGATTTCCTAGCATGAAAGCTGCTATTATATTTTCTTGTGCTCTGAATGGCCTATTGGCACCTTTGCAAACCTAGTGCCCTCCAGTTGTTTTGAACTACAACTCCCATTAGCCCCAGACAACACGCACGGGTTAGGGCTGATAGGGATTGCAGTTCAAAACATTTTGAGGGCACCATGTTGGTGAAGACTGGCCCAAAACATTTCCAAAAGTATTATACTCAAGTTTGATTTCATCTTCTGATTTATTGAGAGGGACAATCTTCCTTTCCTCAGAAGCAGCTCTTTTTTTGTTCAGATCTGCTTAAATTCTTAATAATGTAATCAAAAGTAGAAGGCTGATTTATGTAAAAAAGAACTTCACCCAGGAACAAACAGTGAAGAGGCATGGAAAATATGATTCTTACAGGAGGTCATGCAAAGAAATTGTGTATCCCCAAAGCATACGGTGGGGTGGGTGGGATCTTTCACTAGCGAAATCCAGCATCTCTGACAATTCTGAAGTCAGATGGTTTGGCAAAATGCCACTCTTCTCATTCCCTCTTGAAAAATACAGCTACACTTTACTTCACGGTTTGAAAGATCAGCTCCAGGGAGAGGAGCTGGGATTGATCCTTTCGTCTGCATGAGAAACCACCCATCACTCTGTCTCCTGAGTGCTCTTGGGCTTTGTAATTGTTCAATTTTAATTTTTTATTGTTTTTGTTAGCTTAACCTGCAGCTGACCCATACAGATTTCATTTGGAGCTGTGCCACTTAGTAGTAATGCATTTTCTGACACCCTGCAGAAACTGTGCTGCCATTTTTGTGGCTTCTGCCGTGGTTTTTTTTAATAAAAAAAATTGTACATGTCCTTGTGAGGAGCCTAGTTCTTTTCCATTATTTAATACCCCACTTACGGCATTTGAACTTCAGAACTTTTCAAGTCTGCTTCATTGCCCTGAGTTTGATAGCAGGTTGGCGAACCCAGAGGACAGGGATGGGGATGAAAAAAACAACCTTGAGAACAAGAATTTTCATTAGAAATACATCACGCACAACACCCACCATGATAGTTTCATTTTAATAAACCTTCCCCATCCCCCTGAATCTCTCCATTCTCTCCTGCTTTTCCTTCCCAGCCTATAGTCAAACACCTATTGCTTCTCATTTTTGTCCCTCTCCTTTCTTCTGATGCTCATGTAGAAAACTAGCACATCAGATAAAGGCCTTGCTAATAGCACTTCTCCCTTGCATGCACTTGTTTAGGGAGTGGAGTACTTTGCGAAGCGGAAAGGAAAAGATTTGCAGCCTCAAATGATCCTATCCAGGAATGGCATGACCATCCGGCTTTGCTGAATTGGTCCTTTGGTTCTTACATATGATTAAGAGGTCCATCAAAATTTTGTGTTAGAATTTTTGATTTCTAGAGTACAGATGAGCAACATGGTTGAGCTCATTGTGCAGACCTTTTCTGGCCAGTCTACAGTCCTACAGTGCTGCCTGGGGTCAGGCCGTATAAGTAATAGTTTAAATCTCAGCTCAGTTGTGAATATATGTGAATAATATTGGTGCTTTACAGTAATACTGTTAGTACTGGGGTATTTGTAGGACTGCTAGGATAAAACTTTTTGTGTGCTTAGAAAAGCACTACAATATATGAAAATTAAACATTGTGCCAGGTCAGTATGTTCTATAAAAAGCCACACAACTTACTTTAACATAATCCCTTTAGGACAAAGACGCCACTGTTTTTACCAGCACAGAGAAGGCATCTAAATTACGATTCTACCATCAGATCCACGTCAACTTGACCCTTCTACCTAACCTGGGGAATTGGTAGAGAAGGAGAAAAGAACAACACTGAGACCTCTGACAGTGTCAGTCATGCGATCACAGAGACTGGGAGAAACACAGAATAATCCCCCTGAGCTTTTTGGTGGTTACATTTACAAGTTAGTGTTTCTGTTTGATAGGGCTAAATAGCTCATTGATCTCACTTGCTGTTCTACCCCAGATTGTTTTTTGTGGGTCAACTAACAGGGGCAGTTTTCACTTTTGATTTACCACCTAGCTTTCTCAGCTGTCATATGGCTACATTCCTTGTCCATTTCACTCTGAGATTTTAATCAATGAGATATTTGCCCTGTTAAAAGAGGAAGTCTCTTCATCATTTATTTCCCCAAATTTCACTTATCTTCTATTAAGAAATCAATAGTGATCTTGCAAATGAGGGTATCAAAATTGGGAATGCCTGTTAAGCTAGCTAAGGATCTAGGAGAGGCACTGTTGAGATGCAAAAACATCACCTTTGGTTTTCAGAACAACATTTCTGTGATGCGGTGATTTTGTAGAGTTTCATACTTAGGCACCCTGCTTATACCAGAGGCCACCAATATGGCACCCATGAGTGAACAGTTGTACTTCGGTTCTCCAAAGACCCAAATGATCAAAAACTGGAAGTGAGTGTTCCGGTTTTCAAATGTTCTTTTGGAAGCCGAATGTCCAATGGGGCTTCCGCAGCTTCTGATTGGCTGCAGGAGCTTCCATTCTATTTCTCTTCCCTCCCAACCACTTAACATTCAATCAACATTTCATGACCACTGAGCATGTTTAGTTCTCATTTGACTGTTTTCAATTTTTTCTCTCTTAAGATTCTTTCCACTCCTTTTTTTTTCTGTGTTTCTGAAAAATCCCACAGCAGTTAAATTAGCAGTACAATTTAAACACACACACACACACACACACACACACACACACACACATACACTGTATATATACATTAAATGTGTATTAAGAGCAAATATTGTGGTTAGAACATGCCCCAGAATCTTCTGAAATGCATATGGGTTCCATGGGGTTTCTTCAGCAGACAAATGAGTTTCCTTTTAAGTGTAAAGTGTAAAAATCACTGCCACATGTATTATTCACACAGTCTTTATGTATAGGGGTGCTTTCTTCAGTTTTCTATTATATACTTCAAGTGCTATGCTATACCATCAGCTCACACAATGATAAGGCCTAGTGAACTACCTCATTGACCTGTATCAACTGAGACTACCCCCGGACGTCTCTGCATTGTGCATTGCAAGGGAAGATCAGGAGTGGTGGCAACTGTTTCTTTCAAGGGAGCATGTTCACCATTCCTGATGCTCTCATTCTGAGGTTGCCCAGTGTCTTCAGGAACACAGGTCATTAATATAGAAGTAAGGCTTATCCTCCTGGATAAGATTACCTGATTTAAACAGACCTTATATATATATATATTCCATTTGAGAATGTCCCAATTTTTTGATATGAGGGACAGGAGACTTTTATTTCCTCAAAAGGAGCCCTGATATTATGAAGTACATCCAATTCAGAACATGTGTGGAAGCAAAGGGGATTCCCTGCCTCCCACTGCAAAGATTCCCAGATTAATTCACTATGCAATATTTTAAAATTTGAATTAGTGGGAATGAGGGCTGTGACATTTTCCATAAATTGTTCCTTTATTTGCTCCCCTTTTTCTGAAGGCTGTATGTAGAGAGAAAGAAAGGAAATGCAGCAGAATGTCTGTGGCTGATGTTTCAGAATGAAACAGAGAACAAAATTTCAGTTTGACCCTGGTACCGCAGCTGCTAAAACATTAATAGCATTAAATGCAGGTGAATCGGAAATGTGTGTGCAGGGCAAAGACTCCTCCAGGCAGTTTTCTTCTAGCTTGCTTGTTCCCTCCTTTGGTTGCCACAAGAGTAGAATCTCATCTGCTTCTCTTGCCCAAATGAAGAGTGACAGAGGTGATGAGGATCGTGGATATTGCAACAGCATTTCTTTGATAGCAGAAGCTGTCTGTCTGATAAGATTTAGCAGGCAATATGGGTTTTTCAGGAAATACAAAGCTACCTTTGAAATGTACAGAGAAACTCCAGGGAGAAATGTTTGTGCGATCTCTGGCTTATGCATGCATCTCTCTAGATTTCTCTCTCTTTCTGTGTGTGTGTGTGTGTGTGTATATTTTTATTTAATTTTTGTGAAGTACCTATAATACTGGGGAAGAATTTGTTTTCATTTTCTGTTGCATGAGATTTTTCAACTGTTCATATATGTTCTTTCAATGCTGATTTCAAATCTGAAATCAGTTTTCGTGTACATACTATAATTAATGCTCTTGTTCATTCAAATAAATATATTTTGAAATCAAGAACAAGATTTTAATAAGGAGATGTTTCCTAATGATCTTGGAATTTGAAAATAACAGATTCTTCTTAACGTTTGGAGATGTAATTGATGCAAAAGAAGCATTATGACCCCAAATTGTTCTTTACTATAGACTTATTCAATTTCTGCCAAGCTTCCATTCCTACAACTGGAAGGTTCATGTGGATATTAAGATCCTGTGTTCGATCCATATCAAGATAGTTGTATTTTGTTCCCATTGAAGTCAATCGGACTTAAGTCATTACAAACTCATCCTATTGATTTAAATGGCTTCAAATAACCTTGTTTGGATCCAACTTATTAAAGTTAAAGGAATATTTGTTTGGTTCAATTGTGTGTTTTTACAGACAATTTACTTATTTTGAAGGGCTTATTTTGGCATGCTCAACCAAGTTTTGTGCGCATAGGCTTTTATATAAGAACAAATCCATTTATCCCTCTATGCAGAGTCTTCAGCTGTAGGGTTCACTCTAAAGTACTAGAGGGCCTTTTCTCCTTTCTTAACAGTGATTGACGAATTTTCAGAAAGGTTAAAATTGGTTTATTGAAAGGTTTACTAGAGGCAGAGATGCCTTATGGCTCTGACTTAAGCCGGGCTTTGGGAAGGAAGCACGAAGCTCTGGCAGGGTCCTAGAGCCCTCCTACCTCCTTCTCAAGGCCCGGTAAATGCTTGCCCAGCTTGGAGAAAGAGGCAGGAGGACTCTAGGAACCCATCAGAGCTCTCATGCATCCTTCTCAAAGCCAGTGAAGCACTTATCATGCTTTGAGAAGGTGCCCTCCTTGGCTGCGCACCCGGTGTGACTGCACCGTTCGCACTGCCCTAAATTCACCTCTGCTCTACAATGCACAGTGTGGAAACTGAGAGAGATTTTCCCTCTCCCTTTCTCAGATGAGTAACTCAAGTAGCCCAATGAATTTGGTAGCAGATTCAGAACACCCAAGACAAGAGGAAGTATTTCTTCACATAGAATGGAGGATTATTTGCCACAATGTGGTCAGTAGCTTAGATGGCGTTACAAAAAAGAATTAAGTAATTTTACAGAGCCTAGGCCTCTCTACGAATAGCTGTTAGCTTTGGTACCTCCATGTTCAAAAGCAATATGGGGTTGATTGCCAGGGAAAAAAACATAACAAGGGTGGGCAACCTTTGCTGTGTTCACAGTCACATACTGATGGTGGGTGAAGCAGAGCCTGAAATGGGTGGGGCTTCTTTCTTTTCCCTATCTTCTGCTACCCACTACCCACTCTCATTTTCCCACTCCCTTTGTCACCTTGGCATGGGCCAATGGCCCTACATGGAGATGTTGCAGTTTTGTGTGCACAGCTCATTTTCTATCACTGAGCTATGGCCCTTCCCTACTTCACATAAACTGGAGTATTTGTGCCAGTAGGAAATGAATGGTGATTGTGTTGGGATCAAGGTGAAAGATGTGCACTCCAATAAAAAGTCTTAAATCCTGCCAAAGGAAACTCCACCCTGTTATTACTAAGGCTTTGATCCTATGTATACATACCTGGGACCAAGTTTCACTGAGCACAGTGGGTCTTAAGCTACTGAGTAAACATGTAGGGTATTGCTCTAAAAGTGCAATGCCACCCAGTGACCAAGCAATATAATTGACACACTCTGAACAAATTCAAGGTCTGAATAACTCATTGGCCTCCAAACAACCTTGAAAAAAATTACCTTGCATCATTAGGAATTCATAGAAATTATTATTTTTTTTTCGGAAAGACTTGCACATGCAGAACAAGTGCTTGTTGAAATGCAGCAGGTGTCATCCAACCTAGTGAACTTTCAAAATTGTAATTCTACAGGGAGCTAATTGCACCCACCTTTAAAACGTGGATCGAGTACAGTAATTTGACTTTCTAAAATAATATCTTGAAATTCATGAACCATGAAACATATATATCATCGGAACTTTGACAGGTATTACATTTCAGTACTGCATGTTAACGGATGGGCAGACTTGAAGGGAGAAAAGCAAACAAAGGCTTTGCTTCCCAATATAGCAACTGTCAGTCTTTACTGTAATACCGCTCACAAGTAGTGTAATTGGGGAATATATGAAATCTCATGCAAAGAGAGCAGGAAAACCATACTTGGTCATATTACAACAGAATATTGTAATACAGTGGTACCTCCGGTTGCAGATGGGATCCATTCTGGAGCTCCTGTCAGATCCTGAGGTTTCCACAACTGGAGGGACCGCTTCTGTGCATGTGCATGGGACAAAACACTTCCGAGTTTGCTGCTTTCACAACCCGAAGTTTACGTTACCCATGGGTAACATAAGCCAAGGTGCTACTGTATCTCCTATCGATACAATTTTGTGATCCTGCCTCTCGCATCTTCCCTTAGCTGAGGAGGCTGAAATCTCCTTGATAAATTCTAAGTACAAATAGCCATCATGCCGTAGTCATGCAACTGTTATGGGGCACAGAGAGAATAATTTAGAGGCAGGAAGAATACAAAATAGATTTAGAGCAAGCCTACTTTGTCTTGCATAGGCAAGTTGTTAGAAACAGTACTCTGCAGTGGGGAGAGGGCAAGAATGGACAAGTCATTTTCAGAGATCACATGTCCGCTTTAATGCTCTGACCAGCTAGCAAATGGGGTGTCATGAAAGATGAATGCACTAGTCTTTTAAGAACTCACTTGCCTCTATATTGTAGTGTGGGTGATGCACAGGTTCAATGGGCAATGCTAGGCAAAGGGCCAGACAGCCGAATTTTTGTTTGTGTAAGCAATCACTTAAAAGGAATACAAAAAACATTTTAATTTTTCAATTGTTGTTTCTTCATCACCATTACATGGCAACAGATGCTGACAGCCTTGATTAATAGTTTTTCAGCTGGTGCTTTTTTGTCTTGTTATAAGGGTTTAATTTGCAAGCATTATATCGCCAGGATGAAATGAACAGGTAACAAAAAGTACAAGAGGGGAGAGAGAGAGATGGTTTAACGAAAGCAATTTGAAAATACTGCTTCAGGGCAAACATTCAAATCTGTACCCAAATTGAGCACACAAATGAAAATAAAGCAACATTGTAGGGTGTGTTTTCAATGTATCCCTTTCATCTTTCCAACAGTTCTAAACATCCTGAATATTTGGACAATCACATTTATGTTGTGTTTATATTATTTCATTTGGTGCTTTAAAAAAACCCCTCTTGGAACAGGGGTGTTTAATAGCACAATAAGAACATCATCTGTCCCATTTTATGTTATCTTTTCTAATATGTAAGGTAGTTGCATTTGGTATTCTTATGGAAAAGAGAATCCCGAAAGACATTTTACACACACACACACACACACACACACACACACACGTTTCCCTGAAGAACAGTGTGAGATTTCTAGTCTTCCGTTTTAACACATAAAATATTAAGAGCCAATTTTCAGCTGCACCTCTGTCACTTCCATTATCATTCTACACGTCCGGGGGCGATAATGGACTTGGTAAATTGAGGCCTTGTTTCCATCCTAGGCCACGAGGGTTTTCACTTGGGGGACAGTTCTACACTAGGGGTGGTAGCTAAGCATTAATGGCATCGAACAGCAGCAGCAGATGCAACAGAAGGCATATTATTTAAGCGAATAAACAGAAGTGGCCTACAAAGGGCCTTACTTTGAATCTGAGTTCAGATTTCACAGATTCTCTGATCCAAGCTTTAGGTTCCAGAATTTGTGGAGAGGGAGAATCCTTCTCTGTTTTAGCTCAGAGCAAAAGCACGTGTGTGAGGAAAACAAAAATATTTCATTTCAGAATCAGTAAGGAAATACTGCTTTTGCTTACAAAATGCATCCGTATGTTCCCTTTCAGGTTGGAGGAACATGGCTGACAGGACAAAAGTTAGTCCAAATTGTTTTCCTTTGTGTTGCCCTACCTGAACCCCACACCCCCGATTCAGTTTCTTTCATGGTGGTAAACATTACTGAGAGCAATGATTTTTTAATTAGCATGTGACAGCAAAATGGACCAGTGTGCAGGCGCTGAGAGAGAGAGAGAGAGAGAGAGAGAGAGAGAGAGAGAGAGAGAGCAGGCACTCAGCATGTCAGCTGAGTTCAAGGGCAGAACTCAAAGTCAGACACACAGAATCTAGTTAGACAGAGAAATATTCATTCACACTTTGAGCTTGGCTTCCAGCTTTGCTTGCAGAACTGGCACAGAAAGTGGCAAAATGCTCTTATCCGGGCATTGTTTCTTCCTGTTTCCTAGTGAAAAAGAAAGCAAAAGCACACACAGGAGTGACTTCATCTTACTTCAGATTTGCATTCTGACCTTGGTTAGGTGAAAGAAATGTTTCAGGTTGTGGGGGTTTTTTTGCCTCTGAGAAGGATTTAGTTTCTGGCTCCTCTTAGAAGTATTTACTTGGATGCAGGACTAATTTATTTAAATGGGAATTACTTCCAAGTAATGTGTTTAGGATCAATAGGCCAAAGACTATGGCTTTTTAAAAGACCCAGATCAATCCCTTTCCACATATGCAAGAGATTATGAACATACACTTGGACTTTATATTATTTTTTCCAAATAGTTTTTCCACAGCAGTGCTAACTCAGGAGAGTTTTGGAGAACAGCCTGTAATTCTGTTTACACTGCTGTGTTTGGGACAAGGAAACAAATCTCCCATGTCTGCATTCAAATTCATCCCACCCTGCCCCCCTTTTCCTGGATCAGGTCTGGAATATTTTAATGTATACTGCTGGCGCTAAATAAAATGTTAATTAGGATTCAGAGTACTAATGAATTCCAGTTATTGTAAACAGCAATCAGAAAAGTTGACTTCTGTGTAGCTTGATCGGACAACTCAGCTGGTTTCCAGTAATGCTATATCAGGTTTCCTATGCACGTTATAAATGCTGGCTTTTTAAAGATCTTACTTGACCATTTAATCTTTTCCATGAAAGATGGATGAATTGATTAAATTAACAGGGAGAACACAGGTGAATCTATGGAACTAGTTTCAAATAAATAGAACCTTTAATAGAAGATAGGTTGTGGATTCTGAACACCTTTGGCTGCCAAACATTTAAGCAGACATAATAGGTAAGATGATAGCTTCAGCTGGACCTCCTTTAGCTGGCTGTCAGAGTACAGTGAGCCATCAAGACCTGTCCTTCACACAGCCTATCCCAGCTCTGCCAAGGGTTATATAACAGATAAATAATTGGTCTTTTTGAACAACTCTTTTATTAGCATAGGTGCAAATGACATCTTGGTTTTTCATGAAATCCTTTTCATCTAACATCTTATATATTAGTCTTCACCTAATGTGACAAAGGAGGTGTGCACAAGGAAATTTACAGATTGGAACAACATAATTCTCACAGAGTATTGGAATAGACCTGAGAAAAGAAAACTGCTGTTAACTGTGAATATTTACAACCTAAGCTTATAGATTTGAAACAAGGAGAACTGCTGTGAAAATTACCTCCACTTAGTGATTTTTTATTTAACACAAGCTTTGAACTTTTACATAGGTAGGTAGATCACTTCCTACATAATGGTTCCTGTGTACATCTGCATATGAGACTTATTCAGTTGTATACAGTATTTTAAAATGGATGTTTAGATGTCAATGTAGTAGGCATGATTAAGGAGGTTTGCCACTTCTATTGAATGAGATACATGAGTTTATGCCCTTAAAGATTGGATGATTTTTTAATTGATTATTTAATTTCTATTTATAAATATCTCTAAGCGGTGTACAGAAAAGAAGCAACAACAGACAACTTAAACAAAATATTACAAAAATACACAGTTACATATTAAAATGTTACACTAACACCAGGTTACTAATATATAAAAAACAGTATCAATTCATTTTCCTTCTGATACACCTTCCATCTCAGCCTCCGGGTTGTCACCCAGGATCCAGACAAACTCTCAGCTCACCCACAAAAGTCTCACAATGAGAGAAAAGATCCTGGAAACCACAGGCATCACCTTAGTCTATCACTTTGGACTTGCACTTAATGGGCAGGCCCAAAGCAGAAAGCCCACAGCTGTATCCCATTCAGCTACACTTTCCACACCAATTCCAGGAACAGCAGATTTATTGAGTTTCCCATGGGTTCCAAAGGATGGGGAAGGGTTCCCCCTCTGCACAGAGCTATTTCTTCACCCTCTGTCCTCTCCTCTTATTCTTCTAGCTGTATGTCGGTTTGATATATCTGCATGATATATCTGTAAATGAAACCTCACATCTCAGGCATAAGAAGATGCTCATGGTGGCAAAATTGCTGTCTAGAAATGAAGCATGGTACGTCCTTTAATATATGTAGAGGTGTTAAGTATGGCAGTTAGGCTTGCCATACGTCAGCTCAACAATTTTTTTGTTAAAAAATAAAGCTTGTGGGTTTCTTAAAAAAAGCAGTAACTTTTTGGGGTGTCAGGAATTTTATTTTTTGAAATATGGAAACCCTAACCACAGTTGTGTTGTAGGCAGTGTGTGATCTTGTTCTGCAGTGTATTGCCTCCAAAATGATGAGTTTCGGTCTCAGTGCCCAAGATACAATATTGCCACCTGGTGGTTTTTAACGTATTCTAGGTGTCTAGTTAACCTTGTTTGGAAGTCACATTCTATAAAGTTCAGATAAAAATAGGAGTAGTAATTTCTCACCTCTGAAATGGTGGCTCTTTTGACAGATTCCCTAAAGCATTTGCATCAAGCTAGAGATTAACTAGTCTTGTGTTCTGCTGTGCATCTTTTAGATAGAAGAACAAGTCTTAGAAGATTTCTGCTTTACTATACTTTTTTAAACTCAACAACTATAACTCAAATGATACACACAGAGGAAAGGCTACCAGAAGGCAAGTGGAGAATTATTTTCTATCTCTGATCTTTGATCCTAGCTCGTGTATTTTAATTGTCACCATACCTAGAGGACTTAATGGGTATTCTGTCAGTGTTTCAGTGTGCAGAGCTCCAGCAGTTCTGTGGATTGCATGACTCTTAAACTACTACATGACAGAACCATGTAACCCATTTGTTCTTCATAGGTCTACATTTTCTCTACTCAGCAATTCTTAAGACGAATCAAAGTAGATAACCTCAAAAAGAAAATGAAATATGTACAACTCACTCTAGAAATAAAAATGGCTTGAAGGTGGGTTGGGGGGGCACTTTCAAATTGCAACATTGGGCTGGGGAGAACAAATTATCTTTTTTAAAAAATAGATTGCTTGTTTGTTTCTGTCCTGTCAAATGATGGCATGCATGACAGCTGTGTCATACATCAGAAACTATGTTTATTCCCTTTTTACCTTTTTTGATTGGCATACTGTTTCAGGTGTGTTTTATGCCTCTAGCTGTCAGCTCTCCTTAAAGTGATTTCAAAGACAGAAGAATTTCCATTAAGAAGGATATTAAAAGTATATAGATACTGATACCAAAGCATAGACTCCACTGTGAGATTATGAAACCATTGTTGGTAGTCACTGGTTTGAATGCTACAGGAAGGTCATAGTTTTTAAGCAACCTGACATAAAATTCATATAAAATGGTTTCTAGGAATTTTATGTGGGTTTGCTTAAATACTATGACCTTACTGTAGAGTTCAAACCAGTGACTACCAGCAATGCATAATGAAAGTAAACAAACAAACAAGCCTCATATATTCCAAACCTTTGTATGTTTAGTTGGAAATAAGTCTCCCTGAGTTAAGTGATGCTCACAACCAAGTAAGCGTGCAGGAAGCTGTAACCGTAATCTACCATGATATCCACCTTCTGATGTAACTGGTAGGGAAAGTCCTCTGTTTTGTTTTGCTTTTTAAAAATCACATACAGAGGTTCTTTAAAGAAAAGAAAATGCATTTCAGCATCTTAGGGAGATTAATATTTATTAGGTAAGGCAAACAACCTTGAGTGAAGCCTCTTTTTTTTCCTGGGAGCTTGGAGAAGTGACAGTGAAGTAAATTGAGCTCTCTATGGTGCTGTTAGGATTCCTGTATGTCATGAAAATGCAGCTTGCTTTATAAATAGTCCAGCACTGAGGTCATGGAGCTTGTCTAGGCTGATTGAGACATGTGTGAAGTAGGTTTCCTTCACCCTATTATGGTCCTCCTTGTCCGTACAAGATTCATAACTGGGGTTTCAAGGAAGAGCAAGCCTTCCAATTTCCTTGACAACACACTGTTCTGAGAAATGATTAAAATTCATCCTGCGTGGATATGCTTTTCCTTTTAAAGATTTGGCCTTTTCTCCTTTTCTCTTTTTGCTGTCTATGATAGCAACTCTGTATTCATCTGCCTATGCCTCTTCCTCTTCCTTATGTAAATCCTAGAAGTGGCTTGATTATTTATCTGTAATACCTTGCAGTTCCCGATGAAGAACACTTACTGAGAGGGTGTGAAGGATGGAAATGGGACTTGACTTGACATGGGACCATTTAGCTCTGACTGATGTGCATCTCATGGAATCATTTGTCTTGTTTTGTGGCAAATGCATAATGGAACCATACTTATTTGTAGTGCTTTCAGAGTGATAGTGCATTTATTGAATAGCTTTCCATGGGTATACAAGAGAAGTTTTTTTAAAAGTAATATTGGAAACATAAATAACTGGTGTAGCCAGCATTGGTATTGGATTGCAATGGTTTGTCCTTGACCAATGGCTTTGTTGGCTTGGACTGGTAGATTTGTAGTCCAACCACTTATAGATCACACCATATTGACTCCCCTGGTCAATAAAGTAACCCAGCCTGATACACTTCATGTGTATTAAGATTAAGAAATGCTTCATAACCTGAAAAATTCATACACTGCCATGCAACATGCATATCAATTGTAATGCAAGTGGATTTCACATTGAGTGTGTGTAGGTGGGTGGCTTTGCATCAGGGCTATGCCCAGTATAAAAACCTGCATGTGGAATTTATTTTTTAAAATACATTCAGGATTGCTTATAGCAGTTAAACACACATTTATTTGCGATTCAGATCTAAAACTTGTAAATAAAAGAAATGAATCCTACAAAAACAAATTCAAAATCAATACCATATTCCAAAACATGCAAGCCCATTTCCACAATGTAAAAGATATACAAGTTCAAACATAATTTGGTGTTATATATATCTGAACTGGCAGACCAATTGAATAGCAAATAAAAAACTGTTGATAGTTTGCAGTAATTGCGATTCACCATGATGTCCAACACAGCATATGTCTGGCTGTTCATGTACATAGCACACATTGTGGCAAATGCCTGGCCTACCCCTACTGCAGTTTCCAATGGGTCTCTCCCAACACTGCTGTCACCACTGTCTCTCACTGCTGTTGTCAGTCACTTATTCCTCCTCTCATGTGGGAGGATTATGCCCAACTCTGGCACTGAAATCTCCCAGCAGCCTGTCTCCCAGCAGACAGGCACCCTCCTGGCAGCCTGGCCTAGTTCCTCATAGAACTTGATCTATGTATCAGAGCACATAGTGGAAGTATAAAAGCTCAAGATGCTAACCAGACCAGAGGTGGTTGAAAGACGGAGATAAAGCAAGCCCTCGGTCAACAGGTAAACAAGTCTCTAACTCACTGAGGGTTTCACAACCACAGGCTACCTTCACCAGGTTTAACTGGCCAGCTCAAGCCATTTTCCAGGGTGTGACCACTGTCACGTGCTAACAGCTTCTAGAAGCCACAGGTGAGAACTGAGTGCAGAGTGGGGACCAAAGATGGACGAACCCCCAGAAGGAGCACAGTGTGTCCCGTCCCCCCCACCAGAGGTACTGCATCCATACACCTCCATGAGACACCTGGAATAACTGCATAGGCCACATTGGTATTGGCATCATGAACAATAATAAACAAAGGCTGTTTGAACTGTGGTCATACCGCAGCTTCTGCAACACAAACATGTTCTTCTCTACCAAGGCAAAATGGTGAGTGTCCTGGAGGCATCCAATGTCAGGCCACTGGCACCAACTGTACTTGATTGTCACCAGGTGATGAGCATGGAACTGTGTTTGTGTCAAATGACTCTACCACAGTGCTAACTGGAACATTGATCTCTCCCTGGTGGTGAGCAAGATCATTCTCCAGCCAAAGAAGACATAGAACAAAGCAGAAAGTGTGACCATGGATAAACATAGCCGGAACAGTCATACCTGAACTCTATGAATGCTTCTCTCATGCTGTTGAACTAGCACTGCTGAACTGCCCTTGAGAGAACTTTAAAGTAAGGTGGAACCACATCAGAGAGGCTATCTACAACACAACTTATGTCCTCCTTTGGAAAAAAAAGATCAGCAGATCCCTGACTGGTTTGAGGCAGGCATTAAGAACAGGACTGTGGAGAAAAAGTTAAAATTTTCTGAGGAAAATATTCTTTTGAATTACATACCTACTATATGGAATTTGACAACTGGACAACGTAAATGGATTATTACTATGGCCAAAAGACTGATATTGATGCACTGGAAAGATAAATCTATGGCCCCCTTTAGTCAATGGATATGACATCTGTATTTTTCCAGGACATCTTGACCCCAAAGAACAAATGCAAAGTAGAGCCTAGGCTGTTGCAGAATAAATAATTATTTAGAAAACAATAGGCCAGAGTAGAGCTTTCAGTAATGAAATATGAATAACAGGCCTTCCTTCATGGAAGTAATTTGGTGTGAAAACAGAGGATGTTCGGTGTGTGTCCTTATTTTCAGCTGTTAAATGACAGCATGATGAATGTGTAGTTCAACAGGTAACCCAGTAGTGAATAACTGAAGATGCAACAAGGCAGTTTTTATCCAGATTAAACTGATATTTGAAGCAGCGGGTAGCATACCCCAGAATGAATGCTATGCAGGTCTTTTAGAACTCTCCATAGTGAATTTTTGTAGCATCTGAACTCCTTTTTTCTTAAATGCTAGTGGAAGACGGCAGGCATGGCTGGTGAGATAGATCTGAATTTCCAGCAATGCTGATAGAAGATTTTCTAAGTTCTTTAAAGTGGGGGTGGTGGGCAGAGTCAATATGTTTCTCCCTCTACAACAAAGCTGCTTTGTTTTTGTTTCCAGTAGCTGAATGAAATCTGCACAGATTATTAATGGAGGCAGGAGCACAACTGAGCTGGCACTTACCCACCACTCTACCCTTATCTCTAACGTTCAAATAAAGTATGGCTAAATTGCGGAATTAATCACACTAAAGTCCCGGGCCCTGATAAAGATCCTGCCACTCTATTTTTATTTATTTTGAGCTTGGAAAACAATTTAGCAGCATTCCTCAGGATGTACCAATTGCTTCCAGTGCGGTATCATGTGACACTGCTTTAGATCTTATCGCTATGACTGAGTTAGTGTGACAGAACAGCATTCCGGGGATTATATCTACCTTTTTCAACTTCATTGCTAAGTGAAGTGGGACAGGAAAGCTAATTGTACCTCTGCTATAGAGGATGGTTTTGTATTGCCCAGTCCACTGATTTCCAAAAGGACTCTGTACTGTGTGCTGCAGCTGCCCTCAGTATGTATTTGGAAATGGACAGGTTGATCTCCCTGTTGCAAAATTCAGTGCTGCTTTTGCCCTCTGAACAGTTTTTGATCTCTTAAGGTTCTCCAGTCTTGAGACCATAATTACTGATTGTTGAAAAGGCTACAGATTACTGTATTATCCCAAGACCCTTCAAACTGCTGCTTCTTAATTCTCAAACTATAAAGTCTATCCATTTCAAGTTTTTATCCAAAGCAGAGTTTGGTATCTTGAGAGTACAAAGGAAAAGCAGCATGCCCAGGCAGTATCCCATCCAGATACAAAGCAAACCAAGACCTGTTGAGTTTCAGCCCAATTGCTGTATCATGTGACTTCAGCCCATGGCCTAGCATGACATTTCTCTCCGCTGCCTTTGTTTATACCACTTCTACTTAATTATCCTCTGGATTTTGTACTTCTCTGAATTTTGTAATTTTGGCTTTAAAAAGTGTATTTAAAATGTGTAATTTTTAGGATAAATACACATTTTGTGGTAAAGTATGTATTTAAATAGAACTTTTTATATGTTTCTGTGCAGTTTTTTTTTAAATGCAGGAACAGAACTGATTCATGAATGAACACATGCAAGAATGAAATGGAGTGGAAGTAGGGTATTCTATAAATCCCCACTAGTAACACCACAGCCCACCTTGAAAACCTTTATACATGTATGTCATAATTGCGTAAATATTATCAGGATTTCAGCACCAAATAAATTACTGTGTATAAGTCGACTCCTATTTTGGGGGACTACAATTTAAGAAAATGGGGGGACATGGCCCAGGACTGTTGAGGTTTTTTGGTAGGGGAAATGTAGAAAATAATTCACAAGAATGACAAAACTGCCAATCACACGTGTCACAGAAGTCACCAAGCGTCTGCCCGCTAGACAACAGCAGTCAGCAATTGCACAACCAATTACCACAGCAGCAGCCAATCCAAAGCAGCCCTTGCCACAGCCACCAAACACCCACCAAATCACAGCTTAATAGCTCCTGTTTGCGGCTGCAACCAAACGCCCATCCCAACTCAGCACTATCCGTGTATAGGACCCGATTTTTAACATTATTTTAGAGTAAAAAATATTGTCTTATACAAGGAAAAGGACAGTAGTATTATGTGCAATGTTTCCATTTTGCAGCGCACATCTTTTCTGAGATCATTAAATGCTGTGTGTCCCCAATATAGATCTATCAGTCACATTTTAATGTTCAGTTGTGTTGAAGTGTTTGCATCTAGGCTAAAAATGAGCTGCATTTCTACCAGTTTCGGGCATGAGGCTAGGCAGCATACCCCACCAAAAGAAGAAGTTCATAATGGAAATGCTGACAGATAGTTCAGCAGTCATAAGCACGCTGACAGGTTTAATTGAAAGTAATGAGCTCATGCCTTCATGGAAACTTTTCAAAATGCAATTGCTGCTTTGTACAAAAAAATGAAATAAAATACCAATGAGCAAAAAGACCTCATTTTGTTTTCAGCACACTTTGAATGCATGATGTCTTCCATCTGTCTGTGAAAATTTAGGGCTATTTGTTCTCTTTTAATTTCATTCAATGCTCCATTTGACTCCAGGTGGAAGTTCTTTATGAGGGACTGGGCATAAACAAGGTACATAACAAGTGGGTTTTTAAAGCAACTATTTTTTTAGCTTAGTTGCATATGCAATAACTTGGAGTTGACATATTCTAAATATACAAATTCTAAACTCCCCAGCAGAATGCTGGGGGGGCTAAAGTTGTCTCTGCCTATCTACTTTGTTGGATTTTTTTTATTCTTCCAAAATTATTAATTCACCAGTGAATTAACTTCATCTGTCTTGAACATTAGACATCAGGGATTTAGAAAATTTATACTTTTTAAATAAGTCAAGAATGCTCTGTTTGTTCTTTTCTAAATCTTTGATGTTATAATTACTGGTCAGCAAACAACGGCTATAAGACATATAAACATGGAGCTTTCCAGTTTTTGTTGGACTATAACTCACACCAGCCTCAGTCAGCATAGCCAATGGTCAGGAATCATGGGAGTTGTAGTCCAGCGACCTCTGGATGGCCACAGGTTCCCTACCACTGATGTATACCGTATTTTTCGCCCTATAGGACGCACTTTTTCCCCTCCAAAAATGAAGGGGAAATGTGTGTGCGTCCTATGGGGCGAATGCAGGCTTTTGCTGAAGCCTGGAGAGCGAGAGGGGTCGGTGCGCACAAACCCCTCTCGCTCTCCAGGCTTCAGGAAGCTATCCGCAAGCCCTGGGAGCCCGCGGGAGTTCCCGCTGGGCTCCCACGGCTTGCGGAGAGCTGCCCGCACCCCGAAGCCCGGACGTGCTGAGCAGTCGCGCTGGGGCTTCGGGTAGCTTTGCACAAGCCGCGGGAGCCCTCCCACGGCTTGCGCAGAGCTGCCTCTTGTCCCGAAGCCCGGGCGCGCTGAGCAGTCGTGCCCGGGCTTCGGGTAGCTCTGCGCACGCCGTGGGAGGGCTCCCACGGCTTGTGGAGAGCAGCCTGTTCTGGGTGCTGGGGTTGGGGGAAGCTCTAGCTTCCCCCGCCCCAGCCCCGTGCCTGGGGGGAAATAATTTTTTTTCTTTATCCCCCCCCCCAAAAAAAAACCTAGGTGCGTCCTATGGGCCGGTGCACCCTATGGGGCGAAAAATACGGTACTTCTGTGAAATGTAATGAACTATTAAATACCAGAGGGGTAAAAGGAGAGTGATGGCACAACCCCAGTTTACATAACCTTCATAGTACAAGAACATGGAAATGAAAGAAAATGTAGGACCTTGTGTAGAAGTTCTAACATGGAATATCCAATTCCATTGCACTTTGATACATAATTTGATAGTATGAACAAGGGTTATGCTACAACACTGTGCAGGCATGGATAACCTTCACTGTCTTCTGGCACACCCTTTCCTGCAGAGCTGAGGGACACTGTTATCTATGCAGGCAAGGAAGTAAAGACATTAAATGATGATATACATTTTGGGCATGCCTCTCACAGTTTAGCTTGTGGCACAATTCTATCACAATAATTTCACTTTGCACAACCATGTTGTTGTTGTTTTTAACCTATGGGCAGTTATTATAGCACACAATCATGGAAGAGCCTATTGCTACATAGGGTTGCTCACTAGCTCTGTGGTTTTAGTCTGTATTGCCAGGATTTTTGCCACCTTGCTTTCTTGAGTCAGTGGGCAAGCCGAGCCATGGTCTCCTCTTATTTTGTTTCCTTTTTTGTCTTCCTGAAGAGGCAATTATACTACTAATTAATGTGGACATTAGAAACAGAATTTCAAAACCAGTTGATTTCTGAAAGTATTGTGTTTCCTGAATGGCTGGTGCCTTTATTTCTCTAGCTTCTAATTTGCTCACTGGGTTTTTTGTTTTGTTTTTGTTCTTCATTCATTTTATTCAGAGGGACAATGAGAATGTTGACTAAATAATTTGGGGTACAATCCAATGCCACATTTTCCTTCTGAAGCCTGTCTGAACTGTACAGGGGCTGTGCAAGAAAACTAGTCAATCATTCCCCTTTGAGGAACGTGCAGAAAAGAAAGTGAGGGGGGAAGACTCTTCTGCTGGGTTAGTGCTGTGTTCTTACTTTTCATAAAGATGGCTGAAGCCAGCTGCAGGCACTCTGATGCCAGTTTTAATAATTAAAAGCTTTATTCCCTGACACAATGTTTTTATATGCATAAACTTTGGGAATTTCTGTTCTGCCGGCTAGAACTATGCACATCTTTGTTTTAACTGCAACAAAGAAATCAGCAGTGGTTTGCTGCCCCTCTGGCAGTAATGTGGAATGTGTGACTCTGGCAGGTGGAAATAAGCAACACATTTCACCGGTCAGGGAATGGAGAGTGTTGTGGACAAGCAAATATGTTTTTGTTGCCTGAGATCCATCTATGTCTATTTCTGAGCAAGTGAGTACATCTGTAATGATGTACTATGACAGCCTGGCAGAATGTAGCCCAGAATCCAAGGGAACGTGGGTTCCTTTGGGTCCTAGTGCAAACCCCTACATAGATAGCTACACAGTATTGCTCAAAAGGAAAAAACAAAGGTTCTTCAAGTGGAAATTTTGTTGATTCAAAAACTAGAGAGAAGGCAAGAAGATGGGACCTACCTGTAGCCTACGCTTTCTCCTTGGCATGTGCTACTGTTGGAGTGGGATTAGTTTTGACATCTTATTGCAATGAGTTCTTATGGTGCAACCCTTTGTGTGCATGGAGATGCTTCCCATAGCATGCTGACAAAGTGAAAAGGGGGAAACTCTTAAAGAGTCATTTAATCGACTTCTGTATCGTCACTGTGAATTTGATCCTGCTCCAGCAGAAATAATGCAGTGGTGGTGACCAACAACTGTGAGGTCAGCTTTTCCAAGTGTGAAATGATGGAAAGGAAGATCAAGTAGGACATAGTCCATTAACATTAGTGCACACAGTTCTGGTGCTGAGGACAAGAAGCAAAATGCAATGCCTCCTTACATAAAACAAGGCATGAGATCTGTAAAGTTGAACAAAAGTATGTCAGTGCACTTTTAACTAGAAAGCATGCACAGAGCAGGCTGAAACAAACACTTAAATAAAATGTTTCAGAAGCTGGTCCCTTCTCTTAAACACTTGACATTTTAACTTAAACACAGAAAACGAGTAGATAATGAAATCTGTGTGTATATATGCATCTTGAATAAATCAGTGGAACTTTCAGACTGCTTCACAAGTAGACTATTCTGTCCTTCAGCCCAGTTTACCCACAGCCCAATTGTAACATTTTTCAGAAGTGGGGTGCAGTAAGCTTTTGGTAGCAGGGATTGAGATTTGGTGCATTTTTGGGTTAATTTTATTTTAGGTATAATTAAATAGAAAAATATATATTAGGTATCCATCCCTGCTTTGAATTGTTTTTCACTCAGAGTTTGAGTAAATAAAGATTTTTAAAAATGCATTGACTCTGTTGCCCAAAGAACAAATCAATGCAGCAGCAGCAACCTAACCATTAAGGCCACAACTCATAAGCACTTTTAAGTTTTATTGATTTCAATAAGAGAAGAGTGATTATTGTGTTTTATGGGACACAAAGGTGCTTAACTGTGGCTGGATTGTGCCTTAAGTAAGATGAGGGGAAGGATATTTTTCCAGCTCCGGAAATTACAGGGTGGATGTTCAGTGATCATTGCCAAAGAGCTGTTGCCTGAATGACCAACTGGAAGCAATTTGTTGCTTGCATGTCTTGTTGATCTGGATTAAATCAGAGACAAGGGACTGGTTTTCAGTTGAGACAGGTATGCAGGCTGGAAAAGCATTTCCATCCTCAAGTTCCTGATAAAGTCCAGACCATATACATAAACAAATTTAAACAATAAAGCTCAGTTTACTGTTAAGCAATTGCTAACGTTTCTGCACATTTTAAAGACCAAGTACAGTGGTACCTCGGATTACAGACACTTCAGGTTACAGACGCTTCAGGTTACAGACTCCGCTAACCCAGAAATAGTACCTCGGGTTAAGAAATTTGCTTCAGGATGAGAACAGAAATCACGTGGCGGCAGCAGGAGGCCTCATTAGCTAAAGTGGTACCTCAGGTTAAGAACAGTTTCAGGTTAAGAACAGACCTCCAGAACGAATTAAGTTCTTAACCCGAGGTACCACTGTAACAGTAATCTAAATGAAAGGAAATATGCCGGAAAGGTGCTTTAATACAGGGCTGGCTGTGATTCTTTTAGGTAATGTCATTATACTGCTCTCATTAATACTGAACCTAAAAGAAGGTGACTTGAGCTGCAGATTTTGCTCTCAATGCCTGTAGTACAAAAAGATTGCTTGGGGCCCCTTGTCAGCTGCCATAGCTTAGATCACCAGGCACATAGGAGAGAAAGCTTTCAAATGCTTTACATGAAGCCATTACAAGAGGCAGAAAGTGAAGACAATGAAAGAAAGGGACTGTTATGGAAGGACTTAGAGCTAAGGATCAGGGTGTTGGAGAAAGTGAATAGCAGATAATAGACTTCTAGTGGATGGTCTGCATACAGTGAACTGTAGGGGCTTTGTCAGTATGAATAGTATTGATGGCTTTTGCCCACTTGACCTTTACTCTGAATGGGTGGGCTTAAAGGGATCACAAAAGGCTTTGCAGAAGGGTGTTCGGCTGAGATTCACTGGTGGCCAAAACTCCTTTATGAGACTTGGATGTTGAAGGTGATCTGTCCTTTTCAAGATGCTCTTTGCTTGTTGTATGCCTTTATGAGTACTTTGGAATATTTATTTCAACAAGTAGTGGAAGGAGATGGCGCGATTCATGTGAGTGCAATATCATAGGATTCCGTTTCTCTGTCTCCTTTGGACACTTTACCATTAACCTGCACACAACTTGGCTATTCACACAGTACACATTCAGCACTCTTACGTACAAACACGATGCACATGTTCCATTCACATAGATTCTCATATGTAGAAAACACTCATGCATGTAATTTAATAGTTGATAAGCACTTCATTATCTACCGACTCCCTTCTTTGCTGAAAGATCTCTCACAAGCTGAAGATAGACCCATCTGTTACGAGGCCTTGGGATGCTGACAGTTCTTTAAACTTCTGAGCAGTTGAAAAGTTCATAAACATTCAAAACATAGCACTTCAGCAGCTGAGCCAATGGCTAGGAGTGGTTCACTTCAATGAATTGAACTCAGAGTGCTCTAAACCAGGCATAACGTAGATGGCCTCTGTGGCTTTTCCTTTGTTATGTTGTTGCTGTTCTAGTGACTTTTCCTTTGTTTGTCATGGTGTTGTTGTTTATCAAATTTGTATACTGCTCTTTATAAAAATACAATATAAAAACACGGAATACATAATAAAAACAAGAACAGAACAAACCAATAACCCTCCCTCCCCTCCACCCCCTCCCACAAACACATTTAAAAGGGTATAGGATGTTAATCAGCCAAAAACTTAGTGGAGGAGGAATATTTTCACCTGGTGCCTAAAGGTATATAATGAAGATGTTGTATTCATCTGATTTTGGGTGATAATTAGGCCAACTTTTTCTTTTTCTATGAATCCATGTGTGAAGGACCTCACTCATCTCCCTCATACCATCTTAAGCACCTGAAACATTTATCCACAGCAAGGGATGACTTTGAAGATGAAGACGTAGATCAGCGAAACCAAAGCAAGGAGAATTAGTAATTAAATGATTAATTCCCTCAATGCTCTCCCATTGCCAAACTGCTGGTATAACATAGGAATATAGGATACTGCCCTACACAGAGTCAGACCATTGGGTTACATTCAGTTACTTTTACTCAGAGTAGACCCATTGATATTAATGTCTCTAAGTTAGCCATGAAGACAGGAGTGCCTGGCGTGCTCTGGTCCATGGGGTCACGAAGAGTCGGACACAACTAAACAACAAGAAGTTATCCATGGCCGTTAAATTCAGTGGATCTGCTCTGAGTAAAAGTTAGTTGACTACATGCCACTGATCCAAACCAGCTGATTGCAAAAAGTTCTCCAGGGTTTCAGGAAGTTTTCCCAGCCCTACCTGAATATGTACTCTACCACTAAGGTATGGCCTTTCCCATCATACCTAGGGAGGCATGTGCTGCATTCAGGCAAAAGGAAGAGGAGTACAGCCTGCCCTAACACCCTGCCACCAAACAATACACTGAGTGCTAAATTAGGGCCCTATACTGTGCACAAAACCTAACCTTGAGAGCATTGTCAAGAGGTCACTTTTGATGTGACATGGATTCTAAGTATGCAACCTTAAATTGCACCGGAACAGCTACATAAGGTGGTTGTTTTTCAGTGCACAGTTGACCAGCCAACATTCCTTAGAGAGCAAGATGGTACTGAGTTGCCAGATCTTCAACTGAAGAGGAAGAAATGAGATAGAAAGAATCAGTGAGAAGTGTGAAAAGAAAAGGGTCAAGAAGTAGGTTAAAAAGAAAAGAACAAGGGGGGAACCTCTGCTTAATTGAAATTACAATTGCTTTCATTTTGGGGAAATGTTTTCTTAACAGATTGCTACAGCCTTCTGCCTCAAGGTTTTTCCTGATTAAATTAATGATGGTAGTGATAAGCTCCATTAATGTTGCCATTTCCAGAGGGAAATATTTCTACGACGCATTCCCTTTCTCGATCTTTTCCCCAAATCTCAGGTACAGTGACAGAATTCATAATTGGGGCCAGAGCAGGCCAAGAGGATGAATTTCCTTTTATTACTATGCAAATGTAGGCAATTGGGGGGATTAATATTTCATGTGTGTCAGTCTTAACACACACTGTTTCGCCTACAGGCTCCTTTGCACTCAGCTCGGAGGGCTTTTGAGAAGGTTGTTGCTGCAAGCAGAGGTCCTGAACTTACTTCTGTTTTATGTTGATGACTATTGTTGGCATCAGGCAATTATGTGAAGTGGGCTGCTGTTGAAGTTGTACTACAGTTAGGGGAGATATCGGATATACTGACTATTCAGGGTCTCCATGGTAAAATGCATGTTGTGTTTACCAGGAAGTTTCTGCTTTTTGTTGTTCACTGTCTCTGTTTTGTCCCTGTTTTTGTCTTTTTACAGGTTGCACCCCCCCAAAAAAAGACTCACATTTGCAGAATATTTACATATGCTAATTTTATGTATGTATGCATATTTAGGGATATTTTCTATAATGTAATTAGAAATGCAGTAATCTCACCATAGTGTTTGCCTGCTCAGTCTGCTTTCCAGGTGCTAACTATTGATAGATACTTTCACTGCCCCTGCTATGGTTCTTTATCTTTAAACGAGGCTGGGACATGGCAACCTTTCAAACAGAGTACAGTTCTACCTTGTTTGTTGAACGCCTTGGTACTCAGACGTTTTGCCTCCCGAATGCTGCAAACCTGGAATTGAGTGTTCCGGTTTGCAAACGTTCTTTGGAAGCCAAACGTCCGACGCGGCTTCCGATTGAGTGCAGGAAGATCCTGCAGCCAATCGGAAGCCGTGCCTTGGTTTTCGAATGTCGAACGGACTTCCGGAATGGATTAAGATCGACAACCAAGGTACGACTGTATGCCTTCAAGCAGAAAAATGTCCTCTTCAAAGTAGGATACATTGCCACCCTAGCCTAAGTATGATATATTGAAAGTGTAATCTACAGCGTTATTAGCTTGCCTTTATTTTTTTTAGTAATACTGCATGGACACAACAGTATGCTAAAGCTTTATGCAGAACAGGCATTTTTTAAAAAATGTAGGCTGTAGCTTCGGATGTTTAAATCTCCCTTCCCCATGCTCTGTGGTCCTGATGAAAACACACACCACGCCCTACTCTTACTAAATTAGTAGTACTACGTAATTCTTATTTTTTAAATGAAAAACAAAAAAAAACTGATGGTGATGCCAACAACACATTAGGCATGGAGTTAAACACTGAGTGGCAAGGGTTGTCATTTTCCAGTGTTCTATAGAACTTACATCTTAAAGTCAGGCGTGGGCACACCTTGTCTCTTGTGCAAAGTGCATCTAAATGCCTGTGCTTGAACTTTCAGGCACCATGCGGTGCACAGCCTGCCATTTCAGATGCTAAAGCTGCTGAGATTATATTTTGAACTTTTGTAGGGTACTTGCACTTTTAATTAACCGAAATAACAAACTCCCCTTGGTTTGTAAATGAGTGGGCAGCAGGCTGTGACAAATCAAGCAAGGAAAGGCAGCAATGGGAAATGGTAATGGGGTTAAAACAATGATACCAGGTATGAAAATTTGGGTTAACAAGCATGTCCTTATTTTCATCTCTGAAATTTTGGTCCCTAGACCAAATGGTGCCTCAGGCTAGAAGTCTTTGGTGTTTCATTCATTTATTCATTCGTTCCACTGTTCAAAAACATTATTTTTTATTGATTTTGTAGCCCATTTCATAAACTCTGATGCCCAGTATGTATGCATGATTTATCCTTGCCATATAAGTTGATAAACATGCATGTTAAGGTCTGTACATATATATTGTAATACATTAAAGTTGTTGAGTTGAGGAGATACACCATTACAAACACCCTCCAACTCTGGCACCCTGTTTCAGCTACCCTCTAAATCTGGCCCAGGGCATAACAGTCCAGAAGAACTAAGGCTCTTCTCTGTATGCCTTGGGTAGCCAATATGGGGCCCTATATTTGTTGTCAAATTCTAAATCCCTACCAGCATGACTAGTGGTCAGGGATCATGGAAGTTGTAGTCCAACAATCCCTGGAGGGAACCACATTCACTACCTCTCATTTAAGACATAACTCTGCTGTTGGAAAATGAATAATACAGTGCTACCTCAGGTTAAGTACTTAATTCATTCCAGAGGTCCGTACTTAACCTGAAACTGTTCTTAACCTGAAGCACCACTTTAGCTAATGGGGCCTCCCACTGCTGCTCTGCTGCCGGAGCACGATTTCTGTTCTCATCCTGAAGCAAAGTTCTTAACCTGAAGCACTATTTCTGGGTTAGCAAAGTCTGTAATCTGAAGTGTATGTAACCTGAAGTGTATGTAACCCGAGGTACCACTGTACTCTGAACACACACAAAGTATTTTAAAACATTTCTATTTCCCCTATTTTATATATTCCCGGGCTATGATTCATCATGAAAACCTAATTCTGGGCCTGGGGTCTGGTAAACTCTGCTAATTTGGTCAAGCGGAAAGGGTGGGTGTGAAAAGGAGTCCTGTAGCAACCATGTGAAGCTCTGGAAATACTTTCCCTGCATCGTAACTGATGAACAACTGAGCCTAGCTCATTTTTTAAAAATTGAGTATGTTTCTAAAGTGCAAACTATTCTGCACACGTTGCCATTTATTTTGCATTTATTTATAGTGACTCAAACCACATAATCACAAAAGTCATTGTACACTTACAAATAAGTGCTTTTATGTGCATTGGAGAAATGGGGTTCTGGGACTTAACTGACGTGCTCTGAGACATTCTGTCTGCACTACACATAAGGAGTAGTGCCTCAGGGTGTGCGCCTGGAGCAGCATGCTGTATAGCATTCTTTTCACCTGCCTTGAAAAGGAGCAGCAGACTGTTATTCAGCATGAGCTGCCAGCCAGATGCAAGTTGATGGCGGACGTAGCTGTATTAGTACCCTATAATCCAGGGAATGCTAATCTTTTTTTTTTAATGATATTTATTCAAAGTTTCAAAAATACATAAGTATGAACACAAAAAAAGAACAGAAAAATACAACAGAAAAATATATCAAAAAGAAAATGCAAAAAAAAACAAGAAAAAAGAATACAAATCCCATATTGCATCTTTTCATTTGCTTGTTTCTTGGACCTCCTCACACCTCCCTTTTTGTATTCTAGCTTAATTCGTTGTTTCAGCAAATTCTTCCCATATTTCTCAATTTTTGTTTAAATAATTTATCTTAACAGTCTATCTTATTTATTAACTCAACATATCCTTTCCATCTTTTGCTATATTCTATTGTTCAATTTACATTAATTTCTTTAACCTTATCTTGCCTTAAAAATCTTAAAATTCAAATTTTAAACCATATTTCTACATAACTCCTTAAATCCTTTTTACTAAAGCCAATTGGTTCCATTCCAGCATAATCCCTGATATTTCATTAGTGTTACACTAATTCCAAAAATAGAAAGAATTTTTTCTTTTTATAGACTTTTTCTTTTTCTCTAGTTTTTATCCAACGTCCCTTCTTCCTGGTCTCAGGTTATGTCAGTCCTTTCTAACCATTGCATCCAGTCCATCAATCTGGTGATCTTATGTCCGAGGCCCTTAAGTCTCCTCTATGCCCCTTCTGCAAATTTTCTTGTTCTTGTTTGTGCTTACGCTCTTCTTTGTCTTTTGTTGGTTTCTTTCGTAGTTTCTTTCCTTTCTCCTTGGGGAGTGGGTCTCTGGGGAATTCCAGCCGGTAATAGTCTCCATTTTCCTTCATGAAGCTAGCCCATTCCCCGCAGTCCCACTCCCCGTCATCGTCATTGTAGTCCAAAAAGTAGTTATCCAAAAGATAATTGTCAACCTGTTTCATAGTCCCACCAGAATTAAGAGCTTCCTTGACTCCAGACGCTTCCAGCCACACTCCAGTTTAATCTTCCAAAGCAGCGGCTTTTGCTCCTGCAGGACTTTTTAAGCCCATGATGACATTTTTAATTTTTGAGTGAGTTCCATAAGTACCTAAGGGCTACACATCACATTTTGCTGCCTGAGGCAAAACAGGAAGATGCCACTGCCATCCTACTGCCACCACCTCCCTTATCTGGGTTCTGCAGCAGTGGCAGGTTCCGATGAAATCTCGTACATTCAGCAAGATCTCACGAGATCTTGCCAGAAGTTCCCATCACTGGTGCCACTGCTTCTCGACTACTACTTGTCCATTGGCAGTGGTGGGATGCGACAGGGGCCCACCGGGGTGTCACATCTTGGTATTTCACTACCCGAGATGGATGCCTCGGCTCGCCTCTTGGGTAGGCCAGCCTTGTAAGCACCAATCAGAAACAAAGCAAGGTGCTCTCTCTCTCTCTCTCTCTCTCTCACACACACACTCTCTCTCTCTCTCACACACACACACACTTACCACTTTTCTAAGGGATCTGTATAAGTTGGATTCAGTAAAATTAATCTGAGCCTTGAAACACACATAGAGTTGTAAGAGGAAGTGGGGAAGAGTTTCATTTTCCCAACTTATGCTTTCAACTCTAGGCACTTTTCAAGACAGAATAAGTGGACCACTTTTGCTATGACCGAAAAGGTCTGTTTCCAACAAGTTTCCTGGTAGCAATTCACTACAGCCAGCAGGTCCTCCACTGATGGTCATGAAGGTCAGTTCCACCTATGGTAGGGGAGGCAGTCTCCCAAGTACTTTAAGCTGCTTAGAGCTCTATAAGTGAATAGTGAAACCTTGAACTTGTCTCAGTAGCAAACTAGCAGCCAGTGCAGGTCCTTAAACACTAGTGTAATGTGTTCATGGCTAGACGTATCACTCAGTATTTTAGTTGCAGCATCCTGCACTAGCTGCAGCTTCTGAACAAAGTGCAAGGGCAGCCCCACTTGGAGAATGTCACAGAAATCTCAACATGAGACCACCGTGTACATATCTACCTATATGTACTTCAGTACTATGGAGAATTACAAGACTTTAGCTATTCTCACAACTTAATATTGATCAAAATTTTTACGACAGAACGTTTTCTGTGGTTCCTTTCCCCCATAAAGTTTGACAGCAAGAAGAAAAGCTTAATATTCATATAAAAATGAACTAGATTTTACTGGTGCTTCATTGATAGGCAATAGTATATAATTTGTGGAGGGACCAAGAACTCAGCAGGGATGGGAAATGATTGCGCATGATAAACATGGATATGTCTGTTTTGTGTAATGAATGTATTCAGTCTGATTGCTGTAAATGCCACGGCAAACAGATTTAATCTTCCAAAAGGTTAACAGAGAGGGAAAAAATAATTATTATCCTAAAAATACACAGAGATAATTTTTGAGTAGGTTGAAAGCCCAGGGATGTAGACAAGGTGCTTGCAGGGGCTCATATGACCACAGTGCCCTCTCAGTCTTTGTCCATTGTGACAAGGGTTTCTTTTACTGGGTGGGTCCAGAGTCTAGTAATTGCATCATTGCAAGAGGGAACATTCTCTGTCACCTTTAAAGAGGCAGTAATATAACCACTCTTGGAAAATAACACAGGGTCCAGAAGTTTTGGATAACCTCCTGTTTGCAAATACTGTTCTTTGTTGCAAGGTGCTTGAGGAGATCGTGGCAGCTCAGCCACGGACACTCTTGCGATGGGTGGGCCTGATTACCTGTATCCCTTCCAGTCTGGATCAGACCTGGATCTGGGACTGACCTGGTCTTAGCTCAGATGGATTGCCTTAATTACCTTAAACAGGAGTGAGAAAGGGTGATGTGGCCCTGCCATTCTTACTTGATCTCTTGGCGGCTTTCAGCCATGGTATCTTCTGTGAGCCAGAACGGGAGGACATTCTTTTTTAGTGATGCTCCTAGCCCTTGAGCTGAAAGGGTTTCTATATCATCAACATCCAAAAGGAATGTTAGGCTGAGTGCTGAGACCATTACTTTACCAGTGTGTAAACTGTGGGGAACGGAAGGCATCTCAAATAAATAAATAAAGTAAATAAGTAAGTAGCCTAAGGGTTTCGAGATACACTTACTATTTGGGGCAACCCCTCTTCTCCCCCACCCTATGAAATGTCTATCATTTGTACTGGCAGAAAGCAGGGCAAGGGAGGTCAACATGCTTGTAACTAAAAGAAAATGCTCCATCTGAAAGAGCCATTTGAGTGGGGGAGAATTAACGACAGAAGCAGGGCTATCAGCCATAAAAATTATTCTAAGCCTTGAAAATTATTTTTAAAACCATTAAATTGCATATGAAATACTTATTAAGGGTAACAATTACTTTTAAACGATCTGCATTTTTGGTACAGTGACAGTCGTTAGAAGCATTCCAATTTGCATCGTTATTATTTGTTAAAAGAGGCTACAGTTTTCATGAATTCTCCTCTGCAAGCAGCATGTAGAGTTTTGACACTTGCAATAAAATAATAGATGTTGGCAATAGAGTAACAACAGAAACTGGAACTAGGCCTAAGCAATTAGAGCCTGTCAGTAATTGGGACTGAATAATCAATCTAGACACTAAGAGAATGTACACAGTTAGCAACAGTCTTGCATAGACTGTGAGATGGATTGGCTGAATTGTGAGGCCTTTTCTACCGCACTGTCTATGATTTCCTGACAGTCTAATCTATGAGCAATTTATTGCTCAGATTTAAACATCAAATATCAATATGTTATGTTATTTTCTTTCTTTCTTTCTTTCTCCTCTCTTCTTCTGTTTCCGAAATAGACTTGAACAAGCTGGAGGTCTTGTTACTGAAAAGGATAAATGTTCAGGGAAGAACCTGAAAGAACTCGTAAGGATCAATGCCCACAAAATCAGCAAAATCAGTTGGCAGACTTCTTCTGGAACTATCATCAGTTCAGATTGCAAGTAGAGGAGTTGCACATTTTAATGTGGCCTCATCTTTTTTAAAAAAGGCCCTGTACAGAGATCAGTAGGTGAAGACCTCCTTCCTAATCTGCTAGTTATCTACATACAAAGCATTCAAAAGTGCAACCAGCTCCCTGCAGTCTGAAATGGCATAGCCCAAAAATGTTGCTACCATGTAAATTTGCAGAAATGGTATCTTGTACTACACGTGCCAGGTACAATTGCTGTCCAATAAGGCATATTTGTTGTTAAGCTCCAAAGTGACCTCCGGATTTTTTACTCACCATCAACAAATAACATTTTGAAAATCTGGAGGAATGTGTTTTGTCCTTCTGGCCTGTCCACTTTCTATGAGCAAATTAATAATGACTGGTTACTGATAGAGTTTGGTAAAGCTCTGCTTTGGGTGAACACTAAATAGTGCAGAATCTTTGCTGCATTGTCCAAACACATCAATTCCCAAATCACAGGGCCAGATCTTCCACGATCCTCCAAAAATGGCATTTAGGGATTGTAATCAGGAGATAAACTAGTTTTGTGCCTCTCCTTTTATTGCAAAGCAGGTTTCATATCCAGGTCCTAGACAAAGTTTAATAAAGGGATAATTGGATTTCAGTACTTTTGGAAGAAATTTAGATTCAGCAGTATGGAGTAGCCCAGTGATGTATTTTTTTAAAGCTTTCTAGGTTTCCACATTGCCATTCCTTCATTAACACCAAGGAATTCTGCATATCATTTGCCAGGGAGACCTGGCATTTTGCAGAGGTTTTGAGGTCATGTTTTAGGCAGAGTAATAGTGGGTACCTTTTTTCAGCCAAGAAGCCTCTTCCAGGGGCCATATGCCAGTGGTGGATGGGGCCAGAGGCAAATATAGCAGAGCAAAAGGTTCTTTGATTCTTATCACTCAAATCACAGGCACTGAGGTCTCAATGTGCCCCTCCCCCTTGTAGAACACAGGCCCCTGTGGCTGTGCAGTTCAATGAGATAGTGATGGACAAGTTGTCTTCTGGGGAAGCTTGTCAAACATTTCTGATCTCCTGACTGACAAGGCTCTAGTAAACTTCCACATAACCCCATGGTTCCCCAGAACACAGTTTGAAAACCACAGGGTTAGCTGAATATTTCTGAAAATACTGTAGAAAAGAAGCTCAGTATTGACAAGAAAAGTACAGCTTCCAAAATGGGACCGACAACAGACACCATAAATGGCTGTCATTTCCAGCAGCAGTTTTTGGCACTGGCTCTGAAAAGGAACATTTCCAATTACTAAGAATGGCATTGGGTTGTTGTGCTGGAGATTGCAGCCGGGGAGGGGAGGAAAGGGGACTGCAGGAAGAAAGTCCACTTTGTTGGGAGTTTATAGATGCCAGACAGCCACATGAAAGTAAATCTGTTTGGGCCTAGAGGCATATACAACCTTAGCATTCTGCTCAGTCACTAGATATGTCAGTCTTTCAGTCTGAGTGCTTTTAAAATGCCTGGCACTCCTGGCTTCTGTTTGACTTTAGACATCACAACTGAACACTTTAAGAAAGAACAGAGAGGGAGGTTAAAAATAAACAAGCGTGGTAGAGTGTCTGTCTTGAGGGTCTCAGCACTTTGCAGATTTTGATAAAGTCATTTTCCAGTAAAAAGTTAAAGCTTCAATAGTCTACCATGTAACTGACCAAACCAAAGGCTCCATTATCAGGAAAGTGGTAGGATGTAATAGTCTCTGTGCTAGGTTACAGCAAGTGTTTTTTTTGTAGGAACTGCTATTAGGGAAGCTGTTTAAATGATGAAGGGTGCTAACATTCTTATTCATTCATTTTATAAATAAAAGCATTTATATCCTGCCTTATCATAAAATATCAATGTGATGTTCAGCAATATAAAAACATGTTTTCATTAAAAAAGCAATACAGAAATATAATTAATTATATAAAAATAATAAATGCCATGATCAATGGTATCCTGCACTGCTGAGAGGGTTCAGGGAGTAGCACCTCCCACTTTCTGTCTCCCATAAAGGCTATTGAATTGAGGAGAAATGTTGAGGCTGGAGGAAAGGGGGGCAGGTCAGAAAAGGGGACTGGGCAGTATGTTTAGGCAAAACATAATCAATCCTTCTACCAGTCAGTGCTTTTCATTATCCCTGCAGCTTTCTTCTGAATCTGTTCCAGATTGTTGGCATCATTCTTTAAAATTATTAGGCGAGCAACCTTTTATTAAGTGCTCTCTTCATTTAAGTTTCCTCCTTTTTCTGATGAGAATTATCTCTGCTCTGCCCTGTTCATCATCTTAAGTCTATTATTACAGGAGAAATTGCTGAAGCTATTAATACATACAGAGGGAAAGAAAAATTAGATTTTGATATCATCTGCTTTACACATACACACAGAACCAACCCTACAGTGTTTTGAGAAATAGTCTATTCAAAGCTAAGAGGGGATATATGTCTTTCTGAAGCTAGGAAGTAACAGATCCATCGCTATGAGAAATTAGGCAAAGTCACATTGTCTTCATTTTCCTGCTGTCTTTTGATAATAACTAGATTATGTCAAATTTAGTAGAGAAGCAGAGATCCATTTGAAACTAGAGAGTCCTTCCCATCAGCCGTGTCCATTGCTTCAAATGCAGTAATTCCATTACTCCTGACCTCTGGTGCATTGACTTTTCAGCTACTCTGAGGGATTATCCACTTTCATCTGTACTATAGAACTCAAGGCAGAAACAGTTTGTATACAAAACAATATCTTCAGGTAGGAGAGGTAAAGTGAGTGGTGTCTTTTAAATGAATTGCAGTCGTTCTGTGTAAAGTGATGCACACAGGCACAAAAAATAAATTCCAGCTGCACATCTTGCACAGATGAGAGCTGAATAGACTGGGACTATCCAGGTGTGAGATCTTTGGAAATGAAAACACCAATTCAGTGAATTGTGTGCTTGAGATTGTTAGAAAGGGTATTGAAATAAAATTAGGGAAGGACTAAAGATCAATAGCAGAGCACAGGTGTTCCCATTTTCAATCCCTGGCATCTCCAGGTAGGACTGGGAGATGCCCAAGATTCTGGAAAGCCTCTGCCAGTCAATACCAACAATACTAAGCTAGATGGACCAATAGCCTGACTCATTGTAAGGCTGCTCCCTATGTTGCTGAAGATAAAATGGCAAGCACCACCATGGCTTTATCCTATACACTCATAGTGAAACAAATTCACTTAAGTGTGGGTCCATATGTAGCTAAAATGGCACCATCCTTGCACAAAAGGGAGGCATCAGGACTGGAGGAACCTCAAAATTTGCAGAATTACCTCCCCCCCAAAAAATAATAATACTTAGGGGACCCCTAAGTAGGGGACCAAAAACAAGCACAACTCAGTGACCATTGAATGCTGACTGAAAGTTGTGGAGAGGGATAGATGAGAAATTGTAGGCAAAATGGAATGGAATACTCTGAAAGAAGGCATGGCTGGTTAGAACTGTGAGCAGAGCATTCTACACTGCATTCCACACGTTCTCTTATATAAATCTATCTTCCAACCACCTTTTGAATGCAGGGCCAGTCTCATAAAATACTGAGGAACAATAATGGTGCCCTTAAGAAGGGCTTTTTCAAGCTTTCTAGTTTAGGGGGATTAAAAAATGATGATTTGAGAAAACACGATTGGCTTCTACAAAATACTAAAATTATAAAATTGTGGAAGAAACGAATGTGGGAGGAATTACCCCTCTCTCGTCATTCTGGATCTCAGGGTTACCTAGTGAAAGTGATTGGCGGTAGATTCAGCACAAAGTAAAGCACTTGAGCTTGGAAGCTGTATTCCAGCAGTGAAAGGGGACAAGAGGTTGACATTTGGAAAGCTTTCCCATTTTGTTCCTGAAATGGGTGCCTCTGTCTCTGAGTGGGGTGTCACTTATGGAACAGAAAGCACAGAGATTAAGGGAGCGGTGAGTTGGCCCTGAACCCCTTGCTCTGTGCTGCATTGCATGTTTGGAGATGCGCACTTCTCCAGTGGAATGCCAGCCTGCAAAGGGTTGACTCATAAAATCGTCCATTTGCTGGTATTGTGTACCTATCGTAGCTATGACAGATCGCTTTGCTGTTCCTAGGGAAAAGATCATAAAATAAAAAAAGGACAACCTTCAGGGTAGCCTTAAGCCAAGTTATTTATTTATTTTTTATTATTAACACTAAAAGCTTTACTTCTACCCCTTAATAGACGGCTGTGTTTGATGAAGCTTTCCGGGCTCTACAAAACGGTCAGGTGTCAGAGATATATGGGCAGCTGGTGTTTGTTTAGTAAATGATGTTCCTGTTATTGTAGTAGAAGACAGGCCTCGGTAGACTATAAATATACTCTGTTCCCATGCATTATGCCACAGTCCAAAGGCATATTTCAGGCTGTGGTTGTTTACTTTCTAATCGGTTTCCATTTCATTAGGGTGCCCCCCGCACAACTAAATTCTTTCCATATCGCAGAGTTTGCTGAAAGGTGAGCAGATTACCTCATTCAAGCCTGAAAGGAGAATTATGGACTGGTGATAAAACAGAGATAAACATATGTCGTGATCGCTGTTAAAATTCGCCATCCATTTGCGAGGAGCTGCTTCTGCTGTTTAAAAGGCTGTGAATGCCATTTATGGAGCTAATCAGGAAACCATAAAACTGGAGGTTTCTAAGTAAGAAAAGAAAAAAAAATTAGCTGTTGACACCACATTGTTAAAAAGCAAGTCCTGAGCTATCTAGCTGTTTTGGTTAAGCCAAGACTGCAAGTCATGTACCAAGGGTCTTCTGGTGGTTCCTTCACTTGTAGGGTTGACATATTTCAAAAACTGAGATATTTTTAAGGAAATTCACCAAAATCTACGCTTCCGACATGGGTTGCCATATGTCTGGATTTTCCTGGACATTTTTAGTAATTTCCGCCCAGACACTGTTTCCGACTGCTGAATAGCAGCTATGTCCAGGAAATTCCAGACGTATGGCAACCCTAATCAATGTGAGAAGTGAGGTTACAAGGATCCAGGCAGAGGGCCTTCTTGGCAGTGGCAGCCTCCCTGTGGAATGCCCTCCCATCAAAAGTCAAGGAAATAAAGAACTACACAACTTTTAGAAGACATCTGAAGGCAGCCCTATATCGGGAGGTTTTTAACATTTGACGTTTTATAATGTTTTTAAATGTGCTGGAAGCCACCCAGCCTGATGGACAGGGTATAAATAGTAAAGTCATTTTTATTATTAGACTAAAATGCCTTTGCTTCTTACTAGTGGGAGACACTACTATATTTACAGTCCATTTCCCCTTCTCACATAGTGAGGGTGGATGTCCAAGCTGAGTTTGGAGAACTGCCTATTCTTGAAAGACAATCTTTTGGTACTTGGGTAGGCTCTGTGGGCAGAGTCCTGTAGCTCTGGGCTGCATACAATGAGTAAAAGGGACAGCTTAATAGTTCAGGGATAGAACCCTCTAAATTGTACTGCTGTTGGATGTGCTGACAAGTTGTCTGCTACCACACTATCCCCTCTACACATGATATCAGGTCCCCAGAGAATGAAACATTTTCACAAGTAGAAGTGTGTGCAGAGAGAATAACTCATGCAAGTGAGCCCACCTGCAAACTACAAGTCACATGTCTGCAATATATTAGTAATGATTCTCTGGCATCTGTATCACAGAGCATCTCTAACTTGCATTATCAGCCACAGAGGTAGGTGGTAGTAGCTGAATGTTGTAAGGACTGTGTGACTCATTCCTTTTGATCCAGAAATGAAACACTAAGATGAACAAACAGACAATGTGGTTATCTCCGTGGGACACTGGGATATGCGACACCTCCTTCTCCCCATAAATTAATCATCTAGAGACCCCTGCTGAAAATCCTGGAGAGCCTTTGCTAGTTAGTGCAGGCAGTTTTGAACTAGATGGGCCAATAGTCTGACTCAGTATAAGAAAGCTTCCCACACTCCTAATTTTTATTATGAGAAATGTATTTTCACAGTGTTGGCATGGTGATAAAAATGTATGTGAAGACCACCATAATCAATTTTAAGTTTTCTGTCCAAAAGAGCCTTCATGATTTGTTTGCTTTGTGTTTTGTTGTTTTAGCTTTAAGTATGGTTTTCTCTCTCTCTCTCTCTCTCTCTCTCTCTATATATATATATATATATAATGCTGTGTTCAGACCTCTAAAAATCTGCAGCTCATGGAGAGAAGATGCTTGCTCACCTCTTTCTGAGTTTGTTTTTATGTTCCTCAACTGATGTTCCAAGCAAAAAGCTTTGAAGGAGCCAAATAATTGGCATCTTCGGGGAACGGATTGTTCATTTTCCAGAGAATACGAAACTAATCGTGCTAAACAGTGAATAGAGGAGGACATGGTAAAGTGTTTCTGAATATAGAAGCAAAAAGACAGCAATAGCACAAATGGAGGGCTGGGGAAAGAGGAGAAAAGGGAGGGGATGTCATGAAATGACATTTCCCTAGCTCATCTTAAAAACACAAATCCTTTTTAACAGCATTTGGAACCGATACCATGAAAGAAGACCCAATTAATTTTATCTTCATGCTGCTATGCAATCCGTTGAATTCTTTTGGTCACTAAAATGTCTTTAGTACATCATGTTGCTCACAAAGGGCTCATTCCCATTTTAGAAAAAAGAAAAGAAAAAAGAAATAAGGACAAGAAATCACATTCAATCTTAATCAGTGGATTGATCTCTCTCAGTGAATTATAGAAAACCTCAGCCGAAGAAAAGTGTTGATAATATTCAGGCCTGATAAAATTCTAGAAGACTCGAAAGAAAGAAAGAAAGAAAGAACGGGGGATGGGGACTGGCACATAAATGCAGGTGCAAAATATAGCATAGAGACATGTGTGTTGATGCAGACAATGTGATCTGGCCATCCAGATGAAACCTTGGACATATAATTACAGCGACCTTACAATTCACATCTTAGTTTAACTATTAGTGGTCAGAAAAAGTGAGGCTTTTAATGGAGCGATGCATAGCTGTGCACTCCACACATAAAGAGAGAGGTTGGCTCAATGCACTCAGCTGCTCATTTTGCCACAATAAAGTTGCCATCCACAACATAGGATTTTCCTTATGGAAAAGACATGCAACTTGGACACCAGTGAGGTTGAAGACAGAATGACAGACTAGATGTAACTTGGCATGATTTAGGACAGCAGTTCATAAGCAGTGGTTCACTTTCTGCCACCGTGAGGATAACTGAAGAAGCCTTGCATGTCCACAAGTTGCACTTGAGCATCAGAGACAACATCATTCATAACTCAGGTTTATATGTGTATGGAGTTTCCAAAGAACTCTGAGCTCCCTCCACCCACAATTTTCTTTTTATGTTATGAAAAGGAAGCTTTTCTGCTGGCCCTTCCAAGAACTAGATTTGGGTGCCATTTAAGAGCAGCAAAAAGGGACACAGACAAGTCTAGTCTATAGAGCACAATCCACTGGGAAATGGTCTTTCACAGGACAAATTAATTTCAAACTGGGATGTACAAAACCTCAATGGATTCTACCCCATTTTCATTATTATATTTTAATCCCTGCACACCAAAATGTCTTGGCTAGCCTTTCATGGGCAATACATTGATCCATATAGGGTTTCAGATTGAGTTCAATAACCAGTCTACCATCTGCTGGTCCTCTTCTGCATTTGTAATACTGTGGGGCTCACTATACTATCTCCTGCATGTGACTTATTGCTTTGAACTATATAATTGAAGACTGCCTGTTTTGTACCTTCAAGTCCTGAGAGACAAAATTCTCTTACAAAGAGAATGTCTTTTTGTAATGTCTCTTACAAAGTAAACTATATGAAACATTCTTACCATTTGAAGGTATATTGTTCTACCAATCTCTGCCTACTTTGGGCCTGTCCCAGTTTTTGTACAGCACAAAGTATCTCTTTTTTAAAAAGGCAGTAACTCTTGCATTTAAAGCAAAAAGGTATGATAATATCCCCTATATAAGTTAGAACTGTCAGTGGCAGTGAGATGTATTAATCTTCCCTGTCACTGGCCCTCTGTACTTAGCTCCCAGGGGGACCCAACACTTGGTTTCCCTGAAATTCTCCATAAAGGATGGTCAAATAAGGTATTTTCTATACTCCCCTCTTCCAAGCCTTTAACTTCAGCTACAGTGTCTTGCAGTGACAATTAAACCAAGCTGTTGCCCCAGTTTAGATGAACATTGTTATTACAGCATTTGCCCCTTCCTGACAAATTGCATTATTTTTGTGCCCTTAGACCATTAGGGGAGTCTGCAGGGAGCCAACCAGAGACCCCCAAGCGGCAGATCTTGCATTCTTTAACCCTGAGGCAGATGGAAGATGACTTACTGAAGTCCTTTGATTCCATATATTAGTTTAAGAGGCGATGCTGGGGTGGGGGGGGGAGGCAGATGATTCTTTTGAACATTGGTATACACTCTGATCTGGCGGCTGTCATCTTCTTAATGTTTAGAGTGTATGTGATGCCCTCAGACACATTCAATAAGCGGTTTCCCTCTGAGCCTCAGGCTCCACATAGCTGAAGGTTATGAAGCTGTATTTACGTCCTCTCATCCTCTTTCCCCAACATTCATCTTGTTCTCGCCCGGTTCCATAGTCTTGTCTTATTACTATGAGAATTATTGCCAAATAATGCATTTTCTTTTTCAAGAGATTCCTTTCCTTTCCTTTTTAAAAAGTTCCAGTTACAGATAGGTAGCCATGTTGGTCTGCCATAGTCAAAACAAAAAAAAATTTCTGCTACTGGCAGAAAATTTTTTTTTTCTTTTTAAAAAGGCAGAACTAAAAAAAGCTGTATACTGACCAATGCAAAATCAAATGGCATATTGGATGGTGATGATGTAGCAGTAGCTGCAGCAGTAGTTTCAAACTACTTTATTACACTGGCTGATATGCCAATCACTGGATCCTCATGAGTTTGGCAGGGGTTCCCAAAGTGCTGCCTCCTAGATGTTGTTGGACTACAAATCCCATTATCCCTGACCATGGGGCATGCTGGCTGAGGGTGATGGACAGTGGATTCCAGTTGAATTATGTGTGGGGCACTGTGCTGGCTACCCCTGCAGTATAGCTATAAAGCCTTATGTGTTTCTCATCACTCTTCTATGCCTTACCTCACCCCTTTAAAAACAGTTTTAATTTATTAATAACTTGCCTCTTTTGCCCCACCCAAGTGCACGAGATGTTTTCTTCTGGTACCAGTTAGCAGCACTACTTCCTCTCTGACCTTCCAAATGTTGTTGGATTCCTCCTTCCAACAACTCCCACCAGCATGACCATTGGTCATGGTATATGGGAGTGGTGGTCCAGCAACATCTGGAGAGCCATTGCTCATTTATTCCTGCACTAGGTAAAGGTGCTGGGAGTAAAATTTCTGCTGGGTGTATCCACATGACTTTACATTGACTGGACTAAGTTGTGGTTAAACTAAAAGGGAGGGGAAAGTAAACTGGGTAAATCATGTGTGTGATTATTCAGCAACCGTGCACATATCCTCTATTTCTTCCTATTAACAGTGTGGGATGTATTCATGTTTGCCCGGCAACCATGTCATCTCCTGGTCCCTATTTTCTTCCACTTTTGCAGTTTAGGGCTTATTTCCATCTAGAGTGATGTCACACTAAATACGATAAGACTTGGTTGTGTGGTGATATGAAACAGAGCAAATAAAGCATATTCAAAGTGATTGCATTCACCTGGTCTTTCTGCCATGAAATATTGTAATACATTGCACAATGAGGATTCCTATGTAACATGCACCACCATTGTGTGTAATTTATATATTTCTGGGTCTTTTTGCTGGTTGTGTATATATTTCGCCCGTGAAATAGGTGTTTGTGCCATGGTCTACCAAACTTTTGCCTCCATTTATCCTGACCTACTTTCCTGGGAAAGCAAGCCATCACTTTTCTAGTTTTTTTAAAAAGCTCCACAGTCTGTCTGTCTCTCCTTTTTTTTTTTTAATGCCTTTTTAATTTAGACTGCTTGAGGTACTCATCATCTCATGTATACTGTAAGCCTTTTTTCTGTTTGTTTTATTTCCTCAGGTACATCATGTACTTTCCAACAGAAATCTCTTCGCACATTTCTCATTAGCAAGTCTCTGTGATTTTTCATGCCACCGTTCTGTTATGTTAAATAAGCAGATGTAGTTTTCTCTTTTAATACTTCTTTCTTACTCAGCATTTCAGTCTGGCATTAAAAAAAACCCGAGACTCGCTGCTGTTGATTGTACTTTAGTATATAAATGCACTTCTCAGAGAGTGACTCAGGCTTTCTCTCAACTACAGGCATCCAGTGCAGAAAAGAGCAAACATAGTTAATTCCAATGCTTTGATTTGCAATGCAAAAATGTGTGTTGTTTATATAATTGTAGAGTTGGAAGGGACCCCAAGACTCATCTAGTCCAAACCCCTGCAATGAAGGAATCACTATGTTAAAGCATAGTGAACTAGTGTGATTTAAAGAAGAGTGTAATTCAGTGATTTGGAGAAAAATAAAAGTTCTAATGAAATAATGTACATTGGGAGACTAATCAGTGCTTCCTTTGAAACATACTCAGTGAAAAGCAAAGTAGTCAGGGAGGGAGGACTGAATGGATGTTTGTTCTCCATCACCAGAATCCTGGAGCAGGGAAGAAGCAATGGAACCCTAAAATTACTATTATCATGTGAGTCTGAACCCGACTGTGCTTATAAGAACAAAAAAATCAGCCTGCTGGATCAGGCCAGTGGCCCATCTGGTCCAGCACCCTGTTCTCACAGTGGCCAACCCAATGCCTAGGGGAAGCCGTAAGCAGGATTTGAGCATGAGAGCACTCTCCCCTCCTGCGGTTTCCAGCAACTCAGAGCTGCTGTACATCTAACAAAGATTTATTTAATGCTTTGGCCATACTGTGTTAATTCTTCATTGTACCATGTAGCAGCAAAACAGGCTTTTTGGTTACGTGACCTGGCATAGGCTAGAAGCTAAGCAATTGGCTCCTTACCTCTCTCGCCCTGACCTAGCCACTGTGATCCACGCGATGGTCACCTCCAGACTGGATTATTGTAACTCGCTCTACGTGGGGCTGCCCTTGAGACTGACCCAGAAACTCCAGCAGGTTCAGAATGCCGTGGCGAGACTCCTTACGGGGTCCTCGCTGTGAGGTCACATTCACCCAGTGCTAAACCAGCTGCATTGGCTCCCGGTGGAGTACAGGATCAGGTTTAAGGTGCTGGTTTTAACCTTTAAAGCCCTATATGGCCTAGAACCCTCGTACCTACAGGACTGCCTCTCCTGGCATGTCCCACGGAGGACCTTACAGTCTTCAAACGAAAACATCTTGGAGGTCCCAGGCCACAGAGAGGTTAGGCTGGCCTCAACCAGAGCCAGGGCTTTTTCGGCTGTGGCTCCGATCTGGTGGAACGCTCTGTCACAAGAGACTAGGGCCCTGCGGGACTTGACATCTTTTTGCAGGGCCTGCAAGACAGAGCTGTTCCACCAGGCCTTTGGCCAGGGCACAGCCTGACTCCCTCCTTTGGCAATCCTCACAGAACTCTAGCCCAATGGTTGCCATTAATCTGATTTGAATTAATTTTATAATGAAATGATTTTAGAATGTTGTATTTATTTTATTGTTGTTAGCCGCTCTGAGCCCGGTTTTGGCTGGGGAGGGTGGGATATAAATAAAATTTATTATTATTATTATTATTATTATTATTATTATTATTATTATTATTAGTTTTCGCAGGTTACAGCTTGCAATTTCATCTCCCCTTATTTCCTCAACACTCTTGTCTTGGACTGCCTGGTCACCCATCTTCATTTCCTTTCCTCCAACACTCACTAGAGATGTTGTATTTCACACTACTCACCAGTTTATTCTCACGATGCTGGACTGTGTGGTAATATTCAGGATTGCCTTTATCTTTCCACTGCTTTTGACAGTTGCAGAAGCCTTTACCTGTGAAGGTAAATACCACCAGCGGCTGTTCAGAGTTTTATGGCTTCTGCTTGCTCTTTTCTTGCAGAATGACAGGTGGAGATTACCCATGACTAAAGTGTTGACAGCCATCAAGTATATTGCTTTACATTTAATTATGAATTAAATATTTTGTTAGTTGCTTTAGAGTCTTCTGTCTCTTAGTTTTTTTCAAAACTCTCAGAAAAATACCATCTGGTAGTGGAATATAATTTCTATATCAACAGACTTGCATCTGTTGCTCCCTTTTCTGTGAGCAATGAAGATTTCACAGCGTTGGGTTGTTGTTGTTGTTTGCGGGGGGAATATCTTTTCCCAAGGGTTGGTTTCCTTTCTGAGAAAGTAGAAAAATAGAACCTCCTGGTGTTCCTTCAGAAACATTTTTGTTTATACATTTTGCAACCTTAAGGGAGGCAAATGGGTGGGAAATCACCTTGTGTAGTTTTGCAGCCACCATGGCCATGAAACCAGGATGTGCTTCTTTCTTTTCTCTCTTTTGAGGGCTATACCTGCTTGAAGGCCCTTACTCAACCTGTCCTAAATTGCTTTGGCAGGATCAAATACAAATCATCCACTTGCCTATTTAAGAGCCTCCCCGTGGCTGTGACAAAAACAGCAGCAACACATGGCATGTTGAATTAGGCTTATTAACCCACCCACCTCATATTTGCTCTACAAATAGCTTAAGAATTAGATTATTGGACACTTATTTCAAAGTGCTGTTAAAACCAATGAGGTCATAAGTGAATGTGTTTAGCATAAGTGCCAGGGTTGGCATCAGCAGCAAGCATGGCTGAGCATCTGCCAGGGCCCACACATGGCTGGGTGCCCACTTCCAACCACAGCACTCCAGACTGTGAATGCCAAACCATGTGAATAATCTTCAGCAGAGGGATTGCATTGGTGCATTTTTCGTGCCCATTTGAAAACCTGGACAGGGAGAAGCTAGGCAAAAGGCCACCTGATGCCTGTTGCCCATCTCCTTCTCTCTGCAGTGATCTAAGGAGCCTCATATTGAGGTCCTGCTGGCCTGAAGTGCTTGCTGTGCCAGAGATTCATCCTTCCTAGGGAAGGAATCTTGCTTTCTAACTGTCCCATTTCAGATCTCTCCAAGTGGAAAAGAAGAGCAGATGGATAAATGTGGTTCTTTACCCCACTGATCTTCAAGTAGTAGGTGGGGACTCACTAGTGGGTTGTGGCCAGATCCATAGTGGGTCACAACAGGAGCACTACTATCACACAAAGATACAATAAAAGATTATAAATGGGGCACATATGCATGTTTGCGTTAAAAATAGATCCTTGGTTTACCTTCATCACATCGAGTATATAATGATAATCTTTTGTTACATCTGAATGAGAAGATAGGTGTTTATTGCATGTACAGGTAACTCCAAGCAGTGCTCAACCCCATCCTACAAGAGCAATTGTGTCAGAGCTAAAACTGTAGCTTTACTGAAGTCTGTAAATTGTTGTAAAATGAGTATAGCTTCCCATATGGTCTTCTGATGACAGCTTGCTTTGCTTTTCTCAGCTCAGATCCTGCACACTATACCAGGAGAAAGAACAGCAAGTATCTTCACAATGCAGCACATGGAGCATGATTCATGAGCATGACCCACCACTTGCTGCCAAATGTGATACAAACCGAGGCAGTAATGCTTCTGAATATCAGCTGCTGGAAACCTCAGCAGGGGAGAGCGCTCTTGAGCTTGGCTTGACGGTTTCCCAAAGGCATTTGAGTGGTCACCATTGGCCTGATCCAACAGGCTCTTCTTATGTTCTTAAACAGGATACAGGAGAGTTTTGCAGGATCCTTTTTCCACAACATATGATTAATTCAGCTTAGAGGACTTCAAAGGGATATTGGACAAACAGAAGGAGGAAAAACCTGTCAATGGTTGTTAGCCAAGTGCTCTTCAGCTCTAGAGGTTGCATGCAATGTCTTGTGTATGACATTAGGTTAGAAAACAAGATGCTGGACTATTGGTCACATATTGTTACATTCTCAATGGTAGTTAGTTGAATGGGGAACCCGCCTCTTTTTCACTGGGCAATAACTTGCTATTGCTGGTGAGTTGCTGTTATCCCTTTATTTCTTAATATGAGAGCCTGTCATCCCTGCTGTTTATATTCTGTTTGGGTCTAAATTTCAGAGTACTAAATCCTAAAAAGATATAAATAAGTAACTTCTATGCTTCAAAACAGATACATAAAACAAATGTTTTGCGATTGGGTGTTTGATTGGGCAACCTGCCTTTTTTCTATTCTGTTTGATTCAGTGATCTCTGAGCATCAGAAAAGTGTTCTTAAAATTCTTCTTTATAAGCTACTGTTTTTCTTTGACTGTGGTTTCCTCTAATTAGGTGTACGCCAACTTTCCATCATAACTGATGTGCACCTTCTTCTGCTTTCTCATCCCCTCTCAGAAAAAACTTTGGCAGAAAGAGGGCAGGCCGTGGAAATTGTTTCTACCAATTAGATGGTGCACACACAAAAAATCATTATACTGAGGATGTGTTTAAAACAAAGGCAACATCATTCGTTTATAGGGCATCTAAAATTAATGCTGTAAAATCTCTCAGAAGCATATGATTTGAAAGACACTGTACAAAATGTACAAAAAAATGCAGCTTTAAAAAAAAATTGTGAAGGACAGTGGCAATGTTTCTTCCAGATGCAACCTCTGAAACATAATAAACTGTGTAACAGATCATAGGGCTAGAGGTCTGCAAGAGTTGTGACACCCATGTTCAAGGTTAAGCAATGTTCGGAGTTTAGCTTTTGCACTACAAACCCCCATTAAGACTTGAGTCTGCAGTTCCTAGCATTTTGACCAGTTCAAAACTTGATCGTTTCTAGTTTCATGATAATGAGATGTGGAACATAAATACTCAGCAGGGAAAGATATTTTCCTTGCACAAAGTGGTGGAAAATAGCTTCCTGTGATTAGGTATGCAGTTGGAGCGAGTGGGAGAACAGTTTGATTCTAGACACAGAAGTCTTTGTCTCCATTTATACAAGTTCAGTAGTATAAATTCTTTTCTGTCCTGTGGGACTAAGCTTACAGGTAATAGAGAGAAGCATTTTATATAGAAAAAAGGAAAGGGGGAAAAACTACATTTAGACAATTGCAGCCCAAGGGCGTAATAAAGAGACCAATTCTATGAAGCCCAAATAGGCCTCAGCCACATTAAATTATGAAGTGTGAGAGCAACACAATCAATTATAGCAGAAACGGCACTTAAATGTAAATGAGAGCTAGGGAAAATGTTTTGGATAATAATCTTTGTAATAGTACAATAAAGTGATCTGTATACCTTGCACAGAAGAACTTATTTAAAATAAAATGACTCCCCCCCCCCCCGCCCAAGACAAAAGCTAGAGATTTGATGTGAAATTCTAATATCTGTCATTATTACCTAGACAGACTGACGGCGCTTAATTCCATGATTTTCCTAGGTGAACATGGTGCAAAACTGAATGAGCTCATGTTGAATTTGTGTGATCATCCTCTAAGAACACAAGAACCACCCTGCTGGATCTGACCAAAGGCCCATCTAGTCCAGTATCCTGTTCTCACAGTGGTGATCAATAGAGACAGAGATATGAGAAGCCCACAAGCAGGGCATGAGGGCAACAGCATTCTCCCCACACAAACTAACCAGCAACTTACATTTAAACTTATATTTAAACCATGACCAATGGTTAGGGATGGTGGAGTTGTAGTCTTGCAGCATCTGGAAGGCTGCATGTTCCACCATGAGAAGAGAAATCCCTGCAATACTTTTGCATGTATTTGGTGTACTGTAGTAGATTTGCAAAAGCAGAGGGGCAGGGGGCGGAGCAGAGCAGAGCAGGGAAGTACTCAAAGAAATTGATTTTTGTTGTGTTTAAAAGAGAAGATGAATTGTGCTTTTCTTTTCTTTTTAACTTGTTTTGTCTTCAGTCCTACCTGAACTCCTGTGCTTGTTCTCTGTCTGTTTCCTGCATATGATGATAATGTCCACGAAAGCTCATGCTACGGTAACCCCAATGACTCCTAAGGTGCCACACATTTATGGTTCTGTTTTCCTAAGGCAGACAAACATGGCTGCACTTCTTTAATCCAAATGTGGTATAATGCCTCCCTTTTCCCTTCTGTCAGTTGTGTTGCACTTCCCATCTTGGCTGTTCAGCAAACGAGATCTAAGCAGAACGCAGAAGCTGGCTGCCACCCTGTGAATCTTCATAATGACAGTGTCAAGGAAGCAGCACATCTTTATTAAGCCAGCAGGCTGTGGTTTTTTCCCTGAGATAGGGTTAATTAGCTTTGCTAGGGCAGTGGGGATGAAGCGACTTAAACTGTGACAGCTGTTACATTAGAAAGGCCACAGTGGAAAGCTGTTGCTGCAGGTGCCCCCTCCAGAGTTAACCTTTTCTGACCAGATATCACAAGCTTGTAGTTGAAGGGCTCCCCCCAGTCCCAGCCCCAGCCCCAGCTTCTCCTTTCTTTTTTAAAATGATGGTGTTTGATTGGAGCTTGCACATTCATTTATTTTTAACGTAGCACTGCTTAGCTTTGCTAGGGATCTGCATATTGTTTTTTTTGTCATCCCACTTTTTTCAGAGAAAGAAATAGAAACGGCTCACTTGGGAAGGGTGTTTTGTCTTTAAATGTGATTTGTAAACTGCATTACCACAAGTCTCTTAAGCACAACTAGTAATCAGCTAGCCTCTCAATGTTCCAAAAGCTGAAACCATTAAGGAAATTAATGCAATGAAGGTACGTCAGAAGTACTTTCTATTGAGTGAAGAACTATGTAGAACAAATGACCTCTGCAACCAAGGACAACCTTTATGGATTGAATGTTGAAGGGCTAATATGAGCAGGGTCCCTCAAACAGAGAGTCGTAATGGTGTGGTTGAAGAAACTGCATGGGTACAAGTTGAATTGAAACAGATTGAATTATTACAGTATTATGTTGGGAAAGCTTAAGTGTATACATTGGAGTAAATAGTTAGCACCTCATCCTGCATATCTTGACTTTAGGTTGAATTTATACAACTGTGCAAGTTCTGTTTAATATTAGCATCCAGTCATTCCCAGCATTTTTTTCTTTGTTCTAAGCCTTTATTTATTACTTTCCCCTTCTCCCAAATAGTATCTTCAAATAGTAGTACCTCCCCTACTATCTACTGAATAGTCACGCACTTATTATGGTGCCACAGGGCAGTGATGGAACAGCTTTTGTTGTTGTCTGTTTAGGGTTTGATGTTAGGAAGAATGTACCTAAAAAGTGATTCATCAAACTAATTTCCACACAGCTATGTGACAACTTGTGTTCCAGGGTTTGTTCTACCTGTATTTTGCTCCACTTCCACTTCTTCCGTGCAGATATTTCCTGGGCAAGTCTTAAAAAATGACTTAGAAACCAAGGGTGTTTGTCACAAAATAGATTTGTAAGTTTCCAAATTCCCCATCGTTTGATGAAAACACTAATGCCCAAACTACTGAAAAAATAGTTTTGGCTAGGGCTTTCCAAATTAATTTGTCATTGGTGATTGAAAGGTCTTTACAAAGGGTCAGAGGTGAAATAAATTCAGTTTTGGCATGCAGGGCTATGGGAGAAGCAGCTAGTCCACTTTTATGATTCTACAATGTTATGTCACAAGAGATTGGCATTGGGGTGGACCAAAAATTCTTCATCAAAGTTGATAAGTTACTGTCTGGTCTTCCAGTTGTATATTAAGTCTTCCACTTTTGTAGTCTTACATGGGGATTGTCATCTTATAGGGAGGCATCACAGATTGCCATCAACAGATAGGATCATGGTGAAGAAGATTTTCGGTACAATAAATTTTCCCTTGATTTTATAGTTAGGTTTTATTGCCATTATTGAGATCAGAACGGAGTTTTGCCTAGGTGTTACTAACCCACATGTTTGATTATCTTGCCCTCTCTGTTGATTATAACACATTTCTGATTGTAGTGCTGGCAAGATGGGTAGTGGAGAGAACCAACAGGAGCTCCTCCTACCCTCTTCCAGTTCTAGAATCCATTTATTTGATTTGATGGACATGCAATTATTTCTCTTTGGCCCCTGACAGACAGCAAAGTTCTGTACAGTGGTACCTCGGGTTAAGAACTTAATTCATTCTGGAGGTCCATTCTTAACCTGAAACTGTTCTCAACCTGAGGTACCACTTTAGCCAATGGGGCCTCCCATTCTCTCATCCTGAAGCAAAGTTCTTAACCCAAGGTACTATTTCTGGGTTAGCAGAGTGTAACCTGAAATGTCTGTAACCTGAAGCGTACCACTGTATTTTTCTTTTTTCCCCTCCCCCTTTTTTGCATTTTAAATACTTTATTGAGATCCGTTGGTAACAAGTTCTATATTTTTCAACATTATTTCTGATGATGTGGGATAATTATAGTTTCTACTCTTGTTCATTTGTCTTCCCTGTTCTTATTTAAATGAAGTTATTACACTTATGCCCTGTTTCTTCATAGAGCTCAAAATGACTAGTATATGGTTTAAAATGAAATATTCAGCCTAAGCATGACCTGCTTTTGGCTCTATTCTCCAGTATTACATCTAGGACTATGTCCTACCAAAGGCACTATAAACAACCCAGACCACCTCATTTTGCCCAATAATTTTAGCATCAGCTCAGCTTTATACATCCAGAGAAAATTGTTTTTTGTTTGTTTGTTTCTATTAAGGTTTCACTACATATTTGGACCTAGAGACAACAAACCAGAAACATTCTATATAGAGAGGCATAGGCTTCAGATGAGTTTTTCTAGGTTTACAATATGATACGGAGGCAAGTCACCAGGACAACATGAGAGTGCTTTCTTCAAATCAAATAATTGGCATGCTAGGCTTTCCACTTGGCTGTGTCAAAGGATGGGGAGAAGGGCCATTCGGTGTGTGTGTGTGGTGCAAGTTGGGGGCTGGGAAGCAGCAGGCTCAATTTGAATGTTTGCCCTCTGAATTAATTCTAGTTGACCTACTTGAGCAATGATTGAAGAATATTTTATGTGGTTTGCCCTGATCTATCCCCTAGTGAGCCCGTGCTTGTTATTTTTTAATGAAACCATTTTCACAGCCTGTTGTTTTAGGTGTTGAGAATGCAGGAGGGTGAGGTATGTATGTATGTGTAGATATAATATTTTAGGGTTGCTAGTGCCACTAAGATGCTTTTAACTTTGTACCTCACAGCAGACTTCCCCATACTTATTTGTCAGAACAGCAGGGTTATTTTCACAAACCGACAAAAATTGAGAGAAAGGGAAGGATCAATGATCAAAGAATCTCTCTAATGTTACCTTTAGAATGAAATACAAATACATGAAAACTTTAAAGGCAGCCCTCGGATCATCTCACAACAAGGCAAATATAATGATGTGAAAATTCAGATGCGTGCAAAATTCAGAGTATAACTATGGTCAGATCTGCACATTAATCCAGAAGGTGAGGGTCAGTTTGGTTCAGTTTGAAATGCAGACCTAGCAAATTCCTCTAGTATTTTCTCTGATGTAGCAGTGTTAGCTAATATGGTGCTCTCCAGATTCTGCTGGACTACAACTTCATTCCTAACATCAATGACTATCTTGGCTGAGAGTGATGAGAGTTGCTGTCCAGTAGCATCTAGAACGCACCAAGTTGTCTACCCCTGAAAGGTTACACTATAAGTGGAATAGGAACTCAATTAAAGGATAACCAGGCTGTTAAATACTGTGCATTTCCTTTCCTTGCCATCTTGACTATCTTGACCATAGTCCTTTTCCCCTTCAAAGGTTCAGTGCAGTGTCTGAAAAGCAGTTGTGTTTTCATAGTGACATGGTGATCTGTGCTGATGAGAATCTTCATTTAACAAATCTTATATAATACATAAGTAACTAAAACATATTATGCTACCTCCAGCAAGAAATCTCTGCTTGCTGAAACAACTGGAAGATTAAGACTGCTTAAAAGTTGCAGTGGGAAGGTTCGCACCTAACTATTGGGGGGGGGTAATAGAGTTAAATAATGAAGCATAACTTCAGTTCCACCCCCACCCCACCCCCATGGCTATAAATTCATGCACAGTCTATTAGGGTCAATACGCAAATATGAATCAACCATTTACTTTTGCCAGTAGTTTAAATTCTCTGATTAAGATATAAGCTTTCTTTAGCCTACATAAATAAATGGGGAAGGGGTTCTGGCATAATACAGTGAATTTGTTCCACCATATCCCACTAAATAAGAGGACAAATAGTTTATTTAATGCATATTTAAAGATGAAAGAAATCCATGAAGACACACTGCGGTATTCCAGCTTCTGTGTAACTAGCCAGCAACAGTTTTCATAATGGAAGACCATTATCATAACTTTAATCTTGTTTAAATTCACAATTCTGTCTGCAAGCCTCTGGGCCTGGAAGAAAGAACTTTAGTAAGTTATCTTAAGGAAGCAGATTGCATGAGAATCATCACTTCTTATAGCCAATAAAATTCTTTTGTAATTCATGTAACAACTGTCCATAATAAAGCAAAATAAAGCTCTTCTTTGTATCGTGAAATTGAAATAAACACATGCTACAGGGGAGAAAAGTGTGTCTGCATAATACATTTTCATAATTTAAAAGGTACAGGTTCTAATTACTGGCTTTTCTGTATTTACTTATGAAATGCAGAGGAAATTCTACTTTGGAAAGTACTATCAGATCACATAATTGACAATAGAAATCAAATCAGAGGTAAGCCACCCGAACCAATTATCCAAAGAGAACTCACTAGAGAAGCTAAGTGATAATGCATTGGTGGATGAGAAGTGCTGTCTTTTAAAAACAGGTTTTGTTAGGATAGTTCACTCAAGCTAATAATTTTCTGGTTTTCTCCCTGCAATTTACCGCATACTAGCAAGTTCAAGGACAGTTTGAAGACTAATTAGGAAAAGGTGGTGGCTGAACATTTCAAAGAAATAATAGGCATTCAGTTGGTACCTATGACTAGCACTGTAAGAGATTTTACTACTGAATTATTGTTTGCAGAATGCATGCAAAAAACTCTATTCTCCTTGTGTTCACCCTCTGTCTAAAGGAACGTCTGCACAGGACTTAATGGTTCAGACCTTTGCAGGTCGCCTCACACTTCCTAACAATATGGACAACCGTCTGCTTTTCCAGGTGTTAGCACTAACAGACATTAATTGTGTGGCTATCAACTGCATCTAGGATATTTGAATTTAATAGGTGACTTAGGGACCCCATTTTTTGTTGCAGCCACATCACAAGTGGGAAATGAGTTATTAAACCCTTCCCTTCCCAGCTATGATCTTGACAAAAGGAAGCTCTGATATGCAAATCAACAGTAGAAGGAAAAGTTCCTACAGGTGCAAAAGAGAGAGAGAAGTAATTCCTCTTGGCAGTTTTCTTTGAACATTCACAGCATATATAAGACAGGCAACAGTAAGCAACCTAAAAAGGGGGGTGCTGCTGCTGCTGCTGAAAAATACTACTGTTGGACATTTACAATTGTATGTGACTTCCTTCAGAAAACGGTCCCTTGAAAGTGTAAAACTCCCAGTGGCATAGAGAGAACAGTTGTGTACACATAGACTCTAGTTTGTTCTCCAGATGAATATATGGAGGAGCCTTCAAGTGGACCTCAGAAGTAGGGGCAGTCCATATGAACCTATCCCCTGCAATACATTCAAAACATCTGAAAGGATTCAAAACATCTGAAATGAGACTCTTGCTTTCTAATATTATCCTGCCCACTGGAGCATACAACCCCTTCAGCTTTAATGTTCTTAGTTCCCAGTCTCCTCTTCTCTTTCCCTTAAATTGTGTTGTCCACATCCTTTTTTTGAGGAGAGGGGTTGTCTTTAATCAGCTCTCTACTTTTCACGCTTATAGCTATCCTTTACCATCCCTGCATCCTAGGACCTCTTCTCAGTCCGCAGTCTATCCTGCAAAGTCGCCAGTTGTCGCCAAGGCTTTAATGCCAACAAAACTGACAACTTTTCCTTCCCTCACAGAAAGCAGTTGAACAGTTGCATATTCTGTGCCATCATATCTGCTCAGGCAGCCAGTGGCAGAATCTTCCCTGCTATGACAACAATATACTATAGGTTACTTTGGCAGTCTGCTTTTCCTACCAACTTTTCTAACCAACTCCCACCAACTTTGTGGTGGGAGATCTTGCAGGCATAACCAACTTGCTATACTCCAGATGTGGTTGAATTCAGACCATCTTTAAATATTGGCCGTGCTGGCTGAGGCTGATGGGAATTCGAGCTCAGTAACATCTGAAGGGCACCACGTGGGTCATGTCTTGCATGAGACATGCCTCTCTTAAATTATCTTTGCTATTTCTCCACAGTCTCTTAATAGACTGACAGTTCATGCTGCAAAAGTTAATTATTGTGTCTCACTAACTGGATAAGCTGAACAGATAGCATGGTGGAGTGGTTAGTTGGCTGGACTTGGATTGGACTTGGAGATGGGCCTTGAAGCCCATCTGCTTAGCCATTAGTCTGACTCTGTGAACTTGGATCCAGTTACTGTCTCTTCCTAGCATACCCTACATGGACACTGTGAGAATAAAACAACAAAAACACATCTCTTACCTATACGTAGGAAAGAAGGATACAAATGTGCAATGATTGTCTCAAGGAAAATTGTCATTCCTGGAGCTGATGGCAATTGGACTCCAACATCATCTGAAGGGGCACAGGTTGCTCATTCAGTGTGTGTGTGTGTGTGTGTGTGTGTGTGTGTAAAAATCCACATCTAAAAAACTTTTTTAAGATGTAAAAATTATAACTTAAGATACCGATTTCAAGCATTTCTTCTAACTTGATAACTTTTCAGTTTTTTGTCATACAAGCTGTTTCACAGATGCAGTGCTGCCAACATGAAAATATATGGAAATTATAGGACTTCAAAAATACATATGAAAATATTTTCACGTCATGGTGAGAAGGATGGAAGGGAAAAGTAGAACTTCACCAATGGAGGAGGTGGGTACAGAGCAGGTATAGGATTCAAAATGAAGATGGCAGCACCAGCAGATGTGCCAGGGGCACAGAATCAATCCCTGCAAAGAACAGGACAGTCCACTATCTAGTGCTTTCCTTATTCTAATATACCACTTACTGCTTTACTGGTTCACATACCTTACTCAGCTGTGTGCTGTGGTGGGTGTCATCACCTTTAACAATCTGCACTACCAAAAGTGATCACTCAGGCATGGCACTGTTGACGTGTGCAGGTGTAATAGCATTCCACTGGAAAAAGGATATGCTGTTTTTGAGGCCTCGGTAATTTGCTTGTGGTGGTTTTAGTGGCTTTTCCTAGGGTTGGTAATGGAGGGCTGAGAGAAAGCAAAGCTGTTCTTCTGCTGCACGGGCTATAAACTGGAGCTATTAGAGCGTGGAAAAGCCTGCTGGATGAGCACCATGCCTGCCGTGTATTTCTTTGTACACAATAAAAGGGCTGGGAATGGAGTAGGGGGAGGGAACCTCTCCAAGATCAAGAACCAGAAGCTGGTAGCATTAAATTTCCTTCCTGCCTTTTAGTTTTCAAATGTGTCCACCTCTGTTTTGACACATTAGAAAGTTGGCGAGCTTAAAATATTTGGTGGTTGGGGGGGTTGGTTGGTTCTGTGTCCTTTCTCCTATACGGCCTTGGACCCTCGTACCTACGGGACCGCCTCTCCTGGTATGCCCCACAGAGAAACTTACGGTCTTCAAATAAAAATATCTTGAAGGTCCCAGGCCACAGAGAAGTTAGGCTGGCCTCAACTAGAGCCAGGGCTTTTTCGGCTGTGGCTCCGACCTGGTGGAACACTCTGTCACAAGAGACTAGGGCCCTGCAGGACTTGACATCTTTCCGCAGGGCCTGCAAGACAGAGCTGTTCCGCCAGGCCTTTGGCCAGGGCACAGCCTGACTCCCTCCCTCGGCAATCTTCGCGGAGCTCTGGCCCAATAGTGGCCAGTGGCTTGAATTTAATTAATTTTATAATGAATGATTTTAGAGTGTTGTTTGTGTTGTATTTTTGTATTGTTTTATTGTTGTTAGCCGCCCTGAGCCCAGCTTCGGCTGGGGAGGGCGGGATATAAATAAAATTTATTATTATTATTATTATTATTATTATTATGTAAAGTTTTATCTCATCTCTGGTTTGAACCTCTGTAAATATGCGGTGAATAAAATCCTTCCCATACAGGTAGATCTTGATTTCAAGGTGACGTAATAACTTCCATAGCCAAGGGCAACAACCCTCTCCCCTATTTTATTTTTAAAGAAATTGTGGTAGTTTAGGGAGCTATTCAAATAGTAGCAATCCTGTTCAACGTGGAAGGTGTATGAAGATGTATTAAAGGGCCTGTCTTAAAGCAAGGAGGGGCACTGCTTTAAGACAGGCCCTTCAGGTTTTCTCCAGTCCTATTGATCTGGAGGAAGTACACATAAAACAGAAAAGATTGTAGCTGTCTCTAGACACTGTAGCCACAAAGGGGCAACCCTGGTAGGACAGAGATGCCGTGGCACATCTTTCTCCTCTCCACCAGCATTGCATGCCTTGGACCAGCTGTCCCTTGGCGGAGGGCCATGGCTGAGAAGTATAGCATTGGCATTGCATGCAGAAGGTCCTAGGTTCTGTCCCCAGTATTGTACTGAGCACAGGGATATTGCCAGGGCCAGGAGAGGAGTGGCAGGCTGAGATTGACAGGAAGGGCAAACAGGAAGATGACATGGTGGGGAAGCTGAGAAGGGAAGAGAAGCTGGGGGAGGCAGGTACTTCACCCTCCCTGTATCTGGCTGATCTGGCTAGGAAAACAGGACTCACATTTCCCTTCTTCCCTCCCGGGGAAAGGAGCACAGTCACAAGAAACCAATGAGGTCATTGGCCCATTGCTGGGGATGGGAGAACAGTTTTGCAAAAAACAATCCATGGTTTGCTACTTATCTGTGAGACAATGTATGGTCTGTTGAACAAATTTTAGGGAAAAGAAACAATGGCTTAGCATTATGTGTGAATGCAGCCATGTTCAGGATCATGGCTCAAACAAAAAATTACTGTATTTATTCTTTTACAGACCAGCATCTTTTTTCCCCACAGTAAGAGGGGACAGCAGGGACATCAGAACTTTGTCCTTTCAGTATATGTGTTACAACAAGGGTCAGCAAACTTTTTCAGCAGGTGGCCGGTCCACTGTCCTTCAGACCTTGTGGGGGGCCGGACTATATTTTGAAAGAGAAAAAAAAGAATGAATTCCTATGCCCCACAGATAACCAAGAGATGCATTTTAAATAAAAGCACATGTTCTACTCATGTAAAAACACCAGGCAGGCCCAACAAATAACCCAGAGATGCATTTTAAATAAAATGACACATTCTACTCATGTAAAAACACACTGATTCCCGGACCGTCCATGGGCTGGATTTAGAAGGCGATTGGACTGGATCTGGCCCCCGGGCCTTAGTTTGCCTACCCATGTGTTACATCCTCAACTTGAGTCCCCTCACATGTAAAATAATCACATGTACACATATGCAAAATTGCTGACCTGGCTGTGAACCTCAGATTGTTGGCATGATTCCATGACTCTCATTTTTTTTAAAGGAACAGTAATATATACAGTATACATGATGCAGATATAGATATAGATATATATGAAGCTACATCATCTCACTGAATATTATAGATATGGGACCTTCCAAGGTAAGTGGTTGACTTCCATTAAAAATACATGAACCACTGCAGGCAATGATTACAATACAGTTAAGCAGATAAACAGAGCAGTGCAGCAAGGGCACACATCTGTACCAGCATGAACAATAATTCGTATTCAATAGGTAAGCAGTCACATTCATACTGAAAACAACTCATTGTGGTTGACCTATTTTCAAACAAACAGACAGAACTATACATGGAATTCTTTAATAGGATGTTGAAGGCAACAAACTGAATAGCAGCTGCAATGGACAGAGGCACAATAAAAGAAAAGTCATGTATTGAGTTGCATCATTTTAATGTGGGCTTGTGTGTGTATGTGTTTACATAAAGGAATTCCTTGATTGAAATTCTGTTATATTAATCACAAGAGATTTTCGGTGGATTACTTTATAAATCCTGGGCTATTTTGCCATAGAATGCTATATAGCTCTTCAGATAGCTAGATAGCTATGTGGTCATGTTTCATAGTGGCTTCCAAAAAATAACACAGAAAATAAATCCATAACAAATGCAGGCTGAGAACTACAGCACAGAATTAAGCACAGAGCTTTGACTGGACCAAGCAGACATAAGTACACTTTACCTTTAAAGTTGCTTTCTGTCCTAAATATCCAGTAGCAGTGACACTGGGAGGGAAGTGCATTGTAATTATACTTACATCCTATTCTCTAAATACACAGAGCAATATCGTACTATGTTTCCTAAGCTTAACTCATTAAGTTAGCCATTCCTTTCATTCTGGGTGTTGGAGAAGGGCTTTATCTCAGTGATAACTTATATGCTTTCTATGCAGAAAGTCACAGGTTCAATTTGCAGCAATTCCAGATATCTAGTGAAATGGTAGGTAGCAGACTCAATCCCCTAGGATGAACAACTCTGGGCTTGGTGGGCCAGATTTAGTATAATCTTAATATAATGGCATATAAATTTTCAGCATTTGTGTAAAGTGACCAATCCTATCTAGTGTTATTGGGAAGGAGAGTTTTGATGGGAATCAAAAAGAATTGTGGAAATAGCAGAATGAAAGTATCTTTGAGAGGAGATTGAGAATTGGGTATTTGTAGATTAGATTAAAGGGTGGTGAACAACAGAACGTTTTAACAGGCTTGCATGTACTGACTCACTCATTTGTCATTGAAGTTGAAAGAACACACCATGTGAATATTACTGGAATTCTGAGAGCGGTTTCTGATACTACATTTTGTAGAAGGCATGTCATTATTGTAACAGTTCTGAAAAGCTTTGGCAAATTGCCACTTCCACCTTTAATAATGAATACAGGACCCCAATCTCTTCCTGGTCCTTGTTGCTGTGTATTTTAAAAAGAAAATGAACACAGAGACATGCCCTTCACAACTTGACATGATATATCTGTGTATTTCGCCAGCATGCTCAGAATGTAGCATTAGAAGCTGCCCAAGATGCACTTTGTTATGCAGCGACCTGGATAATCAGGTGGTTTAGCATCATTACTGTTGCTGGAAAATCATGCTTATTTTGACTGATAATCAGAAGACACTTTCTTATAAGCTTCTGACTTCTGAACATAGAGGCCAGCATCAACCCTAGGCTTGGTTACCCTTGTGACCAGATGTCAGTGTTGTGAAGGTGAGTTTGTGCATAAGAGACACAGACAGCTGACCTCAGCTCTATTTCTGCCTAGTCTATCACACAGTTGTTTTTGAGGATGACACAATAGGTTGTATCCAAGTTATACTCAGAGTAGTCCCACTGTAATGAATTGACCTTAACTATGTAGATTAATTTCACTAATATTCTCGGAGTAGGACTAACCTTGGATAAAATCCAGTGTGTGCTGGAAACTACAATGGGAATTAAAATGCCTACCATAATGGCAGTCTCTCCAATGCAGCAGTTTGACGTTACCCACGGAAGCACACTCCATTGTCTCTCAAGACAGACAGATGTCAACAACATTAGACTTGTTACACAGCACAGCAACCAATGTCTGTTACATTTATTTGAAAAAGTGTGAGCTTTTTCTAAATGCAAAGAATGTTGTTTTTAAATGCAAACTTTGTGTTTGTCCCCCATTGCACCCCTATTATAATACCCTACTGGCAATATGGCAAACGAAAATTTTGATGGATATATAGCAGGAGCATCACTAGAGTGTTCCATGTGTCTCCAGTAAGTTAATCAGCCTTTGATACCTGAAAATCTCACTGGAAAACACGGCCCATAAGACGGATGGCACAATACTGCAGTAAATTGTTTCTTAGCAGGAAATCTGCAATAGTGGTGTAATTTGGACAATGGAGCGTTTGACAGCTAACCTATCAAGAACAGTGCACCCCAGGGAAGCCGCTCACTCTCAGTTTTACATTCAGTCAAGCGTTGATGAAGCAGGGGCTAAATAGGGGAATCATTTTCCAATCAGACAACAGAGTGGCTATTTATCCCTTGGCCCAAAGGGTCTTTGTCAAGTACAGCTCCTCACCTAGCTATGTATACTGGTACCTTCAGCCAAGAGATGTCCATTGTATGACCAAGGTGTTATTGAAAATGACCGAAAGCTTCATTGCCCCATGTGGCCTTATCAGCTTCTGTAATGCAAGATACAAAACACTGCAGGTTTTCTGGGGCTTTTCAAGAAAGATTTTGGTTGTATTTAACAGCTTAGCGAAAGCACAAGGAAGAAAAGATTTATGTACTCAAAATACCTGTTAATCAGTTTGTTCCATCCAGCTGTTTGGGTAGCCAAATAGCTTTAATAGTGCCCTGCAAGCATACTAAACAGTCTTATGCATCTACTGTTGACTAGTTAATCTCCAATTGTCAGGGGTTTTAAAATACAAAATGCAACTGTGGTTTAAAGAGTGGGTGATTGGGATTATCTAGGTATTAATGTAACTATTTCTTTAAAATAGAACACCATGATCCATGTTCATCTCAATTCTGCGTATAAATGGACAGCCAGTGGAAAACATGTTTTTGCTTTTAAAATGACAAGATAGTAGACTGTGAACAAATTTGTATTTAAACAGTTATGTAATATACATAGAAGTTTCTTTATATATCTACCTCTTTGCAGCATCTAAATATCTGATCAGTCGTCAAAGACTCTGAATAAGTGTATTCAGGGCTTAAAGGGTCATTTTGTATACCATATGAATGGGGTTTTACAAATGTGTCCATGCAGAATCTGTAACATGCTGCTGCTTACTGCATAGCTTCTAACTAGGAAGGTGTTTTATCTTTTCCAAAAAAAATAATTCTAGTACAGAGCTACAGATGTAGAGCCCCCGGGAATGTAAATTGAGCCATCAACCATTTGTCTTTCTTCTGTTTATCTACACCATTTCCTTTTCCCCAGTTCCCATATGTCAAAAGACAACGACTTATCTTCTTAACCTTACATGTTATAAAAATCATGTGTAGTGATTTCGTCCTCAGATTGCTCTGATTCGGTCATACATCTAGTATCTTCTTGTATTATGACAGAGATTTTGAAATTACACCACTGTAAATCAGTCTAATATCAGACCACTTCTTCAGAATACATATTATCCAAGATTATTATTTTTTAGAAAAACCATTGCAGTGTCAAATGCATTTGTTAAATTATGTTCCTGTTTATGAGCAAATACTGATCTAAATTTCAGTTCTCAGAATAGAATTTGTAGAACACTTGTTAACAAATTTTCCAAGACTGATTATGGAAATGTAAACTGTATGAATGTAATAGTTAGGGTTTATCTGCCCCAAAACTGCAGTTAGTGAAAAAAATATACCAGCATGATTGCCACCATTTAATTGACCAAAGGTGGATTATTCAGGACTCTGGACAGTTCTGGGGAAGACAGTAAGTTGTTCTGACAAGTGCAGGGTGCTAACAAACATAAAGGCCACATGAGAATACTTATTTATTCTTCTTTCTACATTTATATCCAACCTTTCTTCCATCATGGAACTCAAGGCAGCATTCATGTGGCTTCCAGGCAATCACCCATTCAGGCACTGCTTTATTTCAGCAAGGTGATGGTCCCTTGTGCCTTCAAACTTCTCGCTGACATTTAACCATATGTATAAGGAGACTTTTAGTATGGAGGAGCACTCAGCATTGCAACCATAGCAGTTAAGATCTGCAAGTGAGAGCTTTTCAGTTTGGCCTCCAGAAGAAGTGAGGCCTTCTCTATGATGGGCTCAAGTGCTCTGGAATGATCTTCCACAAATGTTTATATGGCCGCCTTCCTCTGACAAGGCCATTCCCCTACCCCAAGTAGCCTTTACGTTAAATGAGTTATTAATGTTTATCAGTTTTATTCAGTATTCTAAACTGGTATTTTTATACACTGCTTCAGATTTTTAAAAAAATGAAAAGAGAAGGGAATAAATAAAATATTCCTCCATTTATACATTCAGCTTAAGGTAATACAATCCAGGAAGTGTTTTATCCATCCTCATCTGCTGATTGTATGAGTTCACAAGTGGCTGTATTTTATGTCCTGTCCTGCGCTTCTACTAATCCATCTCAGAATTCTAAAGCAACTGCTCATTGTTACTACTGTATACCATAGCAGGATTACAGTCACTCTGAAGTGCTTATTTGCTATTGAGTTACTTTCAGTTGACATCATTCAAGGAATGAAACCTTGCTTTCCAGAATGAAAGCTTGAAAATGATTAAAGTCTGAGTGAATTCAGGAAGAAAATAATGGTGAGCATGAGCCATAGCTTTACTGATAATGTAATACTGGGCTTACCAAATGTCTGCCAGGAATTGCAGAAGAAATCTCCCTCTCTCTTTCTCTCTGAAAGTTTGCACATGCATTAAGTGAATATGGAAGGTAAGCACTCCTAATCAAAGCAATCAAGACTTCTGGCAATAATGCCATGAGTGAGACAGTAAACGCTCTGTAGGAACTTCCAAAAGAAAAGGTCATTGATTTGAAGAAAAATCTCCATATACTTTCAGATGCATTTGTATTTTTCAGACGATGTGAAGCTGAGATATGGACAGGTTTATCTAAAATGTAGCTGCATGCTATTTACTGTATGTCATAACCTTATCTTCTTAGCGGATTTTCCAATACTGCACACTGTGCATCTGTGACTGAGACAAAATCAATGCTTATGGATTTAGCTGTGTAATCCTATCACTTGTCCTGCAAGATATGATTTGAAATGTAAAGTTTGTTAAGGTTTAAATGAACTTGAGGATCCTGGGTCTCCAGAGGAGGTTTTAGTTTCTTAGGGTGTAATCTGTTTGCTTCCTCCCCCTTTTTCTTTCTTGTTAGCTGTCTTTCTTCTCCACATCTAACTCAGCTCAAGCCATTCCCAGAGTATTTCAGTTTACCCATTTGAAATCCAAATGGTCTATAGCTGTGAGTGAATCAGGTTAACAAGGGTTCTGAAAGCATATGGAAATACAATTAAACAGCTCTGAGTGCTTTTATGAGGAGTAGAGGAAAGACTGTATTGATGTTGAAAGAGAAATTAGTTGTTGACTTGAAATGGAATGACTATTGCTGTGCTGCAGTATTTCTGTATTAAGTTACCTTTTTCATTTTGTGATGTTCTGAAGCACTCCGTTGAACGTGCCTTGATAAATGGATGAGCATCCTCATGGTTGTGCAAAAGCGCATTCTACAGGTGTTATTAGCTCTGTACAGTTGAATGAGGTGGGTACCGCCCAGAACAAGTCCCACTGAAATGTGCATTGCAATAGCATGATAAAAGAAGAGGACCATTGTTTTTATGAAAAGGGTTGGTTCCAGTTCTCCTAAAGATCTGCATAAATTAAGCAAGAGTGCATATCCTGGAAACTCTTGATATAACTGAAGCCGTATCCTGTATATAGGGAGTTGTGTGAGTCAGTCCTAATGTGTTATATAATTTTAGTGAGCTGGTGATGGGTAGTTTAGGCTTCTGGCAGAAATGGGAATCTGTGGCCTTCCAGATGTTGTTGGACTACACTTGTCATTCCTAACCACTGGCCACACTGGCTGACTGGGACTGATAGGAGTTGTAGTCCAATAACATCTGGAGGGTCACAGGTTCACCATCTTCAGTTGATGCTAAGGCAGCAACTGGATCCCAAAGTATGCTAACCTGACAAGTTGAGACATCCAGTAAGAAAACCAGGCACTCTGAAGAAGCACTTTAAAACAGGCAAAATTCCTCAAATGAGTTTTCAGGCATTTGCAAACAACCAAATTCCCTCTGTCACCTGCTACATCAGCTCTCTCCTAAGGGGAAGTGAGGCTTGGGTCAACGCAGCAATATCCTAGTGATAATATCCCACTGGGCTCCTTCTCTTACACAACAAAAAGGAAAGCATGCTACCTGTGCAGTGATGTTAACATTTCTTTCTACCAGGGTTCATGAATAATGCTCATCTTTAAGGGAACCCTTCACCCTCTGCTTCTGTGACCCCTTTCCCAAGGTGAGTTTTTTCCCTTAGAAAAGAGCAATTTACTGCAGTAGTCAACAATGGAGGACTGGATGCAGAATGGAGGCATTCAGTGTGGGCTCTGCCTGTCTTGAGAAGCTGCTCAAAGGCCAAACAGGAGTGGCTACCTGGTTGAGCAACCGACTTTGACTATTCACTCAATCAGTAATGGCAATAACCACTTTAGACCTGGCTGTGGTTATGATAAGATCATTTTTTTCCCTACCTTACCGTGGACTTCATTAGAGAAATGAATCTAAACTTTTTGCTTCTTTGGAAATTCAACATTTGTAACCAGCCTGGGTACTTATTAGAATTGCTTTGGCATGGAGTCAGCTGTGTTTGTGTAAGTAAAGAAGTGGGCAAATATGTTTTGGGCTCTTTCAAAACATTGCTTGGCATTGGCCTGCGGCTATTAAAAGAAATAGCTAATTATTCATTCATGTTCCAATCTCTAAAATCTAACCTAACACTGAGATGTAGTGCTGCCTGCCTGATAATAATGGTCTCTGCTTTAATGGATTAATTTTAAGAGTGGGATCGGGTATTCTAATGTCTTCACTGTAAAATATGCACTTGCCACGGTGCCTGAGAATCAATATCCAAGCAAATAATACAGCCAGCTCCCAGTAGGATATGTTCCTTTACTTATTTTTAAATCTTTAATTATATCTGAAGGTATTCGGAGAGTACAGGCAGAGCTTGTTCTGACCTCCTCATTCCTTTGCCACCCTCTTGTCATCTAGCTTTCTCCCAAATGACAGCAACTAGAGGACAGAGAATCCTAGGGCTTGTTGACAGACTGAAAGAGCATGTTTGAAATGTGTTGTGATCGTAGCAATCCTAACAGCAGGCAAAAAGTACAGGGGTGAAAATCCCACTTAATTGTGTTAAATTTTAGACTAGAAAACAAGTCAGGCAATTAGATTTCCCACTCTAAAGGCCATGTGAACTGTAGATAGATGAAGTGTGAATTAAATGAGGGAGTAAACTTCTGCTGTTTTTAAAAGGTGGGTGCAAAAACAGGAGAAAGTGTGCATGTGTGTTTATCTCCTAGATTTTTCCCAGCTGGGTAGCTTTTATATGCCTAGCAGACAACAACAGTGGCAGGAGAGATAAGTGTGTTTGATACAACTAAGTGTCTCAGATCATTTATATAACACCACCATCCGGCTCCCAGGTGCGATAGCAATTGCAAGAAGATTACTAATAGGGTGATTTTTTGTCTGTTTGTTTCCCAGAAAGAGTGTGCAGATCGCTCAATAGAGAGTCTTACTTTGAAAATCATTATCAGTGTGGGCAGATGCTGGCTTATATATACAAATAGAGCCTGTAGGCTCAACTTTGATGTAAAACCTTTTCACAAAGAACAATCCCCAGGATGACCTTCAGCCGCAGTTCACCAATGCAAGTATAAGCCAATTTTGCACTGGACAAATCTACAACCATCACAAAACAACAGTCCCTTCTTTTTTCTACACTACTTTGCCTCCCTCCCTCCCTCCCTCCTTTGAGGACAAATTTGCTACTTGATAGTAGTATTGTTTTTCTTTTCTTTACACTGATTCACTTACACTTTTTCTCTAGAACATCATAAGTATATGCAGTGATTTTCTTCATCTAAACACCAGGTTTTATATTAAAATCTGGTATATTTAGTCTTTTTACAGGGATAGTCCAGATGAGCATATCTCAGTAAGCCAAGGTAGGGACAACTAGACTCCCACCCTCACCCTGCTGGAGACCCTTCACACCTCCCTTTCTGGTGGGAGCAGCCTAGGAAATCTCCAGACTGGGAAACCATGGTTTTCATAACAAGCTAGAGTATGAAGCGAGCTTCACATGGTTTCATATTGTGGTATATTCCAGAGCAGTTAACCAAATGCTCCTGGTTTGGTATGTAATGCTATAATTAACAGGAGACACCCTGGTTTTGTTTCATTTCATCTCCCATTGTGAAGGGACTGCAGAGACAGCCACATGGCACAGTCGTATCCTGGCTTAATTAGCTGACATATGATCGACTGCAAATATCATCATAGTGTGATGCTGGGATATAAATTGACAGAGGCAGCTAGTGAAGATGGACTTCAGATTTCAAGTTCTGAAGTGCTGAGGTGTTAAGAAATGGGATGCTGCTTAGTGAGGTATACATGTCAGGAAGAATAAGAGTAGCTTGCATCTTACTTTATCTTGCATGTGTGATAATTACATAGTGTAATTACAGACCACCCAGAATTGTATGAGTGGTCCTAAATTAAGTCTCTGCTTTGTAGCTGATGTCATTTCATTGTGTGTGCAGTCTTTGAGGGATAAGGAAGCAGTAATTTTCAACTAGTCACTGTTGTTTGTCCTGAAGAGTCACTTGTGCATTTTATATTTGAATCATGTGATGACACCCATGCTAGGTGTGGAAGGAGTAGACTCTACTGCCTAGGCTACAAGTGGCTAACCTGTGGCCCTCCAAATGTTGTTGAACTACAACTCATCATCCCTGATCATTGGCCACTCTGGCTAGGCTAATGGGAGCCAGAGCCTAGAAATATCTGGATGACAACAGGATAGCCAATCCTAAACTAGGTTCTAAATCCCAATGCTCTTGAGATTTACCATTTATGTAGTAGTAGGTGGCCAGCATTATATAGGGCATTCAACAAAGTCCTATTTGTTGACCAAGTTCAGAAGTAGAGGTAATTTAATATTCTGAGCAGGCAAAAGTTTAAACAGCCAATGAACAAAGGGAATTGATGTGTTACTTTTTAATTTACCATGGTTGAATGCATTAAGGTTTTTATCTGCAGCCCTAAAAATCTATATGTGCACTTGGAAGAGAAACTCCACATGGTTTGCACATATCTTTGAGGTTTCTAACACAGCTGGGGTTTTAATGTGTTTGGGCTGCAATCCCACTTTTCTAGTAGTATTATATTAGGATAACTTTCTGAGGTTGGATAGACTTAACATTGCCAAGCCACAATGGAAGCTTCATGGTTGGATCTGAACCTTGATTCCCACATCCAGATCCAAGTGCTTTAGACACACCACTACAGTAGGTTGAAATAATAGAAGAACCAAAGTTTGTATAAAATCCTTATTCTTTTGCACTAAAGTGGGGGTAGCGAGAGAAATACTGCTAACTTAACTACAGAAAAACTTTCACCTTTAATCTGCTGCATTTTGTCTTTGTTAAAGCACAAAGTTGAAAACCCTATTGTGTCCTCAGCCTAGGGAAATTTGATGCAAACAATATAATATTCCTGGGGGCCTCCAGATAGGAACAGTGCTTGTTGTTCAGCGTAATGTGTGCCCCCTAAAGAGATGCAAACCAAACATGGAAGTGAGTTCCTTTTCACTTGTCTGGCTTGCAAATGGCTGTGCATGTAACTCTTTCTGCTGTTACAGTTTACCTCACAGGAATGGCTTGCAAGGACACTCCCTGGAGAAGAATTAGTAGTGTAAGAAGCAGGCTTATAAAAGCAGCTGTTCTCCTAAATATATTAAGCAATTTACTTTAGGTAATGTAGCCTATAAAATTTTAATTTTGGATTAAATAAACCATATCCTTCAGCATGACTGTTGCACCTTGATGTTCAAAAGATGATATATGGGCACATTTAGAGAATTTCTTCTCTCGGATGCTCCAACGGACCAGGGTCAATAGCTGCCTAATGAAAGCAGTCAATAGTAATTTCTCTTAGTGAGCTCAAAGAAATTAGCATTAAACAACAGGCGTTCATGGATAGAGTCTGATATGATTACATGTTCTTAAGTTTCTTCAAGACAAAACATATATTCAACAATTTACCTGGTTCATTTTTATAAAATTTGTACAGAGATTATATGAGGTTGCTGTCAAGTTATTCTGTACTTTGCACTGTAGTTTTCCATCACTTTTCTTACCACAAAAGTCCAGGGAATTTTTAAGCAGATTTGTTGGTCACTAGTGCTGTTTAGGAAACTGCCTTATACCAAACAGACCATTGCTACATCTAGCCCACTGCTGTCTGCACTGACTAGCATTGGCTTGTCGGAATTTCAGACTGGGGCAGTGGCGTAGCATGGGTTGTCAGCACCCGGGTCAAGGCAAGTAATTTGCACCCCCTAACACGTGGATTTGCGCCCCCTAACCCTAACCCCCAGATGTTGCGCCCGGTGCGGCCGGCCCCCCCTGCACCCCCCACGCTACGCCACTGGACTGGGGGCATTTCAAGCTTTACCTGCATTTGCTAGAGATTGAACCTCGGACCATTAGAGGCTTTCCCCTAAATTAGCAATTGCTATTTACTGCAATGCATCTACTTTCTTTTTGAAGGTACACAGAGATCATATGTCAACATTTAATCAAATGTGTGAGAGTTACACAAAAAATAAAACTTTCTTAGAAATAATAATGATAATGCTAATAATACTTTATTATTTATACCCCGCCCATCTGGCTGGGCTTCCCCAGCCACTCTGGGCGGCTTCCAAAAAAATATTAAAATACATCAAACATTAAAAGCTTCCCTAAACAGGGCTGCCTTCAGATGTCTTCTAAAAGTCTGGTAGTTGTTGTTCTCTTTGACATCTGGTGGGAGGGTGTTCCACAGGGCTGGCACCACTACCAAGAAGGCCCTCTGCCTGGTTGCCTATAACTTGGCTTCTCGCAGTGAGGGAACCGTGAGAAGGCCCTCAGTGCTGGACCTCAGTGTCCGGGTAGAACGATGAGGGTGGAGACGCTCCTTCAGATATACTGGACCGAGGCCTTTTATGGCTTTAAAGGTCAGCACCAACGCTTTGAATTGTGCTTGGAAACATACTGGGAGCCAATGTAGGTCTTTCAAGACTGGTGTTATATAGTCTCGGCGGCCGCTCCCAGTCACCAGTCTAGCTGCCACATTCTGGATTAGTTGTAGACACTGAAACTCCCTTGGCCACATAAAATCTGATGCATTGTGCTTGTTAAAAACATTCAGGTGTTGCTTGCAGGCTTTCCCTAGGCATGTGTTGGTTGGCCATGGTGAGAATAGAATGTCAGATCTAATGGGCCTTTGGTCTGATCCTGCTGGGCTCTTCTTCTCTGAAACCGTAGAGGCCAATATATTGTCTCTACAAAGATAGTTATCAAATGCAAAAAAAATCCAATTTCATTTTAACTGTACTAGTTTTTGCTTTTGATAATGGGAGTTCTGTGCATGGTAAGACCCATGGCCAGCTATGGATAATGTCTGCTCCACATGAAGCAAAGGCTAATTGTTGAGCAATGACTTCAGCTGTTCTGTAGCAGTAGCATCCAAATGAATGACTAAACTGCTCAGTAGTAGCTGGTGCTAATGAGGTGCTAATTATCCCGTTTCCAAGGAGCTTAACAAACTACCGGTCAGTCTCTGTGTAGCCTTAGAAGAAATGTCTATTAGTGATCTGAAAGAAGACTTTTAATCTTTTTTGGACAGTATGTTACAAGGCAACGAACAGAGAAATGAATATTGCAACTCCTTCCTGGGGCACATTTTAGGTGATTTAGTTCAGACTATATTGAAACAGAGTGAATGTGTTGTTCCTGTTCAATTTTATATTTGCCTTATCAACAACATGGGGGGGGGGATAAAATAATTTATTTGGCAGCAGGCATATTCAGTGATCATCTAAATGTTGGCTCTTTTGCTGCAGAAATGTAGTCATTGGTATCTGCTGAAAGTAAACGACTTATCTTGGGTTAATTAACCAGAAACAAATAATACCTCGTGGTTTTCTGAAATCATAATCATGAAAGGTAGGTTAAACATTATTACTCCATGTATAAACCCACAGTAAAATAATAAAAAGTTTGCTTAAGTTATCTTCAGTCTGTACTCCTGATGCTAGGCTCATTGACTGATGGTTTTGTTATGTCACAACTTGCTGTCTAGCCATTGGAAATATGGAGCAAATTCTTAATAGATTTGCTAATAATTTACTGCTAATTCTTCTACTACTGAATATGTGTGTGATTCCACTGAAAAGCCACATTATGTCTCTCGTGATCTATTCACACATTTATTTGATGTTGCATCCATTATGTAATGAATTGCGGGGGGTTGGACTAGATGACACTCAGGGTCCCTTCCGACTCTATAATTCTACGATTCAGATGTGTGAACATGCATGTGTGAACCAGACCAACTTGTATCCCCAAAGTTTGCTTAACATGGCATTTGTGGCATGTGACTCCATTACGTAATGAATGTCGATACGTGCTTCTCCCAACTTCAGTGTAACCAGCTAACAATGCATGGAAGAAGCAAGTCAGTATGCACAATTCTGCTGATTTGAATGACCAAGGATTGGAAGAACTATAACTAGCCAGCTTCCTTTCACCTTCCATGTTTTTTTAGTGGCAGCCCCTAATAGTGCTTATATCAGAAAAGTCAAGTTGTACTAGAAATGAGTTGTGCATATTTAATTGCTTCAGAAGCAAATCTGTCAAGAGAAGCAAGGAACTGGGATGAGTTGGCAGTGGGCAAATGCTTAATGTATGCTGAGTTTTGTTTTCCCTGCTTTTACAGTTTTTTTCCTAAATCAGATTATGCTGTCTAGAGAATTCTGCTGAAAACCTGGGCAGGGGAGACTGTTACTATTATTACTACCAGTACTACTACTATTGTCATCAGTACTACTAGTACTGTTAATACTGATAATGGCAGTAATAGTCTTGGCCGTCGGTGCTCCAGCTGATTTAAATATTTCCAGAGCTATTATCAAGCAAACTTTTATAATCCTGTGGCTGTGACTATTGCATCCTTTTACGTTGGGATTCTAAACAGAACCTTTGTAGCACTTGTATGTGAGTCTATTCATTTCCTTTAACACGAACAAGGACACCCAACTGAATTTCAGAAACTAGGTTACTGTATTTATGGTGCCAGCTGTTCTCGTAGTGAAAGGGTCACATTAAGCAATTCATTAAAAGTACACCTTACCACTGAGCCCACATTCAAGTGGATCAGGTTTTGTTCTCTGCTCAACCCCGAGTGCTTGCTTTTTGTACCTGTGCTGACAATGGAAGTTGCCTTTCCATACTCCCAGAAGAAGCTTTCCTTTCAGAATTTACCACACAGTTACTACTGCAAACCCAATAACAATGATGATGTCAAAATGTTGCTGTTATTTAGTATCTACGTAGCCTGAAGCTGTCGATAGCATGCACATCCCCATATCCCCAAATAATCCCTTGTAAACTCAGCAGTCATGGGATAAGAGGAAGGTTCTGCTTCATGGCTTTCCACAGGCATTTGAGCAGCCACTGTGAGAACAGGATGCTGGACTAGATGGGCTAGATCCAGCAAGCTTCTCTTACGTCCTTAAGGCTATGAATGCACAAATCTTTGCTCTTGCTTGAGGCACAATGAGCTGACATAATCAGTCAGAGGGTGCTGTCCAGCTACATACAATCTGATCCAGAAGCAGAGAAGCAGACTTGACTCGTCTCGATGATGGGATGGGGTGGAGGAGGAGGCCAGTAGCAGGCTTGGAAATTAAAAGAGTAGTGATTGAGTTCCTAAGGAAGAAGGGACAGAGATTTGATGGGCCTTTGAGGTCCAAGTGGCTTCAGGAAAAAAGTAAAGCGATGGGAAGGTATGATGGGGAAATGAGGAATGGTTTTCAACTGTGACCACTTGAGTAAAACAGCTTGATAATGAAGCAAGCCTGGCTGTCATGTCTCCTTGCTAATCTCAATGAATCCTGGGAGTTTTAATTTGAAGGCTATTCGAGGAAGATGAAAGGGAGTGCTTCACACAATACATAGTTAAAAACTATGGAACTGCTGTCTTAAGATATGGTAGGCTTGTCCTTAAAGGTAAAGGTAAAAGTTCCCCTGCCCGTATGGGCCAGTCTTGCCAGACTCTAGGGTTGTGCGCTCATCTCACTCTATAGGCTGGGAGCCAGCGCTGTCCGCAGACACTTCCGGGTCACGTGGCCAGCGTGACAAGCTGCATCTGGCAAGCCAGCGCAGCACACGGAACGCTGTTTACCTTCCCGCTGGTAAGCGGTCCCTATTTATCTACTTGCACCCGGGGGTGCTTTTGAACTGCTAGGTTGGCAGGCGCTGGGACCGAACGACGGGAGCGCACCCCACCGTGGGGATTTGAACCGCCAACCATGCGATCAGCAAGTCCTAGGCGCTGAGGTTTTACCCACAGCGCCACCCGCATCCCAGGCTTGTCCTTACATGTGAGGTACACTGAGATCCTTCCCTGACTGTTTTTTTAATCAGGTTTCGATGTTTAAGCCTGATCTTAATTGCTGCTGGTTTTATATTTTATATTTTACAGCTGTGACTTACTAACATTTTCATTCTTATTTGGCATGTTATTTAAATGCTGCTGTTTTAGTTAATTTTAATGTTACAGGTTTAAAAAAAAAAAAAGCCCTTAAAGGCATTATAAAAATATTGTGAATAAATTCAATAAAATTTAAGGTGCTGTGATGATGGCTATCTATTTTAGAGAGCTCACCACCAAAACTGTGCATGTGTGTTCAGTATCCTATTCTTCCTGACATTGTTTGAAAGAAACAAATTTCACAACCAAAATGCAACATTCCTTGCAGAATAATTTGTGGGTGGATCGGTTTTCACACTTAGAATCCACTTGTTTGGGGAACTTAGCATTTATTTATTTTTTAAGTGCCTCTCCCTACTCATCATTTTCTTAATTGAACATTCTGTTCCATGGCTTTGGGGTTCGGCAAAGCAGCTACCTCACGATCCTTCTCCGCTTGAGCAATGAAGAACAACCTGCTGAACATGACAACATTTCATCTCTTTATGGCTGGGGACAGTAATGCATGAGCTGTAGGTGAAGACATTAATCTCCTTAGCTCTCCAGAAATGAACTGTCATGTAGAACAACTCGTTCTTCACTCTGCTCCTGCATATTTCCTAACACCCCCCACCCAGTTTTCATTCATATATATCAAATACCTGCTGGTATCCTTCAGATAGAAAACAGATAAGGTCAAAACTTTTCATTCAGTTGGACCAACTTCTGAAGGTAGAGGAGTACCAGAAGAACCCTTGATCTTTTTTATACGAAGCTTGTTTGTGCAATTGCTATTCTCAAGGTCATTTCAGAGTTTGCTGAGTTAGGATTGAACCTGGATAGTAACTGTTGGGGCAGAAATTTGATTAAGTTTGCATTTTAACGCACTTTCTGAAACAATACATTAATTTGAAACACAGTTATGCTTTGAATTTCAAAGCATCTCCAAATGTTTTGATGCATAACTGTGTTTCCAGTTAATGTATTGTACAAAAAAGTTTATATTGTGGCAGTGGCGTAGCGTGGGTTGTCAGCACCCGGGGCAAGGCAAGTAATTTGTGCCCCCTAACCCGTGGATTTGCGCCCCCTAACCCTAACCCCCAGGTGTTGCGCCCGGTGCGGCCGGCCCCCCTGCACCCCCCACGCTATGCCACTGTATTGTGGAATGGTATGCATAAAGATGCATATATAGGTTAAAATGGCATACAAAAATGCATTATATTAAGGGAAGTTGCTTGCAAAAAGGTATATAATTGGGGGAAATTGCATACAAAAATGTACATCAGGGAGAATTTGGGCTAAAATATATTTGGTCTAGATATCCAAAACTTGCAACTTATGATGTGCTATTTTGTAGTACCATCTCTTGGACCAAAGTTGGCAGGGAACTCCAACTCCCATCAGCCCCCAAAAAGCAATGGGAGTTGCAGTTCAGAAACATCTGGAGGGCTGAAGGTTTCCCCCCACCCCACCCCCGGTGTAAAAGATTAAAAATAGTTTGTGAGCTTCATTTAGGAAGTTGTTTCAAGAGATAGGAATGGTCTACAAAATACTATGCAAATAATGTGTGTATGTCACATCCCTTGGAATCTCAGCCTTTTGGAAACACTATTTGTCCATCCATCCCAGTATTGACTATTTGGACTAGTGGCATCTATCCAGGGTCTGAACCAGCACTCTCTCATGTGTGCTGTCTGATCCTTATTCACCGGAGAAGCTAGTAATTGAACTTAGAACCTTCTTCATGCAAAGCATGTAGGTTAAGTTTCCTCCCCGCTTAACAGGGGAAAAGGTTAAGCCTTATTTATTGGCCATAGTGCTAACTGCACAAAGACTAGAATGGGAACCAGACCAAAACACTTAGCTTTCCCTAAACACTGGACACTGAAATGCAGTTGTGTACAACCCATATTAACACCAAAGTACACAACAACTCTTTCTAAATGAGGTATTAATTTACTTTTGCTGTGACTTCGCCACTTATGATGAAGTGTTTATGAGAGTACAATCGGATCAAGAAAAATGGCCTTTTTGGCCTAAAACTTTCTCTTTCATTAATCATGTACGTGTTTCGCCTTAAAACTTTTCCTCCTAAAGATCCATGTAGCCATGCAGTGTGACCTTTTACTTGCTGAAACCTGATGTAATGTTGCTTTGCTCTGTTAGCTGCAAATTAGAAATCTGCTGAATGAACCTGGCTAAGCTGACCTTATATTTATGCTGCTCAGAGCAGTGGTCCAAATGTCTAATCAAAAGCTTGCTTGATGGTGGGTATTGATTGGATGCTGAGGCTGGCCTCTGATCTCAGACCCTACATAAGACTTAAATTAGCTTATGCCACCCAGTGAAGTTTTATGCTGATGTACTCAGGAGTATTGTAATATTTTCATCTTGTCACTCTTCTGGACGTTCTCATAAAGAGCCCTGTGCAGGTAACTAATAGGGGGGCAGGAATGTGCCCTCTGACCCTGCCTCCAGCCTCATTGTCTTTGTCCCTTGTGCACAGAACCTCTTTGTGTATAGGCTGCATGTACATAAGTGCTCATCAGTTATTGCATACTACATATCTGCAGTCAGCTTATATGCAGAGGCTCTGCCTCTATGTGGGATCAGGGGCAGGAGCTGCAGGACCATTCATGCATTCTCCACTTTGTTGTCTTCCTCTGGTGTAGCTGTGAAGTATCTGGGACCTTTTGCATCTGTTTTCAACCAACTGTGGTTAGTATGTTTGACCCTTGATAAGCTGTGACCTTGTCTTTATTCTATAAACCACCTCTCTGATTTTCTTATGCAGAGTGATATATAAATGAAATAACTAAAAATCAACAAATGATAAAGCCTTACCCATGGTTAGGGGACATGAACCAACTAACGCTAAACCATAGCTTGACTTTACATGTGAAGGAAGCCGGATTGGGGCATGGGGTATTGGGGGGGGGGGTAGAGACAGCAGTGAGAGGAAACATTGATAATGATTAGGTTCAGAATCCTATTGGGGCAGCATGTTTTGACTCAGTTGACTTGATCAAAGGTCAGATAATTTCTTTTGAAATTTGAGTGTGAGAGCCACACCTGCACTTTCCCATATGGGCATTTTCTGCAGTAAAATCTTGTGATCAATGCTCAAGATTGTAAGGAAGAAATGAAAGAGGAGACCATATAACTCTTCACTGTGTGTGCTTTGCTAAGAAGTACCTTAAGTAATCTCCTTAAATAACTCCTTAAAGAACTCGAAATAAATATTAAAAACAAATTGACCCAAATCTTTAAATAAATTATCTCTGGTCTTTTTTTATTCTTCCTTAATTAATGTACATTTGCACTTACAAGAGAAATATATCTAATCTTTCATTGTTATATGCTCCCTGCACTGATAGGAATGGTTTCATTTCTTCTTCAAAAGATAGCGATTAATAGGCCATAGTAAAATTACTGCATGCTCCAGACTCCTAGCATTGGGTGTTGTTGTTTTTCAGACCAGTGGTTTGTAATTGCATATGTGCAAAGGTAACATGTGGGGACTATGTGAAGAGAAAACAAGTAAAAATCTTTCAACAGAAACCTTTGAACAAAAGAACCATAAAGAACAAAATTATGATCCTAACTGGAAATTGACGTCTTATGTTTTGATTATGGTCTAGTTGTTACTGCCTAGACTAGGGATGGACTGTATTCCCCCCCCCCCAGACATATATCAATTAATTTATTTAAACCCTACTTTCCAGCCAAAACAATATCTATCCTGCTTTAAAGCAGAAAAGGCTCCAAGCATGGCTTACAGATACAGTGGTACCTCGGGTTACATACGCTTCAGGTTACAGATGCTTCAGGTTGCAGACTCCGCTAACCCAGAAATAGTACCTCGAGTTAAGAACTTTGCTTCAGGATGAGAACAGAAATTGTGCTCTGGCGGTGCGGCGGCAGTGGGAGGCCCCATTAGCTAAAGTGGTGCTTCAGGTTAAGAACAGTTTCAGGATAAGAACGGACCTCTGGAACGAATTAAGTACTTAACCCGAGGTACCACTGTAATAATAAGGAAATGAATTGCTAGACCATCCATGAATTCTGGCTTAAAATCTAAAAGGTGCAACACAACAGGAAAAAAGTCTCAGGGAGGAAGAAGAACAAAAATACACCCAAACACCAGTTTCCAAAGCCACAGTTCTTACAAAGACCTGGATGGAAAAGATTCACTTAGTGTAATGGAAAGGCTTCATCTAACTGAGAGTTGAGGAAGAGCCAGAGATAGCTGGTTTCTCAGCAATACTGACGGAACTGACCTGCTTCCCTTCCCTTCTCTCTGATCCACATCCAGATGGAATGGCTGCCACTAGGTGAATGTTGGGGAGGGCCTCTCATGTGTGTTTCTCTTATGTCCTTTCTGTTTGCAGCTTGATGGAATGGGAGACTTCCTAACACATGCAAGCAGCCTGATTTAGTACTGTGCATGATTTTTTGAATTCTTCCCTTTAGCAAGTATATGTCATATGCCTGCCCACATGTTCTTTTTGGAATTAACTTTGATGTCAACCACTTAGAGGAATAAACTATAAGATTTTGAGTTGAACCACAGGGTGGAGAAGGGAGTGTTAGACCAGGAGGGCAAATTACAGGAGTTCTTTTCCTGATTCGACATCTTCCCTTAAATTAAATCAATTGGGGTGGCAGGAGGAATGGAAGCAGATGATAGCAAATCAGTAAGATTTTACAAAGGGGGAGATGATAGAATTAGATACTGCAGGAGGTAAGGCATTGCAATGTGTAACCAGATAGTGCCCTGGATTACAGCACTTTTGTGAACTTTTTAGCTTTGTGGTTGTAGATTGCTTCTGTTCAGTCATATGAGCCAGATGGAATTGTAATGCCCCACTGTGAGCATGGAAATTAATCAATTGCTGTTTAAATCTTGGAGGGGAAACCATAGGGTGTTAACATCAATGCAGTAGTTGTATTCCTGAATGTTTTACTGAGTCTGTTGGTGGCTGAGAGAGAGCAGAGCTATGGAGACTGAAAAGTGTGCCCGCTTGTATGTAAACACATGGACTGAAAGAGCTGCTTTATGTACAGCTCTTCAAATAAGGAATCTGATCTGCAAGAAGAAAGGTCACTCCAGGAATGTCTTTTAAGCACCAGCTTATTCACACTATTTGGAGTTTTGGTTCCTTACGCCTATCCATTTTTAAAAAAAAATTGCATTTATTAGTATTCTCGACTCCCAATACACTATGTATGTGTATATGGTTATATAACGATCAGCTTTTATTTGCTTTAGAGTATGTCTAAACATGAAGAAGCCCAGAAAAGTAATGTTGCTTTTAGGTAGAAAGGCAGGGGAAGGAAGATTAAACAGGAAATCCAAGTCAAAAGATGCCTGCATGTAAATTAGTACACAAGAAAGCTAGCTTTGAATCCTTCTCTCCTTTTTTTATGGCAAAGCATTCAAACATGAGGCTCATCATTGCCATGTTTGCATGTAGTGCTATGCCAAATAAAGGCTCAGTGCTAGTGTGCTGGATCCCAGGGAGGAAACTGCAACTTGTTTGGCATCGTGTCTAAACCAAAGTTTGGCTTAGCATGCTGTCTGAACCTAGGATCATGGTTATGCTCTCTCCTTAACCACAATCTGTAGCCAAGATCTGTTCTTTTGTGGAACCAGCATATTTGTACAGTCATACCTCGGGTTAAAGTTGCTTCAGGTTGAGAGTTTTCGGGTTGCACTCTGCAGCGACCCAGAAGTAACGGAATGCGTTACTTCCGGGTTTCGCCACTCGCTCATGCGTGGACACTCAAAATGATGTCATGTGCAGAAGCAGCGAATCGCGACCCGCGCAAACGTAGATGCGCAGATGTGGGTTGCGTTCACTTCAGGATGCGAACGGGGCTCCGGAACGGATCCCGTTCGCATCCAGAGGTACCCCTGTACAGGGCTGGAAAGCCATAGTTTGAACCAGGACCGTATCTCATGTTCATCTTCTGTATAATATAATTGTAAACCAACATGCACCCAAAACCCATTCACCCTAGTGTTGATCCTATTACTTTGAATTTGGGAATGGCGCTGGGTACAATGATGTACTGGTTTTGCTTATGCTGCATTTCTATTCAAAGCTTTATTTTGAGTTCGTAATTAACATCTTACTGCTTGAGAACAAGACTGCCTAATTCAATATTAAGATAGTCATTATATTTATTAGTTTTTTTAAGTGTGGGCTTTTTTCTTGCCAGCCTTCTCTCTAGAATGTCACTAATGGACTTCTAATGCAATTGGGACTTATGCAGAAATAAATCAGTCACAAAGAGAAGGATTTATGATTCTTGCAAAATTGGCAGTAGGTGCATTAGATAACTAGTGTCGGGCAAATAATGCATACCATTAGGATCCAAGGAATAAAGTAATGGGATGACATCTAAAAAGTAATACTTGATCATAAGGAAGATGCATTTATATTACATGCAAGCCATTTTAATTGAGCTAGAATACTGTGTAAGTTTGAACAAGCTGTTTTCTGTGTTGTCTTCTTCAGGATTATGTTTCCTGTATTAAGGGAAAGTATTTGGTTCCATCTTCTTTTTTAAGAAAAGGAGAGACGGAAAATTCTAGACAAATAATATGTGAATGCTAACAGAAGTAATTCTTAATTGCTTGTACCAGAAGTAGATTTAGGGCAATGTGACTGGTTCTGCTGCACTGGGTGCTGAGTCTAGGATGAGCCACAGGGCATCACAACTATGAAATAGTGAGTTGAGCAGAATGGAAGGCGAGAGTCAGGGGCATCAGATTTTGGCTTTGCACAGAGCACTACTCAAATCTTAAAAACCAAAGTAATGTCCTGTGCCCCCCCCCCAGCTTGCACACAACACTTGATTATTTATATTTATTTATATAACTGTAGCATGTGATTGCCAAATAATGCCCATTTAGCTTCATGGAAATGGGATTCAGGTAATATAGTTTAGACTACCACCAATTCATGACAGTGGTGATAAAAGAGCTATAACTGGCTTCTCACCTATTACTGAGCCAGGTTCAATGTTCTTGCACCAGGGTACAAATCCCTGAACAACTTAGGCCCAGGGTACCTTAAGGACTCATGTCAATGAGGAGTCATGCCTTCATTGCAGTGGAACCAACTCTGGGATTCCTTCTCATTAGAAATCAGGGAGGCATAGTCCCTGCTGGGTTTCAGAAGCCAGATTAAAGCAGTTTCGTTTCAGGAGTCCTTTATGAATGCTGTTCTGATGCTTTATTCTTTGATGCTTAAAATTTAATGTTTAAAATTTTACATATTGTATGTTTTTATTTTTTGTAAGCTGCTTTAATACCTAGATGTGGTTAAAAGTAGTACAGACAGACAGACAGACAGACAGATATATACGGATATATTGGCCAAACTGCATACTCTACTCATTACCTTATTCTGGCCCATCATCAGTAACAATGAGAAAGTGGCATATTCAGCATGATATTTATCATTTGATACACATTTAATGGCACAAACTATTGTTGTTTAGTCGTTTAGTCGTGTCCGACTCTTCGTGACCCCATGGACCAGAGCACGCCAGGCACTCCTGTCTTCCACTGCCTCCCGCAGTTTGTTCAGACTCATGTTTGTAGCTTCGAAGACACTATCCAACCATCTCGTCCTCTGTCATCCCCTTCTCCTTGTGCCCTCAATCTTTCCCAACATCAGGGTCTTTTCCAGGGAGTCTTCTTTTCTCATGAGGTGGCCAAAGTATTGGAGCCTCAGCTTCACAATCTGTCCTTCCAGTGAGCACTCAGGGCTGATTTCCTTCAGAATGGAGAGGTTTGATCTTCTTGCAGTCCATGGGACTCTCAAGAGTCTCCTCCAGCACCATAATTCAAAAGCATCAATTCTTCGGCGTTCAGCCTTCTTTATGGTCCAGCTCTCACTTCCATACATCACTACTGGGAAAACCATAGCTTTAACTATACGGACCTATTACTGAGTTTGAAAAAGAACCCCAGAGGGTCCTATATTTTTCCACTGGGCATAATGCTCAATGTGGATAATATTTTCCTGGGGAAAATACCTTGTGTGAACAAGGCATGTTTGTATAAGAGCAAAGTATATCTTTATAATGAACAAACTTTAATATTGACATCTATCAGAGTTCTGTGTCCAGCTATCAGCTGTGCTAAAGAACAACAATCTCATTTATGACTGTAAAGGAATATCATATTCTAGGATAATTTACACCACATGCTTCAGAGCATTAGTAGGAAACCTAGCATTTTTGTTGGACGTATATTTTGAGTGCCATATATATAACAGACGCCACAAAAGTTATACTTCTCTGTGTGTGTCTCTTTCTCCTAGTTCTGTGTTCTAGCATCAGCTTTCATCTTCATGTAAATATGCCAAACTGTGTCCTAAGTGACAAAGTGTGCCTTAAGGGGACTTAAGAATGAATAGGTTTAACAAAAACTATTTTAGCCTAAGCCTTGTCCATCTTTAATTAGTTATCAAGGTTAAAGGAGGGTCAAGAGCCTGAAGCAGTTTCAGGACTAATGTGTCAAAGAAAAATGAAGCCTTACACTGGGAAGGAAATGATGTTGCTTAGAGGTGCAATAATTCTGTGACCCCGTGTCAACCATTAGGACTACTAATGGTGGTAGAGAGGGAAAATATTTCTCGTGTTGCAGGTGGTTCAGAAGCTCCAACTGCTCAGAAGACAGGCTTTTAGGGAGAACAAACAAAAGCCAAATGGAATAATGCATTCAAGCTTTACGAGCAAATTGAAAAGATGAGATCGTATCTTTTGACCCTGAATTCTTCTGCCAAGTCATTGCCCCTCCAAATCCAAAAATCAGTTATACAAGGAAAGCGAACACCTTATATTAATGATACTGAACTGCTCATAATCTGCCGTCACATCACAACCGCATCTAATTTGACTAGTGTCAGTTTCCTAATTAGATAAAGTGCCCAGAGCTCACACTTTTGAGTGCTTATGATCTACAGACTACGTGCTTTTGTTGCATGAGAAAAGCTGCACAGATATAGTTCCCTACTCAATTTGTGATCCACATTTCCTTTATTTTTAGAGCTTAAATATTTTATTAGTCTTAAACAAATAAAAAGAAAAGGTGATAGCACAAAGGAATATCCATGCAAAGCTTTGTAATAATTAGAAGAAAGTTTCCATAGCATCTCCCCTCTCCCCCCCCCCCGCACCTTAAATGGGCATGGCAACCTTTCTTTTCAAATGAGGTTCTTTTGATAAACTGAGCCAAACCAACTCCATGTTGGCAGCCAATTATTGAATTTCTGCCACAGCAGCTAGGAGAGATTTGTAAATACCCCAGTTCCTGGTCACCTGGAACAATTGCTTTCAGGTAATGAGGCAGGTAAGATCTGCAGAAGTTTGCATTTGCCATAGTCTTATTTACACCAGTTTTGCAGAAAGCCCCCCCCCAAAAAAAACCCTACTAGTCCATAACATTTTTAATAGTTTGGTTAGCCAGCTATACCTAATTTGTAATTGGTGGCAACATGTTGGTGTGAGAAACTGCTTTAATGTGCCCCACCCTAATGATGAAAAATGAATGATGGTGTGATTTAGCCTTCGGCAGCTTCATGTAGTAAGATTGTAAGATGATGATGATGATGATTTATATACTGTCCTATACCCGCAGGTCTAAGGGTGGTTCACAAAATAAAATAAGATCTTATGTAGGTATGCACACCAAAAACAAGAGCTAACTTATGTACATGTCCTAAATCCTAAATTTTCTTGTGCATGTGAATAACTTGGCCCCTTTGTTGCATTACACATTGTTTTAGAACATTGTGCAAGACAGAAGAGGAGCTTGAATGAAATGTTGTACCTTGAATGAAATGAAATGTTGAGAGACATGGGTTCTTTCTCAGCCATAAAGTTTACCGAGTCTGCCACAATCTCTTAGCTTTTGTTTTGCAGGTAAAATGGAGTTGTGGACAATATAATACACCTGAACTGACCATACCTGAAGGGTGGGATAAAAACTGTAAGGAATATGTTGAACTTACTAATATTTGAAATATGATTTTCTGTGACAGAGTTTACGAGCTGCCATACATATTTACCTACTTTAGTTGGCTGGTTGTAAGAAGGGAGGGTTGCATTTTTTTAAGCACTAGTGAGTAATAGTCCCTTTGGAAAGAAACACACTAAAAACAAGACATTATCTCCTGCCTAATAAAGTTGCCTGTCCAAAGTGGCACCTGCTGTTAATTTCACACAAAACAGGATTTGTTCTTCCAGAAAACCCTTTAATCATAACATTTAAAAACTAAGCACAAATCCCAAACATGCAGTTAACTCCAGCTGCCTTTGTTGTAATGTATTGCAAAAGATTTCACTGAACGATGGAATCCAAAAGCGAATGGAATTACCTTGGCAGCTATTTCTTTTAAATTGCTCTTGAACCAACCCAAAGTAAATTCCATTTGAGAAGAATTTGCTTTAGATCTCAGGAAGATAATAGTCATATGTATTATGGTATAAGTAATAATAATTTAATCCCTGAGATTTAGAAAAAGATACATTATGTGAATGGGTGAGAATTTATTCTAGATCTGTAGCGACAAGTCTGGCAATAGAGAAATAAATGTATTGGTGTATGGCGCCTGTATTATTATTATTATTATTATTATTATTATTAAGTATTTAAAATATTTTTTGGCTCCTTCTCAGGACATGTGCCAATTCAAAGAGGCTTACAGTCAAAATAGAATAAAAAATACAGCATTTAAGAATGCAGTAGTACTAAATGTAAAACATTTTAGAATATTTAACAGTACATTTTTGTTCATTTATTTTACAAAAAGCATTGAGACAGGCCATCACACACCTGGAAGGCCAGTTGGAAAATAAATCTCCAGGGCCTTCCCAAAAGCCTGCATTTGTTGGTCCAATGAGAGGAGATTCCATAGCCATGGGGACACCATAAAGAATCCACTCACCTTACTGAATTAGGGTGCTGATGCTTAATGTTCTATTATGTGTTTATATATGTTGGGAGTTGTCCAGAGTGGCTAAGGCAACCCAGTCAAGTGGGAAATAAATGATGATGATGGACTAGGACGTCCCTATTTTCATCGGAAAAAATGTTGGAGGGTATGAAACTGGTGCAATCTTGCAGAAATTACTTACCTCATCAGAGGTTTGCTTTTGTCCACTGAGACTGATGAGACAATGCAACCCTACAAATGTCTACTCTGAATTAAGACCCACTGAGTTGAATTGGTCTCACTTCCAGGTACATTTATAGGACTGCAGCCTTGGGGGCTTAGCTTTGGCTGGACTGTGCTCTCATTCTTAGAGCACAATACCAATTACAGCCAGATGATGTGTCAGACATAACTTGGGCCACTCACTGTAGACAATTTAAAGTTCTTGCTTTCACTGACATCTAGTATTTTTACAAGGTGATGCTCTGGGTCACTTATTTTAATATGCACAAGTACAATGCTGAGGGGACATGGTTGGTGCTATGGTCTAAACCACAGAGCCTAGGGCTTGTTGATCAGAAGGTCGGCAGTTCGAATCCCCGTGACGGGGTGAGCTTCTGTTACTCGGTCCCTGCTCCTGCCAACCTAGCAGTTCGAAAGCACGTCAATGTGCAAGTAGATAAATAGGTACCACTCCAGCGGGAAGGTAAACGGTGTTTTCATGTGCTGCTCTGGTTCGCCAGAAGCAGCTTAGTCATGCTGGCCACATGACCCAGAAAAACTGTCGGCTCCCTTGGCCAGTAAAGCGAGATGAGCGCTGCAACCCCAGGTCTCTTGCCCAGGTTGATCATGTTTTTAGTACACTAGATTAAGGATGAATGTGACATTTTCTAGAAGGGAAGTAATATTGTGCGTGAACAGGTCCTGTGATGGCTTTGGAGAATGATGATGAATACTTCTGCTAGCTGTTTCTGACCAATAGAGTGGAAAGAAGCATTGGGCTCCAATATTGCTTTTGAAAAATCAAGGACATGTTTGTTTGGGCAAAAGTCAAGGCTGAGTTTCCTCTTAACCCATGTACCACCAATTCTGATTTTCACCTTTTCAGGAACTGAAGTACAGCATTAAAAAAACACTAAGGCCCAAAATTTTCAGTTCAAATAACCCAGTAGGTCATCATAACTTTGATTTAGACTAATACTATACTATAAAGCTATTATAAGATACTCAGAACATGAAAAAAGCTCATTGTACTGAATTCATACTATTATTTTTACCATTAACGTTTGCCTTTTTTTGCTGTCTATTTTATTGTTTACTAAAATGCCATGACAAAAAAACTTAACATGGTGGTTATGGCGTATGTAGTAGATTGCAGGCCTGGAACTCCTAGAAATGGGAATCAGTATGTAGAATTGGCTTACAGCACAATCCAAACCCAACATCCACAGAATGAGAAAGCCTGGAGTTGGTGGATCTTTGGCTTCCCTGGCTGAGCTAGGAGATTCCAAGGACATGGTGGGATGGAGAAAGGAGAGAGTTATACCTATACCACCCCCCTTTCAGCTTGGTCATATGACCCTGCAACTTAGCAGAAAAAGGCCAGAAAAACAGGAGGTGAGAGTTGAACTCCTCCTGAATCGAGTTTGGAATAGGGTGGTTTTGCTAGCATAAATTACACCAGCGTAAGTTACATTGACTTTCTATTGTTAGTGTTCCTTTGTACATAAATGTTAGACTACAATGCTCCTGTTGGGTCTTTAAATATAGCAACAACTGGACTCCTTGGTTCTTTTGTCTAGAGTTTGCTCTCTTTTCTTCCCTGTCTACTATAAGGCCTGTGATGGATTAGTAAATGGATAACCCAGGGCATTCTGGAACACTGGATAGAATGAAAATGGATTTACTAGAAACGTTAAAAGTATTCTTAACATTCTGAGCTTTGGAAACAGGCTGAGGCTGCATTCCAGAGAGGGCCCAAGATACTTTGTTGCCTGAGGCAGAAAATCCAAAAGGTACCTCAGATGTAACAATAGCATTTATCCCTATTAGCCGTGCCCTAAAATCCACTCCCTTGATGGCCTGTACTGTGGTCACGTGAAACTAAGCAAACTGTGCTAGGTGCATTCTCCTTATTGCCTTACTGCATTTACTTTGTGCTTTTTAAGAACTCAGTGCTCAGCCCCAAGAAGATTGTGGTCAGTGAAGTCCTGGGAAAGCATTTGGGTTGTGCTTCCTAGAACGGAAGTGGCTGTGCCAGTGTGGTAAAGCGATTTCAGTTTGTTTTTTCTCTCTACTCTGCCTTATTCCCACTTGCTGATCCAGTTACAGTGAAGTGCCCAACTGAAATCATTCAAGCATGCCAGAATGTAAGTTTTAATCTTCGCAGTGCTTGCTGACCAAAAGGAGAGACTCCTTTTGCTCTGCAGTCTTCTTGTGAATCCCGGATGTATATGTGTCCTGATGTAGTTAATGCTGAGGGAGAAGCCCCCTGTTCATGTACAAAGACTGTCCAGTTATCATTTCATTTACAAGGAAAGCTGGTTTCTGCCTTAGCTCTGATTCCGCTGAGTTGAATTAATGCTCCACATTTTGTGGATTATAGCAAGGCTATCACACAGCAACAGCGAGATACGAGGGCACATTTTAACTGTGCTTAAGCATGCCCAGGTTGTGATTTGCTCTCCCCCACGCACCCACCGTTATAGCTGTTTATCTAAGGTATATACAGAAACAGAACTTGTAAAGACATAGTTTGTCTGCCTGGGAGAAAAGGAAATAACGTTTTGTGCTCTTGCTTCAGGAGATCTAATCGCATCTGAGAACCCAGAAAAGCACAAACCGAGTTTCCCGCATTGATTCCATCAGTCTGATAAGGCTGTGCCTATTACTCCTTAGCGGTGTGCAGCAGATGTGTAGGCTAGAGACCTGGAATGCTGATGGAGCTGAGAATGTGCCATCTGATTGTTTGGGTGCTTTTTTCATAGGGTGTAGAAAAATCCAATCATTGTTCCATTATTAGGCATTCTCTTCTGCACAGCTATTATCTTGGTGAATAATGAAAAATGTAAACCCCGCAAATGAATGAGAACGTGCTTGTCTGAAAAACATTTTGAGGCAAATGTGTAAAATGAATGCCATTCTGTTCTCAGCAATGCTGTGTGGGCGGTTGTTTTCTCATAGTGCAATCCTACTTCTAAGTATACTCAAAAGTAGGCAAGGTAAGGTAAGCTAAAGGACCCCTGGATGGTTCAGTCCAGTCAAAGGTGACTGTGGGGTGAGGCGCTCATCTCGCTTCGGGCCGAGGGAGCCAGTGTTTGTCCACAGGCAGCAAAAGTAAGCACCCTTGAATTCAATAGGACCTGCTCCCAGGAAAGTGGGTAAAGGATTGCAGACTTGATCTCTCAAGAACAAAGTACAATATGTTGTCAGTGAAAGGTCCTTATTTGAAACAAGGCTCTTTGTCAGAGATCTATACATCACAAATCTGGAACTTTAAGTACAGCAGAGAAATTCTAGTTTACTCTTTGATACACGGTTATGAACATTATCTTCAGTAGATGTGTTGGGAGCTGTCAATGAAAAACAATACTTTTTTTGCAGTCGCCAGGAATTAGCAAGGCAATACTTGTTTAATTATAAAACATATGCCTGCTTTGTTAGTTTCCATCTGTCTCTTTGCTGATTTGCAATTAAATGACCAGAAGAAAAAGATGTGCCCTGAGGCTATTGGGGTGTGTGGAATGACTCATCTCTAATGGTTACACTTTATACTTTGTTTTTGTGCATGTGTGTACGTGAGGTCTTATTCACAATCTTCTTCTTTCTGCTTGCATCTTTGAAAAGTATTTGGGGATGCAAGCACAAAATGGCTAAAGAGAGGGTGGGGTAGATGTAAATAAGGCAATTGAAAATCAGCAACACACACACATTTCAGTTTAAACCATGGTAACTTCTCCATTGATACTACGCCATATGCTTCTAAAACAAATCAAAAATCTACAAATCAGGCAGAGTGTTCATATTTGATAATGATCATATTGATTTTTAATCAGCATTGAAACACCTCCTTTCACTCATTTTGCTAGATCACACAAAATGCTTCACCAACCTTGACTTACCAAGCTGCTGTGAATGTGTGGACTCATGCTTACTGAGGAGAGAGCTTAGCCATGATTCCCAGTTTGAGCAACATGCTAAACCAAACTTTGGCTTAATTTAGGTCATATTCACACTATACATTTAAAGCAATATTATACAACTTTACATGGTAAGATTTCCCCTAAGGAATCATGGGAGTTGTAGTTTGTCAAGGGTTCTAAGAGTTGTTAGGGGACCTTTTCCCCTCTCATAGAGCTACAATTTCAAGAGTTGTTTGAACCCACTTCCCAGGGAACTCCTGAGATATAAAGGCTCAGGCAGCCCTCTTAAAGTATCCTTGGCCTAAGTTGTTTAGGACTCCAATAACACTTTTGGCAATGTGTAAACAGACCCTGGTACCTTAGTTCACTTAAAGGAAAATGTTGAGGTCAAATTGGTGTTTCCTCAGGGATTTTGTAGGAAGAAAAAAGAGTTTTGTTACAGACTGGTTAAATTTTTCAGGGATGTTTCAGCCTTTCTGCAGCTTTTTTACCGGTTCTTGCGGGGGGGGGGGGGGGCGTTTCCAATTCTTTACCATACTACTCCCAGTAGTGGTGTGACTGTATGCAGCAAAATGAATTTATTGCTTTTTGAATTTTTTTTTAATGATTTGATTGCAAAAAGAGTTAAATACAGTGTTTTAAATGACAGTACTTTTTTTATTGACTTGTGTTTCATAAACAGTTAAATACTGTGCTTTTAAATGACTGTGGTAAGGTTTGCATTCTTCTAATACAGTTTGAGAGGCTCCGGAGGTCCATGAAACCTCAAACCCTCTTGATTTACCTACATCCAATAAAGACATGGTGTAACTCTAGCTATGGAGATAGATATCGTGGTAGCAATCTATCCAATCCCTTTCATCTGTCATTGTTCTTTCTTTATCTGTCTGTCTACAAAAGCTGTGGCTGGAGGAAGAGTCTTTCATATCCTCTGTAATTCTGGACACAGGAAAATATAGGTATATCTAGTGTAAAGAAAGGTAGTTGACTGACATTTAATCTTCATGAAGACTGACACGGAGGGGAGAGCTAACCTTCTGCAGTATTTCTAGTTTGATATTCTGTGGCGCTTTTATTGATCATCTCCGGCGTCGGTCACTGCCTATAACGATAACTGCTTCAGAGGCAGAAAAGAGGAGATTGAATAAGGCCTTCAGGACTGTCAGCTTCTTACTGATAGATCTGTCAATAGTTACTGCTCCCTCATCCTTTTACCACTGTGAGAACTGTTTGTCTTGGGCATCTTGGATACTCTTGCATATTGATGCTACAGTTTAAAGACAGCGGGATGAGCTTTTCCCTGTGAATCACTGTGATTTTCCCCTTTAAAGAATGGAATGGTTGTTGTTGTTGTTTTAAGATTCTAACAAAGGAGAATGATGAGGCTGTCTGAAGATTAGTTCATTCCCAGCAGTTTAGTTCAGTGAAAGGAATTACCATACTGATGTAAGAAGCTGAAGTTGATTATGAGATCACAGAGCAGGAGGATTATGGTTAACTTACTTGGGTTCATTGAAATGGGTCTGTGATGTCAGCTCACTTCCGAATTGCAATCCCTGTGCATAATTCTCAAAGCAACCCAAGGAAATTATGAGTTCATAATTGAATCTGGATTCCAGTCATGGTGAGTGGTAGTCATTGTGACGGGTAACAGATGTTCATCCTATGTTTATCGATGCCCCTCGCTCTGCAGCCTACCTGTAGTTATGACTCCATCCAATGCTGGTACCCTACCTATCCATGCTAGTCAGGCTATCCTGAGCTATCCTGGGAGCAAAATACAGAAAAGAGGATTCATTAACAGTACAGTGGTACCTCTGGTTAAGAACTTAATTTGTTCCGGAGGTCCATTCTTAACCTGAAACTGTTCTTAACATGAGGTACCACTTTAGCTAATGGGGCCTCCCGCTGCCACTGCGCCACTGCTGCACGATTTCTGTTCTCATCCTGAAGCAAAGTTCTTAACCCGAGGTACTATTTCTGGGTTAGTGGAGTCTGTAACCTGAAGCGTCTATAACCTGAAGCGTCTGTAACCCGACGTACCACTGTAAATAGCACACTGTCTTCACTGTGGTTGCAGCCAAAGTTAAACAAACCCTACTACTAGTCTCATTGCTCTCATTGGATGATTTTGGCTTCTGTAAGAGATTTTACACCTGTATTACCTGAGATGGGTTTTATGGATGCAGCCTCAGTGGATAAAGAAGGATATCATTCAGGAATCTGTTTTGCATGCAGAAGGTTCCTGGGTTCAATCCTCAGAATTTCTAGATAGGACCGGGAAAGATTAAATGATACTGAGCAATATGGGCCCAGTATAAGACAGCTTCCCTTGGCCCAGTTAGCTTGGGCTGGATTCAACTGTCCCATCACACTCCCTGTCCCATGTAATCCCCCACCTCCCCCAAATCCATTTTGGAAGTTCAGAACAGTGTGTGTCGGGAGAAGCATAAATGATTGCACTGATGGAACAATATTCTTTTTGCTACATTGAATTCTACGCATCAGCTCCGAATATATATAATATCCAAATAATAACCAGCATTATTCTCAGTTGATTCAGGAAAGGCCCACAGTAGGCTTCCATAGGTGTATAAGTAACCCACATGATCTCAGTCTCATTCTTCTCAGTTTCTATTAAATCATTGTTTTTGAGTATTCGGCTAGGCCAAATTTGTAATCAGTAGGCATCAATCTTGCATATAATGCCACCTAGACTATGGTTTAAGATTAAAATTTGCATTTAATTCCTCATATGTTAGAAGAATATAATCTTCAGCCACGAGATCTTTGATGGTGAACAGAGATTAACCCAAACATACCACATAAATGCCCTTTTGCCTGTAAGTCAGTCAGCTACTCCATACAGCAAAAAGATAAGTGTTTTGATCAATGTTAAACAACTTAATACAACCCTGCAAAGCCATCGTACTCCTGTTATCATTATTATAGAAACACTTAGATTATTAAGATTCTGAGAAATCAATGCTGCTCAGCAAGGAAGAGGCCACATGTAGAAGTATTCCAGATGTACACATCGAATCCATCTAAACAGGTACATCTCATTGTCACCAGTATTGTAACTGTGTGTTAATAGAGCCTGCTGTTGGGAAAAATTGAATGCGCCCGCTTGAAAGGATAGCTGCAGTTTTGTCATAATGATTCCCCCGAAAACTGTCTTAAAATCAGCTATATCTTTTATTCGAAACACTCATAGGGCAATCTTCTAAGAATATGTATCATTCATGTAAGGATTGCCTTCTCTATTTTCTTCTTGTAGTGAAAGCTGAAAAACAGCTTTCAAGTTCAGATTCAATTTTATTTAACAGCTTGTTAATGTTTCCCTTCCAACTTCTTTTCTTGCAGATGATGACTTTTTTCATGAGCTCCCAGAAACCTTCCCTTCGGATCCTCCAGAGCCACTTCCTCACTTCCTCATTGAGCCTGAAGAGGCCTACATTGTGAAGAACAAACCTGTGAACCTGTACTGTAAAGCTAGCCCTGCCACCCAGATCTACTTCAAATGCAACAGTGAATGGGTCCACCAGAAAGACCATGTGGTAGATGAAAGAGTTGATGAAACATCTGGTGAGTTGTTATTGTTTTGAGAAAATGTACTAATGGCTATGTTGGATAAATTATTTAAAATATAATTGCATAAGTAATCTCTCTTTACTGTACTGCTGGAAAAACAAAACGTCTCCTCAGTTGTGCTTCATCATAACTTGGTGGTGAAAACAGACAGCAGGGGAAATCCTAAAATCTGAGACCATGACACACCATGACATACAGGTAATGTTAGCTCTCAACAAGTATTGATGAGTAAGAAGAATAGGATACAGAATGCTGACCCTATTATAACCTTATCTCTATGGTTTATCTGGTAGAATTAAAATGCAGATATGCAGTCATCATATATGCATCAGGCAAACAGTATCATGTAAAAGGATTTCCTTGATGTAAAATGTGGATTTTTATCAGCCTAGTGTACATGTCATTTCTGCATATGTGTGTGTGTGAACAGGATAGTGATCATGGCATAAATCTTGGGCATTCATGTGTCTGACCTTCATTTATTGGTCTATGCCAAACAGACTATGTACAAACACTTGAGTCAAGCAAATCTATATACCCAGTTTTCTCATGTACAGAACATGTATTTGAAGAGGTCGCTCTCACATGTTCAATCAACATATGGAGGTTAGGCACACCATGGTGTGAAACTTGCCACAGTAATTGAGTTCTTCCCACACACGTTGGGAAAAATTACTACTGTACTGGATTACATGTGGTTTGATTCAAGTGTGCAGTTTGAGACTGAATGCACAGGCAGACATTACGTTCCACGTCCATTCAGGATGATGAATGCATGCACAACATAACAACTGCATAGGGCTCAAGGCTCCCATTGACTTCATTGACCACATTTAATATCTTGAAAAAATCTAAGAGACTTAGAAAACATCCCATGGGCCATAAACATATTTGTGTCAATGATATGATTCCTCTTGTTTTGAAAGATTAGTAATCAATATACTTTGGGTCGCATACAAGATAGAGAGAAGTGGAGCTTAGTGCTGTCTGACAGCAATGAAAAATAACTGGCTAGCAAGGAAGGTGATTTCTTTCATAAGGGAATTGTACCAGCACTTGGCCTAATTACTCAGAAAAAATAATTCCACCAGATGCCTTAGAAGTCTCATGTGAATTGGGCTTTATTTGTTTCAGCTCATTTATTTGCACACAGTTTATATATATATATATAAAATGCACTTTTAACAGTGCAGTGCTGTGCACAATTTGAGAATAGGAAAGCAGTGAGGTGTTGCAGTGGGACAATCACTTAAGTTAAACTGGTGCAGGGAAAACCCAATACCTAGGCTAGATAAATTAGCACAACTGCAATGGTTAGGAAATTGTCTTATTCATTCATGCACACACGCACGCACACATATCTAGGCCTGGTTTGCCCATCACAGCAGACCAAGCTTTGGCTTACCAGGACCATGCAAATATTCTGGCTCCATAGAGGAGCTAACAACCCCTGCTGTTCTCATTTTAGCACAGCAACACAACCCAGCCAAGGTTTGGCATAGCATGCTGTGTGAACCCCAGATCATGGCTGAAGTCTTTCCTCTGTAACCACAATCTATAGCTATGGTTTGTCCTATGGTTACAGATCATGGTTAACCATGATCCAGGTTGGGATGACATGCCATATGGTGCTGTGCTAGAAGGACTGGGGAAAGGAGCAAAGCACATGCCTGTTCCTCTCTGGGAGCTTGTCATGTTTGTGCAATTTTGGTAAAACATAGTTTTGTTTACCATGATGTGCAAATAAGGCCATAGAGAAAGGAAGAGAGAGTTGGACGGATAGGCATGGATATACACAAATGCACACATATTAATTCCATGTTGGCATTTAGATGCCAGGCCCAGGTGGTCCCAGTTAGTAATGAGTGTAAAAATCCTGTTCCTCTATGCAAATTCAAGTAGTTTCCCTCTTCTCGATCCAAATCCAAGAGGTTTTGCCTATGTAATATAACTCAGCAGTGCTGTGCTGTGCATAACAGCCTTTTTGGCTGTGCCACATTTGAAAGCAAAGCAATAAATCAAGATTATGCAGCATTTTAGGGTGCCTGTAGATGCTGTTTTATTTATTTTTCTCAATGATGCTTAAGTTCTTAATAAACCGGCTTGTAAATAGCTGTCTAACCTCACATAAGTGTTTACCAGTGAAAGAAGATTAAATTCACATTTCTCCTTCCTGTCGGTATATCTGCATCAACGCTCAAGTAACAGGAAGCAAAACTCATCTTAAATTGCTTCTGAAATGCCAGTTTTGAACCAGATTTTCTTCTAAGTCCGCCAATAGCAAGCAATGACAAGGGAAACAAGACAAGCAAGTAGTAAAATGCATGTGTGAATGGCAAAATCTGATCATGCATTCTATCCTAAAAGGCAGGTGTTAGCCAGAGATTACAGGGATGAAGGACCAGGAATGTGAAATAAAGGCATAATGTTCAATGTACTTGGCACAGCAACTTATCTGGGATTGTAAAAGGTAAAGAGATAAGGAGAGAGAAAGAGAGAGAAATCCGCTAAGGGCTGTAAAGGATTACATGTTCATGAACTCAGAAGCACTGCAAGGGCCAAGCCAGATGAAATTGGTGCAGTAGCTTGTGTATATTCCTGTGTGTGTCAGAGTGTATCTGAAAGAGAAAGAGAGGGAGAAATAGAGAATGAAAGAATGAGCGTATTTTGTCACTGATCAATACAGCAGCAGAGCTGTATATTCTATTTCAGCTATGACTGACGATGCAGAAGTTCTGGAGAGAGTGTGCCTTAGTTATCCCAATTCCCATTGAGAATAACTAGAAATATATGTCCTTTGAGGCCCAATTATTTTAACAAAAAGAATCTTCTACCCACTTGCTGAATAAAGGTTGAAAGTTAATATCAATATAAGTCTTGTAAAGTGCAGTGCTTAAAAGTATGCCTGAGTATATTAGACCAGACTGTGTTCCATGGGTATCCTCCAGAGTATTGACCTCTAGTGTTAAAACATCTTGTTACTAGAAGTGCAACTGGAGAGGTTGGGCAAGTTATCTTCCAAGATTTGCCCAGCTTTAGCTTGCTCCGCATTGCCCTCTGACATTAATGAAGCAAAGTTCACCACTTATCTGACCCATACTTCCTTTCACCTTCTCCAATAGGACTTCGAGCCAGCAGACCCTCCATGTATGTAGCTGCTTTTGCAGCTTTGATGACGACTCGATAAACCAATGTGGAAGCATAGATTATTTTGCAATCATTATAAATTAATCAAAAGAGAGAGAGAAACCCCTGATCATCTCTCCTTCCTGACTGTTTGCTTTCTTTCAGCATGTTGGATACACTTAAATTCATTTTTTAAAAATGCATTTATTGTAGCGGTGCATATTTTGTGCCAACTAGTTCTGTGCTGCAGCCAATTAACTAATCCTGTTGCTTAAAATGGACTTCAGCATCTCAGATTTGCATAGTAGCCAAAGACATTTTTCTGCCTGAAGCAGAGCCCTGATAGTTTGCCACCATGCTAGGGGCACTCTAAGAAGCCTTGCTGCATCTTTCACCAATTCCTGTCTTCATTGTATCACCTCAAGCAAGTTGCTTCCACTCTCACCCTGTTAATACTTCCTAAAACAGGAAGACCCAGCTTGGCAGGCTACTTGGCAGCTCAGTCTTGTTTGTGCTTTGAATTTTGTGATAGTCCTGACTCTTAAGAATCTTGTTTAAGGACATCCTAGCCAGAACTACATGATGGTACAGTGTTGTTGTTGTTATTTAAATTTACACCCTACCTTTCCTCCCATAGGAGCCCAGGGCAGCCAGCAGACAAATTACAAAACAATTAAAATATCTATAAACAATTCTAACACAGATGCAGACTGGGAAAAGTCTCTATCTAAGAGATCAAGGTCCTCAGTAGTCATTGAAAAGACAGTATTTAACAGGAGGGGGTTAATTCCAGAGGGATGGTGCCACATCACCAAAGACCCAATATCTTTTTTTAAAAAATACATATTTATTAAAGTTTTAGAAAACAAAGAATTCATCATTTCAAAATGTATCATTTCCATACATAAAGCTCAAGAAAAACAACAATATATGACAGAAAAAGGAAAAAAATGGAAGAAGAAAAATAAAAAAACAGAAAAAAGAAAAACACTCTTTCTTAAATTTGTAAAGTTCCATGCCCCTCTGTCTTGACCTCCTCACATCCCCCTTTTTTGTGTTCCACTTTACTCCAATCAGATTCAGCAAATTCAAAACCTTGTTTCAACCATACTTAATGTTATATTCTAATTATTATGTCCCCATTTTCCATTTTTTTTAATCCGTACCTCATCTTATAAAATATGACATAATATTGTTCTATTCATAACCCCTTATCCTTTTTTTTCTTAGATTCTTCTTTTCACACACCTTTGGCCAAGGTCACACAAACCCTGTTACTTTTACTTCCCACATCCTATTGACACTCAAAGATTTTACAGTATTTTTGTAGATAGTCCTTAAACTTTTTCCAGTCCTGTTCCATCGATTCTTCTCCCTGGTCACGGATTCTGCCAGTCATTTCAGCCATCTCCATGTAGTCTATCACTTGCGTCTGCCATTCCTCCACGGTGGGTAGATCCTGTATCTTCCAATATTTAGCTAAAAGTATTCTTGCTGCTGTTGTTGCATACATAAAGAATGTTCTATCTTTCTTTGGCACCCATTGGCCAACTATGCCCAAGAGAAAGGCCTCTGGTTTCTTGGGGAAGGTACTTTTAAGTACTTTCTTAAGTTCATTATATATCATTTCCCAGTAAGCCTTAACTCTTGGGCAAGTCCACCAGAGGTGAAAGAATGTTCCCTCAGCTTCTTTACATTTCCAACATTTATTGTCAGGCAGGTGATAGATTTTAGCAAGCTTGACTGGGGTCATGTACCACCTGTAAATCATTTTCATAATGTTCTCCTTTAAGGCAATACATGCCGTAAATTTCATACCGGTGGTCCACAACTGCTCCCAATCAGCAAACATAATATTATGACCTAGATCCTGCGCCCATTTGATCATTGCTGATTTGACCGTTTCATCCTGCGTGTTCCATTTCAACAGCAAGTTATACATCTTTGACAAAATCTTAGTTTTTGGTTCTAACAGTTCTGTTTCCAATTTCGATTTATCCACCTGGAAGCCAATTTTTCTATCCAAATTATAGGCCTCTCTTATTTGATAGTAATGAAGCCAATCTCGCACTTTGTCTTTTAATTTTTCCAAAGACCCAATATCTATATTGTGTGGAAAACATCTCCTGATATGATGGTTTCTGCAAGAGGCCTGCAAAGGGCTCCATTGGGTATATAAGGATTAAGACCATTTTTCAAGTTTGTAGCTCATTAGCAGCTAGTGCATTTCATTCACCATTGGAATAACATTGTGTCGATATCCTGCCACAGTGAACAGTTGTCCCGGCACATGTTGCATTAGCTGAAGCTACCAGACCAACCTCAAGGACTGCCCCACATGAAGCTCATTGCAGCAATACCACCTGAAAGTTACCAAAGCATGGACAACTACAGTTCTTATGCTTTTAGGGATATTTTCTTTGGAGCAATGGCCAGACCAAACACATCTGCTGAATGCACAAAATAGTCTGTAAAACCTTACTAAGGCTAAGGATTAGAAGAAACTCTTCAGTTGTGAGATGATCAGATAACTGCATCAATGCAGTTTTAAGTCAGCCGAGGTTAAACACATAATCAACAGGGCAATAGCAAATAGAAAGTTTTTGGTCAGGAAGCTTAAGTGCATCTGCCAGAATTGCAGGCTGCATGAGCAATAATGCCAAATGCTAGACAAAGATGTTCAAAAACTCTTGCAGTATACATGGTGCAGAATGTATATCCCATTTGTCTTGTCACTGGGTAGCTGTATTTCACAACACCACTATAATTCTCCAGTAACATCATAGCCATAAAATATGGAATGTGGCTTTTCCTACTCAATATGAAGTATCCATGCAGTTTTCCCCCTTTATCATATTTGACATTTAGATTGCTGTCATTTTAAGTGTCTCTCAGGCTTCCCTTCTCCTTCCTTCACATATTTTCTGCTGGCTATTTGAGAACAGAGAGGCTCATAAGCAGCATTATTAAAAGCATGGCTTTGCAGCTTCTAAATCAAGCTTTTTAAAAAAAAGAAAAAGAAAAGGCCCAGGCCTTCAGTGGATGAAGAACAAACACAAGGCAGCAAGTCCCTTGTGGTCATATTTACTGGAAGAGCAAAACTTCCCATTTTACATTTGCAAACAAACAAACAAGCACCTTAAATGGAAAAAAGTAGCACACATTGAAGCTTCAGAATAGCACAGATATTGGTAGGTTACAAGTAATCCAAAATGCCAGATATTTCAATATATGCAACTAGCTGAGATGACCGGCAGAATTCGAGACCAGGGAGAAGAAAGGATGGAAGAAGACTGGAGGAAATTTAAGACTTATTTACAAAAATATTGTAATCTGGCTGAGTGCTGAATAGGATGCCAGTGCAGACAATTGTCTACCATTAAAATAGATTTAAAGTCGAATTATATGTCAAACCAAATTAAGATTATTAATTAAGATGAGTTAAATGATAATTTGCTTGAAAATAATTTAATAATGATGTAAGTGTATGCGGGAGGTGTGGGGGAGTCCCATGTAACAATTGAAAGATGTTAAATGGACAATGATAAGTGCTTATTTGATATATGTTTTATTTGAAAACTTTAATAAATATATTATAAAAAAAAAACAAAATGCCAGATATTTCAGATGTTTATAATTTTCATAATTTGCTAATGCAATGTCTTCAAGGAAGCTTCCTGACCTTTCAGTTTGGTGTTACTCAGCCAGAAACATGGGAGTACTAGAATTACCATTTCCTAATCAATGATGCTATTGTATGAAATTCCCCTTCATCATCTTTTCTATGACACACTATCCACTGGTGCTGGTACTGACTCTGTTTTGTACCTTAGTAGATAAATTTGTGTTAGGTAAATGTACTGATTTTCCAGGGACCAACAAATTATGACTGCACAGAAACATGCAAGCCCGAAGTTAGGTTTCAGATTTGGACTCCAGCATCCCTTCACCACGCATGTGGCACTGTGGGTTAAACCACAGAGCCTAGGACTTGCTGATCAGAAGGTCGGTGGTTCGAATCCCTGTGATGGTGAGAGCTCCCGTTGCTCGGTCCCTGCTCCTGCCCACCTAGCAGTTCGAAAGCACCTCAAAGTGCAAATAGATAAATAGGTACCGCTCTGGTGGGAAGGTAAACGGCGTTTCCATGTGCTGCTCTGGTTCACCAGAAGCAGCTTATTCATGCTGGCCACACGACCCGGAAGCTGTACATCAGCTCCCTTGGCCAATAAAGCGAGATGAGCGCCGCAACCCCAGAGTTGGCCACGACTGGACGTAACGGTCAGGGGTCTCTTTACCTTTATCCCTTCTTCACTACTCTACAGCAGGAGCATGGCATTAGCAACAGCATTTAAAAAAATGTAATCTAGAGGTAACCTAGATTGGCAAGCTTTTTCCAGTATTACCTTCCCACCATCATATGTGTACTCAGAATTGTTCAGTTCACCACTGTAGCATCTATCAACCCAGATGGGAGGCAGAGACAGAGGTAGGCCAAAGAGGAGGGGCTGGATCACTGGTAACTGAGGGCAATTCCTGTAACTGCCTGAGGTATCAGCCCTCAGTAGGAATCTTTTCGTGACTGTAGGGTGTAGTCCAAACAGGCCATGTGAAGGCTGTTGGCATCAAGGCTGCAATGATCAAAGCTTCAAAAAGTCAGAGGCAGGGTCCATACAGAGTAAGCCCATCAGGGTCTGAGGCAGTAGTAGTGATGACAGGTACAGTCAAATGCAGTGGCGTAGTGTGGGGGGTGCAGGGGGGGCCGGCCACACCGGGCGCAACATCTGGGGGGGGGGCGCGCTCACACTCGCAGCTCTCTGCCCCCTGCTAAAATCCACGGGTTAGGGGGCGCAAATTACTTGCCTTGCCCCGGGTGCTGACAACCCACGCTACGCCACTGGTCAAATGAACATCCATATGAAGCTGGATTAGGCAAGGCAAGGATCACACGTCTGCTGCTGCTGTTACTTCTCCTTGTAACAATGCATTGCTCAGTTGCTCAGGCAAGGCTTTATTGACCTCCAAGAACCATGGTTGACCTGTGGGCTCTGGAATTCATAGAGTTTTGCAGGAGTGGCAGACCACTGGTGGTGCAGGGGTTAAGCTCCAAGTCCTGATGATTAGATGCCCAGTTTGAGATATATGCAGCCCTGCTGCATTACAGTGAAACATGGAAAATATGACCACATCAGATTTAGGAGCTGTGAGATGAGCTGTATAGGAGGAAGGTAAAATTGGGAAAAGGCTACGAGGTGGCCCCTGCCCAGAACAACTTATATAAGTTGCCCTACGAATGTGCATCCACAGCAAGGATGTCATATAATACAGCCTTCAAGTTCCTCTTCATTTATCAAAAAAACTGGCAAATCAACTGAAGCCTGTTCTTAATTTGCACTGGTAGTGTGGGAGCTATTCCTTCCTATGCTGAAAAGCCTCATATCGTGTGAGATATGTCTGCTCCCCATGCCAGTATTGCCCTTCCTGGAGACTGGGACAATGCTGGTACAGGAGAGAGCCACAGAATATACTCCTTTCTGGAGAATATACTCAGTCTGGAGCTGTTTATGTTTCTTTGGAAACGTGGGAAGGGCCTATGCTGTGGTGGGGCCCGTGCCACCAATGTAATACTAGGAGGGCCCTCAAGAGAAGTAAATCTGAATACTGATTAACCTATCCTCTGGATAGATTCTGGATTCTTACAATAAAATGTGGGCATTCTTTCACCACTCAATACAGACACATACATCTTACTGCATAGTTGCTTACAAGCTGATAAGAACCTAATAAATAAATCCCCATTACTTCAGTTCCTGAGTAGCATATTAGCATTGACCACTGAGTAAAGGATAAGGTAAAGGGACCCCTGACCATTAGGTCCAGTTGTGACCGACTCTGGGGTTGCGGCGCTCATCTCGCTTTATTGGCCGAGGGAGCCGGTGTGCAGGTTCTGGGTCATGTGGCCAGCTGACTAAGCCGCTTCTGGCGAACCAGAGCAGCGCATGGAAACACCGTTTACCTTCCCGCCGGAGTGGTACCTATTTATCTACTTGCAGTTTGAAGTGCTTTCGAACTGCTAGGTGGGCAGGAGCAGGGACCGAGCAACGGGAGCTCACCCCGTCGCAGGGATTCGAACCACCAACCTTCTGATTGGCAAGTCCTAGGCTCTGTGGTTTAACCCACAGCGCCACCCACCTCCTGAGTAAAGGATAGCCTTCATCATTAAAATGTAGACTTGCCTAGCCTTTTTAGACGGCTGCAAAGACTGTCACAGTCTGGTATGCCCCTTCATCACTCCTCCTTTTTCTTTTTTTAAGGTAAAGGGGTTTTTTAAAGTACACCTACATGCATAAGGTACACACATCCTAAATTAAGAGCTTGGCCAACTGCAGACTGCTTCACCATAAGGCTAGCTGTAAATAGAACAAGCACTGAAATTAACAGAGTTGTCAGAATGATAAATGAGGGACAGAGCTGGATAAGCTCACTCCATTCCAGATCTTTCCATTGACCCACTGTCACGGCAATCTCCAAGCAGGACTGAAAGTGTCTAATTCCCATTGACTTCAATATAGATTTTCCAGTGAGTAACCAGCAGGGTTATTGATGCTAGGAAAGGCCTAGATTTTGTGCCATCCCAGTGGAGTCGGTAGGGATTTAATGGCGTGTGTACACAAAGGTGATGCATTTTATTTCACATGTCCAGGTAGAGATTTTCAGAAGGTAATTGAACTTGGCCACTACCTTTTCACACTTCTGTTCTGCTGACAACTTGTTTCCCTTTCGAGAGATGTTGCCCCTTGATGGTCAGAAGGTGCATTAAACACTCCTGACTGCTCAGAGACCTGAATGTGCTTAAAATGTGGGAGTAGGTGTTAAATTCCCAGAGCCGCTGTCTGTCTGGAAAAAGTCACTTTTCTTGACAGTGCCCTGGAAAAGAGCTGGGGAGGAGAGAAACCTTTGAGATCGGTTGCTTTCCTTTCCTTTCCTTTCTTTTTCTTTTTGTGTGTGTGTGTGAAAAATGTCAAGCTTCAAAGTTAGCTGTGAAATTTGATCCCTAACTGACAACAGAAAGGGGGGAGGGGTGGAGTAGTGACTTTAGACATCTACCCTTGTCCTGCTCCTCTGCACTTTATGAACTAAGAAAAATCAAAAACAAGCCTTCAGCAAGGCTCCCTAGTGACCCCTTGTGTCATTTTGCCGATTGTACTTATTCCCACAGTCTCCGACAGTCACTGAACTGTGACACAGCATCAAGATCACGGGAATAAGGCATTTCCACACACACACACACACACCCTCATCAAAACAGTATCTCTAAAAGTATGTAGTATAGATGAATTTTTTAAAAATAGAAACCTTTTATTTTCAGAATAATATTTATTTTCCTTCATTTGTATCTTAGTTGCACTAGCAGGATGCAACCATATTGTGTAATGTTTTCTTTTGGTCCCAAATGGCTGGATAGAAGTGCTGTTTTTCTTTTCTCTCTCTTTTTTCACTCTTATTTTCTCAGCTTCTTTTAACAAGTACTAAACGGCCATTATGCTTTCTCAGTGCACATTGAGATTCATCTGCCAGCTCTAAACTGCCTCAGAGTGCTTCAGTTTTGCATGAGCACTAAACTGGGACTGGGAAGGATTACCCAGTGCTGAAGGGCTAGATCATTAGAAAAGGGCATGCAAATCCACTGAACCAGGGATGAGAGAGTGCACAGATTTTTCTTTGCGAAGTCTGAACTGCAGTTTATGTAAATCATTAACCTCTGGCAGGCCTTCCCCCCCTCCAAGCTTCCTTCCTTCCTTCCTTCCTTCTTTCCTCTTTTTCTTTCTCTGTCATTTACATGTGGAAATAGATGAAGCCACTCTGGGCTTTCTGTCAAGTGCAAGAATAACTGGTGCCATCACTCTTTGCCACATTTCTCAGCTTGGACCTGGCCTTCCCGTGCTCCTTTTCACTTGTACCAGTCCTTCAAAGCACTGCTAAGGGATCCCTGCATGTGACAATAAAGAGCTACTGAATGACAGGAAGCACAGAGCAGCACAGACAGCTTGTCACAAATGTATTTATGCTCATGAACCGGAGCCTATCTTATTTTAGAAATTATTTAACTCAAGTGTCACTGGAAAGGCATGGGGGCTAAGGCTATAATCCCACCGACAGTCACTTACTAGGGAAGAAGCCCATCTGAAACAGTTGTTATTTTATCCAAGAGTATGTGCATGGGATTGCATTGTATGTGCCCAGGCCAGGCCATTGCCTGGACACCTACAATGCAATATACAGGGTGTGTTTATATGATTTAAACTACAGCCAACCCTTTCCCAAAGGCTTGAGAAGGGTCGTGGTTAATGAAAAACAAAATTCAGAATTAAGTGCAATTAAATCCAGTAGTTCTAAACAGAGCCAGTCTTGCCATTAGGCAAGGTGAGGTGGCCTCAGGCAAAAGAAAAGTGAACCATTAATTAGCAGAAAATTATTAGTTACTTAATATTATGCACATATCTAAAAACTGTGTGAGTGCAGCATTCTGCCAGAGGCATAAAACATAACAGTTGTTAATTCCCTCTTTAACAAGGCTGTACCAGATGTTGCTGGACAACAGCTCTCATTGACCTTGACCACTGGAAGTTGGAGTCAAACAACATCTGGAGCGCTAAAAAGTGCCCTTACCCTACTCTATCAGATTAAGCATGGTTGACCTTTGAAAGATGCTCATGCTTCTGCTTTAGAAAAGTGTCCAAGGGACTATGAGCTCCATACTTACAGCACTGACAAAAAGAACTATAATAAGCAGAGCCTTGCTTTAAGAACATGGTGCATGGATGGTATCATTTAAGGCACTTTGGAGATTCAGTTTGATTCTCACTTGTTCCAGTCCAGATAAGCGTCTCCATTTCACATCAGTCCCTTGGATATTGACAATGATCTGCCTAAACCTTGCATCGGTCACAGCTTACAAACTGACCTCGTTATAAGCTTACTTAAGGGACTAGATAAAATTCTACCGAAACAGTGGGGGGGGGAGAGAGCATATATTTAGAATTGCATATGGAGAACACTGCTGCATCAGAGAACAGCATCCTGTTTCTCACAGTGACTACTTGGGAACTTTCAGGAAGCTCATCAGAAGAGCTTGATTGAGGGCAGTAGACTCTCCCTACTATTCACCACCACCACCACCACATCTGGTACTTCCACTTCTGGAGTTTCCATATAGCTTAGGGACAGGAAGCCTGGAGCCCTCCAGATGTTGTTGAGCTATAATTCCCATCACTCTGCCTGGGGCTGATGGGAACTGCAGTCCAACAATAGCTGACTCACCTGGTTTAGCTACTGTGGCCAGAATTGTTCTATCTCTATCTATCTATCTATCATCTATCTATCTATCTATCTATCATCTATCTATCTATCTATCTATCATCTATCTATCTATCATCTATCTATCATCTATCTATCATCTATCTATCTATCTATCATCTATCTATCATCTATCTATCTATCTATCTATCTATCTATCTATCATCTATCTATCTATCTATCTATCTATCTACTATCATTTATCTGTTTGTTTTTATTATTATTATTAATCACTTAAATTTCTATACCACCCTTCATCAGAGGATTACAGGGCAGTTTACAATATAAAAACACAAAAATACATAGCATAGTAACAAACAAAAATCCCTCCCCAGGTTTAAAAGGCAGTATATTGTTTAATTAGTCAAAGGCCTGGGGAAAGAGGAATGATTTTACCTGGCACCTAAAAATATGTAAGGAAGGCGCCAGGTGAGTCTCCCTGGGGAGAGCATTTTACAAATGGGGAGCCACTGCAGTAATTGCAGGTAGATCCATCCAAGGTAGTAGCCATCTCTACATCCATTGGCCAAAAGGGATGAAGTAAAGGAAGATTATCAGAAGTGCTTGAAGCATTGTAATCAGGTTAACTTACCCTGCAAGATACACTACTTTCAAATGTATTACTTGTGCAAAACAGTTTTAAAATAAGACATCAGTTTTATATATGAAAGCATAGTTGCTCCAGTTTTGGGGTTGCTGTTGTTTTTTTAAAAAAAAAGATCAGGTTCTCAGCCTAAAGCAGAGTGAGAAAAAATTCTGCTAATTGGAACCTGATTGAAAAGTCTAAGCAAAGCCTTCAGGGCTTTGCCTTAAGCATCTGAGTTTTGAAGGGAAATGTATAAATATATCCCCATTGTACATAGCTCTATGATCATTTTACTGTTAACTGCCCATAAAACCTGGTATGTCAAATATTTGTGTCAGAGGAAACTGCCCCAAGGTTATTATCTGATGTACCATTTGAAAGAAGTTTTTTTGCAATGTTCATCCACATATTGAATTCACTAATAAACCATGCAGATATGTTGTGTATGAGGCATATATATACCTATATAAAATAATCACCTTCCAGATCAGATGCAGATAGCATTTTTCTTTTTCCTAACCAACATCTCCTTCCCTCCCTCCTCTTTCTCTGTCTCTCTCTGGCATCTATTTATGTTTAACCTATTTATTAATTTTTGACTCGCAAACACTGCGGAGTATGTGCTTTGAAGTATTTGAACAGAAACACTCTATGGCTGCTTGAGGTCCATATTTGAGAATCCTGTAAACATTTCTTCGAAGAACAGGGATTAACTCTACTTAAAATCAAAGGCATGTTTGTTTCCTGTATCTCTCTCTCACACACACTCACACTCACACTCACACACACACACTTGTTCAGGTCCTGCCATGGGAGCGGCTTCACAAAAAGTATGTTGAGTAGTAAATCATAGAGATAGAATCATAGAGTTATAGCACTGTAGAGTTGCAAGGGATCCCATGGTTCATCCAGCCCAACCTCCTGCATTGCAGGATAGTTGAACTAGTGGTATGTCAACGTTTCAAAAGCGTAATTCCCTTCTGAAAGAGGCTCCCATTTTTCCACTTCATTCTCAGGGTACTTCAGAATTTATTTAGATTTTGAAGGTTGTGGTTTCCACTTGATGTTCCCCAGCAATCTGCAGCCTCCCTGGCTGCTCATAGGCTTGCTGATCTGAAAAAAAGTCAATGTGAAACGTTACCTCACAATGTCTTTCCCTGAGCTCTAAGTGTGGGAAGCCCAGGAACTGCAGAGTTCAGAGCTGAGATGAACTGTAGAAAGAAAGGAAAGGCACCCACAAAAGCTCTGTGTCCACCACAAAAGATGAACACAACAAAAATTCCACACTTGACTCAGGAGAATTTCCCAGGGATTTTTTTCTTGCCTTTTTATTTTCTCACTTATTGATGGAGAGTGGTCAGGAAAAGGATATGGGAGAATTTTTTGACACCACACTAATTCTAACAGCTCAATCCTATACATGTATGCTTAGAAGGAGGTCTTTCTGAGTTCAGTAGGGGTTTCTCCTGCATCCTCATAGGTTTGTTGTAGGTAGCCCTGTATCAGGAAGTTCTTTATGTTTGACATTTTGTTATGTTTGTATATGTGCTGGAAGCTGCCCAGAGTGGTTGGGGAAACCCAGCCAGATGGTCAGGGTATAAATAATAAAATTAGTAGTATTACTAGTAGTAGTGATAGATGAAATCTCTTTCACATCAGCTTGGAATTCAACTTTATAAAAATCAGAAAACAGCTGCTGCTGCTGCTGCTTTTTTCTGAAATAGATACCCCATTTTGCTCCCATCCCATTGTCAAGAGCATGAGTCTTAATGCACCCCCCCCAACACTCTCTCAACTCTGAGTTCCAGGTTGGGTGAGTTTCCCAGAAGCCTCGAGGACGGCAAATAGGACAACCCTTTCCCTCACCACTGTTTCTCTGGTCTGCACACTTGTGCTTCAGACACATGTAAATCTGTTGGATGGCTTCTTGCACTGACCATAAAAGTATCCTCAGGGAAACTATACTCAACCTTCCTTGAAAAGCCACCACCTGACAAGGTCACAGAAGAATAAAGAACAGTTCCTTCCTCAGTTTTATCACAATCTTTAAGAAGAAGACAGAACTGGGGGGAGAGAGAAAGAAAAGACAAGGTAATAAAGCAGAATTAACAATGCAGTTGACTCCAACTGTCATGCTAGTTTTATATCTCACATTTAAAAACTGAATTTTCATTGGGGGGAAAGAAGCAAAGTAATTTAAGGATGGGGATTAAGGAAGAGGACGAGTATGGCAGGAAGGGAAGGTGTCAGAAGTGAAGATTTTTTGAGAGAGACAAATGTGGTAAGAACAAGAAATATGAGCACCATATGTACAGTGAACCAAAAGTTAGCATATATTATTTCGGTCCAGCACTCATCCCTAACACACATACATACAGTCAACAGTGCTTGATACCAATTTGGGCAGATGGGGTAGATTTCAGAGAGGCAAAGATTTCATTACAGACCTATAGTGGACCATTTCATGTAATTGCTTTGATAAACAGACCTGTTTAACTTCAGCCATAGAACTGCATCATCTGCTTTCCAAGACGTTCCCTTAGAGCAGTGTTCAGATGTTTTCCGAATGCAGACGATCAAGCAGAATGATTGTGCCTGCTAGCCCCATCTTGCCTGTTATATGCATTGGGTCAGAAAACTTCTACATCTGTATAAACTGTCCTTGAATTGGTAAGGTCCTCAGTCATAAAGGTAAAGGTTATGTAAGGGCAGTTAAGTGCACATTTAGTTTTCCAAATGAATGTACAAAGGAGGCAGGACCAGGGAATGTGGGCAAGGTCTGGTGAGACAAGGGCAAGGTCTGGTGTATCTGAAGGGCATCAGGATGTGGATAGCTGGTCTATTTACATGAACATGTTGGTGCTGTCTTTTTCTTTCTCTCATACTCTTATTACTCTTAAGTATTCACCAGAACTTTGCCCAAGTGGGAGTGAATTAAGGGATTCCTCCTTTGGTGAGACATTCATGGAAAGCGGAGATGGCCTGAAGAGCTTTGACAGGACTAGTAATATTTCTCAGAGGGATTTTCACCAGACTCGATGCCAGCAGTCAGCAAAATCAGGCACTGGCTGAGATCACGGGGGCTTGGAAGAACCTTTCACTGTGACATCTTTTGCCACTGTCCCTGACTCCTGGCTGGCTATGTTGTACCTCCACTGTTGGAAACAGTAAGCCTCTGAATACTTGTTGAGAGGAGAGTTCTGTTTCACTCTGGTCCTGCTTGCTGGCTTCCCAAGCCTAGATCTGCTTTGCTTCAGGAAGACTGCTGGATCATGTGCCAATTTTGTGCCATGGATTTGCTTTGTGTCATGTCAAAAGTAACAATATGGTGCCTCTCAATATGTACAGAGATGAATTGCAGCTTACCCAACACATATATTAGGATGAGACTGGAGACAGGGTATGGTTTTTAGATTCTAAGGGTATGGCTTCTCAAATCCCAGTATTTACCCTTTTCTTCATTTTATTAAAATGATGTAAGAAATATGGGGAATACCCTAACCATCACTCTTTCAGGTGCATTAGCAGCACCAAAGTGACCTTCGATGGTGTGCAAACCTGGGCAATATGTATGGGGTCCTGGGCTGCCCAGATGAAAAGACCCCCCCTCTCAGCCTCACTGATGTGGCCCAAAGGAAAGCAGAGCAATTTGTTTGGCACCAGCTTCACTGCAAGAATTGCCGGATAGAGGCATACATGGTGCCATCCAACTGCCTTAGGGACGCCACTCCAGATTTGTGTAGGGTTAACTCCTCGGTCATTTCTTCTCCCAAATATATCCCACAATTTCCCTTCTCATAGATGGGGTATCCTCCCAAATTGATGGGTTCTATCTGCCCCTCAATTCCCTCTACAGCATGTGCAGAAAATGCCTTCTTGACCACTGGACCCACTGTTGGTCTTGTCCGCTCAAATAATTATACATAATTCTGTGGCTCAGGAAACTACCATATGTATAGTCAGAGCATTGTTCCTTCACTGAGTGGCAGAGAGTTGGTTTATTCCAGAGTGTCAGGTACAAGACTTTGTAGCTCTACCTGGAAATGTTTCAGATTGAATTTGCAAACCCTGTGCATGCAAAGCATGTGGTCTGCCACCACAGCCCTTCCTTTCCTATTGTGTCTTTTCTACTTTTGGAAAGTAAAGGTTTTCAAATTGGGGGAATGTGTGAATTCCCTCTCTGTCCCATGATGTTTTGACTTTATTTGTGCTCACCATGGAAAAACAGCAGAAGCAGTACCATAAATGAGTGCAGAAGACATTTCATTACCAATTCTTAATTACTGGGATTTTATACTGTGCGCAGCACTTATTGTGCACTATGGGTCTCTGCAAACTCATGCAATTATTCCCCTACAATTAAGTTTGTTATGACATAACTTTAAATGGAAAGCACATGCTTCTGAGCCCTGGTGTTTGAATTTATGCAAATATATTAATGTATGCAAATTTGCAATTTCCTGGATTTCTCTCAGAGGTTACTGGCAGTTATTCAGTTGTGGATTTTGGGTGTATAAATGGATGAGTGATGCTGATTCTTGTCTGCCAGGAACTAGATGAAACAATTAACTCATTTTAACTTCTTTTTTCACCATAGTGATCTCCTGGTGTGCAAGGACTGCTCAGTTTCATCACCCCTTCCCAGCAGGCCCTTTTTAATTGTTTATGACTATAGTCACTCAGCATGTTGAAGATATCAATGCTTCCAAGAAATAGAAATATGCCTGGAAACTTGGGCAGGATAGAGGGCAACTACCCCTCCCTTTGCTCCTGAAATAACAGCCGTGGTTTCGTCCTACAGTGGAGGCAAATGATATATTTTGGCAAACTGACCATCTGAAGCAACCGTCCTCCAACCTTGGACATGGTTTCAGCACTTACAAACTGGTTCTAATTATCAGGTGCAACAAAACGAAACAAGTCCTAAAACCGAGAAGCTAAAATGAATGGTATTTAATATAGGGCCACCACAAATGTACTCTTAGGGACTGAGAGTGCTTTTGACCTATTGGCCTCAACTGGTCATATATTGTGGTGAAGTGGCAACACTACCTAGGTTTAACCATGGTTAACATTACTGTATTCTTCCAGACATAGGCTCAGATCCAAAGTAGAAGGAAGTTTATGAAAGGGGATTTTCTTATCCCTTCCTCCTGCAGCCCTATGCAGCCCCATAAAGCCTCTCTGGAGGGCTGAGAGACCACCCTCTGTGATGCTAGATGGGGTGCAGAGAGCTGCTGTAGTAAAGGGAATTGATCAAAATTCAGACACAGCTTTCAGAAACCTTCTTCTGCTTGTGGTTCTCTGGATCCAAACCATTTACTTATACATTTATGCTTAGGAAGAGGGAAATGAGGCATAATTTTGAATTAAATGTACTCGCCTTTGGTGCCTTTTAGAACATCTCAGCATACTGAAGCATAAAAGGACTTGCATTAACTTCTACAGCAAGGAATAGCAAACATTCAGATATTACACAGGTGTTCTCTTCCCTAAGTTAACATTCTCCATGTGCAGCATGTCTGTGATACAGCACCAGATGACCACAAAGAAAAGAAAATTAGCTATTCCATATGGTCTACAAAATCACATCATACACTCACACAATAAGTTCTGTGCCATCGCAGATGCTTTAACAGATTAAATTTTCTCTAACACACCTAGGAAGTGTTGTCATATTAGGGACTTCAACTGTATTAGCAAAGGCTAATAAGATTTAGCTTAGCTGACTTGATATAACACTGGAGAAATATATCATTTCCAGTTGCTGAAGCCGTACAGTTCCCTTTGTTATTTGGTCCAACAAGTAGTTTCTTTTACTTCCGAAAACTAATATTTCTGAAGCAAACCACCATTGCAAGGTTACCTTAACTGAATACATGTATAGCTAATAAATCATGATCATTTTCAAAAGCCAAGCTTGTGATCTAAGCAGAGACAAGCTGGGACTTGTTTAAATATTATATATGTGTTTGCAAGGCGTATATATAATTAACATTTCCAGGTTTGCATGGCATCTTAAAATATTATCATACCATTTAAAGTCACACTCTTTAAAATGTATTCATGGCATTTTTAAATTTATTCGTGCCATTTGGAAAAACATCCCTTGATTACCTACATCTATGAAGATGCATGCAGAGTTATAGAGAGGCAGTCCGTATGCCCATGCAATACTTCCAGAATCGTGTGTGCTAAGCAGTACTGGTGTGTCACAAGATGTCAAGGACAGGCAAGAGTCCGAAGGGTGGGCAGAGGAAGCAGGAGACAGGAGGATGAACCAGGGGAAGAAGCCAGCGATTTGTGGGATACTGTGCCAACCATGAGGCAGGGGGAAGGCAGTCAGATGGGAGAAGAAGAGGTGGGTGAAGAATTGCAGTAAGGCACAGAGGTGGAAGAGGCAATCCTAGAGATAGTCACATCATTAGAATCTCCTCTGTCCCCCCCCCCACTGTTTCCCAGGACAAGGAGGGACTTAAAGTGACACGAGCAGCTGGAGCTGATGTGCAGGAGAACTTGCCAGTTGCTTGCATGTGTCACATCAGAAGAGGGGTTTAAATGTGCTAATGGACGTGTTGTCTGTCCATACACCCATATAGAGCCCACGTCTTCAGCTCCTGCATGAGTTGGATGTCAGGAGCACCTTCACTGACCTTCCGATCACAGGAACGCAGGAACAGCAGAGCACAGCATTCCTCTGGAACAGGTCCTGGTGCAGTGGACTCACATTTACTATTGTGAGAACCTCAATAGTAGCAGAGCAATGGAAGCAAAACAGTGGAGGTTTCGTTGCATACCTTAATCTTATTACTACTGGTTAAACAAAACATAAGAACATAACGGACATGCACGAGAGTGTCAGCTTTCTCATACTGCCACCTAGTCTCTAGACAGATCAAAGGAAAACCAGCACAGTGCTAGGGACGGAAGTCTGGAAGAGTGGTTTCCACCCTCTCCTTTCTCTGATGCAGAAAGTAAAACAAACATGATCTGGTGATCTTTGCAATGGGTGGGATGAAAACACTGACATTGTCATGGCACTGCTACACCTGTCTGGGTCAGGTCTAGGAACAGGTCTGAAGAAGGAGATGCCTAGCAGGAGATGCCTTTTGCAGGAGTTGTGCATGTGATTCTTCTACCTCAGGAGCTGGTGTGTGCTTTGCCAATAAAGACCTAAATTTACAATCACATGTCCTTGGATGGGTGTGCTCAGGACACAAGAGGAGGTTAAGAATGCCTTGAAATTTAAGCCCCCATCTTGAATGCAGCCACTATGCGATGACCACTCTTCTTCAGAGGTTACAAGAAAAATTAGCTCCCCTTTCTGCTAATATCTAGACAGTGAATCATAGAACTGAAGGGACTTCAATGGTCATCCAGCTCCTCTGCAAATGCAGTAAATCCATCAGGTGCATGTTGCAACAAACCAAAGTAAAAGCAATACTGGGGCATTTAGGTTGTCACAGAAGTGATATTATTAAAGAAACATTTGTTTCTCAGCTTGAACAAACAATCAGCAACTGTAGCTCACATCAAATTAAAACGTTTCCAAACCTATTAGGCAAATATATGCTTGCATTTAGAAGAATGATCACTTCCCAACTGTTGCAGTTCATCAGACTGATTTGGAGCCTACTGATGTCACTTTTTATATGCTACACTGCCAAGGCTAAACCTGTGAAAACAAGGAAAAAGGAAGCTTCAACCTAGAAACAACTGCACTTCAGAATTAAAGCAGATTTTAAAATGCATATTGTGTTTCCCCATATTGTAAACAGGGGAGGAGACATTACAAGGACCACTTCCTAGAGTGGAAATTGCTCATGAACACACACAAAAAGGTGGAGAGAGTTGTGTCTGCAGTCCACTGTCCCTGCTCAGTTCAGTTATTGAAACCACAGCAGCTATATTGTCAGTCTTTTAATTTCAAGGTGAAATGCTATTATGCATTTCCCCCAAAGTAGTTCATAATTTGATTGGCAAAATGTCAAGGATAATGAATCTTTTAAAAACAAAAACTGGCATACAACAGAGGCCCTAACAGTACAGTGCATCTCATTAAGTCCTCCCCTCCCACCAGATAACACTGGGCTACATTTATATGCTTCATTCCCTCTATTGTTATAATATTGAAGGTGTTTTTGGCAGTGACTTTTTAAAAATTGAATTGGCATACAACGTAAGTGGCAGTATGCAAGTGTATGCAGACAGTAATTAATTGCCGATTTTTTTCTGTGAAACTGGGAGCAAAAAATAAGGAGCATTCTTGGTTTTTGCTTGCCAGGACACACTGTGCAGTATAATTAAGGATATCTGCGCTATCTTTCTGAACTGCTAGGTCCTCAAAAGACTTTGACAAGCCCATGACACAAATGTACATATAATTTGAATATGCTAATTTGCATGCACATTTGATTCGGCTTTCAGAGGAGCAGAATATTTTTTTAAAAGTTGGGGGGAATGGGCCAAGAGACCTGGGACTCATTGTAATGGCTTTGGTCCCTGGGCCACTCTTTAAGAACACTCTGGCCACATACACACCATACGTTTGAAGCACATGGATTGAATCATAGAGTAATAGAATTGTAAAGTTGGATAGGACTCCAAAAGACATCTAGTCCAACCCTCTGCAATGCAGGAATCTCAACTAAAGCATCCATGACAGATGACCATCCAACCTCTGCTTAAAAACCTCCAAGGAAGGAAAGTCCACCATGATTCCCCTAAAGAATCATGGGAACCACCAAAGGTGCCAAGACTGAGGAGGCCCATTGCATGCCATGTGAAGTTGCATCGTTTGGAAGAGAACGAGTGCAGAACCCAGCACAGTGTGACTTCAATGGCCTGTAGCTCCTCCTCTTTGTTGCTCAGGAGGAGCTGACCACTGAAGCTGTGCTTCGCTTAGCTCTGCGCCTACTCTACCTCCTTATCATTGAGGCGGCTTGGCTCCTGGCCAACAGATATTGGGAAGGGCGAAGACAGCTCGGCCCCATAGAGTTGGCACCCCTGGGAACTGCAGTTTCTGAAGGGTCTTGGAAAACATAGTTTAGTGATGGATAAGGGTTCGGGGCAGGGGGTGATGTGCTTTGATTGTGTGGTATGTATGCAGCGTCTGGCTTTCCAGAGGTACTCCCGTTTGCTCTCAGTAGGCTGGGCCAGGCTGCTGCAGTCCCACTGTTTTATACACAGAAGCAGAAAGCCCAGACAGAAAACCTTAGTTTAGCTGAATGTCAAACTGCACATTTTGAGATCCAGATACTGTTTAATTTACATTTCCTAGCAATCTTATACAGAGGTGAAAAAGGCCCAATGTGGGTCTGAGTCTTTTAGCAGTGTGGAGTTTTGGAAATTGCATTTTAAAATATTAACGTGCATACTCACGCAACACTTTTTTCGACCCCTTGTCAAAAATAATATGAGAACAAGTGCTGAAGTGGTGTTTTGACATCTCTAATGCTTTCCTGTTTGGTTAGTTTTGAAGTATTAAAGATGTGTAGGCTTGAACTATTAATCCTGAATGTGAGAGTGGCACCAAGACTCAACCTGAAGTTATGAAACAAAACATCAGCTGATGTTACCCTTGGTACCTGCCACCAAACATTGTCGCATTTCTATTTGTCTGAGAAGGGAGGGGGCATTGTTATGCCTTGGATGCTCGAGTGGGGAATTTATGGACATTTTTAAATTATAAAATGGTTGTTCTTGTCAGGTTCCCAGTTTAAAATCCATTATGGGTCAGGAAGAGGAGGCTAGTTGGTAATTTGAGGGGCAAATGTACAAAGTTGGTTGACATTCTGAGTCTTTAATTATAGTTGTAGTTTAATAATAAATTTTGGAGCTATGGTTTTAGATAACTGATGTTTGTGATCACTGATCTGCTGTTTCAAAGTGCAAATTAGCAGCATTAGAATTCTGTTAGAATTTTGCTACAAGTGTTCCAGATTTTAAAATATCCAGATTTAACATAGCATCATTAAGTCCAGTGTATTGGGGATGATCTGCTACATATATTAACCTTGTTTTGTTGCTAGGTGAATTAAATGCTGTAAAAGTCTCTTTATTTATCTCTACCACTTTGCCTTAATCACTTTCTCAGTAAGGTGTATACAACTATGTTGTAACCACTTTGATCATAGAAATGATAAATGTTAGTAACACCTCAGTGAATCTTGGGGGGGGGGTATTTCAATAGCAATAAGATGTGTCCCAGATTTCTTTAAAATATCTTAAGGAGTGTCATTTTCAGACATTCAAAGGTGCAAGGAGCAAAGCTGCAAAATTAGACTTTGCCTACTGTTCTAACTCTTCATTGCAGTGCTAACTCCAGATGGCCAGAGAACAACAAACATAGAGACCAGGAGGCCAGCATAATATTTGCAAGAGACTGCATTAGAAGGAACAAACTTTGCTCAACAGTGTGCTGCTACCAAACTATATACAAACGTGAAACCAGCGAGATGAACCTAGTTTCCTTTCCCTGCTGGTCTCCCCCAGGACTGATCCAGCCAATACAACCATTTCTAAATCACTTTAATTCCTGCTTACATTATAACCAAGTCCTATGAGGGGAAAGGTTGAAGGAATTGGGCATGTTTAGCCAGGAAAACAGACAATTAAGAAAATTACAAGAAAAGGATTCAGACTAAACAATTAGGAAGTTCGAGCTGCTTGAGAGCGTCAATAAAAATTTCATTTATGAATCACTTCCCATGAGCCATCCCAAAGCAATTCGCAATATAATAAAAACACATATAAAACAGTTACATGTATAAAAACCTGTAAAGCAATTGCATGTATGAAAATACTTATATATCACACACAGAGAGATTTTAAGGCAACAATAGCACATTCATAAAATCAATTCAAATCCAATACACATGCCAACTGGGATAAAACTCTCCATTTAGAAGGCTTGTTGAAGGAGGAAGGCCTTTAGCAAGCAGAGAAGATGCCTGCCTGGTATTTAATGGGAGTTCCCAAAGCTATCTTCCACCACATTAAAGGCGTTGCATGGAATGGACCTCCTGATAGGATGGTATCTGCAGGAGACCCTCTCCTGTAGAACACAGTGATTGGTTGGGTGTTTAGCGGAGGTAGATGGCCATGCAAGTGGTAATAGTGAAGCTGAAGCTAAGCCACAGCAAAGCAGGTCCTGGGAGTTCTTGATGGTGGGACTCTTCTGAGGTATGGGATGACCAAAGTGTGTAGAAGTACACTTTGTGTAGAGGTATGGGATGACCTCAAAGTGTATAGAAAGGTCCCAGGATCATTTTGCATCGACTCTGCTCCTTTTGAGATTCTAAAGCCAAGATGTATGCAACCATTTCGTTTTATTACCCAACATTTTGACCCAGCAGCATGTATACTTCAAAGGTAAGGTCATGCAGCCTTTCCCATTCCCATGCTAATGAGCACAATGTCTGCTGCTGTTAACAGTTCAAACAGCGTTTCCCCCCAATTCTGAAATAAATATGGGGATATTGATTGTGTTCTGGCAGGACTGATTGTTCGAGAAGTCAGCATTGAGATTTCCCGCCAGCAAGTTGAAGAACTCTTCGGGCCAGAAGATTACTGGTGCCAGTGTGTGGCTTGGAGCTCAGCAGGTACTACGAAGAGCCGGAAGGCCTACGTTCGTATCGCATGTAAGTATTCATGCTTCTGCATGGCTCTGCCTTGTTTGCATGATCGAACTTTGCATCGCACTACTTAAGTCAAAAGGACCGAAGTTCCTTTTATAGGAGTATAAGAAGCTGCCTTACACTGAGACCATAGGCCCATACAACCCTGTATTGTCTGCGCTCTCCAGAATTTCAGATAAGGAGTCTTTTCCAAGGTGTACCTGGAGATGCTGTACCGCTGAGCTATACCCTTTCTCTCAAAGGGAAACATATCTACACACTCTGCATTAGTGTAATGTGTAGTTTGACCCTCAGTCTTCATTGCTGCTGGGAATGAAGGTTAGAAGGATAAGCCTTCATAGAAAAGGTGCACTATGAAGACGTATCTGAATGCAAATCTCCATTGCACAACCTGAGATTTTAATTACTGATAAAACCCCAACACAATTACTTGTCAAACACAACCGGCAGAGCTTTTCAAATTTGTGGCTCACCTTCCAGTATTTATTTTCTCGGCTGAATGTACATTACAAAAACCCACAGAATAAGTGAGACTTTTAAGTCCACTGTGAACATTTCTTTCAGCACTGCAGATGAAATTAAAATGAATAGTGTTTTCCAAATTCACAAATCAGAATTGGGTATTTATTTCCCTTGACAGATACTTGAACTTAAGAGTCGTGCTATGTGGATCCATTAATCTGTCAGATTTGAAGTGCAGTGCAAGTAATGGTCTTCAACCCAGAGAAATTGCCTGTAGTCAAACAAACAGTTATTATATCCAAATAAACCTTCTGTCAGGATGTATGCAATCCCAGAGTGGAAGATTAGATATATGCAACCATTTCATTGCACTGTGAATAAAGTCTGAATAAAGAATGGATGTGGCCTATTTTGCCTTAATCAGAAGAGAATAAGGCTGTAAAAAACCCTGTCTTTGCCCTATTGACACTCATATTAATATTAAATTTTCTCTTCTCCCATCACATCTGTACTGCCCTGCTTCTCCTGACACAATTCAAGGCAAGCAGATCTTAGAAACACAGATATCCATCTTATTATACAAATATTTAATTTTCATTAATTTTCAAAGGGAGGACTGTCTTTCAAATGCTGTATTTGCTCTGGAGACTCTCATTTCACTACCATGTGGATGAAATGAGTTTACCCTGACTTACAGTGGAAGTAAGCCACATTACTCAGAGTCAGGTTTTCTTTGCCTTTGGGGAAATGAAACAAAACAGCTTTTGGTGAATGCTCACTAGAAGCTGGCTATCTGTCTGGCATTTAGCCTGACATTTTAGTGAAAAAGAATTTCACTTCTAGTAATGTGAATGAATTATCCAGGAAAAAACCGTTATTGGGATGTACAGTTTTTCCAAGAGGTACTCTTGCTCTGGAGGCTATCAGAAGAATTCGTAAATGAGAAATTAAGGCACAGTGAGGTTTTAAAACTGAAAATAGGCCTTGTTCCTGTGCTCACTTATTTCATACTGACAATCATCCCTGCTTTTCCTGAATCATATTTAGTCTTATTTCCAATTATGCTTCTTGCTTTTGATTAACATTGGTAGAAAATTAAAGATGAATAAGTGGTTGTCCAGTCTTTCAGAATAATTTCTAGTGGTGCCCCAACTGAGAGGAGCACACAGGACTGCTTCAGATGTTCATAGATTCATAGGTTCATAGAATTGTAGAGTAGGAAGGGACCTTGAGGATCATATAGCCGAGGGATTGTCAACCTGGTCACTACCACCCACCAGTGGCCGTTTTAGGATTCTAGGTGGGTGTTAGGGGGTTCTACAGCATAAGCTGAATCCTCCTCCCACCAAGCACTGGTGGGCGGTAAGGAAATTTCACCATCAAGAAAGATGCATTAGTGGGCGGTAGGTATAAAAAGGTTGACTAGCTACAATGTGGAAATATGCAGCTGTCCCATACGGGGATCAAACCTGCAAGCTTTGTTTTATCATCACCATGCTCTAATCAACTGAACTTTCCAGACACATGTTTTATCTCGTGATGGCTGCCTCATCAAGTGATGACTCCCATATGTAAATATTCATCATCGCATACTTATTTCCATAGGATTCACTTTTGTATGACCTTACACACCACACTTTTCTATGTGTTTACACATTCAGATGCCAGCCATCAAGTGTACAGCAATCAAATGTATAAAAAAAAATCAAGTGATGTGCATGCATGTGTGAACTGACAAATGATACAACTCCTTCACTATCTTAACTTTCCATCTGCAGTTACAAAAAAGAGAAAAGAATAAAAAATAGAAAAGGGCAATCATGATCTACTGGTAGATCACTAGACATCTGTGGTAGATCACTGGTAGATCACTGCCCCACCAGGAAGTTTTGCCCTCAACAACTCACAGCTCAACAACTTTGACCTGAACCCCCCCCCTGCCAGTTTTTAACAGTAGCTCACTGCCAGTTTTTAACAGTCTCTTGGGAGTTGGCCACCCCTGCTCTAGACACATTGGCAAAGGGAGTTCTACTATTAAATAAAAAATGGGATGATGCTCTCCAGCTTTACCCCTACATATTTCACCCAGGATGCTTGCCCAGAAAAATTATGTTAGTGGCTCTAGAGTTATATCAAGGGATAGGATCTGCAGGTGTTATTACATAGTCTATGGAGTGCAAAGTTCTGCAGTATACTACGTTTTCCACATTTAAGATCCCAGGGTACTCTAGTTGACAGGGTCACAGGGTTTGGCAGGAGTCTTTGGGGTTTTGTCTGAGACCCTGAAGAACAGCTGCCAGTCAGATGATTTCTTCATGCAATGCATAGTTAGTTTATGGAACTTGCTGCAGCAAGATATGACAGTGGCCACTGGCTTTGATGGCTTTAAAAGGGATCAAAAACATCCATGGAGAATAGTGTATCAATGGCTATTAGCCGGGAGAACTAGAAAGAATCTCCAGATTCAGAATATATATGAATTCCAGTTGCCGGAGGAGAAACAGCAAGGGAGAGCTTTTGTCACCATGTCGTGCTTGTGGGCTGCTGAGAACCATCTGGACAGCAGCTGTTAAGAAACAGAATGCTTGACTAGACATTTCATGTTCTGATCCAGCAAGGTTCTTCTTTTGTTCCTACAAGATTTTGTAGAGCAGGGGATCTGCAAAATGTTTCTGTTAAGTATGCATTCATTCACTGAAAGCCTTTAGTAAGGTTTAGTAAGGTAACTGAAGGCTATAGTAAGGTTTAGAAGGGCAAGCAATTAAATGACAACTGAGCCCTCGTGTATTCCAGGAAACCCTAACGTAAGTATTTAACAAGACATATATATCTGGCATTCTGCTGAGATTATACTTCTAGTAGCAAACAAATATTGCAGCCTTTGGGGACTTTCATGACAGATGAACGCTAAACTTATCCCTTCCAAGTGCTAGCAGTGAGCCCAAGATCAATTTAGAAATGTTTCATAAGTTTATTCTAAGATGATAAAAATAAAACTACATTAAATTATGAAGTGGATTTCAGTGCCTTGTCAGGGAATGTGTGACAGATTGCTACCATGTTACATTTAACTGGCATTATTGTGATGTAATGTAACAAGGCAAAATTGTTAAAGCCATGTGTATGTAATCACATGTCATTTGCAGTGAGATATACTGATGTCAGCTCTCCCTTGCTAAGCTGAAATTCTCTGAATGCTTCTCATACGTTCGATTTATTGTTTCCATTCAACCAGTCATGTGCTGGTTGGCTTTTACAACAGCAGCACACAACACCATCATGGTTCCTGGTCAGCTGACAACTGCAAGCTAATTGGGACAATACCCTGAACTTTTCATGGTAGAATTATGTTGTCCAGTGTTTATAATTCAATACGTATTTATTTGTTTTACAAATAATCTTGCATATAAAATTGTCATTCAGATTGAAGTGACGGATCTTTCAAGCTACTCTTTTAAGAGAGGAAGAAAAACAAAAACAAACTATGAAATGCAAAATGTGATAGTACCAAGGTGACATTGGGTGTATCGCACTCTCCTAATTTAGAAGTGAGTTTCAGTTTCTGATATTAAAATTTATGCTTTCAGGCTTCTTTGTGCAGGTGAATTACTGTTCTCAGTTATGTTGGATAATTAGCCAGTGCCAAATCCTTCAGCTTCTGTTGACAGATTTTTTTGTTGTTGTATTATCAAACCTTTGGCCTGAAATGAGAAGTGGCAGAAGTACGTTTACTGAAAATTTAATGAGAGTTCTTTTCACATTTCAATATACAGAACTGTGCTAACAAGTCACACCCAACTTAACTTACAACGGGGACACATAGATAGAGGTCCTGACCACAACAGCACAACCTCCCACTTCTGCTGCTCCACTCCTGGTACGCAGAACCACACCACCTCCAACTGTTTAAAAGTTACATAGCTATCATAGCTAGGACCCATTGACAGCTTTATTCTTTATGAAGTTGTCTAATCTCTTTTTAAAGCCTTCCAAGTTGACAGCCATCACTATATGCCATGGTAGTGAATGCCATAGGGTTTCTTTTACAGCAGCTGCATGCTGGGTTAACATCATCAAGTTATCCACTGCAACTCCAAGATCATCACCAGTTCAGATCCCATTATACGGTTTCAGACCATTGGTCCATCTAGCTCAGTGTTAACAATGACTTGCAGTGGCTTTCCAGAGTTTCAGACAAGAATCTTTTCCACCCTACTTGGAGATGCTGGCAGATTGAACCTGGCATATTTTGCCTAAAAACCATATGCTCTTTTGAGCTTCAGCACTTCCCCTGTAATGGCCGATGAGCTGTCCTTCTGTGGATTGATAATTTGGCTTCCATACTGGCCAAGTAAGCTCTGAGCACAAGGATCAGACCCATATGAAGTGGGATCCTTCTCAAGCACCATTTGATGATGACAAAAGGCAAGGAGTGATGTGTCTAAGCCACAGTTTCTGCAACTGATGCTCACAGGACACCCTAAGTTTGCTAAGAATCCAGGAGTGACTGAGATAGCTGTCCGAAGGAGCATGCTGAAGCTAAAGAGCTCTGGACTGATAAATTGTCTGGATAGTAGATCAGCCATAAAACATATAGGTGTAGCTCGACATGTTCAGCTATGTCTTGTGCATATATACTACTGCATGGGTACTTATATGACTTTGGGGGACATTATGGCGACTAAAAGTCAATGGGTGGCAAGTGGTTCTGGGGGGGAAATAAAAAGTTTCAATCAGTTCTATCTCTAAACCCCTTGCTGCTCTAATAAACCAAAATCTCTCAAGTCACATCCGGTTTAGCAGCACTTTTTATACTTTATACGTTGTCTTTCAATTTCATCTATGACTACGAAACTAGCTTAGATTGATTAAATTTCAGCCAACACCAGTTATAAGCAGTCGCTCTTTGTGCTGTTTCAGCTTTTGCTTTAAAACTGCTATGCCGCAGATGCTTAAGAGCCCATAAGCATTTTTTAAAAATGTTTTATTTGAACCCAGGTTGATAATTAGTAGATTTGCTAATGAGCTGAATTTGGTGGCTACTTGTTAGCAGTGGCATCCAAAAATTAAATGTGCTCTGGACTGAAGAATAAAACAAGCAAAATGCATTTGCTAAACAGCATAATGGGCAAACATCTATTTCAAACATATCCATGCACTGGTGGAGGAAGAGGAGTGCGGGGGGAGCGCTCCACCCCCGGGACGTGTGCCAGCCCCACCCATGCCTGCTCTCCACCCCCAGTGCCGGAGCATGAAGCTCCGCCACTGTATCCACGGTTGGGGATTTACAGTCTGATTCTATTCACGTTGATCTACTAAACTCAGAATGCACAGGTAGCAGTCTCTCTCTTGGCCTCTCTCTCTCTCTCTGATAAAAATATCTAGTTGAATAACAAGACAAATTGTCTTTACCCCTCCCCAACTCAAATGCAATGTCAAGAAAAGTGCCGATAATCAGACTAGTGGCCCTGCAAAGCCTTGTTTCACTGTTATTCCGTATGCCTCCACTCTCTACTTTTCTGTGCACTTGGGTGGAATTCAGTCTTGTGCTGTTACAAATATTTCATGTGTGCAAGCATTTCAGCTTGTAATATGGAATGCTCCCCCTGTGCACTGTTCTAGGGGTTCTTCCAGCTTCCCGCCAAGCCAGTTTCAAGGGTGTTCAGGAAGGAGAGGGGGAAAGCCCCGTTGCACAAGTAGATGTCCTTGAGCAGGGCTTCCACTGAAGTGGCTCATTAGCCAAATCCTGCCCTAGATCTATAGGTCCATGGGCTTTGCAAGAAAGTGGGCTCTCTAAATGCTGCCCAGAGAGCACTAAAGAGCTTTGGATGGTTTTGTTAAAGCAAAGCAGCAGATGGTTTCTTTAAAAAGTTGAACTCTTTATTTATCTTTTAAAAACAAAAACAAAACTTCCACTGCTTTGATTGGAGGAAAAAAATCTTCTGCAGAGAGCATGGAGGACTACTGCATTTTATAATGCCTCTTAGGGGGTGCAGTTACAGATAGGTAGCCATGTTGGTCTGCCATAGTCAAAACAAAACAAAAATTTTCCTTCCAGTAGCACCTTAAAGACCAACTAAGTTAGTTCTTGGTATGAGCTTTCGTGTGCATGCACACTTCTTCAGATACACTGAAACAGAAGTTGCCAGATCCTTCTATATAGTGAGAAGGTGGGGAGGGGTATTACTCAGAAGGGTGGTGGGAATGGGTGGTTGGCAGATAGCTGTGATGAGCCTGTTGACGACTCTTAATGACTGCAATAGGTCTTACAGGAAAAAGCAAGGGGTGAGAAGGTGAAAAATGGCTTTGTCATGTATAATGAGATAAGAATCCAATGTCTTTGTTCAGACCAGGTCTCTCCATGGTTTTAAGTTTGGTAATGAGTTGCAATTCAGCAGCTTCTCTTTCCAGTCTATTTCTGAAATTCCTTTGTAGTAATACAGCTACTTTGAGATCTTGTATAGAATGTCCTGGGAATGTCTTAGGGGGTGCTTCATTCAAACACAAAGCTAAGCTGGCTGGGGTAAAAGCTGCTAAAGTTCAAAAATATGTACAGGCAAGAATACACACCACTCTGCCTGAGATTCTTCATTAGAGGGAACATCTCCCTAAGGGTTTACTCCTGCTCTCTGACATTTTTGTGGGGGCTGCCCTTTACCTTTTGGCAGAAACATAGATGTATTTGGCTGTTGGCCTTTTCTAAATGTTGGGATTTTGTTGTCTCAAATTTTTGAAAATTGCATATCTTTCTTACTTGAATTTTGTATTTGTGTATGGCCCTTTGGTGGTATTATTATTATTATTATTATTATTATTATTATTATTATTATACCCTGCCCATCTGGCTGGGTTTCCCCAGCCACTCTGGGCAGATTACAGAATATAAGGGGACTTTTGGAGTCCCATTAAGGGGCTTTTTGGCTGAAGGCAGCATAGAAATGAATTCCAACAATGCATTTATACACATGAGTGTATGTTACAGATGAAGCCAAAGCCCAACTATGCATTTCCCTCCCACCCCTAGGTTGTGGCCTGAATACCATATGCCACAGAAATAAATATATTAATAATAATTGAAGAAACTGTGAGTGGGGAGAGGAGCTTTACACACATAATTGGGTTGTGTACACGCAGGTTTCTCCTATGAGTCAGGTCAGGAATATTATCCTCATATGTCTAATGCCTTGTTTTGACCAGACCAGACCATGTACCGTATTTTTCTGTGTATTAGATGCCCCCATGTATAAGACACCCCCTGTTTTTGGAGACTCCAAATTAAGAAAACACCCCTCAGCACTACCCGTATATAAAACAAACCCCAATTTTAAACCTAATTTTTTGGTTTTAAAAAACCTAGTCTTATACATGGAAAAATACGGTAATCTGCAATCTATTTGTTCCAGAGGAAAGCTACTAATGTAAATGGACTGCAGTTAGTATAGTGTGAATGCAGAAAGTAGTGGGAGAAAAAAACATAATACTTTTATTCTACATCTCACTTGCCTAGGGATTTTTTCATTTTTAATAAGTACTATTATGAAGAGTGTTATATTTGGCAGGAGGAAAGATAAACATAAAATGCTCAGTTTTCCTCTACTTTCCTTTAATGGCTGCTTCTGGCAATTTCCAGACAAGCCAAACTGTACTACCATGACAGAATTAGTGCTTTTTAGTAATAAATAGTGATGTTTAGGTAGTCATTTCATAGCATGAAATTCAGGGTGGTGCCAGCTGCTATAAACAGAATCACCATTTGTGGGTTGCCCCACACATGGCGTCAGTACATTCCTCCCAAAATTGTTTTCTGGACATGTGATGAGTATACAGTTAGGGAAGGAGTCAGTGAGTAACCCATACAGAGAGTCAGACTTTATGCTAATATTCATCATAAGCTATAAGCTAACTTCAATAGTCTATTTTTAGGGGGAGGGGAATATATAGATATTGACTTGCCTCCAACTGTGACATTACTTTTCTTTTTTAAATTAAAAGGACTCTCTTCTTGGCAGCTTGCTGTCTTCCATGGTAAACATTTTGTGCTGTGTTGGGTTGGGTTGGGTTGGGTTGAGTTCACTAATTCATGGATAATAATAATGGACCCAGCTGTGTAAAAATATAAACTAACTAAGATTATTTGGGGAGGGGGGCAATTCTGCGGGAGAGTTATACAACTTCAAATTAAAGTCTCCCGCACATCTCTCGCTGGATCTGTTTGTCCTCAGAAACCTAGCGATTTAATTTCCACATCGGCTAACTGCGTGATAGTGAAAGAGGAAGCTTATTTCAGGAAGCTGAATATCAGCTAATGATGACCTAGTTTACTCCCTTACTATTCTAAGCAGCACCTGGCCAGGTTGTGTTGAAAGGGTGCTAGCAACATCTTCAAATACTGAGACTTGAAACAGATATTCTACAGTGACCGTTGCTTTAAAAAGGAAAAGAAGGAAGGGGTGTGTCAGAAACGCTTTCACAAAATGACTAACAAAATTCAGTAATTCTAAATTAATTCATGTCAAAAGAGCAATCCAGTCTACTTCTGGGACATCATTAGGACTGCAAAGTTCATTGTCATTGTCAGTTTATTTGCATATTGCATTTTCTGCTAGTAAATCTGTGCTCAAAGCAGTTTTCAGAAAAAATAAATAAATTTAAATACAGTACTGTAATACAATAACAATACATAAGTATAATAATACATGCAATATCACTGCAACACAACACTTATAATTAGCAAACAAATAACAGTTCATTTTATCATATATAAACATTGAACTAAGCATAGAGCATACTAATAGGTCAAGTCAAAATACTTTCCACCATTTCTTCCAGAGAAGTTCAGGGTGGGGTAATGATCCTTTGAGCTGTCAGACTAATGATCCTTAACTTATGCAGTTCAAGGCCCCACCTTCTTCCATCATCCTAGTCCATGACACTTTTCGTACTGAGTTGCATATCTTCTGCTTTGCAGTTCATTGTGCATTCCTTCCAACCTGCCTTTCCTTTACTCAAATCCCGACCTTCTCCCCATCCCCTCCAAAAGCTTGTAAAAAAGCACACTGCAAACCTCTATCAAATGTATGGTTGTGAAAATGAGCTACAAGGTTTTAGAATTCTGTCCGTTCTTTTGGACGATCTAGAAAATTAAATAAATATATCTTTATAGTGTATATTGAAATCAAATCAAGAGTAGCTAAAAAAAATGCCTTTTGAACGAAGAAATCAATATTACCGTACTTTTCCGTGCATAAGACGAGGGTTGTTTTTTACTTTAAAATAAGGTTTAAAATCTTGGGGTGTATTATACATGGGGGAGTCTTATACATGGAAAAATACGGTACTTAAAATATTTGTTGTTACTAGACTCAATTTAAAGACATCTTTTTTCCAGCAGATTTATTCTAACCTCCCCTTTTCCCAGAAGTTTGTTTTAGTAAAAGGAAGTTTAAGGAGTAGCTTGCATTCATGGATAAGAAGGGTGTGACAATATAAAGTGGGAAGGCTTTTCTGATTGATTAGTCTTCCTTTCAGGAAAAAAATAACTTTCCCCCAAAAAGAATTAGTAATTACATATTCAGTATTGACACTTAACATTCTGCTGACACTATTCTGCAGTCCAGTGCTTATATGTTTCTGAAGTTGATTTTCATATCCCTGTCTTTATAATGCAGACCATGTTGTGAGGACAAAGATTGATGGGCAGCAGAAGATTATATAGCAGCATATTAAAAGAATAAGGCAAAGTCAATGAGATAAACTAATAATGAAGGGTAAAGAACAATAGACTTACTAAATTTCCATAGTGCCTAAATGAATACAGTCGACGGTCCCTGCCTGGTGTTGCTGCTGCCACACTAAACATTTCATTTCTTACAAATGTAAAAGGAGTATTATGTGACACCTGTAACAGACCCAGTTCTGCACATCAAATCCGCTAAGTGGGCATATATGAGGTAAAGTCATATCACAAGTAAACTGATCCCAAGCTGTTAAGGGCTCTATATACTAATTGTAATAGTACTAATTGTGAACTTGATCCAGTAGCAAATTGGCAGCCAGTACATGGCTCCAAGCAGAGGTGTTACATGCTGATGGGGTTTCACTCCTGCATGCAATCGTGCTGCAGCATTCTGCACTAACTGCGGCTTCCAGATCAAGCTCAAGGGATGCCCCACATAGAGCAGTAATCCAGTCTTGAAGTATCTCGACTATCTCTTTCACAATACCTGTTGATGTAAGGATAGTGGATAAATTGGGTTCTGAGTGGGGAAGCATGACAGAACAACTAATATGTTACAGAATATACTCTTCCCCCAAAACAACAACAACAACACAACTAGTCTGGATGCAACCTTAGTTATCACAGTGTTGGATTCTTTAGGATTTTTTTCTTCATTCTAAATTTGGTGTATGTGAACTCCTTTGATCAATAATGCAAGTAGACATTTGTGTTTAATAACTATCAAACATCTGTGTATGGTATTGTCTCAGTCAATATGCCTACAGCTAAAGAAAGCAGAGCAAAGTTATCAGTTCAATCAACTGACGCAATGAGAGCAGAAAATTCTTCTAAAGAAAATGTTATTAAGGGGTTGTTAGAAAACTGGAAAAGATTCCTGATCCCATAAGCTACAGACACAACAATAATCCCTACCTCAAAGATTTCAGACTGAGATACCAAGTTAGTATTTGATGGTTGATTGTCTCCTGGTAGACTCCATTTTAAGTAGCCTTTCTCAGCTAAGATGAATTCAAACTTCTTTGGCGATCACTCGTAGCCAAGTAACATTGTCTTCCATAAACACGGTTTTAACAATGAGTCTGTATGTGGCTGTGATATTTATAAATACATGACCTTTTACTAAAAGAGGAAAAAGAGGAAGAAGAGGAAGGAAGGAAGGAATTGAGAGAGAGAAAGGTTATCTGAGAATCTGTGGTCCAACAACTGGGCAGGCAGCTGAAAAAGCTTATGTGCTATCCATCATTTGGCAGGGATCACCTGTGTATGCTGTTCAGCGCTTTAAAAGATGAAGGGATATACCCAGTCATAGACGTAGCTGGAAATGACTAATTATTCAAAACACCCATGTATTGAACTGCATTTTAAGTTAACCATGCATTTTAATTAACATGGTGCCTCTGCATATGAAACCAGACGTTTCTTAGCATGCAGGAAATGGTTTTCTGCCAGTTGCCATTCTGCTCTTGAATAATAGCAAGGTGGATGATTCTCACTGCTTGTGCAAATTCAGCACAGTAATATTCTTTCCCATCACTGCCCCTTCCTAACAAAACTGATTTTGACTTCAGTAGGACTATGTACAATTTTTGATTTCTGATAAGTATAGCAGCTAGCAGTGGTGGCTGCTTGTATGTCACCAAAAAATCTGCCCAGAAGATAGGATTATAGGCAATCCATTATAAATAAAGTCATTGCTGTCGTCCCCATGCCAAAAAAACAACCCTACTGGAATCTTGACTTCCATTATGCATGTGCTTAAAAGAATGTGAATGAATTCATACTATAAGCTTCTTGGGTCTTTAAAGTTATTTTCTTGAAATCAAATGTAGAAAATGGAGCTTAAATGCCATCAGTTTGCTTTAAATCAAAGTTTCAGTCAAAGAAAAATGCATATAAAAGCCCTTCTTGTTTTCTGTAGACTCCTGCTATGTTTGTTTTAGAGGGAAAGTCCTAGGTAGAATTACTGAAAAGGGCATGTGAGAGGAATAAGGAGTCTTTAAGGTCTACCAAGGGCAGAAATCCATCTTTCTCTGACAGTAATGCACCATTCTTCAGTATGTTCCTGGTTTACATTTAATTCCTAGCTGACAAGTGTCCGTTTTTCATGCCTATTCATTAGTCACCCTTGCATTAGCACTGCCTTGAAGGCATCTCACCTGCCTCTTATCACATTTCGCGCAAAATGATAAAAGATATCCTTTAAGTTTTACCCATAACCCCCTTCCATCACAGTGAAGTCCAGCCAAAAAAATAAAATAAAATAATACAGGAGGAGATTAAGTGGCAATTTTGCACAAAGGGGAATTCCTTGTGGACTATGAATTTAAAGAGGAAATGATGTGGGGAAGTAAAGTGTGAGTAAAAATCACATAGAGGTGGAATACTTTCAGAAAGTTAAATATTGAATCCACACAGTGTTTCAGATTTCAGAAAATTATAAGGAAGCAAGGAACCTTAAGAGGAGGAGGAGAGGTCAGCACTCAGTAACATATATAATAATTTGCTGTCCTCCAGATGTTGTCAGACTGCAATTGGGGCTCATGGGAGTTGTAGTCCAATGACATCCAAAGGGCACCAGGTTGAGTAACATTGCACTACATGCTTTCCTTTCTAAACCCTCCGAGTTGGTCCCTGGTATTTTACAGTGTGATTTGATCTCCATTAATTGGGCTAAAATGAAGCCCTCCCAAAAACAGGGGGAATCCCAGCCAGTCTGGGTTAAACTGTCCTGGGTTAGGCAACTCTTAACTTTAAATATTTCTCTAGAGCTTCAAAATCATTGTAACACTAGGGCCTTCTTCTACATTTTGACTTATCTGTTGATTCAAATGCAGTACCATATTTTTCGCTCTATAAGACACAAAAGACCACAAGACGCACCTAGTTTTTGGAGGAGGAAAACAAGAAAAAAAAAATTCTGAATCTCAGAAGCCAGAACAGCAAGAGGGATCGCTGCGCAGTGAAAGCAGCAGTCCCTCTTGCTGGTCTGGCTTCTGGGATAGCTGCACAGCCTGCATTAGCTCCCTAAGACACACACAGATTTCCCCTTACTTTTTAGGAAGGAAAAAGTGAGTGTTATAGAGCAAAAAATATGGTATTTCCGGAAATTTCTGAATGTTTGTCATATCAGGTAAGTTGTTTCCATGAGAATAATTTACATCTCCAAGAAGAATATAGGTTGGTGAAATACGATTGAGCTGGATATTAAGTTCCTGACTTGACTCTCTCTTTTTTTAGTATTTTAAATGAAACTTTAATTTTTGTAACTTTCTTTATTTGACTAGCTTTGAAAAGAGAGCAAAATCTTGCTGCTGTTTGAGGGATTTCAGTCACAGAGAATGGCATTCACAGAAACTCACTGTGAAATTGCCACCTGCAGCTCTGCACTCTTAGAAGCACAGCCGCTTTTAGCTTACAGATGCTTGCTGTGCATCCAGTGCTGAGAAGGGACTTTACTTTTTCTCGTTCAACTGTAATCTGAATGTAGCAAGCCACATAAGAAGCTGTACAGCAGGAGAGTCAACAGGCTTCTGAGGAATGTATAAAATAAATAAATAAGATCTGAAGGGATAGTGCTTGTCACTCATTTCATCCGGGGGACACACACCCAAAAGCCTTGTAAGTACACAAAGGGGCTAAGTGCACTTGAGCACTTGGAAAAACATGACAGTGTTGCAGCCTTTAGGGAAGACTTGAACTCAAGAAATGAGAAACCCATGAGACATTTGTAGTTGCACATAAACTAGTTATGTTTAAGGTTGCCATGTTCCTAAAAGTGAAAATCTGGACAAAGTTGTTGAGTTTTTTTGGAACATCTCCCAAAGTAAGTTTTTGGGCTTTGGGGGGATTTCTAAGCTGCTTTAAAACAACAACAACAAAAAATCACCCTACTTGCCATACGTCCGGGTTTCCCCAGACATTTCGCCGATTTAGAAGAAATCCACCATTTTTTGGCACAAATCCTAGATATATCCAGGAAAACCTGGACGTATGGCAGGTCTAGCAATGTCTGATTTACCTGTACTTTCCCACATCTTTTGTATTCCCCAAAGAAGCTGGTTGGCATTTTCTTTTTTCTTTTATTTTATTTTCTTTGCATTCTTGTAGTTGCTGTGTGGAAAACAGACGGCATCGCTAACCAGCATCCGTCTGGATTAGAAATATAGTAGTGGAAACATAGCTCTAAGTACACAAAAGGAAGTAACCAACAGAATGTAAGAGCTCTGCTGCCTTGTAAACACACAATTATATCCTTCTTGAAAAGGGGGGAGTATTCTTTGCTTTGATAGTCTCTAATGGCTGTTTTAAGGGCATTAGAGTCTATTATGTCAGGGTCTGTAGTTAAGAGTACTTTTAGTTTGTAGATCATTGACCCAGTGAAGCATAATGGTGCCTTTTCAAGTGTTAGTGCATATCAGGTCACTATGATGGACATAAAGAGGAAATGGGAGTGGAGAGTTTGGAATCATTAGATTCTCCTGAAGGGCTGGTAGGAAAGGGGCTTCATCTGTGCTGCCTTTTTCCATTATAATGAACAGGATTTAGCTTGCTGGGAAGCAGCAAAAACAAATTATCAGTGTTACGAGTTAATGAAGCTGCCTGCAGAATTGTGCTTTCATAAACAAAACGTGTTATGAGCAGAGAGGATCATGATTTAAAAGGTTGGTGCATTAACATCAGGCCTAAATTAATGCTTCGTTGGGTACATGGGGAAAAGTAAAACCAAACTCCAGGGAACACGCTTGGATTATTATCTGTTTCTAGCACACCACCGCTTCTCTCACTGCAGTAACCTGGAATGGTTGCAGTTTATTATCTGTCCATGATCTGTTGCTGTAGCTGTGTGCTGCTGCAGCCAATACTGCATTTTTCCTTCTTGCCTGTTATGCAGGAAACTTTTGCCCAACATGGGACTCAAGAGTCTCATGCTCTACTGACTGAGTTATCCTGAGTATTCAGTGATCAATTTGGAAACATGAAGGCACCACCTGGATATGAACCCAGGCCCTTTCGGATGCTAAAATGGGTGCCCTCTTGGCAGAAACATGGGGGATGGGCAAAGGCATTCCCTGTAACAGTTCCCAAAATGTGGAACTCTCTCCCATAAAGGTGTGTCAGGCACCCTCATTATGGTTTCTGTCATTTGCTGAAAATGCACCCTGGTCTTTGTCAGATTCAGGTAGGTAGCCATGTTGGTCTGACGCAGTCAAAATAAATTAAAAAATTAAAAAATTGTCCAGTAGTACCTTAGAGACCAACTAAGTTTGTTCTGGGTAAGAAGTGTGCATGCACACGAAAACTTATACCCAGAGCAAACTTACCTGGTCTTTGTCAGTTATGATTTGGATGAACTATGCCTCTAAAACTTGCTGAGAATCACTGGTGGGCAGAGGGCTGTTGCACAAGCAGGTCCTGCTTGTGGACTTCCCAAAGGCATCCGGTTGGCCACTGTGAGAACAGGATGCTGGACTAGATGGGGCATACAGCTGGCTCATCTACTGTCATGCTGTTGTGTGTAGTTTTTGTGGGACCACCTCTGTTCTTCTTTGGTTTGGTTTGAATTATTTTATTGGTACCTTATGGTGAAGGACAGGTAATAAATCTTTCAAATGGATAAATAATAAAACTCTGGTGATGGGGCCATGTCCTCTGCTGAATCTCTGGGCAGCACACCATCTTAGAGAGCAGAAGGCATGTCATGTGGCGCACAAAGTGCTGCCCTCCTCAAACAAATGTTGCAGAATAACAGTGGTGGCAGCATGTTTCACATGAGCAGATGAAAAATGTGAACATGCCTAGTACCTGCTGGAGTGCTTGACCTGGGTTGCCTGCCTGTGGGTCTGCTCACTCAGTGAACCACCTTTTCCAACAGTGCTGTCTTGTGATGTGTTGGGACAATATGTGTTTATGAGTCTTGATGAGTCCAGGCCAGCAATAACAAAGCACCAGTGCCTCTGGGACAATGGCTTTGGAGGGCGAGAATAGATGAGGGGACTGTCCCCAGCACCTGCCATCTCAGGCAGCTGCCTCACTCTGCCTAATGGTTGGCCCATCCCCAAGACAACAGATCACCCCTACACTGTTTTTTAATACAAGCCATGTCCCTTTGAACCCAGCAGAAAAGTGACTACAGAGCTCAGTGATTCTACTTCCCACTTGTGTTTTAAAAGTCCCATAATTTAGCAGACTAGAATAGATCAGATTGTTTATTGTCAAATATGGAAATCAATCTAACATATACGTATAAATGATGGTCAACCTTAGGTAAATGGACCAAGTAGCAAGTAAAGTACCAAACTCAACAACTAGGAATATTACTGCTATCTGTTGCAAGGTGATAATTGTATTTGGCTACTTGAAGAGTCAGGAGCAGGTGCTGAACGTCCGAAGGACTTTCTGGAATCTTTTCCCTCTCACACTAATACAATGCACTCTTGAACTTGATACTTTGTGATTTAGATGTTTCTATAATATGTAATTTTATTTCCCCTAGAAAACATTTCTGTTATAGAGAACCTAAACAGATTTTGCACTGCTTCAGCATTCCTGAGGGTTGCCAGTGGGCTCAGTTGAAAGAAGTAATCTAATGGCTAGGAGTCCTTAGGTCATCTGTTTGCTAACTGTGATGTGTGCCCATCAACCTGCACTCAGTGCATTATGGATTAATGCCAACAAAGCAAGATGGCATTAGGCCATGTCGGCAGATGATCGAGGAAGTACTATCCATGACTTCATAATCGGCTAAGAAATCATTTCCAATTTGATTCCCAAAAGAAATCAGAGAATAAGCACTCAAATCTTCAGCTGCCCTGGAAAATAATGAATAGTATCTGTCATGGGCAAGATTACCACACACTTCATGTTATCTGCATCTATATAAAAACCGAGAGTCTGCCACACTCTGCTGTGGCCAAAAAACTGCACCTACGATCAGACAAGAAAATATTCAGTTCTAAACAATGGCTTAATTTTAAAATAACAGGTGATGTCGGAAAGCAGTTATAACTGTCAACCTGAGATGGTTCCTCAGTCCCCCATGGCCTTACCATCTACTTTCTCCCACATACATGGTAACTGCCATTCATTCCTGCAGAGGAAAATAAAATACTTGCACACAGCAGTGAGGGCAAAACATGTCTTCCATCATTGGCATTGTATAGTCCAGCTCTCAATAACCAAATATCACAAGAGGGTGCAGTGGTGACAAAATAGGAGACCTCTTTCCATGTACACACTGCAGCCATCATTACGATGCACTTTCCAAAGCTAGAATAAACACCACAGTGAAATACTTTTGGTCTTCTTTTTTCACCCTAGATCTGCGGAAGACTTTTGAGCAGGAGCCACTTGGGAAGGAAGTATCTTTGGAACAGGAAGTCCTTCTCCAGTGTCGGCCACCTGAAGGAATCCCAGTTGCTGAGGTGAGTGGCAACAGCTTTTCTTACGGGAGGGAAGTAAAGGGAGGGGGAACTGACACAGTTATCCTAACTGAGGCCTAATCTGTGGCTAATGGTGCAGTGAATTAGGCGATGGCATGATAAATGGGAGGTAATGGAGATCTAACTGCCTGCTGCTGGTAGAATAGATTGATTGGGAACTGATTAATGACTTCAGAGTCAATTAGAATGCCCCACTAGGCAGAGCTACAGGCAGTTTAGTTTCATTCTTCTGCTCCCTTTTCAAGAAACAAGAACACAGCAAAATTCTATCTGTTATCTCTAAGGCAAACACTGGGAAGAATTTATGAATGCATCACTGTTATCTCCCACCCAGCCATCCCTATCCTTTTCAACATGCTACTATTGTGACAACGGGCTTTCACATACATTATTAAAAACTTTTTTATATAAATGCTGTATTTTGTTTTACTACTACACTCGTACATATGGCAAGTCATTCAAGCTGCATGACTATAAGAATTCACATGCTGTGATCTGATAGGAAGCTAGAAGAAAGGAAGACCATAATCCATCTTTTAATGTTCCATGTCTGTTTTACTTAATAGCAATTAAAAACTCATGGGTGAGTATTCTTTTATCTTCCTTGTGGAAGTGACCCTACCGAGAAGAGGAAAAAAGAGTCAGCTTTCAGCATGGGGACGCCATCTGTGAAGAATAACCCCCTAAGTCTGGTAGTTGTGCTGATTATGGAAATGTACTGTTCCTTCTAGTTGCTGATAGTTTAAAATAAGCATTCTCCTCCTCTTCTAAGTACATAACGAGTTCCTATTTAAGCTCATAATACAAGCTGCACAGGCCACTTCTATTATTGTTGTGTTCCACTGGATCACCAAGCAGCTGCCATCTCTTTGGGAGAGTTTATTATGTTTAATTCACCTAGTTCAGAATGTGGCCCTTATTTTTCCCATCTGCCAAATTAGAAGTCTTGCCAACTTGCTAAAAGACAAGTAAGGATTGTTTAGTATGAAGCTGCTTGGCATGTGCTTTGATGGTTGATTTCTTGTGAGGCTCTACATGGTACCTGAGCCTTACTCTGAAACTACACATCACAGTTCCAGCAAAACTGTGGGCAAGCAACTGAATAAAATAATATATGATTAATTCTGTTTTACTCCCGTATTTTCTTTCTTTGCTTTCTTATTTCCTGGGGCAGGAGAAGGAGGAGGAATAATAATTCAGTGGAAAGATGAGCTGACTTCTAATAAGCCAGCTTTGCAGTGGCCATGGTGTACTAATCAGCTGATATTCCTTTGCCTCCGAACATCCCACCAACCAGCTGTTGCAGACAACAGAATCTGCAACAGGGCATGTCATATTGCAGATGCATGGTGGTACTTAGGGACTTCATTACCTTTGCAAGGAGCTGAGATTACTCATGACTGGTAGATTGTCTGCGTGCAGTATTACATGCATAACACAGATCTGTACCTCCCAATATCTTAATAGCTAGGAGCAGGAAGTCTGATTGCGTGCCAGAGATAGAGGGAAAAACAGCATGATGAGTAGACAGGAAGCTTTCACTTTTGTTGTGCATAGCCTGCCAAGAAATATTATCGTCTTTTTCCAGAAAAAGAGGAAAAAATAGTGCCATAAATTGTTGTTTTTTTTAATTATTTAAAAGATTGGAAAAGAAAGATGACACTCCAAATATAGAAAGTACCAAACATTTTTTACAAATGCTATAAGCTTCTAAGCACACCAGCTGACAGTGCAGGAAGCATTTTGATTTAACAACATATGAAATGGGTAGCAGTATTTCTTACTGTTTGTTTTCTCTCGACGGAGGTGATGAGAAGAACCTGTGGCCCTCCAGTTGTTGCTAGACTACAACTCCCATAATCCCTGACCATTGACAATGATGGCCAGGAGTTGAAGTCTAACATGTAGAAGGCCAGAAATTCCCCATGCCTGCTCTAGACCTAATCACATTCCCATATAGAAGAAGAAGAAGAGTTTAGATTTGATATCCCGCCTTTCACTCACCTTAAGGAGTCTCAAAGTGACTACCAATCTCCTTAAGAGACTTCAGAGAAGTGGGACTAGCCCAAAGTCACCCAGCAGCTGCATGTGGCGGAGCAGGGACACAAACCTGGTTCACCAGATTACGAGTCTACTGCTCTTAACCACTACACCACACTGGCTCTCTATAATATGAAAGGTCACAATTTTTCAATCAATGAGACCCTTCTTTGATGTGCCTCTTCCAAAACACACTTTTTAAAAAGGTAATTTATTCATTGACATAGTTTGTCAAATTTTCATAGCTATTCCACTCCTGAGGATAGAGAGGAAAAACTCCCCATAAGAAGTATTGAGGATATGTGCGGCAAATGACTAACCTGGTTTATTTATTAATTTATTAAATTTATATAGTGCCTTTTATCACAAAGGTTCACAGGGTGGCTCACAGAATAAAACACAAGATATAAACACAAGTACAGTGGTACCTCGAGTTACAGATGCTTCAGGTTACAGACGCTTCAGGTTACAGACTCCTTTAACCCAGAAATAGTACCTCGGGTTAAGAACTTTCCTTTAGGATGAGAACAGAAATCGTGCAGCGCAGTAGGAGGCCCCATTAGTTAAAGTAGTACCTCAGGTTAAGAACAGTTTCAGGTTAAGAACAGACTTCCAGAATGAATTAAGTTCTTAACCCAAGGTACCACTGTAAACGATTAATACAAAAACAACAAAACAATACTCCCCTTCCCACAGAAATATTTGAAAAGCTGTAGAATATTACTCAGCCAGAGGCCTGGTTGAAGAAGAATATTTTTGCCGGGTGCCTAATATGTACTGAAAGTGCCAGGTGAACCTCCCTGGAAAGAGCATTCCACAAAGGTGGACAAAGAGCCCCAAAAGGAGCACGACATGACGTGTCCCACCAGAGGTACTACCTGTCCACTAACACCCCACACCCCCTGCAATGCATGAAGGGGAAGGGAATAATAATTAGTTTGAGGCAGGGTTCATCCAGGAACACATGAAGTGGTAAACAGGAGGACAGCACCTCTGAGCATGTACAGACTGCATTTCTGTCACCATTTAGTAAACAAAGTCTGCCCTAGCTGCAGAATCTGGGATGAGTTGAAGAAGGCTTCCAGGTTGGAAAACATTCTTTCTACGAAAGCCCTGAGCCTTCCCATCATGTCTCATAAAAATGCATCACAGACTGAACTCTAGAATGATCATCCCCAGAGCTGGCCTGTTAATAGCTGCCGTTTTTCCAGACCATGCAACATATTAATTCACTTTGTCAAGCAGAAGAGATTGATGTCTGCAAGCTAATTGTCTGTTAAACCTATTTGTACTGCAGTCGGGGCAGACACCAATTAACACTTGGTGGGTCCCAGAGTCATCTGTGCAGTAGCTATTCTGAATAATTCTGTTAATGCCTTCTGCCCACCTACCTCCCTCCACCTTAGCTTGCCTTCCGACTTTTCTTTTTCTTTTTTCTTTTCTTGCTTGTTTTTGAAGCCAGGAGGGGGAGATCAAACACCCAGATTGGAGATTAGCCTAATAGAGCTTCTGTATAGACTCCTTCCAATGCTATTAAAGGAACAAAGGACCAAACACAAATGAGCATGAATACCTTAATGTGGCGTTTTACTGCTGCCACTAGCTGTAACTGGCGAGATAAAGTGATGAAAGATAACTGGGTTGGTTGAAGGATTACATGATTATTTTAATTTTGGAGATGAATGCACGCTTTGTTTAAGGCTATACTCATTTGCTTGAAAGACTTTTATTATAATAGCATAGTTAACAGAGTAAGAAGTAGCTGTGGGAAGTCAGACAACTAGCTATGCCCCTGACTTCAGAAGTCAAGCCAGATAATGTATTCAACACAGTCACGTGTTACTAGTTGGTCTTATTTTATGGAAGGTGGTGGACCCTCCTTCAATGTAGGTTTTTAAGCAGAGCTTGGATGGCCATCTGCCAGTGATGGTTTAGTTGTGATTCCTGCATTGCAGGGGGTTGGAGTGGATGATCCTTGGGGTCCCTTATAATTCTATAATTCTGTTATTTTATGGTTACATTAAATGGCTACATTTTATGGTTACCTTTCCACCAAGGAGCTCAAGATAGCGTACATGGTCTGCACCATTTTAACCTTGCAGCAATCCTGTGAGGTGGGGTATGCTGACAGGCTGTGATTTTCCCAAGCTTCATGGCTCAGTAGGGATTTGCTCCCTGGTCTACCAGGTCCCAGTTCAAGACTCTAATCATTACTTCCTGTTCCACTTAGAAGAAAAGTAAACCCAATAGCCTAGCATATTTAAATGTGCACTTTTTCCATTAAAAAGTGTATTTTTTGTCTTAAGCTGCATCACATTTGGTAAAGTGCAAAATGCAGTAGACAGCTATGTTCTGAGCTGCACTTTGGTCTGAGAAATGTAGATCAGCTCATTTCATAGAGGAAGTTGTAAAGAGTTAGTTAAGAATCCCTAGTCCATCATGAAATTCTGGATAATAACAAATGGCAGGGCATATCTTATTATTCAGAAGACTGAGATGTACAGCAGTGAAAGTGTGGGTTTGCTCTGCCTTCAGATCCCCAGACTATCCCTGCTCCTTTGACTTCCTTGCTGACTTCCCTATCTCTTTAAAGTTTGGACTGATGCATCTTAGGTCACATCCTGTGCACAACTTCCTCCTCCTCACACTTCTATATCAAACCTCAAGATGAGAGGTCTTCTTGGATCTATCCTCAGAGAAGAAAAGACCAAGCATGTCTGCTTTGTCTTCTCTAGATTAGTTAGGTTGGAACTAGAAACCTTTTTCTATTGAAGTTATGCACTTCCTATAATAAACAGCTTTATTGTTTTCTAAGTCTACAATATCTCTGTGTGTTTGATTGTCACAAGTAAAGCCTACTGTGTAGCCAAATCCACAGGCCACACACTGCACTCTTCGCATACCAAAGAGCTCAGTTTCAATACTGCTTGCTTCCTCTCTGCTCTCCTTAGATGAGCCTAAAGAGCCGATTGGTCTTCAGGACTGTGCCTGTTGCATCTAGCTGCTAGCCACTCCTGAACTTCAAAGTGACCTTTTGTACAGGAAGCTACACCACTGTTTCCATTTTTCCTTCCAGCCCTTGTCCAGATGGCTGCTCTGTGTTGGTTTCCCATTATAAGGCAATGTAGAGATGCAGTTGCTTTACTTTTGTGTGAAGTGTATTCTGGAGCCAGCAGGAGCTCTAGAAGCTGCCATTCCCAAGACCCAACACATAGGAGGAGCTGGCTAGCAGCCAGCTTCAGTTTCTAAAAGCAGCAACAGCTCAGCTTGAGTTGAGGCTTCACTGAAACATAGCATTTGTTTGAGTGGATTGGAGTTGCAGGCCTTGTAAGAGACAGCCAAATCCAAATGAATGGGTGTGTGTTAGGAATTCTACACATTGCCCAGAAGGCCTAGAGTCAAAGCCAGATTCATTATTCTGGGTAGCTTGGAGCCAGGAAAGGCAACAGACGATTTGTTCAGCCAATGGAAAAATCAACTCGGCATCTCTTTCACAAGTATTAGTGCAGCAGCAATCCAGCAGCTGATGAAGGAAAAGGTTAATGTTGTAGGAAGAATGGCAAAAGCAATATGACATTTCCAGTAGCTCTGGCTTTTTTCTACCAACATCACTGGTTGCTTAACCATAGTTAATGAATCTGTGTATAGCACCATGGTTAAGGGTTATGTTAGCAGGTTTTCCTTGTTAACCCAGGATCTGAAGTCAGATGATTGTTCTACCTACCCAACTCTTTCTTTCTGAATATGGATTTTGTTATTTTCAAGAAAAATAACAATTGACTAACTGAGAGACCAGCAAGCAGCAGCAGCAACATTGTTTAAGTATTCCAAATTATGTATAGTCGAGGCCAAAAATTTCTGAGCCAGAGCCAGAAATAAAAGGTATATAACAATATCAGTCCACAACTGAGCATCTGTTACATCCAAAAAGTATCATGGGAGAATGGAGATTGAAGAGATATCCTTTCCTACTTCCCCTCCTAAAAGCTCAAGGTGGCATACATAGCTCTTGCCCTCCCCATTTTATCCTCATAACAGCCCTGTGGGGTAGGTTGGACTGAGAAACAATGTCAGCCAGTGAGTTTCATAGCTGGGCAGGGATTTGAGTCCTGGTCTCTCTGGTCCTTGTCCAACACTCTTTCCGCTGTGCCACAATGGCTCTACTATATTGGAAAAAAATACACATTTCTTTTTATGACACCAAGACACATCAAATTTAAAGGTCTAGATTGTTGTCATAGCATGTAAACTGGGGCAGGAGGTGCAGAAAAATGATGGCTAACTTCCTCACAGTATGTTTCTGATCTGAACCAGATGGCACCACTAAGAATTTGTGATTCTCTTAGTTCCTTCCAAGGAAAACCTTAACACAACCTTGGGCATTGGAGCCCTAATTGAAAACGACATATAGTCAGTGGCAGTGTGGATCCATTTGTGTTGGGTTTCCAGAGTGGGTGTCTTTAACAGTATTGCCCCAGCGAAGAGTGCGGTCTTAGATACTCTTTAAACAAGGCCCTACCACCAGTAGTCCTCTGGGAAAGACAAGCCTGTGTTCTCTCTTTTTTCTTTCTAGGACACATACTGATCCTTCCAAAGTAACACAGCCAAGTTATTAGCAATTAATTCGTTTTCTCTTTGCTTCTACTCTTTTCAAAGATGCCCGAATCTCATTGGGAGTGAGGAACGGTCTCTGAGTGAGGCAGACTCATCAAATTAACTCCTAGCAATAAGGTTATAGATCAAACATCAGTGAGATCTAAGATTAGTTAATATGCCATAAGCAGCTAAATGAAATTTTGCATTGGAATGTGTGATTCGCTGCACCTTCAACAAGGGGATAATTGCCTCGCTAATTATAAAGGGGCTTCTTCTCCCTAAGAGTTTAATTGCAGAACATCAGCTGTAAAACTTGGTGACCCAATTGGGCTTCAAAACTGCCATTGTACCTGCTTAAACCCAGTTAGATGTGGGTGAGGGGAGGGATAGGGGGCAGTTACTGTGGTGTCGAGCAATCACATTTGCTTGTGAAGCTGGGATGAGCGTGACTCAAATTCTGCTCAGCTGGCATTGTCTGGGCAGAAAGCTCAGAGCAGCCTGGGACGTATCCAAATATGCTGCATCAGGTGGCTGCTGTGTCTAATTGATTGTTAATATAACTGCTGTTTGCTTTGTTTGATGAGAGTGGCTCTTGTTTTTTTTCCTCTTTTCTTTCTCTGCCGTTATCCCTTAATTGGAACTCCTGTGTGTATGCATTTCTATGCAGGTGCTCTTGTCGCCCTGGCTGTGTTTTGTATTCTGTTCAGAAAGGGGAAAGCTTTTATAAGGCGGGTGGAACGCTAGAGGCAGAGATGCCTGTGAATACTGATAGGGCAGGAAGTGGCGCTGTCACTTGCAAAGCTGTGTGACACCTATTGTGGGGCATCATCTGGAAGGTATCAGCAGGGCAGAGAAGGCAAGGAGGTTCTGCAGAGCTGCTGTGTATGTTTTAGTAGTTACAGAGGATAAGTTCAGAAAAGGAAACCTTGGCTGCAGCTGAGGAATGGGTCAGTTACCACTTTCCTGTTCTGCACACTGCTTCCTTTGCCCCACCTTCTGAAGACTTCCAGACCAGTGCTCTCAGCAACGGGTCGCAGTCTGCACTCTTGCTAACTCAAGGCAGACAAGCAACAGAGTAAGAGGGCAAGAGCATAGACTGAGGAGCAATGGAGGCGAGGTTGTTGCAACGCTCAGCTGGGTGACTTGAGTGGCGAAGAAGCTGCAGCGCCAGAAGGGGTTTTCCCCCATGAAATAAAACGAAATAGATAAGAAAGAAAGGAATAAAGGGCAAGAATCTTGGTGCTTCATTACACTATGCTCAGATTAAAGAAGTGTTTAAAAATGACAAAAAGCTAGGATTCCAAGTGGAAAAGTCAAAGTTAGAAACTGAACTGTTAGAACCTAAGACTAAGGTACTTTCAAGAATGTATAACTTGCTGCTGAAATGGAACACACATGACGAAATGGTAAAATCAACAATGATAAAATGGGCGCAGGATATTGGGTATAATATTATGTTTGAAGATTGGGAAAGGTTGTGGACCTCTGGGCTGAACTTCACTGCATGTAATGCGTTGAAGGAAAATGTGATGAAAATGATGTATAGATGGTACATGACCCCTGTTAAACTGGCTAAAATATACCATTCGTCTGATAGCAAATGTTGGAAATGTAAGGAAAATGAAGGAACATTTTTTCACCTCTGGTGGACCTGCCCTAGAGTGAAGGCCTTTTGGGAGAAGATATATAATGAACTAAAAAAGGTGTTTAAATACACCTTTACTAAGAAATTAGAGGCCTTTCTCCTGGGTATTGTCGGCCAGAGTGTGTTAAAAGAGGACAGAACATTCTTTTTGTACGCAACAACAGCAGCAAGAATATTAATTGCCAAGAATTGGAAAACTCAGGAGCTACCCACTGTGGAAGAATGGCAGATGCAACTGATGGACTATATGCAATTAGCCGAGATGACCGGCAGAATTCGAGACCAGGGAGAAGAAAGGATGGAAGAAGATTGGAGGAAATTTAAGATTTATTTACAAAAATATTGTAATTTGGCTGAGTGCTGAATTGGATGCCAGTGCAGACAATTGTCTACCATTAAATTAGATTTAAGGCTGAATTATATGTCAAACCAAATTAAGATTATTAATTAAGATGAGTTAAATGATAATTTGTTTGAAATTAATTTAATAATGATGTAAGTGTATGCGGGAGGTGTGGGGGAGTCCCATGTAACAATTGAGAGATGTTAAATGGACAATGATAAGTGCTTATCTAATATATGCTTTATTTGAAAACTTTAATAAATATATTATAAAAAAAAAAAAAAAAAAGAATCTTGGTGCTTCAAGCAACAACCTCTTTTACCTGCCACCACCTGAAAACCCTTGTGAGATAGCGCTGGGCTACTCCTTCCACTTGCCCCACTAGGCCCCCTCCTCCTGAAAGCCTCCTGCCCTTTCACCACTTTGTGTTATGAATTTCCTGGTCTGTTCAACTAGCTGCTGCCTTCCCTTGTTCCTCTCTGTTTTTTCTAAACCACCATCAGATTTTGCCCTGCCGTCTTTTCCTTGGCCCTTGCTTTTGATATATCTTCACTGGGACTTCTGCTTCATCTCCCTCTTAGGCAATTGCCTGAATGTGCTCCCTGGGTGGATGAGGGCAGGTCCCAAATTATCCTCTTTGGATTTATTTCTATTGGGCCCTGCTTATGTCAGGTTCCTTCATTCCAAGTTCCTTTAGGCGTGTTCACCCATGATCCTGTAAACCAGTACAAGCTGTCTGTACACATGCACACTGTTTGTGTGAAAGAGTGTATGCTTGTTGATTTGTATAGCTCAAATGCCGTGTAAATAGACTGTATACTCATTGTATGTTACAAGTGAATAACTGTACAAGCAGACAGCTCACCTACTGTGGGCAGAGAAACAGCCTGCATGCTCATTGAACATTATATGTGATGGATTAAAAGAGTACAGCTCAACTATCCAGTCTGTACACTTGTTGATATTACATGTGAAAAACTTTGAGTATACAGTTCAACTATTGTGTGCACAGATGCTCAGATTATACACTTATTGAATGTGATGTATGAACACCTTTCTTGCATGTCTCTCCTGCTTCATCAGCTCTTAACCCAGTTCCAGTTGCCTTTACCAGCTGTACTTTCTCACTGTTCCTTCCAGTAAGATCCTTTGATGAATTCCTTTAGCTTGTTGGAAGCTGTGATGATGAAATTAATTTTAGTAACAGTTTTAACTCCCTCAATTTTTTTTTAGTCTGCTGTGTTATATTTGTTAGTGTTTTAATTTGTTGTTGTCAGCTGCCTTGAGTTCTGCTGAGGAAGGATAGGATAGAAATGCTTTAAATATATTTTTAAAAAGAAGTAGTATTTTCCCACCTAGTGGGGGAAATGGCAAATTCATGTTTATTAGAGTTAAGACAGAGCATGCTCAGCGGTTGTCCTGTTATCCAGGATGGGTGCCAAACTGTTGCTTGTGTGAACAGATAACAAAGTAAAACCCTGTTATCATTTCACACTCTGAGGGTCGCCTCCATATGTTGTACCTGGTGATGAGGATAAGCTGCTTCCCTGGTTCTTAATATGCTATAAGGAGGAACGTGGCTGGAAAATTGCTACCTATGGAATTATGAAATTGTTTGATGCTGATAGGAGGACTGGGTTGCAGCAGGCAGAAAGCACTTCATTGCTAATTATATTGATGATCACAAAAAGTGTGCAGTGCAGCTGCTTGTGGCGCAAAGACATATGGCACGGTTAGAAACTTGGTAGCACCTGAAAAACCCACTGCCAAACCTTTGAAGAGCTAATTGAAATTGTCTCGCATCATGATAAAGCTCGTTCCACCAGACATTGTTCAATGCTTAAGTTTAAATGCAAAATAAGGTTTAATTATATGATGCGCATGTATATTCTAGCAGGCCCAAATGATAGGCCAAATCATTTTCTCCTGTGAGGAGGAGGATTGTGCTTCTTTTAAGAATGCAACAGTCCATGATTTGTATAAGATTTATATTTTCAAAGGTTAAAAATTAAATATATGCCAAATAATCAACTGGTGTGACTTTTAAGTAGACTATGCAAAACCGAAAACTAATTTGCTTTGCCTGCCCTCAATTCATTATTTTAACATTAAACAGTTGCTCAAAATGTTCTACAGACCTGATTAGGGCCATGCAAGGGAGCCCTTGTGACAATTGTGGGTTTTTCTCCCTTGCTGATGCCTGTTGGTCTCACATTTCATGTTGGGTGACATGTGGCAGGTTCCCTCAGTTAATTAGAACAAATGTGCCAATTATGTTAATATATCTTCCGATGCCAATCAGTGAATAATTAGAGACAACACATCTGTCTCCCACCAGGGAGTAGGAGAGAGTGAGCGAGAGAAAGCAGGAACTACAAGGTGCATAGTGCTCTAAATTGCTGCCACAGTGGATTGTGCATTTCTTCCCTATGAATGCAGTGTCATGAAAGCCTTGCACATGCTTTAGCAATACTGTGTGTGTTGTGTGTGTTTGTGTGTGTTCACACACAGGGAGGGCATGAAGTTGCATGCAATCACATTTTCCTTAGGCTGACATATTGGAAGAATTATCCAGGTGTTTTGTTACAGTGAAAATTCTGCAACAGCACTGTAGTATTTATGGTGTTAGGTTGTTGGGACCCTGTGGGTATCACAGCTGCTTCTTTATGGGCAATGGTGTGCATCAAAAAAGCAAAGGAGCTTCAGCGACTTATCTGTTATGTTATCACTATGCATGAAAGGTGCTCTAGCCTTTATGGGCTAATTGTTCCCATATTGCAGATGTAGGTGAGGAGGGTGAGAGAATATATATGCATCTTTTAGCATGAAATTTTGGCATGGTTGAGAGATACATTAATGTTTTGCTCACATTCAAAGCTCCTTCAGTGCGATGTAGCCAGTGTGGTGTAGTGGTTAAGAGCAGTGGACTCGTAATCTGGTGAACCGGGTTCGCGTCCCCGCTCCTCCACCTGCAGCTGCTGGATGACCTTGGGCTAGTCACACTTCTCTGAGGCCTCTCAGCCTCACTCACCTCACAGAGTGTTTGTTGTGGGGGAGGAAGGGAAAGGAGATTGTTAGCCGCTTTGAGACTCCTTAGGGTTGTGATAAAGCAGGATATCAAAACCAAACTCTCTTCAGTTTCCTTTTGTGTGAGCCATGATTGGCTAACTGCAAACAAGAAAATGTGTGAGCTCCTAGTGGGAAGTTTGTGGCTGCTTTGCTCCTGTGGTTGTTATGTGGTTGCATTGCACTAAGTTAAGTTATGGCTTGTGTTAGTGTTGCATCCAAACCCTGGCTCATGTTCCATATGTTCTCTTCCAGACTGTGAGCTGTGTGTCCTATGGTTTACAGCTCAAAATTTGTCTGGGAGAGTTAAACCATAAACATGAATTCAGGAAACATTATAAGTCAAACCATGGCTTGGCACAGCAGCACAATGGCCAGGAAAGGACCAAAACAGCTGCCATATTTTCTTTGGGAGCCCACACATTTGCTCATTCATACTAAGCCATAGTTTAGCTCAGTGTTACGTGCAAACGAGGACAGTAGGGATAAAGAAATCTGCTAGCTGCTATCAGAGTGAGAAGACCTGGATTCACAAGCAGATGTGTTATTTGCATATATATCAGTTGCAATAACCTTCTTTTTAAAAATAGCAGCTGTGGAGGGCCCTGATCCAGATTGGCTCCATGGTATTGAGTAAGTAGGGCCTTAATCCTTTATCCATGGCACAACTGTTCTGTTAGGACAGAAGCTTCAATTCACACCAAAATTAGAGGATATAAATCTGACGACATCACAGGGGTGTCTGATGTAAAGAAGCACAAAGCATAGAACTATAGTAATATGGAGCTCCTAAATTACTGAAATATGTGAAAATATAGATGAAGCAGGACTTTTTATTGCAAATTGTCCTTCATTTTCCTGAGGTAATTGCAATGTGCATTTTCTATCTGGAGCAATTGTTGTTTGCCTTATATAGTACTATTACCAGTGGCATTTTGACTCTCTCATTTTTTTTAAAGGCCCTACAAGTAGATCTGGTGGTTTTGGTCAAAGCCCCAAGGAGCTTAAAATGCAATATCCTGTCTTTTATGATAAATTATACACATAAAACAGTGGCAAATGGTTTGAATTTTTATCCTCTGAGTGTGTATCCAGCATTTTAGAAGAAATTATAACAGAGCTCTGATGAAGACGGCATAGCAAGGCTTGATTTTGAGAAACATTATGAAAGAGATGGAACCATAGGAGGGAAGTTAGCCTAAGGTACAGGAGAAAATGGCAAACATCATTAGAGAGGTTTTTCCAATCATCTTCTTTTATGTGCCTCTGCCCCATATCTCAACTCCATCTTGTCTTTCTTGTGGCTTTGTGCAGCTGTGCTTACGTTATCTGGGTTCTCAACATACCTTGAGCCAGTTTTGCTGTATTATTACATCTACAATGGGCAGTATTTGGTTTTACTGTACTTTTTAATAAAGTTGATTTTGTACTTCATTTTGTACTCATACTAATTTACTTGGGAGTAAGCCCCATCAAACTCTGTAGGACTTATTTCGAAGTAGATATGTATTGGGTTACATCATCAGTGTTTGCTTCTCTGTATTTAGTTTCCATATTTGAAAAGCACTGTCATTATATTGGTATGATTTTTGCAGCAAAGTGTGCAAAGTATTTTGGTTTCCTTGTACTTTGTTACTACAAGTATGTAAACAACAACAACAACTAAGTATCATCCTTCTTTAACAAATAAGGATCCTAGATAGGTTTGTTATATAAAAGTAAATTTCATTAAATTCAGTTAGACACCCCACCCTATCACTAGGCAGAGGGAGGTAGCTGCCTTGGGTGCAGATGTCAGAAAGAGGAAGCAGTTCTGCCACCATCTGCTGAATCTCTAACTAGCCTCTTCTACACCTCTTAAGCTACTCAGCTGCCTTTAGGCACCATAGTGGTGAGGATTGCAGGTGATGTGCATGCCTACCTATGGACAGGGCTTTGCACATTCGCACCAAACGATCATTTATGGGATAACATAGAACACTCAGTTCAAATATGCATATTCCTGCCTTGGAGTAATCATTCCTTTGGTGGGACTTAACTGGTTCTAGCAAGGAATGAATCAAGCTTTGTGTTACTGAAAACGGGAGAGGCTTACTGCCTATATGCTCATAGTGTTTTCTGTGACTGAAATAAGATGGAGCAGGCTTCGTTGGCTTCCAGTCTCCTTGGGCAGATGTTCAAATGGTTTAGGGTAAAGGGGATGTTTGTCAGGACAAACCGGGTCTTTATTAGTAGTGAGACCCTTCTGTGTTCCATTGGGTTGGCCAGGGGCTGAGAATATTTCTGTTTTTCTTCGTTTCATTAAATTGCTGGGCACAAATTTCAATGATCCAGTGACATGAAGGCACTGCTTTGATCCATCCTGGGTCTCTAAAGCATGCTCAGTTCAAAAGCAAATAAGCCACTGAATGTTCAGCCAAGTTATGCTAGACTAGCTTACCTCAGGCAGCTCTGGGAGAATGGGGTGCTTCTCTGGAGTGGAAATGAATGGAATATTGTATAGCTAGAGAACGCATGTCTATATCTTTAACTATTTCCCTCTGTTTGTCTACAAACATTTTTTTAAATGTCCGTATAAAGATTAGGAGTGTTAAGTTGCAACTGTGGCTAATATGCTTGTAGCATATATAGTAGAATCTATGCACACATTATCCTTGTTTTTACATCTGAACACAAGATGTTTTACTTGTAAAATGCTTTGGGTTTATGTCTACAAATGTAATATGTGAGTGTGGCAGATTTGCAAGTCTATAGCATTGTGAGCACACTCAGCCAAGATGCATCATTTATTGTAACGTTCTTTGATTCTATATGTATTGTACATTTTTATTGCTAGACACTCTGAGAGTATTGCTGAAGGGCAGGGTAGGAATGCAGTAGTTCCCCTACACATTTTGCTTCATATTTTCCTTTTCAAGAGGCCTATTGACTTACATTTATATATGTAGAAGCTCAGAGTGCCATCTGTTTCTGTCTCTTGGTGGCCCTGTATGTAGACAATACTGTACTGAGTTAGATGGACCAGTTTTTTGATTCAGTAGAACAGCCTTCTACATTTCTAGTCTTCTGATATAGATATTAATTTTAAAAAACCCCACTGCATGCTATTTATGGTAGGGGCTGCTGACCTTCCCTGTGAATCTCAACAGGTAGAGTGGCTGAAAAATGAAGAGGTGATTGATCCCGTTGAAGACCGGAATTTTTACATCACTATTGACCACAACCTGATCATAAAGCAGGCGCGCCTCTCTGACACAGCCAATTACACTTGTGTTGCCAAAAACATTGTGGCCAAGAGGAAGAGCACAACTGCTGCTGTCATTGTCTATGGTAAGGGGAAATGGTTTTGCCTCACAATGAAACTACAGCTTGATCTACCAAATTAATACAGTGAGTTGTACCATCCAGTTGGCTATTTCTCTCCAGGACCTGGCAAGCAGAATATGATCACATGGCTGTCAGCTAAAATGTATATCTCTTGGAAAGACCTTCTTGGACAAGGGGGACATGTGTGTATGTGTATTTAGGGATTTTTATTTTGCCTTTTTGCAAATGACTAAAGGTGGCTAAGCTAATCAATAGCATTAAAACAACAGCAGCAAATAACAAAATCTGCAGATTAAACAAAGATAAACATAAAAACAGTGACACTAGTGAGCCATTAAAACAGTTTGAATTAGAGTAGTTATCCATGAAAAGCAATCAAATGTCATTAAAACACTAGCAGAACACAATGGATATCTCTTCTCCAATAGCCACTTGCCCAACCAAAGATTGTACTTGATGGAGAGATCAAATGACCCAAACTGGTCTATAGACCTTGTCACCAACTATTTTTTGGACTAGCACTGCGTGGAATGGGATAAATCACAAAGGTTCTTGCCCTCTTTCCCTCCTCCCCAAACACAAAGCATGTGGACAATTGGCAAATGTTTCAGCATCTCAAATTTCACTGCACTAGCTATGGCAGTGTTGTCATAAAGCTACACTGATCCTCTAAATCATGAAGTCTTTCTGCTTCATCACAAAATCCAGGCAAATCCATCTATGCAATCCACTTATTAAGCATCCCTACATATAATGCCCCCAGTGCAGAACTGCCATACCACATAGAAGTTTCCCAGTGGGCTCCTTGTGCCTGGAACAATGTACGTATAAACTGTCCTTTGTTGTCTACTAAAGTGAGAAAAGTATTGTGAGGATAAAACCTAGCTCTAATGGTACCATAGATGATCCTTGTTGCTTTTATCACAATCAGTTTAATTACAAGACAGATTATGCTAGAACTTTTATTTTGCAGGTAGGGCAGCAGTTTCGCTTAATTGTAAGCAGTTGTCTCAGTGAAGTCACAGTGAGGGCTTTTCATTCCTCTTTCTGTGAGGAAAATGGTTGAATACAGCTAATTAGCAGTATTTGTGATACAAAGGAGGCCCAACAGACACACACAGCATAGTTCAGCTGGAGAGCACAATAGCACGCAGGAACAGAAGCAAGGCTCAGCACACACCATATATAATTATTCTTTCCAAACACAAAGAGTTTGACTAGGTAGGTGGAACTTCGTCAGCTGTTGCTGAAATGCTGTGAGGAATAGGGGATTGGAGTTGAAAACCCGATAAGCCTACCTAAGATACTTTTTGCATGAGCTCACACCTCTGTGACAAAGACTGTCAGTGAATTAAGGAAAAGAGCCATTCGATCCTATACAGAAGCCAGTGGTCAAGGTTGTTGGAGGCTAAGTTCGGCAACATATAGAGGGCCTTATGCTCTCTACCCTTGACCTACGGCATGCTGCAAAGGAGGATAGGCATCGGTGCAGAAATGAGTAGAGCAAAGGTGCACTGAGCTATTTTTGTTTTCCAACGGAGCATGTAGAGAATGGTGTTTTTGTTTGCTAGTCACTGTGGATATCACTTATTCCCAGTATCAGAGACTCTGTGCATCTGAAAACCAGTTGCTGGAGAACATGAGTGGGGAGAGTGTGATGGTGCTCATACTCTGCTTGCAGGCTTCCCATGGGAAGCTGGTTGGCAACTGTGCAAATCAAAGGCTAGGCTAGGTAGGTCTTTGGTCTGATCCAGAAGGAGTCTTCTTACATTCTCATTTTTAATCAAAACACAGTAAGCTGAAGAAATTAGTTCTTCTTGTTACTGTGGAATGCTGACGTCCCATCCCTTGCTTTTTTTCACATTTCATTACCAAGGCATAAAAACGGAACCAGTGGGAATATGCAGTCAATATTGCCTTTGGCCTGCAAGAATTAGAGCCTAGACCCCATATTACATTCAACATGTGAGAGCAGCCTGGCGTTCTGCTGTTGAGAAATCTGAAGGCTTCCTAGGGAAGAGATAAAGGGAGATAAAGAACTTATAAAGAGAAAGAGAGGTGACTAAGAGCACCTTTTCTGTCTATGTGGTTGCATTCATTATCAGCTTTCTCTGCCTCAAGGCAGGACAACCTGCAGAATTCTCAACAGGCTGTTATCACGTGGTAAGCATTAAAATTATTGTACTAATATTAATTATTAAATTTCTATATTACTCTTCATCCAAAGATCATAGGGCAGTTTACAATATGAAACATAAAAATATATTCCATAATAACAAACTAAAACAATACACACACAACCCCGACATACAGAGTTTTAAAGGCCACAGATTGTTTAATTAGCCAAAGGCCTGCAAGAAGAGGAATATTTTTGCCTGGCACCAGGCAAGATAATAAAAATAAAACAGATAAAGCAGTTAAAACAATATAGCACAGTCCCTTACTCCTAGCAATTGTGAGCTTCATCAGAGCAGTCTGGAAGTCTATCTATCTCTGGGAAGGGTGCATTTTAGTGGCATGCCATATAAACGCTGTTTAAAATGGGGAAGGGGGAGAAAAGTTAACTGATAACAGAGTTGTGAATTAATGCTCCCTTAGAAAAGGAATTTTGTAATTAGGGTTGGTACATCTACTAGGGGAGGGATACATTACTCATTTGCATTTGCTGATTCATTTAATTAGAATTCATAAATTGTGTGCCAGTGTTCCACATATCAGCTGGGATGGAAATAAAGATCAGTTGAATCACTACCCTAATTGTAGTGCACTTAACTGAGGAGTTTGGCAGGCTGTTGGAAACCAAAAAGGAAATTGCATGCAATACATAAGAGTGAAGAGCCTAGGCTTTTAAGAAGCACCAGTTCATGTGTATAGATAACTAAAGCGATTAAGCTCCAACATTCACCATAGCTTGCTTAAAAAAGAGGCCAACACAGTACATGAAATAGTAAAAGCGTTAGGATTCCTGTGAAATCTCAGTGTTCATTGACTTATATACCCTGCCTTTGAGCCTTCTCTATTTCTCTCTCTTCTCAGTCAATGGAGGATGGTCAACCTGGACCGAGTGGTCCGTCTGCAACAGCCGTTGTGGAAAAGGCTCCCAGAAGCGCACAAGAACCTGTACCAACCCTGCTCCACTCAATGGAGGTGCCTTCTGTGAAGGCCAAAGTTTGCAGAAAATAGCTTGTACCACATTGTGTCCAGGTATGTCAAATATAACTCTGATGGGTCCACTTCTGTATATTTTGTTTCCATCTTGTTCTTCTAGCATCAAGCTTTGGGGAGATAACTGTTTTCTTGTTCCCCCCTCCCCTCCCTTTCAGTGGGTAAATGTTTCATTCTGTTATATAAATGCACAGAATGGTGTGCAAACAGCAGTAGGTTCATTCCAATTATTGCACAAAGCTTACCCGCCATCTCTGTTCTTTGTAATTTGCAATTTACGTAACATTTCAAAGCTCAAAATCTTAAGAGACTTAAGTCTTAGCTCTGTTGAAATCTCTGGAAGTAAACTGGAATTTAAGTATATAAAAGGATTCTGAGCAGTAAAGCTGAAAACAATATTTTAAGCTCTTGGGTGAAGACTTTTTTACCTGCCGGGACAAACAAGGGCATTCGTAGGGGAACTTTCCCCCCTTCTTGCTACATTTTGGTCACCTTGCTCAAAGACTTGAGACTAGAGATTTGATATTTTTGAATACTTGTCAATATATTTTGTTTTAAAGCATATTTTAGATATTTTGTTTTTGTAAACTGCCTGAAGATTTTTTTTATAGTAAGCAATCTATAGATTGACTAGTAAAGAACATACAGTAATGAATAAATAGAGACTGGTAAACTCTCCACATCTCATTTGGGATTGATTTTGAAATAATCTGAGGTTCCACCCCCACCTCTGCAAAACAAAATAAACACAAAGAAAGAACTTGGATAATTTTCTGAACCAACACAAGTCTCTGAAAATGACCCATCCTACCTATCTCCATCAGACCCAGCAAACACACACACACACCTGGCCAGTGACAACATGAACAGCAGTAGTATGTGTAGAAATGGGAGATGGGGAGGTCTGTCTCCCTCCCCATCTTTCACCATGACTTTCTGGCCCTTGATAGTTGTAGTAACCTAAGCAATAGCACTTGGAATACTACAAATCTCAAAGACCACTGTGTCTCTCTCCCTAGTGCACTGCTATGTAGGGCTCTAAGTTGATGGACAAAGAGAGGGCAAGTGTCCAACTTCCCATCTCCCTATGTGCTTCAGTTGCTTGTGATACTGCTGATGTTGTCCAAGTATGCAAAAGAAACAGAGAGCATGTTTGGCAGAGGAAACAGCCTAAGGGCAACAGTGTTTTGGGGTCAAGGAGGGTCAGAAATTTAGTGTCACTTCTGCATCTATGCTCAAATCTTGTGTGTTTGGATGGGGTGGCAAGTGAGAATTATGGTGCAGCTAATCAGGATTATTAAATCTAATGAGTGACACAAACTCCAATGAGGAAGGTGTTAGCCCAGCAGCTTGCTATTAGACTGCTGCTTCTCATACTACAAGCATTTGTTAAAGCAGAAAGTCATCACTGTGGATAGTTGGGCTCAGTCTTATCATGAAGTCAGTGACCACATCAGAATCACTGATTGCTTCCATATACGCTTCATATTGAATGTTAAACATGATTTATGTTCACACAAAGTTTGTGGAGGTGTTATACAATGTTAGCTGTTAGATTTCCTATTTGTTTGCAGTGATGCTATATGTCACAGTGTCAAGCAATTCTTATCCCACCACATTCTCCTTCACTTTTCTTTGCTGTAAAAAGTACAGATTTTTATTTGGAAGAGGGTTTGTTGTACAACCCGAGTTTGCACAACCTGAATTCTCTGAGATACATTAAATCCCACCCAACAAATAGTGGGAATCTGGAAGTGTCCACTGAATCAGTGTTAGTAGCCAAATAGAAAGGGCTGCATATGTATATACGCTAGCAGCTTCCTGGGTGGAATTTGCTGTCCTTGAGCAATATGAATTTAATGTCAGATCACCATAAGACTTCATTACAGCATGGCACCCCCACAATCTAGGCTGTTCCTTAAACAAATAAGGCAAATGGTCCAAAAACAGACTGAAACGAAGCCCTTTAATATAGGCTTCAGAGTATTTTCAGACTAAAATAAATATTCTTGATATTGCATGATCTGTATTTTGCTTAAACAAAATATCAGCTTTCTCAAATGTTGTACCACTCTTCATGCACAGCAGATTCGCATCTGGGTTTTGTTTTTTTTAAAAAAGACTTTATAAACAAGTCTTTATTTGCATCTCTGCCTCTTGCCTCCCTCCCCTTCAAAATTGATTTTTTTTTTTTTACTTTTTTCTGGAACAGTAGATGGAAGGTGGACACCGTGGAGTAAATGGTCTACCTGCGGAACAGAGTGTACCCACTGGCGCAGGAGGGAATGCATGGCCCCAGCACCAAAGAACGGGGGGAAAGACTGTGAAGGCCTTGTCTTACAGTCCAAGAACTGCACAGATGGTCTGTGTATGCAGAGTAAGTAGAAGTACATGAATGCAGCTACACTGGCATTGTGATTTGTAGAAGAAAGAAACCCGCTGAAAAAAACAATTAAAGATTCAATATTCTCATACTATATTGCTGGAGTGGATCCAAAAAGGACCCTCCAGTGGTGGGTGGGAAACCCACAATCCTGCATTTAAAACATTTGGCAGAAGTTTCAGAAAAAAGTCTTGCTCTGTGCTCCATTTGGGAAGAATTTCAACTAAAGCTTGCTAAGCATGGGAGGCCATGCTTCTTTAAAAAAAGGGGGGTGCACAATTGCATGAGGGTTTTAACAACAAATCCTTCATATATATATATTTATTTATTTTGCCACCTGTACTGATCTCCCCCTCACCTTAATTTCTCCCTCCTGGGATTTGGACTTGCAAGCTTCAGCATGAGACCTGGCAAAGTTCTTGTGTGTCTTCTAGGTCTTGAGTGCAACTGGAACCTGAACAAATCTCAGCCTGGAAGTGCCTTTAGGCACTGGCTGAGCTAAAGTTCCAAACCTTACTAGATAAGTGCTAGTTTCTGCTTAGTGTATACCTCTATGGGATTGGTGTGGGTCTAGTCCTGCATGAGGATTTTTTTAAAGGAAAGACTGTGGTCATGGTACTAGATTTCTGCTGGCTCCTGTTCCTAAATACTTGTTTCATGACATATTCATTTAGGCTACAATCCTCAGCACACTTATGAGGGAGTAAGCCCCATTGAACAAAGTGGGATTTTCTTCCAAATAGGAATCCAAGAAGCCGCCATACACCAAGTGAGACCAGCTCCATCTAGCTCAGGGTTTCCCAAACTTGGGTCTCCAGCTGTTGCTGGACTACAACTCCCACCATCCCCTAGCTAGCAGGACCAGTGGTCAGGGATGATGGGAATTGTAGTACCAAAAAAACCAGCTGGAGACCCAATTTTGGGAAATCCTGATCTAGCTCATGATTCTTCATACTGACAGCCAGCAGCTCTCCAGGATTTCAGGCAAGGAATATTCCCAGCACAAACTGGATATACCAGGGATTGCATCTGGAACCCTTCAACATGCAATGTGCATGCCTTACTACTGAGCTACAACCCTTTCAAAGTAAATGTGCACTGATAGGCTCACATATTTAGGAGTCAAAACCTTTTGAACAAGCTTCCAAATAAACATGCATAGGATTGTACTGATAGGATATATACAACGAACAGTTTTCACTGGGCCATGGCAATGGTATAAGAAGATTGATTATTGCCTATGGGCAACACACATTAACTTTTTCTGCCCAAATATAACCACTGTTCAAATAGATTGCGAAGGCTTTTGAAGCACTGCAAAGACTTTAGGGTGATGCTTTCCCCTTCCCTTCCTTTTTGGTTCAAGTTACCTCAAAGGTAACAAAAAAAATTCCATGTAATATTTATCTGACAATATCTGTTCTTGTCAGCCATCTTGTAAGGTTGTCTCCAGTTCATCAGTGTATGGGAGGGAGGCAAGAAGCTTATGACTTTAGAAAGAAGCATATTTTTGTAATACTGAGTGGGGGGCAGGGGAATATCTATTCTTAACTTAATTTCCTGACAGTATGTCTTGGAGATAGAAGAGATAATGTACATATAACTCTGCTGGTGTGAATGGACCATTATGACAAATTAGCAAGGAAATATATCTCCTTCATTTCGAGCAGAGCTTTACTGCCAGATTATATTTAGACAGATGTGTGTCATCTTTGTGTGCGTGCAGAGTCATTTAAGCAGAAATATTTTGGAGAAGGGAGATTTTTATGTGACTGAAGAATAAGAGCCCTATAGGAATGTCATTATTATGTAGATAGTATATTATTTTTTATGCTATTGCATACAAACCTATATTATTAGCCATAGGATGGAAACTTTCATGACTTGGTCCAATTCACAATACTGGCTTTGGGTTCAGATTCCTCCTCAGATTCTTCCTCAGATACAAGATAGGTGAGTAATGTTGGGCCAAGTAGTAGTAATAGTGAATGGAAGATCTTAGCCATCTGGAATGTACTTGTGATAGAATACACATATAGAAGAAGTTAATCCTCTTATACACAGTCAGGGATATGTAGCTGCATAAATAAATACAGATGTCCTAAAAAACATTGCTTTGTATCTACAAGCCTTTTCTCTTCCAGTCCATTATTTGCTACAGTAACATCACTCAGGCAAATCAATAAGCTCTTTCATTCACCTAGCCCTACTCCTGTGTAAAGAAGCAGTCAGAACTGCTATCGATTTCTTTGCGGATAAAAACTGTGGAGCTTTCCCTGAGCCCCTCCGCCCCTCAAACCCTAATAATGATAGTATTTTTCACCCAAAGCTGTAGTTTCTGCTTACCGCTAACTGTGGTATTTCTGGTGCAACTTGGCTGTCACATTTATTCAGACTAATGATCTTGCCAGTACACACACTCTCTTATTCTGTAGTTAGTATTTTCCCCCTAACGTGAAAGGATGAATAGTCATTAAGTCAGCGTGCCTTCAGAGAGAGGGGGGAGAGGGAGGGAGGGAGGGAGGGAGAGGGAGACAGCAAGACCGAACTGGAAAATAAAACTAGCTGTAGTGAAAATTTAGAACTGGTGTTATTAGAAAAGGCCTCCCAAGTACACAACCTCTACTAGCTGGAGCCCTTACAATAATTTAATAATTATTGTAATGGCTTTAATTAGGCCTCAGCCACTGTCTGTGTTGTAAGGCACATTAAAAGTCTGGCCATCTGCCATCTGGAAGAGTTCATTTATTTACCTCTACATGTGCCATATTTTCATGTGCATTAAACATCAACAGTTTAGAAAAACCAGTGTATCAGGATTGCGTAGAAAGAGATAACTGTGGAGTTAATAAAATGAAAACTGTAGGGATGACCCAGTGCATAGTCTGAATTTTATATATATATATATATATATATATGTGTGTGTGTGTGTGTGTGTGTGTGTGTGTGTGTGTGTGTGTATGTATATAAACTGAGCACTGGTGTCACCCCACCAACCTGTTGTGGAGAGAACTTTGGATCTAGAGTGATCAAGCACCTCCAAACAAAGAGCTACTTCCTCCCTAGACCTCATTGTTGGACCCCTGTGGTTACTTGTAGGAAAAGCAATTTTCACGTATAAAATAGTAAATTATTCCTAAGCAGGAGAATAAGGCTGCAGTCCTAAGCATACTTTCTACATGCAAAATAAACTTTGCATATATACGAGCCTTATTCAGGCATTCCATGTTTATGCACAGCATGAGGCAGAGGGGTAGCATCGGGGGCTGCAAAGAGAGGCAAAAGTGTTCACCAAAATTGTTCAGAGCGAGGACAAAGCTTTCTGCCCTAACTCTGAATTGGCTTAGTGATGTCATGTAACCAAATCTGATTTGTCTTCATGGGATTGCAACATAATCACTTCAGCTGAATAATATCCTTGACTAATAGTAGTATGCTATGAGTAGGGGGGGGACGCAGGTGGCGCTGTGGGTTAAACCACAGAGCCTAGGACTTGCCGATCAGAAGGTCAGCGGTTCGAATCCCCGCGACAGGGTGAGCTCCCATTGCTCAGTCCCTGCTCCTGCCAACCTAGCAGTTCGAAAGCACGTCAAAGTGCAAGTAGATAAATAGGTAACACTCCGGCGGGGAGGTAAACAGTGTTTCTGTGTGCTGCTCTGGTTCGCCAGAAGCGGCTTAGTCATGCTGGCCACATGACCCGGAATCTGTACACCGGCTCCTTTGGCCAATAAAGTGAGATAAGCGTCGCAACCCCAGAGTCGGTCACAACTGGACCTAATGGTCAGGGGTCCCTTTACCTTTATGAGTGGGGGGGGGGAACAGATCAGTTCACACCATGAAGTATTTTATCAACTTCAGAGGAATATATTATTATTTTTTTATGTCATGGATCTGTAGCTTCACTGCAGTCCACTTCTGTTGAAATTGCCACCTGTCCTTCAGTGGTGGACCTTGGGCTCTCAAATTTCAGTGGTGCCCTGTGCTACACTAAAATTTTGCCATCCCCATCTCTCACACACTGTTCTACATCATTATTACGGCACCCCCTGTGTGTGAGTCAGCTGATGGGACATTCCAGGATCCAATCAGAAGCTGGGATACTCTACTTAAATCAGGAGGGTTGAGCAGTATGGGAACCCCAAGGCAGGAGGAATCCAAAATGGAGACTGACTGAAGGTGGGGGACAGACAACCAGGTGGGAAGGGAGTTTAGAATCAAGTAGCTACAAAGAAAGAAGAGCAAAGGAGAAAGACACAGAGAGAGAGAGCGAGAGAGGAGTCTCTTTCTATTCATACTGATAAGACAGGACAGAATAGAGAGATGACAATAAAAATTGTGAAATCCAAGATTTTAATGGTGCTGGGCTTAGGCACAAGTATGCCCTAGGTCATCCACCCAAGCAGCCACAAAAGATTGCAGCAAACCCTGCAGTGTCAGTCTCAGTTATATCTCAGTTGCAGGTTGGAGGGCTGTGCTGAGAGAGAGTAGTTTGCGTGTTCAGACCTTTAAACCTCCCCCTTAAATAAATTCAGACAAGACTCAAATTTTGGTTTGGTTTTTGGCAGAATTTAGGCCACAACTTTATTGATTACAGCAAGTAAGTGGTTGCATAGGCTCTGGTTCAACTAGCTCCCTGCACTGTTGCAGGTAGCACTGACCCAGGGCACCAGCATAGGTCAGCCTAGCGTGAACACCTGGATAAGCGGAAAGCCGGAAACAGGCTATCTCTGCCACCCAAATGCCCCCCTGGACCTAGGCACGGGCACAACCCCCTCACAGGGGTTGACCAAACCATTGAGTCCCTGGATTCCTTTAGCAGAATACCCTTCACATAGGGATGGCGAGAGCATTCTCCCATCCCTATCACATGAACCAGTGCCTATGTGCAATCTTACAAGTTGTGACGATTTGCTACGCGGCAGGCGAAACACAAATGGCATCAGCCAAGTGGGGGAAATTCCTGCTGTGCCCCTGTCCCAACGACAGACGACGGCATAGCAAGGTCAAGCGCACAGCCCTAAATATAGGGAGAGGTGGGCAGGTGTTCCGATGCACGCACCGAAAGAGGAAGTTCTGGGTCACATGCATAGGTATATAGGTCCCTTGATCCATTTAGCTTGCGTCCCATTGACCTGATTGAACCCAGCATCAAGGGACCTACCAATTGGCTGTTGTGGCTATTCAATTAAACCCACCCACAACACAGGGTTTAGTTACCAGGTCTCTCTGCAACATGTGTCCTCTTTAAGGGAGGACCCGATTTACAGCAAGCCTGCAATGTTAAAAATGCTAATACTGTATGTCAGAGATGAGACTGAGACTAGTCCAGATTCCCATTCCAAAATACCACTCAGGTTGCAGCAAAGGTTAATCTAGGTGAACTACTGCTTCAGTCTTCCTTGCTGGCCAAATTAAACCCTTAGTTGCATGAAGAAGCCTAATGCTCCACTAACTAGCATGCAGACTGGTAGCACTTTAAAATGTGCGAATACTTTTTTAAAACATGCATCCAAGTTAGAGCAGGGAGTCCTGTTTATGATGCTGTTTTTTGTTTGCTTTTTCAGTGGGTAACACACATGAACACACACACACATACCAGGGGAACAGGCTGCTTGCCCATAAATCCTGAGCTATGGATTTAGTCATAGCTCTCCAGGAGCTGCTCTCTCTATGTTTTGCACATTGACCTCCAAGCTGTTCCTTGAGGGGAAAGAAAGGTTAATTTAACAACTCTGTCTTTTGTGTTGTAGTAATGTTACAGCACAATGTTAATCTGGCAACACACATAGCCCTGCATAATTAAGTGGTCATGTCAGGCCTTTCCTATGCAATATGTGTTCAGATTCCCTCTGTGCTTATTTTAAAAGTTATAATGGATTATAGATCATGATATTAGTGATGTGAACCTATCACGCCCTTGAGCAGATTAGCTGGCAGTAAGCAAAAAAGAAGGCTTTTGCTGTTGTTTTGTTGTTGTTGTTTTAAAAAAGCAAAAAATAAAATAGTTTTCTTGGAAGATCATCACAGTGAAACCCTCTTGAGTGCACACAAAGGAATTAAATGAGCCTTTGTATTAAAATGGAATAAGTCACTCTGAATATACCTGCCTATCTGCATAATCACATTCCCAACCATCCAGATGCAAAGCACATGCACACAGGGGCTTTCTGCACTTGATATGGCACTCAAGCACTAAATTATATGCAGGAAAGCATTCATGCAAACAAAGATCCGTGGGGGCAACATGTTTCTGTACTAACATAATTTACTTCTGTGTCAGGGCTGCCTTATTGGGCCAGGTCCACAATCTACTACCCCCTCTGTTGTGTGGACACTTGTGTGATAGTGGTTGAAGAAGGTAGACATGGGAAGGTATTAGATAAAGACGTTGTAACACTGGTCCATCTAGTTCAAGGGTGGAGAACTTCCCCCTCTCAGCAGGTGAAAATTTTATCATCCCTAACCATCATGGACCAAATGATGCCAGTTGATGTCATAATGATGTCAGGTGATGAGCCTCTTTGAAGGCACACTGGCTGCAGAAGGAGGGAGTAGTTTCATTTCAAACGTCTGATGAAGCTGCTTTTCCTTCATTTTAGCAGCAATACTCTTCCTGCTCCTGGTGCAAAGTCCACTCGACCTGTGCATCAGTTGATGGGTCATGGAAGCACATCTGGCTCCAGCAAAGGAGCACTCAGGAGCTCACTTTAAGCTCCCAGGTTCCTTTGAAGCAACATTGATACCTGCCCTACACTTGACATCACAGATGACATCAGGTGTGCGGCAGGTGGGTGTGGTTTGCCAAGAAAGTGTTGGTGGACCAATTTGGGCCCCCTTCCAGGCTGAATTTAGCCCATGGACTGGAGATTACACACCACAATCTAGCCCAATGCTACCTATGACCGGCAGTCATCCTCCCAGGTTTTTAACAGAATTCTATCCCAGTTATGCATTGAATTGCCAGGGATTGAGCCTGGGACCTTTTGCATACAAAGCCTATGCTGTCAGTACTGCTGAGCTGATCTATGTGGCTTTTAGGAATCAGATGCACTAAATGAATGCGAACTTGTACACAGTGGTGAAGGAAGGCTCTCCAGCACCCAGGGCAGGGTGTCGAGGGGTGGGGCAAACCGTCCACAGGGGCAGGGCAAACCACCCGGCGGCACATCTGTGGCGCCGATAAGGACAGCGCCACTCAAGCAGCTTACGGACAGCGCTCGAGTGGCACCCTTCGTTCCGGAGGTCCGTTTTTATCCTGAGGTGTGCTTTTGCTAATGGGGCCTCCGGCATGTGATTTTCGTTCGCATCCTGGGGCAAAGTTCACAACCAGGAGCAGCTACTTCCAGGTTAGCAGAGCTCGTAACCAGAAGCGTTCGTAACCAGAGGTACCACTGTAAATTCAAATGCATGCATGTAAAATTTCCCTACTGGGTATCAAAGATAGAAGAGGGAATAATATGAGCCAGATAGCAGCCTAAGTCTGTACCATCTAGTTTTTTTTAAAAAAAGCTGATATAACATTATGGTCATAAGTAAATGGTATAGCAGTGTCTCTATAGCTAAAACAGATTATGGAAAAATCCATGCAGAATCTACTAAAGAGGATGGGTAGGTCTAGTGTGCTTTAGAACTTGATTTATTGAAATTTGACTACACTAAATAAAAGATTACTCAGCTCAGGTTCTGGTCCCCAAGACAGACTTTTAGAATGAACAGCAGCTATCCTGCATGCCACATAAATCTTACAAAACTTAATATAAGATGTTAATAAAAATGTTAAAAAATCCTACTAGGAGTTACCTTGAAAACATTGTCCATTCTATCTTTCTGCAGCCCATAGAGCTCTATAATAAATTAATAATAATAAATTTTTATTTATACCCCGCCCTTCCCAGTTTAAAAACCGGACTCAGGGCGGCTAACAGCAAATATAAAACATTGATTAAAATGCAACTTAAAAATAGCATAAAATACAAAATAAAATGCAGCATCAATAAATCAATGAAATTCAAAAATTCAGGGATCAGTGAACTTTGTCACAGGACAAATGCTTTCATAGAATAAGAAATGAAACACATTGAAGTTTTAAAAATGAAAACAAATGCACGTTGGAATGATTTGCCCCCACCTTGCACACACCTAGTTTTCACTGGGAGAGTTTCTTTTCAGTGGTTACCAGAAAGAAATAGCCCCCCCCAATAATGTGAGCTTTTTCTTGTGATACTTCAGTGCTGCATTTTGTGCCAAATTTTGCTATGCTTGAGGTCAAACTAGACATGATTGCTAAATAATTCTATGCATTTAAAGTTCAGTTTTTAAAAAAATGCAAATATCAGATTGGGGGAGGAGCTGATAATTATTGGAAATGCAGCAGACATAAGCAATAAAGTTAACTTTCATCTTAGGACTGAATGAGGGTTAAATTCCTCTTCCACAAGCACCTGTGATACCTATAATTACCAGCCTCCAACACTCCAAACTAATTTTTTTTTAATCGGTGCCTGCAAAGGTGAGAATTGGAAATGGAAATACTATTTCATGAATGGACGTCTGCTGGTGTGACATTGGATGTCAACCTGCATATTAAATGCCAAGAGGCATTTAAGTTTCTGGTTAATTTGGCTTACTAGGAGGAAAAACCCCTAATATAATCTCCGTCATGACTTGCTTCTCGCTCATGAGATTTCACTGCAAGTACTTGAGGCCTATGTTGGGTGTGCTGGTCACAGCCACACCACAATTTCTATATTGCTTTGACCATCATGCCATTTTCACTATGAGCTCTCAGTGTTACAAAGCTGAGAACTGGAAGTGGAGCCAAAAATGGATTTTAGAAAAATCATTGTCAGTATTGGGAGGAGGAGGAGGGGGGGACCCATAAATGATAATGGAAGTTTCAACAGAGCCTTAAGTCTAGCTGTGCCCTACTTTTTCCTTCCTAAAACTGGAATGAATAATTCCCACCCCTCCAAATAATTTGAGATGTTCATTTAAATGCAAGGAAGAAACTAAGTGTCGAACTAACAGCACTTTAACTATTCCTACAGTAAACACACAAGAAGTTAGCAACAAACACTGATAGAACCTTTGAAAATATTTTTTTTTTGTTTTGTTTCATCAAAAGCCACTTGAGGCATCTTAAATTACTTTCCCCCCCCTCAAAGCAAGTTACCGACTATGACACCAGCTGCTCCAGGCACAGATCAACAGAGCCAGCAACTATTGTGGAGTCAAATTCAGCAGCACTTTTTTCTACATTTACCCTAGTAAAGAAATGTGGCAATGATAGTTGAAGTCCCTCAGGTACTTGCCATGCCGCATTGCTGATACTGTGAGCAAAATAGATCAAGGAGGAGAGACTACAAATCCCTGCTTTGCACTGTTCTCACTTTGAAGCTGGGAGAAAAGTCATTTTTCATTATTGCAGGTACTAATCTCAGCAGATTTGCCTCATTATCTGAAGAAAATGTCCTTTCTTATTATATGGAAGATCAGATTGCCAAGCATTAAAAAAAAAAAAAAAACCCTAAAGAGAGATGGCCAGGCTCACATCTTATGAAGCAGTTGACACCAAACACTGATTGTTTGTGTCCCCCAAATAATTTCCTTGCCCCTCCCAAACCCATTAATATTCTGAATTAAAATGTAATTTCAGAAAGGTGCTAAAGTTTCTGATTTAAAGTAAATTCCTATTATCAAAAGTGTTTGTGTATAAACAGTTGCGAGGGGTGTTATGTTAATCACCCATGAGCATTTTTACAAAATGCCTGCGTTCAGTTGATACGTATAAACAACATACACTGAAGTAGAGTTATTTCTTCCTAATGACACAGAGCAAAATCACCATTTACACTTAATGGTAGTGGTTTGTGCTACATGGTCACCCCACCCTTAGTCTTATGTTGAGCTTGCATCATGAGATCTGACATTAGTTGACCACTCAAGTGCTGGGTAGCTCTCAGCCAAATGTGTGAGCTGACCTCCCTGAAAATGGAAGGGGTCAATCCAGTCTGCTATGTTTAGAGCACAGAGGGATTTACATGGGGCATCCTATATCGTTGTGTTGCCACCTTTCCCTGTGGCACATGCATGTGGATATTCAGAGCATCAGACCACTATAGGGAATTAGAGACTTGTGCATAACTCCCACTGAGTGCCCATGCACAAACTCTAACAGTGGAGAGCTGAATCAAGGCTTTCTTTGGCCTTGTGGAATTGTTCTGCATGTGGGCACTGGGCCTGTGGTGTGCTGGATTGAGCTCAAGGTATTATAGCTGAATTGACGTAGGATTACTCTGCAATGGTTCTTTCATAAGGCAATACATCACTTCACATTACAGTCAATGGCTAGTGAACAGGACTTTGTGAACTATCTGGCTGCCACGTTGATGGTTTCCACATGTTGCACACCCCTAATAAAAACCTAAGGGCTCTGCTGGATCAGGCCAATGGCCCATGTTGTCCACCATCCTGTTCTAACAGCAGCCAACTAGATGCCTATGGGAAGCCTACAAGCAGGACTTGAGTGCAACAGCACTCTCCCCACATGTGATTCCCAGCGACTGAGATTCAGAGACATACTGCCTCTCACACTGGAGGTATTATATGGCCATCATGCCTATTAGATATTGATAACCTTATCCTCGATGAATTTGTCCATTCCCTTTGGAAGCTATTCAAGTTGGCACCTTGTGCGGGAGTAATGTGAATCAGCTAGGAATCTGAAAGCAAATCTAAGTTATGGAATGGTTCAGCCTTTTCATTAATAAGAAGCCAAACCCAATAACAGGAAGTATGTATGGAAAGAGACAAAACCCAGCCATTAACATTCAATCTACTGAGAGTTTGGAAGCAACTCTTGGGTCTCATAGTGATCTGATTTCACTCTGTCACCCTTGTGGCACTATCACCCTTGGAACGTAGGAAGCCGTTTATACCGAGTCAGGCCATTGGTCCATCCAACTCAGTATTGTCAACACTGACTGACACTAGTTCTCCAGTGTGTCAGACAGGCTTCCTTCCCAGCCATAGCTAAAGATGCTGTGCATTGAACCTCAGACCTTTTGCATGCAAACCATGTGCTCTGCCATTGAGCCACAGCCTTTGAGCTTTTGCTTTTCTGCAGTATTGACTGGGAAATAGAATTATTAGCACAGGTGAAAGGGTCAGAGTGTAAAGTTGAGAAGCCAAGTCCTTTCTTTTGTCCACTTTGCTTATTTCCACTAACATATTCATGGTGGTCTGAGGCTGAAAATGGTGGACTGTTATGGGATTGCAAGTGATAGTCATGAAAACACATGCCTGAGAAGTGTGGCCAAAGCTAAAAAGGCGTCTACAATGTGCTTGTTTCATAAAGCTTATACAAAACTTGCTTGTAAAAAACCTCAAAGCAAGAAAAGATAAAACAATAAATTCAAGAAAAAGTCATAACCAAACAAACAAAAGTTAAAATACTAAAACATTTTACAGTTACATCAACTTTCTAAGCATTTGGTTTGACTTACCTAAACAAGAATGTTTTAGCAGGTGACAAAAAGAGTACAGTGAAGGTTACTGCTTGATCTCTATAGACAGGGAACTCAGAAGATACGTCTAGCCACATAAAATCTTAATTCTTACATATTGCAGTATCTTTTACAGTTCCTTTACCTTACACAAAACACCATGTCCTCCATTTAGTATTGCTTTGTTTGAATTGCTTCTTGATCCACACATTTGAAGTTGCATAGGCCCATATTTTAGAGTCCAGGAGTTGAGATGTACATGTAGAAATGGTAGCAACTTCTAGCAGTCTTCAGACATTTTATTTCCCACATGCCCAACATTGCAGTGTTTTTCTGCCTAGGCACAGGGTGTGTTTTTTTGTGAACACAAGTGGAGCCAAATTCACTCTAGCTGGTGCCCTGATCCTAATCATGTTTGCCTGGGAGTAAGTCCTACTGGTCTCAGCAGGAACTTAATTCCAAATAATCATGTCTGTATTGGCACAAAGTAACAACAACAACAGCTTTTCTCTGTCACAGGAACCACAGGGCAGATTGCCTAGAAGCATTGAATTATCACAGGAAATCAGGAAGAAAGTCACTTTTCTTGCTATTTGTCTCTAGGATAAAAAATGTGAATTGTGCAATGATTTTGTCAATATTACACAAAGCCTTCAAAATCTAAAATAAATTACTTTACAATCTCAAGGCTCCTATTGATTTTCTAATGATCTCAAATGGAACACATTCCATTTCCAACTCTCTGGCAAATTGCTTGCTCCCTGGAGAATTCCTATTGGATTTCTATTAAAGGGGAGGTTAAAACCATTCCCCGGAAATCTAGGGGAAAGGGGGGGCAGGGGGAATGAGGCTTTTGCATGGGCTGAGCTCTCTGTAAATGGGTATTTAACCTCTGACCAATGACGGCAGGTCTCTTTCAGTTCTATTAGGCCAACAGCAAGCTACTATAATTAAATAAAAAAAACTGTTTAGAGCCCCACTGAACATGTCCTGGGAATTAAAGCATATGGCAAGGATTGGGGGGAAGAAGACTTTCCATATGCTAATGACCCTTGATGTCTGAAATAAATTAGATCCATTAGAGTTTATGCTCAATAAAAGAAAGACTTTAAGCACTCCAAAGTTAGTGACTCGAGACCGATTTTTGGCTCTGAAATTCAATCTGCCTACTTATTAATTCTTAGTGAGGCTCCTGAGCAGACAGGAGATGCAAAATTATAATAGTGTGCTGAATCAGAATTTTAAAGTACCATGGGTTTCCTTTCCTTTTCCTTTTTTTTCTTTTTGAATTAAACCATTCTTCATGTGTTGTTTGGTTTTTTTGTTTTTTGTTTTTAAAAAAGCTCCCTTTGTTAATTTGATTTTGTTCCCATCTTTTTTTTCTTTTAAAGGTTTCATTTACCCTATTTCAACTGAACAGAGAACCCAGAATGAATATGGATTGTCTTGTAAGTGTTGTTTGATATTATGTTCTTAGATACCAATTTCCTACTCCCAAGATTTACTTTCAGCCTAACTTGTATGTGTTTTGCTAGCTTTAAAGAGGTGTATTGGCTGCTACATTAAAGAAACCAATGTAGATAATGGGATGAGAAAAGGACAACAGGAAAACATGTGGAAGCGAGAGACTGAGAGGAGTGTATTCAGATCCCCACAGAAGCCGGGGAACAGGAAGCATAACATGGCTGCATACATGTGATTAGTATTAAGGAAGAGAAACTTGCAAGAGGGAATATATGGTTGGCAGATTTTGCTTCTACTCTTGTTTGAGAAGGCTGAATAAAATAAGTGGCAACATTTGCAAAATGGAGCCTTTAAATTCCATTAGCACAGAGTAAATTGAACTTGATCATTCCTTCTTGGAGATTTCTCCATTTTTAGCTGTGTAGCTACGACTCTGTTGGGGAGTTTAAAGGAAGCAAAGAACAAAAAAAGTGTGTTTTCCTCTCTCTCTCTCTCTCTCTCTCTCTCTCTCTCTCTCTCTCTCTTTTAGAAAAGTGTTATCTTTATACAGAAAGAATGCAAAGTGGCTTGCTAAAAAAATTGTTGATGTGTTTGTATTTCCTAATCTTAGCCTGCTTGAAAATAATAATGGTGGGATTTTTGTCCCTCTCTACATCAAAACTCTGCATCAAATTTGTGTTACATACTTAAGCCTTTTGGAAAGATACCTTGAGGGAGTGTATGTGCAAAGAGTGGCATTAAGTATTACACTGGGATTAGCAAAGGAGATGTGTTACAAGCAGATAGTGAAAATTCTCACAAGCTGGACAGGCTCCCTTAGGAGAACTACTGAAAATCCTGGCTTGCTTTTAGAGGTTTTTATAGCACTTGAATCTGTACTGAATTCTGAGAATAAATGTAGCAAAGTGAGTAAGCTGGGGAATTCTAGCTCAGTTCAGCTGTGAACTTGGTAGGCAAACTACAGTTTCTAAGCTTTTGCCCCAATATGGAGCTAATAGTACTGTCCTATGTTACAGAGTTTTTGTAAGGGTTCATGGGATAATCTTATGTGAAACATTCTGGAGACTCAGATATGTTCTATACTTTACTTTCTTTCTTGTTGAGTCAGTATTAACTCTGCCCTTCCATTTAAAAAGTTGTCCTATACATTAAAAGTAAAAGAATCACAACAGCATAAAGCCACATTTAGAGCAGGACCATGAAGCATGATCTAGGAACACACAGAGAGACCAAACTTTTGCTGATAAGACATTGAAGTACGCAGAGCATTCTAGAGCTAGAACACATTAGCTCCAAAAGACTTTGCCACCAGTTGCCAGACACCTCACTTCAGAGGGTTGAAGAAGAACCTTCAAACATTATTAATGCATGGACAGATGCACAGGGGAGAAAGGCAGTCCTTCAGCTTGTATTACCCTGCTTTGTGCATATGGTTCAGACTCCATCCCCAGAGTTAAGTCCAGTATGTGTTTCAAGCCATGGCAACATTTCTGCTTATTCTTCTGTTATATGTAGAGTTGACTGGATTGTCACTGTCAGCCCACACTGGAGGCAGGAGAAACTCTTGAGCCTTTCCTAATTCTTTGGGCAGCTGCTGTAGGCTTCTTCTGCTTGGCAGATGGCAAACCCCTTGAATTCTGTCCATTTGCTCATAAATGTGGGAGGGGGGCTTAAATCCCAAGATCGCTTTCAAGTCAAAGTCTTGAAAAAGAGCTTTTTAAAAAATCAGTTATTTTGATATTTTATTTATTGTTGATTAGGAGCCTGTAGGAAACATTTCTTTGTCAGTTGTGTGACACTTTCCATCAGGTTCCTGGTGTGTTGCAGAGCTTCCATAATGGCTGGTCCACTCATGGCTTTAGAGCTGGCATTGGGAAGCTATGAGCTTTCAGTTGTGATTAGCTGACAATTTAGGAAATGTTCTGCTGAAGCAATCATTCCTATTGCGCTATGCATGAAAGCTGGAACCCAACACCATCTAGAGGGCCATAGGTTCCCCAGCCTTGCTTTAAAGGAAGCATACCGTGCTATTCAGCAGCAGTGTACCCACAGCCCCTTAATCATGGGAGCGCTCATGGAGCTTTCCTTGTCCCTTCAATAGAGGGGGCAATTCTCCACATATGTGGATCCTGGTGTGGATTGCTAGCTTGTTTGTGGCAGACAAGAGAGTTCTGCAGGGCCATCTCAAGCCATCTTGCTGCCTGAGGTGAAAGACAAGATGGCACCCTTCCCAATGGGACATACAGAAACCAGTTGGGTTGGCAGTTGAATCTTACTGCAGTACTGGTGAACGGAAAGTATCTTCACCTGCGATTAAGGACAGTCAGCCAGCGTAAGGGGTACAGGGCAGGCCACATGGCACTCACAACTGTGTCTCCTCCCCACCCCTCAGTATCTGCTGCCTGAAGCAGCTGCCTCACTCTGTCTAATCATAGATCCGTCCCTGAATATTTGTGTGTGTATGCAGGAGAATTCTAAACTACACAAGCAATCACAGTGAATATCTTGATGGAAACTTTGTGATTAACCGAAGACACAGTTATGTGCTCTTAAGCCCCCTTTCAGGCCATGGAATTTTGGCATATAAGTTTCCCTTAAGAAATATGCTTGATGAATATCAGATTCGGAAGATGACTGCCATTTTCCGTACTTGTTTAGTTTAAGGTTGGCTTGCTTTTTAAAAAGTGAAACATTCAATGTAAGGGCAGGGGAGGAAGAAAGAGAGTCTGTTTTATGATCACATGTCTTGATGAATTAGCATTGATAATTTCACCATGAACTGCTATGGTGAATACCTCTTTTGATTAAATTTGCCTTGTTCATCCGGTTATAAACAGTATGTTATTCTACCTCCTTACAAGAAAGAGAGAAACATAGATGAAGAATTAGAAAACAGCTATGATAATTATTTTTAATAAATATAAATATCTACTAAAAGCGGAGAGTTTTTGAAGTAGTTTTTAAATTAACCTATAAAACTGGTAGTATGCATCTGTAGGAAAGGATAGCAATGTATAAGTACGCTTTCATACATTCTTGAGACCGTAATTAATACTTTATGCTTCTCTGCCCCAACCCACCAACTTTTCCCCCAGCTGCTCCTGATTCAGATGACGTAGCTCTCTATGTCGGGATTGTGATAGCCGTGATCGTGTGCCTGGCTATTTCAGTGATCGTCGCATTATTCATCTACAGGAAGAACCACCGGGACTTTGAGTCAGATATTATAGACTCCTCAGCACTAAATGGTGGATTTCAGCCTGTTAATATCAAAGCTGCAAGGCAAGGTTAGTTTCCCTTTGGCCTTTCACATTGACCATAAAAAGACAATCTCTAGGGCCATGTGAATTACAGTACATTTCCTGAAGTCGTCCTAACACCTAGCACCCTATAAGAAATCAAAATTTATCTGTATGTATGTATGTGTATACATCTTCCTACCAGTTTTAGTGACAGCTAGTGACTTGAATGGCCATCTTTTAAAAGAGGATTAGACAACTTTATAGAGGAGAAGACTAGCAATGGCTATAATTGATATGTTCTCCTTCCACTCTTGGAGCCAGTATGCCTCTGAATACCATTTCCTAAGAACCACAAGCAGAGAGAGCACTGTTGCACTCAGGTCTTGCCCATGTGCATCTCATTGGCCTCTGTGTGAGCAGAATGCTGGACCAGATGGTCCTTTGGCCTCATCCACCAAATCACTGAATTGGAAGGACCATGAGGATCATCTGCTCCAATCCCCTGCAGTGTCCTCCCATGTTTTACTCAACACAGGACTTGAACCCACAACCCTGATATTAAAAGTCTCATGCTCTACCGACTGAGCTATCCAATAAGGTTTTCATTTTGTTATATGTATTTGTTTCCTGGGACAAGTGCTAAAAGGCAGGTCATGTAATTATGGATCAACAATTAATCAACAGGATGAAGACAGAATGTAGGTTTTCACTGAATGCTATCAATTTACCTTCCCTTATCTTCCATAATCCCATTTTAAACCTATTAGTCTCCCTTTCATTGTGGCAAATCTAGATGGTAAGTCTCTTCAATCAGGAGTCTGTTTTTGGTACAGGGTTTGGAGACACCAGGACCAAATCCAGCCTCAGATCATTCAACCTGCAGCCTTCAGTAGTACAGCCCAGGGGGGTGGGAAATATATTGATGATATAAATTGACCCTTAGGCTTGATTGTGCTCATAAATATTTGTGGCTATGATGCTTCAGAAAATGAAGGCATGTAAGCCTCTTGGCACTTGATGAAAAGCACTTGCTGAGGCTGCAATTCTTTTTTTCTTTAAAGAAATCATATTTTGCAAATTAAAGTTAAATCAAGTTGGAAGTAAACGTAGCCAGAGTTTTGTCCAAGGCAGAAGATTAGCAGAGCTGCAGTTTGGTTGCCAAGGATTCATTTAAATCATTGCTGCAGAAGACACTCAAGAAGATGCCACAGGCAACAATTCAGTCCTGACTAGGAATGATAAAGTACATGATTTCATAGTTATTTGGAATTCTCTGTTTCCTTTTCCTGTTCCATTTGGTTGCATAGGCTGATGTTTTGCAGTCAGCATTTTGCATGAAAAGTATGACAGAGAACATTTCCTTCAGAGAAATTTGGAGTTGGACTCCAGTTGCCATGACTATAGCCTTATCAACTGTTGCCCTCTGTCCAGTACTTTAAATCCAGTCCTGACTTATTGCTCCATCACCACCATCATTATTAAACATTTACTGGTACACTTACTTCTATACTATAGAAATCTCATATAACCAGACAAAGTGCATATGAACCAGGCACTTTCAAACTTGCGTCAAAATTAGTACTGAGGGGAGAGAATCTGCATTCAGAAACACAATTATAAATAACGAAGCATACTTGGCAGGAGCTGAAAGAAAAATAATTCTGAGTTTCACACTTCAAAACTTTACTAATATTTTGGCATGAATTTGGGGTTTCATTATTGCTAGCTGTTGGGCTTCATGAAGAGAAATACAGTTTTCAGAATTCTGAGCTTGGGTTCTGCTGCTAAAACCAATATTAAAAGTTATGGGATTTGTCTAGTCTTGGGTTTTTGGAGCTTTGCTGACCTAATGCAAACAAATTATTGGTTTTCAGAGACTTGGTAGAGTAATAGGGATGTTCATTTTTTCCTGAATTGCATTAGTCTCCTTTCAAACAGGCTTTGGAGTTGTTGCAGTTTTTGAAATATTCTTTGACTTGTATAGTAAAAAGAGGAACTCTTTAAGGTTAGAGAGATACTTTCCTTTATTTTCATTATTTCCAGTGGTATGTTCAATTAGAATGAATTTTCCTTTTAACCTGTTGACAAAAACAAGGATGTGAATCATATGGATCCAGCTAAAAGCCAGTGATTATCACCTCTCATTACATCAAGTAAGGAATAGCAACTTTTTTTCCCTAGACAAGCAGTCTTCTCTATGTCTCCATGTAAATCAGGGTTGCCTAAACTGGTGTTCTCAACATCTGGAGAGCATCGTATTAGCTACCCTTGATATAGATATTCATCCTGGATTTCATCTGCCACAAAGCCACATTATTTTTTTAACTCCAGCCAATATTGCACCTAGTAAAGAGTATATCTTATGCCTAATCATTTCCATATTACTTTTCTTTTTATTAACACAGACCTCCTAGCTGTGCCTCCAGACCTCACTTCTGCTGCAGCCATGTACAGAGGCCCCGTCTACGCTTTGCATGATGTGTCAGATAAAATACCAATGACCAACTCACCCATTCTTGATCCACTTCCCAACTTGAAGATCAAGGTGTACAACAATTCGGGTGCAGTCACTCCACAGGATGAGCTGTCCGACTTTTCGTCCAAACTCTCCCCGCAGATCACTCAATCCTTGCTGGATAACGAAGCATTAAACATTAAAAACCAAAGTCTTGCACGGCAGACAGACCCATCATGCACTGCTTTTAGCACCTTTAACTCTCTTGGAGGTCATCTGATTGTACCAAATTCAGGTAAGTCACTTCAAATACAGTAGTTGGTTTTTTAAAATTTATTTTTAAAACTGACTGATGTGTCCAAAAATATGGTTTAAAGTGTGTGTGTGTGCACACGCACGCACGTGTGCGCACGCACACACACACACATACCCCAGCAAATAAAATTATTTAGGTCACTCTTGGAAATCTATATCTTCTGTGTTTAGACCAAAGAGTGCTTTCTCCAATTTGGGTTTATTCAGCTATTACACATATTTGCTCCCCAAAGCCCTGGCCTTCTTTAGCAGAAAATTGCAAAGCTCTGAGTCATTGCCTTCAGAAGCACTGGCCTCTCAACTTCCATGTGTGAAGTGGGATTCAGAACCCTTGACCTTTTCTTTCATGCAGCACCAAAAGACAAACCAACCTTCAAGGCAGAAAGCCTCACTTTTGGCACTAGACATAAAAGGACAAATTAATTACAAAACAATTTAGACATTCCAACTTTCAGTTTGCTGTAAACACTATGGATAGAAAGGAAGATCCTTAGAATACGAAGATTTTTATTTTTCTCGTCGCAGATTCCAGTGCAAAGCATTGCTCTTGCCGCATTGAACCCCTCAATACATATGTGTTTTCGTATTTGAAAGTTATTGTGCAATATTTAGGGGTTTCAAATAGGGAAAGTTCTTTTTCCAGGATTATAATGGTCATTTTCAGAAGTACGTATAAATGCACACAGAGCATTGCAAAGGAAGGGTTTCTAGCTGTATAGGGGGAACTCATTGTGTATTTAACAAAATGCATACGGGCTCTCAGGAATTATCACAAATGTGTGTAGCTCTGGGGTGGAGTATGCTACCACAATGCCACCACCCCACGCTTCCTATGTGTCCATTGCCCTCATTTAGAACATCTGAAAAAGGGTAGCCTGGATAGCTCAGTAGGTTAGAGCATGGCGCTGATAACACCAAGGTTGTAGGCTCAATCCCTGTATGGGACAGCTGCATGTTCCTGCATTGCAGGGACTAGAGGAACCTCAGGGTCCCTTCCAACTCTATGATTTTATAATTCTGTGATATTCCACACTGATTTAAGGAAGGTCATGGAAAGAAAGCTTCCCTTCCCCTTCCCCCCAGCCAAAAAAACGTCCTGAACAAACATAGGGAAATGCATAGGAAGTTACTTTATACAGAGTCAGAGCAATGGCTAGCTCAATACTGCCATAGGCAGTGGTTCTCCAGTTGTCCCATCCCAACCTGAAGGAAGCAGGGATTGAACTTGGGATCTTCTGCAAGAAAGCAGAAGCTCTATCTGTTTGTTATAGTTCTTCTCCTGAACATGAGATAAGGGAGGGGTGGGGCTGGGAGGCAAGGGGTTGCTGAACATTTATGAAACTTTCCTTCCATTAACTTCCTTAATTTATTTTAGGATCTGGTTTGGAGTGATTCCTAACTCCCCATGCCCTATTCAACAATATTCAGGACTGACTACCACATCTAAATGGTAGATGGTGACCAGATAAACTGATATCTTTTGGGCGGCAGAAAAAAAAATGTTCCTGTTGTTTCATGGGGCAATGCTTTGCTGGCCTTTCTAAAAGTTTAATTAAATGAGAATTGCCAAGGGAAATGATCCCATTACTACTGTTTGGAATAGTAGATGTAATTGTTGTTTCCCCCTCCTTCATTTTTACAATGTAAGCAACAGAGCAGCCATCTGCTTGTTCCTTAAATAAAACAAAAAGGGAGGGGGAAAACACCCCCTTTTCCGACTCCTTCATTGCTGGAGACAAGCGGAAGAGGCATCAGCAAGTAATAAACTGCCAGGTAAAAGCATCAAGATAGCCATAAAGCACCCTGCTTTGAGTGGGATTTTGGCATGCAGAGCCATGTGTTCCCGAGCTTCTTCCTCAAAAGGTCAGCCTGCCTTTCTTTTCCACTCTTTATTTTATCTGCTTTTCTCTCTCTCTCTTGTTGTTGTTCTGCAGGAGTAAGTTTGCTGATTCCTGCAGGGGCCGTTCCCCAGGGGAGAGTCTATGAAATGTATGTGACAGTTCACCGAAAAGAAAACATGAGGTAAAAGAAGGCTCTGCTTACGGTGCATTTGCTTTAGCGCTAATTGCAGGGATGAGGCAAAGTGTGTGAACACAGCGTTCTGATCAGCATATATCTGTATCGACACAAGACTGGAAAAGCTGCTGAGGCCACAGAATGGTTTGCAAGCAGACCCAGAAATGGAACGCCTGTGTGTGTGTGTGTGTGTGTGTTTGTAAATCTAACAAGAGTTCTCTCTCATGCAGTGTAGGAATTTGAATTTTGCAGCTACTCAGCTCTCAGGTTCATGCCAGTATTCAAGGGGTGGGGGGAAGCAGCAGCCTTGAAGGTGCTGTTCAACAGGGTTATAGCCAACTCCCTCCCACCCATCCACCTCCAAAAATTGTCACACAAAAAAACCATCAAGAGCTATGTAAGCCTGTAGCATGGCAGACCAGCATCATTCTGAAATCCATTTAGGATGGTTTATCACAATTGCACAGGGACGTGGGTGGCGCTGTGGGTTAAACCACAGAGCCTAGGACTTGCCGATCAGAAGGTCGGCAGTTCGAATCCCCGTGACAGGGTGAGCTCCCATTGCTCAGTCCCTGCTCCTGCCAACCTAGCAGTTCGAAAGCACATCAAAGTGCAAGTAGATAAATAGGTACCGCTCCGGCGGGAAGGTAAATGGTGTTTCCGTGCGCTGCTCTGGTTTGCCAGAAGCGGCTTAGTCATGCTGGCCACGTGACCCGGAAGCTGTACGCCGGCTCCCTCGGCCAATAAAGTGAGATGAGTGCCGCAACCCCAGAGTCGGTCACGATTGGACCTAATGGTCAGGGGTCCCTTTACCTTTTACCTTACACCAGTCTTGATTCTACCAGCTTCAGCTCAGCTGGAGGAGCCAGGATAAGCAAGTTCCGCCAGCATATATTAGGTTAAGCCAGGGTTGGAGACTTAATACATTTACCTTTATCACAATTGCACATTTTACAAAAACACCAGTAGAAATAATCATCAGTGGTAGTTGTCTGAGTACTGAAGTACAAGTTTGATTTTAACAATGGAAAGTTACAAGCCAAGTTCAGCACTGCAATCCTGTACTTGGAAAGAAGTCTCGTTGAGTCCAATGGGTCTGATTCCTAGGTACCTGTGCTTAAGATTGTAGCCTAAGGTAAACATGCATAAGATTGTGTTGAGAGTGTTAGAGGCGTGAGAAAATCAGGCCCTCTTTGAGCAAAGCTAATTCGCTGCAAACATGGCGTCCCATGAGCCTCACTTCAGAATACGACAAAGCAACTCTTAATAGCTCAGGCTAAAAGCAGAAATGTGTTATTCCTCCGGGCCTCCATCCCAGCTCCTTGTTTTTGCACCTCCATGCTCCAGAACTTTTATCTCTCCTTCTAATCTCCCTAGATTCATTCCGCTTGAGCTTGACAGCATTCACTCTTTGGCCAAATAATAAAGCTGCTCTTTCTGCTGGATGAAGGTTGTGGGTGTCAAAGTACTGTGAGGCCTCTCATGTGCTATCTTCCCATTAAAGCACATAAAAGCCTGAGGGTGTCAGTGAAAGTGTTAGTAAGCCATCAACATGGGAATCTAATGGTCCATATGAAATGGTAGTGTTGCTGTCAGATACTCACAGGATCTCGCTTCACTCTCCCCAAAAGGCATGTTAATGGCAAGGAAAATTCTGTAAGTTCAGCATTGTTTCAGGACTCTCTGCCATCTCAATGTAATTATGCCCACTGTTATTTCTGAGATGTCATTTTTATTTTACAAAATACTGTTGCAAAAATACATAAACAAAACTTCCCTAAATTATTATCCTTACGAATAATAGTAAGCACACCTTTCTAAACATCTTCTGAGCTGTAATGTATGTCATTACATTAATCACTTGATTAACATCAATAAAAGTATGTGTTTTGCTGTTTCAAAACTTGAGAAACAAACAACAGTCTTTGTTGTAATAATTACATCTTTGTCTTCCTTCTTTTGTTCTTTTGTTCTTACGTGTTGATTTTTCCTTAATTTCATATCAATGAAATTTATCTCCTTTCATTCTTCATTTATAGGAATTGTTCTTTCTTTACAGTACTCAGCATAAAGAAAGCTAGCTGCTGCTACTACCATATGACATAGCAATTCTTTAACATCTCTTAATTACAGATTTAAATTGCTAAGTATAATAAAAGAATGAGATATATATTCTTTCAAATTATTCTATTAATTGCTCTAGGAACCGTAAACCAGTACTTTATTAGCAAAGAGATAAGGATCAGTGCATGCTTTCCTCAAAGTAAGCCCCATGGAACACATGAATGTTATTTCTGAATAGACATGCAGAGGGTTACATTGTTAGGGAGCAATCCTGTGGCAAGTTCCACTAGGAGAAACATAGGGCTGGGCTGTCCATAACACAATGTGAAGTGGTTGCCTCTGGAACAAGATCTGGGCCCAGGGAACACACTGCTCACTGTTGGGTCATGCCCCCGCCATGCCCCGCCTCCTCCACAGCCATGCCCCCTACCACTATTCCCCTATCCCATGGAGGAGGCAGGGGCATGGCGGCAGAGGACACAGGGGAATGGCCTTAATTGGTGAAACATCCTGTGCCAGCCCTGGATAAGCAGCTTCAGCCAGCATTAAGTCTCCAACCCTGGCTTAACCCAATATATGCAGGCGGAACTTGCTTATCCTGGCTCCGCCAGCTAAGCTGAAGCTGGTAGAGTCAAGACTGGTGTAAGGTAAAGGTAAAGGGACCCCTGACCATTAGGTCCAGTCATGGCCGACTCTGGGGTTGCGGTGCTCATCTTGCTTTACTGGCCGAGGGAGACAGCGTACAGCTTCCAGGTCATGTGGCCAGCATGACTAAGCTGCTTCTGGCGAACCAGAGCTGCACACGGAAATGCCATTTACCTTCCCGCCAGAGCGGTAACTATTTATCTACTTGCACTTTGACGTGCTTTTGAACTGCTAGGTTGGCAGGAGCAGGGACCGAGCAACGGGAGCTCACCCCATCGCGGGGATTCAACCTTCTGATCGGCAAGTCCTAGGCTCTGTGGTTTAACCCACAGCGCCACCCGCGTCCCAAGACTGGTGCAAGTCTCCCCAAAAGTGGCATTTTGGGAGTGGGGTGGGACCAGAGAAGAGGGACTTAGGCTGGATCCTAACCATGTTCAGCTTGGTCACATCACCTGGCAACGCAGCAAAGAGCACTATTTTAAAGACTTTGTTTTCCCTCTATGAGGCTTAGAACCCAGCCAAACTTGAGCACATTTAAGTCCCATTCATTTAAGTGGGCAAGTAATGCATTTTATTATTATTGAATCTTTGCAAAGGTCTAGCACTATTGTGATTACCATGTGATGTTATTAAAAGCAGCTTCCAGAGCACATTTGCCATCTCTTGGTGATGGTAGTGTGCTGTGATGTGAGTGACTGGCAAACAGATACTGAAAGATATTGAAAAGGAGCAGAATATTAAAATAACATTTGTGAGATCCCTTTATGAGTCGGGAGTTGGAGAATTATTTTTTAAACACTTACCCTTTTTAAAGGAATGCATTTGACAGAATTAATTTGATCATCTTACAAGTTTTATTAGCTCACCCTAGCAGCTGTGAATAAAAAATCCAAATAATTAAAAGCCTGTACAGACATCCTCTCTGTCTCAGTTTGGATCTGTAGACAAATTGTGAATCATTTTCAGTTACTGGGAAATTTGCTCACCTTTTTCAAAATTTAAACATGGGGGAGGATAAAAGTGATAAGAATGAAATGGGAAATCCTAATTTGGAAGAAGAGGCAAAAAAAAATTAATAGAGGAAGACAGCAGTAGGAAGACAACAGAGTTTTAAATTTGAAAAGCCTTCAGTTAGCCTGACTGGAAGGGTTACCATTTGCTCTTTGTGAGTGATTCATTTCCCTCTTCTCACTCTACGCTCTTCTTTCTCCTTTTCCTTGAATATAGCTGTTGAAACTGCATGTCAGTCAAAAAGCAAGATTTCACTTTTGCAAACCAAATCGCAGAAATACTGACAGATGGCACAATCAGTTTAATGAAATCTGTATGGCACTCACCATGAGCTTAAAGTGGTCTGGTAGCATGAACTCCCCATGGGGAATCCTGAGATTTGTAGCTCACTGAGAAGGTTAGGTAGGGAATGGAATTCTCAGAAACCTTACATAAAACTACAGTTCCCAGTGTTCCTTGAGAGAGTCATGACAATTAAACTATTTTAAACCCAGTCAGTACAGTGATGCCCTTTACGATGAACAAGTAATCCAAAGCATTCATTTGCACCACCCTGGTAAGCCTTGGTTTTGCATACTGTGATGTGTGGACTAGGCTGGAGTCTTTATAGCTGATAGATATTTTGGGAGTGCAGCTTACTCCCTTCTCTGCTGGACCTTTTCTCATCCAGAATACAGAATTCCTCCATTTCTAGGTCTTGTGTGCAGGCAGTGTTATTATTTTCAACTTTTGAACCATGGCAATGACATAAAAAGAGGGAGAGAACATTTTAAAGAGCCAAGAAAAACAAGGAGGGAACAAGCAGAAAGGAATGAAGGAACTCTGGAGGGATAGGAGAATGGAGCAGCTTCAGGAAGTGCTGAGGACCATATAAAATGAGATTGGGGCCACAAGTCTATAGTTTAGGGAAGGTGGTAGGCACTTCTGGGTGACACATGAAAGTGGTATTCATGGTCAGAATTCAGCCATGCAAAAGCCAGACGTGTCTACAAATGCACACCTCTTTGTCCATCCAGAAGAGCAGGAAACATGATCAAATGATGCATTCTAACCAGGCAGAAGCACGCAAGATGAGTGCAGGCAAGGAGCAATATGGGGTATGGTGTGGGGAGAGAATGTGACCTAGAGAGGCTTGGAGAGTAACATTTGACTGCTTGGCATGAAATTCCCTGCCCCTGATCTAGAACCACCCTCTGGAGTCACTTACCAGCCTGAATTAGACAGTCACCTAATGTCAAGAAGTTTAGGTGCCCATTGAAGACGTTTGTATTGAAGATGGCTTTCCCTGAGGGTGCAACCCAGTTGCCAACGGAACATTCATTGTATATTTGCAGATATGTGGTTGTTTTCATAGAAATGATTTTATTGCTTTTAGAAGTCAAGTGTCTTGTTTTATCCTATTTTTTTTATCTTGTCTGCTGCTTCGATGACTTCCAGCCATGAGCCGGTTTATAAATCTAAAATAAAAAATACAATTAATTAAAGTTGCTCTATAGAAGCCTTCTCCAACCTGGTGCCCACCAGATGTTTTGAACTACTGGGGCTGGTGGCACATGTCGTCCAAAACATCTGAAGAGCACCAGGTTGGCAAATACTTCTATAGTTTATAGTCAACTTGAAGTTTGCTCCACTTACCAAAAAGGCTGGTGTCAGGGAACTGCCATCAGTGCCGGAGGGAGAGAGCAAAAGCCAGAGGGCTTTTGCGCAGAGAGAGTAGGAGGAGACTAGGCATCAAAGAGCTTCTTTGCTGGAAGAAGTTTAAGAAACGCCCACTGACGGATACTGCCAGCGATTGAGTCAGCCACGGGTGAGTGGCTGTCCGGACAGAAAAGGTTCACTTTGCCAACCCAGCCAGGTGTTTGCACCCAGCCGGGGAGATAAGCACCGGCTTACGCACGAGCAACCCCTAGAACCATTACAGCTGGCTACCATTGTTCTGGGATTTTTGTGTTTTTTCTTGTGTGCTTCCTTCTTGTGCAATGGTTTAAACATTAAGGAACATCACATCTTGCACTGAGGAATAACTATGATGATAGATTTGAAAAACAAACCTGCTTCTACATAATATTTATTAAAATCATGTGAAAAACAGGGATTTCCCTTCCTATAATCTTGCCAGGCCACCGGTAGAAGACAGCCAAACCCTTTTGACCCCTGTGGTGAGCTGTGGACCTCCAGGAGCACTGCTGACCCGCCCTGTCATTCTGACAATGCACCACTGTGCGGAACCAAACACAGAAGACTGGAAGATCCAGCTGAAGAACCAAACTGCCCAGGGACAGTGGGAGGTGAGTCTACAGACCTTCACCGTATACCACCGTAATTGCTTGCTTGCCATAACTCTTCAGGACAAGTTATTAGTCATTTGTTGTAAATTATCTGGCTATTCTAAATAATGGTAGCATCACGCCGCCTCTGGACCGGATATCTATGCCAGCAGGGCTGCAGATATGGCACTGATTCTGCCTTTCTGTGTAGGTCTGCAGACAGAGGACGATGGTTTGAATCGTGACCTTAGATTAGATGTGGGAAAATTATAGCTCAGACTATTTTTCACATGTTTTGCATGCACAAGCTACTTGTTTATTTCAAGGTCCAGTTCAAGTGTTTTGTGTGTGTGTTTAAAGTCCTACACAGCTTAGGTTCTGCCTCTTCTGCATATATTCCCCATGTGCACTGAGAAACTCCATTGCAAGCGTTCTTTCTTTCTGTAACACGGTAGAAGAGCCCTTAATTGAATTAGGCTTCAGTTGGAGTCCCTGTCTTTTATTCCTTGTGCGTGCTATTTACTTTTATTCTGTATATGGCGTTTCATTGTGTTTATTGCTTATATTTCATTTTTGTATTTCGTTCATTGAGCCTTGCTGTGAAGCAGTATAGAAATGCAATAAAAAAGTAAATATTGATTGATGGATTGAATTTATATCCCCAAGGAACCCAGGACAGATAAACACAATTTAAAAGCAAAGCTAAAACACTCTAAAACAGAACGTTCTAAAAACAATTATAATTATAAAAAAAACCCAAAAGCAGTTACAGCTAAATACATTGTTCCATCCGTTAACGGAAGCCCTGAGGCATCTCTGAATCCAGAAGCTCAGGGCTACGAAAAGCTCTCTGTCTTCCTGGAGACTGGGCTAAATGGACCAATGCTCTTTTTCAGGAGAAGGCAACTTCATATGTTCATCATGACCATGCAGTTGTTAAAACTAGTTTCCAGAATCACACACATAGTCTGCAAACAATCACCAAGGTTCTTGCATAGTAAGCCTCACCTTCAGCAAGCTTCCTCACTCATGTTTTTTTGGAACCAATCTCCTGTCTCTTGCTCTTACTCAATTGAACAGATGTTTGCATGGCTGGAGGCAGGTCAGCCTTATGAGTGCCTGCACAAATGCTTCATGACTTGGCTGGCAGGGGTGCGCAGAATCAGCATTTCAGGTGGCACCTTTCTTCCTAGCCCTTAGGAAGGATGGTGTCACCTTTGCAAATGTGCAGCATCACCTCTACCCAGAGTCTTGTTTTTTTTTTTTTTAAATATTTTTATTCGAGAATTTTTTCATATAAACATAACATACATAAACATACAAAGACAAAAACAAAACAAAAAACATGTACCATTTCATATCCTAATTTCTTGTACCTTACTTCCCCGACTTCCTCATGCCTCCCTTTTCTGTATTCCAAATTCTTATCGATTACTCAGCAAATCTTCCCTTATTTTAATTTAGATTTAAACTAATCTTCCTTATTCTCCTTATCTTAACCATTGCTAATAGTAACCGTTTACTTTCCAGTCCAACATCATTCTAACTTTCATTAACTTTGTAATATTTCTTTAAATAGTCCTTAAATTTTTTCCATTCTTCTTGCGTTGCTTCTCTTCCCTGGTTTCGGATTCTGCTCGTCATTTCTGCCAAGCCCATGTAGTCTATCACCTTCATCTGCCATTCTTCCAGTGTGGGTAGCTCTTGCGTCTTCCAGTACTTCGCAATGAGTATTCTAGCTGCTGTTGTAGCATACATAAAGAAAGTTATATCCGTCTTTAACACCCCTTGGCCGACAATACCCAAGAGAAAGGCCTCTGGTTTCTTGGAGAAAGTATATTTAAATACCTTTTTAAGTTCATTATAGATCATTTCCCAGAATGCCTTAATCTTCGGGCAAGTCCACCAAAGATGAAAAAATGTACCTTCAGTTTCTTTACATTTCCAACATTTATTGTCAGGCAAATGGTAAATCTTTGCAAGCTTGACTGGGGTTATGTACCACCTATATATCATTTTCATAATGTTTTCTCTTAAGGCATTACATGCCGTAAATTTCATCCCGGTGGTCCACAACTTTTCCCAATCAGCAAACAAAATATTATGACCAATGTCCTGAGCCCATTTAATCATGGCTGATTTAACCGTTTCATCTTGTGTATTCCATTTCAGCAGCAAATTGTACATTTTTGACAAATTCTTAGTACTGGATTCTAACAGTTCTGTCTCCAATTTTGATTTTTCCACCTGGAAGCCAATTTTACTGTCCAGTTTAAACGCTTCATTTATTTGATGATAGTGCAACCAGTCTCTCACCTTCCCTTTTAATTTCTCAAAGCTCTGCAATCTCAGTTTGTCCCCTTCCTTTTCCAAAATTTCCCAGTATCTTGGCCACTTGGACTCCATATTTAACTTTTTAACTGCCTTAGCTTCCATTGGCGACAGCCACCTTGGAGTTTTATTTTCCAGCAAGTCTTTATATCTAACCCAGACATTTAATAGTGCTTTTCTGACAATATGATTTTTAAAACTTTTATGTGCTTTAACCTTGTCATACCACAAATATGCATGCCACCCAAAAATATTGTTAAAACCTTCCAAATCCAAAATGTCTGTGTTTTCAAGAAGCAGCCATTCTTTCAGCCAGCAGAAAGCTGCCGCTTCATAATACAATTTAAAGTCTGGCAGGGCAAACCCCCCTCTTTCCTTTGAATCCGTTAATATCTTAAATTTAATTCTGGGCTTTTTGCCCTGCCAGACAAATTTAGATATGTCTTTTTGCCACTTCTTGAAACAATCCATTTTATCCATTATTTGCAATGCTTGGAACAAAAACAACATTCTTGGCAATACATTCATTTTTATAGCTGCAATTCGGCCTAACAAGGAAAGCTTTAAATTAGACCAAATCTCCAAATCTTTTTTCACTTCTCTCCAAGTTTTTTCATAATTATCTTTAAACAAATTCACATTTTTAGCTGTCATATTTATACCCAAATATTTCACTTTTTTAACCACAGTCAACCCTGTCTCGTTCTGAAACCTTTCTTTTTCTACCTGTGTCAAATTTTTCTCCAAAACCTTTGTCTTTGACTTATTCAATTTAAATCCTGCCATTTGACCAAACTCTTGAATTATTTCCAAAACTCTTTTCGTGCTAGCTTCTGGCTCTTGCAATGTAAGTACTAAATCATCTGCAAATGCTCTCAATTTATATTGTTTAGCTCCGACCTGAATCCCTTTAACCAACTGGTCCCTCCTAATCATATTAAGCAAAACCTCCAGGACCGATATAAAAAGTAGTGGGGAGATAGGGCACCCCTGACGTGTCCCTTTTTCAATCTTGAACTCTTCTGTAACCACATTATTTACAATTAGTTTCGCTTTCTGTTCAGAGTATATTGCACCTATACCATTCTCAAACCCTTGGCCTACCCCCATCCCCCGGAGGTTCTTCAACATAAAACTCCAAGAAATGTTATCAAAGGCTTTCTCGGCGTCCACAAAAATCAAAACCGCCTTAGTATTTATATTCACTTCCAACTTTTCCAAAATGTCAATTATATTCCTTACATTGTCCGACAAATGCCTTTTCGGGAGAAAGCCCGCTTGGTCCCCATGAATCTCCTCCATCAAAACTCTTTTCAGTCTCTTTGCTAAAATATCAGCAAAGATTTTATAATCCACATTCAATAACGAGATGGGTCGGTAGTTTTTAAGTTGAGTCTTTTCAGTCTCTGTCTTTGGTATAAGTGTGATATAGGCCTCACTCCACGTATCAGGTGCCCTTCTCCCCTCCATAATCTCATTACAGACTTCCTTCAAAGGCTGTATCAGTCCTTCCTTCAAAACTTTATAATATTTAGAAGTCAGTCCATCCGGCCCGGGGGATTTGCCCAGCGTCATGCCTTGAATGGCATCTTCTATTTCTTGTGCTGATATCTCCTGATTTAAAATTGTTTTACTTTCCTGCGAAACCTTTTTCAGCCCATTTTTCTCGAGGAATTGTTGTATATCCATTTCATTCTGCGGCCCTTGTGTGTAGAGTTGTCTAAAGTAGTTCTGAAAACAGTTCCTAATTTCCGCTGGGTTGCTTATATTCTTTCCTTCCACCTCTATATTTGTTACCGTGTTGAGTTTTTGTCTCTTCTTTATTTGCCAAGCCAATAACTTACCACATTTATCAGCAGATTCAAAAGTCTTTTGTCTCATTTGTTTAATTTTCCACTCTAATTCTTGATTCATCAGTTCCATATATTGTGTTTGATGAAATTTAATTTCTCTTAAAATCTCTTGGGATTTTGGCTTCGATCTTAATTGTTTTTCCCCTTCTTTTATCTTTTCCAAAATTCTCTCCTTCCTCTCATTTTGCTTTCTTTTCTTTAATGTATTTTGCTGAATCAAAAACCCTCTCATCACGGCTTTGCTTGCGTCCCATACTATTCTTTTTTCTACTTTAGACCTTAAGTTGATTTCAAAGTAGTCTTTCAAAGTTTTTTGGGCCTTCTTGCAAATCTCCTCATCTCTGAATAAGGTGTCATTTATTCTCCATCTGAAGGAACCAGTTGTTGTTTGCCTCATCACCATCTTTACTGCATTGTGGTCGGAGAAAGTTTTTGGGCAGATTTCTACTTTCTTTATGTTCGGCGCCATACTGCTAGTCACCCAAATTTGGTCAATCCTTGTCCATGTCATTTTGGCTTCAGAAAAGAAGGTTCCCTCTCTTTCTAATGGGTGTTTTGTTCTCCAAATATCAATCAAGTCCATATTGTCAGTCATTTCAAAAAAAGTCTTTGGTAGTCTTCCATCTTTTGTTATTACCTGTCTTTGTGCTTTGTCCATATTTGTTGAAACTACTCCATTCATATCTCCCATCAAAATTAAGTTGTAATCCATATGGTCCATCAAAATTTCATGCAACTTCTTAAAAAATTCAGCTTTCCCTTCATTTGGTGCATAGATTCCCACTATCAAGTACTTCTCTCCTTGGGATTGAATTTCAATTGCCAAATATCTTCCTTGATCATCTTTAAAAATTTGTTTCGGTTGCAACTTTTCTTTTGCATAGATCACCACTCCTCTCTTTTTTACTCTGTCTGAAGATATAAATTCCTGTCCCAATCTTTTGTTTATTAATAATTTTCTATGTGCTCTTGTCACATGAGTCTCTTGTAGACAAATCAAGTCCAATTGGTCTTTCTTTAAGGCGTGAAATATATTTTTTCTCTTTCTGGGAATGTTCAAACCGTTACAATTCCAGGTTAGAAGTTGCAGAGCCATGATGGGATTATTTACTCCTTCCTCCTACAGCTCCCTGTTTTTGTTCCTCGTCTGTCGGTGGTACCGTGTCCGTGTCCAGTGACGGATGCCCTTGTCCTGGAAATGTCTCTTTCTGTAGGTCTTCTTCGTGTTCTCCCAGGAACTTGTCTTTATCACTCACAGTCCTTATTCTTCTCTTCTTCCCCTTGTATTTAAAAGACAAGCCTTGGGGAAACTCCCACCTGAATGGTATGTAGTTCCTTTTCAGCAATATCACCAGGTCCTTATAGTGTCCTCTTGCGTCCAAAATACTCTTAGGAATGTCTTTGAAGATCTCAATATGAAAGTCTTCAATTCGAAGGGTTGTTTGGTAATGCAGGTTCAATATTTTATCTCGCTCCTCCTTTGATCTTAGAGTTATAAGACAATCTCTGGGTCGATTCTTCTTCTGCCTTGTTCCCAATCTAAATGCACTTTCTATCTTGAAATCTTCTTTCTCCAACTCCTGCTTCCAAAAATCAGAAAATTCTTTTGTCAAATAGTCCACCAGGTTGTCTCCTTCCTTTTCCGGCACAAGTCTAATCCTTAAATTCCTCTCCTTACGTTGCATATCCTGCATAGAGAGTGCCAGCTCATACTCATCCAGTTTCTTGTAAACTGGTGGAAATTTTTCCTCCGCAGCAGTTGCAATTTCCTTAGCTTCCTCGGCTATCTTTCGTGTTGTAGATGAATCTTCCAATAATTTCCCAATTGCTTCTGCATTTGAGTTCACTTTGTTCCCAAGGTCAGTTATACTTTTTGTATTTAAGTCAATTTTCCCAGAGATTTCTTCAATTTTTTTATTTGTTTCAGCAACTTGTACTTTAGTTTCAGCAACTTGTAGTTTAGTCTCTGCGCCTTGCTTTTTTAGTTCCTCCAAAGAGTCATTTATCTTCTCCAGTACCTTAGCAAATGATTCTTCTGTAGACATTGCTTTCACTTTTGACTTTGCGACAACTGTAGTTCCAGAGGCTCCTGTTACAGAAGCCCTTCTTTGCATGAAAGGGTCAATTTTGTATTGTCTGCCAGATCTCAAGGTTGTTTCTTGTGAATCCCCTTTCTCTTTACCATCTGCCATAACAAAGTCTTTTAGTCAAGGTCATTCCCACACTCTTGAGCTATCAAACAAAAGTTCTCAGATTTTAAACTCCACTTGTTGCTGAAACAATTTGTAAGTCCTCTAGAGGGCGTAGAGTCAATTTACTTCTCAAAATAATCCCACACTCTTCAAAAAATAAACAAAAGTTTTCCTAGTCCCTTCCAATTATTCTTTTCTCTTTCTAGGGGATCCCAATCAATAATGTCCTGTAAGTAACTTTACAATGCAACAAAATAAATGTTTCAAGTTGGGAGTAGCCAAAGTCAATTAAAGATACTTTTTAGCCTTCTTATAGCAACAGTCCTTAGCCGGTTCCTTTTCTCCGGCAGTCCGATCCCAGGTATAGGAGCAGCGGTACTTAACTCAGTTCTTTCAAATTGGCAGGGAAACACTTTAAAATCTTCTTCCCCCCCCCTCCTGCCTTCAGGGAGGGAGTTCTTTGCTTTGTTGGTGGATTTCTTAATTCCACAAATTTCCTCTCAAGCAGTTACAGCTAGAGTGCCTTTCGCTTTGATCTTGCTACAGAACGGAAAGCAGACTTCCTTTTTAGTGCTTATCCGTCTCGGTGCCCAATTTCTTTACTTTTAGTGTCCAATTATATTTTAGCGGTCAATCCTACTCACGGATAGTTGTTCTTTTAATCCAATTTCACCGGAAGAAATCAGCGCTCTCCGCTAATGGCGACGCGGCTTCGCTTCGCAGGCTGGGTAAAGACGACTCTCAGCACCGCTCCAAAACCCCTCCGCTGCTCCGCAGCCTTTAAAAAGGCTATTTCACAGCGTCGGGGGGGCGCAAAGGTGCCCGCCGAGTCTCCGGTTCACAGGCAACGCACCTGTGATTTTTAAGGGTCCCCGCTTCGCCGTAGCTGACAGGACCCGAACCCACGAAGCAGATCTCTCCCGGAGCTCCGGGTGAGATCCGCCATTAAGCGCTGGCGCTAACCGGAAGTCCTACCCAGAGTCTTGAATCTGTTCCCAAGTTAGGAAATCACCAGATCCAGCATCCCTATTTCCCTGGATCACCAGCATTGCCAGCATCCTTTGGAGACTGCAGAGAGAAGGTTCATCAGAGCGCAGTGTGTCACAGATACAACGTTTTCAGTTGCACATTCCTCTGTTCTTGCTTGTTTTATTTTTGTACCAAACTTACCAGACACCTTTTGTCCCCATGCAGTATTGCACAGAAAAATAAGCAGGGAAAGTATTTAAAAGTATCTCTTTGTCTGTGGCCCAGTGGTAGGAAGCTGCCTTCCTCTGAGTCAGACCATTGGTCCATCACAACTGTCTGCACTGACTTGGCAGCGCTTCTTCAGGATCTTGACAGGGGTATTTATTTCCTTGCCCTACACAGAGATGCTAGGGATTGTTCCTGGCACTTTCTGCATGCAAAGCAGGTCATCTGCCATTGCACTATGGCCCTTTCCTTATGGTTTTCTTTTGCATATGGAACTGTGAGCAGGATAATTGTCCACAAGCATAATCAGTTATGCAGGTCAGTTTTCTCCATGCTCTTGATCGTCACTTATGTTCTTCCTTAGTAAGCTTGCAAATAGAATGAGTGAGATGGCATTCACGAGATGATTTTTTAGAAATAGATCAGTGCACCTTTCCTGCTAGGCTTTTTTTTAGAAGTCAATGTATCTATATAACTAGTGTTTCTTTTTAGTGGTAGACTCATGTTAGACCTGCTTCTTGTTGTTGTTGTTGTTGTTGTTGTTTAGTCGTTTAGTCATGTCCGACTCTTCGTGACCCCATGGACCAGAGCACTCCAGGCACTCCTGTCTTCCACTGCCTCCCGCAATTTGGTCAAACTCATGCTGGTAGCTTCGAGAACACTGTCCAACCATCTTGTCCTCTGTCGTCCCCTTCTCCTTGTGCCCTCAATCTTTTCCAACCTCAGGGTCTTTTCCAGGGAGTCTTCTCTTCTCATGAGGTGGCCAAAGTATTGGAGCCTCAGCTTCTCGATCTGTCCTTCCAGTGAGCACTCAGGGCTGAGTTCCTTAAGAATGGATAGGTTTGATCGTCTTGCAGTCCATGGGACTCTCAAGAGTCTCCTCCAGCACCATAATTCAAAAGCATCAATTCATGCTTCTAGAAATAAGTAAATAAAAAACAAGGGTCCCAAAAGATATAGTCCCTAAACTTATTTGAATGCTGGCCCCTGATTCTCAGCTTCTTGGCTATCTCTGCTGTCAGACACCTCCTGCTTTTGAAAATCTCACCATTGCACCTTAGTTTGGTAGGTGGTTCCTGAATCATAACAGTGAGCTGGATGGATCCTATCAAGCATATGGCTGATTTGTTATTTTGTGTTGTTAACTTCCCACCTTTTAGGATGTGGTAGCAGTTGGAGAAGAAAACTTCACCACCCCATGCTACATTCAGTTGGATCCAGAGGCCTGCCATATCCTGACAGAAACTCTCAGCACCTACGCCTTGGTAGGGCAGTCGATCACCAAAGCAGCTGCCAAGCGTCTCAAGCTGGCCATCTTTGGACCACTGATCTGCTCATCCTTGGAATATAATATCCGTGTCTACTGCCTGGATGACACCCAAGATGCCCTTAAGGTAATAATTAGACTCATTCATTTTAGAATTGTGTGTGTGGAGATCTAAATGCTGCAATTACCATATATTAGCCTCCTGATTACAGCTATTGTGCATTTTTTAGACTTCGTTTTTTGTGCATGAGGTCGGATGTTGTACAATACTTTGTTTTATAATACAGAGGGGAGCAAAGAAAGAAAGCAGAGATAAGAACCAACACTGCCTTTTGCGTAATTATTTCTCTTGTACATTAGGCTAATTCTTCTCCCAGCATTCTTCCTTCTTTTGTTTACCTGTATCATCACCTGGATTCTGAGATTTTTGCATTATTAACAGGCCATAAGGTTCACCAGAACTTCATTGGTGGTTCATGTATTTTTAATGCTAAGTGCCAGTTCCCCAGAGATGCAAAACATATAAATGCCTCTTTGTAAATAGTTGATAATGATAAAAAAAAAGCACCAGGGCTATTAATCAAGCGCTTGCTGCTATATTACTTTCTTCTATGACTTTGTCTGCAGTTTTTTGCCCTGAGAATTTGCAATTGAAATGTACCTCAGTTGCTCCTTTCCCTATCAGTGCATGTGGCCTTATATAATGCAGATTTAAATGTATTTCATTTCATTTATTTATTTTGTTTCAAGCCACTCTTCATCAAGCAAGTGATCCCAGAATGGGGTGCATCAAATATAAAATCAAACTAACCATAAAACTATATACCAATAAAAATAATTAAATGGATCCAATAGAAAGCATAAAAAATATCAGTCAATATTACCTCTCTTCCTCCTAACTATAGAAATTGGTGTCCTAGTGAATCAAGGAGCCACAGAATTAAAAGCCTTGGGAAAGAGATGTTTTTTAGCGGGTGTGGGGAGGAAAGTGTTAACTGATATTTCATAGCTGAGGAGCCACTGCTGAAAAGGCCCTTTTATGCAGGGGAGAGGTACAAACCTCACTCAAAGATGAGCAAACAAGTAAAGCACAGGTGAGGAACCCATTGGGCTCAGTGGCCCAGCTCTTCATCTCCTCCTTAACTATACTAAGAGTGGCATTTAACTTGGAGCAAATGTATGTAAGTGCTTTTGTGAATTTGTTACAGCAGGCCTCCAAGGGTTCCAGTAACCCACCATTTGGGCCAGATCCCCAAAGCCCATTGACCACTTAGAAGAACTCAGCTGAAGAACTACTTGAAGTCACAAGGATGGTAGAGATCTAATCTCTCTTTCCTGCCATCCGCATCACCCATTAGGCAATAATCGTCATTGCAATAAACTTATAAAACCAGGTGCTAGTTCTATCCTGCAAGTTAATCCATGTACACTTGCGATCAAATATAGGGTAGGTTTAGGCTTGCCATGCATCTGGAAAATTCCAGACATGTATGGAAATCAGATGCCTAAAATGACGTCCAGGGAGGGGATTTGGGGGGGGGGGATTTTTTCTGGGTTTTTTTATGTGGTGCACACAGCAAGGGCTCCAGCTGCCCATGGTGCCACTGCTGTTGGCACTGGCCATTGTCTCATCACTTGGCTATGCACAGCCGCCCTTTCGGGGAACCGCTTCTCTGAGGTGCAGATGGTATGCTAGGCAGCAGCAGCACTTCAGCATGTGGCGGCAACACAATGTCCTGAGTGTGGTGAGCTCTTCCAGTGTGGAGAGCCAGTGTGGTGTAGTGGTTAAGAGCGGTAGACTCGTAATCTGGTGAACCGGGTTCATGTCCCCGCTCTTCCACATGCAGCTGCTGGGTGACCTTGGGGTAGCCGCACTTCTTTAAAGTCTCTCAGCCCCTCTCACCTCACAGAGTGTTTGTTGTGGGGGAGGAAGGGAAAGGAGAATGTTAGCTGTGTTGAGACTCCTTCGGGTAGTGATAAAGTGGGATATCAAATCCAAACTACTACTACTACTACTACTACTACTACTTCTTCTTCTTCTTCTTCTTCTTCTTCTTCTTCTTCTTCTTCTTCTGTGGCTGCAATTCCAGCACCTGGCGCTCCTTTCCCAGGGGCCCGGACCCGCCATTTACATCTCTGAGCCTGCCCACCTGGCCACAAGGTGTGAGAGCTCCTGCCTGATGGCTCTCACCGTCTCCTGCAGGTTAAAGGGAGGCAACACTGGCTCATGTGCAAGCGTGTGTGTGTTTTTCCGGAAACCGGAAGCGAGAGTATCGCTTTCACTCTCCATGAACTCTGTGATCCAGGGAGGTTGGGCAGCCTCTAGCCATAGCGGAATAGGCTCCCCCCGTGCCCCACTCTCTGCCTGAGACAACTGTATGGTTGCAGGAGGCTGGGTGGGCTCCTTGCGGGCAGTGGCGGGAAGAGAGAGCAGGTTTGAAGGGGAGCCAGAGAGAGAGTGGGGCAGCAGTGGTCAGAGGTGTCCGCCAAGGGAAGCCGGAAGGCAGGGGATCCAGGGCGGGTATTGGGCTCTGGGGAAATGAGAGGCACTAGTAGGTAAGCCTAGGTAGGTTTGCTGCATCATGGTAAAGATCCTTCACTGGTGACATCTATATAGTGGTGTCTTGGGTTAAGAACTTAATTCATTCTGGAGGTCCATTCTTAACCTGAAACTGTTCTTAACCTGAGGTACCACTTTAGCTAATGGGGCCTCTCACTGCCGCCGCGCCGCCAGAGCACGATTTCTGTTCTCATCCTCAAGCAAAGTTCTTAACCCGAGGTACTATTTCTGGGTTAGTGGAGTCTGTAACCTGAAGCGTCTGTAACCTGAAGCGTCTGTAACCCGAGGTACCACTGTACTGATGTGAAGTTTAGATTCCCATCATTAAGTATTTTGCTGGATTGCCAGTATCTTACTGCCACCACTTGCAAGTTTCCTACAGAGTGGATTATTCCCAAGACTTTTACATAACAAGAATCCATAACAGTATCAATAACTTCTGCCTAGAAGATGTTTGCATTTTATAATGCTTTGCTAGCAAATTCAATTTTCATTCTGAATGCATTTTGGCACCATGTCTTCTGGAACATCAAAGTGTACTATCTTTGTTACAAAAGCAGAGTGACTGGTTTCTGTAGTGATTGGAAACACAGGGGGGAAGTGTTTGAAGCAGTAGGATGAAGACAAGGTATATAGGTTTGGGAAAGCTGAAGGTGGTATCAAAGAGGTGTTGCCCTTGGTGGGTGTGCACTCATTCCCATGTCACCACAGGTCAATCCAATTTTGTAGGTATTTGTAGAGTGATTAAAAAAACCTGCAACACCTATTTGAAAACAGGCAACAGCAGAACAGAACAAATTAGTACACCATGGGCGATACTACCTGTGCTATACCATCTTAAACTCTCTTAAAAACTATTATCTGCCTGCAGCTGCAAAAAAGCAAGCCAGAAAAGCTTCCTTGCTCTGCATGGGGTTTATTTGGGGCAATGTCTGACAGCTTCTCTTGGAAAATTACTGCATTTTATTCATCATAATATTATTACTTGCATCCCGGACTCATTAAAAGGGGATTAAGTTCTAAGCAGTGTCAAGGTCTGAGTCTTCCAAAGACAATAATCTTTTCCTATCTGCCCATCTTAGTCCACATGGTCCGTGGGTGTCTTCTCATTTTCTCTGGAATTTGCATGCACAAGAAAACGTCTTCTGAGAATTAGTAATAGAGGCATCTAACCTGCTGACATATGCAGGAGCCAATGAGGCTGTTCCCCAGGTCCTTGTTGGTTGCCCATATATGCACTGTCTGCATAAAGGTAGCATACAGAAACGTTGTGCGTGTATCTATGTATGTACGTACAAGTATGTATGCATGTATATATGTTTGTGCATGTGTGTGTATTCTGTTGGTTTGCTTTGCAGATGTGCAGATCTTGACTAACATAATAAAACTAAGCACAGCAAATGTCCCACAGGACCATATGTGGCATGCCAGCAATACATTGTGGTTCACCAGGTGTTTTATAAAATAGGAGCAGGAATAGTGGAGTTGCAAAGCATGTAACAAGCCATTGCACATGGCTGGTGTGCTTTGTATGCCATAAGGACCACATGTTATTCAGACCTGCCTGAGGTTTCATCCCAGGAAGAAGCAGCTTTCCCCATGGATGATTTTAGCAGTAGCCAAAAGCAGAGGCAGCTACCTTAAGGGAGGCCAGATGCAAAGTGAGATAGCAGTACTCCGTTACTCTGTAAGATTGGTGCCACCAATGCTGATTTAGCTAGTTTGTGGACTGTCGTTTGACCTAGCAGGAAACAGCAGGGATTGTCACAGCTGTCATGTGGCTTTCAGGCTTCTGCTGCATTGAATCAGCATGCTGACCAGTCAGAAAAAGCCCTCAAACTTGGAAGTGTTGTCAACCGGATAATGCCAAGGAGACAGGCTAAATTTGGGATTCTGCACACTCTGCAGCTGAAACAATCAAATTCTTTAAGTGCTCCCTGCTCCCTGCATCACCTTCATTAGTTTGCGGGAGCTCAGGTTGGTCACTTAGGCATCGCCATGGAAGAGGAACTGCAGCACCAAAAAAGAGGGCAAAAGTCGGCGTGGGTTTTTATAAGATTTGCATAGGCTAATTGATATGTAGAGATGCAAATACAGAAACAATTGCTGCAATTTAAGTATAAGTACATCTCATCATAGTAGGAACTGTCTTCTTTCCAGTTGCTAACTATAGATAGGCGATTTAAAGACCCCTGCTCTCTTTTCTTTATCTTTAAAAGGATTTGTACTTTGGACATAAGACTGCTATCTATGAAGCAAGATACATGGGGACCCTAGGGATTGATTTATACAGTTAACACTAAAAATGAAGCAGATTGTCAGGGACTGGCTGGATGCAGAGGAGTGGTGGGAGGCATCAGTTGGGGAAACCCCCAGTGGAAGAATGCTCAGAGCAAGGGGATTGGTAGTGGGACAGCGACGAGTGGCCAGAGGGAGAAGAGGGAGCAGACTGGGAGGTGTCGGAAGTTGAAGGGGCAATAGGGTTTGGTGAAGTGAGCAGGAAGAGGCTGTGGCAGAGAGCAGTGCAGAATCAGAGGCAGGAGAGCAGGGCAGCCAGGAGACAGAGGTGAGGCAGGCTGCTGAAGTCTCCCGCTCCTTCTGTGATCAGCTCCCCTCTCTCCCTGGTCTCCTAGATCATGCAGAGAAATGAAAAGAGCAGAGCAGAGATTGGTTGTGTGCAGATACTGTCTATGACTGCTTGGAAAACACTCTTGAGAGGAGGGGACTTCGGCAGCTGTGGGAAGGCGAGGACCTTCAGTCCTCACAACTGCCTCATTGGGGGCAAGACCTACTGGGAAGAGTTGCAATAGGCCTTCACCGTTTAGGTTGATCTGAACGAAGAATTAACTTCATTGACACTGTTTTTTTTTCTGCTGACCTATGTTGGACTCTGGCTCCTGACACAGACTGAAATATGATTGGAATGCAAGCTTCCTATTTTTTTAATTAATGTAGAATCCCTTCTAGCTGTTATTAAGACTATTGCCCTGGGATTACCAGCCTGCCAATACCCACTATGGTGTGTGTGAAAGGTCTCTGTAAATCAGGCTTCCTCAAACTTGGCCCTCCAGATGTTTTTGGCCTACAACTCCCATGATCCCTAGCTAGCAGGACCAGTGGTTGAGTTTGAGTAAGCCTGCTGCAAGCATCACCTGGATGAATGTGTGGAGCTTTTGCCTTGAATTGTCTATACAGCACTGTCTTTTCTTATCACATTTTGGCCTGTTTCTAATTGGTATGAAGACAAGGAATGGTCCATGGTACCAAACAACAAATAAATGATAGTGGAGTGGGGAGAAATGGTGAACTCATTTCACATGGATTCTCCATTAGTGACCTTTTCATTTGTGGGAGTTCCATTGACCCTACTTTATGGGTAATGAATATGTGCTCACAACTTTCTATATAGTGTCCATATAGAGTGTTTGTGTGCTAATTTGCCTAAGCTGTCAATCATATATTGCTATTTATAAATCATCCATGGCTTGTCATGTACATATCCCCCCCAAACATTCACCAAAGGCTGAAGAGGCATTCTGATTATAAAAGGCACTATGCTGCATTTCTCCCGACAGACTTACTCCTCAAATTATTCAGCTGAAGCTTTCCCTGAACAGTTGCCAAAGTCTTAGGTGCAGCAGCAAAGCCTAATGACATGTCATAAATAATGCCTTGTTCCTTGTAAAAACGGCTTGTTTTTCTTCCTTCTGTAATGGTAGCAGAAATGTTTTTGTCTCATCCAGCACTAATCAGTAATAAAGCTTACATGGTGAGATGTGGTAGGAATGTGCAATGTGGGTCAACTGTAGCCACTGTTCTTCATTTCTTTATGGGCAAATGAAGGGCCCCTAACACTATCCTTTTTAAGAAAATGCAAATGGAAACTGTTGCAAACTGTCCCCTTTAGTGCTGTCAATTTCCTTTCCTTCTCCCTTTCTGCACCACAGTTTGCAAGACTGAGGACCAGTTCTTTTGTTAAATTTGTATCCCACCTTTCCACCTGATGGTGCTCATGGCCAGCTGTGTATTTGCTGTCTCGGTTACTCTAGAATTGTGGAGAATGGCTCCCCCACAGCCAAGCTTCACACTGCAGTGTTCAAGTCTGGGATCACGTGGCTTTCCTTAAGTTGTGTGTGTCTATTTTTGTTTAAATTGCATCTCACTTTATAGTCCCAGTGGGACCCTCCAGGCAACTCACAAAGCATCATTAAAATCACAATATTAGAAAATGACAGCCATATCATAAAACCAACATACACTATAAATTAGGTAGAGAAACAGCAGCAGTAAGAATTCATTTTCAGAGTGGCCCCACGTGCCTTTTTAAATAAATGTTTTGACTGATCTCTGAAGGTTATGTTGTGTAGGGAGTCTCTCTAGGGCAAGGGCAGCCAAAGTTGTGCTGCCCAGATGTTGATGGATTACAGTGCCTGCCACCACTGGCTGGCTGGGGGTGATGGGCTGATGGGAGCTGGAGGCCAACAGCCCCTGGAGGGCATTTATTTGGTTCCTCCTGGGCTAGGGAGATGATTTCACAGTTTTAGGACCAGTGCATCCAAAGGAAGGGCAAGTAACACTCTTGTCATGAGATGCCTTTCACTCCTGGGTCTGGTCCCTCAACTCCAGCCTTTTCTAAAAATATATATATTGGCCACATCTATCCATGTCCCAGTAACACCCAGGCTAGATAAATATAATGTGTAGTTGTACAGTGGGCAGGGTTTTTTTAGACTGAAGATTTCACCTGCTTCAGAGCATGGCAGGTAGACCGCTGCATCGATCCAGTTTGTTTCCGTGCACAATGCAGAGTGCTGATTTTGACATATAAATCCCTAAATAGCTTGGTCCTAGAGTGCTTCCCCATATAAACCTGCTGAGCCCTCCACTGAAGAGGCCTTTTTGCAAGATCAGGTGCCATTAAAGAGCATTGTTTCAAATTCTTATTTAGTGGTATAATTTTTGATGATCTGATTGTAAGCTGCTCTGGGGACTCTTAGAGTGGAAAAGCATAAAAGTACTTGAAATAGCAGATCAAGGCTGCATTCTTATGCACAGTTTGAACGCAGTGGGTCTCCCTTCCAAGTTAACAGGCATCGGATTGGCATGCATATAAATAAATGTCTGAAATACAGGACCAGCCCTATCATTAGGTAAAGTGAAGTGGCCACCTAATGCAACAGATTTTGAATGTCATAAAGAGGCAGCAAATTGTTGTTTATTATTGTTGTATTTTTACTCCCAGGGAGGAGGAGAGGCACTTGTGGGCGTACTAACTTGACTAACTTTGGGTAATGTAACTTGAGGGCAAGAACATTGCTGCTCTGCCTTAGGCAGCAAATTCCTGTGAATTGACTTGAATGTCTAAGGCTCTATACGAATGATGATTAGTAGTAGTAGAATTATATTAGCAAGTTCATGCATATGCATGTGTAAGTGAAGATCTTTCATGGTATATACCAAGACAGTCTGTGTGGGGCATACATCAGTTTGCTGTAAGGAAATGTAACAAATTTTCCTTTAGACAAAACTGGGAGATAATTTGGGTGTAATGAACGTTGATAGTAATCAAATAATTACTATCGATTTGCTCTTTAAGACGTCTTCATGATGTAATTAAGGCGTACTCAAAGGAACCTGGAACTGATTGATTGGCAGAACCTTAATTCTAAAAGCTTTCTAATTACATTCCTTTTCTTCTAATAGTGTAAAGACAAACACCATTTTGACTTTAAGTCTGGTCAGGTTAGTTGGGACACCAGACTTGTCTCTTATGCTAAACAGACAACATGGCAAACATAATGCTCTTGCATTGCACAGCTCAAGCAAAACCACATTTTATCCTGGATTTCAAAAGTTTTACCTGTTTCTGTGCATGGATTTGTAATGAGAGGGGAAAGTGGTGAACTGATTAAGTGACCTGGGATTTTGTGATAATATGAGCTGAAGTCTTTTGAAGGCAAATAATAAGGTGCTGTTGAAGACCTCTCAGAGCAGAATGCAGAATGACGCAGTAGTTTGGTTTGCATGTAATATCTACCATGGTTTGTTTGATTGTCTGAATCCTGCCTAGTGGCTTAATTTTGACTTGTTTACTGCCAGCAAACAAACCAAATCTGAACCTATGGTTTGTTATGGTTTGTTAAACAATCCAGGGATTATTGTTATATGTGAGCCACACAAATGTCAATACTGTTCCATTCACTGTTGAAATGGATTCTGATTGTGTCCTTTCTCTGGTAGATGGATGTATAACAAATGTCTTCCTATGATGCTATCTAGTAGTAATGTCCAGAGAGGTGGCTGTGTTTGCTGAAGCAAAATCAGCCTAAAGTCTTTTTAAAAATACCCCCCCCCCCAAAAAAAGCACCGTTAAATGGATGTTGTCTTTCTTTCAAAACTCAGGAGGTGCTACAGCTGGAGCGGCAAATGGGTGGACAGCTGCTAGAAGAACCAAAGGATTTGCATTTTAAGGGTAGCACTCATAACCTCCGCTTATCCATTCATGATATCACCCATTCCCTCTGGAAAAGCAAGCTGCTGGCTAAATACCAGGTAAGCATTTGGAACTGCTAGAAATAACTACTGTACCAGTGTGCTAAGAAGAATGCTGTGGAAAGGCCTAGAGAGTCAGTGCCTCACCTGCATGTACAAGAATACTTTAAAGCCAAATATGCAGTGGCTCCCTAGGAACAAGTATCCTTAGGTTCCCGATACTTTTACTTTAGGGACACAGGTGGCGCTGTGGTTTAAACCACAGAGCCTAGGGCTTGCCAGTAAGAAGGTCGGTGGTTCAAATCCCTGTGACGGGGTGAGCTCCCGTTGTTTGGTCCCTGCTCCTGCCCACCTAGCAGTTCGAAAGCACGTCAAAGTGCAAGTAGATAAGTAGGTACCGCTTCAGCAGGAAGGTAAACAGCGTTTCCGTGTGCTGCTCTGGTTTCATCAAAGGCGGCCTAGTCATGCTGGCCCCATGACCCAAAAGCTGTACGCCGACTCCCTCGGCCAGTAAAGCGAGATGAGTGCCGCAACCCCAGAGACGTCCGCAACTGGACCTAACGGTCAGGGGTCCCTTTACCTTTACCTTACTTTTACTTTAAAACTAGATCTCCTCCTCCTCCTCCTCCTCCTCCTCCTCCTCCTCCTCCTCCTCCCCCCCCCCAGTAGATTCAGTGTTTATTTCTGTTTCTGCTCTGACACGGTTCATCTTTGTTCATGCCAAGAATGTAGAAGAAACATATATTTGTAATATGAGGAATTTAAGCCTTTACCTTTTTGCCCATGTACTAAAAGGAGCAATTCAAGGAATGCCAAATACGCTTCCCCATTAATTGATCTCACAGTGATCTCAGCTAGCAGCTTTCGACATGCCTTTTGTTACAGAATTCTATAAGTTAAGGTTACCAGATGTCCCCGTTTCTTGGGGACAGTTCCCAGATTTACGAATCAGTCCCCATACAAAATCCATTGAAGTTGAAAAGTGCCCCCGGATTCATTGAAAAAAATCTGGTAAACTTAAGTTAAGTGTGCACTGTGCAATATTGTCTTTAGCTGGTTGTGAATAAGCCAATAAACAGTGGATGGAAGTCAATGTTAATCATACCCAGAGAGTAGACCCACTGAAATAAATGGACCTACTCTGAGTATGACTTAGCTGGACATCACACATTATCCTTGCTATTAGCCATAGTCACCTCCTTGCTTGAGAATTTTATCTAGCTGGGGCTTATAGCTATCACTTCTCCAACAGGAAATCCCCTTTTACCATATCTGGAGTGGATGTCAAAGAAACCTGCATTGTACCTTCACCTTGGAAAGGTTCAGTCTGAACACACTGGAGCTGGTGTGCAAACTTTGCATACGGCAGGTTGAAGGAGAAGGGCAGATATTCCAGCTCAACTGTTCAGTATCAGAGGTAAGGAAACTCAACCGCTTCCCACAGTCACCAATATTACTTACCCGGGTTCAGTAATTTATGTGTATGGTATCCATTAAACCGGGGTGGGTGATCTTGCAGTCATCTTCGATCCATCTACTGGGCAAATGTGAAAGGTGCTACTTACATATTTTGCCCTCTGAAAAGGTCCATAGCTGGATTGGGGAGTGCACTGGAAAATTTACATAGGAAAAAAGTTCATTTTGTACCATTTTTTTTACGGTGCAAATTGCAGGAGCAATTGGATAGAATGAAAGTTTATTTGTTTTGTTTTGTTTTGTCTTCACTATCCCCTACTGAGGGATCCTAAACTTAACCAGGACTCCTGCACTGGCAATTAGTGTTCAAAATACAATCCTGCACTTAGAGACATAGCTATGTAGCTAATATAATGTGTAGTTAGGCCCTGAGAAGCATTCGAGAGTCGGCTTAATGATGCATCAGGAGATAATCTTACAATTCTGCCTGGAGAATGCCCGTATACAAGGACCGCAGGAGAAAAAGGCATGTAAAACCACATCTTGTTTAGGCAAGATGGACATTAGTCCCTGTTTATATAAACTGGGAGGTGATGCTCAATTGTTCTGGATGGGGTCACTCTCCCCCTAAAGTATCAGGTTTACAGGTTAGTGGCACTGTTAGATCTGACCCTGTCTTTCGATTCCTAGGTGGCATTGGTGTTATGAAACATCTGCCGCCAGCTATAGCTGGTTCACCAGCTGCTACACCTCATGGGCAGAGATAGGCTGGCTGCTGCTATCCATGCTCTGCTAAACCTCCAGATTAGAGTTCTGCAATGTTTTGTACATCAGGTCACCCTTAAACTTCAGTTAGTCAAGAATATACATGCAGTAATTGGGATGGGCTGAGTGCACTTTATGTCAGGTCTTTAAAAGCATCACTTGCAACTATAGATGGACAAATCTGTCAATTTCAGTTTCTCTCCCAATTTTCCAGTCAGTTCAGGTCAGTTCTCCACATTCCCACCAGTGTTAGAAACTGAGATATGAAAGCTAGAAGCTAAATGGCACCTAAAGCCTAGGTTATGGGCACAACAACAGAATGTCTAGGCACATTTTTTATAACAAGAATAGAAAGCTGAAAATGAATGAACTGCAGATAAAATATTATGTTTATTTTTCACATGGTCTAGTCCTTCCCCTGCCCATGCCCGTAATATTCTGAAGAGGGTCACTTCTTCAGTATTCAGAGAGTAGCTGAAAGTGGGGAGGCAGAAAGATGGTCCTCCTTTCCTTCCACTCTGCACTTTTAGTCTGAAAACTTAGGTGCAGTACAGTGCCCAGAGTTCAGAAATCTCTCGCACCAATGAAATTCCCTGTTGCAAAATGTGCCTAGAACAATGTGTTTCGATTCGCATAGTGTTTCGCAAAGTTCAAATTAGGTAGATTCACATTTAAAAGTGATCTGAACCAAACTTCTGCCCAATGCCTACTTGCAACCCATTTGTTTCCAAGTGTAATTCATTGTGTAAGTCTCTAATATAAAATTTGGGACAGATCACTACCATAAGAACCTGATCAAGCATTAAGATCACCTTCAGACGTCCTGCTCTGAGCCCAAGTAGCAATCAGGGAAAGGACCTTAGTGGTATTGCTCCAGAGAGACCACTGAATCTTTTGTCCTTTCCATGCCAGCCAAAGTGTGTCTTACTCACTCAACATTTTAATATTTTGTGGTTTCTTAGTATCAACTCCTGCTGACTTCCTTGCTTTTTACAAAACTTAAAGCTACCAAACTGAAGTGCAGGATATTAAATTGAGTAAATAAATAAAATTGATATTTAACAAACACTCCTTATTATCTTCCTTGAAATAAAATGCAACTTAAATGAGGGCAGCTTACTTCCAAATAATATGTTTAGGAGTTCAAACAGATTGTTCCAACGGGTTGGATCCAAACTAAGGTAGCTGCGTATACAGCATATTGAAGTCAAAGTGGCATGTTAGTCCCCATTGAAATAAATTGAACTGGAATCATGGCTAATTCAATGGGAACTAATTCAGCGAGGACCATTTAGTCTGAACCCAACCCAGCCTTTGCCAGCCAAGGGCCCTCCAGATGTTCTGGAACTCCCTTCAGCATAGCTAGTGCTGATGGGAGTTGTGGTGTGAAACATCTGGAGAGTACCAGGTTTGCAAAGGCAGATGATGATGATGATGATTACGATGATGATGATTGAATTCATATACCACCCTATACCTGCAGGCCTCAGGGTGGTTCACACATCTAACCCCATGTAACTTTTCTAAACTGGACTCAGGCTAAAAGGCTATATTGTGTATTAGAAAAAGTAATTGTGTGTAACACTGATCTATTGAAATCAGCGGAAAACTTAGAATCATATAATAGTAGAGTTGGAAGGGACCATACAAATCATCTAGTCCACCTGTTGCAGTGCAAGAATATTTCACTCAACATGGGGCTCAGACCCCTGGGTCTGAGATTAAGAGTCTCATGCTCTACCGACAAAGACTTGATACAATGGACAAATACAATGGACTTTCATTATGTACTCTCGAATTAACTAGTGAGCACTGCTCTGGAGAATCAGAATTGATGTGAGAGAAGTAGACTTGGACTTGCTTCACTTCAGATCAGAGGAACTAACCTACTGACTGCCCAGAGATACAGTGGCAGAGTAAAGGCCATTACTCTGTAATTTTATTTCCAAAGTGTTTTGAAGTGCTGCCGTCTCACTCATGAAGTGTAAGGGGGAAAAAGAAAAGCAAATCCAAACAGTCTCGAGGTGAAGCATTCTTGTCTTCATTTTCTTTTCACGTAATTAAGGGCAAGTCATCTCGTCTGTCAGGCTGCTGCCTTGACCTCCTCTCTCTTTCTCACAGCCGGCTGCGGTGCAGCCAACATTTCCTCCCAGAGTTTCGCCACCCTCTTTGACTTACAAACAACTTCAGTCAAAGACCCCACTGACATTAATAAGGAATGATCTTGATGTCATGGTGCCATGGCAACCAGCCGGCAGGTTTCGTTCTGCAAGCCATATCTCTGAGCCGCAGAGCTCCACCCCTGCTGGTTTTGGACGGTGTTTTCACCGCCGAAGCCCAGCAGGTCTGTGAAGTTCAATAACCACACAACTCCTGCAACAACAGAAGGAACAGCTTTTGGAGGAACAGGGTGGAAGGGCCAGCTATGCCTCTGATGAGTGCTGGCCGTCTGGTGTGCACAAGTGCCAGCAGATAAAGAGGGAGGTGGGATGAGGCAGAGAAACAAATAATGAGGAGAAAATCCCCCTTTTGTGGAGAGATGGTTCCTCAAAGAGGGCAGCAGCAGCATAAAGATTTCATTTGAGTTGACCTGGGATAAAGAACGATTTATTTCACAGTTCATGCAGCAATATGAGGTTCCAAATGGAGTAGGGGAATGAAATGCTGATGAGGTTTTGTGCCAGCAGCTGACATTATAGATAAACAAGTAGATGGGCTGGGCGGCTGATTGATAAGGGGAAAGGTCTCTATTATGTGATATATGCCACTTTGAAGCAAGTAGCACCATCTAAGGGCCATATTAGAAACATATCATGAATTACCCAAGCTGATGTACCGTATTTTTCGCTCCATAACACGCAGATTTTTCCTCCTAGAAAGTAGGGGGAAATGTCTGTGCGTGTTATGGAGCGAATGCCTACAGATGGCGGGGGAATCTGCTGCAGTTGTGAGCAGTCCGTGGCTCGCTTTGAAACAGTAAGCGGCTCCTGTCAGCTAGCGGAGCCGGGGAGGAGGGAGAGAAGCAGAGCGGGGTTGGCTGCTTTAAAACAACCCCGTCCTCTATGTTCCTCTCTCCTCCCCACTGAGCTGCTAAGTAGCAGCAAAGCTTTTCAGCCAGCCTAGCCGGGAGGAGGGAGAGAAGCAGAGCGGGGTTGGCTGCTTTAAAACAACCCCATGCTCTCTGTCCCTGCCTGCAGTTTTTTGCTGTCCGATTTTGGATTAGCCACTGTAGGGGCTGTGTGTGTGTGTGCTTGAGCTATCGTTCTCCTCCTCCTGCTTCCCATTCACTCTCCCTGCGCCCCTGCGCTCTCCCTCCGACTTTAGGATTGACACTCTGTGTGTCTGTGTGTGTGTGAGAGGGCTCCTTCTCCTTCTCTTGCTTCCGTTCACTCTCCCTGCGCCCCTGCGACTTTAGAATTGTCACTGTGTGTGTCTGTGTGTGAGAGAGGGCTCCTTCTCCTTCTCTTGCTTCCCGTTCACTCTCCCTGCGCCCCTGCGCTCTCCCTCCGTCTTTAGAATTGACACTCTGTGTGTGAGAGAGAGGGCTCCTCCTTCTCTTGCTTCCCGTTCACTCTCCCTGCGCCCCTGCGCTCTGCCTGCGCCCCTGCGACTTTAGAATTGACACTCTGTGTGTCTGTGTCTGTGTGAGGGCTCCTTCTCCTTCTCTTGCTTCCGTTCACTCTCCCTGCGCCCCTGCGACTTTAGAATCGACACTCCGTGTGTCTCTGTGTGTGTGAGGGCTCCTTCTCCTTTTCTTGCTTCCCGTTCACTCCCCCAGCACCCCTGTGACTTTAGGGCCAGTTCTCTCTCTGCGTGTGTGTGTGTTTTGACCTCACTGCGCTTGTTGGGGGAGAGTGTTGGTCGCAATTTTTCTTGATTTGTCTCAGAGTGGTTACTATCATGGTTTCCTTGCCGGGGAGGAGGGAGAGACGCAGAGCCTGCTTGTTCTAAAGGAGCAAAGCCAGAGAGGAGCCTCTCCTGCATTATTAGCAGCATCCTTCTCCACACACCCCACGCGTGCTCCTTGTCCCTTGAGTTCTTTTCCTTCCCTCCCCACTTAAAACGTGGTTACAAAGCACGGATCCACATGGATCCTCAGGATTTTTGCACTAGGTCACCCCAAATTCACCATCAGATCACATAGCATATCCATGGCTACAGCCTGCACCAAAAAACACACGCACCCACTGTTTCATGGGGCTGCAATGGCGCAAAAACGTGGTTACAAAGCATGGATCCACATGGATCCTCAGGATTTTTGCATTGGGCTACCCCAAACTCACCGTCAGATCACATGTCTGGCCACAGCATGAACCACAAAAATCATACATCCACTGTTTCGTTTAGAATATTTTTTCCTTGTTTTCCTCCTCTAAAAACTACGTGCGTGTTATGGTCAGGTGCGTGTTATAGAGCGAAAAATACGGTAATTCAGCTGACAAGTGCAGGGCCCAGGTTGGTTCATGTGAGGAGAGGCAGTCCTTAAAGTATTGAGGTCCTGAGCGCTTTGAATTAGGCCTGGATACTAACTGGGAGCCAGTGCAATAGTGTTATGTATGTGCAAACCATCTTGTTGTGGTGAGCAATCTGGCCATTGAATTTTGCACCAGCTGAAGTTTCTGACCTGCCTTTAAAGATAACCTGCCTTTGATACACTAAGGCCTTATATGCACTATACATTCAGCTTCCCCCCAAATGTCCTGGGAATTGTAGCCTGTTAAGCCTGTTGAGAGTTGTTAAGAGACCAATTTCACTCGCAGACCTATAATTTCCAGGGTTCCCTGGGAAGAGGAGTTGACTGTTACACCACTCCAGAAATGGTAGTTCTGTGAGGGGAATAGGGGGTCTCTTGACAGCACCTTTAGCAAACTAAAGTTTACAGGATATTTTGGGGGAAGCAGTGACTTTTTAGAGTGGTGTGGTACTGCTTTTAATGTATAGCTTGAATTCCTGTTTCCTGGGAGCTTACTATATGGTGAACATGAACCCTGTAAGCCCACTTCCTTCTGTTGCTGGATTTTACCTTCCATCCATCCCAACCACCATGGCCAATTGTCAGGGAAGAAGGGAGTTATACTTTAACAACATCTGGAGGACCATGGAGGACTATCTGCAGCAGAATAAGCATTTATTCAATTGGCTGAGGGACTATCCAGTGTTCATCAGCCAGAAAGTGATTTTTTTTCTGGATTATTTTTGAAGGGCCAGGAGATGACAGCTGAAAGTTACTTAATTCTGCATTTTGCAACATCGCTTGTAACATCTGCTTGGTTATTGGGTATAAAGTTATATATTCAGCTGGGGACTCCATAACATTAAAGACAGATGGTAAAACAAGTATCATAAACAATTATTACAATAAGTACTGTACTGAAGTAATCTCTAATTTAACCTAGCAAAGGAGCAAAAGAGCAGGTATTATCTTTAGCAGCGAAACTCTGGAATGTAACAAATGTCATCTTCTTATACATAATGAGACCCGGTAACAGCAAAATGTGGAAAGAACATTAATTTTTTTCCCCTGTGCTCTGATTCTGTCTATCAGAGAGAATTATGGAACAGGGATAACACAGCTGCAATGTATTTAATGGGTGATTGCACGCCAGGGCTGTGTAAGACCTGACCCTTTTATTCTGGGAGAGTTTTGCCTATGGCAATGCTACCCTGAACACACCTGATCTGAACTGATCACAGAAGCTAACCAGGGGCAGCCCCAGTTAGTATTCTCTTCACTTGCCGGTCCAGCAGCAATGGCAGCAACAGTAGCAGGACGAGTGTGTGGGTACATTATCCATTGTCCAGGTTTTCTGCTTTGCATTATTTTGAAAAGGAAGCACGGTGGCCCAAGGAATTTGCAGTCTTCTCGAAGGCCACTGTAATGATGATTGTATTTTGGAGCCACAGTTTTAGCTGCAGACTTTGAGCACAGATACCCGTAACTGAAGTCTGGTTTCCTAGTGTCAGGGATGGAGTGCACAATTTCCGTTCATGGTGGCAGAGCCCATGAACAGTATTTTATTTCTCCATATAGGAATTAATGGGATCTATACCAGTTATCCCTATAGCTCAGTTGGTAGAGCATGAGACACTGAATGTCAAGGTTGTGGGTTTGAGCCCCACATTGGGTGAAATATTCTGCATTTCAGGGAGTGGGACTAGATGACCCTCGTGGTCCCTTCAAACTCTACAATTCTATTATTCTACTATTTGTTGTTGTTGTTTAGTCATTTAGTCGTGTCCGACTCTTCGTGACCCCATGGACCAGAGCACGCCAGGCACTCCTGTCTTCCACTGCCTCCTGCAGTTTGGTCAAACTCATGCTGGTAGCTTCGAGAACACTGTCCAACCATCTCATCCTCTGTTGTCCCCTTCTCCTTGTGCCCTCAATCTTTCCCAACATCAGGGTTTTTTCCAGGGGGTCTACTATTTGTACTTGGAGCTAAACCTGTTGCCTGTCTTAAAAAGCCAAACCTGCTTTTATTTCCATAACCCCCTTTTGGGTCCTGTTTCTTGGACACACTGAAGGCTGATGGAAAGTTGGGAGATGGGAAAGGAATGTTGGCAGCTTGGCTAATCATATGCCCAAGGACCCTTACATAGAAAAGGTCTCAAAGTTCAGTCCAGGAGGGCCATGAATCAAATTAAGATGTTGCCCAAGTGGTGGCCATACATCCCTCTACCTCCATGCAGCTCAACAAATTGGCCATACTGAGCAAACAGGTGGAGCTATCAAGGGAAAAGAGAAGCATCCAGCCTCCCAGGAGGTAACAGTAATGACAAGAATGCCTAGGAGCCAGTGGTACAGTGCATCGGGGTCCATGGAGTGACCTAGCCCTGTTTACCACATCTCAAGTAGGTTTTGGTGTGCATGAAGGCAGTGAATAAGTCAAAGACTGGGGAGATTACATGGCGAAGGCCATGGGAGAGGCTATGGGCATAAATAATCAGCCACCACCATCCTGGTTTATTTTGTAGTTATAAAAGAGGACTTATGCAGCTAAACAAATCATACAGGGGCTTAGAAAACCCAGGTTCATATCTATTTTTCCTGTTTAACTTCTGATATGACTCTATTCCTCCCTCCCACCTTCCTTTTCTTTCCCCCATTTTTCGTCTTTGAATATGCCCAAGTTCAGTTTATTTTGTCTACAGACCATAAATATCAAACACAGTGCAGGGTTAAAAATAGAGAAAATTTTGGCTCAGTACTCATCTACCCTTAGTAAGTGTGACCTAGTTTTGATGGGTACAGCAAGGAACTTAGCTATATTTTCTGTGATCTTAGGATTGGAAACTGCCATTAAAAGTGAGGCATAAAATTCATCTGAGCTCCCCAAGTGAAAAGAAAGTACCAGGGAGATAAAATGGGATCTTATGTCCCTATAAAAATTACAGTGCAGGAGAATGTGGACTAATGTTTCGACTGAGCCACTTCCGCAAGGACAAACTCTCTGATGCCAAGACAGCCTGGTAAATCAGCCTCCCATAACTGCTGATGGCAAAACATTTAACCAGCCATTGAGAATGCTCTCCTATATCTAGGAACCTTTAATCTTGCTAAATACCTAGCCGGCCGATAATAACTGCTAGGACAAGGTGCAGCGGTGAGTAAGCCACGTTTGCAAGAACTAACAAATTTTGCACGTTAAGATCTGTTTGACGATAGCAAGAGCAAGGCTCCTTTAGTATAAGACTTCTAAAGGCTAATCATTTTGGCAAAATTTTCCCATCTTTGCATTCCTGCGTGTTTGTCCTCATCTCTGTCAAATATACCTGGGTTTCCTCCTTCAAGAGTGTCAGTGTCTGCCTAATAATAATAATAATAATTTATTTATACCCCACCTATCTGGCTGGGTTTCCGAGGCATGTGTAGCACAGTGGATTACAAGGAACAAATATCTATCAGATTCTGCTGCACATCTCCGTGAGTATCTAAAAGTGGGTATGTAGTACAGATAGTTGAGCTCCTTAAACTTTCTTTCTCTGAAATAAAGCAGAAGAAATAAACCCTCATAGGAATGAGTAGCGCCATTAGATCATATGGGGACAGTGAAAAACACTACAGACCAAAATTGGAGGATGTGGGCCAAAAGTTGCCATCTGTGGGTGATCTTTGGCCCATACCTCCCAATCCTCCCCCCCCCCCCCATCATTTATTTTTCTCCACCCCATTGGAATTAATGGAATATTTTGTTTTTATGGGGGATTTGTTCTAATGAGGGGAAAGCCACTCCCTCTTATGTGTCATCCATGGGTCATCAGAATTTTATCCAAACTTCCCCTCTCTTAAAATCAGTTGTATGGAATGGAATGGAATAGCCTAATTCTGCTAAATTGCATTGGTCCAGCATTAAGATGCTTGTGCAAAGCATTCGTCAGCCAGAGAAGGCAGTCATTCTTGGATTTCAATCTGAGTGGGAGAAGAATTTGAGGCTTTTAGAAACTCACCTCTCCTTTGAAGCATATTTTTATGAGTCCCCGAAGTTCTCATCTGAGCTTGGCTTCAGTGACCTTCCCCAACATCCTCAGTGTATAGAACAGGTGAAACTATATTTAAGATGAAGCTTCTGAAAAAAACGCTTACCACCATCTATGCTAACTTGAAAAACTTTGCACCCTGCATTTTCTTGTTATGGTGAGTTCTATTTAAGCCCTGGAAAATGGCGTGATTTAAAGTGGTTCTATTTGTGGCAATGCATTGTGGAGAGCCAGTTACCTTATAGCTGGGAAGGCAGCTAGTTGAAATACAAAGAAATTGACATTTAAAGTGGGTCTTTTTATTGTTTTAGTTGTTCATAGACAAGGCTTGCTTTACTTTTCCAGTTGGCTGATGTGATGGCCAAATTAATTTCCTTTCTTCCGCTGCAGATGAAAGATCCTGAAATGATACGTTTTTATTCTTCCCATCTACTTTAAATGTCACACAGTTTAGGAGGGGGTGAGTGTGTGTGTAGCTTTAATGCAGGTTTTAACAATATATGTCTATCTCTGACTGTCAACCTTTTCTTCGAAGGAGATAGGCACTATTTCATATAATTTCATTTGATAGTGAATGCAGAGGGGAAAGTGTGCTGATCTGCGGGGGGGGGGGAGCAAGGCAGAGGTCAGAGTGTTAGTTCTGCTACTGAGTTGTTTATGTTTTCTTGGACGTGTTTTGACCTCAATTTCCCCATCTGCAAATCAGGGTAATCATGCTCTGTGAATTGATTTAGAATACAGATGAGGTGTGCTGCAAAGGAAGGCAACCCCAGTTTTATCAGGCTGCCCAACGATGTGTATCCATTATTATTTGCCTTTTTTCGGTTTGTCAGTATGGTTTGCCCAATGGCTCTGAAGCGCCTCCTCCACTGTGACATTTCTTCTTGCAGAAAGTAGTTTTCTTTTTAACAGGCTCGTTCAAAACGTATATCTTTCTTTGTGGATTTATACGGTTGACAATCACCTGCAGAGCTCTCGCCAATTTTGTCTAAAGACAAGCAGCGTCTGGAACGTACAATATTTAGGCCATTAGGCTTTTGCCTATTTGAAAAAGACATTTTGTAAAACTAGCGTGAAGCAACATGTAGCAGTTTTCTCTGATGTAATAGAGAGCAGTGCATCCCTAAGTTAAGGATGACAGGTGGTATAATCAATAATGAACTAAATGAATGGCTTGCCCAAGCATAAGAAGTTTTATGTGCATTTTTTTAAAAAAAATAGGTTGTTTTCCCACTAAAAACCCATCCAAAGTGGCTTGCAAAATGCTTTCATCAGTGTTCTTCCTATTTATTCCTTCTTTTTTTTACATTTGTATTCCACCTTTCTTCTGAGGAGCTCAAGACGGTGTACTTAGTTTTACTCCTCCCCTTTTCTATCCAGGAAACTATGCTTCACAGATTGCTTCTCTGTAGATAATAAGTTTATTTCCTCTGCTAATAATGCTGCCGTATCCTCTTCTCCTCTTCTCTAAAATGCAGGAACCTACTGGCATTGACTATCCACTCATGGACCCAGCAAACACCATCACCACCGTAGTAGGACCTTGTGCATTCAGTATCCCCCTCCCAATCCGACAGAAGCTTTGCAGCAGCCTAGATGCGCCTCAGACAAGAGGTCATGACTGGAGGATGCTGGCCCACAAACTGAAATTGGACAGGTGGGTAAGCATGCTGGCCACACAAGCTGTGCAATGTGGCAGAGGGTCGATAAATGGGTGCATGTGCTAGTGAGGCCTTGCACAATCCTTTGGGAAATTCTGAGATTCAGTCCTCCATTGAAATTTGCACAGATTTAGTCATCTCAAGGAAGCCAAGTATGGAATAAGGCTCCCTGGAACCAGTGAGGTGCTTGCATGCCCATCTTTGGATTAGACTTTGTGTCCTGTAATGCATGTGACAGAAGGTCATTGTTATGTACTGAGCTGAATAGGATCCAAAAGGCAGCAGTCTGATTGGTCCTAGAACAATAGGGTTCAGAATGCAACAGTCTGATTGGTCCTAGAACAATAGGGTCCAGAATGCAACAATCTGATTGGTCCACAGGAGCCACCCAATCCAGCTCCAGGTGGAAGTGAATCCACAACCTGATTGGCCTACAGGTGAATCCCAGAATTAGCCAATCACGTGGGGCCCATTGTGTATAAAGCAGACATTCTGGGGGAACTCCCATTCCTCCTCACCACTATGAGCTGAATAAAGAGAATGAAATCCACTCTCGACTCCAAGTATATTTCAGTCATAGTTGTTTTTGTGCTGACAATCAGAGAACATAGGGAATGCATGCCGTTTCAAAGCATGCTTACTAGTAGAGCAGCAACTAGGTGTTAGCAGAGTTATTGGTCATGCAAGTGGGGCAGAATGTGGTGCTTCTGCATGACAGCTAAAAGGAACAGGGATTTCATGTCCTTATAATAGCAGGTGTTGCTGGAAGGAAGTGGTTGTGCTGTGGGCTGTTGTCTACTCAGCTGCTGCATGCTTCCATAGTTAAGTCGCAGTTGCCCCAGCTTCGGTCCATGACACTTGCCAGTAAGTGGTAACTGTGGCTGAATGCTACATTCACAGACAGCTGCTGCACATGCAACTACGCATGACTGTATTGACACTGTAGACCAGGGATGGACAGTGGTCTTGCAGCTGTTGCTGGACTCCAACCCCCATCAGCTCCAGCCAGGATAGCCAATGATCAGTAATGATAGGAGCTGTAGTCCAGAAGCATCTCAAGGGTCACAGGTTCCGTAGCCTGTTGTTCAGCATCTACGTTGATAGTGTGGGGTCAGGTGAATGGGAATGCTCTTAACTGTAGTCATTGTCCCGCTACAGGTACCTCAATTATTTTGCTACAAAATCAAGTCCCACCGGTGTGATCTTAGACCTTTGGGAAGCTCAGAATTTCCCTGATGGGAACCTGAGCATGCTGGCCACAGTTCTGGAAGAGATGGGAAGACACGAGACATTCGTTTCACTGGCACCAGAAGGAAAGTACTGAAGCAACCTTAGGAGGAGAAGGAAGGAATGTTAACCACGTCGGCTGTGACTAACTCAAACCGAGCACCCCAGACCAATGCGTTCCAATGCAAGAGGCATTCCAGAGTGGGGGGAAAGACACAAAATCCTGACTTTTCACATGCATTCTCCTTGTACATTATCACAGGATTTAAAAGAAATCTCACAAAGTTGTTACCTTGATAATATAATTCAATCTAACATTCCTCTCAGCTTGGCTGTACACTGCTTGGTACAGGATTTTACAGTTTCCTAGGAAACGCTTTTTATTGCTATCCAGATATATGGATAAACTTTCTTAACAATCCCAGTTTCTATGAACATTGTTTACATCAAATCCTGGGCAGCGGGATGGAAAGGACTGTCCATGGCTCTCTTTTATATATATCTATATTTTCTTCTTCTTTTGTTGAAAGCCATTCTAGACCAAGCCATGGACAAAGCAGGGTTGTGGCTATTTCCAGATAAGTCAGTTCCTCACACCCATCTCAAATGCATTTCATGGTTGCAAATCTGTCCATCAGATGTCTTAAAATAATCCATCACCAGACTGCTTTCTGGATTGAGTTGTTAAGCCAGAGTTTTAAATTTGTGCATCTGGCAAGGAGATAATGTAGATTCTGAGCAGGAATGCAAGTACCTCTCCCTACCTTCCCCAGGGATGCCTGTGCCCCTTGGTGACTTAAACTGCAGGGATTTTCTCTCCCAACTCACAGTGTCCCCTGCCTCCATCATCAAAGTGTGGGTGTGTGGGTGTATGTGATATGCAATTTGGCGTGGTTTGGGGGAGAGAGAGAGAAACCCTACCAAAAAGGGGGGGAAAGAAAAAAAGAATTTGCTTGTATGGTTATTTACTGAATAGTATCTAGTGCAAGGAATATTATATTTCTTATTATTACTACTATTATTTTTGCTTTCCAGATTTATCCACAGCATTAATCATTTGAGCAATGGCAGCACCCACCCTGGAAGCTGTATGTGGCTGCCAAGGGTCTTCTAATCCCTTCTAATGGGAGCTTTCATCCTCTCTCTGTCCTTTTCTAGCTCTGTGGTTCCCCTCAAAACCAGTTCCAGTGAGCTGTTGAATGGGTTGCTATCAAACTGCAAGCCTTTCGCGCTGCAAACTTGCCTTTTCCATGTGGATTGTAATGCATTCATATTTATAACAGAGGCCAACCCATGTGGACCATTTTGCGCAAATGAGATATTTCACATGCAAGAAACATTGCAAGTTAATCTGCCCTTAATCATTTCAAGACGTTCTCTAGTGGTGTTGATGCTGGCTTCTCTTTCTGTTTGCCATAAACCAAAGTATCGTGCAAGTCAAGGGGGACTGGGTGAATTTGCAGTTTAACTGACCAATCCTAGGCATATCACCACTTTAACAATATTGGCTTCATATTCCTATGTTTATAGAGGAGTCCTTCCAGTTATTGGTCTCAATCCAAAGATGCATTTTATTTTATTTTTTAAAAAAGCTTTCCATGCAAGTTATTGGATGACAGTTTGGCTTGCATATACTCATTTATTTCTAAAGGTAGGGACAAATCTCAATGAATTGCTAAGTTTAAGGGCAGATAACTTGCTTGTGTGGCGTCTCGGACCTTTTAAAGTGGATTAAGTCTCAGCATAAACAATGGATTACTGTGAGTTCCATTGCACGGCAAGGAACTCTAAACAGAGTGTGCATCTGCAAGGCCCATCAGTGGGACTGATGTTGATTTCACGTAGAGGAGAAGTATCCTGCAGATGTGGCACCTTCACAGCGCAAATGAGAGATTGCTGACTTGGAGCAATGCTTTGCCTCAGGCCAAGGAAGTGACCATCTCAAAAACATGTAAATACCACCCCCTCTCAAATCACATGCACAGGCTTTTTTTTTTTTGAGGGACTAAAATCGACCAGTTAGTACCATTTTGTGGAAACAAATGTGAGATTCTCAAGAAAAGACTTTTTTACAAAATGAGAATGTCAGAGTTTTCCATCCTATAGCCTCAGTGATCCAGGACAGTGATGGAGCAGAATTCAGTTCTCAGTTACACGCAGTGGCCTTTTACAAACCTTGTAATCTCCCTGCATCCCATTTTAAATGAACACCCTGGGGTCAGTGAAGCACTGTTGTGTCCTCAAGTTAGAATAGCAAGGGCAGAATCGTCCCTTTCATTTTGATTTCTTAGTTTCTTTTCCCATGCCGTACTTGTTCTCAGAATTGTTTGTCAGATGAGTTCATTTTCTTTGTTGCTCTGTGCAAGGATGTGTTTTCAGTCCATGCTCCCTGTCAGCTGCTTTGAAGTGTTAGGACACCTGTTGCCTGTTGACAAATGAAATTGGTGGTGGTTCAGTTGGGGCCCATCCGTAATAAGAAGAGGGTCTTCTCTGCAAAAACAGGGTGTCCCTCTTTGGCTTCTGTTTATAACTTTCCCTGCCTCTCTCTTCCTGTATTAGAAGAGCTCTCTTACCATCCCCACTTGCCTGAGGCCTCAGTCCGGCCAGCTGATATTCAGATAAGCATGATTTTATTTCTCTGAAGGTAACTGGAAATGCCACTGGTTAACACACAAGGTGGATTTTGCCTGACCTTTTCCCCATTTTGACATTTCCACAGGCTTTTATGTTCCGTCCAGTGACCGTGTTTTTATTAAACACAGAGCAGCGTTCATAAAAACCTTTCACGTTAGGAAAGTAGTTGGCCTTCAGCCTTTGACTGTCAAAAGCAAGGTACAGGTTTTGGCTGGGTTTGTGGTGGACACAGGGCGCCTTTCAAAATGTGGTCAGGATTTGGTCTGGAATGCTCTAGCCGAACTTTTTGAGTGACTCTGGATCCAGCGTGCTGCCTTCTGGACTAAGTTGTTCTTTGTATTCAGAGACAGCCTCTGCTTGACTGTCAGAAAATCAGATGCAGGAGCTTTTTGAAGTAAAAAGTCCTTTGCTGTATGGCTTTTTCTACCTGGTATTTTAAAGGGAAATCTGTACCACCACTGTAGAGGCATAACACAGACCCTCCAAGTGTCCCTGTTTTACAGGGACAGTCCTGGATTTACAGAAGCTGTCCCGGTTTCTGATCCCAGAATGTCCCGCTTTTCCTTAGAGCACCCCTATTTTCATAGGAGAAATGTTGGAGGGTATGGAGTTATGCGACCCTCGAGCCAAGGAGATATGCAACTATGCAACCTTTAGAAGACATCTAAAGGCAGCTCTGTATAGGGATTTTTAAAAAATGTTTAATGTTTTCTTATGTTGGAAGCCACCCACTGGGTGGGGCAACCCAGTCAGATGGGCGGGGTATTAGTAGTAGTGTTAAATAGGACATCCCAATTTTCATTGGATAAATGTTGGAGGGTATGATAACACAGTGCTGTGGAGTACAAGCAAAGAGAGAGAACAGAACATAATGGCAACAATATTTAATTGCAATGATAACAATTTAATGGTAATGGCAAAGTTGTGTTCAGCATAATTTCCTGTTCTTTCCCCTAACACCTCTTTCCATTCTCCCTCGAGGTTTCACTTCCTATTTTTCATTTACATTTCCCCCCACCCCCACCAGGGGAGATTCTGTTACCTCAGTCTCACTAACCCCACTCTACCCCAAAGTTCAGTAAGGGAAACGAAAACATTTTGCAAGAACAATGTACAATCATTAAGTAGGCTTGGTAGCTTTTAGAATTATATTGTTGTCTCCAAGGCCTTCTGCATATATTTTTTCACGTACAAATGAATACCCTCTGTATCCTCCTTTGTTGAACATGTTCCAATATCAAAAATTGGCTTTTGGAGCATAAAATGCTACTTTTATTTTCAAGGCATTGAAATCTTTTGAGAAAGAGGCTATCTGTGCTCATCTTTGGGAAGAAAAAATATTTTGCACGTACATTGGTGTTTCATTATCCCATCTTTCTCAAAGTGTTCTTTCTGAGGTGTGAAAGATGCGTGATGCCCTGATGGGGTTTTTTTATTCTTATTCTGAAAAGCCCTGGAAAAAGACAATGTGTGTGTATTATTTAGGACAGCCTCTCCTAAGCTGGTTCCACTTCCGTTCAGTTCCATCCACTGTGTCTGATAGACAGGGATACTGAAAGTTTCTGGTCTGAAAATTTGGAGTGCATCAACTTAGGAAAGGCTGATTTAGGGAGAGGTTCATTGGTATAATACATGTTTGGCATGCATAAGGTCTAGGGTTCAGTCCCTGACATCCTTTGTGAGGGTTGGAAAACCCCAGAAAGCCATTGCCAGCCAGCAAAAACAGTGATGAGTTGAATAGGTGAATGGTAAAACTTGATAAAAGTCAGCTTTCGGTGTTTCTAAAAACAGTGTGATGCTTGTTCCATCATATTCATATTTATGAGACAGGAGTAAAAAATCCTGGCTGAAATTGTGTCGGGTAGGTGGGTGATAATAAGGCGGCGGGGGGGGGGGGAGAGAATACCTTTTAAGAAAAGTAGAACAGTTCCTAATCATTATTCCTTGAAAGTAGTCTTCAGGTTGTTCTTGGCTATTTTTTTCTGCTCCTAACTTGGCCTGTTCACTCCTGTCAGTGCATTGCTTGCTAATTTCTGCAGCCTCTAGATTGGATGAGCATCAGCTGCTGAGGTCTCTGTGACCTCCAGGCTCACACCTGCATGGTTCAGGTGAGTAGAGAACTCCTTGATTGAAAGTTACCAATTTAGAAATCAAAGCCAGCCAGCTGTTCCTAGAGAGAGGACTGGGAAACAAGGTGTGCCACCTATTCAGTGCAAGAAAGGAAAAGCCCAACTTTCCCCTACGCTTTGTGGTTATTACAAGCCTCGTTGAATTCCCAGGTAGGTGTGCATAGGATTGCAACTTTAGTTAGCTTACTCCTTCCCTAGGAACAAGTGAGCTGTAGCTGCTGTGTGGGATGTCATGATTATTACAAAGTCTCTGTGTTATTAATGGTGTGCTAGAGAGCTCTTCATAATGCCTTTCTTTTAAAAGTTTTTAAGGATTTCATCTGGCCATTTCAACCTCTCTGAGAAGGTGGAGGAAGGAGTTCTAGGGTCCTAGTTCTTGTTTTGTGACTATCAGAAGTGAACTGTTAGTGTTAGTGCCATTCCTCATTTCAGCTGCCCCCACTTAACCCCCTTTCATTACACTGATTTGTGAGTCTTCTGGAAGGATTTTAGGCTGTGCCATTTTGCTGTGCAAAGGGGAGTGCTTTTCTAGTCTTCTACTATTACAGGGAAGGAAGGGAAGCTCAGAAAATTGTGTTCACAGATTTGGTCTTCTGAAAATAATGTTGGGATTTTGATGTGGATACACGCTTTATCTAACGTTTCCTATGTCCCACCCCCCCCATGGAGACAAATCTCTATGTAGTCATAGAATCATAGAGTTGGAAGAGACCACAAGGGCCATTGAGTCCAACCCCCTGCCAAGCAGGAAACTAGTCAAATATGTGTGGACTCCCAACTCTCACTGGCCTTACCAACATGGTCAGTGGCCAGGTATGTTGGGGGCTGCATTATAGATGGGGAAGACTGGCTTGTGTAAAATTGTCAGGAAACTGTTTTCAGCCATATAGGTTGAAAAGAGACACACAAAATGGCTTCCCAACCTCTGTATTTGCTATGAACCTATATATGAACATATACATATAAATGTATATGGGTGTGTGGGTGTTTTCACACACACTGGTTAAATCATGTCTTGTATGAGGCAGCCCGGAAGAGAGTAGTTCTGGGAAAAACGGAGAATGGTAGAGAAGCTTTGAGAAAACCAGAATCCTTTGGCTGCGTTTCTAAATGCTTGTTCTCGCTGCCATCTAGTGGCAGCATACACAATCTGAATATGTTGCATTTTATGTTTTGCTTGTTTTTCAAACTAGTAAAAAATACTTTTTTATATTGGGAATGAATGTAATTTCTTTTCTTTCTTTCTTTTAAAATAACCAGACTTAGAGCTAGTACAGAGTACAGGATAAGAGCTTGGCAAACTGCATTTATGGGGAATTTAATATTAGTCAGCAAAGGAATCCAACCTAGAGAGAAGGCACATTTTTAAATAAATCAAAAAAATGCTAAGCTTCCACAATTGTTACAGTCTTTTTAGTTCCATTTAAAGGAATTGCTTATTTTTCCTATTAGCCTCTTATAATTTTGCAGATTTGTGTATTGTATACAGCTACTCATGACATGTCAGCTGCTAGTAATATAAGTAAAATATATAAATTTATATATACATATACATCTATATAAAAGTACCTAGAGATGTTAAGAACTGTTTTACTTCTTTATTTTAAAAATCCTATAAGGAAGAGTTGTTTTAGCTTATTTGCAATTTTCTTGTAGCATTTTCCTTGACAAATCACATGTCAGAATACTCTTAATATAGCACATTCTAAATAGTTTAAACAGATCAACCTTGGAATGGCCTCAGCTCATTCCTAGGGTGCTTAGATGTTCTGCAGTCTCTGCAATGGACTTTCTTCTTTCCAATGTAGTAGTTGCAAGTGGCCCTTTCATTTCTCTATATGAGATTCCCGTGTATTTATTTTGACTATTTTATCATTTGAATAATGTCTGAGGGATCATCATACACTTCTGTTTCCTTTGCTTGACATCTGGGGAAACCACTGGGTTCATTCACCCCCAACTCAGCAAGAAAGGATCCGACATACAGCTTAAAGGGGTTTAGTTCAAGTACTAACAGTCTCCATCATTTCTACAGTAAAGAGTAGTAACTTAGAAGTTGTCAATAGATGCAAAGCTGCTGTGAGCATCTCTGGATCAGGCTAGCATCTTTCCCCCATTCACTCCTTTTCTTCTTCTTCAATCTGAAAAACGTTTCATTGTTTTTGTAGTGCAGTCAAGGACTTGGGAGATAGTACCACACGTGACTTTTCATTTTGGTAATGAATGTAATTCTTGCCCTTTTCTTGCTTTCTTTTTCTTTAAGTCTGTACTGAGAGCCAGTGCAGCAGCAAGGGGCTTAAAGGCTGCAAGCTGCGAACCAGGGAAGACCCTAGTTTAAATCTTGCCACTCAACAGGAAGCTTGAAGCCCTTGCTCTCAGTTCCTCCACCTGTATTGTGGGCATAACAACCTGGCTGAACAATGCTTTGAATATGCAAATGCCCTATCAAATGCTGGGTAGCATTGTTCTCTTAGTTGTGGGAATAATCATATAACTGATGAGCAAGCAATAAATATAAAAGGCATGTGAGAGACACACACACACACAGCTGATTCTGGCTCAAGCGTTCAAGAAACTTTCAGAGGATTTTGAGGGTGTTTCTTTTTCCTTCTCCTCCTCCTCCTCTCTCTGTTCCAAAACTCAGCTAACAGTTTCTGAATGAGAAACCAAACCTCTATTCCCTCAAACTTTACCTCTGTTGAGGTAATCAGGTGTTTTATCTGATCAGGTGTTTTATCTGAAGGGAAATTCTACCTATGTTACTTATTTCCATATTGCCTTTAAGACGTTCGCCACAAAAAAACTCACACGATGGATGCTGGCATGGTTCCTGTAGCATTGCGGTGTTTGTTTTGAGTGATCAGGCTGCAAAAGCAGAAGGGTGAGTGAGCAGCTATGAGGTGCTTGAGTCCTCACCTGAGGCCTATCACTGCTTTGAGGAAATGGGGAAGGCTTTTGCTTCTTGTGTTGTGGAACACACTCTCTCTTATACTAAGGTAATATTCAAGGTTGGTTGGTGACGTTGTGGTTGTATGCCACTCCCTCCTTAGCAAGTAGTTGCTTGCATAGGGGGGAAAAAGTAGGACCAAGAGGTGTTCATTAGCAGAAGACAGTTGTGTGTCTGACTGATGACTCCTCTTTCAGGGTCATTCTCCCAAGGTGGCTGGTTATAATGTAAATCTTCATGTAAGCTGATGGTTTGGACTAACGTGAGTAAATGGAATCGCTAACTCTTCATGTCTGCAGTGCATGAGGGGGTTCACAAGGCATAAGTTAAGAGATGGGCCATAACTTCAGAACAATGGTTGATCTTCCACCAAGACATGAAAAGAGCTTAGCAACTTGTGTACAACTCATTGGTATTATAGTTTACTCTTTTTCACGGAGAAAGGAATTTAGCATTTTCTATGTCAGTGAAAATGTGCAGTGGTTTTAGCATCTGTTGCAGGTCAGAGATTTTCAGCCACCCCACTCCACCCCCTTTTTCCTAGAGGCCAAGTTAATTGTATGATGGGTGCAGTCTTGTTAGGCAAGGAAACCACAGAGGCGGCATCCTTATCTATTGATTTTGATTTTCTTTCCAGGTTTATGAAACCAAATGTCACTTCCTTTGGCAATTGCTTTTGAGACTGGTGGGAGTGGGATGTCTCATATTCTGGGATAAACCATTGTTGCATTGTTTAGCTGAGCTTGTGTGGTCCACACATGACTATTTCCACAGACTGGCTATAATATAAACCCAGGAGATTAGGGGAGGGAGGAAAATAATGCAACCGAGTAAACAAGATAATGCCGAGCAAAGCTGCACACAGTGCTCACATTCATTCTCCTCCTTGGTCTTTGCAAATCATCATTTCCAAAAATAAATCCCTAACCACACATCAGCTTCTAACCCCTCTTTCTGAGAGGGCACTGAACATAATCGGCACTAAGACATACGATTCTCCTGAGGCTCATATTATGGCATCTATGTATGTGACTTCCTTCGCTGAGCGATGCTCTTTCAACCTATTACTGAGCAGTAGCAGTAAGAAGACTTAGGCATTTGATACCTGCCTTAAGCACAGGCAAATACAACCTTGGCAGCAGGGTGGGAATGGGCAGGCGGAGTGGAAAGAACGGCTGTCTAGTCCAGGCTTGGAAGGAGAATTTTGTTTCTCAACTTTTTGCATCTCAGAGCTGAACCATAGCAGCGTTACTTAGTTTGTGCTGGGGGTGGTCTTTGTTTATTGTTTTGCTGATCAGCTATGGGAAAGTGTTTGGTTTGATCTCCCTTATTGCTGTATCTTCTATGCAATTCCTTTTTCTAAAGAATAACTAACAGAGCAAAGTGCTAGCCATTGCATTTCTTTGTATTGCTGTACAGTGGAAGTGTAGTTTACTAGTTCAGAGTGTGCCTCTGTCCCTTTCTCCCCGTTTTTTCTTCTGCCCTCCGTTTGTAAATGCCTGCATTTATGCTGTCAGCCTGACATGTACAAAGTGTAAGAAAGAATTTTTAAACAGGTTATAAATTATATTTATAAGCAAGTGGAAAAAAAAATCCTATGTGTCTTTTCATTTAGTGACCAGAGAAAGCATCTTCCGCTGCCTTTGTCTGCAGGAACATAACTTGTTTTCCTCTCCATCACTGGCGAAGAAACCTGTTGTTCACACACAAATATCTGCTTTAGCCTCGTTTCCAGCCTAAGGTCAATAACACACTTGCTGTTTTGCTGGTGGGCAGTGGTTTGACTTCACCCCCAAAGGTGCACTCCATTGTCTCTCAAGAAAGACAGATGCTAACATATTCAATTTCATATCCGCTATTTTAGGTTGCACAATAAATGGGTTTGGTGGTGTTGCGCAACAAATCTGCTTCTCAAAAATAAATAAATAAATCCCTGGACTTTTTGCAGCAAGAAAAGTGATGGGGAAAAAATGCACTGGAAAGTGTGGGAGAAAAATGGCTTGCTGAGACCCCATATAACCTCTCTGCAAGCAAACCAAATGTTGTGCTTTTCACCACCTTCCTCCCAAACTTGCTCAGAGCATTATTTTTTTTAAAAAACAAAATAAATAAATATCAAGTTGTGGCAAACACTGCCAGCTGTTGAATATGGTAATGATTAGTCAAGGCCTCAGGAACTTTTTCTCCAAAAATGTGCTATTAAATGTTCTTTTTTTCTCTCTCTCTATAAAACATTTAGTCCACAATACCGTATAGAGGTAACACATGAATAGATTACCACTGGGACCCAGAACATAAATGAAGAAGCTACCCCTTACAGAAAATCAAAGCAGTTGTGTCAACTTCTTTCACCCTTCCTCCCCCTGCCCTCCCAAACCTTCTGAGCTCACAAGACAATTAGGCATTTGTTTTTTCCGGTCACATCAGCCCTCTGGAGCCCCAAACACCACATACTCTTTTGTATCAGAAATCTTTCTGTAGCTTGAAAGACACCTGCTTTTTATGCATTCAAAATGTCTTGCTTTGTTCTGTTTAAATCAAAGGAGTATAAATCAGAGTTTAAAAGTAATTGTTTTGCCATGCTGTTTCCCAGTTGGCTTCCTCATTACAGTATTACAAAACTTCCATTTTTCACTTGGCGTCATTTAAATGCAGTAAAACACTGGAACTCAAGAGGCCCATTAGATACAGTGATGGCCCAGCCCCTGTGCATCGGGTGGCTCACTGCCAAATTCCTACAACACCTGGGCAGGAAGAAGCAATGGAAACAAGGGAGAAATGGAACCATGCTGCAGACAAAATGGCTTTCCAGTATGTGAACTGATCCCATTTACTCTCATAGGCCAGAGGCAGGGATCAAGTAGACTTCTTTATGTTTTGATTTGCTAGCATAAAGCTGCACAAACCACAAGAGGCAGCTTGTGGATCATTTTGCACAGGTCTGTGATTGATTGATCTATCTAGCCTATTATAGTGGGATCTCTCATCAGAGTTTTAAACCAGGGGTCAGCAAACATTTTCAGCAGGGGGCCGGTCCACTGTCCCTCAGACCTTGTGGGGGGCCGGACTATATTGGAGGGGGGGTAAACGAATTCCTATGCCCCACAAATAACCCAGAGATGCATTTTAAATAAAAGGACACAGTCTACTCATGTAAAAGCACGCTGATTCCCAGACCATTCGCAGGCTGGATTTAGAAGGCGATTGGGCTGGATCTGGCCCCCGGGCCTTAATTTGCCTATCTATGATTTAAACCAATACTCTATTGTTAATTTCACCATTGAGCACTTGAACAGGAGATGGCATTATTCTTGCATTGTATGAGTTGGACTAGATGACCCTTGGGGTCCTTCCAACTCTACAATTGTATGACTTATAAGCACTGCAGTGTGCACTGCTTCTAATCTCAAAGTAGTCAGCCATCTCCACAAATAGGAAGAAGCAGGATTTAGAGCTTCAACCCACCAGCCTCTGCCAGCATTGCCAATGGTCAGGGATGATGGGAGTTGTAGTCCACATCTGGAAGACAGCATGATGGCTATCCTTGCCTAGTGGTTTTACCTTTTAGGCACCAGTGCATGTTCTCTTGCAGAGAAAGGAGTTTGGTTATTTATTATATTTCTGAACTGCCCTTCATTCCAAGGATCACAGAGTGATTTATAATATAAAAAGCACAAAATAATAGCATAGTAACAATTTAAAAGGCCATAGATGGTTTAATGAGCCAAAGGATAATAGTGGCTCAGCACAGTCAGGGATGGGATTACAGGAAAGGGGGTGTCTAAAGCACACACATTTGTAGGTTTGCCGACTTGAGGGAGCAACCCTCAAGGAGTACAGTTTACAAATGATGGTCTCCTTTGAAAACACTTAGCTACATAGAAAGGAACCTTTATAGAGTTAGACCATTGGAGCATCTAGCTCAATATTGTCTACACGGGCTGACAGCAGCTCTGCAGCATTTCAGGCAGAAATATTTGCCAGCTCTACTTGCCAAAGTGAGGGATTGAACCTGCGACCTTTTGCATGCAAAGCAGATGTGCTACTACTGAGCTCCAGCTTCCCCCTATTTCTCACAAGGAGATACACAAATGACACAGCCCCCATTCCCCCTCACCCAGTATTTGCCTGCTTCATTGAAGAAAGTGCCTGTGTTCAAAACTGGTGTTCCTTTATGTTCTATGGCACCCCCAACACTCACAATGGACCACATTATAGACTACATCCTCACATTGATCTATAGGAGGAAATTCCTCCCCCAATGCAATGGGTGTTTTACATTATAATCAATAGCAGGATGCAGCCAAACCAATATGCCATTAACTGGGGATGATGATGAAGTGTGTTGCATTATTATAAAGCATTCAGATGGACAGGGTGCAAAAGCAAATGAGTATGCAAATATAAGATTGGTACACAGTACAAATCCGATGTCATTGTCTTGCACAGAAGAAATTGAGGTAGGTAATTAAACCCTGCTGATCAGGCATAACCTTAGGCATGGCTGAAAGTCGGCCTTTGGAGGCCAGTTGTGATGCTAGATTGGTGCCCTGCGCTGTCTTCAATCCCTTGAGGTTTGGCAGGGCAAGGGGAATCCTACATCATAACTCATTGCAACACTTTCCCTTGGGCTAAACAGAAAAGCAAGCAGGAAGGGCCAAAAAGGTCAGATAACCGGCTTCTGGGAAGAAAAAGGCAGCAGCTGTGGGATGCATGACATCCTACCACAAAAGTGCTGAAAATTGATTTGGCTCCAAATTATTTTTGACATTTTGGTTGGCCACTTTTTTGTCCACCCTCACACAAGTCCAAAACAGAGCTCACTTGTGGTCAAACCACCAAAGTGACTGGCAGAAATGAAATGCACATGCAATAAAATATAGATGTGAAGTGGAGGATAAAAATCAGAAGAGGCTTGTGGGAAGCAGCAATAAATTAAAGATGCGCATGCAAAACATCCACTTAAAACTGGTTCGGAATGCTTAAACCTTTAGCGATATAGCCCTGTCTCAATGCTAGCTTAACCCCAGCTTTCGCCTTTATTTTACACAAAACCAAACTGCCCTACATGGGGCAAAACACACTGTCTTCCCCAACTATATATAAATGACCTTGGCAAGTGGCTGGCCAAGATTATGGGAAGGAAACACTTGAAACCAGAGAACTCTTTGTGGCCAGCTTACCACTCAAGTTCCCGCAAGTAAATCTGGTAGTATTGGGGGAAAGTGCTTACAAAAGTTAGGGTTTTTTTTCCATTGGCAACTGACATGATGGATACAACTCTTCCCTTTGCACAGGTATAGAGCGGTATACAAATTTAATAAACCACCACCACCATTGAGATTTCACTTTCTACTCACCCACCATCCAGTTCAAGGGAACATTCTAGGCAGGCAAAAGCACTTGAAGTGTGGAGCCAGGACCATTGTAGGGTCCTGGGAAGGGAGGTATGGCATGTTGACAGTCCAGGGGATTCCTGGAGGACCACTTCTGGTCCCTGAACCTGACTCCAACTCCCACGGTCAGGAAAGATGGTAGCTGGAGTCCAACACCTTGAAGGCGACAGGATTCCATACCTGCCATTTTCGACTCTCCTGTGCCAAACCAGTTCTTGAAGAGGCTCAGTGGACCGCAGGCAAAGCACACATACTGCTTGGTACTCATTAAAAACCGGGGAGAGAATTTGTGCAGTTTCCTGCTTGCTAGTTAAATGAAGACACTTTTAATAAGAAACATGGCACCTGACACAGCCAACACATCTATCATTGACCAATAATGCTGGATATTACAAAGAAGCCAAACTATTTCAAAGAGAATTGTTTTGTTTTTAAACAGGGAACTTAAAACGCTTTATTTAGGGAATGTTAAGACAGACATATACCATTTTGAACAATTACAATACAGGCTTGTTCCCTAGATGGTGCTTTCTTTTTTTTCTTTTTTTAACAATTACAGTATTTACAGATTGAATAAGGCACTGGTTCTCAAAAAAGAACACAAATCAGTATCAAGAAAAAAATTACATTGTCAACCATTCTTCAAAAGAAAGTTTGTGCTGTGTCAGCAAAGGACTAACAGTTGCAAGATTATTGTTCTCCTTGGTCTCCTCTCTTCCCAACATAAATGCCATTAAGGTAGTTTCACAGGCTACACATTTTAATCTGTATTTCCCTGAAAAGCTCTCCTTTAAAAATTCTGGTGTCTATATTTAACTATTAACTATGTCAGATATTTGAAGACCTAAAAAATGGTGAATTCTCAGACTAATGGCCAACAGGGACATCATCTTTAAGGTTCATAGCTCAAATTGCTACTGGAACAGAAGAATTACTGTTTGGCAATCTTAGTGAGTAACTATGTGGTAAAATAAAATATTGGTGCTAAAGCCAATTTGCAACACTGGCTGAGGATGCGTTCTGTCATTTTGAACAACCACATTGCAAAATCTGATTTCAGAAAAGCTAACGTAAGAGATGAAGGGGGAAACAGGCCCTTCCAAGTCTTGCAGCAAACCTGAAGCAAACAAACAATGTCATTATGCCCTTTTCACTCCAGTACTAATGCCTCTCTTCTTCCATATTACATTGTCACTATGAATTGTCAGCCTACATGTTTTCATAAATAAACACTTCGCTTAGTGCTTCATCATCTGTAATATTTTACTCTTGATCCACATAATGGAGTTGACCTCTCTCCCAACTGTGATCTATATATATTTTCACACAGACACACACAAATATTTCCTTAAAATGCAAACCTGAACATCTCAACAGATTTATATATATATATATTTAAAAATAAGAATATAGGGCTTATGGACACTGGCATCCAAAAGTCCATTTACTTCAGGAACCATAGAAGAAAAGGCTTTGCATCTTTAAAGTATTTGGAAAATCCAAAAACTCAAGTAACTACTAAGGCCCTGCGTTTGAATCATAGTGAAATAAAATTATTTGTGCCCTCTGTGGAGTCAGCCTCAAGTTAAAGGAGAAGAAAGTCCTAAAGTCCTTTTTTAATAAAATGAGAGAGGCGGGGAGTTATTTTAATTATTCAGTCCAATGGCGACTGCACATGCCCATTTTTTGCAGTTCAGCTGCTGGTGAGGCAATATGATCTGTTGTCTGCCAATCTTCAACTATTCTCACTGCAAATTCATCCCCCAACCCAAATGCTCAATCACTTTCTGGGAACTCTGGAGGCTGTGAATTGTGTGACTGGCTTACCACAGACTGAACTGCACACATAATCCATCTAATCACATTTTAGCCGCTATCAGGGTTCTATGATTTGGCTGCAAATATTGTGCTGGAGATATCCAGCTTTCCTTGCGTGAGTGGGAGCAATCACTTTTACATTATCTGCTCAAGCGGCACCATCTTCAGATTTTCAATGATTGCAGAAACTTGCTGTTTTCATAATTGCTAAGTGCAAGCAAAGTTACTCCAAATATAAGGGGGTGGGATTCACACTGCACAACAGGGAAGAGCCGTGACATCCATTTTTAAAGATGGTATGGGAAGGGAGATCCTGTGGGCTCCCATTTCTCATCCAGTGAGAGTTTAAATGGGCTTTCCCCACTTCTGGGTCCCGGCCATGTCAGAAAACTCCTTAGTGCTATGCATTCGTAACCTCCATTAGCTAATCACCACTCAAGGCAGAGGTGATTTATGGTGCCAGCTGTCAAGACACCCAAGAGAAAGAAGAGGACAACTTCTGAAGAAACTAGCTTTGTGCATGATTGACTCTGTTTTGGAACAGAAATGTTCATGTAAAAACAACTAATGGCTCCAGAAGTCAAATTGCTTTCAGAATAGCCTATAAATTACCCCCAAATCGATGAGAATCACCCATGCTTAACTGCATGCAACACTAAGCCCATTCAGGTTTTGAAGTATGTGGAGGGTTTGTGGCTGTGCTTGAGCAAGGAATCTTTACAGATGGCTCCCTGTACGATACTTACAGGAGGGATCAGAGGTGGAAATTATTCTGTTATTACCCACCTAGGCTGCAATCTTAAAGTGAGGGTGAATAGGTAGAAATCAAAGGTGGTGGAACTATCTTATCCAAAACCCTACCAGGTTCTCAAGAGGCATGGCAGGAGCGAGGGAGGAGAGACACGCCTTTGCTCTTCGGTTCTGCAAGTTAAAACGCTTTTCTGATTGCATGAAAGGAAATCAGTGAAAGAGATTTAAGCTAGCTCCTGAGCTAATCTGTATTTCTGTCCAATTCATGAGTGTCAAGTGGCTGAGATAGCATTGGATTCCCACTTCCAATGTGTTTGATGATCCCCAGTCTCCAACAGCTTTTGTCCCATTGGGTCTTTCAGTGTTGGAATTCCAGCAGTCAGCCAGGGGTTCAGAGGTTTTGGATTTGGATCTGAAACTGGATCTCCTGCTCCACTATTAAGAGTATTCTCTCTGACGTCAGCAAGGGAGATCATTTGGCCTCTGAAATACCCTCCCAGGAGCCACTGGACTGCAGCCTTAAACTTTTATGTCAGGGGGAATACATATCTCCCCCATCCATACATATTTCTCTCTGAAGTTCAGAGTCTGAAACTGCATCAATCTATCAGCCAGCTCCAATATTTTGCACCAAAAAAATTAACTTCACACAGTATACTTTTTTCCCAGCGTCTTAAATTCTTACTTCCACTAACCTTGCAAAGAGAGAGGGAACACTGACTGTTATGCATGTGGAATCCAGCCTATTTAAGTGGATTTTCTTTGGGGAGGGTATGCACTTCCAACTTACAACAACCTACGGCTCCCACTGCACTGGGAATCTGAAGCTGCACAGTGCCCTCTGCAGGCTTCAAAATAACCTTAAAGGGACTTTCAAATGAAAAATATAACATAACACCTCAACAATTCAAAACTACATTTAATTTTCCAAAGTGAAAAACAGCTCAGCAACCTAGAACTTCATGGTCAGAATTTTATGCAGTTTTGCTTGATACTTATGTGTGCCTTTAAGAAAAACTTGCAATATTTTTAAAAACTTTTAACTGGAGGAATACACATAGCATATTTTGCTAGCTATGGTGCTACAAATTATTGTATCCCATTTATAGTTCTATTTCTTTAGTGTATTACTTTAAAACAACAACAACATGTTTTACAGAAGACAGCCCAAATTCAGGAGATTCAGGGAAGGGTCTGAAGATAGGACAGGACTGAAAGCACCCTTATGCAAGCAAGAAGGCCTTCTGCATGCATATGGAAACTTGCCAAATTTTGGAGGGTGTGCCAACTCACATTCTGGGGAACGGGGTGCTGCAGGAGGAAGAAGAGTCCCCCAACTCCTTGTGCGTGCAAAATACCTAATAGGTTCACCTCAAAACCAAAATATGTGTCTCAGTGAATGCTTCTTTGACCAGAATTGCAGAGGAGAAAACCTGGGAATTCAGTATTCCTCCAGTACAATCTGATTTTTAAAACAATAATTAAAAAAAAAAAAAACATTCTGCTCCCGCAAAGCATGTGGCCCAATAATCCAATACATAAAAATCCCCCTCACTTTAGAAAAACTCTCTCAATTTCCTTTCAAAATTAAAGAGGAAATTATATTTTTGAGAAGTCGTGAAAAGAATAAAAACCTCTCCTTTCCAAAGCAATGCTCACCTACATGTGTTTAGAAACACACTGCAGTTTTCTTCTACCCCGTTAGTGGCAAGTTACTATTTCCAGGTGCACGCTGAACAGAGCGCGTCCTTTTGTCAATACTCTTCATTTTCTTAATTCTCTTAAGGCAAACAGTATGCAACGCAACTTGGTCAGCCGTTTCATCGATCAGGGACTTTGCCGGTAAAGGAAAGGTTAGTGCGTATAACACCATATTCTACCAAACTTTAATTTACACCAATTTCAGAATTACTGTTTTGTGTGTAAAATGCCAGGAAAAAAAATAATAGAAAGTAAAGGGTGCTTGGTATTACTTGAGCTTGTTTGATTAGGGTTTTTTTCATTGTCTTCCACCTTTCACCTCTAATGTTCCTTAGATGCCTTTAACAGTGTTGCTTTAATAAACCTGAAATGTGAAGGGCTTATACAAGGGATACTGATGGATCATTGGGTCTACTGTGCACAAGAAACTGCCTGGTAGCAGATCTAGCGATTCCCATTGAGAATGCGGTCTTTCTATCAGGGACATCTTACATCAGGGACAGCCAATATGGTACCCCCCATATGTTGTTGGACTACAACTCCCTACAGCCTCAGCCAGAGTAGGATGATGGGAGTTGTAGTCCAAAAAAATAATCAGAACAGCACATTGGCTTCCTTTGGCCTACGTCATATATGTTGCCCAAAATCAAATTTGTATAGGCGATCACTTATATTTCTATTATATTTTTCTTTCACAACATAGTGTGTTGCCTTGGGAGTGCAACAGTCTTTCATCAGCAGGAAATCATAACCAATTTGTTTTAGACGTCAGATGCAATTTTGCTTGAGTTTCCTCCACCCCCATCCCGCTTTAGAGTAACAATATAATTCTTTTCTTGTACTTTGTATTTGCAAAGGTTCATTTTTATGAAAATTAAACAGTCCAAATATAATAATAATATTAATATTAATAACATTAGGGGCTTTCACAGAAAGCAGCATGCATAATCTTGAAGCAGTTATCGATAACTGTTTCTCCCACCGCTTCCAAAAGAGGCCAAAAGGTCTTCACATCTGGCAGCCGAGGAGCCAAACTTGATGGAGCCGCGTTGTTTTCTTTCTCCTGGAATGGCCTCTGGAATGGAAGATTATTTGCCGAAAGGCTGCATTCAAGGTTTATATTAGCGAAGTCTTGTAATTCCTCTTCCTGTCTCTTTGAAACATGAAGGGAAGTCCATTTTTCTGAGATTTAGCAAAGAGGTGCCTTTCTTCAGCCGAATCAGAGCTTAATGTCCTGTGACTCTGACATTTTGGCAAGAGTTTTCTTCACTCGCAGAGCTGTGAGCCGAGAAGCAGGGTTGTGAGCCCAGCATTCTGTCATGAGTTTGCCCATTTGTCTTAGGCACTAGAGGAAGAAAGAAAACATATAGATGAATGCATCACACACTCACACAAAGGTTTAATCTTGGCTGGAAGCCAAACACTACTCTGGAAAGAAACAAAATGAACCTAATTGAGAACTCATACTGAGCATGGAATTCTGCCCCTGTGTACCTTCAACCGTTATAGGCCTCATGTACAGAAGGACCATATGCAATCACACTGCCCCAAGACATGGTTCACAACTAGATGGGTGGTATTGTGGCTGTGTAAATACCATACATTTAAACCACATTTACCAAGCATATGGTTTCCTCCACAGTGGTTCCTGTGAACTGCAGGTTAACCCTCACAGAACTACAACTCCCAGCACCCACGACAAACTACAGTTCCCAGGATTCTTGTGGAGATTTCAATGTGCTTTAAACGTATGGTGTGTACACAGCCTGTACCTGCACAATTTGTCTTGATGCTGTATCATCCTTGTCACTAGCATTGCTGAATAAGGAACAGAAGATCAAGGCAATGTGTGCTAGACTGCAGGTATGTGTGTGTTTGTGTATGGATGGATGGATAGATAGAAGCCCAGGCCAGCAACCGTCAAAGCAGTAGAACAATACAATTAAAAATAAAATCAAACATGTAAGAACAATTGGAAACAAGCAAAACAGTCACATACCCTCATAGCTAATGGATATGGGGGTATATATACCGTATTTTTTGCTCCATAGGACGCACCTTGTTTTAGAGGGGGAGAACAAGAAAAAAAAAATATCCCCCTCTCTGCTCAGCGCCCCTTCAGCAAAGCGGCAGGAGAAACGGAGCGCAGCTCTCCCACTCTGCTGAAGCCAGGAGAGTCTTGCCCTCCTGGCTTCAGCAAAAGGAACCCGAAGCCTCCAGAGTGCAGCGGGAGCTCCCGCTGCGCTCCGGAGGCTTCTGGTGGCTATCCCCTCTCGCTCTCCAGGCTTCAGCGAAAGCAATGCGAAGCCTCCGGAGCGCAGATGGAGCGCTCCCTCTGTGTTTCGGAGGCTTCGCATTGCTATTGCTGAAGCCAAGGAGCCTGCATTCACTCCACAGGATGCACACACATATCCCCTTAATTTATATCCCCTAATCCATAAATGTGTGTGTGTGTGTGTGTGTATAAAACACCCCACCTTGCTTCAGGTTTTTCATCTTTGCACTCTGCTAATGAATGGAAGAGAGTCATGTACAGCAGCTCTTACTGCAGCACAGGATGCATGGCTTCACTGTTATGCTACTTTAAGTCAAAGAATGGGTTAGCACTCTGAAGGATAGTAAGTTACTGTAGGAAGTCAGTGGTGCCCTCAAAACTCTTTTTATTCTGTGGTGGGCCATATACCAAATTTTCTCAATCTGCTTTGCTAGATCATTCTTTTCTCCTGGGGTGTGTGTGTGTGTGTGTATGGTGTTTTGGGTTTTTGTTTTTTTTACATCCCCCCTCTGCGACCCTCCCCAACGCACTCAATATTGTTTACAACTCTTGCCATTTAAGTATTTTTAAATCTAATTGCAGAATACTTAAGTGAAGACTGCTATTCCCAAATCACAGCTGCCTCCTACAATAATAGCATTACACTGTACCACTTAACAAGATTAATGACCTCTGCATAGCATCACCATAACTGTCGGAAGATTTGTCTGCGGTACATCAATTACTGGTCTACTGATTCCAAAACACAATTTTGCTTCATTATAAATTCTCTGTGGAAAGTGTTCAGGCAACTTCCTCCCTCCCCTAAAGGAAAATACCACTACAGCTTTGAAAAGCAATTTCCTATATTAATTGACAAAAAGTGGAATTGAGAGACAGAAGACTAACACACAGGCTTTCAACTCCCCTCCCAATTTGCTTTCCCTTTTTACAGACACTAGTACCCTATTGGTGGGGCCCACAAAGCAGCGTATATACATGCATATAACATACTCGTAAGATTATGCACACTGCCATGTATACAATGTAATGTACTAGTATTCCATGGGCACTTGGAAGACCCACCTGCTTTTAGACAAGCATGCCCCCTTATCTCAGGACCTGAACCCCCGGTTTTAACTGGCTTGTTTCATTGCACATTTCAAACCACAGGTGTCTATTTTCATGAAATTGTTTTAGTGGCAATTATGTGTGTTTAAATGTTTTGAAATCGGTTTTATACTTGTAAACTGCTTAGAAGCAGTTGGCAATTACCGTATTTTTCGCCCTATAGGACGCACTTTTTCCCCTCCAAAAATGAAGGGGAAATGTGGGTGCGTTATATGGGATGAATACAGGCTTCAGGAAGCTCTGCGCAACCCTCCGGAGCCCGGCGCCAACCCGCGCCGGCCTCCGGAGTGTCGCGGAGAGCTGCCTGCCCTCCCGGGGTCCGCGCAGCTCTGCGCGATCCTCCGGAGCCCGGCGTCAAGCTGCGCCGGGCTCCGGAGGGTTGCCCAGAGCTGCCTGCATTAGGAAGCCTCAGTGCGCCCGGGCTTCGCACAGCTGTCCGCAAGCCTGGGGAGACCGGCGCGGCTCCCTAGGCTTGCAGATAGCAGGCTCTTCTGGGGGCTGGGGTCGGGGGAAGCTCGGGCTTCCCCCGCGCCAGCCCCGTGCCTGGGGGGGGGGGAATATATTTTTTTCTTTATTCCCCCCCCAAAAAAACTAGGTGCGTCCTATAGGGCGGTGCGTCCTATGGGGCGAAAAATACGGTAAGTAGCATATTAATTAATTAATAATATCAGAGGTGAGAAACCTGTAGTCCTCCAAACGCTGCTAGACAACAATTCCCATTAGTACAGGGGCCAGGAGTAGGACCTGTGTGGCAGGTCAAATCCTGAGCTCCCGCATCCTCCTGGGGGCTACTTCAAGAGGAAGGTGAAGCGACCCATCTGTCAATCATCTGGTGCTACCATGACATCAGGTGACTCAACTTCAAAGGAAACCATCTTTTCCTTTCTTCCTTTGCAGGTGCAGTTTAAAACAGACATGCATGCAAGGGAACACTGTTTCTTTGCAGCCATGGCTTGGACTTGAGCTGAGCTGCTCTACCCCAACACCCTCTAAAGATCAAACTAGACCAGGATTCTCACAACCTGATGTCCTTCAGATGTTGTTGGACTATAACGGGGTGGCCAACTCCCAAGAGACTGCGATCTACTTACAGAATAAAAAACTGGCAGTGATCTACCCCCGTTTTTGGGGGGTTCAAGTCAAAGTTGTTGACCTTTTTTGGGGAAGGAAAGTCCTATTTTTAAGAGTTTTGGGGGAGAAAGAGGAACAGCTGCTCATCAACAAATCACTGGGGAAACCAACAGCCTCAATGAGTCTTTCGTTCACAGATCATGCAACAATGGAGGGAGGGGCGGTTTCGATTTTACCAATGCTAAGGAAAGGGAGCCTGCGATCAACTGCGATCTACAAAAGCCTCCCAGGGATCTACCAGTAGATCGTGACTGACCTGTTGGACATCCCTGGACTATAACACCCATGCTATCTGATCACTGGGAATGCTGGCTGAGGCTGATGGGAGTTGCAGTCCAACAGCATCAGAAAGGCGCCAGGTTGGCTTTCTCTGATTTAAAAGTCCTAAGAGCAAAATCAGGATCAGTTGCATCCTGAGTGTGTACCGTAGCTCACAGACAGAACCTGCCTCGCAAGGAAAAGGCATTTAGTGTCAAAGTTACTCCATCCATGGCCTGATGCAATGCAAATTGTGACAATCTGCTCTGAGCTGCTATAGAGACCAAAGAGTTGATGTGCACATTCAGTGTATATTTAAAACATTTCAGTACTCTAGTTTCCACTAAGAAACTGTTCTGTTATAAACTGTGGCTTTTAAAGGAAGATCAATATTTTGACATTTTTATTTGCTTTTTAATGAGGCTCAAATACCAAACTGTAAATGCTGTTCCTGGAGTATTTACTTCCAACATCAGTAAAATCAAATTAATCAAAAACTCTTAAGGGCCACACTAGGCATGGCATATGTCACAAGCAATGATGTGTGGTGGTAGGGGGAAATCCCATTTCGTAAGTTCATTAGTAACAATGAATATCCATTTGAAAACATAGCATTAAGAAAGCTGGGAAGTTTCAAAGTTTTGAGTTTTGTTTTGTTTCCTAATTACGGTAATATAAACGTAACAAAATGCATCCACTCCCTGAGGCTTCAGAAAAAAATTCCAACGCATTTTTCTCCATCAAAATGAAAATTTTCTGAAAGCAGTCTGCCCTATGCTAATTACTGTTATCTGAACAGGAGGTTTTCCAGAAAACCCACATCACTGCTCGAGTGGTTTAGCCTTATGCTGCTTTTTATTTTATTTTCACAAATAGCCAAGATAGTGAAGATTTTTTTGGGGGGGGGGAGAGCTGGATCAGCAATTTATGTAATTGGTATGGTGAGAGGGCAGAATTGAGATTGCAGAAATAGTTGGCGGGTGCTTCTAACTTTTATCAGTACTGCCTGGTTTACAGTGGTTTATAGCCAGCCTGCATGGCTGAGCTAGTCCATCTGTAAGCTACCATATTTTTAGCTTTCAGTACACTACAATGGAAGGCAAGACCCAAAACACATGCCAATCACAGGCTCACACTCACAGATCTGGGTAACTGCTGCCCTTTGAATTTCCAAAAAAATGACCAGCGGCCATTGCTTCTTTCGCCCAGAATACTAGGTGATAACAGATTTACATCAACATCTTGCAAAGGACTTGCTTATTCTGAACTGAGTCTAAAAAGCTGACCTTATAGGTACACCAACTGCAAAAGGCAGCATCCTATAATGTCAAGACTTTTTCCTCCTTAAATCACCCGAGTCGATTCTGACAAAAGGAGGTAAATGTAATGGGTCAGGTTTTGAAAGTATTCTCTCCTTGGATAGCTCAATCGGTAGAGCATGAGACTCTTAACCCCAGGTTTCTGGGTTTGAGCCCCACATTCGGCACATTGCAGGGGGTTGGACTTTAGGGGTCCCCCCCTTCCAACTCTAAAATTCTATGATTCCTTACCTCATCACTGCTCCACCTGTTGGGAAACGAGGGCCGTAGCTTCTTGATACCTACTATTTCTCTCATGTCTTCGTATGAAGGGTCAGTGGGAACAAGGTCATGATATGGAAGCTGATACTCTTCAACTATACCTGGAAAATGTGCCATTTGTTAGCTGTATCAGTGTCAGGTAGGTTTACAAACAATGCTTTATCAAAACCCAAATGAATAGGCATGCACAGACCGAAGCTCATTGGGAAGGTTCATTGGGATATGGTAGCAGGAAGCAGCCAAGTGGATGCTGGATCCATTTTAGCATGTGGGTCCAGATGTCACAGACCTGTCCCACATATGTCCTGTGTCCCAAAACTCAGGCTAACTGTAGGTATCTTTTCCACTAATACCCAGGGCTTAGTTTATAAAATTCAAAAGCAAGCTGGAATTCACCCTTCCACATTGGAAAGACCTAATCGGTTGTTTAATGCTGTGCAATTGAAGGGTGATTTTTGCGTATGCTCCAAGGCACTTTCCTAATTTCGTTGTCTAAACCTCATGGCTTAGTCTTGGTGTTAAAAACCAGATCAAAACCATGATGACCTTAAGTCTGCCCTCTGGTTCCCTGTAGTCAAAGTGCTGTCAATAAAAGCCAACTTCCTTCTTCAAATGCCTCGAGGCTAGCATACGAAATCTCTGCATTGCCATTCTTAGACAGGTAACAGAAAGCTTTGCAAACAGCAATCAGCCAGAGGAGATCTAGCAGAGGAAAATACAAGAAAGTGGAGGAACTGGGTTTTAAAATGCCAGTCTTGCCAGGTCTGGAATTAATTTTATACAGGCAACAATGCCTTTTCAATACAGGTTTCCTAATGCTAGCTAACACCTGCTAATGCTGATCCTCTTGCATCATACCTGCGTAATCTCCTTGTTAATCACGGCACCTAAGCAAAACCAACCCCATTCCTTCTCTACATAAGCAAAGGGAGTGCACTCGGTTTAAGCTCTGATGTTTATAATTCTGGAAGTGCCCATAAATGAGCTCCAAATTCCCACTGCAATTATGAAACACACTACATCTTTAGAAGAGACTATTAAAAGAGAGGATAAATCTTTGCGGCTAAATGAGGACCTACAGGGATGGGAAAAATGAGTCCTAACAACCAGAAAGGAAATGGGAATAAATAAGTTCAGCGACAACAGTTCTTTGAAATGGATGGTTTTCTCTGTCTCTCTTAAAACACACACACACACACACACACACACACACACACACGGAATTGAAGTAATGTAGAGACATGCGCCAGTGCTGTAAGGCATTTACCTCCTGAAACACATCTCCTTGCTATTTCCCAAAGGATGAGTCCGAAGCTGTACATATCGGCCATGATATATGACTGGAAGTGATTCCGATTTAAGCTTTCATCTAGGACTTCAGGAGGCATGTACCGCTTTGTACCCACTCTGGTGTTCGGTGGTATATCCACCTCATTTGTGTCACTGAAAGATAAAGGTGGTGGATAGAAGGAGACAAAAATGAGTGTGTTTCCCCCCTAAAACTAAATTGTATATGAAAGGCCAGGGTGGGCAGGTGGAAGAGAAAGGGACCTCAAATTAAATCCATCTGTGAGCAAGGTCAAAGTAAAAGAAAACCTTAATGGAAACGATCCTTTCAGAGAAAGGTTTTTAACTGTTAACCAGGGGCTTTTTTGTTTTGTGTTTTGAGGCTTCCATGCCTGGGGATACTTCAAGCATCCAAATGCAAACACACAACAGTGATAAGACTCAGCAGGGGTTGCTGGTAACATTTGTGAGATTTTATTAGCATTAAGATGAAACTCCCGTGCCAAAGATAGCAGTCCAATTTCCCTGAAAGGTTGTTTTCTTAGCAGGGCTCAGTTCCCCATGCTTAAATATGTTTATTAATCTTATTAGGTTCATTTATATATAGTTCTTAATTTGGAAAAATTCCAGGATGGCAGTGGTGTAGCTAGCCGCTCAGACTCCGGGGGGGGGGGGTGCGCCCCTGTGTGCGTGCGCCACACAAGGGGGGGATGAGCCGCCCAAGGGGCATGGGGCAAATCGCCCACCAGGCGGAGCCTGCAGGGAGCCTGCCCACTGCCTCCCCCTTAGCTGCGAGACTTTGGGGAGTGGGACGAGGAAGATCTATAAGAAGGAAAGTCAAAAGGCAGCCCCCTCCCCACCGGCTGCGTGCAAATCAACTGAGGCAGAGCAGAAAAAGGAGAGAGAGAGTCTTTATTCAGGCCTTAACAGACTTTTAAAGCCACAGTTTCTGGGTCCCAAATTTTTAATCTGCCATAAGGGCTTAAAATCTGGAGAGAACAGAGCCAAGGGGAGCAGGGGAGTGAACGCATGCACCCAAAACTTGTGGCATCACTTCTCAAAGAGGGAGGCAGGCAGGCGGGTAGTGGAGGCGGAGGAGAGGGTTCCTTTGTGCCGCCATTCTCCTCCCCTTGCTGGGCCAAGAACCAGGGCTGCCAGGTGCACATCACAGCAAAGAGCCAGCAGGCTTTAAAAGCACCTGGCCCATGGAAGGAGGAGCTAAGGGGTGCCAGCAGTGGGCGGCTGCACCACTCGGCTGCCCCCAGCCTGGTGAATGCATCTCCCCTCACACACACACACCAGCAGTGTAGCTAGGTGCTCAGGGCGCCCTCATAGGAGTGGGCTGAGATGCCACAGAGGTAGGGCTAGCTGCCCATGGGAGCAGGGCAAGCAGCAAACCAGGGAAGGCGAGCCTGGGCAGGGGCCCTCAGCTGGGTGGGTGCAGCCAGGAGGGAGGTGGCTGTTGCAGTGCCCTGCAGGCTACACACATCCCATGCTGCATTTTCAGGCACCACTGGGCTTGCCTGCTGGAGGAGATGAGGGGAGGAGGTGGAGATGAGATCCTCACTGAAGAGCAGACAGAGGAATACCATCTCCCAGTCAGTTCACGAGGTAAGATAAAAGCTTCTGGGGTTAGTGAGCCACTTCCTGTGTCCTCGTAGGCTCAGGTTTGGCACCCCTTGCTTTAGCTGCTCAGCCATTCATGGAGGACACCCAAAAGGTAGGGCACTGAAATCAACTCTCTTGAAAGATACTTTATTTTCCTTAAGGACGTAAGTAGAGCCCTGCCAGATCAACCTAAAGGCCTGTCTATCCCAGCATTCTGCTCTCACAGTGCTTATGAGAAGCTCACAAGCATGGCAAACATGCAACATTAATCTCCAGCAAAGTCTCTGGTACTGGAGATCATATATAGCAAAGTTACAGGTAGGTAGCCATGTTGGTCTGCCGTAGTCGAAACAAAATAAAAAAATTCCTTCCAGTAGCACCTTAGAGACCAACTAAGTTTGTTATTGGTATGAGCTTTCATGTGCATGCACACTTCTTCAGATAGGTACCTGAAGAAGTGTGCATGCACACAAAAGCTCATACCAATAACAAACTTAGTTGGTCTCTAAGGTGCTACTGGAAGGAATATATAGCAAAGCCATCATTACTCGTAGTCCTGATAGCTATCCTCTGTGCATTTATCTAACTAGCTATGGCTATAACTGCAGCTTGTGGTAGCGGCTCCCATGGTTGAATTATGTACTTCCTTTAGTCTGTTCTCAATCCTCCAGCACACAGCTTCATTGGGATGACTCTGAGTTCCAGTACCAAGAATGAGAAAAACCGCTATCCGCTTTTCTTTATGCACTTCTATCATATCTCCCTTATTTGCATTTCCCCACTCGTCATCTAAAATGCTGCAAAGACGGCATCCTTTCCTCAAATGGACTTGTTCCAATCTCCTGAGCATTTTGCTTGCCCTATGCACCACCACGTTCTTCACGTGAGCTTTAACCAAAAATCTCAGTGGTTTCCTCCCATTCATACAGTTCTATTTGTATCTCATCATATCTGACTCAGCTGCATCAGTTTCTAGGGCTAAGATCCAACGACCTATGCTAGCCTCCCTTGTGGCTGACCACAATTCTGTACCACAACCACTTGTGGCGTGTGAAGCCAGTTAGCATGTGGCTTGCCTGCCCCATAATTTCCAGCTACAGAGTGTGAGTTTCACTCTGTGTTGGGATGGTCACCATGATCTCAAACAGTCAGTCTTAATCTTAACCTTCACAAACAGCTCATGCAACAATCCACTGTTTCCTTCCTTGTCACAAGATCCCAACTCCAGGCCCCCTTTGAAACCTACTCCCTTTGCATGTTCACAAACCAAGTTTCAGCGAGAAAACCCAGTATTTTGCTCACCTAATGAACTTAACTGCCAAACCCAGGTCTGCTATACAGCAAGTTCCGTTCTTTTTCACCAGGATGTTTTTGCTTTTGAGGTCCCGGTGGGCAATAGCTGGCTTGCCTTGAGTGCTGAAGATTTCAGTGTGCAAATGGCACAGTCCGCTGACTGAGGAATATGCCAGCTTCAGCATGGCTTTTGTATCCAAGGTAGTGGATTTCAGGTAGTCGTACAGGGATCCATTCTCATGGTAGTCCGTGATAAGATAAAGCTGAGTCCAAGACCCTGTGCCTTTAATGTCCGCAGCAATGAAGCCTACAAGGAGGAATGGAGACAGGGCTGTTCAAACATTGTGCATGTTTTGAAAGAAGGTACAGAGTCAATTTCTTTTGAATTCCAAGGTGAAGACGCCGTATCCAATGCTGCTTGTACGAATTGGAAATCTGAGAAGTCAGCGGAGTTACTATAGCTCCACATTCCATGACACATGTGGAATTGATACTGCAGTGAATGGTCAAGACTATGTTGACCTAGAATACCACCAAGCAAGTCTTTGCACTAGGACAGGCATGGCCAAACTTGGCCCTCCAGCTGTTTTGGGACTACAGCTCCCGTCATCCCTAGCTAACAGGACTAGTGGTCAGGGATGATGGGAACTGAGGTTCCAAAACAGCTGGAGGGCCAAATTTGGCCATCATTGCACCAGGGGCATAAGTTACACTTCAAAGGATAGCCCTACCTACGTTAGCCAAATTTGAAACCCTGGTCTACATTCCTGAACTCAAAACACACAAACTCAGGCTGAAAGACAAGGAGTTGAAAATCTAAATTCAATTTTAGGAGTATGAACAGCGATGTGAAGTTCACTGCTATATTTATGATTCCCTCATTCATTTGTTGGAATCAGAATCATGGAAATTAAAGTGCAGAATGAAATTTGTGCGCAAGTGCTCAAAACTCAAGTATTTTGAAAATTGTTCCAAGTTCAGTTTTTAAAATTCAAATGAATTTGAGCAGTGGGACAAAACAAATGCACAGCAACTGAAATTAGCAATTGTTGAAGACCGTATCTATGACCTTGAAAACTGTGAAGGCATGGGTTTCTTTTTCCTTCTCTGGGCATATATGAGGAATCCCTGAACTTGCAAGTCCTCAGAATCACAGCTCCTCTTAAGGGAAGTGATCTCAACAATGTCAGGTCTAAGCCGGAATTTGGAGGTGAGCTGCTATACAGGTGTTTTCTCACCTTGTTTATGAAAGGTCAAGCAGCAAGCAGGACTAAGACTAAACCAAGTTGTCAAAAAGAAACCACTGCTAACTTTGGCTTTTGGTACATCTTTTTAATACTCCAGAATACACATCTGGGCTGTGAGTCTTGGCAGACCTTACAGGCCTTTTCACACCTGGCCTGGGAGGACGGAGCCCTGACTGACTGACTGACTGACTGACTCCCTCAAGCTACAAAAGCTAAGGCTGTTGAACAGATTCATGGGCTAGAGGATGCTTCCTCAAACTCGGCCCTCCAGATGTTTTGAGACTACAATTCCCATCATCCCTGACCACTGGTCCTGCTAGCTAGGGATCATGGGAGTTGTAGGCCAAAAACTTCTGGAGGGCTGAGTTTGCGGAAGCCTGAGCTAGAGTGTTGTTTGAGCAGAAGGGTGTTGTTGTTGGGTTTTTGCCGTTTTGTTTTATTATCTTTATTTTGGATCTTGTGACATACGTGGAAATTGTTCAGTTTGGCTGTGTACTTTTTAATGTTTCATTTATTTTTTACGACTACCTTTGTTATATGGTAGTTATGCCTTCCTTTTGTGTTGTAAGGCGATTTGAGCGCCTGAGGAAAGGCGGCATACAAATAAAATTATGGATGTATGCAGCTGCAAAATACAGAATTAAAAAATGGGGTGCCTTAAATAACCAGGACCCTTACTTTTAGTTTGTGCCACTCACCCAAAATGTTTTCATGCCTCATCAGAACAGTCTGATAGATCTCCGTCTCTCGAAACCAACTGGCTTCCTCTGTCGTGAAGAAAACTTTGACGGCCACTTTTTCTCCTCTCCACTTCCCCATCCAGACCTCTCCATAGCGACCTTTACCAATCTGCTTCACCATCTGAATCTGCTTTGCTATAGTCCTTTGCACCTGTCAAGATATAAGACAACGGTGCTATAGTAACTAATGCTGAGACAAGCTACTAGCAGATAGACAGCACCCTCAAGGACTAGAAAACGCCAGCAGAGGGAGCTCAGTGTTTGATAGACAGATGATCATAACACTGCAGTCGAAAAGTCGAGATAAGCAGTCTATGGTCACATCCACCCTATGAGCACTAGGCAGGTCCTTTGCTGTATTGTTTTCAGTGCCTGCTAAAAGTGTTTTTACTTAAACAAGACTAACCAGAAATGTATGGTAATTTTAACATTTAATTTTATTATGCAGATTTATGCAAAACTGCTGGCTTTATTTATTTCTTGATAGATTCCATGTTGACTTGTTTCTAACGTTTGACTTCACTGGAATTTTCTTGTGAGTTAATATTTATATTGTTGTATGTAAAGCTCTCAGAGGTTTATTGATTTAAGCAATACATGCATCTTGTTCAATAAATAAACAAGCCACACTCATCACAGTGCCACTTCTGCTTGGGCAACCACTGAATGAGGTTGTGGGAAACCGACCACAAAAATGGGGATCTTCACCACCAGAAAGAAAGAAAGAAAGAAAGAAAGGAAGGAAGGAAGGAAGGAAGGAAGGAAGGAAAGAGCTCCAGGTGCAAGAAATTAGGATTCCAGATCTGATGTGTTTCAGGAGGGAAATATCCTCCCTTTGGAAAACATTTGTAACAGTAATTCTCAAATGCAAGAAATGTATGCCAGATACGTGTTCCCAAGGAAGAATTTTCTTCCAAAACATGTTGTACCTGGAATAAATTTTATTTCTATCACCCCAAGTTTTTCGCCTCTTTTTTCAAAAGCAAAACCATAGTAATGTTTTGGGGGAGTTTTTGTACTTTTAGTTAAACAATATGTTAATTTGCATGGAAAATCTTGGAAGTAATATATATATATATATATATATATATATATATATATATATATATATAGTCCACCTTTCCTGCCAGATCAAAAGAGCATTCATAGATCTCCTCTTCCCCATTTTATCATCACCACAAGCCTGACAACTTGAGGGACAATGACTGGCCCATCATCACTCAGTAAGCTTCCTGGCCAAGTGGGATTTTAACCCGGGCTTCCCAGGTCCTAGTCCAACAGGCTAACCAGTACTCCTGGTTTGCTTAACACCTAGCCTGATGAAGTATTCAGGTGAATGTGAAAGGTTGCTCACTATCCTGTGGTAACTTGGAACATTCAAATAAAAGTACTGTACTGCATGATGTTTCGGATTGTAGAGATTATCTTACAGACCAGCACAGCTACCTTTCCTTTTCACTCTGTTAAGTTATGGAGATAGCAAGTTTATTAACAAGTCAGCTCATCGGCAGAAGATGAATTGTTGGCTATAGCTCTAAAAATGGAGAGCCTTTTAAGCATTAACCAGAGCAGGTGTTCTTGCAGATATTGGCACTACAATCCTAATCAGAGTTCAGTAGTTTTCAGTCCCTCTTCCTTGAGGGTTCATCAGATGTTTATTGAGGCTCCTGAGAAGACTGGCAAAGGTGATGAAACGTACCCCCCCCCAAAAAAAGATAGCCTACTTACAAATTACAAAACTTGTGCCACAATGTGCATCTGCAGGGCAGAGTTAAGACTGTCGTACAGGATGCAAAATGGTGGTCAGGTTGCTTGCTGCTGCCACTACTTGCAGTGGAAGCAACGAAAACAAACCTCTAGGAACAAATAAAAAAGCTGAAGGAATAAAGCAATTTTGCTAACTGTATCTTAGGCTGAATCAACTTTGGTTGCCATAATTTCTGCATTCAGATAACCTTTGCATTTATGCTGGTTTACTTTTGGCTCTCCAGATGTTGCTGGACTGCAACTGCCATCAGCCCCAGACAGCATGACCAATGGTCGTGGGTGGCGGGAGTTGGGAGTCCAGCAACTTCTGGAGGGCCACCAAGTTTTAGGCAGAACCAGGGCTGCAGATAGCGATGATGCTCTGTTCCTATGCCGCTATTATCATTAATATGTCTCCGTGTCTCAGTACTCCTTTCTCACCAGAAGAGGGAGCCCAGAACCGCTTCCCGAGCTCTGAGACTGTTCAATGAGGTCTTTCAAGGATTCTCCAGGTGGAATGTAAGTCTCGTCTTGTTCAAGCCCGATGCTGTATCGAGGTCTGCTTTCTTGCCTTTTAAACCTGCAGTTGTGTATGAAAATAAACATAGGTTGACTCTGCACCACTGGGTGGTCGCAACATCAGGCAAAAGTTGCTATTTGAGTCTGTTTAATTTCCCACTAGCATTGCATATTAAAAAAAAATCTCTAAAGCTTTCACGTTTCTCGTCTATTTTCAGCAACCTCAGTAACAAAGCAATACTTTCATCTCTGCGAATTTGTGCCCAGGCCATTGCAATTAGATGTACAGTAGCAAGGGTTTTTTAAAAACACACACACACACACAATCTTATTCAATACCTCAATTCACACTGAAACTTTAAATACTGGGTGGCCTACCCCACCCCCCATATCTTTCCCCCACAATCTGCCACTTTATAATATATAAAATCAGCTACCATAACCTTCCTCAAACTGGTGCCTTCCACATGTTCTGGACTACAGCTGCCACAGCATGGCTTTATTGGCTGAGGCTGATGGGAGTTGTTTTGGGTGATGAAGCATAAAATTGTAGGGTTGGAAGGGGTCCTGAGGGTCATCTAGTCCAACCCCCTGCAATGCAGGAATATTTTGCCCAACGTGGGCCTCAAACCCACAACTCTAAGATTTAATAGTCCCGTACTCTACTGACTGAGCTATCCAGGTGGACCACAGCTCAAGGGCATCAGGTTGAAGAAGGATGAATTAGTAAGATGGGACAGACCAGCAGCAACAGTCCTTCCCAGTAAAGCCAGTATCAGCTGGTGGGAGCACACCTTGCTCCAGCAAAAGAACCTTCAGGAGTCCAGTTTAGGTTCCCAGATGTTCCTTTGAATCCCCACCCTTACCTGCTCATCATCTGGTATCAGGTGTATGGTGAGTGGGCACTGCTTCTTGTGAATGCTCTGGCAGACCAAATAGGAAAGCCTAGCTGGTTGTGTTTGGTCCACCCCTGGCCTACAGCCTCTAGCTCATGTGGTGTAGTGGTTGAGTGCTGGACTAGGACCTGGGAGACCAGGGTTCAAATCCCCACCCCATCACTGGGCCAGTCCCAATCAGAGACAGATTTAGGGCAGGGCGACCGGTTCTGCCGCACTGAGCACCAAGCCCAGGGGGTGCTGCGAGGTGATGTTGTGAATTAAGCAGAACAGAAGGTGAGAGGCATGGGGGCGGGCAAATTTTGGCCTTGCACAGGGGTGCCACTAAAATTAGAAAAATCAAAGTCGGCCCCTGTCACCGTCTCTCAGCCTAACCTACATCAGCCTACATCCAAGGTACACCAACTTGGGCACCTTGGAGGAAAGAGGGGACATAAATGGACCAGGCATGTCCAAGGTCCGTTTCGGGGGCATAATCCAGCCTGCCAGTTGGTTTAATCTGGCCCCTGTGGCAGTTTATTTCCTGGGGTAAAATCCTAAAAAAACCTCAACAAGTTTGGTTGGCTCTTTAGTCGGCCCTCACTTCATCAAATCTGGCCCTCTTTGAAAAAAGTTTGGACACCAGTGCACAAACCAACCAACTTGGCACTAGCTAAGTTGCCTATCCTTGCTTTACTTGAAATACCACTCCAAGTCCATTTTCATTCACTTTTCTTTTCTGCATTACCTCCCACTGGAAACTCAGTCTGTGCTGAAGACACTATGCACTTTCATGACTTTTCCCTAACTGTTAAATTCTTCATTAGATTTGAGCTTCAAAGGTAAAGGGACCCCTGACCATTAGGTCCAGTCGTGGCCGACTCTCGGGTTGCGGTGCTCATCTCGCTTTATTGGCCGAGGGAGCCGGCGTACAGCTTCCGGGTCATGTGGCCAGCATGACTAAGCCGCTTCTGGCGAACCAGAGCAGCATACGGAAACGCCTTTTACCTTCCCGCTGGAGCGGTACCTATTTATCTACTTGCACTTTGACATGCTTTCAAACTGCTATTTTAGCAGGAGCAGGGACCGAACAACGGGAGCCCACCCCGTCGTGGGGATTTGAACCGCCAACCTTCTGATCAGCAAGTCCTAGGCTCTGTGGTTTAACCCACAGCGATTTGAGCTTTAACAACACATAAAAGTCTCTTCTGGAGCTATAGTGGAATACAGTGGAAGTTTAGTGCTCATGTCCATGCTATTTGCTTCCAGAAAAAAAATCAAGTAATACGGAAACTAGTGCTAATCTTCCAGTATAGTTCCAAAAGTGGCTTTTACGTCGTGCGGAAGCTCAAATATAATGTGGAAATTAACAGGGAAATTTCTTGAAAAATGAATAAACTGCCATATGAATGCAGCCTATGATAACAAAGCTCATTCGCACCACCAGTACTCCCAGTAACATTTTTGTAACCTCAGCATTACTAGGATACATAGGATTTTTAAAATAAAATCTCCAAACCAACCACTGCATCTGTATAGATCAGAAGCTCGAAATATGAATGGCAGAAAGAAACAGCTACCAGGGGGGAAAAACCAAGCTTTTCTGGACCGTACCTGAAGTAACAGAATATGATGATAAGCACTAGGAGGACACTACAGACGGTCACTGAAATCAGTAAGGCCTTGTGATGGACATTTCCCTCTTCCAAACCTGAAACAAAACAAAAGCACTTTTAGCAGGTAGGTAATAACTGCATTTATCTCCCTTAAACCACTTACTCTCATTTTTTCTCTCCCCCCCAAGTGTTTGAGGTGGCTTGCAAGCATGATAAAAACAAAGCTAAGGACATATACCATATTTTTCCTGTGTATAAGATGCCCCCATGTATAAGACACCCCCTGATTTTGGGGGACTCCAAATTAAGAAAACACCCCTCAGCACTACCTGTGTATAAGCCCCAATTTTAAACCTAATTTTCAGGTTAAAAAAACAACTAGTCTTACAATGGAAAAATACAGTATATTTAAAGATAAATGAAAATAAACAGCCATCGTCCAACAGCAGAAACTCGGAAAGGGTCCAGCCTGGCCTGGAGTGGCTTGAAAGTTTGCTAACTGCCAGGAAAGGCCAGCACAGTATGTGAGATGGCACAGGAGCACGTCAGAGCAGTAGCAAGGTCAAGGCTATGCAGGGACACCACCAGCAAGAGCAGCAGATTAGCATTGCTAGTGTGCCTACGAAGTTCTATGCTGTTCCAGTAAACAGTAGCAAAGCCACTGTCTGGAGGATGGCTTCCCTGCCACAGCTGCTTCTGCTGTGGAATTGTGTGTACCAAACACAGATGGACAGGGACACACACATCCCAATTTCTGAAATTTGCCAGCATCCACTTATGTGGATCAAGGCACCGAGATATTCTGGGAAAGCAACCTTCTCCAGTACGGGTGTGAATTTCTATATCCACAGCGTGCTAACATATCCGACATTGCGTCTGGTTACTTGGGATCAGAAGCAGGATCTATCTTCCAAGATAAGGATGAGCAGGGCATAAGCTGTGAGAACTCTATTCTGATTGATCTCTCCTGGAACAGGGGCTATTGCATTTCAGGTTTACTAGAGTGATGCGAAAGGGAAGTTCCATGGGGACTCTCAGCTTTCCACTATGCACTTTTATTTTATTTCCAAGCTCTGGTTTCTTCTTCTATTTTGGCCACTGAACAGCGGCGTTTTCCTTCTCGCTTGCTCCTAATGCAAGAGGCTGGCAAACAATGTCTCTCCTGTTAGCACCAGGCTCAGTGTTTTAACCTAACATTACCTGCTACCAGCGCATTAGTGGCATAAACATTCAAGACACTGCCGTCACTTTTTGTAATCCCTTTTGTAAGGAGACACTGGCAACCGGGAAAACACTAGCGTGCTGTATTCTCGCTAGGCCAGCAGATTTGTACCTGAGCCATCGCTACGAATAAGGGGGACGGGAAACTGAGAATCCGCCAGGGAGATCACTTGTCGCTATGAAGGAAGAGGCTGCTACTGGGGGCAAGACAGGCGGGGAAGCAAACGCTCCGTTTTCATTGTTAATCAGGTCTATACTTCTGCAAGCCATTTATCTCCAATGCACACGGCTTGTAATAGTTGTAAACATGTTCCAGTCTGTCTGCAAAGGGATAAGGAAGGCTTGAAGATGAGAGAAGGGTACCGCACAGCTGAGAATACGGTGGTTTGTGCCTGGCAACACAAATCTGATTTTCAGATCCGAGGTCAATAAGGCCTCATCTGCACCATACACTTACAGCACTATTAGAACACTTTTGACAGTCCACACCATCTAGAGGGCACGGCGCTGGCTACCCCTGCTGTAGACTGTATGCATTGTATGTACACATAAACTCAGCTCTGCTTCTAATCATGCTAAGCAGCTGTGAAAAACTGGAGAGGGCTTGAGAAGGACTTGGGAGTGAATCACTCCTTTCATTTTTACTTGCAAGATGTTGGTTGTGCAAGCCCCAGCAAAGGGAATAGGAGCTTCCCTCTTGCAATTCCTACTCGGTTTCAGCAAGGAGAACTTCCTGGTGTACTGTGAGCCCTTTGCTGCATCTTCTCCCAGGTTTGCAATGTGCACAGGGCTTACTGTAGTAGCAGCAGCAGCAGCAGCAGCAGCAGCAGCAGCAGCAGCAGCAACAACAACCTGGGGCCAGGAGTGTGGGATGCAGTACACATATCAAACCCCATCCTTTCCTCAGTCATCACTGCCCAGCTCATTCAATCACCAGCTATAGAGACTGCGAGCCAGACATGGTGGCACCAACACTTCTGCTTATAAGGGCGTTAAATCAGTAAAGACGGATCTCTCCTCTCATCTCCCTGCAGTCTGCCTTTTCATTGGGGTTTCCAGTAATATATTTTTTATTGTTTAAAATGGCAATGTTATATTGGGATCTGATTATTTTTCCTGCTTTCTTAATAAGCAGACTGCCTGCCCAGCACAGGGTCTTCTTGTACTCATCAGGATGTTTTTATTTTATTTGCTGGGCATGGAAGCTATTCAGAATAGTGAGCAGGGAGTGTAGCTGAATTGTTGTTGTGTGTTTATATTCCTTCCTACATGCTAAGACTTTCCTTGCTCTCAGGACGGGTTAGCTTTAACTCCGCGTTCTGAAATACCCAAGTCCACAGAACTCCTTTGCTCCTTTCATATATATTTTTTGAAAACTATCCTTTCCCTTTCTAGCACATTCAAGGCACAGAAAAGCACTCTCAGTGAACAATGTCCCCGCTTTTGCTGACATCACCTCTGTGCCTGGGTTAATTTGTAGTTCAACCACCTCTGACCTACAGCTGGAAGACCTCCTTAGACCTTAGCATCCCCTGAGATGTGACCCTAGTCATACGACTCCTGAATCAGAAGCAACATCTATTCTGTTTTTCACATGCCCACAGAAAGACACTTGTGTTAGAAAATAGTTTTTGGTAAGGTACTTTCCAAAATAAGGAAAAGGGTGACAATGAGATTTTCTTTGTATGTTCTCTTGGACAGTCTTGAATTTATGCAGAAATGAGCCAAAACTACTACTGGCTTTTGTTAACAGTAGCAGTGCTGAAAGTGTCCTCTTTATGACAATTTGTCAACATTCCTTGAGAAATTGGGCATTTATTAATTTAAGTTGCAATCCTAACCATGTCTGCTCCAACCAAGGGGAAAATTTGGTGTTTCTAATTAGTTGCAGGTCCCTTCTGGATTCTATCCGGAGGAGCCAATCCCTTGGTTGACACTTCTTCAAGGTCAAAGCAGAGCTCAGTTCTGGGAAATATTAATAGTCTAAAACAGCCTGACAAGCTGCTTTCCAGAGTTGTTTATTGCCCAATTCCATATAGTACAAGGCAGGAAAATGCTCAATAGGCGTAGCAGCAATTTCTTAAACATACTTTAACTGAGCACAGACTGCTATTGCCTTAATTGTTGGCCACCTGGGTTCTCTACAAAACAAGAGATGCTCATACTCTTGATGGTAGAGAATATACCTTCTGGGGAAAATATTCTGCACAGCTTCCAAAACTTTAATGGCGTTCTAATCAGAGCCCTAAATTTGAACACCTTGGAGCATTTGGATAAGCATTTTGCTTCCAAATATCTTTAGGGCAGCTTCAACCAATTGCCTTCCCTTATTGTAATAGAACTTTATCAATGCCCCTATGGTTTTATGCGCTTTGCCTCCATATGACACTTCCATCTCCTAAGCATTCATATTGGTGCCAGAGGTCATGCTTCAATCTTGATAGATTTAATCTTGTCATTTAATTGTTTAGCTACTGAATTTGATGAGGACTTAAGAGACCGCAGACCTACCCCCCATCTTTAGGTGATTCCAAACCATCACCAACATCAGCTTCTTTGCTGGAAGGTCCCAACTGCAGGGCTACAGTTAAATATTCCTGTCTCCACTAACCCAATTGGTGTACCTGTTATAGCACTTGAACCAGAAACGTCATTTTCCAATGCTGTCTGCTCAGAAGCAAGTCCCACTGAATTCAATGGGGATTACTCCCAGATGAGAGGGGTTAAAACTGCAGCCTTACTTAGCTCTCACATATGTCACTGGGCAGCCAAATCTGATTGGCTATGAAGCATCGAGACATCAACCCATTTGCTGAATGATTCCTGACTGGGTAGATGATGAATATAGGTGAGCCAAGAGGGAGGAAGAAGCAGCACTGCCTGGGGCAGGGAGGCATGACTCTCAGAACAGTTCTAATGCAGCAACTTAAGCAACAAGAACTTAAGAGTCATGCTGGATCAAACCAAAGGCCTATCTAGTCCAGATGCATGTGGGAAACTCAGGGGCACGGTGTGAGGTCCGTAGCACTCTCCTGCTGCTGTTTTGCAGCAACCGGGATTTAGAGCCCATACTTCCTCTGATCCTGGAGGTAGCATACAAAGGTCATGACAAATGGCCATTGATACCCTTATCTTCCATGGAGTCATCCAATCCCATTTTAAACCCACTGAAGTTGGTGGCCATCGCCACATCTTTAAGGTGAAAATTATATGATTCAATTAATGTGCTGCATGAAGAAGTACACCCTCTCCCCCCCCCGCCCCCGCCCTGAATCTTCCACCATTCATCTTCATTACATGGGCCCTGGCTTCTAGTATTATGCAAGAGAGAGAAAGAGAGATTGAGAGAGAGAGAGAGAGAGAGAGAGAGAGAGAGAGAGAGAGAGAGAGAGAGAGAAACCACACATCACTATCTATCTATCAAGTTAATGGAAAAAAGGCACCAAATAGGATTTTTTCAGAGATAAATTTTCACACAGTTGAAAATGTTTTCAGGGGAAAATGTCTACTTTGAGGTAAAAAAGCTTCAATCAGAATTAGAAAATGTATTCTGCTTTGAGAAACTCAAACCCAAGCCCATTAACCAATAAAATAACTGGATAAAAACAAATATTGTGTTTTTAAGATGTATAATGGAATGATATTTTTTTCTTGACTCTGAAGCATCAACAAATCCTTTTTTCATTGGAAACCCATCTTAGAAATGTTATAGCTGGATGAGCAAGCAGTGCGCCCGGAATGCTTACACTGCAAATGTTGCCACTGGCACTGAAAATGTTATCTGCAGTTTTTGTTTTCTAGAAAGAAAAGCAATATGCAGAATGGAAATTAAAGATTTGCCTCTTTCGTTACCTCCTTTTATCAGTGGTGGCAGTGTAGGGTGAAGATCTTTGTTACAGTAATCCTGATCTGTGCAGCATTCAATTAATCTTCTCGGTTGGGACAGTGGTGTGTCCTGCAACAGATAATAGTTATGAGCAGCTTTGTCCACATCCAAAAGGCATTAGAAACGCTGAAAGCTTTCAGATGTGAAAAACCATGCATGTGCTAACACCTTAATGTGCTTTTAAAAAACCTAGATGACAATTCCTTTTAAACTATATAACAATCTAGACCTAGATACAGTTTAATAAACAGGTGTAGTTTTTACCATTTCATTTTTCGATGGAGGGCAAAGCTTAAATCTGGATTCTCAATATATTTAGAGAAAGCAAATGGTACTGTTCTTCTAGGCTTAGACAACTTCAGAATATAAGTGGGGAAAATGCATTATTGTATGCCTACAGAAAAAGCCCTGCACAAGGAAAACAAGTATGTAAGGGACAATAGCTGTAGCCTCCTCCTCTCTCTGCTAGCTTTCTATGTTCACAGAAGGTGTTGCTGTTGTTTTTCAAGTGAACAAGAATTCAAATATACTGTTTTTAACCTGAAATGGTACACGACTGTTTGGGTTTTCTGAACATGTATATTGCTTCTGAGCCTAATGCAGAAGGGGACATTACATGAGGGGTGACAACATAAGTCTGTATCTAGTCCTGCAAACTATGAGCATCTAGAAAACCCCTCTTCATTTTTCTTAGAGCAATCAGTATGTGGGCAAGTTGTCACAGGGTGGCAATATGGGAAAACAGAGGTAGGGACAAATGCCTTGGTGACCTGAAAATTGTCTGACCTGGTACAATGGATGCATTCTATGTCATGGAGAAAGGGGGCTGGGAGCAGGAAACTCCTGTATACAAACCAGCACATGGGGTAAGGAGGGTAGATGCAAAGGCTAAATGAATCAGGCTCACCCTGATTACATTTCATACTTCACCTTCATTTAAAGCATTAAGGCAGCAGTCCTGAGCATCTTACTAGGGAGTAAGCCTCTCTTAATACCGTGGACTTAATTCTGAGTAAACATGCATACGGTTGTGCACTAAATATTGCACCTGAGCTCTTGAGTTGGGAATTTAAATAAGTAGCACAGAAACATTATGAGCCCATTCTTAAAACGCTGTATCTCAAAGTGGGTCCCATTGCCTGTGATAGGACGCTACTTTTAAGAAAGATGGTATCATCTTTCAAAATGAGGATTCCTGCTGGGCTTTCCAACCTGTTAGTGCTCTGCTGACTTCTGCTTACCTGTGTTATGGACCACTGGGAAGACTTACAAAGATATTCACAGCCTGACTTGCATTCCAACTCCCCTGGAGGAGGAAGGCAACAGACTATGTATCTCCATTCCTAACTATTTGTAAGGCTAGGGTACTAGAATGGTACTCTGCAGATGTTGCACTGCAACTCCCATCATATTTGAGCACTGGTTGAGGCTGATGGAAGCTGCAGTCTAACAACATCTGAAGGGCACATTGGCTACCCCTGACCTAAGCTGACTCCCAGCTAAAACTAAAGACCAAATCTAGATCAGAATATATTCTTACCCGGCACTGGAAGTCAGAACCCTCTAACCCGATACAGCCTGTGGTGAAAGTTTGCCCTCCAGAGTCTTCATCTTCTACCATGGCAAAACAAAAGCCATCAGTACTGAATGTGGGGAAAGAAAAGAAACAAATGTATTTGATCAGAAACTTATTATTATTAGCTTCCTGTATCTTGCTTGCAATGCACAGATTACCCTGCTATGAAAATCATTAAAGGGAAATAAAACAAAGCTTTCTTAAGGTGCATGCTATAAAGTAAGCTATTATTTGCGGTCACCCTTCCCCTTTCCTGAGACCTCTGGAATATGTAGAGGACTTTGAAGGTATATAGCTGTATGGTTGTCACAGTCGCAGGTTTTGGACCAGGCAGAAACAGCAAGCAGTACTTGTGCTATTTCTGTCTGCTCCAAAGCCCAGTACATGTGATCGTTTGATGAAGTGCTGTCAAAAGCCACTTTGAGCTACTCCTTTGTGGAGAGACTGCAGAATGAGCATGACAGGTCCCTTCAAATGCCAGAGGACCTGGGCAAAGGCATTTTCTTCTTGTGATGACCTCTGGAGCAGACAGAAGTTTTCTGGAGCTTTACCACTTCCTTTGGGAGATCTGCCTGGCCCCATTGCTCGTTATTTTTAGATGAGAAGAAAATGTGTGTGCGGTTTCTCCCCCAGAAACATTTTGCAGAGTAACATCTTTTTAGCATATATTTCTGCTGCTATTGCTTTTGTCTCATTACGATGTCCTTTTGGCATTGTTGCAGTTCTCATATTCTATTGTTGTTTTTTATTCCTATTTTAAGTTAACTTAAATATTTTACAGGGTACATCTTTTGAGAATAAATATTAAGGAAATAAATACACTTCGACCTGCTCCAAAATGCAGCCACACATCTTTCTCTCTATCTATCTCTGCAATTCAGAGGAGAGGAGAGGAGATCCCTTGTGTTCTTCATGTTAAGATTTGTGAGCAGCAAGATTTGTGGAGGTCTGATTATGCTAGGCATTTCAAGCATACATATTAATTACTGGGACACAGTGGCATATGCATCAATAAAATAAAATGTAGGTCCAGAATGGCTAATATTAAGGGCTTCCACACACTGCATTCAAGTGTACAATCTGTGCCCCTGAGGACACAGCTGTACACATCAACAAATGTAGACTCTTTACATGTGTAGAGACAGCTTTTACCAGTGGTCTGTGTAATGTGTGAAAAAAACCTTTTCTCTGTGTTTTAATTGCTGTAACCCTTCCTGGTACATTGGAATAAAGGGCGGGCAATGAATAGTAGTAGTAGTAGTAGTAGTAGTAGTAGTAGTAGTCGTAGTAGTAGTAGTAGTAACGATGCACCCACAAAAACAGTTGTATCCAAATCCTGTGCCATTTATTCCGAAGGAAATCCTATTAAGTCAAATTGAACAACCACCTGGAAAGGACAACCACTGGAATTGAACAACCACCTGGTACATAGGATTGCAGTTTTAATGGGTGTGGTGAAGGGTGGAAATATGAAGGTTAGTGTTTTGTTTTTTTAATAATGTCACCCCTAGCTACATTTTAGGGATGCCTGTTTTCTGAGTTTCCTCCTGAAAAAATTATCCTCCCTCTTCAAGGTAATACCACACTTCAGTTGCTGTTCTTGAGCCAAGAAAATAAAGCATTCCTTGTGTTTACTACAATGTTGGTAATTTCTTAATCTTAAACTTCCACATCTCCTCTTGCAGGAATGGCAACTAGGAGAGCAGCTGGCGCATTGAAAGCAGATGATGATGTTAAAGTTTTTGAATTATTGGGGGGGAGGAGAAACATCCTATCAATATGTTCACAGATGATGGCTATTCCTTTCTGACCCTGAAACCTCATTACCTGCTGTTATGGACCAACTTGCTGTAAATGGCAAGATATCTGGGATCACTGTTAACTTCACCAAATCTTAAGATCAATTCCGATGCACACCCCATCAAACCTACAACAGCATTGGCACAAGACAACTGGCCTGAAACTCTGTAAGACCAAGTTTAAATACCTGGGAGTGAATATACCTAAGAATCTAAACCAGTGGGATTATACAAACTCAGACAAATCAAAAGTCCTTTACAGCTCCAGCTGCTCTTTTTATTTCTTTTCTGTACAACTAAATAAGCTCTGTTTTGGGTATTTTTTTGTCACTTGAAATTAAAAAACAATTTTTAAAAACCAGAAATGTGGGGGGTGGGGAGTCGGGGAAGTGAGAGAGCAGCTGGGGAAATCCCAGCCAGCTACGTCCAAGGATGGGCAAAATATCTGTATAACCAGATTCCTAAGACTGGTACCTTAAATATTTGAATCCTGAAAACTTAAGCTACACAAACACCATACATTTAAAGCACATTTGTACCCACCAAAGAATTGTGAGGACTGTAGTTTGTTAACAACAACAACAACAACAACAACAACAACAATTTATTTATACCCTATCCATCTGGCTGGGTTTCCCCACAACAACAACAACAACAATTTATTTATACCCTATCCATCTTGCTGGGTTTCCCCAGCCACTCTGGGTGGCTTCCAACAAAAGAGTAAAAATACATTAAAACATCAATCATTAAAAACATTAAAAACAGGGCTGCCTTCAGATGTCTTCTAAACGTCAGATCATTGCTAATTTCTTTGACATCTGATGGGAGGGCATTCCACAGGGTGGGCGCCCTGTGTTGTGTTAAGGGTGTTGGGAACTGTAGCTCCGTGAGAGGTATACCACCATTCCCAGGATCCTTTTCTTTTTGCCGGGAGGTGTGTTTAAATGTATGGTGTATGTGCAGTTTTGGTACAACTGACCTTTTCTGAAACATTAGCGATTTATGTAGCGCAAAGAAGCAGGCAATTCCTAATTACTCCTACTGTGCTCTAATGCAATGTATTTGGGTAATTCGAGTAAGACAATTGTCCTTCTGGGTACCAACCATTATGACTTCATTGCTCAGGCTCAGGAAAAGAATGATAGGAAGCACTGCCAAGAAGAGACGGAAAGGCATCCATTAGGGTGGGATATTATATTATGTTACATTTTGTTTAATTGCATGGTGCCATTCATCCATATCAACGAGCAAGGATAATTGAGGGATACAGTGAAAAACAATGGATAACAATTAACTTCTTTAAAAAAAAAAATGAGTGACACAATCAACTAATGGTTGCCAATGAAGTTTTGAAAATGAGCTTCTCCAAAAGGAGAGAGATACGGACTTTCACAATACAGTGGTACCTCAGTTTAAGAAGACTCCTGTTTACGAACTCCGCAAAACCGGAAGTAGTGTCCAGGTTTGCAAACTTTACTTCGGTCTAAGAATGGAATCCAAACGGTGAAAGGGCACCCATTAGGGAAAGTGCGCCTCGGTTTAAGACCGGTTTCAGTTTAAGAACGGACTTCCAGAACAGATTAAGTTCGTAAACCGAGGCACCACTGTATCAGATGAAGAAACAGGAGTAGGTAATCAGGTATCACACAGATGCCCTAGACTACAATTTCCGTCAGCTTCCCCCATCATGGCCAATACTTAGGGGTGATGAGACCTATGGTGCAGAACACTTGAAGGGCACCAAACTGTCAGTCTCTGAAGCAGCGCAAAGAGAGAGAGGAACAAATGCTGGGCAGAAATCCACCAATGATAAGCATCTCTGAACTGCAGATAAAGTCAGGCAGGAGCTTTGAATCATAGAACTGTAGAGTAGGAAGGGATCCTGTGAGTCATCTAGTCCAACCCCCTGCAATGCAGGAATCTCAACTAAAGCATCCATGGTAGATGGCCATCCAACCTCTGCTTAAAAACCTCTAGTGAAGGAGAGCCCACCACCTCTCGTGGGAGTCTGATCCACTGTCGAACAGCTATTACCGACTGAAAGTTTAGTTGGAATCTCCTTTCTTGTAACTTAAAGCCATTGATTTGGGTCCTACCCTCCAGAGCAGGAGAGAACAAGCTTGCTCCATCTTCCTGACAGCCCTTGAGATATTTGACAATGGCTATCACATCTCCTCTCAGCCTCATCTTTTCCAACGCACAGTCTTCACAGAAAGGCTCTATTCCAATGGCATGAGTGTCATGACGACTGGTAGATTCTTATCTGCTACAGCCTTCATCTGCCTTCATAGCCGTTGTAACATACTGCTTGTTATCTTCTGTGCGTTCTGCTGTTGAGGACTTCTTGGGTCATTCTTTGTCTAGCTTCTCCCCCTTGACCTTACCACCTTGGGTGACCCTACTGGGAGTACAGGACTCCTGGGGCCTTTGCTCACAAGGATCATAGGAACGTGCAAGCCCACTTACCATGACAAGGTGATGATCCAGCAAGTGTGCTAGGATATGCAACCAAGAGAGGAGGGGAGGAGGGATATGAGTTCATTCTCAAATCATGGTTTATAGGACTATTATATCTAAACTGCCTGATCTTCAAATTAAAAAATGCCCACACTTTTTTTTAGCTGCAAGAGCAAGTGGGGAAGAGACAAAATATAGGAATAGGATATGCAATCAAGATGCTTTTGAATTATGGTGCTGGAGGAGACTCTTGAGAGTCCCATGGACTGCAAGAAGATCAAACACATCCATTCTTAAGGAAATTAGCCTGAGTGCTCACTGGAAGGACAGATCCTGAAGCTGAGGCTCCAATACTTTGGCCACCTCATGAGAAGAGAAGACTCCCTGGAAAAGACCCTGATGTTGGGAAAGATTGAGGGCACAAGGAGAAGGGGACGACAGAGGACGAGATGGTTGGACAGTTTTCTCGAAGCTACAAACATGAGTCTGACCAAATTGCGGGAGGCAGTGGAAGACAGGAGTGCCTGGCGTGCTCTGGTCCATGGGGTCACGAAGAGTCGGACACGACTAAACGACTAAACAACAACAACAACAAATGCAACCAAGAGAGGAGGAGAGGAGGGATATGAGTTCATTCTCAAATCATGGTTTATAGGACTGTTATATCTAAACTGCCTGATCTTCAAATTAAAAAATGCCCACACTTTTTCTTCAAGAGAGTAAGTGGGGAAGAGACAAAATATAAACATGTTACTTAAACCTCAACCCATATTTTGCATCATGTTCTATTACAGTGCAGCTTTCGGATGAGATAATTAAGAAAGCAGAAGGTTTGGTGTGTCATGTTTCTCAGCCGAGAGTGAATTTTTACAGCCAAGGAAAACACCTGAAAAAATGTGGTTTGTAACGGAAATGCTGAGAGACGTTGCTGTCAAAGATGCTTTTAATTAAAGATTTGCCCAGTCCAAGGAGCTGATCTTAATGCAGACCTTTACTAAATGTCAAAAGAAAAGGAAGTGGGCCAGCCACTTTGCAGCTGTTTAAGCAGATGTCTTTACTGGAGAAGGGCCCACTTTTTGTACAAGTCACAGCACCTTAACTACTAAATTTGGTCAAAGAACGCCTTTCCCAGCCCAGATATTCAAACAAAATCTCAGGAGGAATTTCCCCTAACAGACTTATACTAGCCATGATGGCTGTGTCCAACATCAAATATCAGAGGCAGCATGCCTCTAAATATCAGTTACTGGGAATCTTGAATCTTAGAGCTGGAAGGGTTCATGAGGATCATCTAGTCTAGCCCCCTGCAATTCAGGAATCTTTCACCCAATGTGGGGTTCAAACCGACAAGTGATGTTAAACTAAGGTCCTGATTGCAGTTTCTAATAGAAATCTGGTTGACAATGAAGGACTAGATGGACATTTGACCTGATCAGACATGGGTCTTCTCATCTTCTCACACATTCATGTAAATGAATTAGGATCTTTGGCCAGCCATTTTAATGGTTATTTTGTATTGTTTTACATTTTATTGTGCTTCAATATACCATTGTGCACTGTCTTAATATTTGATGTGAGGTGACAGTATATATTTTACAAATTTGCCCTTGAATGTTTGAACCAGCTCTCAGTTTCAAGTACCGTATTTTTCGCTCTATAACACGCACCCGACCATAACACGCACGTAGTTTTTAGAGGAGGAAAATCCGTAGGCATGCCACCCGTAGGCTTTTCCTCCATAACACGCACAGACATTTCCCCTTACTTTCTAGGAGGAAAAAAGTGGGTGTTATGGTGCAAAAAATACGGTAATTATGAACCAATGCTGTAATTCAGAAATCATCTACTCTACAATATAGAACACTACCTTATTTTGCAAAATACTTACAGGATATCACGATGGAGAGCGAATGAATATTTCTTCTACATAGCTGTGCATTCAGGATATGAGGTTGATAGTTTAGATCCGGAATTATATATTCTTTAAACCAGGGGTGAGAAATGTGGTCCTTCAGATGTTGTTAGATTACAGCTTTCATCCTGGCTTGAGTTGATGAGAGTTAGGAGTCCAACAACATCTGGATGGCCACAGGTTCCCCACTCTTACTTTCTACCTTTCTTAAATTAGCTCTTATGGTTCAGTTTTCCATGTTCCTTAGATGAAGAACCTTTCGTCAGACCAGGCACTTTTGACCTAAATCTATACCTCTTACAAACTGCTGTATCAGTAAATTCAATGTAAAGCTGGATGTGTATAAGATCTAACAAGAGAATCTTAACCATATCTATTCAGAAGTAAGTTCTATTGAACTCACTGGGGGCTTACTCCCAGGTAAGCAGGATCAGAACTGCAACCTAAACCACTCCCTCTCATAGGTTATATTGTTGCTGTTGTTGCTTATACACATAACATTCACATCCATTATTCAACCCACTTTCATGGTGGGTTTCCCACACCTAATTGAGATTGCAAATTCCTCAAGGAATGTAGACTGCTGAATGTCAGCAGCCAGTGATATCAGCTGGATATATACAACATTTCTTACAAACCTATCTGATGCACATTTTGGGTGAAACCAAGTAAGAATGTGCTAAGCAGCCAATATCTTTCTTCAGCTGTGTGGGCAACCACATTACATATTGAAGCCTATGGGCATTTAAGAAAGCACACTGAGTCAAAGGTTAGTTGCTCTGTATGCAGAACAAAAAACAAAAAAAACCCTATCTGACTCAGTTCCTCTGCTTAGCATAGCCTATCCTTTTAACCTTGGTGGTTAATGTAGGTGCCAGTGAACAAATGTAGGTAGAGCCAGCTGACAAATTCACACCCGTTGCGGAACTTTTAGGCGTACTCAGTTTTGTTTTTTATCCTGGTGGAAAACTCCAGAGTGTTCAGGCTGCCATGTTGGGGCTTACTTACAAAACAAAAAACCCAAAAAACTTGGATTGGTACACAAGGAAGGAGCCACAGGGTTATGCCTGTATGCTCAGGCTGCTGTTGAATGCCTGCAGCAGACACTCCTTCCTCCCATGCTGGAGCCAACTTGAAGGAGGGAAGAGTGGGTGGAGAGAAGAGGCAGGGATATCCCCACAAGCTCAGGCTCTCACTGCCTGCCAGCAAGTGACAGACATTCCCATTGTCCAATGCTGGATCTTGCTTGGTTTTTTTTTAAAGGGGGGGGGGGAGTGGAGGCATCCCTACACATTCCAAGTTGCTGTTGCCTGCCAGCAAGGTGGAGCTGATAGCAGGTGCTTCCATTGGCTCAGGGCAGAGCTTTCATGGATTTTGGGGGAGGAGGATGAGGAGGAGGAGAAGAAGAGTTTGGATTTGATATCCCACTTTATCATTACCCTAAGGAGTCTCAAAGCGGCTAACGTTCTCCTTTCCCTTCCTCCCGCACAACAAACACTCTGTGAGGTGAGTGAGGCTGAGAGACTTCAGAAAAGTGTGACTAGCCCAAGGTCACCCAGCAGCTGCATGTGGAGAAGCGGAGACACGAACCCAGTTCACCAGATTACGAGTCTACCGCTCTTAACCACTACACCACACTGGGTGGGTGGGTGGGTGGGTGAGAGAGAGAGAGAGAGCGCTATTCATGTATAATTTGTGTGAGGTGTGTAATTGTTGGGGGTGAGTGACGGAGGAAGGCAAGGAGAGGCAAATTCGATGTTTTCTGTGTGCATGTGAAAGAAAAGGCGGGATGTCTGTGAGGTCAATGTGCAGAAGAGGTGCCCTTGGATTGAGGGAGAGATCTATGTGTAGCCGTGAGAGGAAGAGACTAGGAGATACCTATTTATGTGTATGCTGAGTGCATGGATGCAAGAGGGAGTGTGGCTGACGATATTGTGGTACAGTACTATGGTACTATTGTGTGCGCATGTGCAGAAATATTGTATGATTGCCATAATCAAGGCCAGCATGAGTTGGGGCAGGGGGCAAGCAGCAACGACTCTCTCATTTTGTGCCTTTATTTATTTATTTATTTATTTATTTTATATATTGTCCTTCATCACAAGATCTCAGGGCAGGTGCTATGCCACACCCCCATGGCGGAAATGTTGTGCTGTACCACGCATCCTACAGCGGCCATTTTGCGATTGGTACCCTTGCCATCACTCTCAATTTTTAATTCTTTATAACTCAAAGTAATGAACTTCGCCTATTACACATATGAAACATTATGTATTTTTAAATGTCAGCTTTTTAAAAGTTTGTCACAAATTCAATAGGGAAGGGGGGGCAAGGAAGAAGGGAGCAATGGGAGAGGCATTTTATAATTCATCAAGATATGAGTGCCGACTCCTCATTTTTACACACACACACACACACACACACACACAGCACTGCACATACCTGAATAACTATTAAAATGTGTGGTGTATGGAAAAAAAAACCTCCAAAGAATGTGGCCAGCTCTCCAAAATAAGCCACGCCATGACTGAAACTATATATATTTCAGTTCTTTAAAGAGTGGGGGTACGCTGTGTGTTCTGACAACATCAAAGGTTTCTCATAGAAAGATGTTCATAAAAGCATGGCAAATAAATGTCTATTTGGAACTCCCCAGGTGCACGACATATTCACAGAGACGGTTAAAGTTTCAAAAGGCTGAGGGGCTAACATAACCTTTACAAGCCTAGGTTTAGGGAACCCTTTCAAAAGGTTTCACCTCTCCTGGAGAAAGGTCCTTGTTAATCAATCAGTCTTCCAAACACCTGTGCACGTAGCCACCACCTCCTTCAGATACCCTGACAGTATTTACATATCCTTTGTGGTGATGTAAGGTAACAAGGAAACCCAATACCGCAGCCTTGGAAAGCTACCAGAGCCCATGTCATTCATACTGAGCCCAAAATACACACACACACAAGAAACAAATCACCCTTCTTCTGAAATTCAAGGTGCAAAGCAGCCATTTGGGGGACCAAATTACTAGCCAGCCACTCTGCGGCACTTGGAAAAGAGCCAGGCGTATTATGTAACCAAGTAAATATTTGCAGTTGGATAACTTTTAATGTTTGCACTCTTCAGAGTATTTATTCCCCAGACTCAGTACGAAGTAGCACAAAAGGAATAGGTAAGGTTACCACCTTATCTTACATGAGGGCTAGCAAGTGCTAGGAGATCTAAAAAAAAAAAAAAGTGAATGCTTTTTTAAGGCATTAGAAAGATGAGGTCAGAAATAAGTGATCAACAGTTTAAAGCACAATGGCAACCTAAATTTATCTGAATGTAGGAGTCTAGCCATAGTGAATTCTGAACTGTATAGTTTGGAAATGAGCAGTTGATTTTTTAAACTCACAAATAAAAGCTTAGAATAGTCAAGACAAAATTATAACGAATGGGACCGTGTCAAGGTCTAAACAAAAACTGTCCCCAGTTGTCATTTAGTGCAAGGAAGAAGCTGGCATTGCCCCCAATGGCATGTTCTGTCCCATACCAAGTAGTGACGTGATGGGGGGTCATTAAGGCTATTGTACGGGAGGGAAAGGTTAACTCTTGTCCTCATGGGTCCAATTCTGAAGAGCCCCACAACTGTTCTTTGCAGTCAAAAACAACAGTGAACCATGCAAGACCAATCTGCCTGCTATAGACTGGCCTGAAGTGCACAACACCAAAAGGAAGCAGTAGAAGTGTAAGGTTAATAACGGGTGGGGTGGGGCTGGGGGGGATGGAAGGAAATATGCATTCCTGGTGCAGGAAACCCAGCTTTTATCACCTTGGATCTACAGAAATTGTCCAATCAAAGTTCTTATGGCAAATTTTCTTTGTACCACCCTGTGTCCCTAATGCATCATTGCACCTAGAGGCAAATCTTCTCTCGGTAGAATTACGGATCTGGCGTAGGACACTTAACTATTGGCTTTGCCTAAACTCAAATCCCCCTGGTCTAATATCCCTAGTGCTGCAAGATTGTCACAAGAGCGCCTGGACTAGAATTGTCTATCAAAAACTTCACTCTTGTAGTTTATCACCAAAACAGCCACTCACTTTGGGTTTTAGTAAAGCAAACAGTCTAATTTGTCAGCGCCTAAATAATATTGAGCGTCAGAAGAACTTGGCCATAATAAGGAAATTTTGCCCATGGTATGACTATTTTCCACCTTCCCATTTCGACTCTCTGGCACCCTATCTGCATAACATAGCAATTCTAAAATACAGACGTGCTTTTACTCGCGCAAGATTGAATGTATTGCCCTCGGTTGTACTTGAGGGATGATTCCAACAGATTCCATACGAAAAAACGCTTATGTCCCTGTGGAGATGGCAGTACCAAATCGGTGGTGCATGCCCTTCTGGCTTGCACTTTTTATAAAGACTTGAGGAATGAGATTATCACCCCTCTTTTATTGTCTATTCTGGGTCGCCCAACCACTGCCACAGTGTCCTTTCTCTTGGCAGATCAAGATGAGCAGGTGACAGCAAAGGTTGCAAGGCTTTTAGCTTGGGCAATCAGAATAAGATCCACTATTTGACTATTGATTCAAAACCCTAAAATTTATTTCATATACAGTGGTACCTCGGGTTACAGACACTTCAGGTTACAGAGGCTTCATGTTACAGACTCCGCTAACCCAGAAATAATAACCTTGGGTTAAGAACTTTGCTTCAGGATGAGAACAGAAATCGTGCTCCGGCAGTGCGGCAGCAGCAGGAGGCCCCATTAGCTAAAGTGGTACCTCAGGTTAAGAACAGTTTCAGGTTAAGAATGGACCTCCAGAACGAATTAAGTTCTTAACCTGAGGTACCACTATAATTGACTTTTTATTTCTATTCTTTGTATACCATATTGTTGTTTTATTGCTATGGCCGATGGCTGACGCAAATAAAGATTCATTCATTCATCAGCTGGAAAGCTCAGTTGGTTAGAGTGTGGTGCTGATAAGGCCAAGGTTGCAGGTTTGATCCCCGTATGGGACAACTGCATATTCTCTCCTTCTAGACTCTGTCTTCTAAAACCATCTAAGCCAGGTAGCTTTTGGATGCCGCCCCCCCAACATTGTGTGGCAGCAGACTCCGCAGGTTAATCATTCCCACACTCACCTGCAAGTGTTGTTTTTTGACTCTTCGGGGCAGTAGTGATGGCAATGACAAAACAGCTTCTTCTGGGGAGGAGATGCTGCTGTGCTCCCGCTATCTTCCTTCCTGGTTTCCATGTTCACCTTCCCGGAACTCCTCAAGGGCCTGCTGTCTAGAAAGTTTGCTGTAAAAGAAACAGAATGAAATAAAACGTAAGTCGCTGGGCAGGAATGGCTGAGAGGGGTTTTCCGAAAGACTTTTAAGGCTTTATCAGCAACTGTTTGCTTGATCATGTGTAGATAGGTACAAAGAAACATAGGACGGTCTCCTACACCAAAAATGACCATTGACACTTCTTGCTCATTAGTGCCTACACTGGCTGGCAGTGGTTTTCTAGGGCATCCCTGTTGTTGTTGTTGTTACTGCTATTCATTTTCATTCATTTATTACACTTCTATGCTGCGTTTCACTCACACGAATCACAAAGCGGCTCACAAACGAATAGCAATAACAGAACATCACAATATGGCATAAATCACGTAGAATAATTGACAAATCAAAAATTACAAATCATCACTAAAACAACCACCTTCCATAAAGCACTATTAACAAAACAACTACAAAAATAGGCTGAACAGCACAAACGTAAGTCGTATTGTAAGATTTACAAAGCAGCGCAACATTCATAACTCGCAAAACAATACAGTGGTACCTCGGGTTAAGTACTTAATTCGTTCTGGAGGTCTGTTCTTAACCTGAAACTGTTCTTAACCTGAAGCACCACCTTAGCCTATGGGGCCTCCTGCTGCTGCCATGCCACCGGAGCACAATTTCTGTTCTCATCCTGAAGCAAAGTACTTAACCTGAAGCACTATTTCTGGGTTAGCGGAGTCTGTAACCTGAAGCGTATGTAACCTGAAGCGTATGAAACACGAGGTACCACTGTATTAACAACATTAACAAACCAGCAACCAAAAACAAACTAGGCACTGTTGAAATTCACACACATACTTTCCCCACCCCCATGATTCAAAACCTTCCACTCATGCGCCTACACATAATGTCTGTGGCAGCGATTTTTTGTTTTAAAGCCGGCTAGGGCTTGGAGGGTGGGTCAAGACAGATAGAAACAGCCACTGCCTGATGGTCAGCACAAAGCCTTATTCCCCTTACCTATCATTACTATTACTATTATTCATATCCCACCTTTTTTTCCTGACAGGGACTCAATGCGTCTGACAGCTAAAATAGAAACAGCTAAAAAATACATGGGGAAAAGTAACTTATGCTGGTCTACAACCGCAATAAAGATTTGTTGTTGTTGTTTTGGGAAAGTAATCATTAAAAACTTACTAAACCTCAACCCACCAGCCCTTTCTTTAAAAACTGTCATTCTCAAAAATCTGTTGGGACAAGTACCTGCTGTCAGAAAGAAGTACAGCAAGGATGGAGTCAGAGTAGCCTCTTTAGGGAGGGACTTCCGCAGTCTGGGAGGAACCACCAAGAAGGAGAGATGTGTGCTCTCAAGAGTTCATCACATGGCCCCTGGGATACTCTACCAGATACCATAAGATTGCAGGAGAGGATTCATAGTGTTGCAGGACCCATGTTGGAAACTGGTCCATTCTAGCTTCCCCTACCCCATTAGTTTTCTAAGTGTATGGCTGGTGAAAGTGGCTTTCAATGTCTTAAGAACATTCAAATGTGGAAAGCTTCATGTTGATCTGCAGCTAGAAAGGCCTATAGCATGAGCTATTTCTAAATGCATTGTTTTGCTGGGAAACTTTCGTGCCTTAATACAGGGCACTGTAACAGGTACACTATATCAATTATTTTGGATTAGGATATTTTAAAATCCAGCCTACACAGGGAAATTTAGCTTCAACAGATGTTCACTTTCTGGGTCAGTGGAACAGAGCCTTTGAAAACCAAGTCCCCCTTTTTTCAGCAGATATGCACAAAGCTAGGATTGTGACTGAGTTACATTGTTATTCATGGACAGAGAATGAACTTTTAAAAATGTTCTAGGCAGAGGTTTCAGACATCTGGCTCATGATGCAACAGAGCTAAATAAAATATATTAATAGTAAAGAAGAATAAAAATACCAGCCTTCTTTCATCCACACCATGATACTTTTATAACTAAATTTATCCACCTTCTGGGGCAATTTCATTTTCTCTCTCTCTCTCTCTCTCTCTCTCTCTCTCTCTCTCTCTCTCTCCCCCCCCCCCCCCCCCCGCCCCACACACACACACGCACATAGTCCTCTCTGGCTCTTATTACTTAGTTACGTTGTTATTCATGAACAAACAGTGAACTTTTTAAAATGTTCCAGGCAGAAGTTATAAATAATATACAATAATGTGTAAATAAAATAATTTAGGACAAAGTCCAGCCAAAGTTAGACACATTTTACATCCTGTGAAATTAAATGGGAGAGTTTTAATTGGAAATTAAGTTATCTCCCATTTAAATCAATGGGGATCGATACTGTCTCCTATCACAGAATTGTAGAGTTGGAAGAGATCCCAAGGGTAAGTGTAGGAATCTTACACAGAATATTATTATTATTGCACTCCTGTAAAATTACCATATTGTTGAACAATTTTCAGTCGCTGAAGTATTTCCTTCTATTATATAATATCAGGAAGTACCCGGCTGTAGTGCTGAATGCACGAGAGCACAATCAACAGCCTGATTATATCTGAACAAGTCAAATTACATCCTAAAAAATGACTGCTTTTATGGGAAAGGGAAATATTAACTGCTTTAACTCCCTATATTTTTCAGGCATCAGATAAAGGAATTTCCACAGGATATTGTTGGCAACCAATCAGTGACAGAACAGCAGCACAGAAGGAAAGTGCAATAAATTATCCCTCTGAAACCACAGCCTACTGTATAAAGCAGTTCTGAGAGGGACAGTAAAATAAAAAGTTTCACTGATAAGGTTTCATTGGCAACGATCATGTGCTGAATAAGGAACGGGCTAGCTACCTCTCCATAGTTCATGGAATGATAAAACTGGGAAGTGATCTTAAGAAAGGCACCTTATGTCAGATATTCAAAATGAAAATTTAGGTTAGGAATTTTATTTTTAAAATCTGTCCTCAATTTAGCAAGTGGAATGCTAGGGGTTCAGGCGCTTAACTCAGGGTCTGCGTTTCCTGTTCATAATGAGGCATAGCAGAGACTGTGGTGTCTTTACTATATATGGTTTATACACAACCTGAGACTACGATGGAGGGATTCACAGCATTACTACTACAAGAGGGTCTTCCTTCTCTCATGGGTGCAGCCTTGGATCCAAGCAGAAATCAACCACTGAACTCTAACCTTCTCTCCAGCTTTCAACCTTTAACCAGCCTGCAACCTTCTTTTCTCAAGATCACATCACAGCCAACTCAAACTCCAATTCAAACTTTGCCTTTGTCTTCTATCTAAGAGTTGGAAGAGGGATCCCACCCACTTGCCATCTGGCACAGAGCCTTATCCCTTTGCTTTCTCAATGGGCCATCACCTTTCCTTTGTTTTCCTAATGGCTCATCTCCCAGGCGATTGTGTCATGAGGAAACTTGCCCAACTTATTTAGCTTTCAGCATTTGCTTGGTACAGGGATTAAGTGCCTGGCACCCACAAACTCTTAACAGTGTGATATGGAACCTTTTTCAGGGGCAGAAAATGTGTCTAAAGGAAATGGTAATTAAATACAACACATAGAACAACAATAATAAACCTGAGGTCAAGGAGCAACACTATGTAATTTGCTCAATCGATTAAAACAGTACAAACACATTTATGCTTTTCAGAAATGCACAACAGCTGTTAAGCTTCGCTGTGGTGGAAGCACATTGACTTCCGAATCTTCCAACAAGAATACAGAGGAATCCATTTGGTCTTTTGGCAGCAAGCCACAAATTTCAGGGGAGGGAAAGCCCTGCCTTTGATTAGGAAAAAAAAATGCTGTGTCAACTATCTACTAACTGCACTGCACTTGAGCTTAGCCAAAAGACCAAGAAGCGACAGATTCATCCATTCCTAGATGCGGGTAAAGGTAAAGGTGCCCCTGACCGTTAGGTCCAGTTGCAGACGACTCTGGGGTTGCACGCTCGTCTCACTCTATAGGCCGAGGGAGCCGGCGTTTGTCCGCAGACAGCTTCCAGGTCATGTGGCCAGCATGACTAAGCCGCTTCTGGTGAACCAGAGCAGCGCACGGAAACGCCGTTTACCTTCTCACCGGAGCGGTACCTATTTATCTACTTGCACTTTGACATGCTTTCGAACTGCTAGGTTGGCAGGAGCAGCAACCAAGCAACAGGAGCTCACGCCGTCACAGGGATTTGAACTCACCAACCTTCTGATCGGCAAGCCCTAGGCTCTGTGGTTTAGACCACAGCGCCACCTGTGTCCCTTCTAGATGTGGGTGGGAAGGGAATAACCTATACAAGATTCTATTCCTGCTTTTACACACGCAAACATTTCCCTTTAACTTCTCTTATCTGGAGCTTAAGGAAGGAAACCATTCTAAAATAGGAACGTATTAATAGCCAGGTCTATAAAACCAGCTGAGCCTGACCGCTTGGGCATATAAGCTGATTCATGAGGACTGTTCAGACATTGCTTGGTCTTTTTAACGAGGAAAAAGCGGGAGGTCTTGGGTTTCTAGGTTTCCTTCCCCACCCCTCTACTGTTCGCTCATCACAGGAGGGAAAACAACAAATGCATCGGGATAGCCTACATTTGTTTGAATGTGGGATCTTCTTGACCCACAAAGTAACGTCTACAAGGACATCAGGCTTCATGTGCCCCAACTGTCCTTATTTTCTCTGCCCCTTAGAAAATCACTAGCCCAATTCAAGAACTCAGCCTGACCACAGGAGGGTTAATTGTGTGGCCCCACCCCAATGTCCCCTGCACACAAGGCACACTCTCTCCTCCTGTTCTTCATGTGCTTAGCATAAAAGCCTGAAGGCGGCTTCTAACTATGTTCAGCTGAACATGGCTAGAGACCTTCCATGTGATTGGGAAATCTGTGCTATTTGGAGGTTTCTAACTGCTCAATGTGCAAAGGACTCAGAAGGGCTCAGGTGAATGGGGACACTTTGGGGAGGGCCTGTGTGAAAATACAGAAATGCAAGGCGATGTGCACAATAACATCATCTTAGCCCCACAGGTAGTAGCACTTCAATTAAATGGCATTCTCCAGTCATGTGTGCCCAGGCCTGATCCTTTGTAAAAAGCCACTGAACCTCTCCCCTACCCCTGCAAAGAGGATAAATTCTAAAGCTCATTCTTCCTCATTTTCCCCCTTCCCTAAAGTATTCTGTAAAGGTTTTGGGGGGGGGTTGGGTTTTTTTAAAGCTGACCTATTCTACTTACATTCAATTTCCGTAGGCTTGTTATATCCTTGCCAGATTCCTCCCTTGGAGGAGAACCATGTGACAAAGCAGTAAACTACGGCTGCTAAGGGGCTTCCATTAACAAAACAGAGCTCCGTATGTTGGGTTAATCCTGCACCTGTGATCTGTTATTCAGCAGTTAAGAAATGCAACCCAGGCTGTCGTTGCCCTAATGCAGTTCAGCTGTTGCCCCTACCCCACTGGGCCCCTAGAATTCTCTTTGATTGTATAGTTGGCAAGCAAGAAATAGTCCAACCAGGCACAGAACTACATGAGGGGAAAGGGGAAAGGAAAAGGAAAGCCTCACATTAGAGAGAATGGTTGGCTTTCTGCTCATTCACCATTCCTTACCATTTCCAGATGGGTTAAAAGCTTCTCATTGAACCTACATGTGAACTGTCGCACTGCAGCTTTTAAAGTCCAGAGCTCTTTTTTTTTTTTTTTTTGCCAAAGGAAATTTGTCTGATTGTTTTTTAAGTGGCATTTTTATAGTGCTTACATAAGAGTATGATATACCAAGGTGTGTGGCAATATTAGTCAGTGCTAATACTCAACAAGAATAACACTCTGCACAGCACTTAGAAATATTTTCAATATATTAAACGGTGTAGAAATTAAATAAGCTTCCTTCAAATGATCGTAATAAATTACAAACAAAAATTGGTATATTTTGATTCTGTTTTTCAGTGTTACATGAACAGATTCCAAACAGTAATGCAGGACCTAACTAAGATGACTCCTTCACTCACTGGATATGAACTATGGACACATCCACCTATACCAGTATGAATCTTTAGCCAAAAGATAAAAGGTGAAGAAGGAAGTGGAAATGTAGATTACTTTTATTCCTGCGGGCATAATTCTCCCAATGCATTTATGCAGGGGGTTTTTGTCCTCATAGTTGACCCTGTATGTCCTCCAGATGTTGCACTCCCAACTCCCATCAGCCCCAGCCATAATGCCAATGGTCAAGGATGATGAGAGTTGTAGTCCAGCAATACATGGAGGTCACAGGTGAGCCGGCCCTGTTGCATGCAGTATGTGCAGGCTCTAAAGACTAATCTGTGTGGATCAGGTGTGGAACATATTCAAATGCATTTTAAAGTACCCATGCATACAGACCCTATTACTCCCACTGTCCTCTCCATCAGAAATTTTCAGCTGTAAAATAAGCTATGCTACTGTTTTTCGGAAAGCTTAAACCAATGGGAATATGACAGTGTTGCTCTGTTGTTGATATTGGTGGGAAATGTAAGCAAGGTCTGTCCCATTCTCTTCCAATTCCTATATGCAACAATATTTTTTTCCCTAAGGGTGGAAACTCTTTTTCAAGCCTCAGAGCTGTTGGGGAGGGAGGGAGGGAGATTTTCGGAGGGGGGGGGTGCAGATGGGGAAGAAATAGATAAACCTCTCTTTCCAACATGTTGTGATACCACTGAGAACAGGGACTCCCTATGCTTGTAGTTACTTGAAGAGAATAAGAGAAAATGAAGCAGTACACTACACATTGAAGCAAATATATCATTTGGTTTTGAGTTTGTTTTCAACTTGTTCCTGCAAGTGTTCAAGCTTTTTTTATTTTTTCTAATCTTAACTTTTCTATCTCACCCTGCAAGCACATGCTTCCATAGAAAATGCAGTCCCCAATAGGACACCACATGGTCCGTCTTCATCCAGGGTACATGTGGTATAGAAGGGGGATACTCTGAGTGGTAGGTGATGCTCTTAGGGTGATTGCAGCCTGTGCTGGTGCCACATTGCATTTGGTGTGGTTTCTCCTGGGCAGTGGGGTCTCGGTAGCATCCTATGAAAAGAAGGAGGAAGTGGAAGCAGCAAAGCAGTCTCTACTTGCCCAGCTCTGCCTATGCATTCTTTAAGGACAGAGCAGATATTTCCAAACTGCTCGTGTTGGTGACTCACTTCTGTAGACATGCATCATTTCACAACACAGTAATTCAGTTTTACAAAGTTTAAACTAACCCCTTTCCAGCCCCGAGAGGACAGCAGGGAGCATACATGCCACACACTGCAGCTGACACACTAAACTGTCACGACACACACTTTGGAAATCTCTGGACTAAAGGATACTGTGTGCTTGCTCACTCTCTTCTCGGTCTTCAGTGCCAAAGTGTGGTACCTGCTTTGATTTCCTCCCTCGTCTTCTGTCCCCACAGGGGAAACCAATAGCATGCCCAAACTCAGAGCCATGGGAAACAAACAACCCATCCACCACCCTTAGAACATTGGGAAGTACCATGACAACAGTCTACAGCAAATACAGTATTGAGATGTCTATAGCTGGAGAGTACAATGTATTCAATTATCCTGATACGTGCAACTGTTTTAGCACTGCTGGCTTGAACTCAGCTTGCCTTCATATTCATAAGCTGAGCAGTTCAGTGACAGTAAGTTAGCTGTGTCTGAGGACCTTATTCTGCTCCTAATTAATGCAACAGAGCAGTGAAAGCCATGGCTACAGGCGCCAGCACATCCAAACTACCCACATGCTGTTTGGAGGACTTTCTCTTTATGCAGAGTTCACTGTCTCCTAACTTGTTCTAGACAACAGATCAGTAGTTATGTACAAGCCAGCAGATCAGATCACACTGTTTTGTCTAGAAAAGGCAAGACGGAAATGTGCTGACGCTTCTTTCAGGAACTATTAAACTACAAACAGTGCTTGAAAGCTACTTATCTGCATTTTTAGAATAAGCAAGAGAAGGCACTCAGTTTAATACACTACGTAAAATATGCTGCAGACTGTCAAATCATTTAACATTTGCATTTGTTTTTAAAAAGAATATCGCTTTTGATTAACGCAGTCCCGCCCCACAAAAACATCAAACATGCATATTCTATGACCATTTATTTAGGATATTGAGAACGAAAAGTGCAACTCAAGTAGCAGAAGTGCAGAATGGATTTCAAGCAACTGCTATGTCAAGGGCACTTAAAAATGCACAAGGATATCTCAGTTTAGAAATGTTAACATATAAACGTACAGTGAGTCCGCTATGCTCCGTGACCTTGTTTGAAAATGGGATCAAGATATGGCACCATAAGATAAATGCCCATGCATTAATTTTCAGAAATCAGCAGCACATACTATGCTCTGGAGACATTAAAATATTTTCAAAGCAAAGCCTCTCCTCTTCCCCGAGGCTTTGTGAGCAGGTCTCGCTTCCCACGCTTTGCAGGGGGCGTGGATGGCCCACTGCGTCACAAGGAGTCCTGGGCCCATGTCATGCCCTCAGCCAACCAATCCGGCTGGCTGGGGGGCATGGTTTGCCACTCTTAAGTGAATGCAGGACCGTGGCTCAGCCTGTTTGTTTCCTGCACGCACGGATCTCCCACCCTCCCTTCCTCTATTCTCATGCATTCAACAGCTGACCTTGCTATGGACCTTGGTTGGTTGCCTGTTGAAGGGACCTGGTAGGAATTTTTTCCACTTGACAAATTGGCACCAGCCATTTGGTTTTTCACCTACCTCGTAGCAAATCATCACAACTTTGTAAGGTTTGGCGGTTAGGCATTGGAAAATGTGTTGTGTATTGGAGGGGAGGTTGTGGCCATCACCTACCCCTCCCCTTGAAGGGTATTCCATTAAAGGAATCCGGTGGTCGTGGTTCCTGTCCGAAGCCCAGGTGGTGGCTAGGGCAATGGCACAACCCTCCGGTGACTCTAGGGGAGAGCTTCCAGCTGATTTGCATCAACAGGCTCCCCCTACATGTCATTAACCCTTGTGTGACTTCCTGCAGGGTGAGAAGGAGTCAAGTATAGTCTGTTCGGATCCAGTGCCTAAGCCAATACCACTCACATTCTGTAACCAATAAAGTTGTGGCCATTTTTAGCCCATTAACCTAAAATACTGGTGGTCCGTGTGTCTTATTTCATCATAAAGCGGGGGACGGGGCCTCGACTCACAACCAGTTAGCCTGGAATTTAACTCAGTTCAGTCTGATTCTGTTACACACTCAACATATTAATCAGATAAATCCAAGAAAGAGAGACACAGCTAATGCCTGGGCTTGGCCTTCTGATATCTACCCCTTACACAACCACCTACCCATGCCAAGCAATTCACTCTTCCTCCAGAGGGTGTGGTAAGTAACAATGGAGTGCTCTAATGGAGTGCTCCATTAAGTGTAAGCACTGTTTGTAATGGAGTGCATGGGCCTATGGGAATCACCATGAAGATCTGCAGCAGATCTTGCCAAACCTCATCTCATTATAGAAAAGAAAGCAGCCTGCTCTGTGGTGGCACCTATCCTGTGGCATGCCCCCTTGAAGATTAGGCAGGCACCAAACAAAATGCTGGATGTTTCCAGAGTGCATTGAAAACTATATCCTTGCTCAAGGATTCCCATGCTATTGATGCCAGCTTGTAGTACCCAGATTATGTAGCTGATATGAATATTTTACTGGTAAATTAAAATAATTTACTTGGTTATTTTAATATTGTTATTTAGTTTTACGTAAATAAAAAATGTATGTGCAGATGAAGCTTTAGGGTGTATGCAAATGCCATTAGGATTATGTGTGTCACCAATTTAGCGAGTCCAAGAAGAAAGGTCCATTTAATTCAGCATCTTGCTTCCTCAACAGCTTTCTTCCACTGTTGTCCCCTAGCAGTAGACATTCAGCAGCACAATGCCTGTAAACCTAAAGATTCCATATGTATCATATATTAACAAAATAGTAGTTTTCACAAAGAAGTGTCCAAAGTGACTAAGAACATCCAAACATCCAAAAACGCAACATTAAAACAAATGAAATCCTAACAGTCATCATGACGAATAGCTGCTCTCCTCAAATATGTCTAATCCCCTTTTAGAATCACTACAATTAGTGGCAGCAAGCACCATAAATTAATTGTGCATTGTGTGAAGAAGTACTTTTGTCTGCTCTGAACCTCCTGCCAATCAATTTAATTGGATGACCCTGAGTTGACGTTTTTGTTGAGCTATTCATCATGACCCCGGGATCACTTGCCTGGTTGGTTACCATTAGTTCAGACACTATCAGTGTATATATTAATTTAGGATTGTTGTTTCTTGGGAATCGCAAGTAGGGAGAGTGGTGCTGCACAGAACGTCTTGCTTGTGAGATTCCTATAGGCAAATAATTGGCCACTGTGAGTACAGGATGATGGATTAGATGGGCTTCTTGGCCTGATCCAGCAGCCTCTTCTTATTTTCCTGCAATTTGGATGTTACATGTGGGTCCCTTAGACATGCAGAAGTGGCCATTCTTGCTTAAAGCTGCCCAGAATGGCTGGGGTAACCTAGTCAGATGGGCAGGGTACAAATAATAAATTGTTTTTGTTGTTGTTGAATAAATACAAATGAATGGTGGATCTAAAGTGCCTATTGGAGTGCCAATGCAGTGGGAAAGACCCATGCAATCAGACTTACCCATGCAATTATTAGCTCTGGCTGTGTGGATCTGTTCACAGACAAGCAGTTTCCATGCAGAATAGAAAAGCAGGCACCATGTTATTTGTACTAGATGGCATTCAACTAAAGTTTACTCAGAGCAGACTCCCTGAAATTAATGGGCCTAACTTAATCATGGCCACTGATTTCAATAGGTCTACTCTGAGTAAACCTTAGTTGAATACCACCCACTGAATTTAATTATACAACAGCAACCACTTCTGCACACCTGAAAGAATGGACACATTACTTTGCTTTATGTAGGATATAAGGTGTAACTGAAGAACTATGGATGAGATCCAACATAATGCCAATGGGCATCTGCTCATGCAATGGGGCCTCTACTTCCTTTTGCCCTTCACCCCCACATAACAACAACAAAATCTGTTACAGATGGTTGGAATACCCTTTAGAAGAGGTTTGGAGTGCACACGTGGGACTGCGAGGAAGAGAAAGTTCTGTTGCGTGGATTTTTGTTGTGTACGTTGAGTAGACATCACAGGATGTTGTCCCATAAATCCCTTTCATCACAGTTTTCTGCTCAGAATTGCTTCCCACGACAGCTCTATGATGCCACACCTCCTTCAAAAGTCCTCTTTGGAACTCAAAGTTCCTACAAATCCTTTAGCACAGGGGTAGGCAACCTAAGGCACATGGACCACAAGCAGCCCACAGGGGTCGTTTAACCGGCCCATGAGCCTCCCCCAAACAGAGCTGCCCACTCGGTGAGTCCCTGTACACTGCACTAAACTGGTGCAGCGTGGCGCTGGGACTCACTTCCGTGGCACCGAAAATCTCATCTGCGCATGCACAGACGCTGAAAAACGTGTCTGCGCATGCATAGACACCAGAAATTACATCTCCACAGACGCAAACGCTAGAAATCGTGGGCAGGCGCATTCACACATGCATGCAATCCGGCCCATGAAGGGATCTCCGCTGGAGTGAACCAGCCCAGGCAAGGTAAACCTTGCTGTCTCCTGCTTTAGCAGAACCCTACTGCAGCTAAGTTCAGATGCCTTATTGCAACTAAGCAGGCATTCAAACCTAAGTGAAACCACTTCTTTTCTGTGTCAAATATTCACCTGCAAGTTCCTTGGTGCAGCAACCTGTCCTTGTAATACACTGCAAAGTACCAAGCACGGCAAAAAGAAGATGCTTTTCCCTCACTACTGAGCACATCGGTAGAAGAACAGGACAGAATCACCACTACCATCATCATGTTAACAATATTTCCAAACATCTGCATAACAAAGCATTAGCATGCAAAGCTAATGATAAAACAGAAAGTCAAAACCGCAGGTGAGTAGCGAAATTTCACCTCATCAAAAAAAAAACCTCCAACCTTTTTCTTTCTTTAAAGCTATAACATATTTTCTTTTCATCCATAAACAAACAAACAAAGAGCCACACAAAGCCCCCTAATTTCAGCTGTCAGGGTCTTTTCAATGCAACTTACAGGTCAAAAGAGAGAACACACAGGTGTGCATTATGTCAGTAACTGAAAGCAACTGAGTTAAGTCTGGAATCTGATCCAACCACCCACACATTCCGGTGGGCATTATAAAACACTCCCTGAAGGAATATTACACTAATACTGACTAATTTTCACAAACACCTCTGATCTCTTCAGGCTTCCCATCCCCCCTTCTGGGCATTGTGCAAAGCTGGTTCGGCTGGTAAAGTGGATCTCTGCTGTTTCTGCTCACATAAAAGCTTTTCTTTTTCTCTCCAGGTCAGGTCTTCTATACACACAATGCACAAAGAAGGGTTCACCAGATACTACCCTAACTCCACTTACCAAGGAGTAAGCTGCATTGAATTCAGTGGCTCACACTTCTGAGTAGATACCATTATCTGCTTGGAGCCTGTATATCCTTTTTTCTGACCATCCCAGTAGAATAGGTCTGCACTTGACAGGGCTCAATAAATATTGACTAACGATAAACAACAGTAGATTAAGTCATTGCAGCACAGTCAAGACAGGTAGGTAAGAGGGAGGGACCAATCCATTATATTTTATGAGGGCTGACAAGCATTCCAAACATTTTCACTGGCTGATATAATAATGATGATTGGCTTGCACCCATTTAATTAACTGAACATATTAGCTGCTTGTGACACAAAAGACTCTTCAATCAACTTTTTAAGAGCATAAGACATAAATAGAAAATATAGTAAAAACATGACTGGTTTTTTTAAAAAAACACGCACACACACCGCTATAAACCACCACAATATATAATCAATAAGCAATAAACATCACTGTGGTCCATCAAATGCCAAGGGCAATAGTGTTAAAAAGATATTAGTTTTTGCTCTGGGGAGAGCATTGCAGTTGTGTTGCAGTGCCATAACTGAATAATAATAATTTGTTGTTGTTGTTGTTGTTGTTTATACCTGGCTGGGTTTCCCCAGCCACTCTGGGCGGCTCCCAACAGAATATTAAAAACATGATATAACATCAAACATTAAAAATTTCACTAAACAGGGGAAAGACCACCCTCCCTTGTCATCATGCTCTGAGACTCCCTCAAAGGAAGGAGCTGAAGACAACAGAGAAGATCTAGGAGTATAAAGGTAAAGGGACCCCTGACCATTAGGTCCCGTCGTGGCCAACTCTGATGTTGCGGCACTCATCTCGCTTTATTGGCCAAGGGAGCCAGCGTACAGCTTCCGGGTCATGTGGCCAGCATGACTAAGCCGCTTCTGGTAAACCAGAGCAGCGCATGGAAATGCCGTTTACCTTCCCGCCGGAGCGGTACCTATTTATCTACTTGCACTTTGATGTGCTTTCGAACTGCTAGGTTGGCAGGAGCAGGGACCGAGCAACGGGAGCTCACCCCATCGCGGGGATTTGAACCGCCGACCTTCTGATTGGCAAGTCCTAGGCTCTGTGGTTTAACCCACAGCGCCACCCGCATGCCATCTAGGGTATGGGTAGGTTCATATCGAGAGAGGCATTCATAATTGCAAGAAATACACTGATTGGTCCCTCAACCCATCCACTTTATTTTTACATTCACTATTAACTATCCTGAAATACAGAACAAGGATTTCTACTGTATTAGGAACTACCCATTCAGAGGTGTTCCTTTAAGGTTTAAACTGCAGGGATCACCATCTTCTCAAACATTGTCCATTTGGCAAAGATTAATGCGTCTCTAGCTTTCCATCACCCCCCCCTTTTTTTTATTCTGCCACCTATCAATCTTGCACTGTGGGAAGAACCAGACAGTTACAACTTGGTTGAGCTCTTAATGGCTGGACAGAACTTTCTACACTTCACTTGCGGCTGGAATGTTCTAAGCTTAGCAATAGCTGGAATGTATTTAGAGGCTCCCACATATGTTTATTTCAAAAAAAGTTTAATCAAATTTGCCATAACTAAATATAATAGTTATCACAATATAACTTAAATAACTAATGAATTTGTCTTTCCCCAACAGCAAATACTTTGTGCAAATGAGACAAAGCACAACTTATCCTGAGGTTCTGACTGGAAGTTATGATGCAATTGTTACTTCGAACTGTGGTGTTATTATTTTTTAAATGCTTTATTTTCTCTCCAATCTCTGGCTTTTAGATTTTCTTCTGTTCTCCACAGAAAGATATTGTTCCGTGACAGTGCTTTCCTTTAAAAACAGCTGGCCAGACCTTAAAATAAATACTGAATAATGAGAAGTAGGTGACTAAAGCAAATGCACTTCATGGTGGCAGGTTGTATAATTTTGGAGAGAAAGAATAATATTTTCCCAGGGTTTTTAGCTTTTTCAAAGTGAATAAAATACTTTATGTAATTGGTGAGCAAACCTTGTTAAAATTAGAGCAGTGTGCAAATGGATATGGTATAATATAGATACTGTTACACACAAATAAATGCATGGACTGTTGAGCATTTTCCAGCCTATAATGCAGCCTTTTGCCAACCTGGTGCCCTCCAGATATTTTTGACTCCATCCCCCACCCCACCATCCATCCTGGCAAATCTAAAGGCACCAAGTTTCTGAAACTGAAAGAAGACTGGGTAAATAAGGAGCATAGAATCATAGTAACAGTCCCATGGACTGCAAGAAGATCAACCCTATCCATTCTTAAGGAAATCAGCCGTGAATGCTCACTGGAAGGACAGATCGAGAAGCTGAGGCTCCAATACTTTGGCCACCTCATGAGAAGAGAAAACTCCCTGGAAAAGATCCTGAGGTTGGGAAAGATGGAGGGCACAAGGAGAAGGGGACGACAGAGGACAAGATGGTGGGACAGTGTTCTCGAAGCTACCAGCATGAGTTTGACCAAACTGCGGGAGGCAGTGGAAGACAGGAGTGCCTGGCATGCTCTGGTCCATGGGGTCACGAAGAGTCGGACACGACTAAACGACTAAACAACACCGACAACAACAACAACAGCAAGTCCTATTTTGCAGGGTAAAATACTAACCGTTCTAATGTTACAATGATAAACAAAGATCTCATGAACAAAACCTGTACGTTCTAAGATACACTGCCATGAACATGGGTCTAAGCAACATTTCAAAATGTGCTACCCATGCTGTTCAGATGGAGGATATGTAAATAGGAATGTCCTTTCTTTTTCCAGCAAGCACTAAGATATTACAAACTATCTACAGTAGATAAATTTTCCAGCTTACCATTATTAAAATTTTAGTGAAACAACTGGCCAGTACAGAAGCTAGGGCCAAAGGATGTTTCGGTCAGCAAAGCTGTGCCTCGCAACTGGTCACTCCCTTCCTCCTGCCTGTGTATTTCAACCCCTTCTGATCTTTGCTGGTTCATGATTTGTCATCATCTGAATCAGGCAGAGGGGGAGAACGAACAGGAACAAGCTGTGAACATCAGTTTGCAATATTTCATGCAATTTAAAGCAGTGGTGCTGAGCCTCCAGTTCCCAATTTGGGCTGTAAGGTGGTTCCCCACAACATATGCCCAATTGTCCCACACTTAACATCATGTATTAACTTAAAAAGTAAGTTTATTTGCAACCAGCTGATTGATGATTATAATTGTTTAGCGGAGGTAGGAGGAGGGAAAAGGAGTCTTCCAAGATCCAAGTTTAGGGCAAGTACTCTTTGGTGAGGGAACACCAGCAGAGATTTAAAGTTACCAAGCATGCATGCAGCACAGTAAAGTAAGGAAATATAGACTGTTAGACCTTTAAAATATGCACTTCCAAGTGAGTTCCAGAATTTCCCTCTTCCCTCAGTATAAGGAAACACCATGTTTGGTGAGTTAAAAACTGTTTTACTTACAAAATCTTCAAAGGTCTGGTTCATGTGCTTTCCCATACATGGGTCAAAAAAGTTGCACAGGAAGTAAAACTTAGTTTAGTTATAAAGTGGTGAAAGTTCCTGGTTTATTGGTACAGGAACGCAAGAGTTGCTGATGAGAGCCAAGAGGCTGAGCTGGAGTAAGCAGATCAAACCTCTTCACATGCTAGGGGTGGGGGTGGAACAAGAGACTTGATTACGTATTTCCTTCCAAGGTAAGGGGAAAATATAGCTAAGCCTGGCAGGACAGGTTACTCTATGGTATTAACCCCTTTGTGCATTAATTAGACTTAAGCATGTTGGTTATAATCTCCTTTGATAAGTGTTAGTCACCTGGTGTTATTATGTCAAAGTTGACCCTAAGCAGGTGACAGAATCTGGGATTCAGCCCCCTGACTAGCTCCAGTTCCTCACCCCAGGTTTAAAGGAAAGCAAATACTGAGTAATATGCAAGAATACTTCTATGGTGATGCCTATGAATTGGCAAAAGTGATGAGAAATCATAAACATTTCGGTCTCTTTTGACATTCACTTTGGATACTAACCAATCTAATAAAAAAATATAAATGGGAAGTATATATATTTTAAAAAGGATTAGAAGTGGACTTGTAAGACTAATTGGGGGCAGGGGGAGATGGAGTTAGAAGTGTGGAGAAGCAAATACCGTATATACTCGAGTATAAGCCGACCCGAATATAAGCCAGGAAAACTGGGAAAACTTATTGACTCAAGTATAGTCCGGTTCACCACACCGCAAACCTCTCCCCCCCAGCCCCTCCCATCCCCCTGCCTGCCTAGGGTGCTGCCAAGAGGCAGAGGCTGGTGGCAGCAGCGGCGGAGGAAGAACGAGCAGCCCAAAAGGGCTGCTTTTGGGCTGCTCGTTCCTCCTCCACCACCAACAGCGACCCTCACTCGAGTGTAAGCCAAGGGGGAATTTTTCAGCATTAAAAAATGTGCTGAAAAAGTCAGCTTATACTCAAGTATATACAGCATGTCTGTGGCCAGAAATACCTAGAAATGAGATAGGCAAGCAAAGGGCAGGAACAGAGATTGGCACTGGAGAGTATGTCTTTCTTATACATGGGTGGGTGCACTTACTAAGGGACTTATTATCTGAAGTAAGCATGCCACTGACTTGAAAGTTAAGGCTGAACAGACAGAAACTCTAGAGGGGGGAAAGCTGATTATTTAGATAACTCCAATCCAGGCAATACCATCTCCCCTGTTTATTTTACCTATTCAAGTCTGGTTTCATGCATCTCTTGATGGGCCCAGCAGAAGCAGAAGCAATTTGTTCTGCAGCCATTCATTATAGTTTCAGCAGTGATTTGCTCAACTGAACTAAAGTAACAACCTTAAATGTCAATGACAGAGCTGTGTATTGTTCAGTTTTGCCTCCAAGAAAGTCCCACCCTTGGGGGCATTAAAAGTTACTGCAAATTCCTATGGACGTGGCTCTTCCCCCCCCCCCCCTTTTTTTCCCCGGGAAAAGAATGAATGCTACCAGCCAAGTCAGGTGTATGGAACCTATAGCTCTCCAGATATTATCGGACCAAAACTCCCATCATCACTGGCCACTGCCCATGCCGGCTGGGGCTGATGGGAGTTGTAGTCCAGCAACACCTGGAGGACTAAAGGTTCCCCACTCCTGAGCTGAGCCTTTGAGCTGAACAAAATGAGCTGAACAAAATTTTGAGCTGATGCACAAAATTACACATACAGAAAGAGAGACTTCTGACACAGTTTGAGAAACTCTGGTAAATTATTTCCAAGGTAAAACCAGCATAACGAAAACAAAAAGAGGAGGTTATGTTTGTCTTCAAGTTTCCCATTACTCCTGGGTTGATATTTACGTTTTAACACAATTCCGTCCACAGAGCACAGAAGTAGAATCAAAGTCTGTTTCACTTCAAAGTATTATACAAAAAACAGATGGCTGAAGTAATAAGCATGACAATTCAGAAACCTGTGGCAAGTGTGACTAACCCTCAGTAAAATTTATGGGTTTTTGTGATTCTGGAATCTTTTTAAAAAGAGAGCTGTGGATCACATCAAAGAGATGCTATAGTTCATGAAATGCAAAAACTGTTGAAGGAATTGTTTTGGTAGCTACCTCTGCAGCCAAGTCATCTCTGTATTTGCAAATAAGGGCCGTTTGAGACAACATACTGGTTTCACAGTACACTTAAGAATGCAGGTGTGTGGTCACATTTCAATGTTCTTAGAACTGAAAAATATTCTGCACACAGAAAACCAGCGCCCCGGTGAGACTGCCAAAGTATAACTCCTCTCCTCCAACATACTACCATTCATAGGGCAGGGAGCAATTTCTTACCTGAGCAGTATACACAATACAATATACAACATTATAATAGCAGGTGCATGACTTTTGCACCTGGCTCTGACTGGTAAATCTTATAGTTGTAGTAAAAAAAAAAAAGTAGATCCAACAAGCCTGAAGTTTGCCCCCCTCCCCCGATATGCAGTATGGCCAACAATATAGGCCCACAAACTGAGTTGAAGGGTTTGGGGTTTTTTAAAACCTTCACTAAAAGCAGCTCCTTCTTGCAATGTGACCTGGGTATTGTTTGTTTCCTGTGTTTGAAAGCATAAGCAGATAAGAATTTGGACATGTCAACATTAGAATTGCAAGCGAGCAAAAGCATAATGTCGGAACTAACATTCAGCTAAGTACCTGGACCAATTGAATTACTGTTTGGTCATAAATTAAAGCTAAGCAGCACATTTCTTCCACATAGGCTCAAAACAGCAGGCCTTTTACTGACAAATTATGAAAAATCAGTTTTTGAAAACCTGGAATTAGGGTTGGAGAAGAGTCAGTATTTAAGCCATTTAATCTCAAAAAGTAGAAGGGCTTATGAATTTGCGATATGCTTGACAGAAACATTGATACCACATAAAAACATGTTTTGCCATAAAAATTGCAAGTACTGTCTTGCTTTGTTCCTCATCCTTTGACAGGAGAGACTAACCCAGCTCACTTTCATGTTTTCTTCTTCCTTGCTGAAAGATGATCCATTACCATTTATGAGAATAATCAAGGTACCACTCACATGCCCAATAAAGGGGAAGAGTGAACTCAAGACTTCATGGTCACCATGACAACAACCACAGGACTGTCCCAGCATGTCATCAGCCCAACACATACAGCAGGACATAGAAACATACAGCCAGTTTCAACTAAATTGCTCCACTAGCAGAAGCCAGAGCAAGGACTCCCACTAGAACAATGGGGCTTTCTTCCCCAAGCCATTCTGTAGCATCAGGGAAACCCTCAGAACAGCACATGGGGGGAGCCCCATTCTACTAGCATGGCGTTAGATTCCATCCATAGAAAGCTGCCTTATACTGATACTCAGGTCATTAGTCTATCTAGCTCAGTGTTGTCTGCACTGACTGGAAGCAGCACACTAGGATTTCAGACAGGGTGCCCTCCCTTTGCTACCCAGGGATACCAGGAATTGAACCTGGGACCTCAGCATACACCCCAGATGTTCTACCTCTGAGCCTCCCCAAACACATTCTTGACTTGGATTTCATGGTGGTCTGGTAATGAGGGATTTTGTGTTAACTGTCCCTTGTCATGGTCAAATAACCTTATTTTAGGCTCCCAACACCCTTAATTTTTTTCAGGGATTGGGGGAGCTATCAGGGATAGGGACGCTGGTAGCGATGTGGGTTAAACCACAGAGCCTAGGGCTTGCCGATCAGAAGGTTGGCGGTTCGAATCCCCGCGATGGGTGAGCTCCCGTTGCTCAGTCCCTGCTCCTGTCAACCTAGCAGTTCGAAAGCACATCAAGAGTGCAAGTAGATAAATAGGTACTGCTCCGGTGGGAAGGTAAGCAGCTGCTCTGGTTTCGCCAGAAGTGGCTTAGTCATGCTGGCCACATGACCTGGAAGCTGTACGCCGGCTCCCTCGGCCAATAAAGCGAGATGAGTGCTGCAACCCCAGAGTCGGTCACGACTGGACCTAAAGGTCAGGGGCCCCTTTACCTTTACCTTAATGAAGACTCTGAGGAACTCTTTGAAGGCTTTGGAGGGATTTCCAGCTGCTGAAGCTTTGTGAAATACAGAAATTACTTCAGAGGGTGATACATTTGCTCCCAAGGACTATCTCCACTGAGCAGCACCCACATGGCTCTCTGGTGTACATCTCAGATAAGCGCAATGAGTTGGACTAAGAGACAGCTATCACACAGGTGGATAAAGACTCATATTGAGTCTAATGAGAAAAAGAGTTCATAACTGAGTCTATTATGCGGCAGAGATAGGAGCATTTCTTCACTACAACCACTCTGTCTTTCTCAGGGTTATCCAGTCGAGATGTTCTCAGCGCTGCTTTGGGGTTTCACAATTTGGCCCAGACAATATGGAGGAATCATCATGTTGACAACTAGACACGATGAGGTCAAAATTGCTTGCTTCCCACAGAGATGTCCAGAGCACCATCTGGTCCAATTTTATCAGATGTCTTTCCATCTTTAAGACCTGAGGACAAGGTGTTTGGCAAGCCTGGCTGACCGCTTGCAAGCTCGACCCTTGACCCTCTTGGCTTATTACATATAGCAATGAGAGAATGTCCCAGCTGGACCCAAAAGGTTGTAAATGCCTGTCTGAGAGTCCAGGTGGTCCCTGTTTTGTCAAAGAAAGCTGTAATAACCTGGGGGGTGGGAGGTATTTATCTACCTGTACTCATTTTCCTGATCTAAATCACATAACTCTCAACCAGTAGCTAACATTCCTTTCCCAGGCAAGGTGCTTGAGCAAATAAGCTGCTGGACAAGTGATTTTCTAAATCCATTTCAACTGTGTTTCAGCGGTGGGGTTTTAGTATAGAAGCTGCTTTGGTCACCTCATGGGATGACCTTTGCCATGAGAGGGGCTGGAAGAGTGTGGCCCTGTTAATTTTCCTGGAACAAGTGGCTTTCATTAGCATCAGACATGGTACTTTTCTAGATAGGCTGCCCCAGAGTGCTGTTGCAGTTAATGCTTTCCTGTGATTCAGCCAATGGCAGAGGTTTGTGCTGAGTCGTTTCTGCCCAACTTATTGGCATTATTGCTTTGGGATCCTGCAGGGTTCTATTTCATCCATCATGTTGTTTAACACCTCTATGAAGCCACTCAAATACCAGTAATCACTCTCCATTTTTGCCTAAGTGAGAGTAGATTGGAGTTTTAATGCTTTTATGTTGTTAGTCACTTCAGAACATTCTCCTGTCTGTGAAAAGCAGTTAATTAAAAAAGCATTATTGTGTCCTGCAATCTGGAAGGGAAATGAGGTGAACATAAATGTGTTCCTCCTGTGTGCATGCTTGTGAAAAGCAACAACAACAGAGTGCTCTATGAATTTGGGGGGGTAAGAGTGGTTCCCCCCTCTCCGTTTTACAAGTCTCCATTTGTTTTTCGACGAGAAGCATGCCTTTGTGGCCCATAAAAGTCTACATTCTCAGTTATTTGATTAGCTTTTAAATGGGGACAGTGCATTTTATCTTTATAATGCACTTCCGTTCAGACAGCGCCTTTGACACTCCCGAGAATGAAATAACAAATTTACTGAGCGCCATTTGGCCAGCCTCTAAGCAAACCCAGCATGACATTTGCAGATCCGTTTCTCTCAGACCAAGTTGAGCTTTGTGGAGCAAAATGACTGCCGTCCTAGAAGCAACCTTGCTGCACGCAAGTGGGCGGTTTTCAAAAAGAGTAGTAGCCGGCTTCATTTGTCCCAGCTTCTGGTGCCATGATGCAACCCAGAGTCCCAAGTAGAAAGTAAACTATATACACTGTTGTTGTAAATTTCTTTTTCAGACTGGCTTCCAGAATCCTCTTTCTCCTTTTGTTTTGTTTATAAATTTGAATGTTCTAGTGCTCCTGCAGCAGGAGCCTTCACAGGAAAAGCAGCTGAACATTTCTATTTGAGGAAAATCTCTATGAGATTTATATCCTCCGAGTGGGAAAAGTCTTGCTGAACCTAAACAAATGCCGTTTGAAGGTAGCAACATGTCTAGCACAGCTATTTTCTGGTGCACGGGTGGTTTCCTCGCCATCACTCCACCCTTCAGGAATGTATTGTACAAGCAAAGAGGGGAAGAAGCTCCCTGGTAACCTGTGCCATCTGCTTTAAAGTGGGAATGGGGAACTTGCAGACAATAACATTTGGAGGGCCACAACTCACATCACCCCCAGTCCTTGGGCTATGCTAGTTTGGGCTGATAGGAGAGGGTTCATACTTAATGGATGTGGATAAAGCAAAAGGGGATGAAGCTACAAGACATTAAGATGTGCAATATGTAACACTCTCTCTCTCTCTCTCTCTCTCTATATATATATATATATATATATATAATAGTTAATACCATGGTTGCTGTGAAATTAAAATGTTGCTATGAGGAAAAGATGGGCATCTTTCTCTCATTCCTTTAGTAAGCAACACAAAACAGCATCAGACAGCTCCTGTGCACAACCATTTATCCAATCCAATGCAATCATTAGATTTGCTCTTTTAATTTAACAAACACAATTATCCTTAAGATTTATGTACTGTAATTGGATTTGCATGACATTGTATTTATTGGCCGCCACTGCAATCTTCTGTGATTAATCATGTTCACCATGGAAATAATTTCCTCTTTACAGAATAGCTGTAAGCGACTACATTTTAAAATTGTTATTGTGCTGTGCACATGGGTATGATGAAGAAAAGCTAAAAGGGAAAAGAAAGAGAGGATTTGGCTTTTTGTGGCAAAGAGATTTTCTGGAACAGATCTGCATACGTGGAGGGCATTTTCAAATATGATGCTTGTTAGAGGCAAGTCAAATATCATGAATTGTTGCTTTTCCCTCACACTGGATTGCATCCAGTCACACTCAGAATACATAGAGCCACTGATGTGGCCAGTTTAGGTCCATTAATTTCAATGGGCCTACTCTGAGAACAACTTGGTTAGATGCAACACACTTCTTTTCTGCCAACAAGAACTGTGCGTGCAGATATAAAACAAGGATAGCTGCGTGACTTGAAAAATGACTCGCAAGCAACATGGTTCCCACGTTAGTTTGTAGAACACATAAATAGCAACAAAAGGCATAGAGAACAGGGCCTTTTACAAGCAATGGGCCTTGCTTCTCAATGTCGTAGAATCTTAAGCCATGGGAGGAGGTATTGCCAGATTTGTATGGGAGCTACGGTTTTGCATTGAGTGCCATGTGGAACCTCATTTTAATTCCTTTTCCAGCTGACTGGAAAAATAATGCCTCGGTAGTGCTAAGAGGCCCTAATGAGGAGGCCACCTTTCTCTTACTGTGTGGCATTGCAATCTGCTTTAAATAGCTTTCCTATTTATCCAAACATCTGAAAGCTGCAAAAGCCTTTTGGGGCTTTCCTACTAACAGCATTCTATGTACTTATTTTTGGAAGGCTAAAGCTCTTTACACAGCAAAATCCCCATAGCATTTTTCAATGATAATTAATTAATGCATTAATTACAGACATGTCCCATCTTTTGGTGGGGGGAAACACACACATAGACCACCCCTTCCATTTTATCCTCATGGCTAGCTGTTGAAACAGGTTAGACTAAGAGAGGGAAAGGAATTCAAGCAGGATTCCACACATCCCACCAGCACTAGTCCAACCTGGAGATGTTGGGAATTGAACCTGGGATCTTCTGTACACAAAGCAGATGTTTTCTACCACTGAGCCCTTCTCCTAAAACAAGTGCAGGTTGCACAATACAGCAAATTCCTTGCTAGTTCCGAATGCTCCTTTCTGGCAAGGCAGCTTCTTAATATTCTTCCCTTTAGTATTTTAAATGTGTTCATATTTAGTAAACACACTTAATTGTCTAATCAGTAGCATCATTAAGGTTGTCGGAATCATTCCACTCAGCATGTAGCATTTTAAAATAAATTGCATGTGTTATTAATCTGGCTAGGGCAGTAGAACTACTCAAATTAATCCACTACTCACGGCAGGGCACAAAGCTCTATCAAGACACATGCTATTGACATTCATTAAGTGACACTCCAACTGTTCATTCACTGTTGCCTGGCCAAAGTACAGATGCATTGTACTTCTGTACTGGTCAATAACTAAACTGACAATGTAGATTTTTTGACTCTCCAGTGCAAGGCAAGAATGCAAGTGGACATTATCTCCACATTATTCAAAGCAGAATAAGAAAAGTCATCTTTGACTCAGATATGCTACAAAGGTCGTATACCCAAGGGCTAAAGTAAATGCAGACATTTAGGCTGAGTAAGAAGTCTAATATTGTCAAGCACACTTGATTGGTCCACTACACCCAGGGCAGCAACCAAAATAACCACCAGTTCAGGAAAGCAGCCGTGTGTCCTTTGCAACCAATTAAACATGCACACTATCTGCAGAGCAGCAAATTGCCATCTTAGCCAACTAGCTCAGAAACTAATGGGATTTGACAAGCAAAGGGAAGGAACAACTCTGCCCTTAAGAAAAGTGCTTCTGACTCCTCCTTATTTATCTATTACATTTTTATTCCTCCCCACCCCAACTACCCAGCATAGTAAAGCAATTAAGAGTCATCTATGAAGTTCATTAAAAGGGACGCGGGTGACGCTGGGGGTTAAACCACAGAGCCTAGGACTTGCTGATCAGAAGGTCAGCGGTTCGAATCCCCATGACAGGGTGAGCTCCCGTTGCTCGGTCCCTGCTTCTGCCAACCTAGCAGTTTGATAGCATGTCAAAGTGCAAGTAGATAAATAGGTACCGCTCTGGCGGGAAGGCAAACGGCATTTCCGTGTGCTGTTCTGGTTTGCCAGAAGCGGCTTAGTCATGCTGGCCACATGACCCAGAAGCTGTACGCCGGCTCCCTTGGCCAATAAAGTGAGATGAGCGCCGCAACCCCAGAGTCGGTCACAACTGGACCTAATGGTCAGGAGTCCCTTTACCTTTACCTATGAAGTTCATTGGGGAAATCTTCAGCCACTCATTCTGCATCTCGGCCTAACCTACTTCACCTTTTTGATATAACCGTGTACGCTAGCTACATCGAGTTTCAGAAGAAATACAAAAGAAGCTCAACAACTTTGGTCCGCCCCAGGGACGCACTGGCTGGGATTGCTATGCCGCTGTCCACATGTGCTCAGAATCTCTCTCAGCTCAGGGTTCATGTCAAGCTAGCCACAAGTAACTGCGGCGTACTGACAACTTGGAACAAAGGAAGGAAGCCTGAAAGTGTGAGGGGTTAGCAACAAGGGGTAACACAGGCATGAGGTCTCTTCATATGCTGTGGCATTGAACCAGCTCATTCAGTTTCATGCCTGTTTTAAATTTAGTTTTTATGCAAGGTTATTGTGGATATTGGAGTGTGCCCAACACCACACCTGTGGAAGGAAAGCGCCCCCCTCCCTTCACTTCCTCCCACCTGCTATCCTCATAACTCCTTAAAAGCCTCTTCAAGGTATTAGGGGACCTACCAAATTTTGCGATATGTGTCATCTAGGACAGCGCTGGGAGAAGGAAATGGATTGAGAAGGAATGATGTTGTCCTCCTTTGGCACGTGTTTCCTCCGCATAATTTTGGGCAATTCCCCCCTGCCCCAAGTACTATCAGGTGACATGGACCACAATGTTCTATAGGTCCCCTCAAGCATTAGGAGAGGCTTTCCAGGGGGCGTAGAGGTCAGAAGAGAAAGATCCAGCACACAAGTTGCCTTCCACTCAATGCAGTGTTGGATACAGCCCATGTGTTTTAAAACTTGTTGCTAGTTGCTTTGGGAATCTTTGATTAATGGGCGAGGAGGAAATCTTTTAGATGCAGAAATAAGCAAAGAAGAATTTGAACTCGGGCCTCTCCAGTCCACGTTAATCACCGTATCACTTTATCAGCTGGCTTCCTAGGACTCATTTGTCATCGAATCGCAAAAAATATTATACAGTATTTACCTAGGTAACCGAAGATAACACCCAACACTAAGGAAGCTGGAAGGTGTACACAAATCATAATGAAATATGGGGAATCTAGAAGAAAAGGGGTATGTGTAAAAATAGAAGCCATACCAGCTAATGTTCTTTAAAGCTGAGATTTCTGGTCTTAACACTGACTTTTAACATTTCAGTACCAAGCAGGTGAGCTTAAAGAAAACACTGTATCCAAAAACTCTTGTCTGATAAACATACAGCTTGCTTTGCAAAGAAATACAGCTGAATGGCTTGGGCCTTCTCCAAGGCTAATTTATTGCACGTCTAAATATAAAGTAGGTTCCCTTGACGGAGAACTGTGTAATGTCTGCAAGACAAAAACCAGCACACACTGTTAGCTAGACAGACAGGGCGATGGACAGAAATGACTATTCAGTGCCTTACTGGCTGCCTGCCATTCTGCAAATGGTACAATTATGAAATATTTGAGAACATGACTTTTCATAAGATTAAATTTGGAGTTAGTTGTTTGTGATGAATACGCAATACTGACCATAACTCACCTTGGATACCAAGACCATAGCCATGCAACATTAAACTGCACATCTTTTGCAAGCACAAAAAAAGGTTAGGTTCCAGAAATAGGCAATGCACAGCTTAGCCTAGGTCACTAAATTTTTTGGGACTCATGGATATTTTGGGGAGCAGAAAAACTGGCAGCGCTCAGAAGCCTCTCCCCCCCTGCCCCCCAAACAGGCAAAACACCTACAAAAAAAGGACAAAAAAGCAATCAACCCCCCTCAACCAAACAATCCCCTCCAGAAAGCAAAAAAAAAAAAACAACAAAAAAAAAACAAAAACAAAACTATTTTCAATTAAAAACCAATAAAAATTTATTGAGGCAGGGGACCTTGGCAGATGCCAAGTTTATACCACAATGCCCATGGTTTGCACAGGCATGTTGCATTTTTTAACTTTCAAATTCCAAAAATGAAGGGGTGCTAACATCTTATAACATGACCTTGGAATTCAAAAGATATTAATATAATTTAGTTTTGCAAAATGTGTGTAAAATTGCACAGAAACCATTACAATGATTGCCAAGCACTTGCGGTTATATTACATATTAATATTATTTTCACTCTTTATTATTATTTAGCATTGCCAGACATTTTCAGAAGGTAAAATTAAAATTATTTGACTTTACGTAAGCTGCTTATGTGCTTCTGCATCAAATTTAGACTTACCAGGCTAAATGTTGTCCAATCTCAAATATAATGGCTGATTTGAATTCCTCACACCCAAAAACAAATTTTTAAGACCACTCACTGAAGAAATTTGCAAGAATTAAGCCTTATCCCCCAAAATGGCACACTCCCAAGTTGGGAGTTCCAGGCTTGGGCTGCATCTTTTTGCATCTTATCCCCACCCCCCAAAAAAAACCAGCATGATGTTTTCCCCCCAATGGGGCCCTTACTGTAGAAACTGTTTAAGAGAACTTTTTTTGGGGGGGGGAAGGTTGGACACAGACTAATCTTTACAGTGCCTGTGTTTGGACATCAAGCTAAGAATTGGCCATGAAAAAAAGTTCCTATTCTATGATTTAACACATCACCCAAATAAATCCCACAGAATTACGGGGAAGGAACCACAACATGCTCCAGAGTAAGTAGCTTCTTAGGAGAGGGAGAAAGAATGCTAAGATGTCAAATAACATTAAGACACTGTTATGCACTGAAGTTCTCACCCTGGGCCAGTAGGGGGATACTGTAGATAGTTTTCACTCAGGTCCACATATGCAAATAAGGGATTGAAAGTGGCGTTCAGTGATTGGATAGTTACAGAAAGTGGTTACTGTTGCATTCTGGTGGAGCTCTATATAAGCAGGCTGGCTGAACCCTTCAGTTCAGTTCTGTTCTGGCCTGTGAATAAACAAGAGCTGTTTGAAGAATGGCTGTGTCGTCTGATATGTTCACCCACAACTTAACAGACGCAACCCTGCATTTCAACACCATCCCATCAGATGGACAGATATAGCCCTAGAGAACCGCTGTATATAAGTAGACCCTATAAGCTCCACCTTAGCAGTGGCAGAGAGTGGCTATTCAATTTCTACTTGGAGAAATGAAAACTGCTTTTTTATGTGTGGGATGTGAGCACTACAGAAACAAGCACAGTGCATTTTGAGCATTGCTGAAATGCCTTGAATTTCACTGTGGTATGTGCCTAAAAAGTTTCAGCGACAATAATCCTAAAGTGCATAGCCCTCCTGGACATCTTTTGAGACTATTCTCAAAGAGGACACCACATCCAGCTTTATTCTTTGGAAGGGGACATAAAGATATTGAAACAACCAGTCTAAACTTAGCATTGTGATGCTGATGGTTTTGGAAATCGTTTGTAGAGGCAGTTCTGAGGGAAAAGCTTCAGCTTTGTTTATGTGTTTTAATCCACATTCTCTACTCCATCCCAAGCTGCTGACAGGAAGAGTCCATGTTTTGCTTAACCTCGAATTACTCCCACAGAAATAGTGAAAAGGGAACAAGGGGGGAAAAACAGGAGATGGCAAGCAGGGAGGCTTTTCCTTATTTTACAAGATTAACAGCCCCGTGCAGATAAGGAGATTTTAATCCCTACTTCCTTACTATTCATTTTCTTTCACAGAAGAAGGAGGGGGAAAACCTTTCCACTTCTGCAGTATATATCAGAGTCAGCAGCTCTTATACAACAGGAGTAAACACTGCACTTTTGTGGAAAATGCATCCAACTAACAGGCTGTTGCTTTGCAGGGCCAAGAGGAATTAACACTATCTTGTAGGAATAATTATTTTCAAGCCCCTGAAAGAAGTGAAAATCTTTTACATACTACAAGCTACCTTGATAATACTATTTCTAACTATGATCACAACTACTTTATTTTTATTTTAGTACATTTAGATCCCACATTTCTTTGAATGCAAAACTCAAGGCTGCAATGTTAACTATGTAAATCACAATGGTTTGTGTTCAACTTCTTGTCGATTATAAATTGATTCTGCTTCAATGTTCCAAGTTTTTAGAAGGAATTGCAACTTCCTTCTTTCTCTTTCTTTCTTTCTTAGCAAGAGTTGGGAGCTTGACGGTAGGGAAGGATAGAGAAGTTAGATCTAGATGGGCAGCAAAAGCCAAGGCTGGGCAATACTAAACACAGGGAAATATGTGTTCAGGCAATAGTTCAACCACAAGTTTGGGTCTTTTGCTGACATAGTCTGTCCCTGAATAAATCCAGTCTTTTCTCATTTCATTTATTCACTTTTCCCTGAGTTGAGGGGAATGCACCAGCCGGGAGCCTGCCCTCATTCTGTCTGTGAGTACAATCCTGGAGTGAAATATTGCACTCAGATGCCTCAAAACATAGCACTTGGCTCCTTGGCCAATGGTAAGAACATAAGAAGAATCCTACTGCATCAGGCCAAAGCCCCATCTAGCCCATCATCCTGTTCCCACACTCCAGATGCCTTATGCAAAGTTCACAAGTAGGACCCAAGTGTAACAGCGCTCTTGCAACTTATGATTCCCAGCAATGGGCATTCAGAAGCAGGTTGTCTCTAACAGTGGAGGTAGTCATGGTCAAAAAAAACCTGATTATTTCTAAGATTTATTAAGGAGGTACCCTCGCCATCTTCAAACATTTCTCCACAGTTACGAAGTCACAACGGGTAAAAAAATAAACACTTTTATAAATAAGGCACCTGGAATCCTCAAGATGCTAAACAGTTAGATACAAATCAGACTTATCCACGTTTACATTCAACTTAAGGACTGCAAAACCTAAAAAAAGCAGTGCCAAACAGAATACAGCTGGGTGAAAGCAGCTGTACTGTCCAAGGACATTTATTAATTAAGGAGACTACAGTGATAGGATTCCCCCCCCCCCTTCTCCTTTGTTGCATTAGTTTAACAAGGTCACCACTGGTGACAATACATCTGAAACCACAGTGACAGTTTTTAACACACACACACACACACACACACACACACACACTTAAATCTTGAAGGCTGACATGCCAGAAGTGAAAGGCAAATCTTGTTGTTTTCACTAGTAGCCTTGTAAAGACAAACCGCTGTCCCATTTGTACCACATCTTTAATTAGCTCCTTAAAAACCCTTTTAAGTATCGAACACAGGACTTTAAAAGCTCAGCCACAAATCCAGAGTGCACATTCACCCAAGCCCATGGCTAAGGTGCACACTTCCATTAGAAGTAAAAGTATAGTAACTGGAGATCATTTTGCAAGCACCGTGGCGGTAATTTGCTTCTCAAAACAGTATTCACAAACATATTTTATTGTGGGGGCAGAGACGGGGAGATGACAGTGCTCATCAGAAACCTAAACTGGCGATTGTGGGAGCTCCGCACATCGAATTACCAATGAGCACAAGGGGGAAGAGGAGAATACATTAATAAAACATTGAAAACGATGAATCAATACTGTAATGCTAGAGTTTAACCTAAATAATATCTGATTAGGCAGAAGTGGGCTCTGCTAACAAAGGGAAATAAAGCAACTTGTTTCTGTTTTACATTCTAGATGGGGAGATGTGCATATAAGTTGTTTTATACACTATTCTTTGGAGGGGTGGAAATCCTTTTTCTAAAATTGTGTTTAAAACCATTTGAAACCCTGAATGGTTGTGATTTTGCACAACCTGCTTGCGGCCGCCACCACCCAGAAAAAACTCCCCCTCCTCCCCATATTTGCATGGTCCTAGTTTCTGAAAGCTGTTTAGGCAATCTCTAATGTAGTCTGTAACAAGGACAAAGCTATCTATCAGGATGCAGAGGCTGTGCAGATTAAACAAAAGAGTGTCTTCTTGTTGGGCAATTCCATGACTAAGAGAGTTGAAGCAGCTACTCAATAACGAATGCTTAAAAGAGCTGGGCAATGGCTGAAGGCAGGTGGTGAGGCAAACACCTTGGGCTCATCCTTACCTCCGTCTGCACCACTGTTTTCCCACAGTTCAGCACGGAATCGGAACAAACGGCCATCAGGTTTTCCAGCAGATTGCCGTTTGTCCTGACTTAGCACTAAAGAGTGGGTGTTCTGGGGGAAAGCAGCAGGGCACAGCAAAACTTCTTGGATCTGTGCTTAGAAAGCATGGGACAAGCAGAAAACTGTGTGGATGTGTCCCTTGTTAAAGTGAAGCATGCTGCCTGGGCCTGATAGCAGTGATAAGATAAGCTGCAGCAACATCCTCCTCCCACAGGCAGCCAAGATGGGCATGAGATGGGGCAAGGCGGTGGTGCTGAGGCTGGGGACACCTGCACAGGTGGTGGCCATGCAGTGAGTACATATTTGCGGGACAACCAGCAACAACATGGACCTCCCTCGACTCCCCCACCATCTCTCCTAGCCATCCCAGAGACTGGCAGTGCTATTGCCACTGAGGAGATGCCATTGCAACTCCATCTTCCTTCACACATCACTCCTGGGGGCTGGCGGGTGCCTGGTGGGGATACTGCCCAGAAGAACACTATGCATGCCATCTAAAGTTCCATGGAGGGATATATAAAGCTAATAAATCCATCTGTCACTCCTACAGGCCATGCAAAGAAGGTGGAATCCAATTTTTGCTAGTCAAGTCATCAGCCACTGCCAGCTGCATTCACAGAAGAACTTTTCACAGAAGAACTGTTCCAAAACCACCAAAACAACAAGCAGCTTCTGGAAAGAAACAGGCTCTTGCTTAGGGTACCCTTTTTGCAAATGAAACGCAGCTGGTTAGGCAAAATATCAGGTATCTCAAGAGTGCTTTGATGGGCTAAATCAAGCAGAAGAAAGAGGTGAAATATTGATGAAAATTAAATCTGCAAGGAGGATTCCTTTAAGCTTAAGAGAGAGAAATGGGGGGGGGGGTTCTTTCTGAATAGAAAAAAAACAAAACCCCAACGCCACCCACTTTTCCCTACACTGAGACAGGTCTGATTAAAATGGAGATATTCACACATGTCTTTAAGTTGCTTTTGTTTCATGTAACCAGCTAAGACTTTAGTCCCTGTACATTCCAGAAGCTAGAGTCACTGGTACTAATCCTGATTAGTGCCATAAACTATACCCACCAATGAAACTACATGGGTAAATTTCTTTCCCAACAATACAGCATCTCAGAATGCAGCCTATTGCAGAAAATAATGGGGTAACAAAGCAAAAACAGCTAGGAATTAAATTCAAGGAAATATAAAGAGTAGGTAGAGCTTTAACCACAGCAGCACTCTTAGAAGGCCTTTCATGCTACTGATTTTCTTGTGTTGTGCTGGCACTAAAGCTCCTCTTTTGAGAAGTGTCTCCATGAGTGGAGATATGCAAAACATATTGCAGCTTTAGTCTTCTAAGCATTTCCCCCCACAGGGCATTCAATAACTGCCAAATACAGGAATGAGTTATCACAGTGATAGCTGTTTTCTCCCTCTAAAGAGAAGTACTTAGGCGGGCTTCAAGTGTAACTCGTATTCATTTCTAGAGACACATCAACATTACAGAAATCAACATATTTATTCAACTTTTTTGGACGGCAACTTTTTCTTTTTTTAAAGACATTCCAAATAACTTAGCTAGAGACATGTGTCCAATAAAACGCACAGATTAAAATGTATCACTTTGACGCAGTCACTTAATACAATCCATACTAACCAATTAAATAAATATGTAGACGTAATAAACTTGTCAAATTTTGCTGAGCAGTTAAAATGCAGCAATTTGGGATTATTAGATTGCAGATTTAGAGCCAGGGACTTGTTAGCATGATTTTTATTTTTATTTTTATTTTTGTACAGTGCCTACTTACGTTAGTTGCTTTATAAATAATAAATATAATCGTTAATAAATATAGACAGCTTCATCTTATGGCCGAAACGGAAAAATGCATTATTACTAGTTTGGAAGATGACTTGGAATATTATACCTTTTCCACAACGAAAATGGGAGGGAGGGAGGGAGAGATGAAAAAGGATGCCAAGTTTGTGTCATTTCTCCCTTGGGAAAAATCACAGATGAGATAAAATTTCAAGCATCTGTAATACTGAGCACAAGTTGTGTTTACTGAAATTTTTTAGCAGAAAATTTAACAGAAATGCCAAGGAATGGATGTACTGCAAAACCTTGGGGCAACAGTCCTCAAGTCAGTACCTACAATCCTCTTTATTTCAGAGGGACACCACTGCAGCTATCACAGTATTAAATATAAACACACCCACACCCCTGGTTCACATGTCACAGGAAGCCAAATTATGGCTTACTGGGACCACATGTGTGTGCAGGCTCTTGGAGAGGAAGACACGGTTCCTTTCCTCTTCCCTGGTCTCATTTACTCCACACTTAGCATGTTTTCCAAACTTTGACTTGTGGTTAAGCACTCTCCTCAGTCATCATGAACTGTAATCAAGAAGAAACCACCTTGGAGTGAAAAAGACCTGGGAAGAGCAAAGTAACTGTTCTTTTGAAGCCCACACATCCACACGGTCCTCATAAACCATAGTTTGGCTTACTGTGACATGAGAACCAGGTCACAGTCATGACTCTGTGTTAACAACTGTGCCTACACATGATGCAGAGGGAAGTGAGGGGCAGATGGGGCTTGTCCACCTGGGAAGGTAGCCCATCTAGGAAAAGGAAAACTAAATCTCCGCTGCCTTGCAGGACATCTTCGGGGAGGGGAAGGCTAAGGAGTAAACTCTACACAAATCCGGACTGAAGTCCCTATGATGATTGGATGGAGTCTTGTATTCCTTTTTCCGGAAACTCCTGCAGTTAAGGCAACACCAAACGTATTGCTCTGCTTTCCTCTGGGCAACATCAGCAAGGCCCAGAGGGAGGTCTTGTCGTCTGGGCAGCCCAGGACCTCCAGATACACTGCCCAGGGCTTGCGCTCCACAGAGGTCACTTCACACACTGTGATTCACCTCTGCAGGCACACTCCATTGTCTCCTGAGGCAGACAGGTGGCAACTGTCCTTAACTACTGCAACTTCCACTACGTTTTTTCCATATGGTGCCCAATATCATTTTATTCTGGAAAAGTATTATTGAAGAACATGACAGAAGACTGTGACACATTGTCTGTTCCTCATACAGAACATTCATGTACACACCCTCTTATGGACAGTTGCATAGAAATATACAGCCAGTCCACAAGTTACAAAGTGGTGGAATTATGTTGGACACACTGATCTCACCCATTATCCATAAACCAATCATTCTACTCTTTTCTCTGTGTTCTCTAGGTTTTCTTCTTTCCAGCTGTCACTCTGCATACCATGGCTAACGAGCCTGTTGAGTTCCCACTGGGCTGTTTTTAGACATTTTGTCTCACTGTTTTGTTGTTGTTGTTTTAAAAAAGTTTCCTGTATTTGTGCTAACCTTGGGGCTACCCTGAACATGCTGGAAAAAAATACTTCTGTGTTGCATCTTAATGGCCCCATTTTGCTTACAGTACATTCCTTGTGGCTTCCAACCCTGTGAAATTTCTACTACAAAGAGCAATACCCTGCCAACACAGGTCCTATTGCATAATATCTAGCCACATTTCTTGACACCCTCAAACAATCCTAGAAAAAAAATAGCTGAGGCAAGAACTCACAGAACATTTTTGCCTAACCTATGCCAAACATAATGGTGTTATAATAATGCTGTGGTACTATTCTTTTGTTAAGTAATACCAAGGGAGATGTTATGGGGGGGTTTTGGTGACTGATATGGATGCTGCAGACCACTATAATTCATTAGTCATTTTAGCTGTATCTTTGTTAAAATGAAATTTGTTCTTCACAGGTCAAAACTCTGATTTATATCACTATAATAAATCATATGATATAATTTTAATATGCTATATATAATTTTAATTACAGTGGTACCTCGGGTTAAATATTTAATTCGTTCCGGAGGTCCGTTCTTAACCTGAAACTGTTCTTAACCTGAAGCACCACTTTAGCTAATGGGGCCTCCTAAAAGGACACATTCTACTCACGTAAAAACACGCTGATTCCTGGACCGTCTGTGGGCCAGATTTAGGAGGCGATTGGGCCGGATCCAGCCCCCAGGCCTTAGTTTGCCTACCCATGATCTAAGCCAGGCTTCCTCAACCTCGGCCCTCCAGAAGTTTTGAGCCTACAGTTCCCATCATCCCTGACCACTGGTCCTGCTAGCTAGGGATCATGGGAGTTGTAGGCCAAAAACATCTGGAGGACCGAGGTTGAGGAAGCCTGATCTAAACCATAATCTTGGGCTCAGACAAACTTCAGCATAGCTGCCCCACCACGCTTTGCTTAAAGGACCAGGGAGGACCAAAGCAGGTGCAAGCTCCCCCCTCCCCCCCCTCCCCCCGCCCAGGAGCCAGCATGTTCACATAATCACAGTCATAATCCATAGTCTGGCCCCATCTGCACTATACATATGAAGCAGTATCATACCACTTTAATTTGTCATGGCTTCTCCCCAAAAACCTTAAGAACGGTTGATTTTAAAAGTGCTGGGAATTGCTTACAGACACCCACCCCCATTCCCCTCACAGAAGTACAATTCCCAGAGTTCCCTGGGAAGAAGGATTGATTGTTAAACTACTATGGGAATTGTAGCTCTGTGAGAATACAGAGTCTCCTGAAAGCTCCCTGCCCCATAGTAAACTACAATTCCCAGGATTCTTTGAGAGAAGCCATCGCTACTTCAAATGTATAGTGCAAAGGAAGCCCATGATCTGTAAACTATGCCTGTGGTTCATTGTCGCTACCCCCACCAATGGTTTCCTACTGTAATAGAAGAGACACCTCTTCTACTTTTGACCTGGAAATACCTTGGGGTATCTTTTTAGTCTCTGTGTGAAAACAAGTATAAATATCCTAACTTTAAGTGAGGTAAGATAGATTTATCTTTGCCTATGTATGCAGCAAATATCAGGGTTCTATGTAGCTAACAAATGCTCCTATCAGCAAAGGAAAAAGCAAGGAGGATGACTGTGTATGTGAATGGACAAATATTGTTACATGAAAATTGATAACATATCACATGTTAAACTGAATTAGTTCTCCTAATTTGACTTTGTATTCCTTCATATTTATTTTACTTTTTCTCATGTTTCCCATTTGGAATAGGCCTAATAAGACAACAAAATTCCATTTCGTTGGGTAGAGAGATTGTCAGTGTTTGCCTTTCAGCTGTCCACTGCAGGTTTCCTGCATAAATCTTTCCACGCCCTTACAGATGTTCATATCTTAGTACAGATCTGTTTCCCTTGAGGGTCAGCCAAACCATTAAGAATCTGTGTTTTAATGTGGGAGGAGCTGCCCAGCATCTGGCAATGGAATATAATCTATATATTCAAAATCTGTTTAAGGCTTCTTTAATTTTTCCAAAGCCGCTCCTTCAACTTCCTCAGTAATATTGGAACGTTTTCTTTCTAATGGGTCCTCCGAGATTAAAAACGAGCACCTGTGCTTGTACAATCAGATTTTCACACAGAATGCAATCTGCAGCAGTATGCTTACTTGGAAACAAGTTTTTGCAATGGAGCTTCATTCCCAGAAAATGCTCTGGGATGTTAAAAGGAGTGGAACAAAGAATGATGGAAAATTAATGTCTCTCAAACTAGCACCACATCTTACGGAAGAGCAGGAAAGATAGCCAGCCACAAAAGACTCCAGCACAACAGTATACATATTTCCAAAATTCTGGAAATCCATGAAGTAGATTTGAAGCACATTCTTATATTCAGGATCTGCTGGCAATAGGATTTGATGGAAGCCATGAAACACCAACAGATTGCCATGAATACTTCTGCCACCAAAACACACACCAGCAAAGATACAGTGACAGAACAGGTGAATTTGGGTGCACTCATGCATCTTATAGGAGTGACACAGGAAACACAAAATCCTATAAACCTTGAGTGTTATTCAACTAAGTTTTATTAAGAGTGGACTCATTTTAACTGATGAACCTAACTTTTGTTCATTAAATTTAATGGATCTACTCAGAGTACAACTTAGCTACATATTACCCCTTTAATTCACAATCACAGTTTAATAAGAATATTATTATTTTTAATACCCTGCCCAACTGGCTGGGTTTCCCCAGCCACTCTGGACAGCTTACAGCATATCTAAAAACATAAAACATCAAGTATTAAAAACCTCCCATTCCAGGGCTGCCTTCAGATGTCTTGTGTCATTTTTTATCTCCTTGACATCTGAAGAGAGGGTGTTCCACAGGGAGGGCACCACTACTGAGAAGACCCTATGCCTGGTCCCCTGTAACTTCGCTACTTGCAGTGAGGGAAACTCCAGAAGGCCCTCGGAGCTGGACCTCAGTGTCCGGGCTGAGCGATGGGGGTGGAGACACTGCTTCAGGTATACTCAGTCAAGGCCATTTAGGCCTTTAAAGGTCAGCACCAACACTCTGAATTGTGCCTGGAAATGTACTGGGAACCAGTGAAGATCCTTTAGGACCGGTGTTATATGGTTCTGGCAGCCACTCCCAGTCACCAGTCTAGCTGCAGAATTCTGGATTTGTTGTAGTTTCCAAATCACCCTCAAAGGTGGCCCCACATAGAGCACATTGAAGCAGTCCAAGCAGGAGATAACCAGGGCATGCACTATTCTGGTGAGACAGTCTGTGGACAGGTAGGGTCTCAGCCTGCATACCAGATGGAACTGCTAGACAGCTGTCCTGGACACAGAATGGACCTGTGCCTCCATGGACAGCTGTGAGTCCAAAATGACTCCCAGGCTGCACAGCTGATCTTTCAGGGGCACAGTTACCCTGTTCAGGAACAGGGAGTCCTCCACACCCACCTGCCCGTCCCCCCAAAACAGTACTTCTGTTTCAACTTCAATCTGTTAACCACCATCCATCTGCCAACCACCTTCACCGACCTCACTGGATCTGATTTGAAGGAGAGGTAGAGCTGGGAATCATTTGCACACAAACACACACACACACAGAAGCCTACCAACTTGTTCTCTAACCTATGAGAGGAAAAAACGATACATCTTTGAGAAAAGTTTTTTAAAAAAACAAACAAACCAACAACCATACATTAATTTATTTGTATCAAAGGACTGCCCCTTCCAGTTCTTATACTTTATGGCCAGGGTTTGGAACTTCAGTCCCAAGGGCCAAATGTAGCCTTCAGGCCACCCACCTCCTACAGGCCACTTCCTCCTTGAACACTCTTGCCTGGTGGTTCTCCAGTGGTTCTGGTTTCATGTCCAGGGACAGCTGAAGAAAGTAGCATTAGATTAGTCTTCCTCAGCCCCATGACTCTTGAGCTATGTGGTGCCAAAGAACACTCTATCGTATCCTGTGCTGTTTAACATCTATCTATATGAAATCACCAGGAGTGGTCAGTGGGAGATATGGAATGAAGTGTCATCAGGGCACTGATGAAATCCAACCTTTTTTCTCGATAGCATCTGAATCAGGAATGGTCGAGCAGGCCCTGATGTCCAGATGCAGTGGTGGACTTTGAGGGCTAACAACTGGGTCAGAATCCTGGCAAGTCAGAGGTAGGTGATTCCCAGGTTGAGAAGTCAGTAAATGGGGTCCCAGATTCCCTGAATGTAGTGTGTAGTTTGTGGGTGCACCTTGATCCGTTTTATATCTATGCATGTGTTCAGGTTTTTCTTCTGTTTTGGTTTTCTACTAGTTTTAAGATTATAAATCTAGCAAGTGCAATAAGTAAATAAATAATAGATCTAGCCCTGTTACTGGGGGCGTAGGTCTCCTCAGTAGCTAAGAGTGTATTTGACCAGCTATGGCTGGTAACAGTGCTTTTTTCTGGGTGGACACAGGGGTACGCATACCCCTAAACATTTTGTGAATCTAAGTTTGGCCTCATTGAAGGGCAGTATTTTAATATGAGTAGGAAAATGAGAGGATCCCTAAACATTTTTTTAAGAAAAGAAGCACTGACTGGTAAGGTGGCTCAGACTGTTTTTGAATCGTGACAGCTTGGCCACACTTGCCCATGCATTAGTAACATCAAGGTTGGATTACTGCCATACACTCTATGTGGGGCTACTCTTGAGGTTGGTTGGGCAGCAGCAGCAAGTGCAGAACACAGTGGCTAGGTTGTTGGGGGGGGGCAAACTACTATCAAGGTACAACACGATGTTTTCTGGATTTGCACTTGTTTCCAGTCTGCTACCAGGGAAAGTTCAAGATTTTGGTACTAACATGTAAGATCCAATACAGCTCAGGACAAGGTTACTTGAGAGAACAGCTTATTCCTTATATTCCCAGTAGATCACTGTGTTGTGCAGGAGAATTTCTCCTTAAAGTCCCCAAAATATCAGATGCAAGAACTCAGAGCAGGGCCTTCAGTGTAGTGGCCCGTTTTGTGGAGCAGCATCCCTGCTGACATACAACAAGCAAACCACTAGATGTACTTTCCAGAAACAACTGAAGACAATTTCGTTTACACAAGCTTTTCCAGCCACATGAAAATATATCTGCATTAGGTTTAAAAACAACACAGAAAAAACCCCTATTTTTAGTTACATTTGTACTTTTTAAAAGAATTTTTAGCTGTTTATGGTATGTTTGTAACATGCCTTGAAACAAATGCAAAAGGTGATTCATGAATTAATTAAATAACAACTAGAATGGTCCTAAGTTCTGGCTTCTGTCAGAGCATCTTCACAGTTCTAAAGATACATCATCCTTATAACTAAACCGTTAACTAAACACATTTATTTATACCAGTTTGTATTCAGTTCAAAATCTCCCTTTGGCGAATGTCGATTTATACATTCTTTTAAAACTTCCCAGATACTTGTTTCCTGTGCAGTTCATTCATTAACTTCACTCTTCACTTTCCCCTTTTTAAAATGAGAACCTTTTCAGTCCTTTTAAACAAGCTAAAAGTTATTATGCTGACTCATGTTTCCCAATCATTTGCATTCAACTCAGCTTCCTTTTTAAAAAGTAATCTTTTTTAAAAATAAAAAGGCATAAATCTCTAAATTCCCGCTTAGATTTTTTTCCTTTTTTGCATAATTTTACTCCAACACATCACTGAAGTAATTTCAAAGAACTGTATCAACAGTGTAAGAGCAAACATCAGTTGCTACTGATACCAAAACGACCTTAACTGCGTTTTGCTGCTTCTATAAACTTCAGAATGCTATCACCCTACTCAAAAGCAAATGGCAACGTGACTAAAATGCAGGGAAGGTGAAGAAAAATGCAGTAAAGTAGAGGCTTGCAAGTTTAACACACATCAGCTTTCAATTCCCATGCACTGCCCTAATGGTGTTGTGCACAAGCTATTAAACTGCTGAACTTTTTTTATTTTGCACAAAGCACCGGTGGCTTGCAAACTACAAGCTACTCTCCCCTAAGCTTTCCATTTCACAATAGCAACAGAGCAGTTAGAGGCTATCTTCAGCTCATCAGCACCCTGTCAGAAGTACATTGCACAACATTTTATCTCCTTACCTCTGGTGTGCATCGAGAGCAGCATGAGGAGGGAAACGTGAAACCTCCAGTTTGGTTCTTCTAGCCAGTTCATTGCAGTAGCAGCAGCAGCAGCAGCAGCAGCAGCAGTGATTTGCTTGTGGTTTAAATCTCCCGTTTCTTTCCTTTTCTTATTTCACTTTGCAGCCCTTTTGCACTCCCGCCTCTCTCAGATCCTCACATGAGTCTTGCCAGCAAAGCCTGGAGAGGAGAAGGTGAAAGACAAGCCTGTTACAAACTGGTTCTGTCACCACATAGTCCTCAACTGATCACCCTCGTGGGGAGGACAACAAAAGGGCAGAAAGGCTCTCAAGCCGGACTGGATTCCTGAGACAGGAGCATGGACTGATCGCTGCCCACACTGGGAATGTGTGTAAACTTAGAAGCTGCAGCCAGAGAGACAGAGACAGAGAGATTTCAGCTCCTCTCTTCTCTTTTACACTCATGTGCACAAAACAAAGCCAGGAGATCCTTGAGGAATACAAAGAAAGTACCAAACTGCCAGGCGTTCTTATGAAAACAAAAGTACAACTGTGATTTCTTCAGTTCGAATTAGCTTGTTAACCATGCTTTGCACTGAGCAACAGAAAATTGTGCAGCTTCAAATTATGGGGTTTTTTAAAGTTGCTTGTTTGGCTTCTCATTTCAGCCTATTCCCGAGGAAGCAAGGCAAAAAAAAAAGTTTTTTAAAAGTGGCATTTTAAGTAAACCGAGCTTTAGATCACTGTGTATTCCACTCGGCACCAGTCATACGGTGAGGCAGAAGGAAGTGGGCACATCAATCTGCAGGTTTTAAAGGGTGATTAATCATCAGTAATATTTTTTCGTTGTTTCTATAGTGATGGGTGATATTACTCAAACTGGCCTTTCCTAAACACAGGCTAATTTCGGCTCATTTTTGATCAGGCCCAATTACTATTTTAAGCACAGCTCCATCAAAGCTCCATCACACTTTTGGAGACGACACTGGAAACACAAGATCTGGAACAAGCTGGGGCTCTGAATGCTCGCCATCGCTTCTGCAAGGCTCCCTGCTCTTCTCCTTAACTCTCTGCATGGAACGCTGGTGCCCCAGAAGTGTCCTTTCATAAGAACCCAAAGCACCAAGAGTCTATAATTTCCTTGGCTCCTGGTGCCAAGAATGCACGCTAAGGATTCCTAGGAATTGTCCCATTCAAGGGTTCCTTTGCTAAGGATCCAGAACCACTGGGAAATCACATCGCACATAGCTTTTGTCGTTGCAGGGCCTAATGAATGCATCCTTGCTGTAAGGCAAGTTTCAGCAGTGAGGTGGCTGGAGGCTGCTCCTGGGGAGGTAGAGGCTCGGCTTATTATGAGCTAAGCTCAAACTCCAGAAATCTGGAGGTGGAAGGGAACAACTACTCTAGAAATTTTGGACTTGAGAAGTTTGATTCTGAAGTTTGGGTGCATCACTATTAGACAACAGTCCTATGCCCTCTTACCTGTGGGTAAAGGTAAAGGGACCACTGACCATTAGGTCCAGTCGTGGCCAACTCTGGGGTTGCGGCGCTCATCTCGCTTTATTGGCCGAGGGAGCCGGCGTACAGCTTCTGGGTCATGTGGCCAGCATGACTAAGCCACTTCTGCTAGATTGGCAGCAGCAGGGACTGAGCAACGGGAGCTCACCCTATCGTGGGGATTTGAACCACGACCTTCTGATCAGCAAGCCCTAGGCTCAGTGGTTGAGACCACAGCGACAAGCCCTGTTAAAAACTCACTGGGACTTACTCCTGAAAAGACATGGAGAAGATGGCACTGCTAGTTACTAGAATGTCTGGGGCCAAACCTGGCTCCACTTTGTAAGCCTGGGTTCCTGATGTTTTTGCAAGATAGCATATCCACTTGCTTTTGGGCACCCACAATGGCAGATTAGCCATAACCCCGATATCAAAATATAGCAGTACATGTTGTTTGTAGTTTAATGTTATATATTTACTGAGCAGCCACAAACCATTTTCTGTGGATGACATCTAGGTTATTTTGATCTGATCAAAGAAAGGTTGTGCAGGTGAAATACACCTATGCTCTTCAACAACCACAAAACATATTATTTTGACACAAGACTCAGTCTTTCATGATGAATTTAGAAGTTAAACTAGATGAAAAGGATAGTGCACACTGAATCAAAAAATACAAGCGTAGCAGTATACCAACAGTGGAGGGGTCATAAAAAATATACGTATATGCAATATAACTGAATATATTGCACAAACCAATATTTCACCATTTCTTACCATATATACTTTATACAAAGTTTTTTTTTATAAAAAAAATCACAACATCACATTATTGCAATTTTAAAAATGGGTCATAATTCAGTAGTAAAACATTAGCTTTGTATGCAAAAGATCCCAAGTTCAAACCCTGGTGTCTCCAGTTAGGGTTTGTTAAGCCTCCAGCCCGGAACCCGGAGAGCTGCTGCCAGTCAGTGTCAGCAATACTGAACTAGACAAACCAATGGTGTGACTGAGTACAAAGCAGTTTCTTATGTTCCAAAATCAGCAGGACACCCTTTCGTTTCATTTCTTTCTTAAAAGTGGTTTCTCTAAGGGTCTGATCTTAATTGAAAGAATTCCCAGTTCTGAAAATAACAACCGAACATCTGGCCCAAACAATACTGTTGTCCTTATAATACTGCAAGAAAAAGGCAGCGTGTGGAGAAGAATCTGTTTGGGGGGTAGGACATGTCATGAGTTCAGCCCACACTTGAGTAGGACCCTGGTAGAGACACATGCCTGACTGGCATGTTCTCTCCCTCCTGGTTGTTCTTTCAGGAGCTTCAAAAGCTTTCTTCTGCCTGAACATCACAGCGACCGATGCCAACCAAAACTGGCACACATAGGGATCCGCAGAGTTTGCACAGTTGCGTAACAGACCTCAGCAACTCAGCATTTTGGCTAATCTATTTACATATAAACACACACGGAGCACTGTAACATGGCTCCCTCTCTCTCTAGCATCAGACAGCAAAGAGAAAAAACAAAGGACAAAAGTTCCACTTCATGGAACACAGTAACACAAACATCCTGCCTCAGTCACTTCCCACTCTGTGGAGTCAAAATATACACCATCATGTGAAAGACAACAATCCCATGACTGCAATCACGGAGCAGGAATTCTAACAGGACAGTGGTGACCACAAGGATGGCCAGAACTGAAACATGAAGTGAACTAGAGGGTAGTGTGAAGAAGCAGGAGGAACAGAGGCGTTAGGAGTTCCATAATTGGCATTTCCTCCTAGACTGTGGAAGGTAAAAACATAGGGCAACAGGAATGTGTGTCCCGTTCCTGGGCAGGGAAATAGGAAATAGGGAGGAAGGAGCATGGTGGTATTCAGTGAAGGGACTCAAAAACTATCTGAGGAGGAACCCCTTCCTGAAAAAAGTGAAGAATAAGCAGACACAGAGGATTTGGCATAAAAAGCCATCTCCACACCCAGGCTGGCTCCTACAGGGTTTCATGCACCAAAGTCTGGTCGAAGCAGGGATTAACATTGTAAATAACAACATAAAATAAAAGCTGAAGATGCTGCTGTCTTCATTATTTGTTTGTTGGAGTCGTTTGTAGACCGCCTTTTCATCCAAGAATCCGAAAGGAATTGGAATAGAATTCCAACACTAACTGTACCCCTAACCATGCCCACTCAGAAGTAAATCTAGAGGATTAAATGGAGATTACTCGAATGCATGTGGGCCCAAAGTATTGAAACACATGTAAACATACATTAAAAACATATGTAAAATCAAAATCAAAAGGAGACAATGGCTTGGTTCGCACAATATTATGAACTTAGTGACACTGCGGCTGCATTCACATCACAGTTTGTTCTGTTTTCACTACGTTTCCCCAACATTGTATTTGAGTTTTCACAGGATGTAAAAAGCCAATTCCAGAACTATAGTGGAATATTTCTGTATTATTTACAGGTGGGTGTTTTCTGGAAGCAAATAATACAAAAAAAGCAGTAAACCTGCACTGTTGTTCCAGAAGTAGCTTTTATGTTGTGCAAAAGCTCAAATATAATGTGGAACATAAGAGTCATGAAAATCAAATAAACTGTCATGTGAATGCAGCCTGAATGCATATTGGATCTCCCAGAGAGCCGTTTGTACTCATTTAGTTCCTCCCTTGCCCTTTCTGCTAAATGCACTGCATGAGCAAAACCAAGGTTTGACTTAGTGTGGCCTCTGAACTAGGAGTGTGGCCTCTGAACTAGGACTTGTGGTTAAGTTCTCTCCTCACCAACCACAGGCTAAGAGGTTTGGACCTGGAACAGCACTACATTGTGAAGTAGTGACATACTTGGGTGGGGGAGAGGCTTTCCCCACCATGACTAATAGGGATGGAGGCTTAGACAGATTCTCCAAGATCAAAGGCAGCATGCTTCTGGAATAACAGCTAGGGATGGCAACTGCCCTCACGTGCTGCTTATGCGCTTTACAATAAACATGTGGCTGGGAAGATACTGGGCTGAAAACCCCCGAATAAAATTCATTACATCTTTTGCAAAGTTGTTTGCTTGCTATGCATCTGGACATTTCTTAAGATATTACAACCAAATGTTGTGTGATGGTTCCTCAGTTCAAAGAGTAGGTTTCTATCTATGTTTGGATAACAGTGGCTGCCGTTTCTAAACATTTCAAAACAACACAGTTTTTAACCACTGATTTTAAAACTGCACTGATGATGATGTTGTTGTTGTTGTTTGGAATTCCAAGCAATGCCAGGTACCAGGCTCCTAGTTTAATTAATTAAAATCTCTAGAAAACATTTACATGATAAAGTGCAATTTCCAGTGATGGTACATATTTACTTGGGCATAGCCAGATGTTGATGGACCTCAACTCCCATCAGCCCCAGCCAGTATGGACAAAGGCCAGGGATGATGGGAGCTGTAGTCCAATGACACTGGGAGCTCATTGACTACCCCATTCTACACCAACACCTCACTGCCCTCTAAGCTACCAAGGAAGGGACATCAATGAGAGAAGTAACCATGCAGCCGCCATGATCAAAACATGCACAGATTAGTCTGAGTATCATATGGTGAAGTTTCAACATCAACCATATTACAAGAATAATGCTACGAATCAGGCCTATATACATATCATGCAAAACTGAAAGCAAAGATAAATATTGATCATAAAAGGTAAAGAGAACAAACGAAACACACAGAGAGACAGCCATTTCCCATCTCTCTCCTTTCTTTCTGAACAGGTGTCATTTGTACATGTTTGTACTAGCTAGCCCAGGAACCTATTTGTGGCTCATCTCACAACATTTTTCATGTCACAAAACTGATTCTATTACAGTTCCTAATGTATCGTGAACGTGTCTGCTTTGTTTCAACGCCACTTTGCGAGTTTCCTCACAGAACTTACTTGTCAGCATATGCAGTGCTTGCAAAAGTGTGGTTTATCCATCACTGTCACGCCACTTTAGAGAAGGAAAGGGCCAATATACTCATGAGGACTGCTTGTGCTTCTATCTAGACCGAGCCCATAGCCTACCAAGACTATATGCACATTAGCAGCTTAAAATGGAGTGAGGTTGTTGCCCCCGCCCACTGTATTTCAAGTCACATTTGCACACTGTTGTACATACCAGAGAGGGGGTGGGCATGGGCATTGTCTCTTTGGTTTTCCCACACCTACAACTGAAGCTGTCATCTGCATACAGTGGTACCTCAGGTTACAAACGCTTCGGGTTACAAACACTTCGGGTTACAAACTCCACTAACCCGGAAGTAGTACCTCGGGTTAAGAACTTTACCTCAGGATGAGAACAGAAATTGTGTGCTGGTGGCACGGCGGCAGCAGGAGGCCCCATTAGCTAACGTGGTACCTCAGGTTAAGAACGGTTTCAGGTTAAGAATGGACCTCCGGAACGAATTACGTTCATAACCCGAGGTACCACTGTATGCACAATGGCTATCTCAAACGTGCACACCTCAGACTAACTGCAAAGTGACTTTGGCTTAAACTTTTGTATTGAGGGAAAACACATCAAACAGTAGTATTTCTTAAGAAACGTCAGGATAGCTCTGCTCCATTGTGGGTAATGCCATGTGTACATGGATACAAAAAACCAGCAGTGGGACCATGCTGAAACCAGAGTAAACAGTAATGTTGTACACAGCCTTTCCCTCTACTTCCAATGTCACAGCACAGCTAAAGTTTAAGAAGTCTGGCTGCTAACTTGGAGGTTGGTGGTTCGAACTCACCCAGGGATGGCTGCGGGCAGGATTCCTGCATTGCATAGGGCTGGACTAAATGACCCTCGGGATCCCTTCCAACTCTACTCTTCTAAAATTCTGTGATACTTCATTGGGGCAACAGCCATTTCTTACACCAGTAAGCTTCTGACTTTAAGAATCCAGCAACATATAAAAGATGCCACTGAATCAGCAGCCCATGACAAAAAAATCATGCTACGTCTGCATCTGAATCCAACCCTGAAATAAGAAGGGACATGTGCTGATAGTTCTGACGCGAGACCAACAAGCATCCTTATCTCCTTGGTAAGAGAACAGAGGCTGCTGAGCTGTATAATGCTAAGGGAATTCTACTGGGAGGCTCAGGTTTTACTCAGTTTTATTCCTGCTTTCATATTACTGGTGCAATTAAGAAGTCAGACTGTATTCGCTGATACTAAGTAAGTATCAAGGGTCCTATATGTGGCAACAACAGTGTGATTCAAAATAAATAAAGCGTGTAACTACTATGATTATGCCAGTTTTGTAAGTAGACGTCAAGGCTTTCGGAGTTTTGCATTTGATAAGTCATTTAATCCATATTACATTTTCCCACTGTATAAGGTTAGCACAGTTACTATTAAATCCTGTCCGGGGGGGGGGGGGGGAGGTCCTTGAATAATAAAAAAATCCAAGGTAATATAAATATAAAAGGGGGAATCTCGCTTGTTTCCATGGTTTGGAAAATGACATCATTGTTTCCATGCTTGTTAATCTTATCAGCCATGTAACTCTAGCTCTTTCTTTTTTTTATGCTGATCATCTTATTATGTGCTTTAGAAAGCCACTGAATGCATTAGGTAAAGGAACAAAACCAAAAGCCACACATTAATTGCAACAAGAAATTCTGCCTTGCTCCCTCTTCAAGCCCAAACCAACTATGATACTAAATTGGGAAAGATTAACAGTCATGCTTCTCATTTTTTAAAAAAATGTTATCTTTAGTAAATGTTTGCTACAAAAATGCATATGCTTCAGTTGTTTTAGAAGAAAAACCATAAATTGTTCAGAAAAGAAGTCACCAAGAAATGACTGTATGCTAAAAGTTCCTCTACACATACTAGAATTACTATTAATTTTTTACAATATACAATTCACTCCGTATATTAGCAGTGTTGATAAATGCTCAGTCACTACAAGGACAGTTGTTCTGCGTCAATGTTATCACAAATGATATCCTCAGCAGAAGAAAGCTGATTGTGCGATATGCGTTATGTTCTGGTTTGTTGGCCAGCTGCTTGTTCCTAGCAGAAATTTGTAAATTCTCAACGAAGAAAGCTAGCCTACTTCATAGTCACTTTCATTTCCTCATCCCGTGCGCATACACTTGAAAAGAAAGAATCAATTTAAATGGGATGCTCCGTGTGCACAAGCATGCAGGAAATTGTTTGCTTTTGTGGCATTTCATGTGTCTAGCATCTCATTTCTCATAACGTATCCTGTCTGAACACATGGCCTTAGCACATGTCAGGAATCAGTGAACTGGAGCAAGCGCCGTACTGATGTGCTAATGTTGCATGTGGGTTGCCAAGGGACCATTTTACAGTGGTACCTCGGGTTACATACGCTTCAGGTTACATACGCTTCAAGTTACAGACTCCGCTAACCCAGAAATAGTACCTCAGGTTAAGAACTTTGCTTCAGGATGAGAACAGAAATTGTGCTCCGGCGGTGCGGTGGCAGCAGGAGGCCCCATTAGCTAAAGTGGTGCTTCAGGTTAAGAACAGTTTCAGGTTAAGAACGGACCTCCGGAACGAATTAAGTACTTAACCCGAGGTACCACTGTATATGTGAAGCATCATGGTGTCGGTTTTAAATCAGGTCCCAAATCCCACTTTGTAGATCTGGGCTAAAACCATTCGGCACAGTTTCCCAATCATTATCAAAGCGCTTTGATACAGCCTTTTCTTTTTGAAGCCAGAGATTTTTTTTCTTCTCCCCAGTCCATTCCCAGCTCTCAATATTCCACATCACAGGCCAGTAGCAACCAGTAGCGGAGAACTTGCTTCAAACTCCCAATGAAAAGACTAACACTTTGTTACAAATAAACAATCCAATCCAATCACCCCCACCACCCCCTTGAATGAGCAGCATTATATTCCAAGCACGTATTCCCTTGCTTTTCAGAAAGATGCTGGGTCTCGGCCGCCGCCCTCAACCTTCCAAGGCGAGGGGAGAAAATCCCATAACTTTTCCAAAGCCTGCAGAGGATGATTTGTGTTCTCGCTTATGGGGTATGACTGTCACTGTTGATCTGCTTTCAGGCCTAGATTACATGTGATAAGGGCTGACCTTATTTGAGTATTCACACATTATGCACTCATGGAGTGCAAGCCAGGGAAACAAAAGTCCCTCAGATGTTCTGTGCATCAATCAAGCTCACAGCAGGGAGGCTGCAAAACTTTTCTTCCATTTAACTGACGAGAGGAAAGGAGAGTCCAAGGCAGACTTAATAAAGTTTAAAGCTGTGCCACAGTAGACTTGGGGCCCATTGTCTTCCCCCCGAAAAAGTGTGGTTTTCAACAAATTCCCTGCAGTTGCTATTAGCAACAATGTCTTAAAGAAATTTAGCATGGGGAAAGGGAACAAACAAATTGGCAGAAATGTGTTGTGTGTCTGTGTGTGTATGTGTTTCTTCTTCCTCCAACCGTTCTCTTTAATAAATATAAGTAAATTTCCCATGAACCTACAACATGACATTATTTTAAATGCATATCTTTTTATAAGAAATTGGTGTGTAATTGAGGGAGAATTTCGGGGTACATCACAAAATAGAGAGACAGCAAACCTATGCTCACTTACTCAGGAGTAAGCCAAATTGAACCCAGTGGAACTTAACTCCAGTGTAAATATTTACAGCAATGACTGCAGAATACCTAGCCATATACATTTCAAGAACGCAACAATACTTCAAAGAAAACACTGCCGGTAATTGTCAATATTTGTTCTTCTTGTTTGCTTTAAGCATTTTACAAGACTTGCTTATATTTATATTATTTTCTTTATTTCTTCACATTTTCACCCCAACTTTCCTCCAAATTGTTCAGGGTGCATATGTTAATCTATTTTATCCTAACAACAACCCTAAGGGGTAAAGCCAGACTGAGTGAGTTGGGAATTCATTTTAAGGGCACATCCACACCATACATTTAAAGCACATGGCTTTCACCAAATAATCCTGGGAACTGTGGTTTGTTAAAAATCCTGAGAATTGCAGCTCTGTGAGGGGAAAACTACAGCTCCCAGGTTTATTTTGGGGGAAAGTTGTGTGCTTTAAATATGAGATCAATGTGTGCTTTAAATGCATGGTGTGGATTTGCCCCAAATCATCTTAGCCTATATCCAAAATTTTAACCACTTTGCTTCTATTTCTAATAAGCTTTGGCCTTTACTTTTATCCCTTCCATGCTCCAGGTCAAGGATCTCTTCACAAATGTACACATCCTTTATAAATACTCCTCCCTTCCTGTTGTGTCTATTCCTTCAGTTTCTATGTTCCAGTCATGAGTCTCATCGCACTGGGTTTCAGTAATGCCTATTAGGACATATTTGCCATCCTGTATTAAGAGCTCAAATTTGTCTTGGTAGTTTCCCATACTCTGTGAATTAGTATAGAGACAACTAAAACCATGAGTCATTCTCTCCAGCTGCTTCCTCCTTGTAGTTTCCTGCTCTTCAGCAGGTTTCTGGAGCACTGCCTCAATTTCCTGTGCATCAAATACACTATTATCCCCCATACCAGGTGTTCTTCTGTCTTGTTCCTCCATAGGATTTAGTTTAAAGCTCTTCTGAACTCAGCAAACACATTCTTGTCACTACTGTGATGTGCAACTGTTGTAAACAAAAATCTGCCCTTTTTTCCCTTATGGGGTATCCAAGAGCCCATAACCCATCTCTTGCCAGAAGTCCTTCCTCAAGGAAGCAGATACCATGGTCAAAGAAGCCAAACATTTCCTGAAATCAACACCAGTGCAGCCAGTAGTTTACTTCTAGTTCTTTCCTCTTTCTTCCTGAGGCATGACCTTCAAGAGGAAGGAGTGTTGTAAAAGACCACCTGCACCCCAAGGCCCTTCAGCTTCCTGCCCAGAAAGAAACAATAAGAAGCCACTATCTTGCATTGCCTTACAAATGTTCCAGTAAGAGTTAATATCTCATTCATCTATCAGAAATCCACGTCTTTTTACCAGTTTTGTAAACATTAATTTAAAGTATGAAACAAAAACTCAACCAATTTCAGTAAAGAAGGAAAAAACACTTTGACAATGAAAAGTGTGTGTGTGTGTGTGTGTGTGTGTGTGTGTGTAAGTAACAATTGTTTTGAATTACCGGTACTTTAACATCGCTTAGGCGCATGTTAATATTTCAATATTTAATAGTCTCTTAAATAGTCATAATGGGTATGTAAAAATCTCTTTTCATGTAGCCTTACTCTTACACTGCAACCCAGTGCATGTTTACACAGAATTAAGGCTTAATCCCATGTGAGAATGGAAGTAAGCACCACTGAATTCACTGGGACTTACTTTTGAGCGCGCCTGTATACAACTTTACTGCAAATCCCCACCCCACCCCTGCTAATGCAGAATGCTAAGGGGCGGCATTCAGTCACTGCTATTCAGAAATTCTTGCCTTCCCACAATCGTTGACCTGAAACCAAGTATTGACAGGTTTAATGATAGTTATGCAAAACTGAAAAGTTTCATGGAGTATATATATTGGTAAAGCCCTTTGGAGACCTAATTTCTTTGTACATGTGCTGGCACCTTCTCATTATGTTTTCCTCTCTTCTCGTATTATATTGGAATAGCCCTGTGCAACTAGGCAGAATAAAGCACCTGTTGTTTTGTCAATTGTTTATCAGTGACAATTTCAGGAGGCAGAGCTTATATTACTAAAGTGGCACTAATGGGAAAACTACACCAGCCAAATTTCTCATTCCTATAATTTAAAAGCACAGGGACCCTGCCCAGACCTAGCTTTCACACCTTCCAACCTTTAAAAGATGAAAATAGGGATAAGTTTATAACATACCTATTTTTCACTCTGCCCAAGCACTCCTTGCCTCTTCGCACAATGCTGAAAGTTCTACTCTATCAAGAGTAGCCTGTCCTATACAATTTTAAAAGCCAAGAGGGGGGTGGGGAAGAGATAAAGGTATGTTTATAGGCTTCCTATCAAAGTTCTGTGAGTAGGGCAATCAGTGTTGGTTACCCTGAGGCAATACCAGACCAACCTCTTGACAAAAGACTTGTTGATAGCTTGTAATATTCAGGCAACATGTCTCCAGGAGAGCTAAGATGATCGCCAGGAGGGGGGGGGCAAGGTGTTTGCGTGTGGAAAGAACAAAAGATTGCAGTTTAGACAGAGACACAAGAGAGCTACATTTTGAGATGTGTAAGTGTCAGGTTCTAGCTATCTCCCTAGAGATCTGATAGTGGACTTTCACTGTCTGTTGCCTCCACCTATATTCAAACCTGTACATTTCAAAATAAGCTCACAATTATTATCAGCCAGCATAAGCCTCCAGTGACTTCTCCCAAAGGAAACCAAACTTGGGTAAACACAGTCCTCTTAGAATTTTTCAGGACTCAGAGGAGTAGGGTGACCTAACAATAGAGAAAACATGATTGCTGTGTTACCAACAGCTCACAATACACATGTCTGGTACATGAAATAGCAGAGTGTATATGCTGCATGATACTTTTAGAATTCCATGTGCATGCATTTACATCAGGGGACAAAGAAACTGTGGCTCTCCACATGTTGTTGGGACTCTAGCCCCAGGCAGCATGGACAAGGGTCAGGGATGCTGGGGGGTTGGTCCAGCAACATTTATTATTATTATTATTATTATTATTATTATTATTATTATTATTTAATTAATTTGTATACAGGCAACTCTGCATTTACATGCGTTCAAGGCATGAACAGCAACGTGCATCACTGTGAACCCAGAATGGTTTGCTTAAGACTGTCCTGTCTAGTAACTCACAGCAACAAATTTATAATGAGGCTTTCCCACAACAGGCAAAAGTTAGGGGGCGGGGGAAGGAGAGTGATTTACCAGGAAGTTGTAAAATAAAACAAAATACTTCTAATGATAACAACAACAGTAGTGGCTCTCCCTGGTAAACAGAGAATGTTGAAATGTATGTACTTTGTCAAACTTATGGCCCTAAACTAATATGGAATGGGAATGCACCACAAGCTCAATTATGTTCCTGAGACTGCAAGGAGAGTTTCTTTACAAAACAAGTGTAGAGACCCATGTCAACTCATACTAGGATGGGAAACATGAAGCACTTTTCTACTATAAAATATGAATTCAACTCGGTTTTGTTGGGTTAGGTATTGATTTTAAACGCTTGCAAACGGAAAAGCCTTCCTTTTCCCCCCGCTTCTTAACTATTGCACTGCTTTTTTTATTCCCTCAAATTCTGTCACCTGTCCTCAGTTAAACAGTGCAGCTGCTTGGTTTATGGGATTTTATTTTATTTTTTTGGAAAAAAATTGTTTTATGCATGTGTGTTTTTGTGAAGGAACAGTCCGTGATAATCTCATTAAATCCCTTTCTAACACTTTCCAGTTTGTACAGGATTTTCCTCAGCCTGGGTGAGTGCAGCCCTATATGAGTTGTTTAAACAACCTTCTAGGAAAAGAACATTTAAAAAAATGTGGAGAACAAAGCATCACACTGGCTGACACAGTGCAGAGAAAACAGGACTTAACAGAAAGTGTGAAGCTCAAACAAACAGTGATGCAAACGCTCTCTTCATTGGCCTGACCTATGATACAGCATTAAATAGATAATCCTTTATATCCTGTATGTCTATGAAAATATATATCAAGCAGTAAGTACACCTGCAAATCATTTCTTTTCAGTCAGGCTGCATTCTCAAGATCACTCAACATGGAGTAGTTCCCAATTTAATGCATTTGCACTTTTTTGTCAAAATTCCACCTAACTGTTCTAGTTAAAGATTTTTAAAAAGAGAAGTTAATCTACTCTTACCAGCAACTATTTATATTCACAATGTTAGGGTGCCTGCAGACTATCATTATTTTGAGGGAGGAACTTTAGGTTTGCTCAATTAAAGGGGATTAAATCTATAAAAAATGGACTTTTTGCAGTTAGGAAAGTGACAAGAAAAAGCGAGGGATGAGAAAATTAGTAACAGGAGGATGCATCAAATTATTAATAGGAAGATGCAGAAATATCCCTAAAGCAAATCAGGATGAATGCAGGTTTCATGCTCATTGTCATAAACAAATCAGAATGAATGCTTGATAAAGACCGGACATATTCTAACCACCCTGCAAACTTTGTGCAAGCAAATTGGGATGAATCCGGAATATGTAAATCATTTGGAGGAGCCCTCAGTAAACAGATGGAGAACCCTGGCTGATTAATTGTTTTGGAGTACTTCATGGTGCAATCCTATGTATGTGTCAGGGAACTGCCATCGGACCCAAGAGTGGAGGTAAGGCTCCCCAACGATGCAGGAGAAGGGACCAGCAGGGAGAGAGAGAACACTTCCTTTGGGGAAGGAAATCGGCGTGACACCAGGAAGAAAGGGGAGCAGGGAAGGACTTCGGAGACATGGCTCCAAGACTCTTCCACAGAGGCCAGCGGGGAGAGCCCAGGACCTCCGCTGGCCACGTCCACTCTGCGCAGAAGACTTCCACGCAGGGAGGCTAGGCGGAGACTTGGCGTCAAGCAGCTTTTATGTTGGAAGAAGTTCAGGAAACACCCACTGACGGATTCTGCCAGTGACTGACACAGCCACGGAGAAAGGGCTGTCCAGCCAGGGAAAGGTTTAGCCAGACAACGTTGCCTAGAGCAGCAGCCCCCTTACGCATGAGCAACCCCAATTCCCTTTACAGTATGTTTGTTCAACAATAAGACCCACTGTGTTCAATGTACTCCCATTTAAAGTACATTTAGATAACAATCTTAATCTCACCACAATCTTAATCTCTTAATCATTCAAAATAATAACTCATATGTTAGTTTCACAGAAGTGAAACAAACATAAAACAAATGAGCACCATATAACACCAGTCCAAAAGGATCAACACTGGCTCCCAGTATGCTTCTAAGCACAATTCAAAGTTTTGGTGCTGCTGACCTCTAAAGTCCTAATGGTCTCTGCCCTATATGCCTGAAGGAGCATCTCCACCCCCATTGTTAAGCCAGGACACTGAAGTCCAACTCTGGGCGCCTTCTGGCAGTTCCCTCATTGCAAGAAGTGAAGTTACAGAGAAACAGGCAGGGGGCCTTCCTTCTTGCATTCACTCTGTGGAACATCCTTCCATCAGATAGGGTCAAACAGATAAACAACTATATAACTTTTAGAAGACTTCTGTATGGGGAAGTTTTTAATGTTTGATGTTTTGTGATGTTTTTACATTTTGCTGGAAGCCACCCAGAGTGGCTGGAGCAACCCAGTCAGATAGGTGGCACATAAATAATAATAAATTATCATCATCGTTATCATCATCATTATTACGGTACGTTTTCGAATGCTGGAAGAGCAGACCCTCCAGGTGTCCTTATTTTCCCAGGACATCCCTGATTTAGAGAAGCAGCCCCAGTTTCTGATTTGATCCCGGAATGTCCCGCTTTTCCTTAGGATGCCCCTATTTTCATTGGAGAAATGTTGGAGGGCATGGCGTTATCCGACCCCCGAGCTATCTGAAGGCAATCCTGTATAGGGAAGTTTGTTTTAATGCTTAATGTTTTATTATGTTTTCAAATATGTTGGAAGCTGCCTAGAGTGGCTGGGGCAACCCAGTGAGGGTGTGTGGGGTATAAACAGTAAAATTATCATTATAGAATGGGACGTCCCTATTTTCATCAGAGAAATGTTGGAGGGTATGGAAGAGTAACCTTTTATTTATTGATATCCCACCTTTCCTCCAAGGAACTGATGTTTAGGCTGAATAGGTAGTTACTGATCCAAGTTTGGCCAATGGGTTTCATGGCTGAGCAAAGGACTTGGTCTCCCCAGTCCTAATCCAATCATCTAACTAAAGGGTCAGCAAACTTTTTCAACAGGGGGCCAGTCCACTGTTCCTCAGACCTTGGGGGGGGCAGAATATATTTTGAAGAAGAGAAAAGAGCTAATTCCTATGCCCCACAAATAACACAGAGATGCATTTTAAATAAAAAGGGCACATTCTACTCATATAAAAACACGCTGATTCCCGGTCCGTCCGCAGGCTGGATTTAGAAGACGATTGGGCCAGATCCAGCCCCCAGGCCTTAGTTTGCCTACCCATGATCTAACTACTACACCACAACCAGCTGTCATCTTTTTCAATATGCCAGGCTGCTGCAGCCAGACACAGACAAGGCTCCAATGCAGCTCACAGTCTTAAAAATCATATACAAAACTCTTCTTCACAGGAAACCGGTCTGAAGGATATTTCAGTCTGACGCCAAAGCCTGCACTTCCAACATTTTTAACTTTAATGGGTCCAATAAAAGGTACTGGCTTGTTCTGTTTGTATGCTTTGTGTTTGTTCAAACCACTGAGAAAAGTGTGATGTGAATGTCTCCGCTCCCTAAAAATTAACTTGTGTGGGTTTTTTTAAGCCCCACACAAGAGGCAGGCTACCTTATACGGGGAAAACAAACAGATAAACAGCTGTACTCTCTAATTAGAGGGCAAATATGCACAGAATATAATTTGGCAGCAGCTGCCTGCCATGTGTACAATCTGCTTGTAATAGGTATACATATTTAAAATATGAACACGAGTCAAAACAAGGTTCAGTAAATCCCTGCATCCTGTTATGTCCCAAAGTGGTTTTTGCATCAGCTAAGTGCATGCAGTCCTTACAATTTGAACATTCAAGAGAAATAGATTTAGGCTCTGCCTGCTGAGCTGGGAGTGGAGTAACAGCTCCTGACCTGGAGAGTGCACCTCTTGTTTTTACAGCTCTAGTGTTGGGATAGGAAGGAATGTTTGGAAACAACACATGCAGCAACCCATTTGGCTACCATGCTTCACTTCCCATGGAACAAAGCTGAATTTGAGCTTTTCTCTATAGGTAGCAGCAGAGAAGGATGCTGTGAACAAACCACTGCAGCACCAGAATAGGAAACTATGTTTGTGTATGCATATATACACACCCTAACATTTCACAGGTGCAAACAGGGACAACACTTACATAATAGGCACCTTCTCAGGTCAAGGATTAACTTCCTTTTTCTCTTTTCTGCTTTTAATTGCATTCATGTATTCTGCGATAGCTTGTCCATTTCACCTCAGGAAAAGTACTGCAGAGTAGAAAAAGACTCAGAAAAAGGCAAGCAAAACAATTAAGGAGTTGGAGCAACTCTCCTATGAAGAAAGGCTGCATTGTTTAATACTTTTTAATTTTCATCCCTAAAAGTGAAAATAAATCCTTCATGTTCAATGGAAATCTATTTCTGAATACCAATTGCTAGGGAGCAATGGCAGGAAAGACTTCTTGAATTCAGGCCGTTTGTGGGGTTTTCACAAGCATTTGGTTGGCTACTGTAAAGAGTGGGAAGAAGGGAACTGGATAAAAGTCTCACTCAGTAGTCCGATGCTCGGGGAGAAGGAGAATGAAAGTCTTGTTAACACTCACAGAGTAGCTCCTGAAGTCCCCCAGCCCCACAAATTAGAAAACTACCAACATGTGCAGTTACATTACATGCTGAATGGCCTTTCCCCCTCCCATGAAACCTATCTGCTGTGTGCATGTACAAGGTTTAAAGGGCAACCTCAGGATTGTGTAAAGCCCAAGGAATCTCTGCTAGGGTTACTGAAACGCAAACTCTCTTTATGCTTACAAAGGAAGGTTGTAAAATTGGGGACTTGGAAGATATGTAGAAGCACAGAGCTTGGCTGCAGCAATTCTGATGCTAAATTAAAGTACTTTCCTGTTTAGTATTCAAGGGAACCATCTATTAAAAAGAAGCCCCTGAAGTACCGTAAATACAATACTGGCTTTCTAATCTCCCTGCTTGCAAGGTTATATGAACTTGCACAGTCACAACCTCCTCCCAGCATAGCTAGATTATCAGTTTGGAACAGGTTTCCTCAACCTCGGCCCTCCAGATGTTTTGAGACTACAATTCCCATCATCCCTGACGACTGGTCCTGCTAGCTAGCTAGGGATCATGGGAGTTGTAGGCCAAAAACATCTGGAGGGCCGAGGTTGAAGAAGCCTGGTTTAGAATATTTCCCCCACTTGCAATTCCAAGCAACAGGTATTCAGAAATATACTTTTTTGAACAGTAGAGCTGGAACATGGCTAGTCATCATGGATAGCCACATCCTCCATGGATTTATGTAACCCCCTTTTAAAGCCATCCCATTTGGGGCCCATCACTGTAAGAGCCATGATGCTGCAGGAGAGATTTGACCCTTCCCTCTTTGCAAACTTTGCCAGTATTTAATCAATATTTAATTTGTTTTAAACCACAAGATTCACATACCTTTAGACTGCATGCCATGCACTCTCGCACACCTCACTGGACTTAAATGGGCCCTACTTCTGAATCAAGATGCATGAGATTCCAGAGCTCTTTATGATAGTTTCAAAGCACCCTCTCTTTTCTCCCACAGCTGAAAGGTAGCATTATATGCATTTTCATTCTGAGATCAGTGGGATTTTGTAAAGACTCCTAAGTAAAAAGCTCTATTCCATGAAGGTGCTCAGCTGGAACATACTTGGAAAGCTGAAAGCAGTTTAAAAGCAAGCCCACAGCAGCCACTCTTGAACAAGTCAAGATTACAGGGTATTTCTCTTTCTCTCTCTCTCTCTCTCTCCCTCTCTCTCTCTCTCTCTCTCTCTCTCGGAGTAATCAAATGGTTGCCAACCGTGTTAAGAATGAACAAAGTCACTGCTACAGGCAACAAGCAGATGACCAGTTCAGGTTCGAGGGTTCACTGCACATGGACATCCAGAAATGCCCCTTGACAGCTTTCACAGTATAATGAACCATGCAGCAACTCAGGCAGGCAATTGACACAATACATGAACATAAAGCCTCTAACATTAAAGCAAGGCATACTTAGCTAGCAACTTGTCAGTCCAACCCAGCTGAAACAGCATTATCTCAAAAGATTCCTTTTTTAGATTCCAGAGATTTAATTAGCAATGGCTCTGCTCTGTTTTGGAAATGCACAGGAACACGATCTGTGAGTTATTAAAAATAACTGCACTATGCATTATTTAATTGCCATACTAATTAATTAGCAGAAAGCTTTCTAGTTAAAATGGGGGGGGGGGGAGGTGCACGCACACAAATGAAATAACCTTTCCTTGGCACAACTGATATATTATCATGGAGTCAATAACATCTGGAGAGCCACAGGTTCCACCACCTCTTGATGTAATATGATCCAGACAGTTCAGTTCCGAATTAGGATGAAAACAGGTCAATTCTATTATGCCAAATAATGCTTTTAAAGAATCACCAAGGCAGTGCCATATTCAGTGCAGAGTAGACTCTAATTATGAAAGTGTGACAAATAATCACAAGATCTACTTGCTGAAACTTCTTGCCCTTCCATTTAAAGCTCTCCAGGGCCTCACCTTTATACCACCCTCAGCTTCCCAAAGGTCACCTGCTCTCTTGCACAACACAACAACACAACACAACACCAGTTTAGATGGCTTTTAAAAAAGGATTAGACAAATTCATGGGAGGGTAAGGCTATCAGTGGCTACTTACCCTGATGGCTATGTTCTATCACCTCCACTGTTGGAGACAGTAATGCTTCCAGTTTCTGGAAAATGCAAGAAGAGGGAGTGCTCTTGTGCTAGGTCTTGAGGATAGGCTTCACATGAGTATCTGTCTGGCCACTGTGAAAACAGGATGCTGGACAGGCTGGACCACTGACCTAATCCAATCAGCTCTTAACCATTCTCTCCTGGTGCTCCTATGCCTGGAACTGTGTCCCAGAATTACATACTCCCATACCACTTCCTTATTTTGTTTCATCTTCCACCTCACATGAATAGCAGCTCTGCTTTCCAAGCACTATGGAATCAAACTGAGGGATAGTGGCTGGGAGTTTGCTTACAGCTACAAAGGTAATGTGTAACCAACGTTCAAAAGTAACAGGGCTACTTTTATGGAATTTGAAATGGTTTTGTGACTGTAGCTTTCCAAAGATGAAAATGTCCAGCATATAAGGTCTAAATTACCTTTCTGAGTGTACACTTAAAAGGTAAACCAACTCAGAAAATGTTGCTACTGGTTGCATTAAAATGTAAATATAGTTGGCAGTGTAAAGCATGATTGCAGTACACGCAAGTATCAGTGCAGATACAATGGCCAGGGTACTGGAAGTGCCTGCTCCTGGTTGTAAATCCTCATTTGCCTTTACACAGTGTATGAAATAAGTCTCCTCAGTAGCCCATTTAGCATCAGTTCTCACCTTCTCATCATCCTAACTTTAGCACCTTTGCTGCACAATCATATACTGGATTCCCATTTATCACAGGAGGAATCTAAAATGGAAGGGAGAAGGAGGTCAGATGAGGAAATTTAAATCCCATCACTAATCCTGCCACTAATCCTTTGAGGACTGCATCTTTTGCCAGTGCTAATTTGGAGGATATCCTCCCGGTGATACATTTGAGACAGGAAGGTGAATAAAAGGTCAGGAATGCCTATGCCTTGATGCCACAGAATAGTTTTGCCAGCTGAATATCTTCCAAGGATTTATAGGATGCGTTCTCATGGCTGGTATGCAGCTAGAAGTACACTGGAAGCACTTACTTCCCTGCGGTTTGCAGTCTTACTTTGTAAGGTTGGTGCAAATTCTGATTTGTAGACCTGACAGGATGCCTTCGCAACACAGGGGAATTGCTGTTAAAAAGAAGTAAGTCTGCATGTTGAGTACAAAGTGTCCCTATGCAGATCTCGCCACATAACCCCACTACCAGCTGTAAGGAAAAGGCAATTCCTCTTTCATTATGTGGGAAGAGAAAATCAATGCAAATGGGGGGCAATGGAATCCCAACAGAAGTTCTGAAAAGCCAGATTCAGTTCCTCCTTCATGACACACCTGCACGGCCTTCTATTGCAGTGTTGGGAAAAAGGATCCGTGCCACAAAACATGAGTGACTCCAGCACTGTGACCTTCTCCAAGTACAAAGGTGACTGCCATGATTGTAACAACTACCATGGAACCTCCCTGCTGAGTACTGTGGGTAAAGTCTTTGCCCATGTAGTTCCTCAAGAGATTACAGTTAGTCGTTGACAGTGCTATCTCAAGTCACAATGCTGCTTTAGAGCTCAGAGGTCAACAGTCAACATGATTTTCTCACTGTGCCAGCTGCTGAAGAAGTGCTGAGAGCAGAGACGCCCCTTGCACATTGTCTTCATAGACCTGATGAAGGCCTTTGACCTCATCAGCTGAAAAGGACTCTTCACACTGTTCAACAAGATAGGATGCCCACCTAAGCTCCATGAGATGATCCTGTCTTGCCATGAGAACATGAACAGCACTGTCCAGTATGACAGTTCATTCTCAGATGCCTTCCCTATCAAAAGTGTTGTGAAACAGGGCTGTGTTCTGGCTCCAAATCTCTGTGGCATATTTCTCTCCCTGTTGCTTTCCTATGTCTTCAGCTTGACTGTGTACTTCCATTAAAGGAGTAATGGTGCTATGTTCAAGTTGGCACATCTCCATGCCAAGAGAAAAGTGCAGTGGGTCTTTGTCCAAGGTATCTTGTTTGCACGGGATGCAGTTGCACTCTGAGGAAGCTCTACAGAGACTCATCAACCGTGTTGTCCATCAGTCTGACAAAGACCAACAGGACGTCACCAGCACTCCACTCATCAGCATTGGTGACCACATGCTTGAGGTGATAGACAGTTTTGTCTACCTGGGCTTCCCACCATAACCAGCAACCTTTGTATTGATGCTGAACTGGACTAGTGTATTGGCAAGGCAGCTACGGCAAAGGCTTGCCTCTGCAAAAGGGTATGGGAGAATGAGATGCTAATGATCAACACCAAGATAAAAGTCTACCTTGCTTGTGTGTTGAGCATGCTGCTTTATGGAAATGTGTTGTGGGCAGCTTACACCCACCAGGAATGATGCCTCAATGCCTTCCATATGTGCTGTGTCAGGAAGATTTTGAGCATCACATGGGAGGACAGAGTTTCAAACAAAGATGTGCTCTCCCAAGTCTATATTCCCAGCATGGTCACACTTCTGTCTCAGGTAATGTCCACCACACAGAAGATGGAGGTATCCTCAAGGATATGCTATACAGGGAGCACTAGGCCTATTGGCAGACCTACACTGTATTACAAAGATTTCTGCAAACATGACATGAAGGCTGACAACATTAATCCCACTGTATGGGAATCCCTTGCAGACAACTGCAGTGCCTGGAGACAGACAGACAGGTCACGGATCCACAGCAGTGAGCAGTGGAGAAATGACCACTGGGAGGAATAAAGAGAGAATAAATGCCATGGTGCACTTGTAGCAGCAAAACCGGGTGCCTTCATCTGCCCCAGCTGCAACAAAACATGTCTCTCCCATATTAGTCTCTACAGCCACAGCAGGCACTGTAACTCTCCAATGATTTGACGTCATCCTCAAAGGGATAACTCTTCCATTGTCTTCTTTTTTTTAAAATAAATATTTATTAAGTTTTCCAATTTTATGCACAAAAAGAAAAAGAAAAGAAAAATATTAAAAGCAAATCAATTTCAATAACAATTTTTCAGTAACATGTTTCTTTGACTTCCTCATACCTCCCCTTCTTGTTTTCTAGTTCAAATTGTTAATCCAGCAAATCCTAATCTCTTAACATTCCTTTTAACTAACAGCTTTTTTTCATTCAACTTTTTAAATTTTATGACTTAAACAATTTTAATCAACTCTTCCATTGTCTTCTGAAACAGAAGGATACCAGCATACAACACACAATTCTATGAATGTTTAATTGTTTTTTTTAAAATTATTATATTTCTATGTTTTTAGCTGTTCTTATTTTATCTGTAAGCTACCGTGAGTCCCTGTCATGGGAAAAGGTGAGGTATAAATAAATAAATATACAACAATAATATTTAGAATTCTAGGCCAAAGGCTCCTCTGTCCCCAAAAGGCCAGTGCCTGTTTAGTCTGAAGCGGTCAGATCGCCATGGAGCTCCCTTTCTCATTACTAGGAGGCTTCTTGCAACTGCAGCTAACATTCCCAATTTAGAAACACTCCTTAACACAACTGAATTGTTTAAGCTAATAATTTTCCACAGAGTATGGCTACATTGCACTTTTAACACTGGTTATGCAAAATGAAGATTTTTAATTTTTTTTTTACACCATTCAATAATAGACATTCAACACTGTGAAAAAACAAGATGGACTAATGGTCAGGCTTGACAGGAGGCAGCTCCCTATGCTCCTATGCCTTCTAGCAAGAGTACCAACTTGACCCTGCAACTATGGATGCCCAGGGTCACAGGTGCCATGCAGCTTGCATGGCCCTAGCACTGAAATTTGTGGGTGCCCTGCCCCTTCATGGGGAATATTGTGGGTGCTTGGGCACCCAGGGAGTTGGCACCTATGCCTTCTAGATTCATATTGTTGTATTCTTTTTGTAATATTGGTTAGCTTAATTGCAGGGATTCATTTGAAGAGTTCTCAGCATTGAATGCAGAGACCTTCCTAAAAATAAATGCCGTATATTTGGATAAGCTTTAATGAGTGGATATTTCCAGGCAGCGACAGAATGTTTAGCATGCTCAGCAACTGCAGAACGGGTGCTTAACCAGCAAACTCCTAAATAGTACAAAAACAACAGCAATAACCCGTCAAAGTTCATGAGCCCTTATTACACATTACTTTTCATTAAACAAAGAGATTATACAGATGCTGCTGACAAGGATTATCAAAACAGAATGGCACCACCTGCCCCCTGCAACCTCACTAATTAGTACAGAATCTGAGGTGCCAATTAACAAAGAAAAGAGGGAGGGGTCAGTAAACACAGTCCGAGGCCACCATTTCATGCAGAGCACAAAGGCTGTTACTGCTGCATTAGTTTGGGATGGGGCTACTTTTATGCAGAGATTGGAGGTTTCAGCTATGCTTCGGTGGCATAACATACTTCCCTGATTTTCCTCTTGCTTCTCCGATTCTTTTTAAAAAAAATAATAATAATTTTTTATTAGTTTACAACAAAAACAAAAACACATATTAATTTCACATCGAATTTTCACAAGTTATTCCTTTTCTGGACTTCCTTCAGCTTTTCCGTAAATCATCCATAGTCATTATTTAAATTACGCATTCCTTAGATTTATATTGACATTATTTATATCTTTCTTTCTATTCCCTTTAGACAATACTTCTTAATTTTTCACAGTGCTTCTTTAAATCCCTCTAGTGTTATCTGTCCTTCACTTATATTTTCCAGATATTCCACAAATTTCCCCCAGTCCTCAATGAACTTTTGGTCTCTTAAATATCTAATCTTCCCTGTCAATTTGTCCAACTCCGCATAGTCTAACAGCTTCATTCTCCATTCTTCCACTGTCGGTATTTCCTGTTGTTTCCATTTTTGGGCCAGTAACACTCTTGCGGCTGTCACTGCATATTGAAAGAATTTACAGTCCTTTCTTTTTATCTCATTTCCTAATATTCCTAACAGAAAGACCTCTGGTTTCTTTATAAATGTATATTTTAAAATCTTCTTCAATTCATTATATATCTTTTCCCAGAAGTCTTTCACTTTCTTACATTCCCACCACATATGGTAAAAAGAACCTTCTTTATCTTTACATTTCCAACACTTATTACATGTCTTATACATTTTCGCTAGTTTTACCGGTGTTATATACCATCTGTAAAACATTTTCATAACATTTTCTTTTAACGTCATACATGCTGTAAATTTTAAACTTTCTTTCCATAGTTTTACCCAGTCCTCAAATTGTATGTTATAGCCAAAGTCTTTGGTTAGACTTTGCTTCTCTGATTCTTAGTCCTCTCTCTTTCTTGATTGCACCTAGAGCTAGCTGAAAGTGATTTTAGATGATTTAAATAAAAGGAAAACACGTAAGGTTGTATCCAGTTCTGTCTCCACTGATGGAGGACTCTTCAATTCGCTGGAGGAGAGGGAAGGTGGGTTTTGTGTTTTTTTTTGCAAATCCCCTTCTTTTGCCTGAAATCCCTTATAACACCTATCATGCAGTTTCAAAGTATCTCCAACCTTTTGGAGTAAATCTGGGCTAGGCGGGCAATTTTGACTTCTCTGTTTCTGCTAATGGGAGCCATTGCTGGATAAGAGAGCCTTCCATCAGTAGTGGACACAGCCCCAAATACTATACAAAACATTTCTAAGATGGGGAAAAAATGAATCCCTTCTCAATTAAAGTAAAACATTCAAAAATATTTGCACAAAATTCCTAGTGTGGTTTTTAAAACAAAGTACTAAATACATTCACAACATCTTTTTACTAACTCATAGACCAGGCTTCCTCAACCTCAGCCCTCCAGATGTTTTGAGACTACAATTTTCATCATCCCTGACCACTGATCTTGCTAGCTAGGGATCATGGGAGTTGTAGGCAAAAAACATCTGGAGGGCCGAGGCTGAGGAAGCCTGGCATAGACTCTGTGCGTGCGTGCGTGCGTGCGTGCGTGCGTGCGTGTATACACCCACACACCACTGTTATTTTTCTAGAAAAAGAGATGGCAGAGCTCACCATTAACTTTTCCTTTGTTCTCTTTGAATGGCAATGGCACCCACCTGAGAGGTGCTGAAGCTGAGCTCCAGTGAGCTCTGGCTGAAAAAAAGGCCCAGATATACATATACATAACGACGAGGGGAAATAAGTGTTTTCTATACCCTCTGGTAATTGTAGGGCTAATATAACTCTGATTGAGTTATTCATCAGTACTGCACATTTAAGTGACCCACTCTAAATCATGTAGTGTAAACATTTCTCTCTGCCTTCCTCCCCACTTCCCAGAGCTTTAAAGGACAATGAAGAGACATTTGCAGCCAGGGGTTTACTTATGAATTGTTGCTCTGCATTCTATGGAGTCCTCGGAATCCAATCTGCAAAAGGGATTTTGAATTTGATCTATACACTGGATATACTACATACGTTCAGCGAACAAAAGGTGGCCTACAACTTTGCTAAATAAGTCCTACTAAAATGCCACCATACCATGGCCTCATTTAATTCTTATGCAGGCTAGCACTTACTGTACTCAAATTTCCATTAAATATGGAATTATAAAATACTACCATGTCTGAATGCGTATTTTGATTACAATATTGTTTAAAATGTATTTGGAATATTAATTTCGTATACAATAATTCTCTATACCGCCAAGTTTCCGGACAGTGTCCCAATCAAGTATTGACAACATCCAGCCCTACTTAGTTTAATTAAGGTTGTTGCATCATGTACCATCGGCCTATGAAGTTAGTAAGTTCCTTGGGGCAGAAAGCTGTTATTTTGGCTCAAGCAACACTGCACATCTGTAACAACAGTGTTACTGCTACAGAATGGTAGAAAATCCTCCCCCCCCCCATCCCTCAGTTTCAGTATGTCAATGATCAGGGATGATGGGAGTTGCAGTCCAGCCATGTGCGGGGCCAAAGGTTTCCCCATCCATGCTGTTTTACCTGTGGTGTGCTTCCATGCCATCACACTATATTTATGATGAAATGGGCCAATCACCATTCAAATCTTCCAAGCCAAGTGACGACCAAGATTTGAAATGAAATTATTTGAAGGACACTGAAACAGGGATGCAGCAATTCTGCTTGGACTACTGCAATGCGCTCTTCGTGGGGCTACTTTTGAAGGTGACCCAGAAACTGCAATTAATTCAGAATGTGGCAGCTAGACTGGTGACTGGGAGTGGCCACCGGGACCACATAACACCGGTCCTGAGAGATCTGAGCACAATTCAAAGTGCCTAAATGGCCTCGGTCCTGTATACCTGAAGGAGCGTCTCCACCCCCATCGTTCAGCCCAGACACTGACATCCAGCGCCGAGGGCCTTCTGGAGGTTCCCTCATTGCGAGAAGTGAGGTTACAGGGAACCAGACAGAGGGCCTTCTCGGTAGTGGCGCCTGCCCTGTGGAACGCCCTCCCATCAGGTGTCAAGTAAATAAGAAGCTATCTTATTTTTAAAAGACATCTGAAGGCAGCCCTGTTTAGGGAAGTTTTTAATATTTAATGCTGTATTGTTTTTAACACTCGATTGGGAGCCGCCCAGAGTGGCTGGGGAAACTCAGCCAGATGGGCGGGGTATAAATAATAAATTATTATTATATAGCAATTTCTTTGCATGGGGATGGAGCCATGCTGGAGCACAGTGATACATTGCTGTCATTTCCTCTCAATCCTGTAGCTTCAAATGGCATTCTGCAAGGAACAGCAAATGCAGAAGCCAGGGGCCCCCTAGTTCCAGCCCTGGCAGATCCTGACAGTTAGCCACCCTAAGAATATCAACAGAGACTCACAAAGCAGACACCACAAAGACTCATCCTGTCACACCATTTTCTAAGTATGCAACATCCACAAGGGAACACAAGGAAGGCCACATATTTCCCTAATCCCAATCCCGCATCAGTTCCACTAACAAGGCACCTCTCTATGCAATATGGTGTAAAAGTTTACAGCAACACCGTGAAGATTAAATGACTGTTAACCTCTGGATGAAACTCAGTCTATAATCACCAAGGTCTGTTTTATTATGAAGTATATGTTTATTGATGCAACAGTGAAACACAAACTTCTTTCAAGGGGTAATTATTAGCATGATTTGCACAACCTTCCAGCCAAAATCCAAGCCCACCTCATCGTTTCCTGAAGGTCATTCAACAGATGTTGAAGAAACAAATGGCGTGCTTACATTTGCCCAGTTAAGATCAGTGTTAATACCTGCCTTTCCCCCCAAACTCAATAATTATTGCCCTGAGGGGTGATTCGTTTTACCGAATGTCAGTTCAGGCACCCTTCAGCGGCATTAAACTGAAATTCCCATTAAATTCTGAAAAATTAGGAAGTTAAACTTACAGTCTTCATAATTGGTGTTGCCTCTTTTCTGAATTTACTCCACTGTCACATTTAAAGGCATTTAAATATAGCAGGGTCATCCCCCAAACTCATCTGCAACAGGCAACTTGTTAAAAACAATCAGCTCTAGAAGCGTTTTCCTTCAGAAAAGGCACAGGTTTTACTTAGGTCAATTTATTTGTCATTAACAGAACAGTTCCACATATGTGTTATTGCAATTAAAGGTAACATCTTAAACTTAGGTTCACATTTTTAAAAGAGCAAAATGATGTTGGTGATTAAGCAAATAGGCACAGATCAACTAATAACAATTTGGGAATCCCTCTTGGAATTTTCGTTGTAAGAATAAATGAATGATTCTGAGACACACAGGCTTAAGACAAATATGGTTTAACAGAAAACGAAGAATACGGATATTAACATGGACTGTATGTCTTAAATAATCTTTCTCTTAACGTAACCGGCAAACGGAAAATCAGAAGCTTATTTTCTCCATCTCTAATGTTCATTTTCCCTTTGTTTTTTCTCTTTCTTCTATTTTCTTCTTCTCTCTCTCTTTTCCTTTTTCTTCTTCTTTCTTTTATTATGTGTGCTCTGTTTTTTAGTTTGTGTAGCTATTATTTTATTGTATTACGAAAAACTTTAATAAAAAATATTATTATTATTTTAAAAAACCCGATAACGATTTTCTAGCTCACTTGCTTCAACAGTAGCTATGTGATGCAAGTGTTATTAAAAGCTTAATTAGGCACACCATTTTTTAAAAATGCTCTGCTAATTATATAAATTTGCAACCAATTATTTTCTTCATGGTGAAACAAACCTTCAGCAGCTGTTAAAACTCTAATGGGTGAAAGCTTTGCATCCCTGCCAAATGGCTTTCCTTCTTCAATGGTGGGGAGAAGGATTTGTAAGTGTTTACACACTCCCACTACCCTTCAATAGCTTACGATGACTTCAAATCCCACATTGATCTGTATATTGCAATAGGAGCCCAGGCAGAGGTTGAAAATATTTGTTTTGGCTGTAGGTTTGTGTCAAACTCAACAGCCTGTAAAATCCCATAGCCTGTAGCCCATTTTTAGACTTGCTGTGCCAGCACACAAGTTCTTAGAGAAAGGACATTAAACTGTCGCACCAATGCAATCGCAAACAAGAAACCTAATGGCCCAATGCATTAATGCAAAATGCCCGTCATTTAAACAGGTGTGGTATGTGTGCAGAAAGGATGCATGTACTGCAAGGTGCCAGGGTAGGGAAGTGTAACAGAACACTGGCAACTTTTATAGATAGTTTCCAGACAGCTATTTCAGAATTTGAATTGCAGGTAGCATCTTCATTTTCTCTTCTAAGATGTATTATACACTAGTCAATGCAGCTGGCATGCAACAAACAGAAACCCCCTCTCCATTGATAGATTGTTAAAAATGTGAAGGAAGGAGCACCGGCCATGTGCAGTATTCAGCAATTATCAGACTGGCTGTCATGGCATATCTGTCCTGGTTCACACGTCACACCAAGCCAGCCAAGCCTTAGCATGAATTTGTGAGAATATGGGCTCTGAGAAAGTATATTGCTAAGAGATATCTTAGCCCAGTGTGTAATCCATACCCAGGCTCATAGTCATGAGCCATACACCATAGGACAAACATATATAATAATAATAATTTATTATTTATACCCCGCCCATCTGGCTGGGTTTCTTTGGTTGCAGACAATGATTAGTCTGTAGAGAGCTAAACCATGAGCTTAGGTTTTGATGATACACTAAGCCAAGCCATGGCTTTGCTCAGAATGGCACAGTAGCAAAAGAATGTAAGAAGAACCCGTTGATTCATGCTAAGTGCTTATGTAGCATCCAGTTCTCACAGAGGCCTACCAGATACCTGTGGGAAGCCCCCACAAGCAGGACCTGAGTGCAAGAGCACTCTGCCCACCTGTGATTTCCAGCCACCAATATATCAGGTGCATGCTGCCTCTTACAGTGGAGGTAAAACACAGACCTTGTGGCTAGTACGTGTTCATAGCCTTCTTCTCCTTGAATGTCTCTGATCCTCTTTTAAAGCCTTGGATGCTTACACTGACCTTGTTGAGACCTACAGCTAAGCCAAACCAAGGTTGAGCAAAACTGAGCAAACAAGCAGGCTACTGGAGAGGAGATTGTAGCCTTTTCACTCCCCCTAAGGGAGAACTGAAGTGTTAAAACTTAATGGCAAATGCTAGCACAGCTCCATTCCTTTCAATGGGAATCGAACACTAGAACTTCCTGCTTGGCTGTGGCAAAAAGAAATATCTCAAATAATGCAACATTTGTTCTGGTTATATTGCAGTATGCTTATTATGTATACTGGGGCCTGTCAATATACACTGACAGTTGGGGAGTGGGGGGAAGGATATGGAATTTGCTGCTCTGGGAGTTTGTTTGTTTTTTGTTTTTGCTGAAGAGCAGAATAAAAATAAATAATAGAATTTCACCCAGCTGTTCATTGGGGATAAAAATGGAGCACCTGGAGACTCCTTGCCAGATGCCTCTAGATAGGAAATACATTCAGAGTATTATATTAGTTTATAGAAGGAATATAGAGAACAATGGAGAAAAGGTTTCAGATATTGAGATGGCCTTAAAATTATCATCATGCCATTCCTCTGAATAGTTCAGCATATGTTTGTTACTAAAGCAGCCAGATGTAGTACTGAGAGGAGATAAACTTAATCCTTTAAGCATCGGGTCTCTTTATTACAGATGATTTATGATAGCCTTGAATTAAAAACAAAACAAAACCATATTGCATTTGCAGCATAGTCACTGGCAGACAGATAGTATATACACTATACCATGAAAAATACACTGTACCTAGAATTGTTCTAATTTAAACTTAGCCTTTTCTGTCCTGATGTATTAAACAACAACTTGGCTCCTATAGCGACCTTGCAATACCTGTGTATGATCAGATTTATGCCAGTAATTGCCAGCATAACCACTATATCAAATGAAACTCAAATGCACTTTGCGTGTGTGTGTTTTGTGGCTGATTCTAATAAGCAGAAACAGAATCCAGCAACAAAGAGATATGGTATTTTAATAGACAGAAGCAAATACATCCTACAAGGGCTTCAAACTGAATTATCCAAGTTCAACACTGTGCTTTGCAGAAACAACTTTTCTTTTTGCTACTTCCAATTCTACCAACACTAGCTGCTATAAACACTCCTGCTCCCTTAAATGATCCTGCCCAAACTACCTTGCTGTCCCCTAGACTTAGAACAACACTGTCATTTCCTTAAAGGTAACCTCTTCAGTGATGCCTATGGTTTAACTCCCTTGACCCTATATGTCAGGCTCTGGCCTAGCTCTGAGACTGGGTGAAGCTGAGATCCAGTTCAGGTGTGGAGGACAGGACCAGAAGAGCAACAGGCATGGTCATTGGAAAGGCTGGAGGTCAGGGGCCAGATCAGACAGGAGAGGATCAAATGGCCAGAAGCAAGAGCAGACTCAAGTCAGGCAGAAGATCAGTTTCTAAAGCAGCAGTGGGAGACTGAGGGGCCAGAAGCAGATGCCAAATGCAGGCAAGCAGGTGATGGTCACTAAGGCAGGGGTCAGCAACCTAAGGCCCATGGGCCAGAAGCGGCCAGCAGAGGTTGTTTGACCAGTCCATGAGCCGCCCCTGAACCGAGCTGCCCACTCGCGCGCTGCGCTAAACGGGACTTGCTTCCGTGGTGCCGAAAATTGCATCTGTACATGCGCAGATGCTGAAAATTGTGTCTGCACAGACGCAGATGCTGAAAATCGCAGGCTCGCACGCAAACCGGCCCATGGAAGGATCTCCGTGGGACCAATCCGGCCCAGGCAAGATAAACCTTGCTGACCCCTGATCTAAGGCAAAGAAACCCAGTAGAAGAGAGAGAGGAGAAGCAGGGAAGCAGAAGCAAAACTGGGGTTTGGAGGACAAAATTATACAAACAGGTACTGGACAAGCTACGTCAATTTCTCTGCCTTAATTTATCCTTCAAGCTCAATTATCTGAAAAATAGCATTAAAGGGAGTTCAATAACTGTCTTGCAATGAGTCCAAGGGTAAACTTTCTCAAGTTAGGTGGTGGCTCTTTTAACTGCTGCCCCATCTAAGTTCACCTGGAGTCTGTGGGAGGCAACAGCTATTAACATTTATTTTGCAAAAAAAAAAACCCCAGAACGGCCAACTTTGACTAAAAGTTCAGGACAATGCACTGGATGGATTGAGATGTGACAGCCTTTCTATACTTAACCCCTGCCTGATCACAATGACATGATCTCTGTCTAGACTCCAGAGACGCAAGGCTGACATAGGAGAATGCTGAAAGATGTTTGGCTCTGACAACAGAAAACCTTGATACACTTGCCACAAAACCAACCAGAGTAAAAATCCTCACTAACAATGCACTATACTCAGGGAATCATGCCATTTCCAAAGGAATCAGGCCATCTCCAAAGCTGTGTTAACCATGTTACAGCAGGTGCCTTCAACCTTTTCAGACCAAAGACCCACTTTTAACCCAAACATGAATTTGGGGACCCATTTCTTTATCTTTTGTCATACATTTGCCTGTTGGTGGTTCTCCTGTTGTGACCCACCTAGGATCAGGCTGCAACCTGCCAGCTGAAGACCAGCTGATTGCGGAAATATCCACTCAGTCCTGAAGCACCTTGGGACAGTCACCCTCTCTGATCCTAACATATTTCACAGGGTTCATAGAATGGTAGTATTGGAAGGGCCCCAAGGGTAGAAGAAGAAGAAGAAGAGTTTGGATTTGATATCCCGCCTTTCACTCCCTTTAAGGAGTCTCAAAGCGGCTAACATTCTCCTTTACCTTCCTCCCCCACAACAAACACTCTGTGAGGTGAGTGGGGCTGAGAGACTTCAAAGAAGTGTGACTGGCCCAAGGTCACCCAGCAGCTGCATGTGGAGGAGCGGAGACGCGAACCCGGTTCCCCAGATTATGAGACTACGCTCTTAACCACTACACCACACTGGCACCACACTGGGTAATCAAGTCTAACCTCCTGCAATGCAGGAATCTCAGCTAAAACGTCAATGACAGATGGTCATCCAACCTCTGTTTAAAGCCCTCCAAGGAAAGAGAGTCCACAACCTCCCAAGGGGGACTGTTCCACTGTTGTTGCAAGGTTAAAAAATTGGGGTGGAAGGGGCAGGAAATGTGCACACCATCTTCAGCTCCTTGGAGGAATAGTGGGATATACTGTTCCTGACACCTGTTGAAACCCTATTTGTTCAGACAAGCCTACCCAGACATGTAATTTTGTGATGTATATTATATTTTTTTTAATCCACTGAGTTTTCTTTTTATTATTTCTACCTTTGCTTTATTGGTATTTTCTTATGAATATTTTATACGCTGTTTTATGTAAACTATTTACAAGAGTTTTTAAAAATTAAATTGTACACAAATATTGTTAAATGAATACATACAAATCTAGTTTTTTTAAAATGGCACCGTAATTAAGGGCAAAAACTGAACTGATAGAGGAAGCTACTCCTGGTTCTGATTACAGCTGCTTTTTTAAACAGCATTAACTTCAGCAAATTATGACTTTTTTTGTAATTCAATGAACATTAATTAAAGTAGAGATGAAATTATTTTCTTCAGGCTTAGATGCAAAGTAACCCTATGTTCCCATGTATTGAATAAGGGAATATGGAAAATGCTGCGTTTAGAAAAGTTTCTCTGCTTAGTGCACCAAGACACCAGAAGCTATAATGCAGTCTGAACAAGTGACACTGCTTGTTGCAGGTGTCAGGAACCTTTGGCCCTTCAGATGTCGCTGAACTACAACTCCCATCATCCCCCGTGCTTGCCAGAGTATATGGAAGTTGCAGTTTGGCAACATCTGGAGGGCCAAAGTTTTCCCCACACCTGCTCTATTGCGCTTCTAGTAGATCATCCTGCAGCATTTCAACATGGCATCTCTGCTGGTTTGACACAATAATGCAGTACTAGCAAGATTCAGAATTAAGCCAGCACCAAACAGCCAGTGCAAATGTATCCAAGCACCTAATTATTCTCTGAACATTATTTTGGGACAAAGTTTTATCTTATGAATCCATGCATTATATGCCTTAAGGCTTATTTTTAGATTTTTGATACGGCAATTTCTCTCAAACCTTTGAAGAAGGTGGGCACGAAAATATTTTTTCCTCGTACTCTTCCAAAAATGAATGGATAAAAATAAGAGTTTTTTTTTTTAAAAAAAAGAAGAAGTCAAAACCCTAAAAGATGTTCGTTTGATCTAAGGTTGCTTTTATCTGTTAAGAATATAGCATTATGCGGCACCTTAAAGACTAACAAATTTATTACGCTATAACATTTTTGAAAACTACAGTTTACTTTATTCTAGTCCACAAAGCTTGTGCCATCATAAATGTGTTATGTCTTTATCATGCCACAAAACCCAGTATTCTTTTGCTGCAACAGACGAACAGAGCTACCCCGCTTGTATATATAATTAGGAATGATTTTTATGTAGGTTATTACAAGCATAAGATACAAGTGGCCTGGCAATGTGTCTCCTGCTCACCCCCAAAAAAGTATTTTTCTTTGTCAAGATTCCCATAATGACTAGTATATCCACAATGGTAAAAGGCCAAGGGGCTTAGAAAAACTGCTGCTTTTGATTTTATTTTAATTTTTTTTACTCCTGGGTCTACAAAAATAAAAATACATAGTTTCCTTTTCTAATTCTAGCCACAAGAGGGAGTATGCAGAATTTGTTTAAGCCACAAATAAATGTATACACTTTGCTTAATCGTATTTTTGTTTTTAGGAGGGTCAGAGAAATGTCACTAAGTCGAAAAATTATTTTGGTTTTAAAATTAGCCTACAATCCGAAGCATAGTCAATCTCCATCAAAATCTCATTTGCAAAGCGGCAGAAGCAAAATGCAAGACAAAGTAAAACAGCAAAATAGAGGGGCATGCAAGAAGACCCACAAGCACATCCATGAGTTGAAACCCCAATGACACACCCACTTGGTCACATGACACACTGCTCTTAAAACTAAATGATCTTTCAGAGATGGAAAGCTCCTGTTAAGAGATGAAGTAAGAGGAACCACGGCACTCATGAAAGCCCATGTAGGCTCACAAAGAAGCTTTGTGGATCACCGTTGAAGTCTATATGATCAAGGTGCTAGAGGTCTTACATAGAAACGCTTGAGCTGGACTTGTGCTAAACAGCAAAGGCAGCATTCTCTTGGGGATGGCATTTTGCTTTCACACTGGTATTGATTTGTTAAGCCACCAGGATGGCCCATGGGTGGGCTAGGAGGCAGAAGAGGATTTTAAAACCAAAACAGAGCACATTTGGAGCCAGTCATGAATTCTAGCCCTCCACCCACCCATCCATGGCCAGACTGGATATAAGGGACTCCCTTGTACTGAGTCAGCCTATTCATCTATCTAGACTGACCATTCATCCATCTAACTGACAGGAAAGCTCCCCAAGGGCCCAGAGGGAGCGGTCTTTCCTATTCCTGTCTCCCAAGATCATTTTGATTGATGAACACCAGGCCCTGAAAGTCTATGCTCCGTCTCTCTGCCACCAAGCACCAGTGGGCCTCAATGCATAGTGGCTTGGGCTAGAAGCTGAGAGACCTGGGTTCAAATCCCTACAGAAACAGCAAGCTCTTTAGGTAACTATGGGCCGGTTACCATAGTTAGGAGGGAGGAAATGGGGAGAGGAAGAGCCTTGAGGTCCCTGGAGGAAAGGTGGGGTACAAATAAAATATAATAGAATTAAATGACATTGAAATTTAATCTACGGTTTGTGGGGTTGCTGCTCATCCCCATATGTTGTTGTTGGTATCCGTCTGTTTTGGGAGACAATGGAGAGGTGTGCCTTTGGGGGTTAAGACAACTTGTTGGAAGGTTGTAGTGCCTGCTGCGGCTATAGGGACTGATACGGGAGAGACATGTTTTGTTGCAGCAGGAGCCGATGAAAGTATGTGGTTGTGCTGTTGCAGATGCACCACGGTGTCCCTTCTCTCTGCACTCTTCCCAGTAGTCATTCCTCCTCTGGTCACTGCTGATGGATACATGACCTGACTATCTGTCTCCAGGCACCCTGGTTGTCTGCAAGAGTTGAAGTTGGCAGCCTTCATGTTACTTTTGCAGACACCTTTGCAATGCAATATTGGTCTGCCAATGGGTCTGGTGCCTGAAGCCAACCCCCCGTAGAGCACGTCCTTGGGGATCCTGCCATCTTCCATCTTGTAGACATGACCAAAACAGCAGAGACGCCACTGAGACAGAAGTGCAAACATGCTGGGAATGTGAGCTTGGGAGAGCACATATTTGTTTGAAACTGCCCTGCCGTGATGTTCCCCCATCTGGGTATATTATTTTTAAAGCAAGGAACCTTCATAGGGATTCTAGACCAATAGGGCTGCCCTTGGGAAGATTCCCCCATCTGTCATCACTGACAGATGTTTAACTCTACATGGTTGAGATGAAAGGAGGCTCCAATGAGATGAAAAGGAAACGCCACATAAAATGTTCCTGCAGAACAGATAGGCTCCAGGTGGCTTAACCCAAAGGTATTTCCAACATGGTGCACATTGGTCTGTTTCTTGCATGCCCCTTTTGTGGCATGAAATAATCAGCAGAGTATGGGGGAACCTTTCATGAGCACAGTGGATCTGCCTGGATACCAAAAACTGGGCTAGAAGTTCATCAAATCCAATATTACCCCATCTAAAAAAACTCAGTATTATCTAAAACAACAACAGCCCACTATTTTCAGAAACCTTGTCCAAAGAGAGAAATTCAGGTTTCTGAAAATAGTGGGCTGTTGTTGTTTTAGATAACTCCATTAGCTAACTCCTTTAGCTATCTCCCTAAATTTTAATTAACAAAGGAGAAAATGGCAGCACCTCCTTCCTTAAGACCCATACTTGTTTCTACTTCTTCTCCCTCCCCACTCATACCACCCTTTCCATTCTTCATTTAGCTATTCCTTTAGCTACTGTATTTCACAACCTAGATCCAAAGAAGGAGCTTGCAGTTCCTCAAAGGCTTCCCATTAATAGCTAACCAGGTTGCTCACTTTGTAATGAGATTCATTATAAATCTGGGGGCAGGCTGGGGGTAGAGATTCAATAGCCTTCAAAAGGTTTTAGCAGAACTCAGTGTCCCAGGTCACTCTGCTTCCTCCAGCCTACCACTTGACTTGCCAAACTTGATTTACCAGCAGAGTGCCGACAATAAACATGTAAATCACGTTTCAAAAGATTAGTAAATGTCAATAGCCATGCAAGTGACTGAGATAGGAAGGCACAAAATGGAATACAGGCATTTCTTGTATTAACAACACACAACTATATTTGGTTGTTTGTCATAGCTTGTTAATTAGCAATGCAGTTTAGAAACCCCCCAAAAAATGACAGCTGAGAAGGCTAAGGGCATTATATAATCGCTGGGAAGGTAGGCATAGCCAGCTAACCATTATGGATGCTGATACGCAATTTTCCAAGTCGAGGCACAGGGACAATGTGCTTGTTAATTAAAAGTCATACTTTACACTTTAGACTTCAGGGAGTAGGGTGCTATGCAATAATAAATAGCGGCAATTCGCTGGATTATTTCAGTTTTCAACAAAAGGTCCTGCCTCAGTGCTCTGGCACCAAACAAAGGATATGCTGACATATGGTCTTATGGTAACATGATCTGGACCATGAAGGATATAGAAAAATTAGTATAGCTAGACCCCTGCTGAGAGAGAAGGCTGTTCTCAAGGGATGATTTATCATAAACAAGCCAAAGCCCTAGCCTCACCAGGGTACTCACACTTTAAAGGAGAAAAGCTGCCCTGCCAATTCTGTCTTCCTGGTTGCTGTGTGAACTGAACACCTGAAGAACATAAAAAGCCCGCTCCTTCCTCACTCACCTATGCTACACCTTGAGAAGCAAACAGATTGGACAGTATTTCAAAAGCGAACAGAGGTGGCTTTTGTGTCCTGTTAAAGATCAAATATAATGCCTGGCTTAACAGCTAGGGGGAAAGTCATGAAAACAGAATAAATTGCCATGTGAATGCAGCCTTACAGACCCTTAGAAAAGAAATATTGAATCTCCCTTCCTTTCTTAAAACAAAGCAAGACTTGCATACAGAGCAAATGACAGGCACAAAATTCAGGAAACGCATACTTACCAGCTCTAGCCTTAGAGCTATGGAGTGGGCAAATATGCACAGCGACAACAGAAGCAGCATCATTTGAACAGTCTGGTTTGAGGTTTCTTAAATCTCAATTTACAGATAAAAATAGCCTTCACTACATGGAATCTTTCTGATCAGACCAAACTAACTAGTTATCACCCCCTCACTCCGGCCAATGATCCAAGGTGAACATTTTGTTGTTCTCTTCTCCAGCCCACATATCAGCTCACTTTAATCTGCACAGATTATAGTCTACAACTGCCATGGTATGGAATAATTTATTTTGTGTATTTAGTATTGTCAACAACCTATGTATGTGAATATGCATTTGTGTATGTGAATCAGTCATAATCCTAAAATCAATCAATATCGGAACAACGAAACAATCAAACAATATAAACACAAGAAATGCAGCTCTCATTTCTAGTATGCATACAATCACTAAAACATTCTATAATTTAAGTATAGCAAAACAAAACAAGAGAAGTCCTCTAATTATAGGATATCCACAATGCGCTCAATATTGCGAGACCCAACATCATTCTGCATTCATAAACTTAGGAAAATATAAACAAATTGCAATACTTTATTCAATAACTGAATTGCATTCATCGATCCTGCTTTTACTAGGTACAGTCACTGTAGCTCTGTTCACAATCACTTGATGCCAAACTTGCTGAAGCCCTTCTCCCAACAAAATAGGGTAGACATTTCCCTGTCCTGAGTTCATAATCCCCAACCTATTCCCACTTTGCACTGCAAGCATTTTCTGTTTGAACTGTCCAAGTCCAGCTTTGGTTTATCAATTATAGCTTGCCTGAGGTGACCTACCAAGGGCTAAACTATAAATGATGTCTACATTTAGCATGCAGGGGTTTTGTTTTATTTAAGTGCAAATTGCATCAGCCGGGGAGTGTGGGTGGATGTGATCAGTAACTGGAACGGAGCGAACGTGGAGAGGGGCTTTTACTTTTCCCTTCCAGCAGTGGTGTTAAAGCTAGTTAACATTTGGTCCTAAGTTTATCACATCTATGTGAGATCTGAAATATACTAAATAGCACCACCTTTCAGATGCGGGAATCACATTGCCTGAAACTGGGCATGATGTACATTTCCAACAGGGAAAATACACAAGCTTGCCTTTGGCTACATATAGCAGAAGCATGAAAACAACAAGTTCAAATCACTTCCGCTTCTCCTCCTTAAAGAAACAAATATGCACTGTGACAAATGGAAACTGAAAACAAGTTTCCTCAAAAGTATATTATTCCTTTTAAAAAGCATTTTCTATACTTAAGCATGCTGTTGCTGGAAGGAAAGGCCTTTAAAATAATCACCCCCCTTTTCTAAGTATTATTTCATTCTGGTTTTTTCTAATGTATACCCCGAATAATGTACACAGAAACTGCATGCACGGTAAACGGATTCCGAAGGTTGTAAGTACACATTGCACTATACTGTATATGAAATTTAATTTCCTTCTATTAGCCTAGACATGTATATTCGTTGCATAATCCTGAAAAACACACACGTTTTATGTCCTGCAAAGACCTTTGCTATCGGCTGTTCTCCCACTCCTGCAGTGTCAAATTGTACAAGCAGGCTTGGCAGACAGCGTGAGGCAGTAGAAACCACACATGGCAAAGGGAGACTCATTTGTTTAAACCTGGTTTCACCCTACTCATGTATGAAAATGGGGAGGTATGTGTCTGAACTTTAAAGGAAAAGGAGAACCAGAACCCTCCTTGAATCCATCACTTACTTCTTTGAAGATCTCTCACCGACATGTTTCTACCTACTGTGAATTTACTGGAGTTTGGCGTGAAGAAAAGTACCCGGTGAGAATACTGTGGATAGATAAAGGTTTAGCGCCCTACCTTACCTGTGTCACATCAGCAATAGAAATCAGACCCACACAGCACATACATTATAAAGCAAAGAGGCCACCAACACATACAGTCTGAACACTACAAGCATGCAGACATTGACTCCCACCCTTTGTGTTTTTTTTCATTTCGACTCTAGACTGTTTAAAAGAGGTGTTAGAAGATGTATATAAACTACTTGCAGGTGCACCCACGCATATTCAGGTAAATGACTTGTCAAGATGGATACTTGAAAGCAGAAAATTGCAAAGTACACATAAGTAAATGTGTGTTTTTAAAAGATGAGTGCTTTCACTCATGACATGGAGTCATGTCCTCTTTTCAAGTGCCTTAATGAGTGCACAACTAAGGTTTCTCCATCTTCATATGATTTATTTGCAAAGGCAGCCACACTCACAACAACAGTCGTAACTCAACGGACAGCAGTAGCCACTGACCACAGGGCTTCTGCTTATGGCTGCACAGCTCTCAAAAGGGCACAGCATGCAGCGAGGCAATGTGAAAGGTGAAACTGAAAGAACAGTTACATACCTTTAGAATCCTTCCTTTACCCCAGAATTCTCCTTCGTCATTGGAACAAGACTGCTATGATTCACCATTGAAAAGCAGTTTAAACCTGGTAAGTGAAAACAACAACACTTAGATGTTTGCATTTGTAAATAAAATTAATTGCAAGAGAAATGCAAAACTCTGCTGCAAATCTAAGCTTCCTTTCAGCCCATGCTTACTCTTATTTCCCTTCTGCATATGTCTTTCTCTCCCTCTCTCTCTCTCTCACTCCCACTTTCTAGAATTGCTACGTAGTGGTCTATAAATATTGGCCCCGACACTTGCCTGCTCCTTTACTTGCTCATGGCACAGGTCTGTGTTACTGTACACCATGGTATTACTGGGCTAGAGTCCTCAGCTGCTTAGACAAAGCCATGAATTGGCTCCTACCCTGCAGCTCTTTGCCTGCCTGGAAATACCATTTTGCTGCCAGCTTTACAGATGCTGTGGGCCTTTCCTGGAGGCTCAGATCAGGCACAGAAGGGTAATTATGAGGCTTGTCTGAAGAAACAGAGCTTTCTCCAAGCAGGTGGAAAAGCCGGAGGAAGGAGGAAGGGGAAAAGGAGGAGGGAACAACTACCTTTGTTTTGGCTAAATTGCCTGATCTCCAACCCCCTTTATGGCTTTACATATCTAAATATTATTCAATTAGGATCATTAAATTTAATTACTATATAATATGGATGTCAAAAAATTTCTGGAAGAGCATTCTTTAAAAGCAGCTTCTTAAAGAGTAAAAAATGTGCTTCCTAAGTGTTTTAAAGAGCATGCAGACTTTCTGAATGGCAGCAAGACACAATTACAGAGAATAGAATAGACTTGGTAACGAATCCACTGCAACCATATTTAAGAATATCAGCCACAGAAACCCAAAGCATTTAGAGCTACGGAAGACTGGATAATAGCAAGTGCTAACTGCGTAACAAGACAGACAAAAATGCAGATTGAATTTGAAAAACTGACAGATTAATTCAATGGGATTTAATTCCAGGTTAAGCATGCATATCAGGGATTGCACCCTCCAGAAATTGTTGACTACAACTCCCATGATGCCGAACCCGTGAGGCTAATGATCAAGCATGATGGGAGTTGTAGACCCAAACATCTAGAAGGCACCTTGTTGGTGTATATGATTGAAATCTACCAGTCTGGCCCAGCACTTCCAGTGATTTCCATTACCATCACATGAACCTGTCCTGCAAATCTACATGGTTTTTTGTGCAGTGACCTGGCTTCACAGAATCACAGATTTGTAGAGTTGGAAGGGGCTGCAAGGGCCATAACCCCTTGCAATTTAGGAATGGGAATGCCTCCATTTGTTCCATCATTTGTTCCATTTGGCCTCCATTTGTTCCATGATGTGGTCAGACTGAGTGAAACATCTTGCAGTTACTCTGAAACTGCAAGACACACGCATCCCCTATTTCTCCCCGTGCAGGAAAGGATTCAGGGGTCAATGTACTGAAGCTGTCTTGTACAGAGCCAGGCTTTTGTTTCATCTTGTTTCAGTTCTTCTTGGCCGAGATCCTGCAGTGTCTGTCAGAGATCTCTTTCACCTCCTAGCTGATCATTTTTTAACTGGAGATGCCAAGGATGGAATCTGGGACCTTTTGTATCTAAAGCATGTATCTCCTGCATACAGAGGGAATTATTTGGGTCAATTCACATTGGGGAAGGGAACCCATGGTCCTCCAGATGATACTGTGCTACAACTCACATCATCCCTGACCATTGGCCATGTTGGCTCAGACTGATGACAGCTGGAATCCAGCAACATCAGGGCAGTATAATGTTGGCAATCCCTGGCCGAGATTAGGGATGGGATGGAAAAATGCTTCTAATAGAATTTTCTAAACTGTGAACAGGGTTTCTCTGCTGCCAAAAATAACATCCTAAGTAGGCCTTGCTTTCACTGAAGCCAGCATTGGCAACATTTCTGTTTACTTTTGCATTGCAATTAGCTCGTTAGTGGTTTATAGTAATTGGCAATCTTCTAACGAGTTCCAATAATTAACACATTATTTATGAATTATTCAAATTTATCTTTGAATACTACTCAATGGCTCCACTGGAAAGTAAGACTAAGAATGTAAATAATACATTTATCACAGGCTACATTTTTAATATAACAACAACAACAACAACAATAATAAATTATTTATACCCCACCCATCTGGCTGGGTTTTCCCAGCCACTCTGGGTGGCTCCCAATAGAATATTAAAAACACGATAAATATAAATACATCAAACATTAAAAACTTCCCTAAACAGGGCTGCCTTCAGATGTTTTCTAAAAGTCGGGTAGTTTATTTCCTTGGCATCTGATGGGAGGGCATTCGACAGGACGGGCACCACTACCGAGAAGGGCCTCTGCCTGGTTCCCTGTAACCTCACTTCTCACAGGGAGAAAACCACCAGAAGTCCCTCAGAGGAGGACCTCAATGGCCGGGCTGAGTGATGGGGGTGGAGATGCTCCTTCAGGTATACTGGGCCAAGGCCATTTAGGGCTTAACAAAACACATATCAGGTTTAGTTGAAAGCAACTTTTTTTTACTGGTTATGATACTGCCTGCATTCGCAACACTAAAGTAACATTAAAGCATGGCATTAAATGGGCAACAAGCTACATATGAACCAGGAATCACAGCTACAACAAATTCTGGTTAGTTTCAACAACAAGCCAGATTTGTAACACATGGTTTTAAGCTGACTTGTTTTGAAACTTACCAGTGTTTGTCATAAATAAGTTATGTTTGCCTAACACATGTGGATGCATTTTCCTTTTAAAGAATGGCAGTTACGCTATTGGAAAAGGTTGCCAGCTTGGATCTTGTTGTTGTTGTTGTTGTTGTTAAATATTCATTTATTTATACTCCCCCTTTTTCCCTGGCAGGGACTCAAGGCAACTTACAGATAAAAATAAGAACAGCTAAAAACATAGCTGGGGGTAAGGAATCATTAAAAATAATAATTAAACATTGACATTCTAATAAAACCATACAAATAATTACAATAAAAACAGCACAGCACCAGCACTTTCATTAAAAGCAGTTAATTCCCAAAAGCTTGCTGAAACAATGAGCCAATCTACCAGCCAGTCTATAAGCCAGAGCTTTTTTAGGGAGGGCGGTTCAAATGGGCACATACAAATTTTATTATTTAGAATTTTTCTTATTTGCTTGATCAAACAATTCTCCAAGCATTGTGTAAAAAACAACAACACACAGAAAAAACATGGCTAAAATCCTCTAATATATGTGTGTCTTATCTGTATTTATTGATGTAGGTTCGTGGAAGAGAGAGTGAGTGGCCCAAGGTCACCCAGCGAGCTTCATGGATAGCGGTAATTTCAACCTAAGCCTTCTCTATCCTAGTAAGACACTATAAGCAGTAGATCACATGGAAAAGTATTTGTGTCATGCTCTTGAGATATTGTTGTTTTTGTCAAGGAAGTACACCTGTAAAAACCCTTTACACTGAAGTTTGTCTGGTTCCACCAAACTTCAACGGGAATGAATCAGTAGAGGTTAAGTATTTTTTTGCTAAACTACGTTGTAAAAAGTGTTGTAATATCAAAGTGATATTAATAAACCTTATGGGAGTCTTTCTATAACATATTAAAGTAACCTCACCTCAACAAACTGCAGTAACCAAAAGTAAGATGTAGAGGAAGTAGCATAAGGCAATTATTTCTACTTTTTCAATCAAAACCTACAATATTATTGTCAAAGGATCAAGGCCTAAATTCCAAGCTGCTCCTGCCTGATTGGGTCAACTGAAAGCTGCCAGTTCTCAGCCTCTTTCTCATAGGCGCTCTCATCTTCTTTGAATGGCTTCTGCTTCCTCTTTCCTTTATTAATGGACTTGGCTCTCTGTTGGCTGTGTTGCCCCAGCAACAGGGCCAGTATCATTCTGGAAGCCTGGAGTCTTATGCCGGGCATGCTCCGCCTTCATGCTCGTAGCGAATAACGCTTCTGACTACCCGCTGCAGGCCACCATGGGGGTGGGGGACAAACTACTATTGTGGTCGGATCCTGCTTATGGATTTCTGACATGAATCTGGATGGCCACTGTGAGAATAGGTCGCTAGATTAGATGGGCCAGAGGCCTGTTCCAGCAGACTGTTCTTATGTTCTTTTCTGTATGCCTTCTCTTAAAGCAGGCATGGCCAAACCTGGCCCTCCAGCTGTTTTGGGACTACAATTCCCATCATCCCTGACCACTGGTCCGGTTAGCTAGGGATGATGGGAGTTGTAGTCCCAAAAAGAGTTGGAGGGCCATGTTTGGCCATGCCTGTGTTAAAGCATCCTTCACCAATCTGGTACCATCCAGATGTTTTGGACTACAACACCCATCATCTGTGCTGGCTGAGACTCCTGGGAGTTGCAATTCAAACCTGATTGGCAAAGGCCGTCTTAAAGAGATGGAATAATGGGCACAAAACTGTTAACTACAAGTTGCATAACGTTCTATGAATGATATAATACTGAACCATGACTAGCAACTAAACTAAAAGTTTTTCCCAATTATTGACTGTCAGAGAGTTTGTCTACCTTCCATCATCCCAGGACCACATGTTGTTAGTTGACAATATCTGTAATTATTTTGCTTATTCAGTTATAGTTACAATGTAGCCCATTCTGTATGGTCAGGGTGGGAATTAAAACATTCAATTATCATTGTCCTGAAGATCAACGCAGTCCAATTGTGGAATTGAATGTTCACATACCCAAGCAGATGCACTCAAAACTGTTCTGTGATCAGCCAGCCCTCCCCAAAAAAAAAACCCACACACAAAAAACCCCCACGAAAAAACAACCCCCACAAATCATGCATGATTTACAGTTTTGGCATCTGAATTACTGGAAGCTACATGTATTCAGAACTTAATCTTGACTACAGCCAAGCAAAAAGGGACATTTAAATAGCAAATGTGAGTCAGTATAAGCAAGTGAACAGCAATGCATATTGCAATCTTAACTTCACTCACACCGTTATGGGGTCTGACTTAGCAGTGCCTACCGGGAAAGTGATCTTGGGGTCGTAGTGAATACCTCAGTTAAAATGTTGAGCTTGTGTGCAGCAGCTGTTAAAAGTACTGTGTTAAAGATCATTAGGAAAGGGTTCGAAATTAAAACTGACAACATCATAATGTTATTATACAAATTTATGTTGTGACTACACTTAAAATACTATATATGGGCCTTAGGAAGTATCCCCCTCCCCAAGCTAATATTTTAAAAATACCACAAATTAAAAGCCAACATAAATTAGGGGACTAAAACCCTAAACTCTTCTGGTAGTACGCAACATAATAAACACTACACTCCAAGCAACTTTGGACATTAATGATAGGTGCAAATGCAGGAAGTGCAAATGAGTCACACTTCCTGTATCCATGCATATCTTCAACGTCCCAAACTACTCTCAACACCATGGGTCTGAAACCCTGGGCTCTTTTGTTTAGACAAAATGATCATGCAGTAGTGCTACATTCCTCACAAACTAATGAGGGCATGAAAAATATAGGTAATGTGTGAGCTTACTCTTTATGAGCAAGGCCATTGGGAACTGTGGCATTCAGCAAAAAGGGATTACAGGGGTAAAGGGTGCAAGTAAATCTCAGTATGCAGTATAGCCTGTTGAAGGACTATTATTAACTGTTTTCTGCCTTCCCATTTTATGAGCATGCTGTTGCTATTTAAGCACCAAGTTGCTTACCTTTGACTCTAAGAGTCTTTGTTTTCACATAATAAATACTTTAGAGTCCTGGGACTAGACTGGAACATCATACATGACTCCAAAAGACTTCTACTGTTGACAGATCATTGTAGGTGCTTATTCATTATTAGCTGCAAAACTATTGACTGAACACTTAATAAATACACTGGGCTTTTTTAGCCATAGCATCAGTACAGTGTAACTTCAGAGAAAACCTAGGAAACTCTTGAGCTTGGGAGTTTTCAGTTCACCTCTTCATCCTTGCAAAATTAACAAACTCTGAATAAAAAAAGGCAAGAATGCTACCAGTACTTAGATCATATTTCAGCAATGAAATATAAGACATCTAATATTTGCAATATTTGAAAGAACAGCATGTTGAGGTGGTTCCATGATTACTGATTGCACATATAGAAGGTTGTACTGTATCCAATGCTGCATGAGCTGCTAAAGAACTTCTCTTTCTCCCCACACACATGCCTCCCCATCTGCCCCAGAGAGTTCCCCAATGCTCTGGAGCAGATTCTGAAGTTCTTGAAGGAGGGCTGGAGAGGAAGGAAAGTTCTGTCGTGCAAGCGGAATGCTGTTGTTTGAGCAGAACAGCAGCAGTGGAGACAACCCAGAAGTCTTTCATCCTTCTCAGAACATTAAAGATTTATCGAAGTCCAGCATCTATGTTGGCAGGAATTAGCCTAGTTGGGCTGCACCAATAAAGCTGCCAGATTCTTAATGGATTCACACATCAGAAATCACCACAGTGGGAAATAATTAACGCTGCTGTTGGCGAAGCGTACTTGTGGCTTCTATGATTAACTACCATCACTGCCTTAGCAAATCGTCCTTCCAGGCTGAAATAGATGTTATGCCAATCCAACTCAAGAACTGCAAATATCTTTCCAATTGTTGAGTTAGGTTGGCCAAGGAGCATACAGCAAAGCTTGTTTTGTGTTTTCCCACTGACTTTCATAAGACCTTCCATGACCTTCTTTAATGTGATGTGACAGCAACCAGCATCCTCTGTGAAAATGGTCAATAGCAGTAAGGAAAGTGGTTTAGGAAAGTCACAGCTAAATGTGCCTGCTATTTCCCCATAGCAAGGCAGTTATAGTCTCCATTGGGAAAGCTAATTAGGAATTTCGTAGCAAAGTGACATCATAACATTGATTACATGCAAGATCCACTTCACTGACCCTCTATTTTAATCTGGAAATCACCAGTTAAGTGTTTGTATTCATGTGCTTAAGAGAGAGAGATGCAGTTTCACTCAAAGCCTCCCTCAGGTAGTTCATTTTATTATGGAGATTTGATGCCCACCAACAGCTGCCTGCCTGCTCTCCTAGCTACATAATTTTGCTGCGAAATCACTGGACTCATAGCTGAGGGCAGGGAGGAAAAAGAAACAATGATATGCTATGAATGCTTAAAAGCAGACTAAACATTTCAGTTAGCATCAAATTCTTTCTAGGCACATATTGCCAGTCAGGCAGTAAGAGTTGGACTCATTTGCAAGACTGAAATAAGGTACTAATTAAGACCCAGAATCCAGGTTAACCCACTAAAGAGTAGCAATGTTCTTGAACAGATATAATTCAGTTTTCTTTGCTGCCTTCTCATTACAATTCAAGTTTTGCCAAGTTTTAAAGCTCACCACCAAGAAATATATACACAAGACATGCTTTTACAAGACGATCTTCATTTAAGGGATCTGTGCCTGAGTTCTGATATTTGTAATTCTAATATAAATTACCATGGAAACAATACTAGTGTTGTCTTAATGGGTGGAGATCTATGCTGATCACACATACACATTTAACACTTGACAAGTGCAACATAAAGTGGAAAAGATCTATCAGAGATCAAACATCAGAGACACAGGTTTCAGAGCCCCTGAGACACATCAGTCAGCTGAAACTTGCAAAATGTTGAGTAATTAGGTCATGCACATGCATGCAAGAAAGTCTTTTATGTACTGAAGAAGATTTTTATAAAGCAAAAAAAAAAAAAAAGGTAGAAGTCATGAGAAGGCAAAGATAAAGTGGTGTGTGGGTGCAATTCCTCCCACAGATTTGATAAAGGGTGAAAAAAAGTTACTTTTGAACTCCTTTGAAAAGAAACAAAGAGAGATGCTTCTCACTTAGAAAAGAGAAGGAGCAAAGACAAACGTTCCACGCTGTAAGAAGAATGCAGCTTCTGGGACTTCACCTTAGAAAGATCAGGTTGGACCAACCCGTTTGAAGATGAAAATACAATTGGGAAGTTAGTGGACATGAGTGCTTGTAAACAGCAAGATGAAGGAGGCTTTATGAAGCAGGATCATAGAATTTTATACTTGGAAAGGCGCATGCATGAATTTTGCAACAACATCCCTGGCAGAGGGCTATGAAGCCACTGCTAAAATATGTCTAGTGTGAAATAGAACCCACCACCTTCTGAGTTCACATTCCACTCTGAATTAGGCTCCTACCTAGGAAGCTTCTCCTAACATTTAGCCAAAATCTGTTTCCTTCTGATTTCTCCTTGTTGATTCTAGTCATACACTCGGGAACAATGGAGGGGACAAGCCTGCTCTGTCTTCTACTGATTTGAAGACAGCTATTATGTCTCCCTTTAAATCTTTACTTCACTCAAATAAACATGCCCAGTTCTTTCAAGTATTCCTCAATACTTGGCTCCTAGAACGTTTACTATCCTGCCCATCTCTAGTTTGTCCATGTCCACCTTAAAAAGTGGTGCCCAGACCTGGATTCAGTACTCCATGTTCTTCAAACAAGAACACCAGAACAAAGGATCAGCAACGTAGATATTGGAGGCCACATCTGGCTTGTCAAGCTTTCCCCTTTCCCTGCTAATCCTGCTCTACAACTGTTCTCTTGCTCATAGGCCAATTATTTAAGGTTCAAAGCTATCCCAGAGAGCAGGGAGATTACCACATGTTGCCCACCCTGAAGATTGACAGATGAGTTGAATAATACAGTAGCTACCAAGCCATTAGTCTAGTCTTATACTTACAACAGCTTTCCTGCTGCTGCTGCTGGGGCACAGCAGTGAATCCAGCAGTTCCATGGTGAAATGCGCAGGACGGCTGATATCTCCCTCTTAAATTTATAGAGCTCCTAGAGGGAGAATCTGGGTTGTTTAAGGATTTGAAAACTGCATTTGTGCAGCTCTTGAATCTCTCATTCCAGAATGACTTTCTCTTTAGAAGTGTGTTGCATGGAGCTTTGTTTAACCCAGGGCTTTCGCTTCCAAAAACCTAGGGTTTATCCACACTTTCTCTTGTCCTGCTGATTTCCCCTGGGGAAAACTGCTCTTTAGTGCTCTACGGAAGCAAACGGTAATTGGGTTTTCCATTGACTACCATTTAGAGCTAAAGAACTGGTTTTCCCCAGGGAAGGAGGAGGGGCAAGGGGAAAACCACTTGGATGTATCCCTGGAAAATGTGGGTCAAGCAGAAAACTTCTCGGATCCATGCTTTCTAGGCATGGGGCAAACAGAAGTGTGGATGAGCCCCTAGACTGCATGGTGCTCTACATGGGAGGAACATAGGAAGGTGCTTTAGATCATATCATATTGCTTGTCCTTCTAAGCCCAGTATCACCTACTCTGTCTGGAAGTGGCTTTCCAGGGTCTCAAAGAGAAAATTCCATTGTCTGCTATTCAAGATCTTTTAGATTAGAGATGCTGGGGACTGAACCTGGGATGTCCAGTATGCACAGCATGTGTTCTAGCACTAAGTTATGGTCCCTCTCCAAAAGGTACATAGGAAAATACTTGGAAGAAATCCCAACTGCTAGATGTTCAAAACGCTGAGATCAAATGTCGTGAGGTTCTGAATTAATACATCTTAAACTATTTACCATCCTTCCAACATCCTTCCAGCAGGTGGGGACTGGGCATATCAACAGTGACCTTGGAAAAAATAGTCCTTATGGACAAAATAATTTGATTATTGCTCCTTATTATGACTCCTTGGCAAATGTTTACTGAGCCTCGAGGCAGTCTGAACTTGGAAAGATAAACGCAAAAGCTGTTTTCTGCTAAACAGCTTAAAATGAAAACGAAAAAAAAGATAGAAAATTGAAGTCATATTTCCATCATTATTTATTAGAAAGAACAAATCCAGAAGATTTCACTTCTGTTAAAACAATACTGTGTGCTTAAAACAAAAGCTGGTGTCTATTAAATAGGTGTCATGGCATAGCAGATGGTTGGCTTAGTCTTCCCTCAAAGTTAATACCTTTTCCATTTCCCAAGCTGTACTCTGTAATTAGTGACAAAAATGTGTAAACTGAGATTAACTGTAATCTGCACACTAATTTTATAATGCAGGAAATAAACAAGTCACGTATGGCAAAACTAAAGGTTGCAAAAGATGTAGGGATATAGCCAGAACTATCATTCGCATGTCTAGTTTTCCATCGTTCCTCTGTAACCTCTAATGAAACTCAACATGTGAGTTTAACTCTAAATTTGACAGCGCCTAGAAGAGACAACTAACAACATGGATGAAGCACAGGAAATCTCAGTGCACTGGTTCACACATTGCATTAAAACAATAGTTAACATATAACTATGATTGCATGGAAATGAGCAGCATAGTAGTGCTCCACTTCTCAAAAGCCCCCATTTGGCTCCTCTAATGCTCCTGGACCATGCCACACTGGGAGCAACGAAACAGAAACACTGGCTTGTTGTGCCATCAGAACCCCATATTGTGGTTTGTTTGGTGGTAGCCAAGGCTTACTGCTCATGGTTTCTTTGAAAGCAAACAATGAGCCTGGGTTCAGATGACACACCAACCCAAAGCTTCTGGTTTGCTGCTCCCAGCATGGTGTCGCCAGGAGGAGCAAAGCATGGACTTTTGAGCAGTGTGCACCAGCATACTGCTCATTTGCATTAAACCATATTTAATATGAGCTGTGGTTTAATGTGAAATGTAAACACAGCAGCATGGATATTATGGGAAAGAGAGAGAGAATCAGATACAAGGCTACCATTTTTGTGGCTTCAAAAACTTCTAGTTGAACTCTGACTTGCATTATATGCCTTCACCTTTTCAAGCAAACATGGCTAAACAAGAAAAACAATACAAATATCTCCATTTAAGCCTGATTTCCAATGCAATTTTTAGAAGCAGCTTAGCTATTAATCATTATTGCCACTAAAATAAAATTGAGAAAGTCAAAGCATAAATCACTGGTGGTGGTGGTTGTTTCTAAAGACCTAGAAGTCCACAGATCAACTTTATATAACCTAGGAATATGGTCAAAGCGGTCACACAATTTGCAACCTAAGTAAAAAGAAAAAAAGAAAAAGCTATGAAAAACTTTGCACGCTATATTTGTTCCCCAACTGAACTTGTTTAGCAGAAGTTCTCACCTCCTCAGTGCCACAACTCATATTTTTGGGAAGCTAAAGAAGCTACAAATATCTATATCCAGATTAAATATTGCATGTAGGACAAACACCCAGGGTCCTTCTATAAATCCTAAAGTCTGGACTCATTTGGGGCTTCCATGGGGGCAGGAGAAGTAGGCCAGCTATGGAGCTCTCATTTCACCACCCTGCAATCATGGCTTCCATTCTCCCATTTCAGTCCTGCCTGTACCAAAGGGGGGGAAGAATGCTGAACTCCTTTTGCAGCTACTGTCTGCACTCCTCAGACCCCTCCACATAAAATTTGTTCAGATTCACTTCAGAGTAGTTTGTCTGAACTTCCTTTGTAGTTTGATGTCAAGATACAGCAGCAGTTGCAGCTCTGGCATGCATGAACCATTGTTACAAAGGCAAATGAGGGGTAGAGTAGCCTCAGAGGAAAGCAGGAAGCAAAGCAAAATGAATAGATATGTAGAGAGTTAACTCCCCATAGTATCCAAGCACATAGGGCCAGTCTAAATTAGGAGGGGATGAGACAAGTAAGGGTGCACTTACAAGAGCCTCGTGGCTCCTTGTGGATATGGAATTTAAGGCTCTCTAATGTTTGAAAGCACCACTGTATCAATATTTCAGGTTTGTGGAAGAACCCTCTCTGCTTTGCCTATAGGTGTCTTCTTTCCAGAAACAATTAATTTTTGCTCTCTGCTTTTTCAGGGAAGTACCCTGAAGTACAGGACACAAGATGTGACACTGCACATGCCCTACTGCATGCACCGTTGCTAAAGATATGCACACCTATATTTCTTGAAGCTCTGGAGAAGCTCAGTACGCTACTATTTTCCAAGGAAATGCTGCAGCGATGCTTTCCAGACTTCGTTGTGTAGCAGTCCCCGATGAACTATACATTTGCAGCCATTTTAATTAAACATACACTATAGGAAAGGAAGATAAATCGTCAAGGGGAAGTGGAACTAATGACTTCCACCTCAAGAGACCTGGGCCCAGATCAGGGCAAAGGTCACAGGTGGAGGAGAGACTCATAAGCTTACTGTTTTCTTGTGTGCAGCACTCTAAACACACACAAAACAGAGCAAGCATGAAGCCTTGCGTTACTATTGTTTCCACCTTTTGTATTTCAAAATCTTTATCGCTCACTGCTGTTTAACAGGATTTCTACTGTTGCAGCCAGTTAACTTGTTGGCCTAGTACAAACATAACAGAAAATCATGGTTTCCCACAATGTGAACAAACTATGGTGAGCCTCAGGCTGACATAATCTACTTTCCCATCTTCTTTTTGTATTCCAGGATATCAGAACCATCAGTTGCTGATTATATACTAACTGCAGTTACCCATTTTGGGCACTGTGATCTGTTTAAACTATAATTTGAGAATGACCCTGGGTATGAAACTAATGGACTGGAAAGAGGTACTTGGATGAGGATGAGAAATACTTATAAATAATTATTCTTAACTGGCTTGTAATCTAACTGTACCTCTGAGAGCCAAGGAACAGGGGGAGGAGAATACAGGATTTTTTGTTGTTGTTGTTATGTCCTACCGTTTTCATGTTTAGTGTCATAAAATTATAAAATCCAACTAAAACGAAAAGCTATAATTAAGTGAAATATACTTATAGACTAAACATTGCCTGTCAGCTTGACACCTGTGAACTTGCTAGGTCTTACTTAAGGTGTAATGCTGTCATGGAATGCTCACGAAACATTTTAAGTGCCAAAGAGGCAGGGTCAGAATGCTGGGAATGAGTTCAAGTGCTGTCAAGAAAATCTAAAGCTGATCAGGCAAAACTTCACTAAGGTCTTACAGATGGGACTGTCATATACTTTTGAGGAGAAAGGAATCAAAGAGTAAAATGGGTGGACATCTGAGTAGCAGTAGAAAGGTGAAGCAAGCAATGGGGGAGGTCTGCCCTTGATGGATAGGAGGTCAAGAAGTCAAGGGATCAGGGACAGCAAAGAATACACATCACATACTTGAAATAACTGCCCATATCTTTACTTGAGCATCTCTACATTCACCTGATCCAACTACGTAGGCTAACATGCCACATGATACAAGGTCAAAATACACAATACAAACAGGCTTTTAAAATGGCAATGGTCTTTTTCATATTTCAGGAGTTGTGATGTCCCCATAATCAGTCCTTGCATGTCAAATATTTGAGACATTTGACCATGGACTTAAATAGAAAATAATGGACTCATGCACTGAAATTCCTGGGACCAATCCTGTACAGTAATTAAATTGCAGCAGTCATATGGTTTCCATACACTACCTTTGTCTCCCTAAATGCACAAGAACTGATTTCGTTTTGAGTAGAACTAGTTTAACCTGTGCAAAATTTCTACTCCAAAAAAGTAATTCATTAAACTGTTTTTTTCCGTTGGTCAATAGTAGTAAAACTATGCAACATTATGAACAGTTTCCATATTTGACTCTAAAATGTTTAGGATCTCTGCCTAGAAGCAATACAACTTTTGTTCTTTTTAGTTATGGCAGACCCCACCAAACTCCTTTTACTACCCTATTCCAAATACCTTTTGGAACTTCATTTAGCGGTTTCATTGCACATTTCTAAAAGCTTTGCAAGAAAACCATGAATGAGAATTGTAGAAAGCCTTTTGCAATCTGTTGGTAGTCAGTACATCAGAAGAACAGAATAAATCCCCCCCCAAAAAAACCCACATCCATCTGCGAACCTTTTGATTTTGAAACATATTGGTTATATTATATATACCCAAACTTTAACAATAACTGATTACACAATGGCTAACAAAATTGTAACAATAAAAACATCAGAAAAGATGAAAGTAAAATACAGCTTGAAATCTTCCTAAAATCACAGGCTAAATCTTGCTCATGAACAGGGCAACTGGACTGATACATACATCATTTTAAAATACAGTAAAGCTTAACTATGGTTTAAAGGTTGAACATACAGCATCCTGGTGCACGAGACTGAAATCATACTTCCTTCACTTCTCCTCCACTCCTGCTATACTTGGCATAGCATTACATTGGAACTCAGGCTCATTGCATTTCTCTACACAAACCATGAGCTATAACCAAGGTTTGTTACTGCCATGGTTTGGCTTAGCAGCACCTCTGCACCTGGGCTCATGGTTTGCTTTCACAAACCAATTATGAGCAGTAAGACAAGAATAAAATATATCCCAGGAGAGGCAAAGACAGGTCTGTACTAGGTTATAAACAAATATTCAAACTGGTAGAATTAGAATGTGAAAAATCCTGATGCACAAGTTAGAACCAGCATAGGGTGGTCACATGTCCTACTTTGTAGAGGACAGTCCTCTGTTTGGAGGGTTGTCTGCTAACAGCCATAAGAAGGGAAACTAGAAACCTTTAGTGCACCATCAACTGTTAGCAACCCTTCCCTTTCTAATTTTAGAGTCTATTAAGTTAGCAAGGTATAAAATGATTATACAATTTTTAAAGGATTTATTCAAGGGGGGATAAATACCAAAGAAGTAGAAATAACACATATCACACCCTGCTTTTCCAGCTGACCTGTTTATTGAACATTCATTCTTATTTCTTTGCAGGGCAGTGATGAGACAACATAACAATAAATATCCATCCTGCATACATTCTGTTCGTCATTCATTCATCCCATATTTTTCAATGCATTTCCCCATCACTGCCCTAACTGCAAGAAGGTCCATTTCTATTCTTTTTTTAAGTACATTTGTTGTGCTACAACAGCATAGTGATTTAATCCACTTTTTACTGCACAAGCTAAAGTTATGATTTGTGCTTGAATCCCTCCTGCAAACCGTGACAGTCTAGAATCACCCTCAAACTACACAAAAGGTTCTGCTGCATGTTAAACTCAGTGAAATTTAATATACCAGGATTGTCAGTGGTTCCGGTATTGTCCTTACCCTACACATTGTAACTTAGTTGCTCAAAAACGTAATCTGCCTTTGTTCATTGCGGCAAAAGAACCCGCACATTTGCCCCTGATGTATTACAGAATGCTCCTGATGGTGAGCCCTCCCCCTTTAAAAAAAAATTACAGGGCCAGTTAAAAACTTATTGGCTCATCACTTGGCCCTAATCATTTTGCTGCATCGAAAGCTGCATCACTGTCACTTGCGTGGAGCAGGAAATCTGCTACACTTTGTAACATAAAGCATTTTAAAAGTACATGCAGCTGTTCTTATTTTCAAGAAAAGTCTGGTATAGCAATGATGTCATGGAAAAGCCTGGAATCGATTAAAATGTATCAGACAGAAAGACCATTCAATCACTCGAAATAATACATGTTCACATATTGAGCCACGTGCACTAGAGTACAAGACAGCAGAGAATGGAGCCCTTTTCAAAAAAATATCATTGAGATTGGGCAATTCACATGCTTTTTTAGCTTTATTTAATGAAACTGTGATCATTACAAGACTAGCAAACTGTCAAACAAATGGTTTGAGACCCACATCTCTCGCACCCTGCCACAAACACAAAAAAGATCAACCAAGAGTCCTATTAACAGAACATATATGTAGTATGTTTGGATAACGAGGGCTTCTAGAGAAATGTTCTTGTTGGTTGTCTGAACTCTGTAAAAGCACTGGGAAATAAAAAATTTAGTGCCTAGAAGAATACAATTGTATAAATCAACTTGCCCATTTTTGAAAATCTGATCCTTTTGAACTTCAGCTGTTGCTTATAATAAAAGCTTTGTGTTAACATATCAATGGAATTTCTGTAACAAGCACCAAAATGAAGTTTTGTGATTCACCCTCCTTGTTCCATGAACTCAGCAAGAGCCTCAGATTGGCATGTCAAGCCAACTGAAGTCATATTTATTATACAAAGCCATATGGTATAGATCTGCATGCATCTGCAAGTTTATGTTAGAAAACTTCTTCTCCTATAGCTCTATGGATGTTCAAAAGGTAACAGGTCGAAAACTACACACATTCAGGCCTGATGAGCATGGAGATCAGCTTTCCACAACCTGGTGTCCTCCAGATGTTTTGGACTCCAGGTGTTGTGAACAACTCCCACCGTCTACAGCCAGCATGGATGAGCTGGCCAGGGATGATAGTTGTAGTCCTAGACAACTGGAGGGTACCAGGTTGGGGAGGATGGGTGTACATGATAGGTTTGCTGCTCTTGAGAAGTAGGGGAAATATCTGAACTGTTCCTCTGGAAGCAATACTTACAGCTCTAGACTCTTAAGTGTTTGGATTTTGAAAAGCAGCTTGCTTGGTCCAGCTGTGGAAAAATTAATTCTGAGCACACAGCAAGAAATTATAGGCCGAACATGGGAAAAGAAGCAGGATGGATAGCTTATGTCTGAAGTCTGACTGATAGCCTATAACCCAACTGGGCGTGGCCCTGAATATGGCAGCTGTTATGTGGCGATAAAATTAATTCCTTACATCAGTTTTAAAGGCTGTAACCATTATGGTGTCAAATAGGCCAAAGCAGAGGTCAATATACAGAGAGAAAATGTAGATAAAGAAAGGCAAGAAATGAAAGTTGGGGAAATCTTGTTGGCCAGGGAAGTCCTGCCCTGGCCAAGAAGAGTGCACACAAGCAAGGTCAGGGAACCTTCACAGTATTCTTCAATTGAGGGTCCCCAGTTGAGTGGGTGGACTACAAGCCCCATTATACACAGCCAGGTTAATCCGGTGGTTAAGGATGATGGGAATTGTAGTCCATCCACATTTGGAGCCCCTTGGTTGAAGAACACTGTTCTAAGGGTTCTGTGTTTGATTGCAAAAACAAAAGATACATATTTGGAGCAACAGGCAAAGGAACACAGTATATAGTGTGTGCAATGTTGGTGAACTGGACCTCCTATGTTTTATTATTATTCTATATGAGATCTAAGCAGCTTTAGCTTCCACTGCACCCACAATGTGATGGAGAAGGGAAGCCTTCTTCCCCATACTATTTTCCTGATTTCAATCACACAAACACACCTGGATATTCAACACACAGGGAAAACATACATGTGCCCATATTTCAGAGAGTAAAGCATAATGTGCAATAGTTCAGTCTTCTGGGAAGCAGCCCAGTGGTATACAAAAGGCTTTCAGAATTTTGACAGGAAACAAATAAGCAACAGCAAGCCAACAAGTAACTGTGAATTAATGTATTACCCTGTGTTTATTCTGAAGGCAAATGCCCTGGACATGCAATATTATTCTTCCACAAGGTGGAACTATCCATGAAAATAATAGGAAAGGTTGTACACATCCTGATTTTGGACCTTAAATAATACTGTGAGAGCCTGCAGGACCCTCATTCCTATTTGTTAAGTGAGAAATTTATTGTTTTCTAATCAAAGAGTCTGGAAGAGTAAAATAAATCCAAAAGGTGTCCCATACATTTTTGAAACATTTCCAACAATAAATAGTAAAACAGACATACAATAAAATGTTTCTATAAATTCTTTGAGCTATAACCGCATCTCAGTTTGGCCAAACAGCAGGCTTCTGAAGCAACTGGCATCAGGCACCGGAGCTGTAGTAAAAGCTGAGCAGCCACTAAAACACTTCAAAGAAAGGATTAGCTGGATAAAACCTGGTCTGCACTCAACAGACGACACTTCAATAGTGTATATATTGAATCAATAACTTTACATATTGAATTCCAATGAATACCATATCATGCAATTTTGAGATAAAACACCCCCTCTCACACACATAAGCACTGCACATGTTACTTTTGAAAGTTAATGTACAGACAAGCACACACACACAAAGATAGAATATATGACACAATGTATATCCAAAACCATTTTATTATTACCTTACTAATAAGATTTGTTCCTATTTTTATTTATTGAATTACTTACCCACCCTTCACCATAAAGTCCCAGACATAGGGGCGAACTCCTCAGAGTCGAGGTTCTTTCAGCCCCCCCAAAATATTTGAGGGCCTCCCCAAGTTGATGGGCATTGCCATTCAAATGGTGTGTGCATGCCATGTCATGCAAATGGGATCCTCCTAAATCAAGGGTCCTGGTTGCGCTTGGAACCCTTAAGTCACCCCCACAGGGTGTGTTGTTGCTAGGCGTGGCCCAAGCCTTGTCAGTTGGGCCCTAGGATTGTGCTTGGCTGTTTGGGCCAATTGGGTCGAGTGGCGTGATCCCAGGGACCTATAAATGTGGTAGCACAATGGGGGTGGGGCACTTGCTTCGTGCTGCCGAACACCCACCCTCCCTCCCTATTTTAGGTGCTGCTGCTTTGGCCTTGCTTTGGATTGAGTCGCCTGCTTTGGAGCAGGGGCTGGGTAGGATTTTTTCTATTTGGCAGATTGGCTTTAGCCAATTGGTTTTCGCCTACCTCCTTAGCAATCGTCACAACTTTTTAAGGTTTGATGGTTAGGCATTGATTTATAGAAATGTGCGGGAGGGGAGGTGTGGCCATCACCTGCCCCTCCAGAAATAGGGTATTAAGGTAAAGGAATCTGGGGGTCCTGGATCTCATACAACGTCCACTTGATGGGCTAGGGCCATGCCAGGACCACAGGAACCCTGGGGTGAGCTTCAATTAATTTTCACCAATGTTGGTCCCTCATTTGGTGTTTACCCTTTCAGACTGCCAGCCAGAGAGGCAGGAGTCAGTTATAGTCCCTGACCAATGCCTAGGCCAATAGTGCTCAATTTGTTTTGTAATCAATAAAGTTGTGGCCTAAATTTTGACCCCAAACTTAAAACTAAAATTATGTGTCCGTTTGAAGTTATTTACTGGGAAAGGGCTTAGGGGCCTCAGGGCACAACCGATCATGTGAGGTGGGGCTTACCTGCCCCCCATATTTTATTCAAGTTGGCACCCTGAGTCCCAGGGCCAGATCACATCAATACAATACAGCACTAAAACCAGTTAAAAGCAGAAGAATGGGGTGGTTAAAAAAACACCAAAAAAACCCCCAAACATACTGCAAGTATCAAAGGGCTGGGTAAAGAGGCATATTTAATTTCAAATATTTTATTGTGCTAGCTAAAGGCCATGGCAACATCCAAAGAAGGTAGAAAAGAACTGTCGCTGCATATGCAGTAAAACCATGGTCAAATTCACCAAAATTTCTTATTACACAGAATGAAAAGTAATTCTCAAATAAAATGTGTAGATTAGATCTCAGAGTCCCGTTTGCAATTGACTGCTAGCCCGTCCAGTTCTTTCTTCCTAATCTTCCTAGCTAGAAAGTCACCTGATAAGTCACAGAGTCACTCAGCAGCCATTTCACCCTCTCCGCCTGTAAAGAGGGATATGATGAAAGCTATGCAATGAAGCTATACAGTGAGGGTGCTAGATGCATACAACAAAAGCTACACAATGAAGGTGCCAGATACAACTCTACGGAGAGAGAATTCCACAGCCTAGAGGCTGTCACATATAAGTAGGCTAGGCAAAGGCTTATACAGCATTGATTTCTAAGTCAATCTAGTATAGAATCATAGAATTATGAAGTTGGAAGGGACCCAAGGGTCATCTTGGTTTTACTAATCATTGTGGTTGCAATACATCTGTGTCTTTTTCACATTTACTATGTTAAGGAGGACGCAAAAGCAAGGGAAACTGCAGTATTGTGATACCCTCTGCTCTCATTCACTAACACTGCAACACTGGCCTTGAGTGTGTCTGCATATAGACATATAATGCCAAACACTGGTTCAGCGTTATGATTGAACCATTGTACAAGGCACAGTCTGTGAAGGGTTGCCAATCCAGGATGTCAAACTACAGTTTGACGCTGGCTTGCTTTGATTTTCTGTTATGTCTGAATTCACAAACCATAGTTAGGGAATTGCTGACATGTAACAGAAGGAGAAGAAATGGAGCCAGTGAGAGATTTTAACTTCTTGGGCTCCATGATCACTGCAGATGGTGACAGCAGGCACGAAATTAAAAGACGCCTGCTTCTTGGGGAAAAAACGATGACAAACCTAGACAGCATCTTAAAAAGCAGAGACATTAACTTGCCGACAAAGGTCCGTGTAGTTAAACCTATGGTTTTCCCAGTAGTGATGTATGGAAGTGAAAGCTGGACCATAAAGAAGGCTGATCATCGAAGAAGTGATGCTTTTGAATTATGGTGCTAGAGGAGACTCTTGAGAGTCCCATGGACTGCAAGAAGATCAAACCTATCCATTCTGAAGGAAATCAGCCCTGAGTGGTCACTGGAAGGACAGATTTTGAAGCTGAGGCTCCAATACTTTGGCCACCTCATGAGAAGAGAAGACTCCCTGGAAAAGACCCTGATGTTGGGAAAGATTGAGGGCACAAGGAGAAGGGGACGACAGAGGATGAGATGGTTGGACAGTGTTCTCAAAGCTACTAACATGAATTTGACCAAACTGCAGGAGGCAGTGGAAGACAGGAGTGCCTGGCGTGCTCTGGTCCTTGGGGTCACAAAGATTCAGACACGACTAAATGACTAAACAACAACAACAATGCACCAACATGACTTGCATGGAAGTTTATTAGCTATGGTAATAATTGTGAAATGGAGGCAACGGGCAAAGTTATTTTACATAAGAAGTGGCCGCTTCATTGAAACAATAGAACTTTTACCTGCACCAATCTCAAGGGTCAAAATGTTTTCTTCATGCTGTCTAGGTAAACTTAAAACATAGCCATGGCTATGGAGTAGAACAGAAAGACATATCACTTGAACCCTGAGCATGATACACAAAAACTTCACACTTCAACCAGAAGAGTGAGTTAGCTGTTTCAACTATTTAGCTACAAAATTTCTTTTTGTTGAAATTTATGTCAAAGTGAAAGAGAAATGTTTTGATTGCCTACCTTACATTAATGACATGGATTATGTTGCAGCATTATAAATATATTACCATAGTTTGTTTATATTATAAATAAATAAATAACTAAGAGCACACAATCCATAAACCACAGTATATTTTTACAGCTCAAAATACTAATCAATGGGATTAAAACATTTCATCAAAACCTCAAATGGGTAGCTTGAACGTATCAAATTCTTATGCATAAGCTCTACAGTTTAAACAAATAAATTATCAGGCTTGTTTCATAGTATATTGCATAGATTGAATATTTCTTAGTAGCCTCAGGATATAGTCCTATACTCCAGATCCACCAGCTGAGGGCAATAGGATTTGGCAGAAGTTTTGATACACCAATGAGAACTTGCATTGTGCTGCCTGCATGAAAGATACACCAGTGAAACTGCCTAGATACGCCAGTGGAATAGCCAAAATTGGGCCATTCAGGTAGGTCAGGGGCAGCAGAGGTAAGGAAAATGCAGAGGCTGTCATTTGAGGTCCAACTTTACACCAGCCGTAGACCTGGTGCAAAGTGTTTCCCTTCCACTGGTTCTAATGGGGGGGGGGGAGGGAAAACCAAAAAGCTTCCTCCATATTTATGACCACCCCACCCATGCTGCTTGTGATGCAACTCAGCAGCACCAGTATGTAAACACCAAAAAGACAGACATAACTCTGAAGACAGCATGGAGCTATATAGCTCTGTGCTCCTGTTGTGTTCACTTAGAGCAGGGGTCAGCAATCTTTTTCAGCCATGGGCTGGTCCACCATCCCTCAGACCATGAGATGGGCCAGACTATATTTTGGGGGAAAATATGAACAAATTCCTATGCCCCACAGATAACCCAGAGATGCATTTTAAATAAAAGGACACATTCTACTCATGTAAAAACATGCTGATTTCTGGACCATCCGATTGAGAAGGACATTGGGCTGCATCTGGCCCCCGGGCCTTAGGTTGCCTACCCCTGACTTAGAGCAAGCAAGGAAGTGAGAGAAACCACTGAGAAAGCTTGCTTTGCACCAAAGAGCCTGCCTTGATAATGTGCATGGGAACCTGAGCACATCAGTAACACTTGCATGTGAAAACTGTGCTTACTGATTCACCTGAAGGGTTTCCGAGGGACCATCTTTTCCTGAGGGGAGTCAGAAGCAGCAGCAACAGCTTTTTCCAAACAAACAAGTTGCCTTTTCCATTCTACTCTAACTTTGTTTTTTGTAATCAGTGCTGACTGTTGTAATAATCTTGTGTTAATGGCTTAAATCGTCTCCATAAAATATCTGCATATCTAGGAAGCAAAACATCAGTTACTTTCCGTAAAATACAGAAACCTTACACTCATATATTTTCACTAAGTGATAGCAGTACTCAGTTTTACAGTAGGATGTGGCTGTTTTATTGCAGCATATTTGTGGTGGACCTTAAGTAATTATCTAGTTCGTTTGAAACATATGCCTATTATTTGCAAATAAGGTTATGAATGTACAGAAAAGAGGGATGGAGAAACAACGCCTGGGAATAAAACAAATCCAGATATGTCTGGATACCATCTGATAATTTAACAGTGGTGGAAAACAGTTCAGTTTGTTCACATTTTTCAAAAGAAAGCCATCCTTCACTATGGGTCAACTCCCTTTCCTCTATCCCCAACACACTGCAAAATACTAGAACCCACACTGGAAACTATATTAACTGGAAGCTCTCCTGAACAACAGACCCTCTGTGGGTTCCTTTGTTCCTTCTGGCATGTGTTACAATGGACTTAATAAATTACAGCAAAATATAGCAAGGTTAAAGGAGAGTAAGGGATGCGGGTGGCACTGTGGTCAAAACCACAGAGCCTAGGGCTTGCCGATCAGAAGGTCGGCGGTTCGAATCCCCGCGACAGGGTGAGCTCCCATTGATCGGTCCCAGCTCCTGCCCACCTAGCAGTTTGAAAGCACATCAAAGGGCGAGTAGATAAATAGGTACCACTCCGGCGGGAAGGTAAACGGCATTTCCATGTGCTGCTCTGGTTCACCAGAAGAGGCTTACTCATGCTGGCCACATGACCCGGAAAAACTGTCTGCGGACAAACGCCGGCTCCCTCGGCCTATAGAGCGAGATGAGCGCACAACCCCAGAGTTGTCCACGACTGGAACTAAAAGTCAGGGGTACCTTTAAGCCCCAAGGGGCAAACTTACATTCAGGTAAGCATGAGCATGTTTGCAATCCTAAACAGGCATACTTGGAACAGTGGCGGAGCTTCATGCTCCAGCACGGGGGGGGGGGGGACAGCAGGCGGGGGCGTGGTGCACCGCCCGCAGGAGAATGGCATGCGTCCTGGGGCATGGCACCCAGCACAGGTGGGGGCACAGCTGCGATGGCACCCCACTGGGATCACGCTGCCAGGGGCGGTATGCTCCCCCTGCTCCCCTCTTCCTCCGCCAGTGACTTGGAAATAAGGTCCATGGGAGTAATTCCATGTCCATGCATTTGGGATCAGCTTCCAATGTTAGATAGTATGCTGCAAGGCTACTACCCAGTATCTCAGGTGGATCCCAAATGCATTTACATGGAATTATTCCAATGCATGCTTAGGATCATAATGCAAGACAATACAGGTTGGTTACAACAATACTGAAATATTCTGCATCAAAATGTACGGTAAACTTTGTGAAGTGGCAAATTCACAACTCCCCCACCAAGTTATAACTCACTTTGGTAACAAAGATGAAAATAATGTAAAAGTATGCTCTTAGCACCACGGCTGAGACTGTAAAACACTTGCAGAAAGTATTAAAAACCAAGGTCTTGAACACATTATAATCATTAGAAAAACAACACACAAGACATTTCCCAAGTAGAGAGGTGTGAGCTCTAACATTCTGGCCAAGTTTTGCCTCAGTTAATTACTTCTTAAATACACCTAAAATTTCCTTTACTTGCTATTGGACACATTATTATATCCTTCCTGAATCCAATTATGACCTGCTATCACCACTATATACAAATTATTACTAACCGTCTAAGAGTCCCATCAGGGAAGGATGCTTTCCATTTGGCAATTCCAAAGCAGACTACCAAATGTAGAGCATCCGCTAGCGAGTTTCTTCTTGCTTCTGGTTTGGCCTCTTAACACCAAACTGAGCATTTGGGAGTTGTTGCTCCGGCACTGCAAGTGTACTCACATATGATGGGGCATTTGCACTGACACTGCACATGTGGATCAGATGAACAAAGAGGGCTTTCCACTATGCACAAGGTGCCAATTCAGACTCAGCCCAGGAACTATGTGGCTGAAGAAAATAGATACAAGTACTGTCTGTTTATTATTACAAGAAACACATACAGTACATCATGTGCAGAGTCCCAGTTTGGTTAAACAAGCATGCATACACTGGAAAGGGAGATTTAAATGTTGGAAATAGACTGAAAAGGCCTCCCCTCCCAAAGCCTTCCCTCTTTCTGCTTCCTTTTTATTTTATTTTTATTTTGCCAAGCACATAAAGCTGAATGCGCACAAGTTAAATGTACATAAGTTGTGAGTTACCTGTACTTATTCTTAAACGTGTGCACATTGGTGTCCTTTTATTTTTTTGGCACTTGGTTTCAGCTACATGCTCATCTCTGCTCAGATATCAAGCTTGCCAGGTGTGAGCTTATAGGTCTGAAGACAATTAGACATTGTGATAAAAAGGAAGCTATGCTCATGTCCCTTTGTAAATGTGGTAAAACTTAGTACCTACATACTGATAATTGTGTTGTCTGTTCCCCCAGTGTTGCAGGTGTAAGGAAGCAAACAACATGATCCTACCAGGGCAGAAAAATGTTTATGACATGTAATAGAGGGACTGAACTCAACAGAAGCAGCCATTTTCAGTGTTTTGTGCAGCATACACTCCCACTCTTAGTTGCTCCCAGCTTACAACTATTCTAAGACGGATAAGAGTCTGCAAAAAAGACACACTTGATTGACAAAAAATGGTTGCAGAGAGGTCAAATCTGAAGCAAATTTTCATTTACCAAGGAAGTTTATTAAAATCCCTTACCAAAATTATTCCCTCTCTTTTCCTATTTCTTCTATTTCTTCTCTTCATTCTTTTATTATTCTTTCTTCCCACATCTGGTTTTGGCTGCCCTTTAGCATAATTTTAAGTGCTGCATCTGTATTTCTTTTGATGAACTTGTATTCCTTGTTAATATTATTGCCGTGTTACAGCCTTCTATTTCAATTTTCAAGGAATCCCATGCAGGTGACTGGAATAGGAACAGATTTCTCTATCCTTCCTCCACTGTCTGGATGAGAAAGAAGTCAGTCCCTCATTCCTCCTCCTATGGTCTCCTTTTAGCTCCCACCCCCTGTAGGCAGCATCAAAAAGACAGGATGCTAGTTTCTTAGAAGGCTAGTCGACAAATTTGCAGGTTAACAGCTTCTGTGAGCTTGTTTACAAGGCTGTAATATTGGGTTTACTGGTTTATGTAAACCACTTTGAGCACCATTTTCTTTTTAAAAAATAAACATATAGATGGGATCAGGTATATAAATGTCCATTTGCACAAGGTCATCTGCATGTGTCTATCATATTGTCCTTCATTAAATGAAGGGCTGAACTTTTCAGACATGACTACCCAGCATGAAGGAACAAATGCCTTGGTCCTGTTACAGCATTTGCAGCACCGTGAGGCCCTCCTGGGACATTAACAAAAATGCCTTTGATACCCAGAGTCTCAGTACCACCAGAGTTGATGTCTTCCACCTCATATGTCAAACGCTTCAATGAGCAAAACACTTCCCAATTAAATAACTACTGAGGAAAAGATTTGCAGCCATTGTAAGGCTTCGTGTAACTGATTACACAGTATTACAAGCAAGAAGGTCACTCGGAGGTCAAATTCTGGCTTACATTCCTTGACTAATTAAAATCCAAAAACCTCACAGAAGATTTCAAGGCTAAAATCTGATAGCTAAAATACATGGAAAATATCTGAGTGCCTCTGAATTAAAATTAGGGTTCCCCCTACCCAATTTAATGAAAGCTGGCATACGGCCAACCTCACTAATTAAGACTGCTTAAAAGCATTCCCATTATAACTTTCCATCAGCACTGTTTCCCCCCTCTTCTCCTTCTGAGGTACATCATCTCAAATTTGTAAAATGAAAAAAATGAGATGAGGTATTAAATACAAAAATAAGGCACATGTGTGCTTCTCTAGGCTAGTATCCAAATAACTGCTTAACCGTAATGTAAAGGATTGTGCATTATTAGCGCATGGATTTTCCCCACTGTTTTCTTTAAATCAACTGACTACCAGTTGTTCTCCTTTAAGTTTCAAGAGCTATCTGTCATGCACATATCTTCATTGTTCTTTAGACTCTAGCCTTACAATGGAAGAACTATGACACAAACTAAGATACGGTTCTTCAAGGATGTTCACAGAAGGAAGGTTTACCACCCCGGCTCCTCACTGCACCAACCAAAACCCCCAACTATAGGATCATGGGCTCTCCTGAACAACATTGGTCAAGGCATGCAGGCTGCTGCACAAGGGTGAATTGCTATAAACTGAGGAGAGAGACCTGCCAAAGTTCAGGCAATCTTACCATGTCCCCTCCGCCAGGGCTTTTTTACAGCCAGAACTCACCGGAACTCAGTTCTGGCACCTCACAGGTGGGCACTATTGCTATTATACGAGAACTAGGGAGCCATTCATGTTGTTCTTTTTCTAGAAAAATAGTACTGCCTTCCGTCGTTGCTCAGCTAGGTCCTGACCCTCCAGGTAGGTTTTCAGGCGGGGGGCACAGGCAGTTGACCTAGCACACAATATAAATAACTGATCATAAATATTATTTATTATGTTAAATGAATTAACAATGCATGTGGATAGACGGGCTTTGAGTTTCAGTTTATCATTAGAAGCAGGAAATGGACTTTTAAAAAACCCAAAAAACTGATCACAGTATTTAGTGCTACTTTAAGATACACCCATGTCTGTATGCAGCCATTAAATGAAGTGTGTTACACACATCTGCTGTTCAGACAAGCCTCACACTCTGTGGGCTATATCTGGAAAATGGCCTAGCCTACACTGCATCTGTATATTTTCTAAAACAACCACCAAGCTAAATGTGCACACACCAGTCACATGCCTTGGCTTACGTGTAGTTCACAGCTACCTATGCTCTGTAGACTGGGACAGTCTTTAAAAACTCAGTGTGGCATGAATAATGATGGACAAATTTGTCAGTTCTGGTTTCTCTCCATTTCCCTTTCCCCCCTATCAGGTTGCCACATTTCTGCATCAGTTTGCAATTTACATATATCCCCGCCCCCCAAAAATCCCCATGAAAATATGTCATCATTTTAATTGCTCCGAATACATACATTTTTTTCTCAATTTTCCTGATACAATGCATTGTACTGATATATGTCACTTTCCTTAATACATGCATTTTATGCACGTTTGCCCTAATGTACATATTTTGGCCCACATTTTTCAGGTAGAGAACTGTAAATAATCAAGAGATATCTGCATTTCAGTTTGTGTATTGTTTCATGAAGTGTGAATTAGCTTGATTAGCATTAAAACTGCAAGTTAAAGCAAATTTCTCCCTCATCCCTAGGCATGAATTTGCTACTAATTTCCCTATCTGTACCTGTAGAACAGAAGGATCCATGCTCAGGATGCGATTGGGTGGTATCCCTACCTACTGGTAACAAAGGATAGTTCCCAACTGTCAGTCACCTGCAATAATTCAAAGCACTGCAAACCTGAGGAGCGAGGTGGTTATCTCCATATTCTGGAGTGGTCTGCAATGGGATTATTTTCCTGCACATCACATCAATGTGACCTAATAAAAGTACATTTTAAAACAGCAACTTACAATGTACAGCCAATTAAGCACCACTGAAAATGCATTAATGGTATGTTTCCTCCAAGTAAAGAACAAAGGGATGAAATATTTCATTTAATTCAACCTCTCTTTCTGGACAAATACTTCAGGTCTATATAACGCAGCCAGGTCGTGCGCAATAAACATGGAAGTACAGGAAGCAGCTCATGGGGAAATTCCATCCACAATTGCTTGCCACTTGGCCCAACTGGGCAATTATTGTAGGTTTCCATAATGCAGATCTTGGATGGCACTTGTCCCAAATCGCCCTTTAAAATTACGTTCCATAGTTTAACAACCGTGGCACTTGCTGTGATGTCAAGAACGGTTGCAGGAAGGGATCCCTTTTTAGTAAATTTCTTGTAGTTAGTGTTAGGTTAAATACAGCACCTGACTGGTGGGGACTTTGAATCACAGTTGTATTGGCAAAGTTTATTTTCTGTAATAACAAAAACAGAACTTGTCCCTGGAAAAAAAAGGACTGAGCTGTCCCATAACCTATTCAAAATATCATGAGGGGAAACAACGTGCGCTGGAAAGTCTGGTGTACTTTCCACGCTTCCTACAGTCCATCCATGAGCCAAGGGAATAAAGAGAATGTGTCAGTGCTATGGGACAGGCGGCACTGGGACTGGAGATTTCAGGTGCATACTTTCAGGCTGGGTTAGGCTCCTTTTCCATACCTGCAATTCAGCTGGGACAAGGAGAAAAACTCTTGTTGTAGACAAGGTCTTGTTATAAAATCCCAGACAGAATTGTTTTCATGTGTGTTATTATGCTTATTCCATCAATGGTCTTCTTGTATCCCCTACCACTTCATATGAAGATGCTGTAACAGCTAGCTGCATCATGATCTACTGCTATCAGGAACTTACCAGTCAGACTGCAAACCAGTGATTCATCTGGCCCATTGCAGTTTGCTGTGCCCATGAGTCAGAAAACCATATTTGGTGGAGGGAGGGAGAGAAAGAGAATAAAACTGGCCAAGGTGCATTCTACCAAGCAGCAAGGTGATTGGCTTTCCTAGTAAGCAAGCAGCAATATTAACTTAGGCTCATCACTAGCTGCAGATCTCTCTTCCCAAGTTCTGATAATCGATCCAAATGGTTAGCAATGCATGTGGTGCCATCTTTTCCTGCAGCAGGTGGCACGGTGCTGACCTGACCTCTGGTTGGTCACATTGCTGCTCCTTATGCAGAGGTGGAGAGGGCAAGGTGGAAGTACAATGGTGAAACCAATCCAGTGCTCCACCTGATGCATTTGCACTACGTCAATCTCACAACCACATCAGTCCTGCTCCTCTACCTTCCCAGTAAACAGCAGTGTGAGTGCTGCCACACGCTACTTATCTCTTCTGCCCAGACATGTAACTTGCTTTCATATATATTTTAAAACTGATGATTATATCTGTATTTTGGTAGTTTTATTCTACTTGTTTTAAAGTCTGTTGTTCTTGTTAGTATTTCCTTATGAATATTTTTACACTTTTTATGCAAACCATCAAGAGGATGTCATTGTTTCTTCATGAAGTAGTATATAATTTTGGGTTAAAATAAATACATCTTCACTAGATTGTACTACTCCAGCCTTGCACATGAAGGTGGTTTGTTGCCCCATGTTGAAATCTCTCAGCACATAGGATGCCAGTACAACAGAGAAAAAAGCTATGCTGAAAATGTTTTTCATGATGTGCTAATTTTATGACATGGGGGAAACATCAAACACATCATCCTCCATGTGAATTCTAAAGCTTGTAGGATTTAGTGCTTGCCTGCATTAATTTGTTTGGCCATACAGGCATACTGTGCAACTTATGCAATAAATATGCATTTTGTTTGGATTTGTTGGGGAGGGCAGGATACTGGACTAGGTGGGACTTTGGTTTGATCCAGCAGGGTTCTTACGTTTTTACTTGGGTATCTGAACCTAAGTAGAAAAGGACTGGTAGGAATTTCCTTCAAATCCTCTGTTCCAGTCCATGTGTCTGCCTGTAACATACAACAGAACATCCAAACCCACATTTCCAACAGTATCCCTTTGCTCTGAAAGTCACTATTTATGACATTTCTAAAAAGAAATTCAGAAAAGCCCTGGAGTCACGATATTTATAACTCGAACAATCCTTCTGGTGTCTACCAAAAAAAGGGGGGGGTATAAAAAAACTCAGTAGACAGAGTAATTCCCTAAGCCTTTAAATGGATTATTTAATTTAAAATGTTGCTTTTTTCTGGCATTCAGCTCCACACACACTGCAGCTGTTTTGAGGCTAAGAAAAACAAATAAGAGGAAAATACACTTTTTCAAGCTCGTTTTCCTTGACATCCAGCACATTGGTACTAAGTGTTAATCTGTGAAGGAAAAGCAAACTAATTCTACAAAAGTGCCTTTGGTTTCAGGCCATGTAACACCAATCTTGCCATTCTCAAAGGTGTTAAACATTTCCAGACAGGCAAAATCATATTAGCTAATTGTACTGACAAAGAGCTTCTCATTTTAACAGAAAGAATGAGTTATACATTTAGATCTTATTTTCAGTTACTATTTTTGTCTGCATAATTATACATCAAAATATGCATCTTGGAACTGAGAGCCACTAATTACATTATTAGATATTAATGTAATAGTCAAGATGTTTAACAAAATTGCTATTTCCTTTTGTTTTTCTTTTATTCCTTTTCTAGCTGTTTATTTCCTCGGGGAATAAAAGGTCCTCAGAATCTTCTGTTTTTGTGATTTCCCCTATAAACATAAACTTACTTAATCTAAATATGAAACTAAGACTATGCTCACACTAGCAGCTTGAAATGTTTTCCACTGATGTTCTTTCGAAGTCAGTTGCTTCTGCCTCTGTTCACATCAGTGTAAGAACAGGGCTGATTTTACCTGATGCTTTGTTTCCCCACATCAAGTGTAGCTTACATTTAAGCATGCATGGTCATCTGTGCGTGCACAAAAGCCACCTGAACTGTCCACACCATAAGAGAACTGTGGCTTCTATTTTTTAATCAGACAGAAGACAGTCTAAGGGAAATCACGTCAAAGGGGTATTTCTTGGAAAGCCACAGGATACAGATGGATTGTGACCAATGTGGTGTGAACCCAGCTTTAAAAACCAGTGGTGCAAGCATACTGGAGCTGTGCTAAATGGTAATGTGAACACACCCTAAGTTGCAAACGCACTATATATTCTGTAGTGCCCTCTAAACATAGCTATGGCTATAGCTAGGGATAACTAAGGGTACACCTATGGTTATGGTCAGAAATTAGAAGCAATATTCAGAAAATTGTTGAGAAAATACTTGTTTTTCCCTGGAGTTTTTCCTAAATGGATTCAACATCATTTGCACTTTACCGCACACGTTTTTTCTTAACTTTTCATAACAGTATAACACAGATCTTATACTGAAACTGTTTATTATTTATAATAGTTTTAAATAATGAAGAGTTAAGTGCCATTATAACAAACCTAACTGTCTTATTGGCGGTGGGTAGACACTTTCTCATCCTTAGAGCTGTTTTTCCTCTGGCTGACTATATTAAACACAAGATTGTATCAAGATTAAGTGAACAGTACTTGGTTCCCATTTAAATCAGTGTGAAAAACTGACCATGACTTCAATGGGAACTAAGTGCAATGTGCCATGTAATTCTATAGCTCTATAATTCTATAATAGAGATGCATAAGAGTCAACTCATAGGGCCTGAAGTCCCTTTACCTCCCCAATAAAATATCTGATGGGCATTGCCATTCAAATACAGTGGTACCTTGGTTTAAGAACAGTCCTGTTTACAAACGATTCGGTTTACGAACTCTGCAAAACCGAAAGTAGTGTCCCGGTTTGATAACTTTACCTCGGTCTAAAAACGGAATCCAAATGGTGGAAGGGCACCAGCGGCGGGAGGCCTCATTACGGAAAGCATGCCTCGGTTTAAGAATGGTTTTGGTTTAAGAACGGACTTCCGGAACGGATTAAGTTCGTAAACTGAGGTACCACTGTAGTGTGTGTGTGCTGCATCTTGCGATCAATTATGTAGAGTGGGACTTACCTGCTGCCTCTCAATATTTTTTTCAAGTTGGCATCCCTGCACAGACACAAGTCCCACTTTGATCAGCTGACCTTAATTCTAGGTAAAGCTAAAGGTAAAGGTACCCCTGCCCATACGGGCCAGTCTTGACAGACTCTAGGGTTGTGCGCTCATCTCACTCTAGAGGCCGGGAGCCAGCGCTGTCCGAAGACACTTCCGGGTCACGTGGCCAGCGTGACAAGCTGCATCTGGCGAGCCAGCGCAGCACACGGAACGCCGTTTACCTTCCTGCTAGTAAGCGGTCCCTATTTATCTACTTGCACCCGGGGGTGCTTTCGAACTGCTAGGTTGGCAGGCGCTGGGACCGAGCGATGGGAGCGCACCCCGCCGCGGGGATTCGAACCACCGACTTTTCGATCGGCAAGTCCTAGGCGCTGAGGCTTTTACCCACAGCGCCACCCGCGTCCCTTAATTCTAGGTACACCACATTATATCATGGCTTATTTGTAGACCGCTTTTTGGCTCAAAGTTTAAAATAAGGAAGGAAAGTGTATATAGGATTGCTGCCTAATTCAGGTTGGGGAGGACTGGCCTACCCTGATGGGCAGTAGCTCTCCAGAGTTTTGAACACAAGTATTTGTCCAGTCCTACCTGGAGATGCCAGACATTGGACTGAGGACCTTTTGAACACAAATCATATGCTTATTGCAACACTGTGAGCCCTTCCATTTGAGTGTCATTTTTGAGAGGAGCCGAGGAAACGGCTTAACATATACATGTAATAGATAAATACCCGGTAAATAAAATGCACATATTAGTTTTCCCGTCAAGTTGCTGTCCTCTGCCACTGAACAATTTTAATGCAAAACACACAAGCATCCACTGTCCCGGTTTTCACACCATGGCTAATGGTTTTCCATAAACACACTGATCTGTGCCGCTTTGCTCCTATTCCCTCTAGCTTGCAAAGTAAACAAACCATGATCCCCTGTCCAAGCATTATGTGCAAACCAGCGGTCGTGGTGGCATGCTTCACTCCAAGCAATGGCAATCTGCAGCCCAAGTTTATTCTTAGCTTAATAATGATCTAAACAAAACATGATCCTCAGTTCAGACATAATGGTAAGCTGGGAATTATGGTTTGTTTGTCCTGTGCAGCAATGGGGAAAAGCAAAGTAGGCATGTTCAATACATTTGTGGTAAACAAAGGCAGACTAACTTGTGGCCATCTAGATCTTGTTGGGTGGCACTTCCTATCCTCCCTGACCACTGACCATGCTGCCTGAAGCTTAGGGGAATTGGAGTCCAACAATATCTGGGTGGGCCACAGATTAAGCCACTCTGGTTAACCATGATGTGTGAACAAGGCTAATGTCACCCCATCTGACATAAAATGCACACATATTTTGCAAGGGAACAAAATATGACCACCCAATATACCCCACTCAATGGCGTTTTCATTTCCACAAATGTAGTTCAAGATGAAATGTTGATCAAACCAGTCAAATATCTTCTTATTTAAAACCTTGCTGTGATTTCAGTTTTGTGTACTCAAAGGTTCTGAAAATACACCTGGAATGTTATGTCTAAGCCTCTTCTGAGTCCGCTTTGTCATCTCAACTTATGAATGTCCCGATTTTTAGAACCAGTCCACACTTAAAAGTAAAAACCTCTCATATTCTGCAGCTGGTTCAATAACATCTGGTAACAAATCACTGGCAGTACATTTCATAAATCATGTGTGTATTGTGGTAGAAGAGGGAAAATAGTTAATTTGTACTTAAGGTCTACTACAAGTCAATCTGACATACTTAGTTTCTGGAGGGAAAAGAAGAAATGGCAGCTCAGTTTGAGCATAAGGAAGGTTTGCAATAAATTAAATTGTAATTGCCTGCCTGAATCCAGTACAGGTCATTGAACTTAACCCAACATCATATTGCAAAGCACTATGAAACATACATCTAGTGGACATTTTGCTTTACTTCCCTCCCACCCCCCCTTCCTGGGTTGAAGGCTTCCATTTCTGGTTTTTGTTTTGATTAATCCAATACAGCACAGTGTGCATATGGGAACGCATAGCAAGCACTTCCCAAGAAATAATAAATAAAAATAAATAGAAAGCAGGAGTTTTATAGCTAGTTTCTATACTGGTTCCTGCTTCATGGTTACTTGCATAATTGCCAGTGATGTGAATGTTAAGTTGCTCTGAGGCCAAGCTCTGTAATACGCATGAGTACAGTTCACAGCACTGGCTCCAAATCAAGCAGCTTCTAACTAAGCTTAATTTAGCATGACTTCTACTGGCTTGGTCAATGGAAGCCAACCCAGTAAACCATAATTTGGCTGTGCTAATTCTAGGGTAGTATCCTGAAGTCAGTGAGACTACTTTAGAGCACAGGAGATAATGAATAGAGAACTTGAATGAGCATTTCAAATGATTCTTTCCCACTTGTAGGAAGAGGAGAAGAGATTTTAACCTCCCTGTGTAGCAACTGGATTTGGTGCAATGAATAAGCTACAAATCCAAAGGTATAGTTGCAACTGAAACCACATCCTCATCAATGATCTTTGGGCAACAGATAACACATGCTTTCAATGAATTATGTGCTTACAAGTGGTTCCTTCAAGTGGTTTCCAACCACAAGGCTAGAGCATATTTGCTAGTTGTCTGACTGCCTTGGAAGGCTTTGTGAGGTGAGGATAACCATGGAAAAATTGGAATGGTCCATATTTTTAGGCAAGGCTAATAGCTCTTTATTGCTGCAACAGACTTTAGCTTTGCCTGGGCAAAATCATATATTGCTATGGTACATAAATATGATATAAACAGGTCTGCTGAAAGCATGTAAAAAAAAATAGCAAAAAAATACTATTAAGCAAGAATGCAGTCATAGATTAAGTAAGATTCATGCATTTCTGTTATGAGTGGTAGACCGAAGTATCACTGATTACTATATAAATAACAATCTTAAGGCAGGATCTTCTTTGATGTTCAAGTTACATTATTCTCCATGTCAGAAGCTGTCTAGCAAAGAGCTAGCCCCAGGGCCATGAGAAGATCTCATGTCTGAGCAAGTTATTCTATTAAAAAAAAAAGGTTTTATGCAAAGTATACTGGGTAGTCTTATTTGGAGAATAAGATTTCAGGCAAGTGAACTGGGTTCCAATGGAAATATATATTTCCCACCTATGCACAGTATATACCAATGAATGCTGACCATCTCATTCAGATGACTTTCAACACTTCAGCACCTCGGAAGGTGGTGGACTCTCCTTCCGTTGGATGGCCATCTGTCAGGAATTCTTCAGCTGTGATTCCTGCATTGCAGAGGGCTGGACTAGATGACTAATGTGGTCCCTTTGAGCTGTACAATTCTATGATACTATCACTTGGAAAGCATTCGATAACCATGTCTTCAGGACAGAAAAGTGTCTCTTCTTAATCTCCACTCACTTCACTTTCAGATGGTGGAGGATAATTAGTATCATCCAAGAGCCTGGAGTGTCTAGTGTTGTACAGCAATTAGTACCTTGCCCAGGATGAACATATATTAGTGACTGTCTAGTACAGTGGTACCTCGGATTACATATGGTTCAGGTTACATACGCTTCAGGTTACAGACTCTGCTAACCCAGAAATAGTACCTCGGGTTAAGAACTTTGCTTCAGGATGAGAACAGAAATCGTGCTCCAGCGGCGCGGCGGCAGCAGGAGGCCCCATTAGCTAAAGTGGTGCTTCAGGTTAAGAACAGTTTCAGGTTAAGAACGGACCTCCGGAACGAATTAAGTTCTTAACCTTGAGGTACCACTGTAATTGGTCCTTAGATCCTGAGGACTGCACCAACTACAGTGGTACCTCAAGGTTAAGAACTTAATTCGTTCCGGAGGTCCGTTCTTAACCTGAAACTGTTCTTAACCTGAAGCACCACTTTAGCTAATGGGGCCTCTCGCTGCTGCCACGCCACCACCACACAATTTCTGTTCTCATCCTGAAGCAAAGTTCTTAACCCGAGGTACTATTTCTGGGTTAACGGAGTCTGTAACCTGAAAGCATCTGTAACCCAAGGTACCACTGTACTACTTTTAGTTTATTTGCATCCTTGGGTATCAGGAACTAAAACTTATTCATCAAAAATTATCCCCAAGACAAACTGAAAGCTACCTACTGTTATACAGTGCAGCATTGAAGACTCAAGCCACTTTAAGAATTTATTGTTGAAAAGTGGTATACAAATATTCGAGACAATCCAATAGTGACACATCCACTAACTGTATAGTGTCTATAATGTAAAAGAAGTGACAGCCAAGTCTCCATTTGATATCAGTGGCTTTATTCTTGTGCTTAGCAAACAGAAGGTTAAGGAACATAAGAAGCTGCCTTATACCAAGTCAGACCATTGGTCCATCTAGCTTAGCATTGTTTAGATCGAGTGATGACTCTCCAGGGTTTCAGAAAGGGGACATTCCCAGTCCTAGCTAGAGTTACTGGGCATTAAACCTGGGACTTTCTGCAGACAAAACAGATGTTCTACCATTCAGCTATTGCCCTTCCCAAGATGTATTTTCTGGTGCTGCTGAACAGCAACAGGGGGCAGGCAGGGATGTGATTGTAGCAGAGAGCTGTTGCGTCTCTGCAACCATTTAGCAGGTAGACTCTAAGATGAGCTCAGCTGCATTTTTCTACCACCTATACTCTAGCTATCATCTGCTTCATTGCTCACTACTTCCAAGAAAACTAAGGAGCTGCTTTCCTTTATCTGTCCCCGGAGATTCATTTACTTTAATAATGTACCATGGTGAAGACTGGAGTCAGAAAAATAGTGTGTTGCCTGTCTGGAATTGGCTGCCTATTGTAACATATTCATGTCTCTTCCAGCACTAAGCACTCCTATCATGTATGTAGGTGTGTATAGGTGACTATGCTATACAGCAACCAAAGGTAAAGAGGTAGAGGTAAAGAGAAATAAGCTAGCAGATGATGGACAAAATTAAACTGGCATTTCTTGCCAGCATCCCACTATATATAAAACCATGACTGCTTCCAAGTTTTCATCATTTTGAAAGTCAGCCCATACATACTAAGAACAAGTCGTACAGGAAAAAGCCAAGTGAGGCTTCAAAAGTGGCTGTGATTTCAAGACCTCTCTCACTGTTTTTGAAGGCGCCAAACACTTATTGAAAGCCTACATTGATAAGAAGTCTGCTTCCCATTTCCCCAAAGGAGTTTTTATGCTCCAAAATAACTAGACCAGGCGAAATGCTGATCAAGCCAAGCACTCTGGCTCTTGAAAGGTGAAGGTCATTTATCACATATGTGTGTGTGTGTGTGTGTGTGTGTGTGTGTGTGTGTGACTCAAAGGAACACATTATAAGAAGTCCCATTACTAAGTAGCCAGTCAGCCATATTGCTTGTGAACTGGGAATAAAACAGTCCCATATCAAGGCCTGCTGAAAGTACACAGACATTTTCAAAACTCTAAAAATAAACTTCAGCCGGATAACTGGCTAGCTGCATATTTCAAATCAATATGTAAAAATTTAGGAGCATGCATCCCTCCATTAAGCTCCCTTAGTATTGCCAGATCACAATCTTTCATTATTAAGGTCCAGCTTCCTAGTGTTGTGCCAAAACGTGTCCTCCAATTTCTCAAAACTTCTCTTGCCCTCCCCCCCCCCCACAAAAAAAGACTTCCATTTTATACTCTCTTTCTCAGGGCACTGTAGAATTTCAGTTGGTACTGTGTTTTGACCTTACCTTATTATTACAAGAGAGCTGTGGGTGGTAAGAATGCCATAAGACTTTCTCTAGCATTCTGCACTCTCCTTGACTGCATGTGCTTTTGAAAGGCCTTTGGGACAAGTTACCTCATAACATCTTTCCCTTGAGTTTTAACTGAGAACTGCAAAGAGGGGGAGGCTGGCTACTGAACACCTAAAGTCATTCAGTGCACTCACAGATTTCATTTTTAAAAAATGGAAGTCCTTCATTTTGTCCTTTTTTTAAAAAAAAAATCTATACTGATTTCTTTGAAGGTAAAAATGCTTCCCTTTAAAGAATGACAAACAGCTGTCAGGCACATGGAAAACAGCTTCCTCACTTTCCTAGGCTTACAAGAAAGCCAAGCCAATAAAGTAATGAGGTTTTCTGGAAATGCAGGCAGATAAGAAGGCTGCAGACAACAAGCCACCAGAGATATTTCTAGGTTACTCTTTTAGGCAATGCCCAAGATGATTTATGGAATGGAAGATAAGACGCTCACAAACACCTGCTGAAAGTTAAGTCAGTGCAACTAAAACCACATATCCTACCCCATGTGAATTTCTCTGAAATTTTCTCTCCCTTCTTATAATTCTAAATTTTATTTTCTTATAAATCTCTGGAGAATATGCCAAAAGGCACCCTAAACTCTCTAACAGATGGTCTCAGGGCTTTTCCTCCAGGCTTTTCCCACCAGTCCTTTCCTAAGGCCCACATACATTATTTTAATTATTTTCGCTTTTCTATGTTGCTTTTCAGTCATGTCAACAAGCTTACTTCAAAGCTCCACAATAAAAAGAACCAATCAGCTATATTAAGGCTGCATATACAACATAACTTTAAAGCGTTTGGCCTGATCAAACTGAAATGCCTGGGAAAATAAAAAGTTTTCAAAAGTTTCCAAGGGTACAGGTTTGGAGGGTCTTTCTGAAGAAGGAATACTGGAAAACTGGAGAAACTTCTTGTAGAAAACAGAGCAGTGGCAGAAGCTAGAATAGGGGGCAATTCTTTGTATCAGATATTCTATGCCTAGGCTGCTTAGACTCGTTGATAAGTTTGTTCTTCTTTGCTCTAGGTGAAACTTAAGGATGGGAGAAGAAATTTTGTTCAGAACCTACCTAATTCATATTGTCCCAAAGACAGCATGGGTCAAACACAACTAGCTTTTGAAAATCACACCTCTGCAAATTTTGTGATGCAGTTCTTCCATCAAAAAAATGTGTACATTAGGGCAAAGCATGCATTAAAATACATATATTTGTGAAAATAATGTACAAAATGCATTTTAGTAGGGGAAAGTCATTGCATATGTGCATATTAAAAATGTGCATATTAAGAGGGGTATAGAATAAAATGCTGGTGAACTTTTATGAGGATTAAAATAATAATAATTGCAAACTGACACAAAAATTTGGCTAAGGTTGGAAATATGAGAAACCACAATGGACAGATTTGTCCATCCTTAGGATCTGAAAGCACACAATAAAGTTCTACTGATACTATGCAGGTTTGACCACGGAAGCTGTCTAAATAGGAAACCACTTGGGAAGCATATGTAAGTTGCTCCAGTATTGTCAGAGGAATTGGGATGGGGGCAGTTCTTACCTTGTGCTGAGAGAAAAATCAGGCAGCTGTTAAATGTTTTTGAGGTCCTCCAGGTGTTGATTTTTTTAAAAAGTCACTTTGAGAAATGTTCATCATGACAAGTTTTACAGACACCTGCTTTAGCAGAAAACCCCCAAACTGAGAGAAGCATCAACTAAGGAACTTCCAGTTTCCTGCATATCTTACTACTACTTGATCAAGCAGATGAGCAATTACGTGTTTGGCCTTCCCAAAGAATGATTCAATGCCTGTTGCTTCAGTTGACTCCCCCTCCCCTGAGTACCATGTTTCCCTTCACTTTCTGCAGTCAGTCTGCTGAACAGGAGGCTAAGCGTACCAGAGATGGTTTATTGCACATGTTTGGCTCAATGACTTTTGCAAATGGCTTCATCTAGGCTTCAACCTGCATTCACTGCTGACATGTGGGACATACCTGACAAATGTTTCAGTGCTATATCTAACCCCAGAGGCCAGACAGATGGGATTTGTTTTTGTTTTTTTGCATAATTCAAATTGGTAAGTGATGGGAAGAACCCCATTTTAAAGAAACGATGCAGGTGCCTTACAAAGCAGTAATGTGATCTCTGCAAAAGTCACTTGTCAGAAGGTTAGGCAATTTACGAAGCATTAGTTACAGTACAAAACAAGCACTTAATTTACTAAACACGCAATCAGCCAGCTAAAAGTAGCAGTAGAAGAAAATGCCCTGAAAATAACAAAGGGCTAGGTTGCCTGGGAAACAGCTCCTCCTTGCATAGTATTTGCATGCATTTGAAGACTTGCTAAAATCCTAACACTAAACATTTTAATTTATTTAACTGCTTATGTGATGCCATGTTAAACTTTGCTACAATGGCAATATAACAGCTGCTGTTGTGCACCCTTATTGTGACCTGGCAAAACATGGACTCAAACCATATATCACAATCTTTCTGTGCTTTCTGTGAGAAAACTTCATCACTCAGTGCCAAATGAAATAAATGCCAACTGAAATAAATGGGATTCTGTCACACCCACACTCAATATGACAGGAACTGTACGACAGGCAACTATGCCCTTGTTTTCATCCTATGAAGCCAAAATCAATTAACACAAATCCAGCCTTTTCTGCACATATCGGAGTCATTTACCCAGATGTGGATACAGTAGAATACATACATGTGGTTGGGAAGTGTTTCAGTAGGTTCAGTGTTAGAAAGAAAAATAGAGTCCACACATCCTAGCCATCTGATGCTTTGCCTTTCTCTATTCACTATTAAATTCCCATGGTAAGCAGCACAGTGGATTTTGCACAGTGGATTCTACTTTCATCAGCACAGCAGTATGATGGCTATGCTGTGCCTCCCTGATCAGAAGCATTATCTTTCTGAATTCCAGTTGCTGGAAACCATAGGAGGGGAGTGTGTGCTTGGGTTCTGCTAGCGGCATCTGCAGGCATCTGGTTGGCCACTGTGATAACAGGATGCTAGACTAGATGGGCCAACAGCTTGACCCAGCTGGCTCTTTTTGTGCTGTCTAGACTACAACACCCTGGTGTTGTTCAAAACATCTGAAAGCACCAGGTTGAAGAAGGCTGTCTCTATGATATTCTTGTTCCCCACAACAAAATAATACAGTGGTACCTCGGGTTACATACGCTTAAGGTTACAGACTTTGCTAACTCAGAAATACTACCTCGGGTTAAGAACTTTGCTTCAGGATGAGAACAGAAATTGTGCTCCGGCGGCGCAGCAGCAGCAGGAGGCCCCATTAGCTAAAGTGGTGCTTCAGGTTAAGAACAGTTTCAGGTTAAGAACAGACCTCCAGAATGAATTAAGTACTTAACCCGAGGTACCACTGTAATCCCTAGTCTTCTTGAAGTCATGCAGTAGCTGTCAGGCTCAATGTTCTTATTGACTTTACAGAATCAGTGGCAACTTGATTTCTTTACGTCCTTAGTAACTGTTACTTAAAACTGCAACATCTCTTCATATGCCATGCATCTTTTCTGCACCATTTTGTAAAACCAGGTATGTTATTTACGTGCAAAAAGTGTGACTTGCGCTATATACGGTACACACACAGTGTGGAGAAAGGCAAGAAGCCACTGGTTCTGCAAACACCCCCCATTTTTTTTCTTTGATCTAACCTTAACATTCATGAAGATCCCTTTGTAATTAGTAGTATCTCAGGATGAGATGGTGCATCATCAAAAAGCCATGCACCAGAAAGCACCTGCTCTCAGTAAGTGAAACATGAGAGCCACTCTACCATCAGCAAGCACACAAAGGACTGTGCAGTGTTGCCCAACCTTAGTAGTGAACATTTTACTTCATTTCACCTGTCCAGGCCGGCATTGTAATATTCAATGTTAATCTAGTAACAAATATAAAACATGTAGTATTTTAAGCATTCCTATAATATTATTCAGGTCAAAGCAGTTTGTGAAACTAATAGTTTCAATAAAGAAGAAGAAGAAAAAGAGTTTGGATTTGATATCCCGCCTTTCACTCCCCTTCAGGAGTCTCAAAGCGGCTAACATTCTCCTTTCCCTTCCTCCCCCACAACAAACACTCTGTGAGGTGAGTGAGGCTGAGAGACTTCAAAGAAGTGTGACTGGCCCAAGGTCACCCAGCAGCTGCATGTGGAGGAGCGGAGACGCGAACCCAGTTCACCAGATTATGAGACTGCCGCTCTTAACCACTACACCACACTGGCTCTCAGAACAGAATACTGGGCTAGACAGGTGTTTGACCTGATCCAGCCAGGCTCTTCTAAAGGCACAAGAATGCTACTACTCATAGCGCTAAAGGAGTCAAAAGGCTTCAGTTGTGAAGTCCTCTCCAGAATTAGTCAGAAAATACTTCTGATGCTTGTGATTATACTTTGAGGGTCTGGGCTTCCCAGAGAGAGACTCTTCTAGGACTATAAGAGTGGCCTTAAAGGAGTATATGTAGAACATACATTTGGTGTGCCTTAAAGAGGATATCATAGCCATATCAGGCAGCAAGAATCAGCGATAGCTCTATAAACACCCTTGGGGAAAGTAGTGGAAAAGGCAGAAGGTACCCAGCTCTTTCATGCTTTTTTGACTGGTTACTAAGGTATTGCTTGTACAGTGGTACCTTGGGTTAAGAACTTAATTCGTTCTGGAGGTGTGTTCTTAACCTGAAGCTGGTATCAATCTGAGGCACCACTTTAGCTAATGGGGCCTCCTGCTGCCACCAAGCCACCACCACGCAATTTCTGTTCTCATCCTGAAGCAAAGTTCTTAACTCGAGGGTTAGCGGAGTCTGTAACATGAAGCGTCTGTAACCTGAAGTGTCTGTAACCCGAGGTACCACTGTACTAGCAGAGGTTTCAGTGATGAATAGAATGAGCTGTGTGCAAAAAGGGGGTCTAAAAAGCTTTTAAAACCTTCACAGCTTGTCAACAGGCATGCTTAATTTAACAAGCATTTGCTGTTCTCTTCCTTAAAATATAAGGCCCATTAAAAGAAAAAGAAAACAGTCCCACTTTCTAAACTTCCGCTATCTAAAAATAAAAGCACCATCTTAACAATACACCTCTCCATGTTGATCTTTCATTCCTATGTGGGTGTGCTAGGAAGGCAGACTGAGAACAGCTCTTAAAACATTGACTTGGAGGGTTTGTGGTGGGAAATATCCCTCTTATGCTGGGCTTTTAAAGAGGTGGTGGTGGAAACATCCAAATGAGAAAACCCCGTTTATCTTTATCGCATTGAAACATCAAGAAAACACACAGTCCTGTTAAGGAGCTCATTAGCAACAAAGCCCTAATGCACCGGCATTCTCCTACACAAAACCTCTTTCAGGGACGTCAGAAATAGAATACTTGCAGCATTTGTCACCTCTCAGGGCTGAGTTTCCAGCACGCTTCTTGTTATACACAATTAGCTCCATGCCAAGATTTGGTACTTTTCATAATAAATCCCTTGACCACATTTGCTGCAGGCTTGGCAGACATGGAAAAGACTCTATTCATTAAAGAAGAAAGCACACACACACACACACACACACACACACACACACACACACACTTACCAGACATTGCAGCTCATTTGCAGAACTCCAACACACAATACACATTTGAACGGCCATCACTTCTTCCCCTTCCTGCTTGCTTAAAGAAACCCTACCATATGAATGTGATTAAGAAGGATATAAGAAAGCTCCAATCAACTTTTCTGATTCTCCATCTTTTGCCTCCCCCTTTTCACCTCTCACCTCCCTCAGCACTGCTCCCCTCTCCTCTCTATATGTGAGGTAAGGAATGGCTTATGCATGCATTTAAACAGTAACCATCTGTTACTTGCAGGAAAGCTCCTATCTCCTTCTCAGGTTTCTCCATTTTTTGGAACAGTCACATGGTGGCCTGACAGAAAGCAAGCTCAAGGCTGAGAAAGTCCTGCCTGAGATGCACACAAAAGAACATTGCAAGTTATCGCAGCAGCAGGAGCTCCTGTTGGTGACACTGCCGTGCATTCACAAATGAAGCAAAACAGAAAAACCTCACATTTTTCCAGCTGCTGCTCTCTAGCATTCCAACAGCTGCAACCACAAAAGCCGGTTGTGAAGACGGCATGTAAAATTGGCCTTGCCTGTTATTAGGGTGGCAATAAAATATTTCTTCTTAAATTCTTCTGCCATCGCTGAAAGTATTGTGATGCACTTAGGAAAGCACAGAAAGGTTTCATTCCCACAAAGGTTTGAGCTGCATTTGATTTGCAAGTATATCATCAGACCTGGTCAGGCACTGACTAACGAAGCTGGTATGAGGAGGGAGCAAGTTATTGGTTCTTGTAAAGCATCACCCTATCCCAATCCTTCAAGACAAAAAAATAACATCTGAACTAGCAAAGTACCCATTTCTATCCATGCCTGGAATCTCCTTGAACATATACATATATTTTCACCAGTCCAGAAACAGCAAGTTGGTTTCTGAAGACCCTATGTTAGGGTTGCCATACATCTAAAATTTCTCGGAATACAGCAGTTGGAAGCAGTGTCCAAGCGGAAATCGCTGAAATGTCCGGGAAAATCTGGGTGTATGGCAACCCATGTCAAAAGTCTAGATTTTGTCAAAAACCTTTTTCCTTTTTTTTGAGATTTTGCAAAAAAACACACACAAACAAAAACAAACTCAAAAACATTGGGCAAAACTAAACTAAACAAAGCTCAAAAACTTTGCCCAAAAATCTTGTGTGTCCGGAATTTCACTTTTTGAAATATGGCAACCCTACCTTATGTATCTCCTGCCAACCTAGCAGTTCGAAAGCACATCAAAGTGCAAGTAGATAAATAGGTACTGCTGTGGCGGGAAGGTAAACGGCGTTTCCGTGCGCTGCTCTGGTTCGCCAGAAGTGGCTTAGTCATGCTGGCCACATGACTCGGAAGCTGTACGCCGGCTCCCTCGGCCAATAAAGTGAGATGAGCGCCAGAACCCCAGAGTCATCTGCGACTGGACCTAATGGTCAGGGGTCCCTTTACCTTTACCTTTACCCTATGTATAAATCCTACTATATTCTTCAGTTCAAATTTGCTCATCAAATTTGCACATGGAACCAAACTGGGAGAGGTAGTTATTGCAGCAGAAGACAGAGCTGGTAAAAACTATAATGGCAAGAGACGTAGCTTAGTTGTAGAGCCTCAATCTCTGGCATCTCCAGCTAGGGTTGGGAGAAATCCTGGAGAGCTCCTGCCAGTCAGTGCAGACAGTACTGAGCTAGATGGACTGTGGTCTGATTCAGTATAAGGCAGTTTCCTATGTTCCTATGGCAGTAGGTGAATCATTCTACCAAAAAGAAAAATTGTGCCATTTCCAGTTTCAGCTATTTTTTCCATCTAATCTCTCCCTTTTAACTATCCCCCCAAACATGCAAAATAAAGACAGGCATGAAGATGTCACAAATATTTTACAAATCCATCACGTTGCCTGTAATTTGTACATTCCAAGTTCAGGAAATCCAACTTAAGTGCCATTTAAGCCTTTTGCTTCAAATACTAGTGATATAATTGTGGAAGGAAGTATATAGAGAAATAGGTGGTGAGTTTACAAAGGCATCAGGAAACAGCAGTGAGAGATGATGGGTCAATGATCTTTCTGCAAAAAGCTATTTAAATCTGGCATAAACTCATGACAACTTTGTATTCCTGTTATGTTCTCTCTTGAAAGCAAAATAGTGGTACATTCTGGAGTGCTTGTATGAGGCAGAACAGCTGGGCAATATGCATTCTCCTAAACAATCTAGACATATTTTATGCCATAGAAGCCCTTCATCTTCTTGTGCTCTGACAGAGTTCCTCTTGCTAGCTGATGCAGTGTTTATCTTATGCTTCATACAATTTGCCTGCGCACTAGAAGGAGCTTAGCTAAGACCATGGCAAAGACGTTTTGCTTGCAGAACCTTCATAACTGAAGGTTATTTGTGGCCTTTTGCTTTTCAGCCAACCTTGACCATTGATATGCCTCTGTGTTTGTTACCAAAATGTAATAGGGAATATAATTGTAACACACATAGAGAAGGGTTTATTCAAAGTATTTGTAACAGTTGCTGCACCATGTCTAAGAAAGATTTGTTACATGCTTGCTCATCAGAATAAATAAGTCACTTGTTGGACTGCATTTTTTTTGCAACAAAAATGAGACAAGAATATACTGAATGTCCTGCTGTAGCAACCAGAAACCAGTACTTTGTGATGTTTGATATCTCTTATAATAATGATAGTAATAAATTATTATTTGTGACCTATAAAGTAAATAAATGGAATGAATGAATTTTTTGACCTATAAATAAATGGAATAAATGAACAAGTCTTTCATACTGTTAGATTGCAGTGTATAGCACCAAATCTCCACTGGTGCAAAGCAGAAAGCAGCCTCTTCCACATTCCTGTGTATAGTGCCAGAATAAATGGAGGCACCGTGTTTAAAAAAGAAACAAGCATCACTTCCTACATCGCACACCTGCTTGTCTGCATTGTATGGAGCACCAGACAAAGACGACTGAAGCAATTAGCATGGAAATACAGCCTTATGGTATGAAAACTTGCAATTAAGAGTTTTACATGCCTTTGAAATGATCGAGTATGTCACTTGACTCCTTTGTTTAAAGATGAACATGTCTACAGAGTCATCATAAAATGTCAATGTTTTATGCATCAAATATCTGAACTTGTCTACAACTTCCAACCTTGAAGGTTGTCACAAATAGATGCCACAGCTTCCCCATTATTTGGAATAGTACGTCCTCTGTTCTCATTTTCTCTTTTTTTGTTCCATGTTGGTTTTAACCAAATTAACGAAGTGTGAAAACCAAAGATAACAGGAATGCAAAGAACACATCCTGATAGCTGGTGTGGAAACATGAATACAATACATAAGCCGAACAGTTGCTGGAGCATCAAAGCATGAATACTGCCTCCATATGGTGCCCATTTGCAGCACCAAATGGGAAGCAATTATTGTTTGTTATAACAGCACCACCCATTACCCCTAGTCAAGACTCTGAGAAACAGCCTTACATTTGTGAACACATTCTATTGCTGAAGTTTCCCCACTTCATATGTCTCTTGCAGGGGAATATGTTCTTCTCAGTATTAGAGACACTATACTTACAAAATTTAACATTGCTCATTTTCAGCCCCACTAGCTTCCAAAGAATAAGATTTTTGTGTGTGTTTGGTATCTTAGCTAGTAGAGCAACTTCAAACTCAAGGTCCTTCCATACATCATTTATCTGTACAAAAACGCCACATTTATCTACCCGATTAGCTTCCTGGTGAAGCAAATCTATCCTGCTGCTATGTGACAAGGACATCACAATATCCTTTAGGATAGTATGCAAGTGGTTTTGGGTGGTCCCCACAAAACCCTGCAATGCCATGTTTAAGGGATTCCCCATATCACAGCTATAGCAGCACCAGTGTTTGCAGAAAGAAGTAGGTGACACTTCTTACACTCTAGGAAGCTCAAACACGGGGTTTCCATGCATTCCTATCCTGAGCTCTGGAGAAGCAGCTCAGGCTATCAGAGGCTCTTAATCTCTAAACAGCCACAGCAGTGCATCAATCAAATCCAGAAATTCAACTGTTATACTAGTACTTGCAGATTTTGCCCAACACACACCAGGAAGAGATTGGGAAAGAAATCAGTACTTCCTTTCCCCTCTTCAATATGAAGGCAGAGTGGAGGTAGGGCTTGCCATATACAGTAAGTGCAGGGTTTTGTCATTGGGAGATTTTCTGCCCCACTTTAGCCAAACAATCCAAAGAAATGCAGTTCTCTGACAAAGCAGGTGATTGAGTTATTATTTTACTGAGCTGCAGATCACTATGCTGCCTGGAAAACTGCTCATAACAGTAGTTTGGCAAAACTGTTGGGCACAAGCCTGAAACAACTGTTTAGATCCTGGTCTACATCATCATCTGTCAACTTATCCGCAGAAAACAAAATTAATTGTTATTCTACGAAGGCACTAATGAGCTTACATTCCTTTTCTCTTCATTTAAAGCGTCTCAAAAGTAACACAATATTTCTTAACAGCTCTCACCACCTGTGCAAATGTTTGATGAACAGCACAATAACTGGGTAAGCCAATATTTTAAATTAACCTGAGTGTGGGAAATGCCACAAGCGACTGTGTAACAAATTTCTATCCACTTTGTTATGTTGAGCCACAGTCATTTACTTATCTCAAGAGATTATGTCTCAAAGAATCAACAGCAAACTACCAATTTCAATAGTCTGTAATGGTCTTTGCAAGAAATGTGTTAGTATATGTGTGCTAAGCTAAGAATTGTCCAAAAAAGAATGCACAGAATGTAAACAGGGTATTCCCTGAATGATACTTAACTTCTACAACTTGATTCCAAGACTTCTTGCATTCACACATATGTATTATGGGTTAGATCCTGAGATATGTTAATGGAAGAAATTCTGGCTGTGGCGCTGTTCTGCAAACTGTTGCACAAGAGCTAGCTGCAGCCTTCACACAAGACAGACTTAGAACAAGCATGCAATTTGACATTTTGCGTGAAACTTTGTGCAATCACACCTTAGGTTGCTGTGCAAGAGATGGCAAAATGCCTTGTGCTAGCATTTCAGTTAACTTTTATCACTCAAGAATGAACCTTTAAAGCCATGGGGTTTCCCCCCACCTTTAGCCTGGAAAAACATCTTAAGGATGTTCACAAAAGATAAGCTTCCCATCCCCTCCACCCCACAAAAGCCTCTCTGAGGTATTAATGGAACAGGATGTGGTGGAAAGGGAGACTCTCCCCAAAACTGCTCCTGAGGATTATGGGGAACTCAGGGGGAACTCAATTCAGGGTTTCTCAATTCTTAGGAATGGCTTTCTGGGGAGTACAAGGGGCTGTGCACTGGGTTGGAGGGCAGCAGGAAATTCCTGCTATTTCTGTTCATGGTTCTCAGGAAATTTAGTGTTCTAACTTCTCCTATTTTGAAGAATGAGAGAAGAAGAGATATTCATACTGGGGTGACATGGCTAAACCAGTCCCCCGAGGCTGCAACTGCTCAGAGAAGTGGGAAGGCCAACAGTTTGAGCCTTCAGGTTCCACCACCTGGAACAAATTACTCCATTTGCCTGCTGGGTGGGCTGGATCATTCCTCTGAATTCCTCACCAGCAGTTTTAAACAATGACAGGTAAAATCAAAGATTTAGCAACGCTGAAACAGAAATAGTTAAGGAGGCTTTTGTTATTAAGCATGCTCTGTAAAAAGTCCTCAATGAAGTACAACATTGTTGCAGTTTGCTTTCAGAACCTCACTGCGCAGAATTAAAAGAAAAGAAAAACCCAGCTGTTAAAACTTCATGCATTGTGAATAATTCTACAGAAACAACATCATGGTAACTCAATAACGCAAGTTGGTCTTTAGCCTGCCATGCCAATTATATGCCCCACCAGGCAATTTCTGATAAAAAGGAACATCTTGGAATAATTACAGAGACAGCATTAGGATAATTAAGGAAATTACTTAAACTCAATAGAGCTCAAAACATCTGAGAAGATAAGGATCTATCATTAAACCTCTGAGAGCACAGCAAATTACAAGAAAAGTGTTACAATACAAAAAAGGTTATATTTCATTTGATGCCTCTTCTGCACAGCAAAATCAATGGGAATGCTTGCAGGAGAAAAGACTGAATGTAATACTGAGTGTAAATCCTTTGCAATACTTCTGAGAGAAGCCAAATTTAAGGGGCAGAGAACAACTTTAGATACTGAATCTACAGTGTAGTGGTATTTATTTTTATAGAGTGATTCATCAGTAAAAGCGGTTGATAACTGTGTGTGTTGAAATAATCATTTTCTATAGTAAATATCTAAAGACAAGGAAAGATGTTAATTAAGAGTAGTAAAATAATAATAATAATTCTCAGGTACTGAGAACACGGATTTTAAAAATCACACATTAAGATGGAAAGTTTCCATGAGAAACAGGAAGGTTGATGTAAATCAGTGGTGCAATTAATCCAAAAAAGATGGAAGTGCTATTGTTCAGGAGTTCTGACCACCTGAGAGAGTGTACAAGCTGTTCTGGATGAGTTTGTGCTGTATCTGATGGAGCAAGGATTCAGCCTAGGAGTACCTCTTGGCCCAGCACTCTCCATGGATGCACAGGTGGTGTCAGTGACTAGGAATGCTTAACCAGCGTCAGAGGGTCTTTCCAAAATACCTGGTATCCATTATCTATGTTCTAGTCATTTCCAGGCTGAGCTACTACAATGCTCTCTAAATGGACTTTAAAAATAACCCCAAAACTTCCAGTTGGGACCAAGAGATCTAAGCACATCCCTCTAATCTCGTGTCATCTGCACTAATTGCCTATTTCTTTCTTTAAAAGTACTGATACTAACCTTTAAAACACTAAACAGTTTAGGACTAAATTGCCTCAGGCGCTACCTGTTCTCACATAAGTCTGCCCAATCCTTAAAAGCATAATCAGAAACCTTGCTCTCTGTCCCATCATTATGAGAGAGCAGGTGTGTGTATAAGAGACAAGGCCTTTTTGGTGGTGGTGCCAAGATCGTGTATACACTCGATGTTGAGATCTGCCAGGCTTCCTCTCTATTTCTCATCAGATTTTGAAGACCTTTTTATTCCAGTACTACAATTTTGATACTTCATACAGTTTTATATTTTGATTTTATATTTGACTACATCTTTTCTTCTTAAGCCCTTTTTCTTTTTCTTTTTAACTAACAATAAATTTATAAACACCACTATTAACAGCCATAACAGAATAGCAGGATAAATATGCCATACATGCAACAAATATAGTAGGAATTAAATTATTGAAAAACACTCCAGTTCTTATATTTATGCCATAAAACAAATAGGGGGGAAATGTTGTGAGCTCAACTTCAAGCAGCAGTTATGACTTCAACTCAGAATGGGAGCAGCCAGCCAGTTTTGCAACCAGTGATACAAGCAGCAGAGGTGCTAGATTTGAATCTCAACATTGAGCCTGAGAACCAAGAGACACCCTCATGAGAGGTAACACATCCCAAGTCCTTAGAATAGTTGATATTCCTCAGGAGAGGGCAGAGCCTAGGAGAGATAGCTAGAAGGGATATAAGGACTCATTGCAGATAGAAAACCAGTTGAAGAAGTCATCTGCTCTCTGTGAACTGTCCAAGGTACTTAAGGACATATCTCTGACTGTCCTTGCCATCTGCCTCGATTTAAGCGCATAGTCCATAACATCTTTTGCCAGAGCTGCTGCCTCCCGGTCCCAACCCTTTCATGGGCTCAACCTAACTAGACTATCAGGGGATGTAGATCTTTGTCATAAGTGTTTTGGAGTTCATTTGAAATAGGACACAAATGAACAAAACAGTGTCCTTACTCTGTGTACTTGCCCTGCATTGTGACATGTTTGTGTTGTACATTTTCCACACACACACACACACACACACACACACACACACACACAGTTGGCTGCTGCTGCTGGCTATTTCCACAGTAGTATTCAATACCCCATAGATTCCAATGACCACAACAGCATTATTTTATACTGCAAGGCACATGTACTATGGCTTTGGTTTTTTTGTTTAACACCAGGGATAGGCAACATAAGGCCCGTGGGCCGGATGTGGCCAAATCGTCTTCTCAATCCAGCCCACGGATGGTCCGGGAATCAGCCTGTTTTTACATGAGTAGAATGTGTGCTTTTATTTAAAATGCATCTCTGGGTTATTTGTGGAGCATAGGAATTCGTTCATTTTTTTCTTCAAAATATAGTCCAGCCTACCACATGGTCTGAGGGACGGTGGACTGGCCCACGGCTGAAAAAGGTTGCTGACCCCTGGTTAACACAATCATTTGTGTGCCTGACTCCACATGCATTTATGAGAGCTAAAAACATAGGCGTATCAGATTATTGGCTGTGCTATCCATGTGTTAAGACCTGGCAAAAATTCACTTCATCATTTGTTATATAAAAAGCATTCCATAACTCATGCATTGCTTTTCACCAAATGAGAGAGAGATTGATGAACACCACCATTGCCTCTAGATATTATTAACAGTGCATTCACCAAGGAGGACTTGCATTGGCCCTAACAGAAATATTGGGCAAACATAATCAATTAGCCCTGAATACTATTGTACCTAATTCAGATTGCATGTCTGCTTCCAGGAAAAAAGCAAAGAGTAAATATAGATAAGAGATAAAATTATAAAAGCAAAGTCACCTTTCCATAACAAAAAAAACCCTTCTCAGAGGTCCTAAAGCTAACAGTAAATCAGCTAAGACAAGTGCCTTTGCATTTAGAAGGGTGTGCTGAGTTCAAACATACTAGAGTGGTCACAATTAAAATATAATTCATCCACAATTACAATGGACTGATTAGTAAGCTAATATTGCATGCCCTTAAACCAGTCCACACCTGAGTATTTGTTTGTTACCAGGACAGAAAAAATGTGTGTTCTAAGGCCATTCCACTAAACTAATAACATTATATTCTTAAAGCTCAAATGCGGCTTCAAATTCATGAACTATGAAGTCAAAGAACCATACATACTCCTGGTTTTGTTGTTTTTTCTAACAGGTGGAAATTCAAGTTTTAAACACAAAGCTCTATTGCCATCATGTCTGGTTTGGGTCTGACAATTAAGGCTGAAACAAAAGGAGGGAAAGGCTAACAGCTTTCAATTCTAGCTAAGCGAAGGTTGTCTTTGCTCATATTTTGTGAGTTGTTATGAGATGCTATTCTGTGTATTTTAAAGACTGTTATATTAGGTATTCTTTTTATCTTGTGTCACTTTGTTGTAAGTGACTGTGTGGCTTCTGCAAAGGGTGGTATACAAATAATCTAAACTAACAAACAAGCATTATTCAAGCATTATGCTTTTGGTTTGCACAGCTTACACACTGGAAATTCTCCATCATATAGTACTAAACTAAAACTTAGCTCCATCATTGGTCATTTGCTATAAAAAATTGCATTCTAATCCCATTAAATCTTTCTGTTTTACAGCAACATTCTCCTATAGGGAAAGGGTATCTAAACAAAAATATCTTCTTAGTTTATTCTGCTTGAACTGGCTTTTCATCCATTGTGCCAAGTCCACATTGCACCTATTAAGACAAATACTTGGCTTCCAAAGAAAGCACCCTCTTAAATCATTTCCAGATCCCTTTCAGTATACCTGGAACAATACAACAACATATTGCAGGGCTAAAATATTTTCAAATGCTTGTCAAACATCTGTCTAGGAATCTGCCATAAAAATGTCAGCATCTCTTAAGATGCAAAAAGAGAGATCAACTGTAGCAGAACATTAAATAGTTGGGGGAAAACTGCACCTAATTAGGAAAAAAAAAAGTAAGCACTTTGAAAAACTACCAGGAGACAGAACTAGTTTATTCTGCATTGTCAACATCCCCTCCACAAAAAAGGAAAAGCTGCAAAATGCCAGCAACCTCAAATTCTTCACTCTTTTATTTTCCAACATTTTAAGTTTGCTACCACTGTTTTAAACAAAGATAAAAAGAGCATTTACACCATTCCTGGGCAGTATGGTCACTGAAGCTAACTGAATCTTTTTTAAAAAAATGCCTAAAACAAATATCCTCAAGGGTACACCAGCATGTCAATACTTTACTATGAAAATGAGTTGTTGTTGCATTCACAATTTTTTATACAGATGATGTTTTCTGATGCTAAAGTATTGGGACTCATTCATACATTCAGGTATACATTGTAGCCAATGACGGGGCTCAGTTGATGGTGAGGCTTCTATCATCAGAATGGGAAGGGAAGCAATTTTTAGCAATTCCCTGTTTCCTAAAGCCTGTAAGTCTGCTCTAGAGGGACCCCAAAGCTCTGGAGCAGTGTTAGACCGAGGAAGTTTCAAGGAAGAGGCAAGTGCCAAAAATTGCTTCATTTCCCATTCCGCTCATGGAAGCCTCAGTATCATCTGAGCCGCACTATTGTTTTATTTTATTTTATTTTATTTAAGATGAAGATGTAGAACAGGAGTAAGCAGACTCCATACCTGAGGGAGCTAATTGTTCATTTTAGTAGGACTCCACAGTGTTCATCATGCTGGAGCAAGCTGAAAAATAGTGGTTCAAGGGGAAGACATACAGCTGGTTCATACACTACACTATATATCAGAACTATGAGAACAAACTTGGTGAGCCTAGGACTCATATTCACCACCTCCCCTCCTATGGCCTGGCCACAACCTTTCCTGCCCATTTTACATTAACTACAATTTGTTGTGATGCTTGAGCCTGGGCAAGCTGGTTCATCTTAACTATGGCTTGTAGAAACAAGAGCACCAAACTATAATGAGAAGTGTGCTTGTTTCAACAAACCATGGTTAGTTTTACCAACAGTTTATGGTGCAATTGGGCCAAATGTTGTTGGGACTTCAACTCACATTATCCCTGAGCATTGGCTATGGAGGGTGGGGCTGATAAGAGTCCACAGTTTTAGAGTTTAGATGAAATGCCAAACTATGGTGACAATGTAAAATGGAAGTGAAATCTTCCAACTCCAACCTTCTTCTCTGGGCCACTCCTTCAGATGGAAGGTTTTAATCCAAGAATTATTGTTCCTCATCCTCAAAATATGAAACCATGGTTCAGCAATATATGTGAACCAGTTCATATACTTATAATGAAGGGAAAGGATGCTTATGAGCAATTGTTCAGCTATGGATTCATCACCATTACCATTAACTTAGCTCACAGACTTTCCACATAAAATTTGACTCATGATTCCCACTGCAAAACAAAAACTCAGAAGCCTATTGTTTCGTGGGGTGAATTTTTATGTGGTAGCTATTGTTAGCCAACTGGAAAGCATAAAACCTTGCTGATCTATTACAAATCAACCAGAGGTTTACTAGTAGATACCTTATAATTACCCCAGTCTAGATCATTTTCATATATGGCACTTACAGTATGCAGACTGGCTAAACAATAGGGAATGTTTTATATGCATCAAGGTTAATAATTATCAAGCTAGTTTGACTGCCATTAAAATGCATCCTGCCTGTTTCTCATACTGTTTTAGAAATGGTGCCCAATAGACCACAGGCATCAGCCTGCCAATTTATTTTCATGTAAAGATGAAAGGAAAGATAATTTAGTACATTATTTACCAATTGAAGGGTCACACTTCACTAAATGTAGCCATGCTTACATCCATCCTCCAAAAATACCACAAGATCTAAAAATATTGTGCAATAGTTATCAAATTACACACTGCTTTGCAAATTGACTCATTTTTCTACATTCTACAGGAGCCAGTGTTATGTTTAATGTAATTAGAATTAAAAATAAATGTATCCTTTGTATTCTAGAATAGCAACTTTGCTTAGCAGTGCCAGTGAATGTTAAGCAAATATCAAAGAATGACCATTGTTCAAAATCATGCAAGTATAATATAAAAAATAATAGCCTGAGACCCTATGGTGGTGCTGATGGATGCCCTACACAAACACCAGTTTCTCTCTTGTTTAAATACCTACAGCAGGGGGTTGCAACAGCTCAGAAGCAGTAACCTAGCAGTAACCGTCTCTCTTGCTAGAGATGTAAACCAAAACAAGCCAGTAGATTTGAAGAAATGCCCCAGCCTACACAAAAAACCTACTGTTTGTAACAATATAATCCATGGATCAGGGTAGTTAATGCCATGATGGCACAAGATGTTAAGCTGAAGCATGTGGCATTTTTTGAGCTCCCTGTCATAAACCCAGAACAATGGTGAAGCCAAGGAAGTGAGGACTTGTGAAGTGGCTCAGATAAGGTACCCTTGGGAATCTTATGGAATAACTTTCTAAAGGAAGAGCAGATCACCAGTGTTGAAGCAATGATTCTTCAACATCAACTTTGTTGGACTGGTCATGTTGTGCAGATGCCTGATGATCATCTTCCAAAGCAACCACTCTATTCCAAACTTAAAAATGGAAAGCGTAATGCTGGTGGTCAACAAAAGAGGTTTAAAGACTGTCTCAAGGCAAATCTTTAAAAATGTAGTATAAACACTGACAAGTGGGAAACACTGGCCTGCAAGCGCTCCAATTGGAGAACAGCCTTTACCAAAGGTGTTGTGGGCTTTGAAGACGCTCGAACTCAGGGCGCAAGGGAGAATCGTGCTAGGAGGAAGGCACACTTGGCAAATCCACACAGTGATCAACTCCCACCCGGAAACCAATGTCCCCAATGTGGAAGGACGTGTGGATCCAGAATTGGCCTCCACACTCACTTACGGACTCATTGTTAAAACCGTGTTTATGGAAGACACATCTTACTCGGCTATAAGTGATCACCAAAGATGGAATAACTTTCTAAAGGAAGAGCAGAGTGTTCAGATAGGCAGATAAATCAATATCAGGTCCATCTATTTCTAGTATTAAAAACAACAAAAATCATTCCGATGACATTTGTTCTAGGAGGTGAAAATCTAATTATAGTATTCTATGTCCACATACAAAATGAAATGTAGCTGGGCCTGAGTTTAATTTATGAAACTTTCCTATGGTAACAAGATAACAATAGTTTTAGACCAATTCCATTAATAACTATGAATAAGCTTTTTCAGTGGTTCTGTTTTCACATCCTGTAATCATTCAACAGGAAACAGCAGGTTAAAGGTTCAACTTGTGCTTTTACAAAAATGCCTGAAATTATAAATTAATCTGACCTTAGCCTGAGGCAGAAACTTCATAACCTCTGCAACCTTCAAACAGGCTGTAGCATTTGATATTTAAATCTTGTATGTGGTCGATGAAGATGTAGTCAACATTAAACAGAACAGTCATGCCTGAAGTACTATTAAGGTAGCAATATACGAACCATTAATAGAATAATTAAAATTGTTCTATTATAGCCTTGAAATAGAGCAGCTTGGAAATTTTGAAAACATCAATTGAAACAGGTTTGTTCTGCTTTCTTGCAAACTTTCATAGCTCTTTTTCACTCCTGTGCTTGTCTAGGTTTGCACATAACACTGAATCATAGCTCAATAAACCATGGCTTAGCATTTTGTGTGAACAATACTAGCAGATTAACTATGCCTTGTTCACAGCCAACAAAACACAATCTGGAGCCATGGTTTGTTCTTGGTTTACAAACCTTGGAGGTCTTGGTGTTACATGTGAAGCCAGCACCCTTCCTTCATGGTTTGCTTGTCTACCCAACCCCAGACCCAACCCAACCCCACTATATTACAAAGGCACAAGTCAAGAGCTGCTTGAAAACAAATCAAACTTGGACAGACAAGTCATGGTTGTTTGATCACCTGTGAGACAACTTACTGTTTGCACATCATTTGTTTAATAAACCGTGGATTTTTTAAAAAATAAAAAAATAGCTTACCATTTTGAACAAAGCTTTGAAAAACCTTTGCAAACATTTTTGCGTTTTTACAGAGTATTACCAGGGGTGGATGAAGAAAAGTAGCCATTAACCCACGCAAACACACTTTGTACTGCTAATATCCATTGCACCAATTTACTGAAAAGGTTTTAGAAAGGAACCATCATCAGTACAGCTGATGAATCTTCCTGAGTTTTTTACTGGCTAAGCAAAGGAGGAACTCTGAAGTATTCTTGAGTCATGACACATTCAAATGATAGTGTGAATGAAAAATGCTCCTTGTTCAACAGCCTACATTACTGTACTCTTTTCACTGGGGAAGATCATTACCCTTTGAGTCATTTCTCTTCCCCCAGCAATAGCAATCAAACAATCATATTTGGAAGATAAGGCTTGTCACTTTTTTTGGCAGGTTTGTTAAAATTAGAAGCGCCAGGAAAACCCTGAAAGTAGCTGGAACTATCTTCCCTTTGTCATCTCGACCTTGGCTTTTATCAGTTACTTGGAGCCATTCTACTATAACTTACTCTTCCTAATTTGTGCCTCATTATCTTAGGCAACTGGTTTCAAGATCTGGTAAAAGAAGTCCCATCCAGAAAAAGATGACTTTGTTTCACATGAAACATACTTCAGTCTTTCTGGGAAGTGGGCTGATGACAGGCAAACAACAGAAGCCAAAATTGTCCAAATGGATACAGTGCTAGGTTTGGATCCAGAATATCTGTATTTTCATCTGACTTCAGACATACCAAAAAGCAAGCAACTTTGGCCTGAATTTTCCACCTATGAAAATGGGAATCTATTCCCCATTTTTACCATAACAAGTGAAAAAAAAAATGCATCTGGGACATTACAATATAATTTATATATTGAAGTTATTTATATTTCGTATTAGGTGGTGGTTAGGGATATACTGTAACAGAACACTTAATGCCACTTTACATAGGAAATGTGTTTCCAGGATAGCCATTGTATGCCTCCTGGTGGACTCCATAACATTTGAAATGGCTATGTGCCCTTGTGATAGCTCAGTTGGTAGAGCACAAGACTCTTAATCTCAGGGCTATGGGTTCAAGCCCCATCTTGGGCAAAGGCTTCCTGCAATGCAGTGGGTTGGACAAGATAACCCTCATGGTCCCTTCCAACTCTATGATTTTATTATTAATTTTCTGATATTAAACCCATGGACCCCCATGGCACACATTCCACAGAAAGCTGTGGTGGCACTGGCTTCAAACATTATGGTGATCACTGTAAGGAGTAGAAGGTTGCATTCCTTTGTCGGCAGCCTGCTGGAGGGCCCCTACCAGTAGTGGGTGGGACAAGAGGCAAAAAGTTGGGAGGGGCAATGAATGCAACACTTCCCTTTTGTCATTGTCTCGTCCTGAGCAACAATGAGCAGAGCTCAGTGGAGCGGGACGCCAGCCAAGCAGCAGAGTCTCTGAGGTGTACTTGCCTGAAGGCAGAGCCAGTATCCAAAGTCAGGTCCAGTCCTAGGGTTGAGTGAACAGCAATCCATGTGGTCAGATGGTCCAGGGATCAGGGAATGCAATGGTCAAGGGCCAAGACAAGCAGAAAGCAGGGAGTTAGAGCCAGGAACTACAAGCGTTGTTTCCAGCATCTGCCTGTTGTTGGAAACTCTGCTTAAGAAGGCTGAAGCCAGCCTCTGTGTCCTTGATCAACTGCAGGTGGAGTCACTCTGCTTTCTCCCCCTCCAGGCTGCTGTTAAGCAGGAGAAGCTGACTCCTGGATCATGGCATCTTTGTATCGTAAGTTGTATTCCCACCACACAGAAGTCAGATATTTCTACACACCCACACAACAGCGCCACCCCAGCAAACATATCTCTTTGACCTCCATCAAGGCTAGCACACATTACAGCCAGGCAAAAGCACCTAGGGAGGACACTGAGCAGAAAAAGTGAGAAGTGTGGACTGCAGAGGAGTGCCTGGGGGAGAGTCCTGAGGTCTAGACAGAGAGGCTTATTGAGCCTCTGGCAGGGGTTCCCCACTCCTGCAGTAAGACATACTGTAGATAAAATGGAACTATGTGTCTATGCAAAGGACAATAGATATAAAGACCTTAATTGGTAAGTATTGCATATATAGAACACCTAAAATCTTCAAGGTCTCCCTGACCTTCACAGCAGTATAGGACATATCTTTGCATAAGCACAAACTGTCCTCAGGAAGCTTTACCAGTACACAAATCACCAATTCCTTTGTTTCTGGTTAGCATATAGGTGTTCTTGTTCTACTTCATACTTCCTACAAACACACACACAGAGAGAGAGAAACTAAATAAACTGCTTATTGTGGACAGAAGCCAAGGACAGCGACACAGTGCAGTCACTTGTTCAAACGTGAAGCTGTCACTTTGGATTTGCCAGGATGTAACCAATAAAACTAAGTGGCCAATAGAGCTATTGTTCCAACATTAGAAATTTTCCCCTCTTGATTTTAGCACATGAAAGTACGGTATGTGAAACACCTGCTGCATTTATTGCAAACAAATGAGGCCCTTGAAAGCCAGCTCCAGCAACAGCAAACTGAAAGAGAACCACCTAATTCGGCATCAGAGAACATGACGCTGAATGAAAAGACAGTTCTGGCAAAGTCAGAAGACAGATCCGTTGCATGATACTGGAAACTCACGTGGTGAGTCACCAGAATTGCAGCTTGAAGCATCTTCCTGTGCAAAGAATTAATCTCAGGCTGTGGACTGACAGAAAAGGCCATAAAAGCCTTCCTATTTGGGCTGGGACTTTGCCTAAGCAACCACTGTCTTCCTCAGCTCAGATTTATAACTTCATTTCTCTACAATGACTTCTGGCTTGACTCTATGCCTTGACTCCATAGTACAACACTGTGGCCAATTCCTAACACCCCTCTGCCTCCATCTTGCCAGTAAGAAGTTCTTATACTTAGTTTACAAATTCACGGTTGTTTGAGAGATGTGGGGGTTTTTTGAGGTGGGGGGATTGGACACTCTCCCACTCTACTTTTCCGAACACAGGAGAGCGGCAAATAACTTCTCTTTGGAAGCAAGTGTGGCAGTGGCTGATATAGGTTCCATTTTGCCATTTATATGGGTGGGAAGAGGGCTAGCCAACACCAATTTGTGGTCCTGTCTCTTTTCTTTGCTCTTTTAGATGTGGCAACTGTTTTGAAATATATGCCAAGTCCACACAGCACTTTCTCAAAATTCCAGATGTTCCCACAGACCTAAGTAAGTTGGTGACCCCTGCAAAAAGACTTGACATTACAAATATTTTGCTGCAGGAAATGATAATCATTTTGATCTGAAATCTAGTGGATGTGATTCAAAATTTACACAAACAATATTATTGTTTACCATACTAAGATCCAATGGTGGGGGGGGGGAGGGAAACGTGGTGGCCCTAAAACACACCTCGAAAGTCCTTGAGATTTTCAGAGCTAACTAAGGCACTCGTTCCAAGTCATTAAGTAGTGGCCAGGTCACTGACCAAAAATCGTTCACTGTGATCAAAAGAGAGAAGCCATCCAGAAACGTGAAGTACATTTCAAACCTAAGGCTATGAACAAACACAATAGGATAATTTGGCTGAAGAATGCCATGTCAAATCAACTTTCCCCCAATGCTTCTGCAAGTGGGAAAGGCTTACAAAGAATATCCAGGCCATGTTTACTCCATACAGAGTTCCTCTCTCCATGAGGAAAAAGTCCTTCAGAACTTCTCTCCCTATGCACTAATTGTGCTTTAAATGATTTAGTACATCTGCTCATTCTGCCAAAGTTACAGTATTCACACCAAGTAACTTCCCTAATGCAAGGCTCACTGCTCTTGATCTCTTGCCCCAGCATGCCTTGGATTTGGAAATTAACTTTGCTTTTGCCTTTAACCCTCACGTTTGTCTGAACACGGCACCTCACCTGCAGATCCCTTCAACTATGACCTTTGCTGCCTTTGGGCACACTGCTCGTCACCTTCCTTGAAAATATTCTCTTTCAAAAACTTGGATCTTCCGCTTGTTTGGACTTGCTATGCCTCCAAATCTGCTCGGGTGACTCTTGCCTGCCCTGGCTCAGTGCATCGGCATGATAGCCACCACAGTTTAACGTGACATAACATAACTGAATTATCACGCTGTTAGCTGGACACTAATCTGCAATGGCAGAAGTGACCTTCCACTGCATATTTCAGTGTGGAGACATATGGCTCCCCCCCCCCAAGGGTCACTTCCAAAATCGCATTTCTGTTACGTGTTGTTCTTAAAACATATGAAGAGAAGGAACCAGAACACAGAAGCAATTTAGTAACATGTAAATGGCAAGTCAAGCAACTAGAGATCACAGGGCAAAATCTGTCCACCCACCCGCATGGTGTACACACTGCACATTAGTGGCCAATCAGCAGTGTGATGAGGGAGCAGTGGTGGTGTGAATGGGTCTTGATGGCAATACATTTGGGGCATCAGGATTAGAGCCTAACTTTCTCTATTGCCTACTCAGTGAGACACTCACGTAAATCTAATGGTTAAGCAGAAGCTTAAATGCTATTACAATCTATCACACTCTCCTTTGACCTTCTGGCCATTTTCTTAGCCACAGTTTAGAGAAGCAGCCCCAAGCACATGGGCTTCAGTGGTGATCTGAAGTTGGGAAGTTTCCATGTTGCATGAGAGGGTGGGAAGTCAAGCTTGTTAATACTGAAGTGAATGCATGCAGTAAACCTGTGGAAACACTTCTGTTTCAGCTCTGAGCCACACTTTATAAACTTTTTCATCATGATTAAATCTGGGCAGTTTATTAGAATTAGTCCTACAATAGCATGAGAGGCAATTAGAAGGTTTCTCCAATTCTATTTCGCCACCAAGAGATCCATTAAAACGGTTATGTGCTCACACATTTTTCCACCTATCGTAATGAACTGAGCAGAGCTTCTGGTCAGCATATCTTGGCACACTTAATTTTAAAGGGTTGCGCTGGTAGAGCAGGGCAGCAACTAACTTTGCCAACAACATGCTTAAAACTGTGTGGTATGGAAACAAGCCTCCTTGTTGACTCCAATTAATATTGTGTGTGGTCTCAAAATGGCAGATACCACCTTCAGAAAACTCAGAAGGAACTGCTAAGAAAGTTGGGACAGTCAGTTCCACAGAACTCTAGACTGCAAAGGGGGAGGGCAAACAGGTGGCCATGAGTGCCTGTATTTTATTTTCCAGAGCAGCCACTTGGGTGGTCCTCTCGAACAGCTTATACATGGGATCATATCTATCTCAGCCACACTTAGAAACAGATGTGCTCTAGTTCTCAGCTCCAGGAAATCAAAAGAGTGCCAACCGTTTCTGCCACTGAAGGCAAGCCATAATGTCTAATTGTAGGATGCATGATGGACTATGGGGACACACTGAAAGGTATTCAGTGATGAAGCACTGTGGACTACACTTAGAAACATAAGAAGAGCCCTGCTAGATCTGGACAAAGGCCCTGCTAGATCAGCATTCTCTTCTCAGTGGCCAGCAAGATGGCTATGGGAAGTTTGCAAGCAGGACCTGAGTGCACCTGTAGCAGCAAACTGGACACCTTCAACTGCACCAGCTGCAACATGTCTGCAGGACAGAGTCTCAAACAAAGGTGCTTTCACATTCCCAGGACTAAAACCTGTACCCTATATTCTGCCATATGGAGATAATTTACTAGTGCCCGCCCGCCCCCCGAGAACCAGGGGAGTTGTGGTGGGATAACGAGTATTCAGAGGGAAAAGAAAGAGCAGATTGGAAGGAGAAGGTGTCAGAAGTAGAGGAGCTAACAGGGTTTAGTGAGCAGGAAGAGGCTGTGGCAGAGAATCAGAAGTGGAGGCTGGAGAGGAGGGGGGCCCAAGAGGCAGAGCTGAGAAAGGCTGCTGAAGAATCCAGGGAGTCTACCCCTCCTGCTGTGACCAGCTCCCCTCCCCATTGGTCTCCTAGAACACACAGAGAAATGAAAAGAGAAGAGCAGAAATTGGTTGTGCGCAGATGCAGTATGTGACTGCTTGGCAAAGACTGTGGAGAGGAGGAGCCATTGAGAGTGGTGGGATGGGCAGGGAATTTCAATCCTTGCAACTGTTTCATTGGGGCAAGACCTACTGGGAAGCGTTACTGGGACCAGTAGACCTATGCTGTTTTGGTTTCTTTGAATAAAGAGTTAACCGTACTGGCACCATGGTTTTTTGTTTACTGCTGACCTACACTTAACTCTGGCTCCTGACACCAGTGGTCAGAAATGGTGGGAGCCATTTACATTTACATCTCTATCCCTGATGTAAAGGAAGCCCGCTCATACTGATGCAGTAGCACAACATCATCATGTCAAATTATCTCCCTTCTCCACTATAAATATACAATAATACTTAAATGTCAATATAATATTACCACTTTTGAAATTTCAATACATCTTTAGGCCAATAATGTGTAATGGGAGATGAAAATTCACAGCACGACAACTCCACAACACAGGTAAATGCTACAACACATTGTGGAGGGAGACAAGACACAAGAATGCCATGTTTAGGGAAGCTTTTAATGTTTAACAGACCACTGTATTTTAATATTTTGTTGGAAGCTGCCCAATGGGGCTGGGGAAACCCAGCCAGATGGGCGGGGTATAAATTAATAAAATAATAATAATAATAATAATAATAATAATAATAATAATAATATTTGCAGTAACAGCAAATCCATTTATTATTATTATTAAAATTTATATCCTGCCTTTGTGCCTAAGGGTGCAGGATGGATTACAACATCAAATGGCAATAGCAAGAAATTAAATAATTAGTCAAACTAAATCACTAAAACCTCTACAACCAGCAAGTACAACAGTCTCACTCACAGTATTTCCCATCGCTTAAAAACAGCATAGTTAACAGCTACAACAAATGCTTGCAAGTTTTGGCAAAATTAAAATGTCCCTAACTGTGACCAGAACTCACTCGGTGTAGTAGCCTGCCTGACTGCAAGGGGGAGCTTGTTTCAGAACCAGGGTTTAGCTGGAGCATCTAGTAGTGCCTCTCTTATACTGTTATCATGAGGAAGTTGAAAACATACAAACAGAATTTTATTTGTATGCCACCTTTCCACAGTTCAAACCATGCTCAAAGCGGCTTGCAACATGAAAAAAATACATAACCACAACATAAGAAAAGTAATAATACACACAACCCAACTGAACAATTTCCACATAAATCACAACAGTATCTAAAAGAAAGGTTCCAAAAAACCAACAACCCAACAGCAAGAAACAAAAACCCCAAAGCAACACCCTAGCCCCAAAGTCAACAACAACAACAAAACCCCCAAAGTAGCAGCATACTGCAGGGAAGAACATGGATCAGCCACATACTAGCAGACCAAAGTTAATGTTGAAGAAAGCTGACCTTTTTGAAAAAGGAGAACGCCAGCACAAATCCTGAAGTTTGGCAAAATGGGGCCAGAGCAATGAGAAAGTCAGGTTACACTGGCAACAGCTGTGGATAGTTTGGAAAAGGGAGAAACAACATCCTTCAGAGATTACATCGGTTCTCAAAGCTTCAAGTTTCATACCACCTTATTAAAGAAAATGCCAAAAAGTAACAAATTAAATTCTGCTAACACAAAAAAGGGAAAAAAGTATGTCCGTTTGCTGGCCAAATTACTATTCAACCCAACAGTACTTAATTTCTGGGAAACATACATGACTTTTATTGTCAATTGGCTCCTGCTTTTAATGACTTCTTAAACATTAATAGGCCAATGGATTGAAAAGACTGTAGGCTTTTTTTCCAGAATGTTCTCTAGAACAGTTCCAAAATTTCTGAGGAAATAATAATCATTCATACATTTAAATTAAATAGATTGACCCTTAATTTGACTCCTTCCTGAGAATTTTTGTATGGGTAAACTTAATAATCAAGAAGAACAAACTGCTTCATAGCAGGTGTATAAGATGTAAGAAATACATAAGAAGAACACATGATTGTGAAATGTTCAAGATATCCTAGTGACATGGTTTGCTTTGCACGTTATTGTAGCCAATATAAATTTATAGTAGTTACATTCCTTGGCCAAAATCTTAAAAATGTCAAACATAGGATTAGGTGTCTATGTTAAATAAAATCCAGCAAATTCTTTGCTTGACCTCCTCAATTTTATATCCCCAGCTTGTGGACATAAAATTCCCATTACTGGATTTTCTTCATATCTGATATACTGAACTTACAAAACAAAAATGTGCCCCAACAATATTTAATTAAGTTTTCAGTGTTTGACATCTGGTGTGGATGGAAAAAGATACCATATAGAACATCTATTTAAATGTCTGTAACTTTGAGGAATCTGATCTTAAATAGACAGAGCAATCTTAAGATAACAATTTAATAATTAGAAAAAATATTGCAATTATTATTTCATTTGTGAATCGTTTCCCGTGAGACATCCTTCTCACGGGGGTTTGGACTGGGTGTCCATCAATATGCAGATGATACCCAGCTCTACCTCTCTTTCAAATCAGAACCAGTGAAGGCGGTGAAAGTCCTGTGTGAGTGCCTGGAGGCAGTTGGAGGATGGATGGCGGCTAATGGATTGAGGTTGAATCCTGACAAGACAGAAGTACTGTTTTTGGGGGACAGGGGGCGGGCTGGTGTGGAGGACTCCCTGGTCCTGAATAGGGTAACTGTGCCCCTGAAGGACCAGGTGCGCAGCCTGGGAGTCATTTTGGACTCACAGCTGTCCATGGAGGCGCAGGTCAATTCTGTGTCCAGGGCAGCTGTCTACCAACTCCACCTGGTACGCAGGCTGAGACCCTACCTGCCCGCGGACTGTCTCGCCAGAGTGGTGCATGCTCTGGTTATCTCCCGCTTGGACTACTGCAATGCGCTCTACGTGGGGCTACCTTTGAAGGTGACTCGGAAACTACAACTAATCCAGAATGCGGCAGCTAGACTGGTGACTGGGAGTGGCCGCCGAGACCATATAACACCGGTCTTGAAAGACCTACATTGGCTCCCAGTACGTTTCCGAGCACAATTCAAAGTGCTGGTGTTGACCTTTAAAGCCCTAAACGGCCTCGGCCCAGTATACCTGAAGGAGCGTCTCCACCCCCATCGTTCTGCCCGGATGCTGAGGTCCAGCGCCGAGGGCCTTCTGGCGGTTCCCTCATTGCGAGAAGCAAAGCTACAGGGAACCAGGCAGAGGGCCTTCTCGGTAGTGGCGCCTGCCCTGTGGAACGCCCTCCCATCGGATGTCAAAGCGATAAATAACTACCTGACATTCAGAAGACATCTTAAGGCAGCCCTGTTCAGGGAAGTTTTTAATCTGTGATATTTTAGTGTATTTTTGGTTTTCTATGGAAGCCGCCCAGAGTGGCTGGGGAAACCCAGCCAGATGGGCGGGGTACAAATAATAAATTATTATTATTATTACTTCAGCAATTTGCAATAAAATAACATATATTAAAAACTGCATAAATTAAAATATTAAATAACAACTATAAATTTAAAAGTGGTACAAAACAACAACTGCAAATACATAAAACCAATTGAAATGCAAGAGAGATATCAACTGGGATAGAGATTTTAGAAGCCTTGTGTTATTGGCCCCATGACACCAGCCAGGAACAGGGTGGGAATGGCAGGGTGGGAATGGTGGGATCTATGAAAGGAGGAAGATTCCAATGTATGGGCGATGGTGTTGGGAACATTCAGTTAGTGATAGAGAAGAGGGTCCTGCTCAGCTGTTATCAGGTGTCTCTGTAATGGAGGAAAAGTTAGCTGGGCCAGTTCCTGTTCTGTTTCCTGAGAACGAAGATCCCAGGATAGCCAAAAAAGCACCTGGCTAAACAGTGGAGCTGGGTGAATTGAAGGCAGAGAGAGAAAGAGAGTTGGAATGGTTGGACTCAGGTCTCATTGCTAAGGCTACATCACCATCTGGGCTCAGGCAGTAGCTGCAGCCGCAGCCCCACCCCATAGGAGAGCTCTCACTTCAATCAGTCTCCTCACTTGATGAGAACCATGCAAATCACTGCTCCTACCCCACTCTTTAAAGCATGACAGTTGGTTGAAAGAGGAACATTGACTTCTGCAAGCGCCAAAAAGCCAGGAAAGAAGACAATTCTCTGATATGCAATGCGAGGGAGTCCAAAAAGAGTAGATGCTGCTACACCAAAGGCCTGATCCCTACATAGCTTAAATCCAAGCTATCTGAAAGATTATATTCCCTCATATGAACCCGCTCAGGTTTTGGGATCTTCAGGGGAGTCCCTTCTCTCAGTCCCACCACCCTCATAGGCATGTTTAAGTGGGGACGTGGAAGAGGACATTCTTGGTGGCTGCTTTCAGAATCTGGAACTCCTTTGCTGGTGCCGTGCTGTTTTTATTTTTATTGCAATTATTTGTCCGTTTTAACAGATTTTATATATGTATATGGTTTTAATTCTATTGATGTTTCATTGTTTTTTTCTATGTTTCTAGCAATTCTTGTTTTTATCTGTAAGCCAACCTTAAGCCTTGTCAGGTAAAAAGGGCAGAGTTTAATTAAAATACATGAATAAATAGTCCATTAAAAAGAGCATGCATCCCTTTTACAGAAACTAAACATGAGATCTAAAGTTTTATTTTAGTCCAAGCAATTTATTCTCTTGCTTAGAATCTGTATATAAAAAACCCCCAAACATTTAAAACAGAATCTGGAAACTGCACTGAAAAGTTTTAGTAGAGGAGACAACAAGAGTCATTGGCTCTGGTCAAGAAGAACAACCTCTAAGTTAACTAACCATTGTTTAATCTTAGAGCTTATTTCTCCATAACAATTTCAGTTTTAAAAGGACATGCCCTTTGATTTCTTCTTGAATTAGTCACTACTGGTCTATAGACGGGATCAGCCCAGTGTATTTCTTGAAAATTGAATGGGCGTGTATCTTTTTCTCTTTCCTCAAACGCTCCTATTTATAACCTGCAAACGCTGTCGGGAATGTCAGTAAGGCCAAGCCAAAATATTTGGTACTTCCAAAAACCTAACATGTGCTCATAATTTAACAAAGTGGCCCACCTTAATTTGAAGAATATCATTTTGACACTGCTTGTCAGCCTGAATTACTTTGTCCCTTCCAATTTATTTCCAAGTCTTAAAATACAGTTTTAAGGGGGGGAGAGATGAAGTGTAAAAAGTTGTCTTCCTCCCACCCCTCAAGTTCTTATTCCAAAGGAATCTATGAAGGGTTTCTTTGTAGTTTTCTGAACACTGACAAAAACACTCTGTCTAATAAATTGACCTTGAACAGATTCAAAATTAAGCTTTCCCAAGTCTCCTGGGTGGACTTTTAGTACCTCAGTGCCAAATATTATTTTAGTTATTTCTCTTATATCCTGTTCTTCCTCCAACGAGGTCAGAGCAGCTTACTAAGTTGGTAACTACACAATCAAGAGAATAGTAAACAGAAAGAAGTTATTAAATAAACTGGGGTGGAGCTAAGTTTTAGTCTGTGTCTTAAAGCAGAATGCAACAGAGAAAGCTGATGGGGGAGGCTAAAATGAAAGATGTCAGGTAGTCTTCAAAGAACATTTCTTTCTCATAGTCTGAAGAGTCCCACAACTAAGAGTCCCATTAACAATTATGTTAATGACTAATGGATCTAGGTTACTGCATTTTTTATACAGTAGTACAACAGCTCTCCGTTCCATACTGCTAAAAAACTTTTGAAGTATATACAGTACAAAGGTTGAAAAGCATTTTGGTTGACATGGCATGCTTTCAAACTATAATGCCATCAATCCCAGCAAGCATATGCAAATCCATGAGTGTGCCTAAAATTATGGTTTGGGTCCTGGATACTTAAACAGAGCATCTGTACAACAGCTGTTCACCACAGCAAGTCAGATGACACAACATACAAGAATAAGTGCACTGAGACTTCCAGGATTCTACTGCATGCAATTCTTCTGCAGGTTATCAATACTAACATGGCAGCTGCTGAACTTGAGTTGGTAAGGAATGTGGCCTGCATTCATAAAGCGGTTATTCTCATTTTTAGAAACAAAACAACACGCAGAACTCAAGTTGGAGGTTCCTGGAAAAAAGGGCACCACAAAAATAATCACATCATTCACTACAGAATGAATACAATTGTGTCTCTTGACTTATGTGTAACATACAATATTGAGTCCTGAAGTTAACTTTAAAACAGGCCACCAATGCTGAGCTAACTGAAATGGAGGGAAGTAAGAGACAAGGAAAAGAAAATCCCATTTTTGTTTTCCTTAAGAAACTGCAGCCAAAAATCACAGCCATTTAAATTTATGCATCTTTCTCCTGTACGTATTGCTTCAGTAATTTAAAAACTGTTTAAATAGAAATTAAGACCTTTCAAGCACAAAAGTGGGTAATATGCATTTTGCTCAGACAGATTAGTGTGGTGGTCTACCACAAATCAGGGCCTCATTGATTTACAGAATTCTCTCCTAAAGGCTGTGCTCTTTCTTTGAAAGGAAATACTGCTGCAAACAGACGGTGGTCAAACACAGGAATGATAATATTATACACCATCATTATAATATCAGAGAAGGCAAAATATTTCCATTAGAGATAAACTCATCTGCAATTCAGTTAACATTTACAATTTTAATATTCTAAAACTATTTTGTATACAATCTCTTCTGTCTTTGCTCTCCAATTCTGATATAGCTCTGCTTTTTGTCATTTGGGGTATTAGAACAATTTCAGCAAGGTTGCAATAAATCTTGCTTATCAACTTTCAGAATCGTTCTTGGCATTAATATTAGTTATAAGATACGTTAATACAACTACCAATTCTTTGCTTCTCAAACAGACTACAACCCTGTACATGTATATCTTATTAGCTGCAGCCATGCATTTTTTTAAAAAAACACATAAATGGATACTTACTACAGAATAAAGCAGATTTCTGGGAGAAAGCTACAGAAAGAAAGCTACAGATATATACTTTAATCCTCAAACTATTAAGACAAAACCCAATGAAAATCTCTCTCACTGGTGCCAATGAGAGCTGTTTTTCTCCCCTGAGGCTAATTGTCACACCCATGAACGGCAATTTTTGTTGTTAGTGGGGAGAGAGAGATTTAGGCACCTCTCCTAATGTGCTATGGTCCTGTTGCAAAATCATGGGAAGGGGCTACTTGGTATTTGTTTATCTTTTTTTTTTAAGCCTGACTATGTTAAAAGAAATATCTGGTTTGGTTCTGAAATGTGCTTCTGTTCAGCAACAATCTAGGGCCCCAGAGATATATGTTGCCACAGAGCACCTGACTTCACCCTGCAGAAGTCCATGCTTTGAGAACTAACTTGTGACGTAACAATGCAAACAGGAACGTGCACACAATAGAGACTGTGATACTATTTATTCATTTGGAAAGACAGAAATAGACAGCTCCAAGGGTGGGGGGAGGATGACCACCCAGAAGGCTGAAGCCAGTCACCACAGCATTCCCTTTCTTCCTATTTTTAAAAACATTTTATAGTCAGGGTGGCAAGCCAGATACATACATGGTTACAGATGACCGTTTTATTATTTTTACTTAAAATATATATTACTCTTTTCTACAAGTATGCTGCAATCAAGACCCCTTTTGCCCTAGACTAGGAGTGGGGCTGGATTGGGCTGAGCTGTTCCTCCACCCAGTCCTGCCAACTTCTGCCTGCAGACTGATGCCAGCACGAACTCCCCATTTCCACTCACAGGATCCCCACTGCTATCACGTAACAGCACTGAGCCCAACAGGAACCCAAATCAGCTCTGAGCTGGCACAGCTGTTAGATTCCTCCTGCCCTACCTTCCAACCTGGCTGGCATGAGAAGCAGACTTGCATGTCCAACAATGGCTGCACCACTCTGTAAAGCCCACCAGAAACTGAAAGCTGCAGTGCTAACCCCACCATGGAACTTGCTTCTGAAAAGACATTGTTTGAAAACAAGAAAATTCCAGTTTAGAAGCAGGTGCGTAAAGCGGGGGCAAGGAGGGGGATGTTGCATGCTTCAAAACTGAACACAAGCCCACCCCATGCATAAGACAGTTTAGTCCAGGATCAAACGTTGCCTAGCTGCTGCACCAGTAGACATATGAGTTGTGTTAATGGACTAATATACCTTCTGAATAAACTGGAATGTTAATTCTGCAACCGTATGTTCACTTACTTGGTGTTTACTTTGAGTAGGCATGCACAGGATGCAGTGGTAAGTGTACCAACAGAATGACTTTGAATCAACCTGAACCATGATCTGTGTAGCATTCATTATGCAAGAACTGTTGTGCTCCTCTTGCAACAGAATTAACTTCACCATGAGGAGAACATATGTTTAATTTATCAGCTCTATTCAGATACTTTATTTTATATTTATCTCAGGAAGTGAATTGGTGTGTGAGTAACAGAAGCATTGTGTTAGGCTTGAAAAACCCATTTTGTTTTGTTTTTTTAAAAGATATTTATTAAAGTTTCAAAAAGAGTTACAATGTAATAAAAAGAAAAAAGAAAAGAAAAAATACAAAGTACAGAAAAATAAAGGGAAAAAACAGTTAAAAACATATCAATCTTTTCATGTCTTGTCTTTCATTTGCTTGTTTCCCTGACCTCCTCACACCTCCCTTTTTTGTATTCCAGTTCAATTGGTTAATTCAACAAATCCTTTCCCTCCTTGTTTTTATCTTAATCCTTTAACTTAATGTATTATAACTTCGCATTCTCACCTAATAACAGACCATTTTTACATACTCCTTTATGGCATTACCGCTAAAACCACTTAACTTCATTCCGACATCATTCTAACATTCATTAATTTTGCAATATTTATATAAGTAGTCTTTAAATTTCTTCCAATCTTCTTCCACCGACTCTTCTCCCTGGTCTCAGATTCTGCCAGTCATTTCCGCCAGTTCCATATAGTCTATCACTTTCATCTGCCATTCTTCCAGGGTGGGTAGAGCTTGTGTCTTCCAATACTTTGCAATGAGTATTTTTGCTGCTGTTGTAGCATACATAAAGAAAGTTCTATCCTTCTTTGGCACCAATTGGCCGACCATGCCCAGGAGAAAGGCCTCTGGTTTCTTCAGGAAGGTATATTTAAATACCTTTTTCATTTCATTATAGATCATCTCCCAGAAAGCCTTAATCTTTGGGCACGTCCACCAAAGGTGAAAAAATGTACCTTCATTTTCTTTACATTTCCAACATTTATTATCGGGCAAATGATAGATTTTTGCAAGCTTGACTGGTGTCATGTACCACCTGTATATCATTTTCATAATATTCTCTCTTAAGGCATTACATGCCATAAATTTCATACCTGTGGTCCATAACTGTTCCCAGTCAGCAAACATAATGTTATGTCCAACATCTTGTGCCCATTTTATCATAGCAGATTTCACCGTTTCATCCTGAGTATTCCATTTCAACAGCAAGTTATACATTCTTGATAATATCTTAGTTTTGGGATCTAACAGCTCTGTTTCCAATTTTGATTTTTCCACCTGGAAGCCGTCCAGATTGTAAGCCTCCCTTATTTGATAATAATGAAGCCAATCTCGCACTTTGTCTTTTAGTTTCTCAAAACACTGCAATTTCAATTTATCTCCTTCTTGTTCCAAGATCTCCCAATATTTTGGCCATTTGGCCTCCATATTGAGCTTTTTCTGAGCCTTTGCTTCCATCGGTGATAACCACCTTGGGGTTTTATTTTCAAGTAAGTCTTTATATCTTATCCAAACAATGTTTGAAAAACCCATTTTGAATAAGATAAATAGTACCACAAAATTGTGGTTTGGTAACTGCAAATATATTATTTTTAGCTTCTTGGGGAAGAAGAGAGACCCATACGCGGCAAAGAATAAGTACAAAACATTTGGGGCAGATGTGCTTTAAATGTATGGTGTAGACAGGATCAGGATACATAGCACATGGTTGGGGAAATTTACTCAAACTCTGCCAAAATGTAGGGTCCAACAAATTCCTCAATTGCCTCTCTGACAATTTCATTTCCCAGAAGGTGGAAGAAACAATAAGGGGGTCATCTCTCTTGAACCTGGTCCTCACCAACAGGGAGGAACTGATCAGTGGAGGACTTTGTGCTCTCAAATTTCAGTGGTGCCCTGCATGACGCTAAAATTTGGCACCCTCCTGGCATTGTTGTGGTGCCCCCTGCAACAAAGCGCCCAGTGCCACCGCACTAGCTGTACTAACCTAAAACCACCTCTGCATTGATTGATGAAGTGAAACTAACCTTGGAAGGAAGTGATCATGTCCTCTTGGGTTTCATTATACACAGGCAAAGGAAAGCTAAGTGAAGTCGGACATGTACTCTGGACTTTAAGAAGGCTGATTTCAAAAAGCTTAAGGAACTACTGTGTGGAGTCCCATGGCCAGAAATACTCAAAGAGAAGGGAGTCCAAGATTGATGGGAATTTTGTAAATGTGAGATATTGATGGTAAAAATGCAGACAATTCCAACAAGAAAGAAATGTGGGAGGCACCTAAAGAAACTGGTGTGGCTGCATAAGGAGCTAAGGAAGGATGTTGACAAGCTGGAACATATGAAAAAGAGGGCGACCAAGATGATCAAGGGTCTAGAAGCCAAGCTTTATGAGGAATGGTTGAAGGAGCTGGGTATGTTGAGCCTGGAAAAGAGGGGACTCAGAGGAGATATGACAGCCATCTTCAAATATTTGAAGGGCTGTCACATGGAAGATGGAACAAGCTTGTTTTTACCTGCTTTGGAGGGTAGGACTCGAACCAATGGCTTCTAAGTTAAATGAGATTCTGAATAAACATCAGGAAAAACTTTCTGAGCCGTTTGACAGTGGAACAGTCTCCTTCAGGAGGTAGTGGACTCTCCTTCCTTGGAGCTTTTTAAGCAGAGGTTGGATGGCCATCTGTCATGGATGCTTTAGCTGAGATTCCTGCATAGCAGGAGGTTGAACTAGAAGACGCTTGGGGTCACTTCCAATTCTAAGAGTCTACGACTGGGGATATTTACAGTACTATTTCTTTGCTGAAGACCAGGGTAAGGGAGTCCCGTTTGATATATATATATTCCCTGCAGCCAAGTAAAACATTTTGGAGTCTTCCATTCGGTCAAGGGAGAAAATTCTATTTGGATCAAAGAGAAGGTTCACTGCTTAGGTACATGGGCTAAAAAATAGTTTCCACATTGCATAAACGGTAATGCTAAGTAATAGAAACAAAGACACATATATTCAACTCCGCTGTTGAACATATACACTTGAAGAACTGGATATTGGAGAGGGAAAGCAATTTAGTGTTATAACTCTATTTTTGCAAGTACTTCTACCCTTGAAATGTGCCAGCTTAAATATAGGTGATATCAGTTCATACAAAAAGGCTATACAACTGAGGTGGGGAACCTTTTTTTCTTCCTGTTGAGGGCTGCATGGATCAGGCATAAGGCCCACCTAGTCCAGCTTCCTGTTCTCACATTCCTGTTTCTCACTGGAAGCCCCCAGACACCTACCCACACGCACAAAAAAGAGAGAGAGGCTGTGACAGAAGTACTGTAAAATACCCACACGTTTTATTTGATATATTCGAAGGCTCTGCAAGCAGGTAACAACAATTTAGATTGTGTGGGATTCTATAAATCTGAGGCACAGGATCATATACCTACACCTCAAATTTTGGGGGTGAGCTTCCATGGCTCAGGACCTCCCTGCCCATTAACTCAGATCCCCACTCTGAAGCCATGTGGCACTGACAAGAAGGCATGAGGAAGCACACCTTCATCAAGCAGAAAGCTCTTTACCCCTGTTTTTATCCAGCCCTGCATGACATTAACCAAGAGAGAAATGAAGGCCCCAGTGCCCCATCCTGCCAAAGTCTGTGCAGCACAGATGGAGGGGGGAACCTAAGGAACAAAAATTCCTACAAGATTCCAAATGAAACTGGCAACCCATAAAGCCCACATTGCCCTGACAGTGGGCAAATAAGGACAAGCCAACATGTGAAGTGGGCAGCAAAGCAATGTCCTCCCAGGCCAAAATAAGGCTTCGGAGCCATCCCTGAACTTGTGCCCGGTGCAAAAGGTGCAGAGCCTCAGTCTCGAGCCTTGCCAAAGCAAAGTGTCAGTGGAGGCAATGGGAGACATCAACATCCAGCAAAGGAAATAGCAACTCTTGTGACTGCACAAGCCATGGAGGCCACGCAGTGCAAGGGGATGGGAACTGGAATGGTTTCATTCTGGTTGGGCCAGGCTCAATAACATGCATTGAAGTAAGTGGGGTGGTTTTAGGTCCACCTGAAGAGAACTGCAATGGTGTCCCCAAACTACCACACTTCAAGCACTGACTGTGCAACAGGGAGACCCAAGTAGTGCAGGGGCTGTTTGAAGTAACAAAAGCTGGCAATGGAATACATATTAAAACCAGCAATTATTTGGCTTCAAAGCTGGGCTAAAAAGTGCCAGTGACTCACTAGACTCACAACCGATTCAGTGAAATTACTGAAGATCTGCATATAGCACTCAGCATCCTTTGCAGCCACTGGTATGCAGATGATGTGAGCGCACGCGCACACACACGCCAATTAATTTGGGTGATGCTGGAAACCACATCAGAAATCTTCTCTCCTGGCTCTGGAAAAGGATGCTGGCCCTACTAATAAATCAGTTCCCTGGCTGCCGGCGCCTCTCCTCTTGTCAGCACCACAGGCCACCAGCTGCCTCACTCACATTCCTTCTATACCACTACGTCTCTCACTGGCGGGCAAATGGCACTAGAAAGTGCCCACTTAGCCAGAGCAGAGGCAACTAAATCTGTCAAGAAAAAATGCTTAAGTAAAAGCATATGTGAACAGTGAGGTGGGCAAATGAAAGACTTAAGCAACAGAGATGCCAGCTTGGGATATAAGAGGGTAATAGTCATATGGTGGTGCTAATAGCAGTCAAATACTTGGTGACTCCCTTGCAATTGTCCACGGGTAACCTTGAGGCTGTCAACAAGAATCCCACGCACACTCTGAATTTATGGTCTGGCATTTCCATGTGAGGCCAAAATGAGCAGTACAATTATGGCAGTCCTTTTTCATACTGCTACTAATCCAATCTATCTGCGGGTCCCATTGGTTCACAAAGTGGCCCTGTGCGATTCTCTACCAAGACAGCCCTGCTGTCATGGACTGGCTGGATGCAAAGGAATGGTGCAAGTTTTCAATGGTTAAGTTTTTTAAATCATCTATGAGTGATAGGAGAAATGTAAGAAATGTAAGCTGCTGTGGATGCCTTCAAATGATAGCTCAGATTTATGCATATCCATCCATTTAATGGCCTCAGAAAGACAGGCAAGATGGAAGGGTAAGTTATCTGAATCAATCCTAAACTATAAAATAAAAAGGGCATAGATTCAGGTAGGTAGCCGTGTTGGTCTGACGCAGTAGAAATATACCAAAAAATAAAAAGAAGTGTGCATGCACACGAAAGCTCATACCAAGAACAAACTTAGTTGGTCTCTAAGGTGCTACTGGACAATTTATTTTATTTTATTTTTATATAAAAGGGCATGATCCCTTTACAATGTCACTGATTCAATGGAAGAAAGACTTAAATCAACGGGATTTTGTTGTGTTTAACTTTGGCTGGATTTTAAACGATAGTTGTTAAATAATAATTATGTTTTTTAAAAAATAGGAGAAGACCAAAAAATTAGGCTTGTCAAACTGGGTGACAGATGGGGGGGGGGGCATTCTCAATATAAATAATATGAATCCACTGAAACAACAAATGCTGCACAACCTTTTGTAATAGATTAAAGGAGTTCTCAAATGAACTGCTAAAACAACAGCAAGATAAGCAAGACACACCTTCACTAAAGGCAGTCTTAAACCTAGTACTTTTTTGTTAAAAACAAACAAGTTCCCTAACTAGGACACCTGAACAGATTCCACAAAGAAAAGTCACATCATGAGAAAACAAAAGCAGTATCAAGCCCTTTAAAGTTGCAATGAAGATTGAAGTATTGTTTGATGGTACCATTGGCTAGGGATCTAACCATATTGTCAAACAGGTCTCCCAAGACAGAAACTGATTATTGTGCAGAATTTATCAGCCTTTAATTTCCCATTTCCTTTTTAACTAAAGCAAGGTTTTTATACTCCTAAATGAGCAGGTGTGGTCCAGGAACCACTTGTTTGTTGTTTATTTATTTTGTAAGAATTTCTCTAGCTTGCCCTTCATCATACAATCCCACTGCAGAGTATACTACAATAAAAACACCGCAACAGTTCACACACAATCTATAAAGATAAAGCAAAAATGTGACACATAACATCTCCCTACTTTGAACACTAATACTAATCCCTACTTTAGCAACACTAATACTAATCTCCCACAAATTCCCAGGCAAACAAATGGGTCTCTACCCGGTTCTGGAATGAAAAAAAATGTCAGTTCCACTCATGCTTCTGGGAAAAGGCGTTCTATAAACAGGGCCCCAATGCAGAGAAAACCCTATCCTTGTCAACACATAATGGACCTCTCCCAGTTGTGGAACAAGGAGAAGGGCCTCCCTCCCAGATCTAAAGACACTGGCAGGCTGAGACAGGGAGTGGCTGCTTCAGACATCTGGATCCTGAGTCATTTGGGGATTTATAGGTCAAGACTAGCACCCTGAAATCAGCCCAGAATCTGCATGCAAGGCAGCCAGTATAAATATAGCTCAGCTGGTTAGAGCGTGGTGCTGATAACACCAAGGTTGCAGGTTTGATCCCCGTTCTGGACAACTGCATATTCCTGCATTGCAAGGGGTTATACTAGACAACCCTCAGGGTGCCTTCCAACCCTACAATTCTATGATTCCAGCTTGGCTACACATGCAACCTTTAATTGGAAGATGCTGGAATATGGAAAAAAAAGGGTACACATCACTATAATAGGCAGATATCAGATAAAAATCTGAAGGTGTCCCCCATACTACTAAGAGTGTCTCTCCAGAGGATTAAAGTAACCAGACAGATGAGGCATTTCCAAAGAAAACCTGGTCCCAAGTTGTTCAGGGCTTGAAATGGCAATAGCACAACCTTAAATTTGGTGCAGTAATATATCGGCAGTCAGTGCATCTCTTTTAGCACAAACGTTACATGCTGCTGATAGGGCATCCCCTTCAACCACCTTGCTGAAGCATTTTACACTAGCTGTGGCTTCCAGGGCTTCATAGAGCGCATTGCAGTACTCTAGTCTAGAGGTTACCAATGCCTGGACATAAAAAAGCTATTCCAATCTAGGAATGACATTAATTAATTAATTAATTAATTAATTAAGGCTGTTACACCAACCTAAACTGGGAGAAAAGAGCTCCTAAACACTGAAGCCACTTAGGCTTCCAGTGATAGTTACTGCAACAATTTATATACTGCATAAGACCATAGTGTCAGAAGCACCCCCAGGGTACAAGAGGGCACATAGCTGGGCACATTAGTGCAAGTACATTTCCATGTCATCAGGCTGCATCAACTGAATTTGATTCCACAAAGTTGTAATATTGGACATGTCATCAGGAGCTGTCATCAAGATAATTCTAAAAGTGAACACCTTTATCCTCAAAGTGTTGTACAAACATGTTACAGTGGGCCTTTGAAGCATCCCATGGTACGCCCAATTCCAACCCTTTGTACTACACTGGTATAGTAAGAGTCGGTGAGCCTTTTGCTCCACATACCCCTAAGATCAGGTGAGGGGGTGGGAGGTCTTTGCCTCTTACCTTCCAAGAGATCTCTTTGCTACTAACTTCAGAGCAGGAAATGAGTTGGCTATCGTTAGGGGAAGTCAAGAAGTAGGGGATCTGATTTTCATTAAATTCCTTTCCTTCTCCCCATAACCACCATTGCTCAGATGGTGGCCTGATCTAAACTTGCCTGCTTAGCTGCAATACAGTCATACAAATGCCCTTTGCTTTTGGAATATCTGGCATTAGTGAGTCAGGTGAAACAAAACATACTGATCACACCCATACCCACAAATTCACTGATTCAAGCAGAGTCATATTCGATTACAAGACATACAGCGTGGATTTGTAAAAAAAAAATTCTTCTACAGGAAAACAGAGACTCCTGAGATTGAGAAAATATAATCAGTCAATAAAAGTGCTGGTGCATATTTCCATACCACTCAGCATCCTTTGCTTAGATGCAGCAAAGGTAATTAATTCAAATGTTTAATAGTATCACACATTGCAACACAGAATCACAAAATGAGAGTTGGAAGGCACCCCGAGGGTCATCTAGTCCAACCTCCTGGGTCCCCCCAATATTTTATTCAAGTTGGCACCCCTGTGTGAGCTCAAACCACCAACCTTCTGGTTAACAGCTGGATGCACTGACCCATTGCACCACAGGAGGAAGCATACTTCTGGAAGAAGATCCTTATTGCCAGGAGCATGTGCATTTGCAAGGCAATTGTTCCCAATAAGCTGAACAGCTAACATCTGACATGAGTCAGCCATAGCAAAAGCATGGATGTTCACAGCCTCTCCCATCTTCATGAATGCCATAAAACTAAACAACAATGCGCCTTTGCCATTCAATCACAAGATCCCTGTCATCCCATTCCTAGATCTGCTTTAGACACAATCTGTCAGCTTGGGTTTTAATCCATCTTTCAAAGAGGACTCAACTGAGAACAAACTCTTTGCAGTTCTTTAACTTTTCAAAAGGTGCTGACTCCTCACAATTTGTAATGGTTTCACCTTTGAAAATCAGGTCAAAGGATCTGGCAGCGTATCAGCAGCAGAGAGTGAGTGGGGAGAATACAGAATCTTTGTGGGGAATTAAAATTATGAAATCTTGCCTTTGCAAACATTAACAAGAAAAGCTTTCATTCCTCCAGGGGACAGAAACTTGTGCAAGGATACACTGATGCACCTATTGGTCTAAGCAACAGTGCATATGGATTGACAAATAATAGCTGTGATTGATCAGCTGCCTTCCTTGCCAACACCTGGTGCCTGGGAAAGATGAGCGTAGCCTTTTTCTAACATCTAGGACCCATTTGGCACAAATAAGCCATGTCACAAGGCTGCTGTTATTGCTACCTTCCATAAGAAAAAGAAGGAAGACTTTAACCTAGTTAAGTTCAAATCACATTTACAGAACTGGGTGTGTCTGCTAGATTGACACTCATGTCCTCCTATGTCTCCAAATATACAGTACAAGCGCTAGGAAACCACTTCTCTACCATGTCTCCTCTGGTGTTGGAGTGACTCGTGTCTTCAAACACATTACTTGGGGCTGGGGAATTGTTGCCGTTGCTGCAGTTTCTTCCATTTTTATTATTGACCTTGTTGCGATTTATGTGGACATTGTTTAGTTTGGTTGTGTATACTTTAATGTATTATTCATTGTTTATTACTAGTTTTGTTATATTGTAGCTATGTATTCTTTTCCTATTGTAAGCTGCCTTGAGCATGGTTTGAGCTGTGGAAAGGCGGCATACAAACAAAATTAAGTATGTATATATGGTATACATCTTCCAGCACTTCCTTTAAGGAGCTTAGAGCTGCTTCAACCACCATCCATATAATGGGAAAACAGCATATCTATTTAATTTAATAAGACATCTGTTGCATCCAAGCCATGCTAAGGTTAAGTATAAATCTCCAAATACAGAGTGTGCTAATGTTAGAAGAAAAACACAAAGCAAGCTTTCTCACTCCTTCCCGCCCAACTTTCAGCACTGTACACTCTAAATGTGTATATCTGACCTGGACCACTGAGAAGGAGGATGATGTAATTTGTAAAAACCACTTTTCAAGCTATTACTACATTTTCCACCTAATACTTCTCCATGAACTCACCCAGACAGTGACTCAATGGTTCAATAGCCCTATTCACAGAAGAAACAGGGCCAATACTTCATGCTTTAAACATCTGAAATTCACAGCAGCAATACAGATAAAAAAACGGCAAGTCTTATTTACCTGAGTCAAGAAATTTCACGTAACTTGCTGCTGCTGTTTCATGCCACAACGGTCCAGAATACAACACAACAACCTGCAGTAAAGAAGATTTCAAAAGAAGAACCACTATTGTCTTCTTTTAAAATGACATGCTTCATAGCTGGGCTAAACTGAGGTTGCAAGGAAGGGATCCAGAAAATCCCCACAAATTACCATTTGCTCAGGAGATTCATAGTGGGCTCTCATGCAAGCTTTAACCTGGTTCAACTAATGTTTTCCATGATGTGTCCCCTTATTATTTCATGAGATCCAAATCAGGTCACCTAATACTGCACACATCAAGGAGCTTGTAATGACATTATGGTTAGGCACAAGGGCAAAGCTCAAGTGACTTGTGATGTCACTAGGCTGCTGAGCTAACTGACAAATGAAAGGAGGGTTCCTTGAGCAAAATATTATGCCAGAGAGTAAACTTTCACATTTTAAAGCCCAGTTGATGCGGACCTGTTTGCAACACTTGCAAAGTGAACCTATTTCCACAACGGAAAACTCCACCTGGCATACGCTGTCAGTTAATCCCATTTCGGAAGGGATCGGCTATAAGAGCAGACTTCATAAATTCATCACCAGCGATGAAGCCACTGACCACTTACACCCTACAGAAAAGTACAGTACTCAGCTACTTGACCACATATAGAATGGAAACTCAAGACATATTATCAGCAACAAAATAACAACATTGCAGATGACCTGGATCCTTCCTTTCTCACTTTTGGTTGGCTTTGTATTAAACTGAAAATAATTGCATGCTTTCCATTCTGATCCTGTGAATTTTTAATTAGAATTTAAAGTTCAATGGGACTTAGGCTGCAATTGAAAACACTATTTCAGAAGAATAACACCCCCTGCTAAACGCAATGGGTTTATTTGTGAGTAAACAGGTTTGGATTGCATGACTACACACAAGTATGCATCAGATCAAAATCCTAGACCATCAGTTTTGGGTAGAAAAGCCATAGAAAATTTGCAAAATGTGAAATTCAGGTCCCATAAGATTAATCAGCTGAGAATTTCCTCTATTTTCATGCTTCAAAATGTGAACAAGCCAGATGGCATCTGTATTCACAAGCTCAACCTAACATGCACAAATAAGGATGATGATGTCATAGTGTTGTGCATGTGGCTGACAATTGCACTAATCTATTGATGTTTCAGAATTGATACGACTATGGGGAAACCTGTGGCCCTCCAGATGTTGGCATACAGTTCTGACCATTCTCAATGATGGCTGGGGTTGATAGGATGTGTAGATCAAAAACATTTGGAGGGTGACACAGGTTCCTTATCACTTTTTAAATATAATCTGAATATTCAGGCGTGGAGAGAAGGAATCCTTTTCCTTCTTGTGGAATAGGAACAGTAAAAAAAATTTTTTTTAACAAATATTAGCTTTAAGAACAGCTTTTCAATCCCTTTCCTCATGAACGTAATGTAGTGAAGTTCTACCAGACTATAAATATGCTGCATTGTAGAAGTGAATGTGTTTTCCATCTGCTCCTCAACGTGTTTCATTTAAATCAGAATTATTCACTTGTATCAGCTATTTATTTTACCCCTTAATAAAAAACACACAGAGTTCTGATCTTTGTCTAAAATATGTGTTTGTGATACTATGAAAGGATATGCACATTACAGGCAACAACTGTTTTGCATGAGGGTTATGTTCCTGACCCCCATGTGCATTGGGGGAACTTGCTCTGCCCATTACACCCCACCCCAACCACCCCCTTTTCTGGTCACCTCTGGGTTGCTGTGATGCACTTGTGCACAGTTGCACACATATCAGACAAGCATAAAATGGTGTAAAACGGTTCTCCTCCGAGGGTCTTCTGCTGTTCCCTCGCTATGAGAAGCAAGGTTACAGGGAACCAGGCAGAGGGCCTTCTCGGTAGGGGGGCCCTCCCTGTGAAACACCCTCCCTTCAGATGTAAAGGAAATAAACAACTATCTGACTTTTAGAAGACATCTGAAGGCAGTCCTGTATCAGGAAGTTTTTAATGTACAGTGGTACCTCGGGTTACTTACGCTTCAGGTTACATACACTTCAGGTTACAGACTCCCAGAAATAGTACCTCGGGTTAAGAACTTTGCTTCAGGATGAGAACAGAAATCGTGCTCGGGCGGTGCGGCGGCAGTGGGAGGCCCCATTAGCTAAAGTGGTGCTTCAGGTTAAGAACAGTTTCAGGTTAAGTATGGACCTCCAGAACGAATTAAGTACTTAACCCGAGGTACCACTGTATCGTGTTTTAGTATGTTCTGATATATGCTGTGAGCTGCCCAGAGTGGGCAGGGTATTGATGATGATGATGATGATTGATAGCAGAACACAGCATTCACTGACCTAATCAAAGGAACTGAGCTTCACTCACAAGTGTTGCTTGCATCCAGTTAGTATTATTGAAAAAGAGATATAAGTAGTAGGAATTGAAGTAATATTTGGTTCCAATTTAGAAGGGAAAAAATGGCCACCAGGTTAAAACACTGCACTGCATCTTCAAATCTATCATTCCTTTTAATTCCAAAGTTCAGGCTGTGAATGTGGTTGTGTATGTAACCAAAATGGCATACCTCCACCCACCACCCCAAAGAAGGAAATATCTGAAGGCTTTGGAGAATGCCAGGGTTTGCTGAAGTACAAAAAAAAACATTTCTGGAAAATCTTAGGGCTGTGGAGAACCAAACAAACCTTCCCAACAAGGTTTGCGCATGCCACACAAATGCTGACTGACCATACCAGGGAGTTGGGACAGGGTTGCAAAGAGGGATGAAATATTAATGGTGAAATGGAATGGCTGGAATCCTGAACCGCAGGACTCCATTCTGCAGCAGTTTGTTGCAGGTAACATATCAACTTCTGAAAGGTCTAAGAACTTAAGAAGGCCCCTCCTGGACCAGGTCAAAGCCCCATCTAGAGCAGCATCCTGTCACCACAGTGGCCAACACAGTGGCTCTTTGTGTATCCCCCAAATAAGCCAAATCAGGATGATTAGGGTCATGATGTCACATTCTAAAGTCAGATTGCACCATTAGCAAGGTGTCTCAAGGAGGTGTCAGGGTCACTGCTAAGCTTCCAAGTCACTCTGTGACTTGTACAAGTTTTTATTTTATTTTCTGATATATTAAACAAGCTGACTGAAGAATTTCCCAGAGCTTAAGAGGAGAGATGATGAAGATGAGAGGGAAAGGGTGGAGAGAGGGTACAATCTTTCATTTTGACATACAGGCCCAGCTTTTAATCACTGTTAATTGTTTTACAAGAGCACTTCAATCACTGTGATTTGGTGGAGGGATTTTGAAGTAAACAGAGTTGTTCTTCTCATGGGTCATCATTCTCCACCGAGTTTTGTCTGTGAGAAAAGCGTGTAAACAGCAGAATTAAGACTTTTGGGGTGGCTTGCTTCTGTCCTAAGCATTCTTTTTCCTAACAACAATTAAAAACCATAGCTTTCACTGTCTCTTCTCTTCACAGAGCGTAATTTCAATAAGGCGGGTGTGAGAAAAAAGGTATGACTTTTCCAAACTTTGGCAGGTTTCTAACCCAGCACCAATTCTGCCCGCCCCCCTAAAGAAATTGGAGATGGAGATGTGATTTCTATCTTCCCACTCCAAAGTGGTAATGTCTGCCTTTGTAGGAGAACCAAAGCACCTATCTTTCTGAAATGTAGGCTTCATCTTCTCCAAAGGGTGACCATGCATGCAATTTGCATTCTGTTTCATCAGAAAATAAAAGACTCCCCCCTTTTTTTGCATTTTTAACAAAGTTTTCCTGCACAATATCCCCTGAATGGATCTATCTGAAATTTGGCAGGCTTAATTTGCACAGGAGGGGTCCATCTGCCTGCAAATTTCATCCACTTATGTAAAGAGGAAAAGAGTCATAGCCATTTTTAGTCAATGGTGATGAAACAGATATTCAGATTTGGATGCAAATAATAAATTGAATCAGAGCAGATCTGAAACACAATGGGCTGCTTCCAAATGTTACAGATACAAGGCAAATCTTGTGGCCGTTGCACACCCCTGATTTCTGATATCTAGACATGATCTAGGTGTTCAGGAATGCAGTTCAGCAACCAGAACATCTGGGAGGCTGGGGAAGGTGACTTATTGCAATTGCCCTCCCCAGAATTGCCCCTATTGTTGTCATCCGCCTCCTCTGAAAGAGTGAAAAGGGAGTCAGCTGTTAGCCATCCAGCCTGGTGAGAAAAACCCCATGCTCTGTGCACCGATTTTATTCAGTGGTGATCTGCCTTATATTATTAAATATTTGTATCTTTGTCTGAAGAAAGACACATACACCTTTGTTTGTCCCAAATGGATTTATTTTTATCAAACAAGCAAAAATCTACCTTATTAAATCTTATCACCACCAACGCCACCTTACTGCATGTATGGGTTTCTTTCCCTCACACACAGTACTGCCTATTACTGCACTACAATATTGAGTGCACAGGCAGTGTTGTAAGAAGCAAGGCATCACTTTGACATTCATCACCAGCATTGTTACACAGCCACACCCTTATTGTTAGCAATCCATTATTGTGCCTGATCATGAGGCATGCACATGATGTTGGCAGCAAACCATGTGTTGCCCCCAGGGAGCAAGGACTGGGAGCAATGGCAGAGTTGGTAGCAACACTGGCCATTTGGCTTACTCCTCTTGCTCAAATGCACCAACACCGTTGAAGGCAGGAGCAGTGATGACAGGCAGCAGTGGCAGCTTCACCCCAGCCTCAGTGTTCTGAGACTGGCAGCACTAGCAGTGGCAGCAAGGTACAGATCATAGTCTAGGGTTACTTTGAGTTGGCAGTGGGTACAAGCTATTCTAGGGACACGGGTGGCGATGTGGGTTAAACCACAGAGCCTAGGACTTGCCGATCAGAAGGTCGGCACTTCGAATCCCCACGACAGGGTGAGCTCCCATTGCTCGGTCCCTGCTCCTGCCAACCTAGCAGTTCGAAAGCACGTCAAAGTGCAAGTAGATAAATAGGTACCACTCCGGTGGGAAGGTAAATGGTGTTTCCATGCGCTGCTCTGGTTCGCCAGAAGCGGCTTAGTCATGCTGGCCACATGAACCGGAAGCTGTACGCCGGCTCCCTTGGCCAAAAAAGTGAGATGAGCACCGCAACCCCAGAGTCGGTCACGACTGCACCTAATGGTCAGGGGTCCCTTTACCGTTACAAGTTATTCTATCCTCTCGCACTGCAGGAAGCAGCTGAGGAGGCAGAAGACACTACACCAGCAGCAGCCTCATCCTGCTCCTGCACCATCCTGCTCTTGCTCCAAGAAGATGCAGAATCAGGGAAGTCAGGCAGAAGGTTGCAAGACACCAGTCTACTCAAGTCAAAACACTTTGCTTGCATCTCTGCATGCAGCACTACCTAGGGGGCATGCATCCAATGCCACTGAATTAGTGACCACAGAGAGAGAGACAAAAATCACATAGAGAAGGAAGCAAATCAGTTACAGTTTCACCCTTTACCGAAATCTGTCTATCAACACACACACATGGGGGTGGGGGGAGGCAAACAAACTAGGACCCATTTTCCTAAAATTTGGCAGGTTTTATCTACTCTGGACTCTAGAGAGGCTCCTACAACAGCAGATTTCATCCACTGCTGTCAAAAGAGGGGAAGTTACAGCTGGTTTTTATTTCCCAGTAGTAGAGGGGAAAGGAAATTTAGGTCAGAAAAGGGTACTGAACCCCATCAAATCGGGCAACCTCCAAAGTGATTTGGATTGAGGCAGGCTGTAAAGCTGAAAAATCAGGGTCCAAACTGAATCTCATCTATTTTGCGAAGTCTGTCTTTGCCCAAGTTCACAGTTACTGAGTAAGACCATTGGCACATCTGTCCCAATACTGTCTAATGCTGACTGACATTGGATCTCCAAGGTCTCAGGCAGATATCTTTCCTTGCTCTGTTAGTTAGAAATGCCAACAATTCAACTTGGAACATTCTGTGTGCAAAACCTGTGATTAAGGAACGAGCTATAGCCCCCTCTTAAATCCCAATAAGCACACCAGATCTTCTCTTAGCCACTTCTTGCCAAGAATGGTTTATTTGTAGCTGTCTACAATGGTTTTCAGACTGCATTCCTTCTCACAGATTCATCTCCATGAAACTATGAATATGGAATCAATTCTTCCTTTGCCTACATGTTCTTCCAGGAAGAGCGGACCTCGTATAATTAATGCTTATTGAAGCCACCAAAATCCACTACCTGTCCTCTGATATAATCATCCAAAAAAGTCAGATGTCATTGAATCAAGACAGAAAGTATCTATGTATCTTTACAACAGTAAAGTGCAAAAAAATGCAGGTGCAATGAATAGCATATGGATTACTATCCTTGCTGAGGCTTAGTTAACTTGATAAAAGTTCCTAGTAACCGGTGGGTCATCTTACCAGCAGGAATGGAAAATTATAGTGGACGGAGGACACCTGTTAGAACAAGGAGTTTGCAGTTGCTGCCAGTACAGTCCTTGGATAAAGGACACTCAGTACCATACTAGGTATTGGACTACTGATCGCGAAGTTGACTTTTAATGAATAGAAACCTTTCTCGTCTTTAACGTTCAAAATGCCCTCACTCCAAAAGACCACACATGGGGCTAATTTATTTCGTGAGTGAAATGACCAACTACAGGCCAAACGTGCAATGTTGGTTCACATGGCTTTTGTAACTTAGATATAACCCCCCCCCCCCGGTAATTTAGCTGGTGTCAAATTAGAAACAAATGTGTAGTTTTCAGCAGTGGGCTACTTTGTATGTATCAAAAATACATCTCTCTCCTAACTCTTACCATCAACATGCCTCAGCTGAAGGGTTTCCACCACCAAGCTGAGGAGGTGCGCCTGTCCCCAACATTTCTGCGTTGTCTTGCTCTAGTTTCTTTTTTTAATCCTACAGAGAAATGTGTGGTTGTGTGCAATTAATCACATCGATAGAGCAATCTGCTACAGAACTTCCAGATGGTTTTGCCTGTATCTGCTTCAAACACACACAATGCCTGCAATCTCCATGGTGACTGTTCCCAATCATTGCGTTGGCCATTGCTACTCCAAACTAAAGAAACAGCAACAGTGACACAAAATCAGTTATCGTGCCAGCATTACTCTCCCCCCAGTGACTGCAAGTTCAACAATGGGAGAGGACTGTTGCTCTCATGTCCTGCTTGGGCATCAGTGTAGCCAGGATTTTTGTTGGGGGAGGGGGGCAGAACCCCAGAGTTGTATTGATTTTGATTTATGGGAGGGCAGCTGCCCATGTGCATAGGGCCTTCCCATAGGCATCTGGTTGGCCATTGTAGGATAGCAAATACATGGTGGGATAGCAGGGGTGACAATTTTAAATTGAGCATTAGGGTCAGTTTGACACTCTTGCACAGCAAACCTGTTTCTCCACCAAATCAAACTTTTTGCAATAAGTAAAGTAACGGGAAAATGTGCTGCAAACTGTGAGCTGACGATTGATTAGTGCAACATGGGATACAGCCCTCTGATACTTTTTTTGGAAAAGGTAATACAATGTTAGCCCTATTCAGAGTAGATATATTGAAATTAATGGACAGGAGTAATTTAAGTCCATTCATTTCAAGGAGTCCACTCCCAGCATAATTTAGCTGCATACATCCCAGAGTGGGTGCACAATAAATAGCCAACGTCGTCTAATCTGCTTGCAGCCTTTGCACAAACAAAGCAGGATGGGTGCTCAACGGGGCATCTGCAAGCAACCACAGACTATCATTTTTACTTAGGGTTGGCTAACGTTGTCCTAAAGGTTGACCTTAGGGCTACAACACCCAGCCTAACTTTTCTGCTTGGTTTGCTTATTTTAACTCAGTCCCCTCCTGCTTTGTCTAAACATCTCGCCTGACGAAGAGTCCAGCTCAACTTGAAAGCTTGCTACTATTCTGTGACATCTTCGTTGGCCCACAGTTGGAGTCTCCAGCTGTGGGTTTTCCTCGGCCGTCTTCTGCTCTTTATCGGGCTCCTCTAATATAGCAACCGGCCGAAGGACGAGAAGCGTGAGGTGCTCGACTCGGTCTCCTGTGTTTAGAAGCCCTGAAAGCTTCCCCGGCAGAACCCCGTGGAAAGTGAGGGGAGGGCCGGGCTCTGCCCAGGAGACCCATGAAGGAACCGACGCCGCGGACTCGGGCTGAAGGGTTTGGGGGCAGGAATACGTTGCCCCCCTCCCTCCAGACACCTCTCTCCCCCCCCCCCCGCCGCCCAATTCTGCCCAGGCGCTTCCCACCGCCACCCTCAGGAGCCCCCCCTGCCTCGCCGGGAGTGAAAAGGCGCCTCAGAGACTACTGGGAGGGGGCGGGAAAACGTGAGGGGCGCGCGGACAGACTCCAAGCAAAACGCGGTGAAACTAGCGCGGCAAAAATTAAAACCCCCCACCACCTCAGACGGAGTTTTGTCCCTCAGCAATACACAGCACCACCACCCCGGCTCGCTCTTTTCCCGCCCGGGCTGCTCCCAAACTCACTTGCAACTCCTGGAAACCCGAAGTCTTGCTGGCAGGCTGCAGCGGAGTCACGCCGGGCTTCCCTTCCTGGGCTGGGAGGAGGCGGGAGAGCGGCGTCGCCCACTTCGCGCCGCCAGAGGCTGCTTCTCCTCCCCGGAGCCGCGGCGGTCTCCCTGCGCGGCGTCTCCGGCGTCCCCTCTCCACGCCGCTGCTCGTCTCCGGGCTGAGGGAGCCGCTGCTCCAGCTGCTCTCGCCTCTATTCTCTCTCAAGGACGGATCTGCTCGGCTTGGTTTCCTTGCCCTCTCCAGCTCCCACTAGTGATTGTAGAGAGCCAAAAGCTTTCAGGGGAAGGGAGTATATGAGGCAGCTCTTTTTGCCTTGCTCTTCTCGCTTCTCCACCCCCCTCGCCACACGCCGAAGAATGCAGGCGCTGAACCTTTATTCACACGTTATCGAGCATGCGACGTGTTGTGGGTGAGAACGCATCACGTGCAGCGAATTTACCGCTTTATTGAAATTTACTCGATGGCTTTTAGAACCCACTTTGGCTTGTATCAGGGATGGGGAATTTGTGTGCTTTAAGCACCGACTTCCATCAGTTCCAGACAGCAGAGTCAATTATGAGAGATGATCGGTGCTGGAGTCCGAGATCGTTTGCAGGGCCACAGGTTCCCTATCCCTGATGTTAAGTGGATCCTCACAGTGGCGTAGCGTGGGTTGTCAGCACCCGGGGCAAGGCAAGTAATTTGCGCCCCCTAACCCGTGGATTTGCGCCCCCTAACCCTAACCCCCAGATGTTGCGGCCGGCCCCCCCTGCACCCCCCACGCTACGCCACTGGATCCTCAAAACAGGCTGAGAGTCAATCCCAGGTTGCTTGCAGAGGACTTGTTTAGGGTGCAGACATCCTGATTTGTTTGCACCAAGTTTGCAGGGAGTTTATTATGACTCCAGGAGTTTATTAAGCATCCCTTCCAAATTGTTTGTGGGGATGTTGCAGGGGTGTTCACACAACACATTCAGTGAGTGTACTATCTGTGTAGCTATGTACAGTGGTACCTCGGGTTAAGTACTTAATTCATTCCAGAGGTCCGTACTTAACCTGAATCTGTTCTTAACCTGAAGCACCACTTTAGCTAATGGGGCCTCCTACTGCTGCCGCACCGCCGGAGCACGATTACTGTTCTCATCCTGAAGCAAAGTTCTTAACCTGAAGCAATATTTCTGGGTTAACCGAGTCTGTAACCTGAAGTGTATGTAACCTGAAGCGTACGTAACCCGAGGTACCACTGTACACAAATAGGCAGACTGTACATTCATGGGGTTACTCACATGTAGTGTTCAAGGAGTTAACCATCTGTGTACACAAACAGATGAACTGTACAAATCAACGTGTACACACAAAACCTTTTACATGCATACAGGCAGCTTGTGCCTGAGTTCAGTGTAATGTGTGAGAAAGCCTTGCACAGTGTCATGTTATCCCACACTTTCCAATGCATTTTCCTGTCCCTTAACCCAATAACTCTGATTTGATTTGGAAATGGGTGTGTTGAGCAAGAGCACCCAAATTTGCTTATGCAACCTGAATTGGCCAGCATGTGGTTGAAGTATATCTGCAAAAGAATGACGCTATGGATGTGCTCCTAGGCATCTTTACTCAGAGGTAAATTCCGCTATGCTCCATGGAGATTACGCCATTTAAGTGTGCACAGGATTAAAGACTAAGACAACATCCAAATTTACTTTATGCAAACTGCCAAAGAGATAGGATTGGTCTGGTCCTGTAGCAAAAGAAGTGTAAGAAGGCAGAAATGAGTTGTACCACCTTGTACTATAAGGTAAGGCTGTGGCTCAGTCAGAGCACCTGTTTTGCATGCAAAAAGTACCAGGTTCAATCTGGTAGGGCCAGGAGAGAGCCCTCTCAGAAAGCCTGAGGAGCTGATGCCAGTCACTGCAAACAATAGTCTGACTGAGTATAAGACAGCTTCCTATGCTCCTTCTAAGGGAGATGATTTCTGTCCACTTCCCACTTGAGGTATCACCCTTATTCTGACTTATCGTACAGCCGACCATGTGGGGAACAAACATTTCATCCTTGCTTCTACTCCATATCAATTGTGCACTGTGTAAGGTTGCCAGTTCCAAGCCCTCCTCTCTTATTTCAGTACTGGCCTTAGGATAGTACAGTGGTACCTCGGGTTACATACGCTTCAGGTTACAGGCTCTGCTAACCCAGAAATAGTGCTTCAGGTTAAGAACTTTGCTTCAGGATAAGAACAGAAATCGTGCTCTGGTGGCACGGCGGCAGCAGGAGGCCCCATTACATAAAGTGGTGCTTCAGGTTAAGAATAGTTTCAGGTTAAGAACAGACCTCCGGAACGAATTAAGTACTTAACCCGAGGTACCACTGTATCCTGCATCACACCAGAGGGCAGCAGGCCAATTAAGGGGGTGCAGGACAGTTTTGTCCTCCAACAGAAGGGTTCAGCCAGGGGACGCTGAAGGGCAGGCCAGAGGGTTTATGTTGCCACTGCCCCCCAGCATCTACCACCTGGTGCAGTAGATTTTCTAATTGCACAAGTTATCTTATCAGGCACACTGTGCACACAAAAAAAGCAGGGTAGGGTAAGCTGAAAAAAGCATAAAGTGTGCTTCTCCCTTTGTGGTTTTTCCATAGGAGTCAGTAGTAGCAACTTCTTGTTGGCGAAGGTCCATTTATGAATCTGCCTTAGTACAGTAACTAGCAAGCACAAGAAAGGAGTACTTTTCGTATTATTATTTAAGAATGTGATGAAGCATTACCTGCCTGAAGATAAAAGTGAAGAGGAGGTGGTGCCAGCCAAAAATAAGAAGAAAGTGGGCCATTTGTTTTAAGTGTGGAAACCAAGCACATCCTTTTACTGCACATGCTGTCCCTGGCATTGGTTGTCTTTTTTTTTTTTTTTTTTATAAATTTTTTATTAGATTTTAAACACATAATAAAAGACAATACAAGACAATACATAGACAAACAAACATATAAACACGTATACTTTCTTAACATTTTTTCCTTAACCTTCTTTCGGCGACTTCCCCATACCTCCCCTTTCTGCATCCCTGTTATCAATCTTTTCAGCATCCCCTAATTTCCATATAAGACTTTCTTTAGATCTTGTTTCTCATATCCAATTGCTAGTCGCTGCAATTCTGTTTTGCATTACCCAAAACATTTTAGCATTCATTAATTTTACAGCAGTTCTTAAGATAGATTTTAAACTTCTTCCAATCTTCTTCCACCGTCTCTTTCCCTTGGTCACGGATTCTGCCGGTCATCTCAGCCAGTCCCATATAGTCTATTACCTTAGTCTGCCATTCTTCCAGTGTGGGTAGTTCTTGTGTCTTCCAATACTTTGCTAATAATACTCTTGCTGCTGTTGTAGCGTACATAAAAAACGTCCTATCTTTCCTTGACACCAATTGGCCTACCATACCCAGGAGGAAGGCTTCTGGTTTCTTCACGAACGTGCATTTAAGCACCTTTTTCATTTCATTATAAATCATTTCCCAGAAAACCTTGATCCTTGGGCACGTCCACCAAAGGTGGTAGAAAGTACCTTCAGTTTCCTTACATTTCCAACATTTATTATCGGGCATGTGATAAATTTTTGCAAGCTTGACTGGGGTCATGTACCACCTATAGATCATTTTCATGATGTTCTCTCTTAAGGCATTACATGCCGTAAACTTTATACCGGTAGTCCATAACTGTTCCCAGTCAGCAAGCATAATGTCATGGCCAATGTCTTGTGCCCATTTAATCATAGCTGATTTAACCATCTCATCCTGTGTATTCCATTTCAACAGCAAGTTATACATTCTTGACAAATTCTTAGTATTGGGTTCCAAAAGCTCTGTTTCTAATTTTGACCTCTCCACCTGGAAGCCAATTTTCCTGTCCTGTTTGAAAACTTCATTTATCTGGTGGTAATGTAGCCAGTCTCTTACTTTAGACTTCAACTTCTCATAACTCTGCAATTTCACTTTCCCCTCCTCATGTTCTATAATTTCCCAATACTTTGGCCATTTGGATTCCATATTAAGTTTTTTCACTTCCTTAGCTTCCATTGGTGACAACCACCTGGGGGTTTTGTTTTCCAGCAAATCTTTGTATCGAGTCCAAACCTTATACAATGCTTTCCTAACGATATGGTTCTTAAAACCTTGATGGATTTTTACCTTGTCATACCATATGTATGCATGCCAGCCAAATCTGTTGTTAAACCCTTCCAAATCCAAAATGTCTGTGTTTTCAAGAAGCAGCCAACTTTTCAGCCAGCAAAACGCCGCTGATTCATAGTACAGCTTTAAGTCCGGCAGGGCAAACCCCCCTCTTTCTTTTGCATCAGTTAATATCTTAAACTTTATTCTGGGCTTTTTGCCCTGCCAGACAAATCTAGATATGTCTTTTTGCCACTTCTTGAAACAATCCATTTTGTCTAAAATCTGCAATGTTTGAAACAAAAACAACATTCTAGGCAGGACATTCATCTTAATAACAGCAATACGGCCTAACAAGGAAAGTCTCAAATTTGACCATACTTCTAGGTCTTTCTTAATTTCTGTCCAGCATTTCTCATAGTTATCTTTAAATAGATTCACATTCTTAGATGTCAAATTAATCCCCAGGTATTTCACCTTCTTTGCTATCATTAAACCAGTTTCACTCTGGAACTTTTCCCTTTCAACAGCTGTTAGATTTTTATCCAGTACTTTCGTTTTCTGTTTGTTCAACTTAAAACCTGCTACTTGACCAAATACTTGTATTAGTTCTAAAACTCTTTTCGTACTAGTGTCTGGCTCTTGTAAAGTTAAAACTAAGTCATCTGCAAATGCTCTCAGTTTGTACTGTTTAGCTCCGACCTGAATCCCTTTAACCAGCTGATCCTCTCTAATCATATTTAATAGAACCTCCAGGACAGATATGAAAAGTAGTGGGGATATTGGGCATCCCTGTCGTGTCCCTTTTTCAATAGCAAATTCTTCAGTAACCACATTATTTACAATCAGTTTTGCTTTTTGCTCAGAATAAATTGCACTTATACCATTTTCAAAACCTTGGCCTACCCCCATCCCTTGGAGATTCTTTTTCATAAAACTCCAAGAAATGTTGTCAAAGGCTTTCTCCGCGTCCACAAATATTAATACTGCCTTAGTATTGATATTAACTTCCAATAACTCCATAATGTCTATTATATTTCTCACATTATCTGACAAGTGTCTTCCTGGAAGAAAGCCCGCTTGGTCTTTATGAATCTCCCCCACCAAAACTCTTTTCAGTCTTTTTGCCAAAATGTCTGCAAAGATTTTGTAATCCACATTGAGTAATGATATAGGGCGGTAGTTCTTGACCTGGTTCTTCTCAGTCTCTGTCTTTGGTATAAGCGTAATATATGCTTCTTTCCACGAATCAGGTGCCTTTTTCCCCTCCAAAATTTCGTTACAGACCTCCTTCAACGGTTGCATAAGCCATTCTTTCAAAGCTTTGTAGTATCTGGAGGTCAGTCCATCCGGTCCTGGAGATTTTCCCAATTGCATATTTTGAATGGCTCCCTCAATTTCTTGGTCAGTTATCTTCTGATTCAAAATCGCTTTATCTTGTTCCGAAATTTTTTGTAATCCATATTTTTTAAGAAATTCTTCAATTTCTTTGTCGTTCACTGGCCCTTGTGCATAAAGTCTCCTGAAATAGCTCTGAAAACAGTTTCTAATCTCATTAGGTTTATAAATGTTTTTTCCCTCAACTTCTAAGTTGGTAACCGTATTCTGCTTTTGTCTCTTCTTCAGCTGCCATGCCAAAAGTTTCCCACATTTGTCTGCCGATTCGAATGTCTTTTGTCTCATTTGTTTTATTTTCCATTCTATCTCTTGATTCATCAATTCCATATATTGTCTCTGATAAAACTTGATTTCCCTCAGGATTTCATGAGACTTTGGTTTAGATCTCAGTCTTTTTTCTCCTTCTTTTATCTTATCCATGATCTTGTCCTTTCTCTCATTCTGTCTCTTCCTTTTTACGGCATTCTGTTGTATTAAAAATCCTCTCATGACAGCTTTACTTGCGTCCCAAACCACTCTTTTTTCCACTTCTGTTCTCAGATTTATCTCAAAGTAGTCTTTAACTGCCTTCTGGGCCTTTTTATATACCTCTTCATCTCTAAATAGGGAGTCATTCATCCTCCATCTAAAGGAACCAGCTGTTGTTGAGTTCAATTCCATCTTTACAGCGTTATGGTCGGAGCAAGTCTTTGGGCAGATTTCCACTTTCTTGACCTTTGATGCCATCCCACTAGTTATCCATATTTGGTCGATTCTTGTCCATGTCATTTTTGCTTCAGAGAAGAAGGTTCCCTCTCTCTCTAGAGGGTTCCTTGTTCTCCAAATGTCAATCAGATTTATATTGTCAGTCATTTCAAAGAATGTCTTAGGTAATCTCCCGTCCTTGGAGATCACCTGTTTTTGTGCTTTGTCCATATTTGTAGAGACCACTCCATTCATATCTCCCATTAAAATTACATTGTAATCCAGAAAGTCTGTTAATGTCTCATGCAGTTTCTTAAAAAATTCCGACTTCCCTTCGTTTGGTGCATAGACTCCTATTGTCAATTGGCATTGGTTGTCATTGGATATGCTCATCATGTTTAATTCCCCCTCATCATTTTTCCAACTGCACAACCCCCACCCAAACTCCACATTTTGGGTGGCATTCAACTACATTTTACTCAGCGTAGAGCCACTGAAATTAACGAACAGGGCTAAATTAGGTCCATTAATTTCAGTTAGTTGAATGTCACCGTTGTGTTCAAGAAAAGAAGTGAGGTGGGTGTCTCATTCTGCCTAATGGTAGGGCCCTGAATGCTACAGACTACCTACACTGTGAAGGGACGCGGGTGGCACTGTGGGTTAAACCACAGAGCCTAGGGCTTGCTGATCAGAAGGTTGGTGGTTCGAATCCCTGTGATGGGGTGAGCTCCCGTTGCTTGGTCCCTGCTCCTGCCAACCTAGCAGTTCGAAGGCATGTCAAAGTGCAAGGAGATAAATAGGTACCGTTCCAGCTGGAAGGTAAACAGCGTTTCCGTGTGCTGCTCTGGTTTGCCAGAAGCGGCTTAGTCCTGCTGGCCCCATGACCCGGAAGCTGTATGCCGGCTCCCTCGACCAGTAAAGCGAGATGAGCGCTGCAACCCCAGAGTCGGTCACGACTGGACCTAATGGTCAGGGGTCCCTTTACCTTTACCTTACCTACACTGTAAGTGCCCAATTGATGTGTTTCTGAAGCACATGCACAAAGGCCAAAGCTTTTGTTTTTCATATTGTTAAGTAACGCTAAGGAAGAACGCAAAGAAGTGCTCTTAAGATTTTGGGACATTGAAACATACCGAGGAGTGTGCAAACCAGTTCAAAAGCAAACACACAGAAACAAAAAGTTCCTCCACCTGACCTGTCACCCACTTTGAGGACTGAACCTTTGATTAAGTTCTTGACATGTTGGGCGAAATCTTGTTTGCCTTTTTCCTTTCATGCACCTTTGCACTTGTAGGCCCTGCCTGGGACCCAAGCCAGAACTGCTCAAAGCATGCGAGAAAAGGTTTAGGACTGACTGAGCCTGGAAGCGGAAATATTGGAGGCTTTACAAGAAAGATTGCTCTTGTTTGATTTCTGTGGCCTAAGCTTGCAAAATTCATGTTCACAGATTATCCTCACACATTCAAAACCTCTGGCTCCTTTGGCAATTTTCCTGCTCACAGCACTGATAGATCCCTTCGTAGGTGTTTACCGATCCCCGCTGCCCATCAAACACTTTGCTGCCTCGTGTTGAACTGTTCCTTTCAATATTTTACACCCATAGGCATACTATGAAGCACAAAAGAAGTAGAACAATGGTCAGGAAAAGCATAAGAAGTGAGCACATGCCATAAGATGGAGAGAGCAGGAAATAAAGAGATAAGGTATATGGACAAATATTGGCTATATAATTAGAGTTTGTGGAAAGGGCAAAACCTTCAGAAATGGAAAAAAGAGTATTAAAAGAAAGAATGAATAGAAGTAGGGCAAAGGCAAGGAATTAAGCAGCATTTTATAGAGCGGAAAACACCTCAAATTTTTGATGGTTATGCCTTCCTTCATGATTGAAAAAAGGCAAATTGCTTTTTAAAGCTATAAATAAGATTAGCAGACTATATAGTGTCCGTATTTGGTCAATGTGATATTGCTAAACTGGAGAATTATCAAAGCAGAAGTTGTTAAGCTGTGAAAAATAAATAAATAGGACCAACAAGCTTTGTCTTTCAGGCTGTAAAGCTAAAACAGATAGACTAGGGCTGAGGAACCTATGGACTTCCAGATGCTGCTGAACTCCAACTCCAAAAATATTATTTTTTTAAAAAAAATTGCTGAAACACTGACCATGTTTCTTCCTGCCCTTCCGCTTTGTTTTTCCAGGGGAGACTACTTCATGCATAATTCATGGGTTAACAGTCTCTTTGAGCTGCTTTGTCTATTAAATGGCACTTGTAAAAACTCTTGGCCGCCAACAGTGATGTTTCAGAGCTCTCAACAGCGATGTTTCAAAGAAGAGATAGAGCTATCTGACAAGATGCTGCTTGGAGTTGTCAGCGGCAACACTAGTTGGTAAGTAATTGTCTAAAACTGATATTACTTCCAAAGCAAACAGACAAAAACCACAGAAATGTTCACTCTGGTTTGCAAAGTGGTCTGCATGATTTCAGCTCCCTGACCCTCAGAGTGTTGAACGGTATTCTTCAGATGCCCTAAATATCAGCATAACACAAGCCCCTGTAATCACATACTGTATAAACAAAGTGTCAAGGGGACAAAAATCATCACTTGCCTTGAAATTCTGTTCAACAATTCCTGCAAAATATTTATGATATTCCAGTCATATGGTTCACCCAGCAGTTTTCCATTCTAAGAAAAGTCCAAGTCCACACCTGAGGAGCTCTCAGGCTATTCACCAGACCAAGCAGTTAAGTTGCCCTGAGATGTGCGCTCTGTTTTCATCTCCTGCAAACAACCCAGATAAATATGTTTGTTAATCATATCCCTTTGCAAAGGGATCCTATTTTTTCAAGACATCATTTAGGATACATTGAGGATATTACTCTCTTCCTCCTTGATTAATTTACCAGCATTGGAGGTCATCCACACTTGCCATTTTCCTGTGGTTTATCAATTCTTCTTTTTGCATTTTTACTGAAAATTATAACACACATAAGAGAGAGTGAGTGAGTGCCTGGTTTGCACTTAATACTAAACCATGGTAAATAATCACTTAGCATGATGTGTGAACTCTGTCCAGCATCCTAACTGCAGTGCTGTTTTGTTTTTGTCAACAAACCACAATTTTGAAGTCATGTTTTGTTGTTGGCTTACAGAACTTGGGTTTGTTTTAATAATGGCTTTGGCATTACATGTGGACCAAGCAACTTTCCGTAATCATGGATGGATGAACCACCTTGTACTGTTTGACAAGATGATTGTTCAGGGTGGCAGCATAGTGTCCCTGTGTGGCCATAGTTGCTCCATTGGTCCGTGGCGTAGTCCCCCCCTCCCTCTGTATCCCACAGCCCAGCTCCCCAGAAAGTGATGTCATACCACTTACACTTGGCATCTTCAGGGAGGACTGGGAAAGAACCAGCCAGCATGGTGAGGCCACAGGTTTCCTACCCTGGTTCTACTCCATTTGATACACCGGAAGGAGCTGCTACCAGATTCCCCCTTGTCTTGCAGAACTCTGCACTAGAAGGGGGATATAATTGGTGGAAGTTGTAGGATTAGGATCAGAGGACCTGAGCAGCATCTGAGGAATGAGGAGGAAATAAACTGGACTTTCTTGAGATAATTTCTATCAGGACTGGCAAGATGCTGACGAGTGTGCAACAGGGGAAGCAGGGCTGGAGTCTGACTTGGGAGATGGGGCCAGTGATTTGTGGGGACCTGTACTAGCCAGGAGGCAAGAGAAGCAGCTTCAGAGCTGCAGGGTGGAGCACAGGGAGAGGAGGAGAAGAGGCAGGTCTGGTCAGTGAAGGGGCAGGTGCTTCACCACCATCTTCTGCACCACTGTCTCCCAGAACCAGGAGATAATTGAAGCGGGGGAAACAGAGGCAGCTTCCATGCAGATGTAGTCTCTACCTGCTTGTGTGCAGCCTACTGGGGGAAGATACATAAGCTGGTGGTGATGCTGACCCCTGCTGCTGCAACTGCTCCCTAGAGTGCAGACCGGGGAATAGCTGCCTAGATGTTCAACTGGTGTGCATGGGTATTTGGAGTCATAGAAGGCTTTGTAAGTGCTCGCTTTTGACAGTAACGAGTTAACTATACTATCTTCTGTGTACATTCTGTGATTATTTATGGCTGAGTATATCAGTCAGTAGAGTATCTCAGAGTGGTGGGTTTGAGCCCCATGCTGGGCAAAAAGATTCCTGCATTGCACAAGGTTAGACTAGATGAGCCTCACAATACCTTCAAACTCTACAGTTCTGTGATTCTATGTTCATAATAGGGATTGGTTTCCCTGTTCTGTACTTGCTTGTCTTTTGATCACCTCATCATAACTCAAACCCAGTCTCTTGTGGTCTTGATTTCTGTAAACGTACATGATCATGGCCCAATTTGGAGGTTTGTGAAAACAACTTCAATTGTTTTTGTTCCTGCTGGCAATGCTACCAGCATTTGCTTAAAGGTAAAGGTAAAGGGACCCTTGACAGTTAAGTCCAGTCGCAAATGACTCTGGGGTTGCGGCGCTCATCTCGCTTTACTGGCCGAGGGAGCCGACATTTGTCTGCAGACAGTTTTTCTGGGTCATGTGGCCAGCATGACTAAGCCACTTCTGACGAAACCAGAGAAGCACACAGAAACGCCGTTTACCTTCCTACCTATTTATCTACTTGCACTTTGACGTGCTTTCGACTGCTAGGTTGGCAGCATTTGCTTGCATAATGGATATTGCTATTTACAGTACTGCTACTGTAATTCATTGCCCACCATCAAGTACATCCCACTGGTACAGGGGGTGAGGTGGTAATGGACTCCATATGTCCTTAAAATATCCATGGGAAAAAAGTGCCTGCACTATTTTTTTTTTTATTCTGTATAAGAAATAAATGAAAAGCATGATATTAATATATTACTAATTAAGGATGAGATGTGAAGAGGCTAAATAAAACTAGTGTAAATCAGAATGAGCTCAGTTTTGTACTGCATCACGGTGTGACTTGGCGAGGAGCTCCGTGAATCATCATTGCTTTTAAAATTCATTTGGCTGTGTATTTAGAAAGCTGCTATAACCATTAAGCATTACAACCTTACACCCACTTGCATCTAGCCTGTAATAAAGAGCTTAAAATGTAGGGAGACGGGATAAGAAACATAATGAATATTAATGGAGACAATCATAACCTCAATAAAACCGAGATCAAGGGAGTACATATTTTAGCACATTGCTTCTTAGTATAGTCATTAAGTTCATTACACACATACACAAATTACACACAAGCACACACATCAGTACTATTAAATATCTCTAGCAGTCTCATGAAAACCAGTTGTCTTCTACAGTCAGTGAGTGAGTGAACAGCGCAGAGCTGGCATTAAAATTCTATTATTGTAAAATTCTCCACCATCCCTAGTGTACAATATTAAATGTCAAATGATGGCGTGATGACCTTGAGGATATGGGTTACTGTTTTCTTTCTATGCCTCACCTCTGGAAGACAAGCCAGTAGACAGTGGCGAAGCTTCATGCCCTGGCACCGGGGAGGTGGAGAGCAGGCGGGGGTGGGGCTGGTGTGCATCTCGGGGGTGTGACACGCCTCCTGCAGGGGCATGGCGCATGTCCTGGGGGCATGGTACGATGGTACCCCACCAGGATTGCGCTGCCGGGGCGGTGCGCTCCCCCCGCACTCCTCTTACTCCGCCAGTGCCAGCAGACAACCCTGTTCTGAATTATTTCACGGAAGTGGTCACTTCAACTTACATGAGTACTGCTACTGCAAGGCAAACTGGGGATCTTTTTAGTGTAACTAAACTATAAAACTCAAGTTTTACAGTGCAAAAAACCTTCAAGCAGGTACAAAATGATAAAATATAAAAACAAAGAATCCATAGTAACGGGCCTCCACACAAACACAATGCCTTAGGGTAAAAATAGTCTCCTAATACTCCTACCCTCCCCCTGGACAAGGGAATATCCCACAGCGAACTTTGTACACTCCACAAAGAAACTTATATTCACAAGCTGATTTGCTAATGAATGACCACACTGGAGCTCAATGGCATGACTCACGTCAGCAAAACTGTTCACATTTCCTAAATGTCTCAAAGATCATTTTTCTCCATCTACTTTTCTTGGAGCTGCATTTGATTTCTTTTCGTTCCCTGAACCACTCATTATGCGAATAATGTGGACTAATCCCATTTTTAGCTTCATGTTCTATGGTTTAATTAGTTTAATCTAATGGTATTTATTCAGCGGTGCTGACTCTTTAGTCAGATTTCAGCACAGTACTAGTGTAATCTTCCACCCAACCAGGGCTTTTGTTTTCAGCGGGTACTCAAGGATACCCAGTACCGGCACCTCTGTTGTTGTTGTTGTTGTTGTTGTTGTTGTTGTTGTTGTTGTTGATGATGTTAAAAAGTGTGGCATTTACTGTAACAACTTCATGGTTAGTACTGGCACTTATTTTTCTATTTAAAAAGCACTGTACCCCACCCACTTTTCTAATTAATGCATTTGCCTTCTGTGAACCAGTAGAGAGGGGACTAGGTTTTCTATAATGCAATATTCAGGAGAGAGAGAGAGACAAAGAGAGAGAGACAGAGAGAGAGAGATTCATACATGGTTACCAAAAGTTCAGTTATAATTTTATCATACTACTACTACTACTACTACTACTTGGAATTAATTTTTAGCAACTGCATTTGTTGACCTACAGTATCCTTTGCAACTTTCTTGTAAGGTTGGTCAAGATTTTCTACATGACCTATGGCATGTTTAGACAGTAAGAAACTGCAGTGTTTGGTCTGTACTCTCATTAGGCTCCAGAACAAGCTACTTTCCATCTAACCCCTATCCAGCTTGTGTGAAAGACATCAACCTGCATCATTCTCCACTCTTATTTACACTACTGAGCTTCATCCAGGATTTTTTTTTTAATCTACTATATATTTTGGAAAGCTGCATGTCTGTTCACTATGCATTTGGATATCTCTTAAGATATCATAACCAAATTTTGAATGATGGTTCCTACAATCAAGCTTTTCTTCTATGTTTGGATATAACTGGATGGTACTTTGGTTCAAGATGACAGACATAACCTTTCAAAAGTACCCTGATTTTAACCACCAATTTCAAGACTGCACTGATATTTTGGTATTTTTAAAATTACTGAGCAATACCAAATATCAGGCTGCTAGTGGTAAATATTCTGAGAAATTTAAAATATCTTAACAGGTTGAGATATTTTAAATTTCTCAAAATATTTACCACTAATTAGAACACTCTCCCCCTTTAGGAAGGAGTTAATTGTTGTTGTTATTATTAGTAGTAGTAGCAGTAGTATACCACCCTTTATCTGAATATCAAAGTGCAGTTCACAACAGAAAAATACAAAAATGAGAATACAAAATACATAACAAAACAAAAACAAATCAAACCAATAACCCCCTTCCCACAAACAAATTTAAAAATCCATGGAAAGTTAATCAGCCGAATACCTGAATATTGTTGAAGGTTGCATATCACTGCAGCCTGTTGCATCAGTGTACCCTGAAACAGCTTCTTCTCCATTGGCCAGTTCATGATCCCCAGCCAGCCTGGCCAATGATTAGTCCTGATGATAATCCAATAAACAACCCCCACCACCATATTCCCCACCCCTAATGTACTGATTAGGGCAGTGGTTCCCAATTAGCCAAGTCCTGCAGACGCCCCGTTTTTCAAAAGCCAAGCCATGGATCCCTTACTTTAGTTTTTGTTATGTGAATGGTGCTGCATATCCCCTGGATGGTTTATGAGGACCTCCTGGAGTCAGCAGACCACCAACTGAGAACCACTAATATTTCTCCATGTGACTGTGCACCTTCTCTGCAAGTTCTTATGAAGAAAGTAAGCTTCAGGCCTCATATTATGTTGACCAGGTAGTTTCTGCCATGATTCTCTTTCTCTGCATTAAAAGCAGTGCCCTAGACTTCAGTCTCCCACAGGACACACTGTAGGAGACTTACATGGGGAAATCAATCTTGAGCTTCACAGAAATCTTTGGCAATGAATATTTATTTTTCGCTTTGATTTTGCGTTTCCACTCAGAATGAGGTTAGGCAAAATCTTAGGTTTCTATGCTTCTGCACTTAGAAAAACATGTCAGTTGTATTTCATCTGCATTGGCGCATGAAAGCAGGAACTCACCATTTCCTTTTGCATTTCAACCCAGGTCACCGTTGTACAGAACTCCCCCACCCCATACAGATATTTAAAGCTAGAAGGGTTTGTTGTTGTTTTTTAAGAAGAAAAAAAGGCAAGAACTCTGAAAGCACAAAATTGCTCAAATATAGCAAAACTATTGCCTTTGTGAAAATCTTTATGTAATGCATTTGGCATGTAAATATTGGACACCCAATATCCAGCTTTCCCCCTTTTTTGCTTTGAAGCATCACTGGGATATCCTTTGAAAAACATTTAGGATTGCTGTTAGAAAATCTCCTTGCCTTCTTGAGAACTGCAAACTGACTTTTTAACCTGAAATTATCAGTAGGATAATTGCCTGAAAAGCATTGTTCAGAATAGCAGTTTGCTAAAAAAAAACAAAAAACCACAAAACAAAGAAGAAGGATTTAAGAGAATACATCTTGCAGAGCATAAAAAGTCCCTACGCAGAGACAGAACATTTTCATCGTATGGCCAAGACTGACCAGTGCTGTTTCACTGCATCTCCCATTGCACAACATCACCTCATAGCTGTCAGTTCACCAGTTCTAAAAATAAGAGCCCAATGGCATTATGGTCTCAAAGTACTCCCCAATACTTTGATATGTTGCTCTTTCAAAAGATGCCATGTTACACAATTTGCTGGACCAGTTCTTCTACCCCAGGGAGGCACAGAGGATTTCCAGCACTATTTTGGTCCAATTAAGCTCCAAGGGAATCAGATTTCTTTTGATCCAGTAAGCAAAAAATAACCGAACTAAACCAGGCCCCCCCAGTCCACAATTCTTCTGGCTGGGTCCAAGGATAGGTATGTGATTCATCCCTTCTGCCCAAGGGGGAAGAAAAATGGATCTATAAACACAATCTATAATTTGCAACCCATTTGGGAATCCATGATGGAAGGAATTCACCAGGGCTTTGTCACAGGGAAAGATATCCAAATTAACAGGAATCATGTGAAAGCACATCTCTGCTCAGTTGCATGCCCAGTTCATTTTAGTGGAACATGTGCAGGAGGAGTTCATGGTGGATTATCCACACTCTCTGCATCATGAATTCCAAATAGTTTCGATATGGTAGATGGTTTTAATTTGGTCTCAGGATTGGAACCAACCAACAGGTGGAATCCAATTAAAGATACAGTTCTGTGGACAGGTCCCCTCTAGTAAAACCTTTTAAGAACCATTGGTCTGTATCTTTACAGCAGTAAGCAAAACAATCTATTTTATCTCAAGAGCTGTTATCCAGAGACTGACATATATAGAGTTTACCTCATGGGTAATTTTTTTTAAAAAGGGAAGTGAGGGAGGTGAACATATCCAGGCACTTATGTTGCCACAGCCACCAATGGGACAGTCCCACTTGCACAGGTAGAGTTATATTTTCAGATTGCGGCAATTAATTCCGAAACTTCATATGCAATGAAAATCTCTCTCTTGTCCATTTTTGATTTGGAGGCCTGAGATTTAACACATAAATAACTTGTTGTTTATTCTATGACAACAATTACTGGAGATCCCTGACCATTGATCTAATAATCTGTAGACACCACTAATTGTGGACCCTGGGAAATTAACACACCAGCTTTGTGCATGTTGGAAAAACAAACCAATTGGCAGCTACTTGATCTTGATTTACTCATTATGTGGTAACAAAAAAATATCACCCACCAGGAAACCATGGAAAGATACATTGGGATGAAGATACACAGGTTGATTGTGGATTGACTGGTGTTTTCCTTCTGTGGGTTGTTCTGTGTTTTGTGTGTGTGTGTGTGTGTGTGTGTGTACGTACATCCACCCACTTGATACAATCTTCCCTGGCTTTGTTTACCATCTAACCCAGTGGTTCCTAAACTTTTTTGAGCCACAGCCCTGCTAGGTCCATGAACTCATCCCCAATGCCCCTACCCTATAAAAAGCATTATTCAGAACAGTGGTTTGCATGACCCATACACAATAAAATTCAGAGCAGTAACATTTAATTGCACATTTAATTAAAATTCAATTAAAACTATTTAGTTTAATTCAACAAAACTGATGAACTTAATCTAGTGATAGCAGCTTTTCAAAGTCTGGTAATCATTTACACCTCTTGTGCCCCCTGCCATTTCCTTGCCCCTTAGGCAATCCTAGCACCCCACAGGGGGCAGTACCACCCACTTTGGGAATCACCAATCTAACCTGATCAATAACATGTGCACATTGTTTTGCAGTAATTCAGTTGGCCTTACAAAGGTATTTCTGTTATATGGATTTGGGAATTATCATTATGGGCCAACACAACTATGTTTACTTTCTGAATGAGTAGGAAAATACTGAATTTAGCTGTGTAACAGCATGAGCCTAACATGGAGGAAGAGGGTCTTATACTACCTGAAAAGGAACTTTGAGGGATCAGTCCCTTGAACTAATGCTGCCAATTTGGTTTAATCTAGCACACTGCCTAAAATTCTACTGCTGTTGATAGAAAGACTGCTTAGTTTCTCTTTGTTTTGTACCTACCAAGGAACCTGTGTGTTTCGCCTAATGATGGAGACAAAATTCAGCAACAGCTGACTTTTGTAATTCCAGAGGCAGAGAATCAGCCATTGTTAGGTTTCTTCTTCCCAAAAGGCCATGGTGCAACCTGATACGTGCATAGCAACTAAAACAATGTCTGCTACTTCCTCTAACCTTTCTTCCTTAAGATTCTTACCAGATGTAGACTCTGGGTGTTAGACAAGGGTTTTATCCCCCTCTCCCTGCATTTGTTTTGTTTACCATTTAGCTTGATCATAAGTTCCTGAGAACTCAAAATCTTGCACACGTGTGAGATTCCAGTTGGCCTAATAAAGGTATTACTCCAACATGCATTGTGGAAATCTACTGTATAAAAAAATTCCCAATGGGCAAGAAAATTATGTAGACCCTTGTATTGTGCATGCGCGCACAGAAATCCACATATCATTATTATGTATAGAAAAATACAGAATAATACTATAAATACCATTAACTAAATGTATATAGCCACCAAGATTCTAACCAAACACACTTAATATATATATAAACATGGGAATTGCATGCAGTAAAGGCAGAACTGAACATAAGCACAGTTGACTACAGATACAAAATTTCTGTATTTACATTCATTTTAAGTATTGTATTTTTTAAAAAGATATGTAATATAGATTTTGAAATGTTACAACTTTTTTTTTTGCTGGACTTTTGGGTGCAACTCAGCTCACTGAAAGGGGTTTTCATGGGGTTAAAACAGATAGTTCAGGTGACCTCAGGATCTTCAGACTACCCCTGGACCTCTCACCTCCATGCTGACCTCTCTGTCCATTAAAGTTTAGACTGGTATGTCTTAGGCTGCATCCTCTCTACATCTTCTGTTTCCTCACATTTCTCTCTCTGATCTCAAGATGAGAGATCATCATTGAACACCCCTACTGAAAGTGTTAACTCTCACATAATTCACAATCCTCTGATGAAGACAGTAGGGCTGTGCCTGTTATCCAAGCCCCACCAACAACTCTCTGCATTGGGAAGGAAGGTCTGAAGCAGTGGAGCCTGATCTACCTGTCAAGATGCACGAAAATATTCAGAGGGAAAGAGCCAAGGATTCAAGCAAATCTGGGCAAAGTCCCGGAGCCATTTTTAAAAAAAAATCTGAGGGTTATCCTTGTAGTTCATGTTTAGCTTAATCATCGAGTGATGTGGCTCTAGAGGAGCCCTTCTTTCATCAGTGAGCAATCAGAATAAGCCCCAACACATTCGGGATTAGATATAGGGCTTCTAAGACAAGGCACATTTGGGACCCGGTTCTTTTCAGGTTAGATATTAACCATTGGAAGGAGCTTCAACCGTGTATTATGACAACCTTTTAAATCCTGCAAATCCCCACCTGACAGTAGAACAGGAGGATGAAGAATCTCTGGCCTTAGATTAAGAGAACAGAATGTTCATTTTCTGCTGAGTAACTCTTAAGAAAAATAAACAAAAGCCCTTGCTTATTTTTTTAGGACTGTACAGCTGTCTCTCCCAACAAAGACAGGGCATAGACCTTTCATGTAATTTTAAAACGATGATTTATAAACATACTGACAGCCATTTTCAAGGCCAGCCCAATTATGTACTCATCACAGTGTAGACTGAAGAGAACCATTTTAAAAAATGAAATAAAATAAAAAATAAAATAGGAGTGCTTATCTAATTAAATAAATGACTTTCTCAGTATTTTTTTCTGGCAGTATATATATACTGTGAAGGGCAGAATTGTTTGTGTCCTGAACAGGTATTAGCTCTGCTAGGCTAATCATAGAGTTGGAAGGGAACCCCCTGCAATGCAGGAATCTCAACTAAAGCATCCATGACAAATGGCCTTCCAACCTCTGCTTTACAGTCGCCGATGAAGGAGAGTCCACAATGCCTAGCTTAGACATGCTGCTCGTATCTACACCCATAGATGGGCGAATCTGTTAATTTCATTTTTTTTAATTTTCCCAGTCTTATTTCCCCTGATGTAATATGCTTTTGTATGTTATTTATCACAAACAAATGCAATGTTATGCTTTACCCCTCGTACATGCATTTTTGTAAACATTAGCTTGCTAAACAGCATTCCAAAATTCAGAGAGGTGAAAATCTTGAAGGATGACAGTTTCTGTTCATGTATTGTTTTGGAAAGTGCTAATTTGTTCCCTATACTCCTCTGAGTTTTTAAATTCAGATTATTCTATTCACCCATCCCTTCAGAGTAGGCACACTGCATCGCTTCAACACAGAAACACAGAATCATAGAGTTGAAAGGGACCCTGAGGGTCAGGAAGTCTAACACCCTGCAGTACAGGAATATGCAGCTGTCCTATACGGGGATTGAACCTGCAACCTTGGCATCATCAACATCACACTCTAACTAATTGAACTATCCAAACATGTGCTGCTATTCATATTCAATTCCCTTTCTCTTCTCATCCCTCTCTGTGCTTGGCTGTGAAGGCATCCTCTTCTCCAACTGGACCCAATGGTATGCCAGCACCAGCCTCTGCCTCAACAAATCCCAGCTTATTCCTTCTACATATCAACCAAAATGGCAGCCCAGGCTGTAAAGCTGGGAATGGGCAGCAGCAATGGAAGGGAATGATATAAATGATAAACAGGCTGCTGGGGATTCCTTTAAGCACTAGTAGCAAAGGCACCCAACCTATTTGATCTATGGATAAGCCAACACTGCAGGGGAGAATAGTGTAATTCCTTGGACTATCAAGATGTTCAAAAGAGAATGAGCCAGTCCTTGAGCTTATAATGAGCTGCACAGGTCAGGGACAAGCTCATAGCAATAGCTACAAGCCACAGCTATTCATTCATCAAGACTTAAATTCAGTCCTAATAAACTAACCTCTTGGCCCCGTCACTTGCAGCTGCAAGAGGCAAGGTGATGCATGCCACCATTCACCAAGAATTGTTTACAAAAGGATTCCTTGTTCCCTCTCAGCAACAACCAAACTCATCCAAACCTCTTCATGCTACTCAAACCACACACAGCAGCCGCCTCCCACAGAAGCCTTGAGGCTTGAAAATAATAATAATAATTATTATTATTATTATTGGATTGTATTCAACTAAATTCTATTCCAAGTAGTCCCATTGAAATCAATGGGCATGTGTACATTAGCCCACTGATGTCAACGGGTCTGTTCTGAGTAAAACTTCATGGGATACTACCTTTATTTATATATATATTCATTCATTTATTTAGTTATAAGCTGCTTTTTCAGCCTGAAGACCTTCAAACAATGAACGGAAATAATAAATAATACACTAACACACACACACACACACACTAAAGTCCAGAAAGCTGTCATGATTCAAGAAACAGTAGGCAACGAAATCACAAGAAATAGAAGACTCACCCCCCCACCCCTGCCCCCCATTTTAGCTATACAGGGGTTCAAGGTGAACAACTAAACCATGTGATTAACTGCCACAAACCCCCAGCTTTTAGACAAACAAAAATAAAATTAGAAATACTTAAAATATTAACAGTTGCCACTAGGGGTTTGTTAGATCTGTCAGTTTCACTTCTCTGTTTCTATTCTCCATGTTTCTGCAGCAATAAGGAATTTTTAAAAATCCTTATGAAAACTCATCATTTTATTGAAAAGTTCAAATATACACATTTTGGTGCACATTTTGTCTACTGTACATTCTTTTACAAAACGATTTACCCTAATACAATGCATCTTTGCATATTATTTTAACTGCATTTTTCTGCACACTTTACCCCCATATATGCATTTTTGTACACATTACATTTCTGGCAAACTGCATTACAACATTCAGAGCACTTTGAATTTTGAAGGATGACTGGGTTTCAATCTGTGTATTGTTTCAGAAAGTGTGAGTTTGGTAGGCTCACCTTTAAATGAGGACTTCACTGAACTTCCATCCCCACACCCCAAGTTACCACAAAAAGGAAGAGTCCAACATCCTTTCCCAAGTTTTCTAGGTAGATACAGTCCCCAAATCTTGGGATGGAAAGGATGTATCCAGTTGGAATATAGCTAGATTTCAGGAGAGCAATGTGACTTATCTGGAAAAGTCAGCAATAGTAGTTAATATTGGCAGGAGAGTGTAATTAAGGGAGAACCTAAGTGGCAAATTATCATTCACTGGGTGGATAAAAAAGATGCTCCCCTTTGTCAATCCCATCTCCTTCTACCTGTGAACAATGTGTATTTTCTATTGTTTCTCCTCTTCTTTCCCACTGCCTCAGTCCAAATGTCTTTGGGGTCAATTAGGTTCCCCAATAACCCTTCTCAATGCCTTTATCTGATAAACTGCTCCTGATCCTAGAAGAATGTGGGCATTGGGTAAAAAAAAAGAGATAATCCTAATATAATGAATTACAACCTACTGGGGTTTTGTTGCTGTTGTTTTTTGTACAGCGGTACCTCGGGTTACGTACGCTTCAGGTTACATACGCTTCAGGTTACACACTCCGCTAACCCAGAAATAGTGCTTCAGGTTAAGAACTTTGCTTCATGATAAGAACAGAAATCAGGTTCCGGCGGCGCGGCAGCAGCAGGAGGCCCCATTAGCTAAAGTGGTGCTTCAGGTTAAGAACAGTTTCAGGTTAAGAACAGACCTGTGGAACGAATTAAGTACTTAACCCGGGGTACCACTGTATTGGGAAGTTTCTTGCATTGACAGGAAGTTGGACTAGAATACATTTGAAGTTGTACCCAAGTCTGTGATTCTATGATAGTATTACTGTATATGAAAGGTCTAAATCAGGACATACTTTAATAATGTAGTTTTTTTACAACAAACAAAAAACTTTCCTTGGCTTCAAGTCTAAAAGTATCTAAACCCAACAAAGTAACCAGAAATGTCACAATTCAAATAGACAGGTGTGCTTAAAAATGCAATTCTAAGCATGTCTACTCAGATCGTTGAACTGAGTTAAAGTGTGGCTTACTCTTAAGAAAGTGTATGCAGGTTTGCAGCCTAAACCTATTTATTTAAAAACAACAACAACACGTGTGTGCACCTAAATCTGTTGGATTATACTCAAAGAGACTATTTGGTATCACTGAGCTTTGGTAACTGGGAAATCTAAACTTGGAGCTAACTCTTTCCATCAATAATATGCCATGCTAAAAGACTTTCCTATTCTTTTATAATCATGTACTGGCTGATAGATATAAGGCAGATGGGAAAAGAATGGCATTTCATACATGTTGGCACAGATGAGAAAAGATGGCAGACAGCACAAATTGTATGTCAGTTCTTCTGAATGACCACCTCAAGGATTGTCAAGGCCAATCTCTGCATAAACATTTGACCTTCTCGTTTTGCTTGCTTGGGGGCAGAACTGTTACACTTCCTCAACTTTTCCTCTGTTGCAAATAATAGATCTGTTTCACAGTGATGCACCAGCAGCTAAAGGTTAAAATCAGGACATGTATTACAGTTTAAACTGAGAATGCCTGTAAATAGCAATGACCAGGTTGAATATAGGAGAATCCTTAAGAATAGTGAAGTTCAGGGATCGATCCTGAGCAAGGATCTCATCTAGATTATTTACCGTTCCCCAAAAAAAGTAGTCCTAAAGAGCCCCATCAGAAATTGGGGGCCATAATGCTTTTATAGGATTTAAACAGAATGGGAACTCTTTGTGGAGGTGCAGTGGTACCTCGGGTTACAGACGCTTCAGGTTACAGACGCTTCAGGTTACAGACTCTGCTAACCCAGAAATAGTACGTTGGGTTAAGAACTTTGCTTCAGGATGAGAACAGAAATCATGCGGTGGCAGCGGGAGGCCCCATTAGCTAAAGTGGTATCTCAGGTTAAGAACAGTTTCAGGTTAAGAACAGACCTCTGGAACGAATTAAGTTTTTAACCCGAGGTACCACTGTATTGATTTCATCCAGAACCAGAACCACTAATTACCACCAACCATCTCACCAGCAAAACACTTAAAACAAGCTGTTTCCTTGTTGACTTTTTCCTTCCCTTTGAGCCAAAGTCTGGATGTTAAGAACTGCCATGCTTTCGGTGAAAAGAAAAATCAGAAGAGAGTCAAGTAGTAATTGAAATTTTTTTCTGCTGCCCCTTACAACATGGTGCCAGTTTTGCTTTGAAGGCCAAAAAATATTTTTGACAGCTCTTTTTGAAAAGGGAAAGTGCTGATATTTCACTTCACCCCTCCTCCTCCGTTGCATAAATCCTCTTGGTATTCTAGAAGAATATGGGTGTGTGAATTCAGTGACAATTCTCCAATGTACAAACCGCCCTGGCAGAATTATTTAATTCTTTACAGAGTCCTGTAATTATTTCATTCATATACCCATTGCTGTTTGGCACAAAAGGCATGTTTTTACTTGGCCTACTGTTCAAAGACCATTTTTCAGGAAGAAAAAGATGACACTTGGGGAGCTTCCAGAAAACCTATTTATTGAGCATCCATCCTGATCTGTTTGCAGGGAGATTAGATAGCATCGGCTATTTTATTATTTTATTTTATTAAATTTCTATACCACCCTTCTCCCAGGATCACAGGGTGGCTTACAATATAAACCATTTACGTTGAAATGTTTCCTGGAAGGTTAAATGATGTTGCATCCAAGGAAGTATTCCTACACTTTCCAGTGCATTTTTTCATAATTTTCCTTAACATAAAAATGCTTTTTTTAAAAAAAAGGAAACAGTGGTGACACACCAATGAGATGTGACTTTTAATCCAAAATACTTTTCATCTGGCTCCTTGAGATCATTTGTTACCCAGTTTAATACAGCCTGTTTTGCATTCTGAAATATTTCTGACAGTCAGAAAAGGAAATGTATCCAAACTTTATAAATGTCTGATCTGGAGTATCCCAGCCATAAAATATAAAGTGGTGTCTGGAATCCTGTTTGAATATATCATCAGGATGTTGTTAGCCACGGCTCAATACTCAACTCATGTAAACCTTTGATTGTAACTTCTCACATTCTTTTCGAGTGAGGTGATATGCAATTGAGATTCCTGCCTGATGTTTTTTAAGACCAGTTGTTATGCTCCAAACAGGGGTTTTTCCTTGACCATTTAACTCCAGACATATTAATGTAATTAAATGGTTTCTGAAACCTGGAAAAATCATTACGCCTTTCATGATGGAAAAGCAATTGTCTTCAGGAGTGGTTGTTGTTTTTTAAAGACATATGTCTTCAGGACCCTTTTCAAAGTTCTGATCTCTGATGGTGGTAGAATCAGTCTGTTCAGAAAACATGCGTGCAGGTTTCTTTGGAAGACACAGTTAAAAACCCAAGGACGATGACAGGTGGCTGCAACCATTCACTTAAATGGAATGAAGCGGACAGAGTCATTTTCTGAAATGGGAGGCCAAGCCTGCTAGAATAGATAGATAGATAGATAGATAGATAGATAGATGATAGGAGGGAAACTGAGAAAACTGTGGGGGGGGGGAGAGCACAATATTTTGTTTGTTTACAGAAGGTATCAAGTTTTTCTCTTTCATGTCTTGAGCCAGCCCAATACATTTTGCTATCTGAGGCAAAGAACAATACATATTTATTTTTATATATTTATTTTTACCCCACCTCCCCCCGCCGAAAGGCTTTGCAAACCATCTTCAGAGGCAGCCCTACATCTAACCTGGAGGTAATCTAACCTGGAGGTTATCAGAGCATAAGCAACAGAGCTTAGACTATCCCTGTCCAGATAGGGGTGCAGCTGGGCCACCAGCCTAAGCTAATGGAAGACACTCTGCACTGCTGAGGATACCTGAGCCTCAAGTAACAGCTATGAATCCAGAAGTACCATCAACCTGCGTACCTGCTCTTGCAGAGGGAGCGTAACCCCATCAAAAGCAGGCCATCGCCCATCAGTCCAGTTTAGGGAACTACCAACAAACAGTGTCTCAGTCTTATCTGGATTGAGCTTCAGTTTGTAGGCCCTCATCCAGTCCACAACCATCCACTACCGCACCTGCAGATGTAAAGGAGAACTAGACTTGTGTGTCATCAGCATGTTGCTGACAACATACTCCAAAACTCCAGATGATACCACTCAGATAATGACTATAACTCTACCCACTTGTCCTGTTCTGTCTCTAAAAGCCTCTTCCGCAAAATGGACCACAAAAGACCTGTGTTTGTTTATTGCTTATTGTTGATTATTTAATGTAAAGTTCCAATAGTACGAAATCAATAATACAGTCCTTTTTTCAAGGTTGCAGAATGGACTCATAAAACTCTAACACCAGGAAGAACTTTCTGGTGGTTAGAGCTGCTCAACAGTGGAACAGACTCCCTTGTAAGGCTGCAGGGGGTTGGAGCAGATGACCCCAGGGTCCCTTCCAACTCTACAGTTCTATGGGACTATGATTCTATAACAAATCAAACGCCTCTTTATTTAATCTCCCTTTGGCTCCCTTTGCTGTTTTTGCCATCTGTGCAAGTTTGAGAAAATAGGAATCTTAGTTAATCAATTAGCATCCTAAGATTTTACAGCTTCTCCCACATGTAACAGGAGGGTTAAGTTATGGCTGTATCAAGTATGTTGCTTCTCAACAAGCAGATTAACAATGAGTATCTTAGAGCACGCATGACTCATTTATGACCTTTCCTGACAAATTCCATGGCATTTTCCATATAGAACCACCCTGGATCAGAAAATGCTCTTACTTGAAATAACATCGTGTACCAGTATATTGCTGGCAAAAATATAATGCCCCTAAGTCCAGATTTTAAAGTCTGAAAACCTTGGAACTTCCTTCTGTTTCCACATCCCTTGCTATTGTTGCTATCTCAAGTTGCGAGTGAAGCAAGCATTGAGAAACTCTGGCTTCAGGCCCAAAGAGCCAGCAGGGCCACGTGTAATACAATACGGTATTAGCATGTGAGAAATAAGAACAGAAATAATGATAATCAACGTTAGCATTTATGTAGCACTTCCATACTGTTCAATGTTATTCACATGCATTTTAAGGGAAGAGACCACAGCTCATGCTTTGTACGCAGACCTCAGATTTGATCACTGGCATTTTCAGTTGTTCCTTTTTAAAAAAAGGAAAAAAGGAGCAAGTTATAGGAAAGACTTACCTGGACCTCTGGACAACCACTGCTAGTCAGTAATTTGTGAAGCAAAATTTGAGCAGGCAGATGGCACAACCCTTTTCTTCCTCTGTATCAGGGTGGAGGGTAAGCCAAACACAAACCATAGAAGCTACAGAAGGATTTCATACCCAACACCTGGAAGCTGCATCTCAGCTCAAACCTCCAAATGAGACACAGCTGTGAGTGAGAGGAGTGAGCAGGTGGAGCAGCCCCTTAGTCTGAACATTGCTTGGGGAGAGTCAGATTGAGAGAAAGAAAGAAGGGAAAGAATGAGGCTAGGAATGAGAAAGAAACAGAAGGCAGGAGTGGTGGATGGTTCCAGAGGCAAGCTTGGGAACAAACAAACCCAGCAAGTAGCAAATGAGGCTGGAAAGGCAGATGGCTTGGTGAGCAGCAACCTAGATGAGAAAAAGTAGCCACATGGATAAAGCTCTGATCCTTTTGGAGCTCTTCACAATCCATTTTTGTTTTAATCACCCTGAACAATTCCGCAAACTTGGCCACCTCACAGTTTATTTATAACTGTGGGTTGTTAATAAACAAGTTAGAAAACACAGGTTCCACTTTCCACATCCCTACCTGGAAAAACTGTCAATTTATCCTTACTTTTGGCTTCCTATTTCTTAACCAGTTTCTGATCCAGAAGAGGACCCTGTCTCTTATCCCATGACTGCCCTGAAGTCTTCGGTGATGTGTTTTGTCAAAACTTTTTCAAAGTCTAAATACACAATATCAACTGGATCTCCCCTATCTATATGGTTGTTTACACTTTTAAAAACCTCTAACAGGTTAGTGAGATAGGACTTGCCCTTGCAGAAGACATGCTGGCTCTGCTTCAGTAAAACTTATTCTTCTCAATGTTCGGTTATTTTGTCTTTAAAAATACTTTCCAACAGTTTCCTCATAATGGATATTTTCTTTTGCTATTCTAAACCTTGGCTAACAAATTTCATATATTTTAAAAAACTTGACAGAAAAATGTAACAGGAATTCTACTTATTTATTTAACATAATTTATTATGAATTTAAAAATTGTTTTGAATCAGAAAAAGACCTCCAGAGAACACACAGCCTCAAGTTTACAGCACAATTCACATTTTCTTAATTATTTCAGGCTGAATCATTGTTCTGAAATTTAAAAGGCCTCTTAGTTTTTGGAGGTCTACCTACATTAAATCCCTGTTACAAATTTGTTAATTTGGATTTGATTGCATTAAAAAAAACCACCTCAGAGAATATCACTCCTCTTTCATTTCTTATACAGCCTCTGTGCTGGACATCCCATGGTCTCATGCTGCACACTTCTTTCAAAGCCTGGGAATTCCTGGTGCTTGCTTTTCTGTTTCCACAGCTTTGCTATGGACACCTGTTCCAAATGCAATTGGAAAAGCTTCTCTGCATCCCAGACCTTCATTTTCTAGCCAACACGAAACCCTTTTACAGGCTTAAAGCACAATACTGTGCTTCATTTTGCTAGGGTCTGAAACTTTTATGAAAGAGCTTTGTGCTACAAAACTGTTTTTGCTTGATAATCAAGCTTTTGCAATTTGTTACAGTTTGCACAACTCTTGGGCAGCAATTCCCGAATTCTTTGCTCAGGCTTCAATATTATAAAATAACATGCTCATGTGCAGTCCAAATGTGCAGTCCAAATATTCACTTGTTGAAGACACTTCCTGCTATATCTCTGCATGATTGGGAATTTGTCCTTTACTTGGTCAGGCTATCTTGCCCAGGATTAGATAACTGCCAGCAGCTGTCCAGGATCTCAGCCAGAGGTCTTCTCCATCACCTATTGTCAGATCCATCAACCTTGAGGGCAAGGTTCTCCTTTCGGTTCCAAACATTGTGGAGCTTAAAGATCAAGTGACATATCAAAGAAACCAAAACAATAATCAGTTTCTTCCTTCTTTGTAGTGTCCTTCTAACTTTTCACCATCAGCAATATTGTTTATTTTTCAGTAACTTAAAATGCTTCCTTCTGTGCGTATTTTCATTATGAAACAGATTGGAAAGTAGAACAAAAAACCCTTACAAAATTACCCCAAAAGTAATTGCAGCCACTTTTCAATGTTTAATATCCTGTCCATTTAAATTTTTTACAATATGTAAATGGCAATGAAATCACACTATTTGCTAACTGATTGCCATTTTTTTTTGTTTCATCCCACAGCACTTATTAAGTCAGTACATTTGCTGAAGTCGAGGGAGGCAATGCTAAGAAATCATGATCAAATATTTTGCTTTACATAAAAATATGATGAATTACAAAGGGGTGCAAGGCAACCTGAAAATATTTACCAACTTATTTTTTGATATATAAAAAAGCTAAATTACTTGTTTATGAATTTAATTTTGTAATAATAATAATAATAATAGCAGCAGCAGCTAGGAAAGCATATATTTAGGGATTCGGCTGTATGCCCAAGTCATAAACTCCTGAAAACAAGAGCTTATAATGGAAGTTTTGACATAGCTTCCACTACGGGGTGGAAGGTTGCGGAACCATGACAGTGCCAAGGCTATAAAATCCAACACCACCAACTTACAACTTCGTACCAAAAATAACCAAAAAGGAAACAAATAGGAACACATTAAGAAATTAGACACATACTCTGTTAAAACTTTTAAAGGCTAATAAAATGCCATAGACCCGTTAAAGAGTATTCTGTGAATATAAGAATCGGCGCCAAATAGTATCAAGGATTTCAGAAGGAAAAATAAATTTTAACAAATGCAAGGGCTTCCAGCCGAAGTGACAATTGACCGCCTATTCTCAGGACAATTTCAGACAGCGACAGGAAGAGGGGTTTTTTTCCCCTTGCTAACTTTTGGCCTGCCTTGGCATGTGCCAAGCCTGTTATGTGAACCCTTGTGTTATGTAGCACATTCAACCGTCAGCACACTTGCAGTGCTCCATGTTACATTACCGTCAAGGCTTGCAGTGCTCCACAAGTTCCATTTATATCCAGCTTTTCTTCCCAATAGCTTGAGGGTTGTGCATGGACTGTGGGCATGTTTGACTCCTCCCTCCTTTGACTGTCACCAGGCAGGAGCCATTGCGTCAGGCTGTGGCAGAGGTGTGTAGAACAGGGCCCCTCTATCAGTGCAGTGAGAGATGAGAAACTTTTGGCTCCTCTCTCTCAACTTTCCCACCCAGTGCCGGATTTACGTATAAGCTAAACAAGCTATAGCTTAGGGCCCCACTCTCTTGGGGGTCGCCAAAAAAAATTAAAGGGAAAAAGAAACTGGATGTACATTTCCAAAATATAAGATAAAAAAACAAATAAAATAAAACTTACATACAGCAAGAGTTTTGTGTTGTGCAAGCTCCTATGATGTAAGTAATGGGGCCTGCCTGCTAGCCTGCTCCCTAAAATACCACTGGTTTGCTCATTTCTATATATAGGGTGCCTACATTCTGCATGTGCAAATGGCTTTAGATACCTATTAGGTCCATAAATTACCATATGGCGTATATTCAACACAAAAAACAGCGACAAATTGTTGTTGACAAAGGACAGCTAGACATATAAAGCTTAGGGCCTCATCAAACCTAAATCCAGCCCTGTTCCCACCCCAGCTGGAGGACCTGAGTGCTTATTTCCTCCTCCCTCCTCCCTCCTCCCTCCTCCCTCCCACTCCTTTTTGTGTCATGTAAGCCAAAGGGGCAAGGAATGTATTGTTTGTATGCAAGCCCCTATGGGAGGCCCTTAGTGAGCTTAATTCATCAATTAACTTGTAAAGCCCAACCAGTTTAATTTCTTTGGTACATCTGTGTTAGTGCCATCAGAGCCAGCCTTTGCACTGAATTCAGCCTGTAGTGGTGAAAACTCCCAAAACAAAATTTGGGTTTTAGGAAGCCCTCAGTAAAGTGCCATCTGATGGGCCACTTCTTATTTTGGTAGGTCCTTATGCTAGGTTGTCCAGCAGCATCAGTGAACTGCAATCAATAGCTTGTGCTTTAGGGGTGCCATGCTCATTTCACACAATGTCCACCAAGCAACATCACTCCAGGGCAGTGGTAGGAAGGCTTCGGGTTTGTCAGATCTATTTTGTTTTTACTAGAACTCCAAGAGGTACCAGCCAGAGCCAGGCACAAAAGGCCTATAGTTAGAATGAAAGAACAGCGTGCCTCTGAGCGCATTCTAAGCCGATAAGTACTGCTAATGATAACAGATTTTCACACAAAAGACCACTCCTGGTTAGCTTTCTTCATTTCAGCTGCGCAATTAAGGTGGGGAAATTCATTTTTTGTCATCGGTGTTAAATAAATAGGAAAGCCCTGGGGTTCTACTAGAACAGGCTTCCTCAACCTCGGCCCTCCAGATGTTTTTTGCCTACAACTCCCATGATCCCTAGCTAGCAGGACCAGTGGTCAAGGATGATGGGAACTGTAGTCTCAAAACATCTGGAGGGCTGAGTTTGCGGAAGCCTGTACTAGAGTCTTAGAATCAGAATTGTAGAATTGGCAGGGACCCAGAGGATTATGTTGTCCAACCTCCTGCAGTGCAGGAATATGCAGCTGTGCCATATGGGGATCAAACTTGCAACCATGGCATTACCAGCACCACACTCTAAACAACTGAGCATCAATGCCCCAGAGCAATGTAAGAACACAGGAGAGCCTGGTGGAGATTTGTGAAGTCCAACGTCCTGTTCTCACTGTGGCCAACCAGATGCATGTGGGAAGCCAGCAAACAGGTCATGAACGCAACAGCTCTCCTGCAGTTTCAAACAACTGGTATTCAGATGCCTCCAACAGTATGCTTGAGCGATCTCTGGATGGTCACTCAGTAGCTCTGATCCACCCTTGCTCTAGGGCACTGTGGGAAATTCAGATGGTGTCTCCCTAGGCCCACCTCTCTGGCCCAGGGCAGTGTTGCCATGCTGCTGTCAGGCCTTAGAACACAAGTAGTCTGAAGCAGCTGCAGAGCAGCACAGGCTGAACTTCTCCTGCTGCAGCCACCACAGACAGAAATGGGCAGTCTGTTTGGCCCTAAGTAAGATGAGATTCATGCATTCCTATGACCATGTGCCTGTTGCTCAGAGACTGCTTCTAACTGACTAGAGCTCCATCTTGCTGCCTTGAACAGGGCAGGAGAACCTAGGTCCTTCCAGATGTTGTTGGACTGCAGTGCTCATCATCCCTGATTGTTGGCCCTGCTGGCTAGGGCTGATGGGAGCTGGAATCCAATGACATGTGGAGAGCCGCAGGTTACCCACCAGTCTTTAATGGGTACAAATGACAGCCAAGTAGGTTGCTTGGATCCTGTGGTTAGTTCCTGTCTCAGAACTTTGAAACCAAGAATGCACCAGGCTTGTAATTAACTCACTTCACCATTTCTGAAATGAGAGTTTTGCTGTTGCCCTTCCCTCCATCTCTTGGTATGTGTGTACACACACACCCCTGATAGAATCCAGTTTCTATGCATAAAATGTATCTGTTGTGCAGAGAAATATTTGTGGGCATCTCACCAGTGCTTGTCTACTGCAGGTCAATGATCGCTCTGTTTGTAAGAGTCTTTCACTTGTGGCATGCAAATACCATATTTTGAATATCACTAACAAGCGTCTCCTGGGACAAGGAACAAGTGTCAAGTGTGCATGACAGTCTTCATGGCTGCACACAACCTATACCTTTAAGCTCTTTTCAACTTTGGTTCCTGAGCAATTTTTTTTTATTTAAAAAAATTGTTTGCATAAAGTGCTGCTCCAGTAGACTAAACAAATGGAATGGCATGGAGACTTAGGTTATAGGTAGAAGTGCCAAAGTATACAGTATTGAAGCTCTAGTAAAGAAGGAAGGCTAAGCCAATATTTTGGAGAAATAATATTGCCTATTTTCTGCTGTAGCATTAATACGTTTTTAACGGGATTAAAACAGCTCCATTGGCATCCCTAGTATTGCCAAGCACAGTTCAAGGGGCTGCTGCTTGGGACCAGGATATCTCAAATCATCAATTCAGACCACCCCATATTTTCAGATCTTCTGCTAAGGCCTATTCTGAAGCCCCTCCCCACCTACTGCCTTGGTGGAGAGCCTGTGACCCTCAGCTACCATGGCCAGTAGTCACAGGTGATGGGAGTTAGTTCATTTGGAGAACCACAGGATCCACTTCTTGAGCAGCCTCACATGCAGCTATTTGGATAGTACAGCAAGGGCCCCGAGTCTCCAGCTTCGCTTGCCATCTCCTGTGAGCCTGGAGGTCATGAGAAGAAACTGTCCCAGACCTCAAGTAAACCACACAGGACAACTTGTTTATCAAGCATCCATCCTGATTAGTTTGCAGTGTGGTTAGACAATGTTGGAATCAAAGCAAGAGGGTTATCCTCTGCATTTCCCCATCACTTTCCTTACTGCAAAAAGCTCAGTCTTTGGGAGAAGTGGATTTGTTGAGCAAGACCTTCCACTCAACTATAATTGCATGACCTGAATTTGCTGGTACGTGATTGAATCCAGAAGCAGTCCGGGAGTGCCCACAGATCCCTAGTTAGGCTGAAAGCGTGTTCCACTTTGTCACCCCCCATTATTGAGTTTCAAAGAGATTATGAGGAGCCATTATGGACATTCTTTAAATGTTCACTCACACAACCTAGCACCCTGTGAAAGAGATTAAAGCAAGTGCTGGGTTCTCGCCATGTAGTTAAAGTTACCAGCAAATTTCCAAATATGTCTGCACTCATTTTATACATATTACTCCCAAGATAGCCAGGAGCCAGCCAGCATTCACAAAGCCGCTATAGTCTTTATTACACCCATTCTTTAACGTGATAATTTTTTGCAAGTCTTTTTTTCTTTCTTACTGAGCATTTGTATATCGTGGGTGACCAAAGATCTCTTGTAAAACGACAGGAGAGCTAACAGTATAATTTTCACAATGGATATTTAACATTTATAGCCAGATGTCCTACGTGAAAGTGACCTGGCAGCTGTGATTACTTTCTCTCACTAAGTAAATGACTGACATTATCTGTAACCAGATCTGTGTTTTGATTGATAAAGTTCCAGAAATAGCAGCTAGCTGCTCAGCTATAAGCCTAATACGATTCAAAAGATAACCCTGGAAAATAAGTTTACTAGTCTAAATGCTACAGTGGGGAAATAGGAACTCCTAATACTAGAGAAAACTAGCAGTTTCATGCTTGTACCCCAAACAGTCTTTGTCCATGGAGTTTTCTTGGCAGGGATACTGGAGTGGCTTGCCGGTTCCTCCTCCAGGTGGATCACGTTTGGTCAAAACTCTCCACTATGACCGATTCATCTTGGGTGCCCTGCTCGGCATAGTTCATAGCTTCTCTGAGTTATTCAAGTCCCTTCGCCAAGGCAAGGAGGACCCACTGTAGGAGGCAGTGGAAGACAGAAGTGCCTGGCATGCTCTGGTCCATGGGGTCACAAAGAGTCGGACATGACTAAACGACTAAAGAACAACAACCCCAAACAGTGGGTCCAGAGCATAAGCCATCATCCTGACTGACCCAAGAAGAAGAAGAAGAAGAGTTTGGATTTGATATCCCGCCTTTCACTCCCTTTAAGGAGTCTCAAAGCGGCTAACATTCTCCTTTCCCTTCCTCCCCCACAACAAACACTCTGTGAGGTGAGTGGGGCTGAGAGACTTACCAATTGAAACTCATCCAACACAATAGGACCGGACACCCCTTGAGAGTCCTCTCCTGTAACAGTGGAGTCAAGATGCCAGTGAATGAAACAATTTTATCCTCAAAATGTTTTGCAAACAAGTCACAACAAGTTACCGTTGGTTCTGCCAGCCTTATGTTTGTATGTATACAGGAAGATATACAAGGACAAACTAACTTTAAAAACAGGTAAGCATAACATTAGGGACGCGGGTGGTGCTGTGGTCTAAACCACAGAGCCTAGGGCTTGCCGATTGGAAGGTCGGCAGTTCAAATCCCCGCAGTCCCAGCTCCTGCCAACCTAGCAGTTCGAAAGCATGTCAAAGGGCAAGTAAATAAATAGGTACCGCTCCGGCAGGAAGGTAAATGGCGTTTCTGTGCGCTGCTCTGGTTTCACCAGAAGTGGCTTAGTCATGCTGGCAGCATGAAAAACTGTCTGCGGACAAACGTTGGCTCCCTCGGCCAGTAAAGCAAGATGAGCACCACAACCCCAGAGTTGTCCGTGACTGGACTTAACGGTCAGGGGTCCCTTTACCTTTACCTTTAAGCATAACATTTATAAAAAGATAGATGATAGATAGATAGATAGATAAAACCAGCATTTTAAAACACATCTGCATAATAACATTATATGTCTGGTTGATCTTGCCAAAACAAAAAAGTTTTCAGCAGATGCCAATGAAGGTGCCTTAATATTAAAAGCTGGGGGGTTCTAGTGAGTAGCCGCTGCCACTCAAAAGGATCAGTTCCTTACAGGTATGGAATGAATATTATGTGGCACTTGTAAAAGTGCCAGTTCCACAGATTGAAGCATTTGAATGGGCTCATGTTGTGCTCAAGGTGATCCCTCCAAGTAAAGTAGTCCCAAGCTGTTACATGGTTTTATATACTAACAGAGCAACTTGAATCTGGCTTGTTAAGAAACCTTACAGAACAAATATAGGAGCTTATTTTTCATTGTGATGCAAAAGAAAAACGAAAAAATAGTTCTTCATAAGAATGTTGTGATCTTCATGGTAAAGAATGAATTCCCAAGTCAGACATCCTTCCAAAGCAATATGCCACATTATTTGTCCACCGAGTTTGAGATTTATTTGCTCTGAAGGAGTTTTGGAAGAAAATGGCTAGGAGAGACAGTGATGAGATGAGAAGCTTAAGGATTAATGGGTTTATCCCCCATGATGTAATCTTACTCCAATGGCTATTGCCCATCCTCCCCCTTGTAATTACACCACACATTCCAAGAGACACCCCCCACCAAAAAAAGCCTAATGCACTTCTCTTAAGTTGTATGTAAATGTGCATTTCTCTGAGGTTTAATTCAGCTGCTGCCAAAACATATGTGCCCACAGGAAGACTTTAAGAACTCCACGGGGGATAGAGATATAGAGAAACTGCAGTAGAACATGTTGGCTGCTGTCCATATTACAACACCACACTGAGAACTATTCCAGATGGAGAGGAATTCCAAAGGAGTTCAGACCCTCTGTCGAATGACAAGGCAGTGTATCAAACCAGAGATTAGGGCTGGAGAGATCCCGGAGCAGTTATTCCCCAGGGAATGACATAAAGTAGTCTACCAAAAGCATGCCGTGGAGTATCACCAGATGCAAGCACATAATCTGCATACCACAAACACACACTGGGGTTTGTTTAACACAGTGAGCCATGGCAACTACCCTTTAGGATCTTTCCATCATCCAGAGCAGCTGCACCAAACTCCATCCTGAAGAGCTTGGAAGAAGCTTGCTCTTCTGCTTATATTTTATAAACACTATGCAAATAAAGAAAGGGGGTGCAATTAAAGAAAAAGTGGGGGAAGTAGGTTTAGAGCTTAACACAGTATATAAGACAAGGAAAGGTTTCAGCTGAACTATAGGCAGGGTTCCCACAGGCAGTCAAACTGGCATGCTCACATGCATTAAAAAATGACAACAGTTTGCATAAAATGCATGTGCTAATTTATGTATAGATGCAAATCTAGACATTATTACTATAGTTTAAATGAAAACATACATCTTCATTTATTTGTTTGTTTGTTATCCTGCCTCAGCAAACAGATACACATTTTAAACACAGTAACATTTAAAAGCAAAAGCATTCTAAAACAGATCAAAACATTCTTAAGAGCAGTCACAGTTAAAAACCTTCCATCCATTGAGTGCGGTTGCCAGGAACAGTATTCTTCAGCCACCAAATGCCTGGGTAAACAGGAAAGTTTCTACATTCTCCCCAAAATTTTATAATGATGGGAGTCAGGTGCATCCCACTATGGAGGGCATTCCAGGACTGGGGGAACACCACTGAAAAGGCACCGTCACAGGTCAACACCAACCGGGCAGACAGAGTGATCGCAGTGGGGAAAACTGTGACCACAATAACTATTATATTAACTACACCCAGTGCTTTTTTCCTGGCAGAACATGCCAGAGTGCAGTACTGCCACAAGAGTCCAGGGCTGCCCCTTGGCTGCTGCCAAGGAGAAGCAAGGATAGTACTGGGTGGTGGGAGATGGCACAGGAAGCAGATTGTGGCTCGCAATGTCCCTGCAGAGCAGAGGTGTTGGTATCAACAAGCAAGCTCAAGGTTTCTCCTCCTCACAGTTGCCATAAAACGAAGGGTCAGATGGAGCCTGGGTGAGCTGGTGCTTTCTGTGCTGCCGTTGCCCCAGACCAGAGCAGCAGAGCACAGGATGGCCTTTGGGGGCGGGGAAGTGCCCTCCTCCTCCTCCTCCCACAGCCTGCAAGCAATGCACACATTGACACAGCAGCTCACCCTCCTTTTCCTCGCATGGCAGCTTGGGGATGGATGGAGAGAGAGAGACAAGCAATTGACCGTGTGAGAGAACAGTACATTTCCGAGCACAATTCAAAGTGTTGCTGTTGGCCTTTAAAGCCCTAAATGGCCTTGGCCCAGTATACCTGAAGGAGCGTCTCCACCCCCATCGTTCTGCCTAGACGCTGAGGTCCAGCGCTGAGGGCCTTCTGGCCGTTCCCTCACTGCGAGAAGCAAAGCTACAGGGAACCAGGCAGAGGGCCTTCTCGGTAGTGGCGCCCGCCCTGTGGAATGCCCTCCCATCATCAGATGTCAAAGAGATAAACAACTACCTGACATTTAGAAGACATCTAAAGGCAGCCCATCTAAAGGGAAGTTTTTAATGTGTGACATTTTGATGTATTTTTAATCTTTGTTGGAAGCTGCCCAGAGTGGCTGGGGAAACCCAGTGAGATGGGCGGGGTACAAATAATAAATTATTATAATTATTATTATTGGGCAATTGACCGGGGGATGGGAGTGCATGCATGTGTGCAATGGGTCAAAGTTGCATCCAGGAGCCACTGACTGACCACCCAATGGCTTAGCCAGCTGCCCCCAAAGTGAGAGAGCGAGAGCAGGGGAGGGGAGGAGTCTGGCCTCGGGAGCCCTGCCAGCAGAAAAGGTGTCTCCCACACCCAAGCAGACAAGTGCTGGTGGTGATGTCAACCCACAGGGGAGGCCACTTCACCTGGGTAGGAGTGCCCAAGTAGGTGAGTGGGTGGGCAAGGGAATTTCAAGCAGCTAACCTGCCCCCTCTGCCATACACTGGCCCCTCCCCGTGCCTGCTGCAGAGTACCAGCACTTTTTCTCAAAAAAAAAAAAAAAAAAGCACTCATTACACCCCATGGTATTAATGGACAGCAGCAAGTTTTTGCTCTGGCTATACCATTTTATATGTGTTTTAAAAAGATTTGCCGAAACATTTTCCACACAAAACATAGATATGAACTTTTAAACGAAGGAGAAAACACACACACACACACACACACACACACACACACACAATGCTTTCATTAACACATTCCTTAATATGAACATGGCAGGTTTTTGCTTTTTAAAAAACATTCTTCCATTTTAAAATCCAAACATGATTCACAAAACATAGCTACTTTTTTTTGGGGGGGGAGAGAAGTTATAATCACAAATGGCTGCTCACAGGGAAGGAAAAATTACCACCACCAAGGAAGTATAAATATGCATAGATGCTTTTTGTCTGCAGAACAGGGGGCACCTATTTTCTTTTAATGAGCCTCGGATATCAATGAATCCATTTAGAACTGATCATTTCAACATTCTGGAAACTTTGGCTGGGTAGTACTACTTCCCCCTCCCCCCCATTTTAAAATTTAAATAGCACAGAGGAGCCAGTGACTTTGGGAGGGTCTCCATGATTATAGCCAAGTCTTCCTCAGAGGAATTTTGACACCCTGTTAATTAGTCAATTTCGAGTAGGAGCTGGGCTCTTTCAGTGACTCCTATTCTGCCATCAGTAAAGTGTGATTTCCTAATAAATTTCCATCAAGCAAACTATTTCTAGTAACTCCCCCTAATTAACACCAGGTTGCTAATAATAAATTAGGCTCTATGTGTTTCTGATATAACCAAGATCTTGTCTGAGCACAAGATATTAACGTCCCCAGAAAAGTAAAACTCCAGCCTAAATTAAGCCTGTGCTGGTTAAAAGGATTTATGTGCAGTCTTGTAAGAAAGGCTTTGAAGATCTTTAACACAGTACATTTCAACCAGAAACCTTTTTGACTGAAAGATTTGTTCTAGGTTGAGCAGTGAAAGGGGATTTATTGTGAAAACACACTGTTGAGTTTTAAGTCTATAAATATTACACTAGATTACAGTTTCTTAATGAATGAATGACAGATCTCTTATTTTTGTTTCTTGGTGCATTTTAATGTTAAATTATATTGTTGGTTGACAGAAACCAACCCTCTGCTGTTAAAATGTCAAACCCAGCCTTGATGCCTTTAAGAGTTTGGCTTCTGGAGTTTAATATACTGTTTTGCAAATAGACTTGCATTTGTCTTTAATTGTAGCCTAAACAAATGCAGCAGGGGCAAGATTCCTGTAAAGCTGGCTGTAGCTTTTTATAGTCATATGCAGTGCTCCCCCTTCCCTTGTACAAACAAGGTAGAAAACAGCAGCACATTCACCTAGTCAAAAGATACCCAGCTCATAAGAATCTTATGAGGCTACTGTTATCACGAAGTAATTGACCATGTTACTATAGATGGTTAAGTATCCTAAGGTGAAATCAGAGAATGCTTTGTGCCAAGGCTAAATACAGTATCAGATAAACCCAGTCAGAGGAGATAGAATTGCAGTTCCTATTTACTCTCTCCAGTTTAGAGAGGACGTCAGACATCTTTGCACACAACTCTGTCAAATACTCTGTTTTGCACCCAGGATTTGGGAAATTAAACAATAAATTATTGCAAACAAAGATTAAAGGGGTACGGGGCATCCGATTTAGATTTAAGCATGCTGGGGTCTTGTGAAAACACAGGTTGCATTCGCACAACCAAATCCTGGCTTAATTAAGATGGGAAATGCATGAGCTCCTTGCACTTGAAGGCAGGCTATTTATTCCCACTTTGCTCCTCCTTTTGCAGGAGTTGGAAAACAAGCCAGGAAGCTGCAATTAAACCACAGCTTCCCATTACATGCAGACTAGGAAACTTCCAAGCAAACCATGATACGAAGACATGGTTTAAAGTTGGCTTATGTATGCTGGCCTTAATGGAAGTTATTGTGTACTCCATGGATCTAATCATTCATTGATTTCAGTAGGTCTACTCCAGGTGTGAAGTACCGGTAATTGGATGTTGTGCATGTCCTGGTTTATTAAGCCAGGTTTTGACAGTATAAGCCAGATCACAGAGATGAGAATTTTTATAAATAAATGGGGGGGGGGGAATAAACTGTAATTTCATGCTTTTTTTATTTAAAATGTTGCTGGCTTTGCTTTTTGTAACAACTGGACCCAAAGACAACTGGATTTAGACAAGATGTTTAAAGGGAGAAAAATTGAGAGAGAGAAGCAACAAAGCAAAGCATAACATGCATATCACCAGAATCCATTGACTAGAGCAGAACAAAGCTGAACACAATGATCTGGGAAATCCAAGAGCTGTTTCTGTCTGTCTTGCTTCTGAATGTCATCGCTCCCCCACTTCTGAGAAATACTGAAGAAGACCAAAGTGCAACTAGTCCCAGATTTTACTTTAGCTCTCTTACTACTGGAACTTTAAATATTATGTTTGCAGATAACTGTGTACTGGCTTATTACAATATGCAAAAACATTTTAGTGCAGCTAAGATTTTACTTTACTTAATGCCTGATGCTCATAAACAGTTTGGGTTTCAGCTCTGCCTTCTGAAACAAGCTATTTTCTAAGTGAAGTGCTCCTAAACTTGCATACAGATATCCTTCTCTCTGTTATTTTAAGTTGTTGTTGTTGTTGTTGTTGATAGCTACTGGTACATTTGGAGACTTCCACTTGGTGGAACTGCTTGATAAATTCTTGGTATTGTCCACTAAGCCGTTTTGAATATTATTTTTCAACTTGTAAGTTTCCCAGTCAGGTCATGAACTTTGCCACATCATATATGTGTAGAGAATGAAGAAAATGACACATCTAAAAGAGTTTAGAAGTAAAGCTTAAAAGAATCATATATGTGTTTATAGAAGAATTTCATCACCAAAAAAGTAGCCTGTGAGAGATACTGAATTAAAGTGCACTGCAAAAACGTTGGTCACTGCTATTAAAAGTATGGTAGGAAATATAACTTAAATTCCCATGGACTTTACTTGTCTCTTGAGTATATTTATATTTTTGGGTGGTCATAAGTGCTTGGCAGAGCTTACTAGATCCCAGGTTAATAATGAACCATGCTTTAAGGACTGTATCCAACTTAAGTTCTAGAACAGACCTACTGGAATAAGGTGGAAGGGACCCCGCAATGCAAGAACCTAAGTTAGTCATGTCTTTTTATTTCAGTGGGCCTGAGCTCAGTACAACTAATGTTGGCTATAACCCTTTGCTTCTATTTGTTTATAATAGGAACCAGTTTAACGCAAACAACTATTAACCAGGTGGGGTATGCAGCCACCTGGTCCAGCCAGCTAAACTGTCCTGCCATGTAGCAAGGACAGAACAATCAATAATGTGCACATGAACCAAAACAAGGGGTTCAATTTCCACATCCTATGTGAGAATCTGCAACACGGGTGCTTCCAGGGCATGGGACACTGAGCAGGATTTGCCATGGCACAACAACATAGCCTAACATGTAGCTGAGAGAATCATGAGTCACCGTTTTTGACTGGGGGAGTGGAAGCCAGGTGTGCAAGTATAAACTGGCATGTGGCCACTTACAAGTCAACGTTGGCCAAATAGCTTAAAAACCACATTCATTCTATGCTTCTGAAGTTTAAAAGCTAGAATACATAAACTTTATATACCACTTCACTGGAGTGAATAAAGCTGGAAGTGGAATATTTCATGCCCCACAGTCCAGTCTGTGAAGTCACACAATGTGACACAGCATTTCATAATTCAAAGCAACAGTTCTTTGTTTTGTAGTCATTCTTCAGAAGTGACTGAAAACCAAGGCAAGCACAGCTAAACTGGCTCCTATGATCAGCTGGAAAGGATTGATTTACTTTTACTTTAATTAAAAAACCACACACCCCAGTTTGGTAGCATGGCCCATTAATCTTCTATGTAGATTCTACAGAAGCCAACTTATTCTTTCAACGGAACACATAAAATGTATGTGCATAATCACACACTTATTAGTCTTCTTTGGATGACTAAAAGTTACCCAGAAGTTGCACACTAATTGTTTGTCCTTATTGGAATTTCCCAGCTCCTCTTATAGTAGGATATGCTTTAGTAAACAGGTATGGGGAACTTGTAATCTTGGACTCAAACATCTATCAGCTCCAGCCAGCTATCCCAAATGTGAGAATGATGGGAACTGTAGTCTAACAACATCTGGATGGCGCTACTTTTGCATTACAGTAAAAATTATTTCCCTTCTTTCCACTTTCAAAGTGATAAATACTTTGCCTTGCATTTCATTACAAAATCATCTTCCTAACTCTGGAGAAACCAGAGGGATTGACATGTGTAGAAAGAACGTCAACTAATTCATGTATCTATTTACACATTATGGCAAGCAAGCACCTGTGTTAAAATGGTAAATCTATATAATTCACAATGTCCCAACACCACAGGAAAAAATATTATGTTAATTTTTATTTGATTTACTATGCTCTAGTGCAGTGAGAGTATTGCATCTAAGAAAGCTGACATTGTTTCATCCCTCACCCTTCCCTTTTCTGTTACACCAAAGAAGTGCACACAATAAATAAATATGTGCACACAATTAAGTAAAATTATATACAAGAAAGTATAAGATGTGATCTTACGTAACCCAAATCAGACTTACCCCACCCCAATATTCATCAGTCATTTTCTAGAAATATTTATGACATTAAATTGCATGTTCTTCCTCTGCACTTATACAAGTTATACTCTGCATGGCCATATTAATTGGTTAATAACATGTTAACTCTTTCCCCCACATCTTTTAAGGGAGAAAATGAATGCAAAAAGGCAAATATTTATACAATGTGGGAGCTAAAAGAATTGACTTAACCACTGCTTAGTTTCAAATTTCCCAATTACCTACAATAATGAATACTCCCTTTTGTGCCAAGCAGTTTCATGTTGTTGGTTATATTTCTGAAATGCATATGATACATACCAGTTAAACTGATTCATTATCTAAAATTGGACCTCCTCCCTCTCTCTCCTACCTAAGAAGCAGCAACAAACCCACCTTTAGTTTACCACTAGTGGCACTTAAATACAAATGCAAGCTGAGCTACAAAATGTGTGATTGAAACAACATTGCCATTTCTTAAAAAGAAAAACGAAACAGCCCACCCCACAAAGTCCCAAAGGTTTGCTCTCACTAAGAGAGAATGTCCATCTTCATTTGTCTGACATTACTACTCTAGGTCATTTTAAATCAGGGGTGGGGAACCTGTGGCCCCCTCCCCTGCTCTTATTATTATTTTATTATTTATTAAATTTGTATGCCACCCTATACTCTCAGGGCGGTTACAACATAAAATCGCTATGTAATAACACAACATATATACTTGGGTTCCAATTTCCATCAGTCTCAGCTAACGTGGCCAATGGTCAGGGATGATGAGAATTTGAGCCCAGCAACATATGCAGGGCTCTAAATGCTCCTTGTTGTATTACATGAAGCAGTCATAAGCTTTATTCCTTCCCACCCCAATCTCCGCTTCTACAATTAAAAAGTCTAGATAAATACTTCAGTAAGCCTACTGAAAACCATAACCCAGGAACTTTTATTTCCCTGTCAATATCTATTATTCAGCAACCCCCAGAGCTTCAGATGTTCACGGAGTGGGCATGTTTCTTGCAAAGGGGCTTGTCCTTCTTGGAGAAAAAAGTGTGGCCTTCCAAACTCTCACAGCACACCTGAAATGAAATTCAAAAAGACAGAAATTAGCACATCGGTTAATAACAATGTAGGTGTTTTAGGTGCTCATCACGCTTAATTCTAAATGAACTAGTCTGTTTTTTTTGTTTTGCTTTTAACATTAGTAAAATACAAGTGGAATCTGCAACAAAATGTTGTGGTGTAGAGTGCTCCTGTTCAGGGCTCTAGCCAGTCATGCTCTCTTTATGGATGTCCATTCCTTTATCCTCGCATTTAACCCAAACCAGCATTCCTTGGCTACTGAAGATGCTCAGTTTTCTACTAAACAGTTTTTGGGTCCCCTCCTTAGGATGCTTTCTTTCTAAACATACTTTTTGCAAACACTGGGTTTCCCCCACAAGGCTGCTGATGTGTCTCATGTGTGTGTGTGGCTGTCAGCAAAGATCCATACTTGAAAAATGAATTCACTATTGAACTGATTTGATTCAGTGATGGCTTTACTCTGTGAACGTTCTACTGTTGTTAGAAGCCACCAATAACCTTTCACCTAGGAAGGTCAGTCTCAGGAGAGGTTTTCTGGGACAACTAGGAGCTACAGTGGGAAGGATGGTGTGGCGAATGCCACTAGCTTGTGCTCACAATGGGTTGGATACAACTTGTATTTTTGTACTGCTCTTCTCCCAAGGAAAAATCTAAATGGGCTCCGGCTTCCCTTTTTTATCCTCCAATGTTCTCTATGAACACAGAGATAGTGACTGGGCTCAGGGGCACCCAGTAAGCTTTATACTTGAGTTGGGAATTGAATCTCCATGGTTTAAGCCCATCTAGAAACCATTAATGTAGGAAGCACCTGCATGCAGATAATCTGCTCTACAACTGAACTACAGCCCTTCAAACAGAAGACTACAAACTTGTATGTTTGGCAACTGATGGGAACAAATCTGAATGATTAAAGGGTTTTAAGAAAACAGTGTCAAACAAATTCACATCAAATATATCTTTAAGGAGCGAAAAAACAAAAAAGGCCAGCTTTACGCAATAGCAAAGTGCTCTCCAAACAATTATGAAATAGCCATAACACACACAAGATAACACTATTAAAAGAGCATTTCGGAAGTTACTCCTATCTTATTCAGGCTAGCAATAGCGTTGCTGCAATGGATAACCAAGTTTTTATACTTACTGAGCACACAAAGCAGGTATCATGCCAAGTGTGGCCCAAGGCTTCCAGGAACCTGTCCCCAGCTTCAATGGGGAATTCACAGCCATGGCACATGGTCCCAAAGAGTCCATAGTAATCTGTGCAGGCAGACACAAAAATGGCCACTGAACAAAATGTCTCAACTTGCAACAAACACTACATCTGAATAAATGTCACGGTAAGTACATAAGTGCTCAAATAACACGCCATAGGTAAGGTATGCCAAGACTTAAGAATGAAGAACATAATCCCATTTCCCTTTGGCATTCCACCACTACATAAGCGACACCCAGTGTTGGTCATGCCTGGAGTAGAGAGACTGAAACCAATGGGCTAGAGTATTTCCTGTTTTCAGTGGGTCTCCTCTTTGTACTACCTAAGTTGGATTATCACCCTATGGTTTTTCCTTAACTGAAGAGAGACACATCAGAAAAATGAAATTCTGCAGAATTGTGGCATTGCAATACTTATTTTCCTTCCTTCCTTCCTTCCTTCCTTCCTTCCTTCCTTCCTTCCTTCTCTTTCTTTCTTTCATCTATATCCCACCCTTTTCTTCGAAGAACTCAAGGTGGTGTACATGATTACCCCTCCCCCTTCAATGCTTACAACAACCCTGTGAAGTAGGTTAGGCTGAGAGGCTGCGTGTCTGGCCCAAGGTCACCCAGGAAGCTTCACGGCCAAGTGGGGATTTGAACCTTGGTCTCCCAAGTGGTCTCCCTCACCACTACACCACACTGGCTCCTTATTTGCCAGAACCATTTTTATTTATTCATTAGGAAATTCATATACCTCCCTTTCATTTGTGAGAACTGTCAAAGCATCTCACGTAATCAAAAATACAGTAAAATAAATAATAAAAATGGAATCCATATAAGGAAATCAGAAACAGACAGCAATGAAACCCTTCCATTTTTCTCCAAGGAATCCAACACAATACATTCCTGCAACAAAAGCAATCTCGGCATATGGCTATAACTCTCATCGCCCTTCTCCCAGTGACCAACTCAGTTCCTTAAGATCATACGGACACTACCTTCTACAACTTAAAGGGTTTACTAAGTTTGGTATAACTTACTACTCAAACAGAGCTCATTTTAAACCTGAAAAAGTCCTCTCCATTTCACAGTATCATATTGAGAATGGGTGCACGCCTATTTAACTTGGCTGCTGTTTACAGTTTCAAGAGGTTTACAAGCTTTTCTACAGAAGACAGAAAACGGTAGCCAGGGCAGATTGAAAAGCTTCTGTTTTCCTTCCCTTTCAACCCCAGACACACCGTCTAAGATTTTTCTCCTGTTACGTTAACCATGGTAACAGCAGCCTGAAGTAATCTGTGCACAGAAAATTTACAAAGGACAAGTCAGTGATGTCCTGTATTGAAGCTTGTTCATCTAATTTCCAGTCTCTGATTCCACAGAGAAATCTAGCTTGAAGGCTTGCTGGGTGCAAAACTGGTACCTTAAGCGTAGACATCTAACTATTCTTTCTATATTGCAGCTTCACTACTTCCACTCAATGCCACTGAGGTTGGTTCCCAGGATTTACACCGCCAACTACTCTTAACTACTGCCAGGTTTGAGGCATCTCTTGGGTTCACACAGCAATATGTTATCCTGTGCCAAAAAGACAGTTCCTTGGTTTTGCCAATCCTATGTCTTGTGGGGGGGGGGGATAGCTTACCACTAACCCACTCAAAAACACAGGAAAAGCAAACAATTGTGATTTTTAATTCTACATTTTTTGCATTTTTAATGATAAAAATAGGGGAACTATTAAAAGAACAAAGGAGAGCAAGAGAGAGCAAGAGAACACAAGGGAAAACAAAATCGTTTGCCATCAAAGGAAGTTCTGCAAAACACATTCCAATTCAGACATGTGTGAACATGTTACTTTGGGATTCTTACTTTAGTATTCTCACTAGCATCTTAAGCAGTTACTAATGACCAAGGTCCAGGTTAATGAAGTACAGTTTTCTGTAACAGCTAAATAAAAACAGCTGAAAAATACCAGCTGCTTATTTCCCTTTCTCCATCAGAAAAGAGCTCTTCCATTACAGGAAAGAAACCTTTGGATCTAACCGTATATAGATAATCAAAATAATGACAGAAATGAACCAAGTGCCATTTTCCCCACACTTTTCCTACCCAATCAGGGACTCCAAATTTACTTAAATCTGATTTTATAGTCTTAACTGATTTTTACCCTTTAAATCTATTGTCTTTTTTAGACACTACTTAGAGGCAATTGGAGTTAAGCAGTATATAAATTGTTTCTTTAAACCAGGCTTCCTCAACCTTGGCCCTCCAGATGTTTTTGGCCTACAACTCCCATGATCTCTAGCTAGCTGGACCAGTGGTCAGGGATGCTGGTAATTATAGTCTCAAAACATCTGGAGGGCTGAGGTTGAGGAAGCCTGATTTAAACAAACAAGACAAACTAGAGAAGCTCCATCTGTAAAAGTTTGAAGTACTGGTAACAGCAAGGGATGGGTCTTGTTTTATAGAGGAAAAACATGATGCCGATGTAACTAACACAAGCATACTGAGTCAAGTAAAATGCTCACCTGTCTCACAGTAGGGATCACCATCCTCCAAATGGAAAACGTTGTTGCGTATGGGCTTGTGACAAGCCACACACACAAAGCAGGAAACATGCCAGGTTTGTTTCAAGGCATTTATTACTTCCTAGTTGCAGGAGAGACAAAAAAACAACAACACCATGTTGATCACTATAGGACTGGAATGAGATGGATTGCTGTTCTCTTGACCATGAAGAAACCCCTTTTTCTTACAAAAAAGGAAAGAAAGGAAAGAAACTGGAGAAAACACTGAGGAATGTAGGTCTTGAACCAGATTTTCTGAAGTTACTGCCATTCGTAGGCTGAGAATCATAACAAGGGAGCAAGGGATGGGTGAGTTCAGGTCGCCCCATGCCTATGAATCTGAACGTATAATTTGAACAATTTTTTTTTACCCTGAATAAATTTCATACCTAAATGTTTTAGGTAGCAGGTGCTTCTTTTTTTACAAGCATCTCAGGCAGAACGCTACTTGGGGTATTATGATTACAAATTTCACAGGTTACTAGTACAGTGGTACTTCGCAAGACGAATGCCTCATAAGACAAAAAACTCGCAAGATGAAAGAATTTTTCATTTTTTGAGTTGCTTCGCAAGACGAATTTCCCTATGGGCTTGCTTCGCAAGACGAAAACGTCTTGCAAGTTTGTTGAATGCATTGATTTTCAATGCATTCCTAAGGGAATCCGTGCTTCGCAAGACGAAAAATTCGCAAGACGAAAAAACTCGCAGAACGAATTAATTTCGTCTTGCGAGGTACCACTGTAAAGGCTTCATAGAGACATATTGGTTTGTTTCTGTGTTGTTATGTATTTTGTGTTCTCATTTTTTTATTTTTATGCTGTGATCTTTGGATGAAGGGCTGTGGAATGCCCTCCCATCAGATGTCAAGTCTTTTAGAAGACTGTCTTTTAGAAGACATCTGAAGGCAGCCCTGTTTAGGGAATGTTTTCTCGCATCATCATCATCATTATCATCATCATCATCATCATCATCAATTCTGCTGGGAGCCGCCAGAGTGGCTGGGGAAACACAGCCAGACCGGCGGGGTATAAATAAATTATTTATACTTATTTATTACTTATAATTATTATTTATTTATTATTATTATTCATTATTATTATTATTATTATTATTATTATTATTATTATTCACATTTTAATCATCATCACAATTCAGAGATTATGAAGTAGGCTAATGCATCGTTCCCAACAGCCTCCAGCCCATTCTTTTCTGAACTTAAATCTAATCAGGGACATGATAAAAAGTCTTTCCACTGCCAGTGTATTATTTAACCTTGTATAAGGTACAAGAGAAGGAGTTTCCTGACTTTCTGCAATTCAGTCTTTTAAAGGTGGTTACGAGGTTCCACGGTTAGGTCGGCATATGTCCCAATACTTCTGAACTGATCTAGCGTTAAGGATTCCAACATCTAGTCCAAAACTTTAACAGGACAACTTTATTACTTACCCCAAGTATCTTCCTCTGGCATCGGGCACATTCAGGGGCAAGGAACTTCTCGTAGCAGCCCTCACAGTAAAGAGCTCCCTTTTCTTCCACAAAGCCAATGTAAGCCATGGAGGTTTTGCAGTGCGCACAATTAAACTCTTCTGGGTGCCAAGATTTTCCCAAGGCCACCAGGAAAGGGCCTCTGTTTTGAACAGAAACAAAATCATCAAATGCTATGCAATTAGAAGCAGGGAAACTTGGACAATTTTCACATTAAGAACATGCCGATAACATACCTTAAAAGCAAAGCTGATTTATAATATATATATATATATATATATATATATATATATATATATATATAAAATGAGAGAATGAAAAGGTACAATGGAATGTAATTACATTATTTTCAACAGCTAGTTTAAAGGTTTTAATAAGTTAGATTTAACTCTGCTAACAATGCCTGCCCTGGTATGATCCATTTTTCAAGGGAAAGTTGTTGAATTAGCATCTCTTGAAAGTCAAGACTGTTGAAGAAATTAAAAACTGAAGATGTTGGAATGGAATGCTGGAAGACATTTGAAGACAGCCCTATTTAAGGAAGCTTTTAATGTCTGATGGACTATTGTATTTTAATATTTTGTTGGAAAACCCGCCCAGAGTGGCTGGGGAAACCCAGCCAGATAGGCAGGGTATAAATAATAAATAATTACTATTATTACTATTATTACTATTATTACTATTATTACTATTATTACTATTATTACTATTATTATTATTATTATTATTATTATTATTATGCGGTTTGGTGAAAAGGGCAAGCATAATGCAACAGGGATGGCCAACCTTTTGTGGGCCAGGGACACATTCAGAAATCTAAATGGAGCACCACGATATGCCTATTTCACAGAATGAAACAAGCGATGCTCAGAATTCTTCCCCCTCCCCACAAAACTCCAACAAGAAACAAGTAAAACATAGAGAAAAAGAAGCAGGCGACACTCCTGAGAAACAGATATCGTTCCCCAACAAACACCTCTCCAATTCTCAATTTTGAATAATAGAAATTTAGAGGGGAATAGCCCTTGGTGTGCACTGAGGGGGGTGAGTGGGTATCTGAGGGCACCACATTGGAGATGCCATTATTACAGGCACATGAAACCAGGGTCAATTTGAAAATGTAAACGACTGAAGATTCAAAAGTGAGGTAAAGCAATGTCGAAAGTAAAACTACATTTTAAACAAATATGAAACAGCTCCAGGCATTTTTTTATCCCTTCACCCTGAAGCGGAATTAATACTCATTTCTAAAATAAGAATAAATTTAATTTTGGAGGAAGATGAAAGCTAAATTTCAGACTCTGTCATTTCCTGGATGCACGTGAGAAGTCTGCCCATCCGATGGAAAACTCTTGAAGCAGTCCTGTGTGTGGTATGCAGCCCCTTTTCATCAACTTCAGCATCAAATTTATTTACAAGTCTTTGGCTTAACCAGTTTCCTCTGCCAAAGAACGGAGGCTATCTTTTAAATACCAGCCAAATCTAGAATTCCTTCTGCATTTTTGCACAACCATTCAAACATCTAGAAAAAGAGGACATGCTATTTCATTTAGAAAATTGATTTTTGTCTATCTATGGCCTGTTGGTGACTTTATAACTTATTGCAAAGGGTTTTATTTATTTTTTACAGTTCTCCATGAAGCTTTAAGAGGACGGTCCAGAATTCTATAGACACCCCCTGCTGCCATGTGATTACCTGAACAGTGCAAATACTGACCTAACCCGATACCCTCCAACCTCTGTACAAGCACCTTTTTACATCAATGCCCTTTCAGTTATGTAGCGATCAAACAATACAAGTCCTTATGTACAACAAAGTGCTCCCTTCTCACTGTGTCAGCAAAGGCTAATTTACCAGACTCATTAGGAACACAGAAGAGGTCCTTCTGGCCCCAGGTGGAATCAAGTTTCCAATTGTCTGCTCTAAAATGATAGACTTGGATGCTAATGAAGTAGGAAGGGAGGAAGTGTTTTTACACCACCTGTTACATTTAGCAAGCAGGTTTTTAAATACTTGTTATATTTAAGTTTTCTGCTGTGATTTTACAGTTTTGACATTGCAAAGTGAACCGCTCAAAGCAGTACAAAAGTCCCAATTTAAGGGGGTGGGGAAGCAACTGTTTTCTTCCAGTATTCATGACTTTTGCAGTTAAAAGTGCCATGTTTAATGCATGGAATCACACCAAGAAAAGACCACAAAGTGATTATAACATTACTTTCACTGATCCAGAATTTAATACTCATGCTCTGAAAAGCATAAAGTGAATTGCAACACGGGCCAAAAAAACATAAGTGCTAAGTACTGGCTGTCAGTCAATGTACTAATTTCAGTCTCTCCCCCGTCCATTGTACCACTTTGAAGTATCAATAGAACTTACATCTGAACGTACACGCTTAAGATCCGTGCTAATTCCTTCAAATGTTTCCCTAGTAGAAGAACCGTAATCATTTATAGGACATGCCTTGTAGTCTCCATTTATTAATGAATAACAACAGTTTGGATGAAGTTGAAGCCTGCTTCACTGATTGCTTCCTGCACTCAAATTGCTTTCTGTTACTATAGTTGTGGTCAGATACTCAGAACCAGTATTACTTTCAGAATTTTTAGACACGGATGTGCTCCCATGGATGAAAATATCCAATATTTCCATATCCAGTGTTTCCACATCCAATGTGAGCACTTTCTTCAATTTGTATTGTTCAAACACTACAGTAACTGAAAGGGCACTGATGGGAAAAGATTGCTGGAGTGTATCAAGTTAGTGTCACTGTTTGCTCTGTTCCGGTAACCAAAAGGCAACAACTCTGGCCTGATTTCTTCGAGTTAAATGAAGATACTATAAAAATAAAAATCACATTTTTATACTGCATTGCTTTTTCATTTCCTGTGACAGGCAACACTTAACTCCTTATTTATCTTGGGGGATCCCCCCCCCTTTTTTAGCAGCTGACAAAGACTATGATAAAGTACTTTGTTTTAGCACAAAAACCCTTTTTAAAAAAACCATTGCATGTAAACTACACAAAAATACATTAATAAAAATATGGATTTGAAAGTGATAGCTAACTTATTCTGACATTCAAAGACATGCCATGTTGCATGAGTACTTGAGTACTGTCAAAGAACACCCCATCAGATCTACATTACAAATATTTTGTAGATTTGTACATATGCAATAGGCCTCCCCCCTCCCCCTGCAATGCACCTTGCCAAACCTGGCTCTGGGGTGGCTGGCTGAACCCATGGAAGAGCACACAGGGTGAGGAAAGGGGATATTGTTTTGTCTGGGAAGCTGAAATGCTTGCACTGACAGAGCGATCGCCACGGCGCTACGTTGAATTTGTCATCTGTCTTAGGTTTCAATGCAAAAAGAAGGATTTTTTTAAAAAACGAGGCCCAGGAAAGTATCTATGATGACTAGATGATAACTTGATCAATAATTAAGAAAAGAAATTAAAAAGTTATGAGGTGGCCTCTCTTAAATTTTGGGAGCTGGCATTTCATGGTTATTTTATGTCTCAGTGTAAAGTAACCAAGTCTACAATGCAGTTTGGCTGCAAAACAGGTGTGCTGTGGAATGTCACTTGATCCAGCGCTTACCTTTTCATAGGTAATACTGCCCCAAAGGGCATGAACTGTAATTATGCTAAAACCTCAACCCTGAAGGCTATCACAAGTTTCCCAAACCACTGTAGTGCAAGAGTGTACGGAGAACATGATATATTGATTAAGGTATTGTCAGATGGCTTCAGTGCATATCCTTCTCATCTGGTGTTTTCTGCTTCCTTTCATTTCCTGAATAAAGCACTGGGATAATTTGCCTGCAGATACTGCGGGCATCAATTACACATTGCATCCATACCCATACAATATATTTTATAATTCCCAGTCTAGATATTGTTAGCATTAATTATGCTTTGTTGATCCTCCTGTGTTTTTCTGTGCTCTCTGATACGACTGATCATGGAGAACTGGTGATCCAAATACAGGACTTCATGGATCCTCCTTGGGTTGGCCCAGAGTTCTCAGACTGGGGGCAAGGTACGGTTATTGCTTGTCTCCTCGTAATTTTCCTTATGGAATCATGAAAGTCTCAGATCCACTTAACATGCAAGAGCCAGCTCAACTAAGTCATATGAAGGGGTGGACTAATCATTTTCTTTGACACCCCTACGGTTTCATCATTTACTTGAGAGAGCCAGTGTGGTGTAGTGGTTAAGAGCGGTAGACTCCTAATCTGGGGAACCGGGTTCGCATCTCCGCTCCTCCACATGCAGCTGCTGGGTGACCTTGGGCCAGTCACACTTCTTGGAAGTCTCTCAGTCCCACTCACCTCACAGAGTGTTTGTTGTGGGGGAGGAAGGGAAAGGAGAATGTTAGCCGCTTTGAGACTCCTTAAAGGGAGTGAAAGGCGGGATATCAAATCCAAACTCTTCTTCTTCTTCTTCTTGATGACTGGCCACAGTTAAGAGTTCCAGTGTGAATTGACTAATCCAGGCAGACAATAATAGTAACCTGCCTTGGGGATTTGGGATACCTGTCACTGACAAAGTTGTTACAGAAGGCATTGCTGGAGCGCAATCTGCAGGCTGTCAATCATTGTTATTACATGGGTTGAACTTGAAGACGACTTGTCAGAAGCAGTCAAACTCCTAAGGAGCTTGTGTAAGCATAGTTCTAGCAATGATTCAATTGTTTGTTTAATTGCCATTTAAGTTTGATAAGAGGCGGTATTGTTTAGTTTTATTTTACCTGTTCTGGCCTTCAAAGAAATATTTGCTACTGCATATTTCTTGTTTTATTTCCATATCACCTGCTATTTGCTTTTCACCTTGTTTACCTTCTGGGTCTGATTGCAATGAATACTTATTTGCTTTAAGTTTCACTTCTGGTGTCTCCTGCTCCTTGTGCCAATGTCACTAAAAACAGTTTCAAAAAGTGTCCATAGCTAATGGGAGTGTATGATATGCAGTTTATATTTATGCTAACTTCCTTCTCAGTTTCAAATTATCATTCAATAATGTGCAACTTTGTTTTTTCTAATGCAAATTACACAAACATTAACTATATCTATATCTACAAGCTGTTTCAAATAGAGCTCTAGAAACACCAGCTAGTAAAACTTGTAATTTATAATGTGTGGGGGGTTTTTAAGAGAAGACCTGGAATGGTCTTGTCTATGGGCTAAGAATACTCAGGTGTAAAAATCTTGTAGATTAACCATTAGAAAGCCTTCAACCCATGTTAAAAGGGGGAAAATTACAAACCTAATTACTTGATTGCAATGAGCACACATCGGAGTTCGCTTTCCTGCCGGAATATGCTCTGCCATCTGAACCAAAGTGTCTTCATCTGTTGGAAGAGGTGGTGCTGCTGTATTTTTTTCACTTGGCACAGTTGCTCTGGGTTTTCCACTCTTGTCTGATCCCCATCCACTTCCAGCTGCTATAAAACAAAATGGAAGGAAAACTTTATAATAAACTATGCTTGCAATGATAAATACGAGTAACCTCAAATAAGTTTTGAGGCATAACATATGTAATGATTAGTACAGATTGTATAATCTGCACTATTATAATTACAAAGTAGTTTATTCCAGGTCATAACTATAAGCCGTTATTGGTTTGTTATACAGTGGTGCCTCGCAAGACGAAATTAATTCGTTCCGCGAGGATTTTCGTCTTGCGATGTTTTTCGTCTTGCGAAGCACGGTCCGTCGCAACTGCACCTCTTCAAGTGGCTTTAAGAAAAAAGGGAACAAACTCGCAAGACGTTTTCGTCTTGCGAAGCAAGCCCATAGGGAAAATCGTCTTGCAAAGCAACGCAAAAACCGAAAAACCCTTTCGTCTTGCGCGTTTTTCGTCTTGCGAGGCACCACTGTAGTGCAATAAGAGCTCTTACGCTACAATCCTATTTTATTGTTTGTTATCAGTGCTTTATTTAGTAAATAAGAAAAATGTGGCCCTGGTACTCATATACTGATAAAAGTGCTGTGCGTGCCAGCAAAAAATGGTTGCCATGAACAGCAAACAAGCAAACAAACAAACAAACACAGGGGCTGCTACTCCATACTGGTGAGAGTTGTTGCAAAACAGCATCATCATCATCATCATCATCATCATCATCATCATTTCCCATAGCAGCTGAGAGCAGCAAAAAGCATCAAAACCCATCTAAAAAATACATTGCTGAATCCAAAATGTCTAAAGTTCTTTTGGAATCCAAGAACCATATACTCAAACTATTAGTTCAAGAAAAGGGTAGCTATGAATGGAAAATGTGTGTGTGGGGGTAGTTACTGGTTTTGAGATTATGTATGTGAGGTTAATTTATTTCTCTATTAAAAGGTCATCTTTTGTTATAGTATAAATTTTATTTGTTAATGAAATCTCTTTTTTAAAAAAAGAACTGTGCAGGTACCTGGACATGAGTGTCATTTAACTCAATGGAGCTTATTTCTGAGTATATATGTACAAAATCACACTTTAAAAAGTTTTTTTAAATGCTTTAATAAAAAGCTTGAAAAGTTGTAGCTCAAAATAGACTCATGGATAGTTTCCAAAAATGGTATAGCTATGAGTACTTAATTGCAAATACACAGGCTTAAGACAAGGAAACAATGTTTAAAAACATCTTGAACTTTCATCAGGTACAGATTATTGCCAATCAGGTTGTTTTAGCAAAAGAAGTGGGAGGTGACAAAATTTTAAAAATATGTCTGTCATAAAAATAACAAAGACACTGTAAAGAACTATGAACAATCCAATTTTATTTGGGATAAAATATGTTAGTACGAACCTCTCTTTCAATTGCGGATCTGGATGAAACACAAAGTTATTGACACTATATGTCTAACATTACAATGTGAAAACTAGTTCTTGTTACTACCTATATCTGAAAACAGAGTTTTCAGACAGTCTGGGAGCAACTATGCATTTGGGGGGCCACTAGGGGGTGCATCAGAAGATGGCGGACAATAACATCTCTCCGACCCACACAAGGTAATTTGGAGGCTATGATGGGAGTAATTAGCCTCCCTACCCCCCCCGGATGGTGGGGGGGACTGCCCTTGCCTGCTGTGCCCTATACCACCCCCGAATTTGTGGGGATGGGGGCACTAGGCACAAAGCCCTCCTGTGGGATTTCGGCGCTCCCTGATCCGCGCCACTAGCTGCAAGAACTTCAAAAGAAACAATTTGGATGAAGGAATGCACATATTTCAAGGAAGGAGGGGGAGTAAAGACTGCTAACAGAAGAGATCTCTAATAAAACAAGACGAGTTGGAGGAACAAGAATAAATCATGAGAAGATACGCCAAGACTCGGTATGGCAAATGACTGATGGGGGAGGGGAAAAAAAACTTTCCTTTCTTTCCTTATGTGATTAAACAAGAATCCCCTCCACTTACAAGTCAGAAATGTCGTATTAAGGACTTAAGCTGTGGATTTAAGGCTGTGTGGAGATAAACTTTCGAACCAAAGCATGTTTTAAAAAGAGCGTGGAATGTATAAGAGCTTTGGAATGACGCAGTTAAAAATGCCGTCGCCATATTGAGAAGTTCTGTCGGAGGTCTTGAGTCTGGGAGGAGAAATAGAGAAATAGAGCTGTTTTTATATTGTGGGTGAAACTCCTCAGAGGGACTTAAGAGCGACAGTTTTGCGAGATTAATGATGGAAAGAGCGATGTTATCTATGAGGCGATGATATATGGAAACCATCTCGATTTGAGGATTGGAAGAACGGAAAAATTCACACAGGATTATTATTGGTGTTTATCGGCTTAAGGTGACTATCAGAAGAGATCATAAAGAAAAAAGAGAAAATATATGAACAAGATGTGATGTGGAAACAGCAAGAAAAGACTGGATAGAATTATGAGCTCTGTTTGGATTGATTCGGACTGATTTGGACATTAACGCAGTAGCAAGAAGATGATTAGAATCCCCCTTCGGATCTTGAAATATGGGTCCCCCCAACAAAAAATTTAAAATTCGGCTTTGTAATTCGGAATTTATGTGATGTGATTTAATTTGATTTGATTGGCCGGTTAATAAAAACTATTTTTTTAAAAAAAAAAAGAGAGCAGCTATGCATTCATATTATTTGAATCACAGTGTGACTCAAAAGCGGAACACTATAGATATTAAACTTTAAGCAAACAAATGAGGGATGAATGATATGCTACCTTCAGACACATTTACAAAGGCAGTACAAACAGAAGCGTGTTTGAAAAAAGCAAACTTTCATGAAGCATGTCAAGGAATGTTAGGACGTTACCAGAAGTACATTTTAATAAAAGAAGGCTTGCTTCCTTTAGTTAGCTATTACCAAGAAAAAAAGGGCCTTGGAAGAGGCATTTTCCTCATTTGAAAATGGTGACCTGATGTGTTCTGTATAATGTTGCATAATAGCCACAGGAACCCAAGCGGGGCCGGGCCACTGAGAAACAAGATAGAGGTGTTGAAAGGCTTTAGGAAGCACCAATGTTCTCAGAAGCACAAAAAAACCCCACCACCAAATGGGGTGATCCTCCAAAACACACCCCAATGAGGACTGAGTGGTCAACAGGAGTTACAGAATATTGCATGTCAGCTGAAGTGGAGAACCAGGCAAGGGGACAAGAGACAGAACTGGCCTGCTTTTGCTGAACCCCAACTGAGCATTGTAATGTTCAGAAACATGTTTACAAATATTCAACTGGATAAAGAAATACCACTCCTTATGCATGCAAAAAAATTTCACCTATTCACATACAAACACAGCATTTCCCATGAAATATTACTACTATTACTATTTCGATTTTCTAGATCACTATTTTAAAGCCTTAAAATTAAAGGTGACAATATTTGGCACAGCCAAGGTTTTATTAATAGCATATTGTACTGCTGATTGCCAACTCAATAGTGAACTGGAAAAAATAGTGAAGCATTGGTACAAGGGAGTAAGGTCAGATGTGTGAGACAGTTACTCTTGACGGATGATCTCTTGCCCATGGCAACAATACAACAGACTAAATAGTTCAGCACTCACTTAAATATAAGATCAAGTGTCATGTAATGTCTATAAATAACAATACTACTTCAATGTGCACAATTTCATTTTCAACTGCTGAAATGAAATATAGTGCTATTAGACTAGTATAAAACAAAATGCTGGTTCTTCGGCAGAATATTAACACACTCTTATACAGGAGCAGTTCTTTATTTCCTGTCCATGTGGAAGCTGAAGGAATTTATCCTGCTTAAATAAAAAAATAATTATGGTAAATGTATGAGATACTTTAGTCCCTTAAGATCCCCCAAAGAATCATGGGCTCAGGTTAGCAGCAGAGAAAGAGCACAAAGCATTCAATAGCCACATTTTATTTTATTTTGCTGAATTTGTGGAATACAGTTAAAGCTTTAAATCCTCTCATGATGAAAGGCAGAACAGGAAGGATTATGCTGTTATCATTTCTTAAAATGACTGAGAAAGCTAGAATGTGCACCATGAAAATCAGAACAGGTGCATTAGAGGCCCGGTTACAACTTCAGAGGGTTAGTTTCCTGCTGTAGTAGCTAGCCTTTCATCTCTCAAGAGCTCAGATTAAATGGGCTGTGAAGCTTCTTAATTAAAATGAGCATTCTGGGTTGGCTTGGGTCATCTTCTCATCTGCTGCACCATAAGCCACTCAAAAGTCAGCACAATTTCAGAGTTGTGTGTGTGTGTGTGTGTGTGTGTGTACTGACATACACATACAAACACCAAGCAAGAGCAGTTATAGAACCTGGGAAGGAAGTAGCACCTTGGAGCACCATCACATCATATTTACACCCATCTATTTACTTCAGTTTGGTTAATTTTTGCATCAAGTAGCATTACTCATTATACGTCATAGATTTGTGTCTTGGCTGACTTCATGGTTTTCCCCACGTGATTTTTGCATAGTGTACACACCCACCCACCCACCCACCCACCCTTCTCATGATTTGTGAGATCAAAACTTATGAAATCGATATCACAATAAGGACTTCAAGCTGGTTTGGGACGATATATTACTTTATCGCCCAGCCCAAGCTCTGGATAATGCCATTGGGGTAATTGGGATGCCATACTGGGACTCTTAAAAGTAGAACTTCTAAGTAATGAGGCAGAAATGGCTGTGAGAGTTAGAGACATTCCCGCATTCCAAGACAGCAAGAGACTTCTGCATGGACAGTTCCATGCAGTTCGGAATGATGATGGCAGCAACCAGACCCCCAAAAGGCACAATGAAGATAAACACACAATAAAAACCAGTAGTTAACAATGCAAAATTCACAAGCCATTACCTTCGGGTACAATAAAACTAGGGTTGCCATATGTCTGGGTTTTCCCAGACATTTAAACCGTACTATCCTTGCTACTAAACAGCACTTCCATTTTACTTCTGCCAACATTTTCTAAAGGAGAGATGAAAGTGCTGACTGTAAATCAACTAGCCTGATAAGAAGACCCTGTCTCTGAACTATATTTAAACTAGGGAATGGAAGAGAATTTCATTCAGTTTGCAATTTTAAGTGAACTGACCCGATTCCCATCTCCCAAACTAGCACAATGGACTGGAACAATACAGCCCTTGACTCAAAAATTGTACCAAGTATCTATCTATATATATTAGGATAAAATCGTTTAGAAATATGTTCAATGAGATAAAACACATATTTTAATATGAATTTTTGGATGGATTTTTTCCCTCATTTTAAAAACCAGTTTAATGTGGAAACAAATTCATGACTGAACACATGCAAAATTGACACCAACTGGAAATTAATTAAGGACAGATGGAAGAGACTAACAGAGGTTACTGTAGTCCCCTACACTTCAGAAAGGCTAACTAGTACAGTGGTACCTTGGTTTACAAATTTAATCCATTCCTTAATGGATTGGTTCTTAAACCAAAGCATTCATAAACCAAGGCGTGCTTTCCCATAGCAGCGGGGGACTCAATTTACAAATGGAACACACTCAACAGGAAGCGAAACATGTTCTGCTTCCAAGGCAAAGTTCACAAACCAAAACACCTACTTCTGGGTTTGCAGCATTCTTAATCCAAGTTGTTCATAAACTAAGCTGTTCTTAAACCAAGGTACCACTGTAGTTGAATTAGCTTTGTATTCTATTTTTATTTTTTGCCTGTTAACAAGTAGGAAGTGAAATCAAAGTCATGTATGAAGTCTAGATCTAGATTATTTCACTGCATTACTGAATCTATCCTATATTTACTTAACTGTTAACACAGGCTGTAGGGCAAAACATTTGATGGCTACCAGATTGGGGAAGGCTGGTCTAGGAACTTGAAATCTTACTCATTTTACATTAAGGTATCCATTCTCACATGTCTCTCCTTTTCCCATTGTTCCTTCTTCCATACCTTTGTCCAACACACTTCCATACATATCCCCGCCCACACAGGCGCATTTACTATCAGACCATATTTCTCTCTTTATTCCCCACCTTTTCAAAGCACTGTAGCAACACCTGAGCTGATTTTGAACTGCCTGCACCTCGTCTAATCATAGCAACCTATGTGAAGTCGGTGTCAAATGCTACCGTTTTGATCTGATAGCACCTCTTTTGCAGAGGTATAGGTTGCAATGGAGAATCATGTCCTAATTAACTAATCAACCCTCAACAGCTTTTTGCTATCGCTCTTTGTCATGGGGTAGCAGGGAAAATTAGAACTTCTTGTTTTTTACAAGACTGTCTGAATGCATGTATGGTAAATTTCTATCAATCATTGATCCTGGGGCATGTCTCTATGTGCTGCAGCTCTGCAAATGCTTTCTAGGAGTGGGGTTAATTCACCTCTTATTTGCCATTTTAAAATGTTATATTGTTTGGAACCATGCACCCTCTGGACAGATCATGAAGCTGAGGCTCCAATACTTTGGCCACCTCATGAGAAAAGAAGACTCCCTGGAAAAGACCCTGATGTTGGGAAAGATGGAGGGCACAAGGAGAAGGGGATGACAGAGGATGAGATGGTTGGATAGTGTTCGCGAAGCTACCAGCATGAGTTTGACCAAACTGCGGGAGGCAATGGAAGACAGAAGTGCCTGGCGTGCTCTGGTCCATGGGGTCACAAAGAGTCAGACACGACTAAATGACTAAACAACAAACAACAACCCTCTGGGTGGCTGAGACAATGTTCTCTCCCTTAAATTTCCCATGGCGGCAGATCCCACCTAACAGGGTAGCCTCAGTGCAGAATTATTGGGGTCATGGCCGTGCCTGGCTAGAGGCCAAGGAAGGATGTAATGTTGCCAGAAGTGGGTGGGATGAAGAAGAGGATATGGGCACATATTAATCCATCCCCTCTGCATTTGACGCCATGGAAGCAGCCAATGGACTGTGGAAGCAAACAATGCAAGCATTTCAAAGCTCTCCCACTACCTGAACCTACTTATGAATAATGCTAAATATCTCCACACCAGTTTATAAACCAATGAAACAATACATACAACCCCCCCCCCCCAAGATTATACATCGTATCTTCCAGTGGCCCCAGGAATTTCACATATTTTCATTTATATTTGCACAATCCTAAAAAAAACCCCAAAATAAAAACCAAAAACAAACCCCACTGCCACGGTGATTTCAAAAGGTTGACATTTCACATCACAAGTAAATACCTCAGCTTTAACAGTTGACATTTACGAATAGCTTTGCTGTGGTTTCACAATATACTTTCCTTGGCTGCGTTGGAATTCACATTAGTTAACTTGTGAGAGTTTGTGGTATGCCGCCTCGTGACAGAAAAACAAATTAGAATTATTAATACCAGACTGTCCATTTGTTAGAATCAAACTCCTCTGATGTTGCTACTGAACTATCTATACAATGTTTGTAGGGAATTAAGGTCTATTCCTACATTTGCTATATTGGTTGACTGCAGAGATGCCTAATCACATCCTCTTTTATTCTTCTGCAAAAAAAAGGGGGGGGGTTCCAGAGAATGATTTAAAAATCTATGCAGAAGTGAAATTGCTGAAACAGGTCTAGGTCTGATCATTTAAAGGAGTCCAACAATGCTGTATTTTAGTTTGATTAAAAAATAATGATGATTTAGCTCCAGCGCTGCATAATCAGTATTTCTATATTCCAAAGGTCTCCCTATGCCCGTAAACATATGACCTCAACACTGCAAGGCATTATGAGAATATTATTTACTGCCTTCTGCAAAGAAAATGATCTAGTCATTAATAGTGCTAAATCCAAATTAGTGTTCTACAGTGGTACCACGGGTTAAGTACTTAATTCGTTCCGGAGGTCCGTTCTTAACCTGAAATTGTTCTTAACCTGAAGCACCATTTTAGCTAATGGGGCCTCCTGCTGCCACCGCACCGCTGGAGCATGATTTCTGTTCTCATCCTGAAGCAAAGTTCTTAACCCGAGGTACTATTTCTGGGTTAGTGGAGTCTGTAAGCTGAAGCGTATGTAACCTGAAGCGTATGTAACCTGAGGTACCACTGTACTACGGTAAGAGGAAAAAATGTTATACAAATAGTACATAGGCTTAGAACAGATAAAATCATGTTATCTTGTAACAGCTTTTTCTGCTTCGGGATCTTGGGCTTTACAAAAATAAAAATAAAAATAAAAATGAATGCTTAGACTCCTGAATTTTAGGCACCTGTGATCAATATGCTCATTTTAAACATCTTTAGAGCAAAAGTGTTGCCAGTGTTTGTTTTCGACACATAAATCGAGGGCTTTGCAAATATCACCAGAACAGAAAGAGTTCAAAGGTGGGGTGGGGGGGTTGCATGTGAGTTGGGGTATTAAAATCTCCCCCTGCTTATTTAATAAGAACAGTTATGTGTTATGGCAATCTCTGGCCTAACACATGTTAGGATATCTAATTATTGGTGCAGATTATTTCAAATGGGTGAAGATAGACTTCCTAAGACGTGACTTAAAGAAACAGATGGCACCAGCTCTGAGCAGTTTCTGGTTTCAGAAATTTTCCAAGTTACTAGAACAGTATGGATTTTCAGGGCAGGCTCTGAATTCACTTGTGGCCAGAAACATCTTTAAACAAAGAGTATCAGATGTCGGAGCAGAAACTGACAAAGTTGAACAGAAAAGGGCTGCTATTATGCATTGATTGTCAGTTCCAAAACAACTGTATTTTCATACTGATGCTGATATTTCCCATGAAAACAGAATACCAGAAAGCTTTTATCGTACTTCATTTTGAACAGATGGAATCAGTGATGCAACTGGAGAGATTCCTGGGCATCCATCTGTTGGGCAGCACTAACAGGGTACCTGCCTCAGTATATTATCTGTAGATATTAGAGAATGTTATGTAAAGTCTTTACAAAAAGCATGAAATATTGGAGACTGACCGGGGGGAAAAGCTTTATATTATAAGGAACTAATCAGTATGTAACTTGGAAGGGAGCCTCTTTTGTGATAAAATTCTTCAAGTCTTAGGGTGGTATTCAACTAAGTTTTACTCAAAGTATACCCACTGAAATTAATGAACATGGCTAAGTTACATCCATTACTTCTAGTGAGTCGACCTCAACTGCCTCATGATTCAGATGGAACAGAATGACAGAGGTGGGTATAATTAAATATTGGTAACACCTAACTCCTCATCTCCTTATGACCACTCCCAGTGGATTCAGACACAGTTAAATAGCATGGAAACAAGATTGACCCCTGTATTTCCAACTTTCACAGTGCCTTAGAGGAGCCACCAATAACTACTTTCTGGAAATGGCTCTAGAGGCAGAAGCAGAACCATTAAAGTACAGTGCCCTCAACTTTCACTTTCTTGAGCTACTCCAGAAGGATATTGTGGTCAAAAGGTGCCAAAACATCAAGCAGAATGAGCAGAAGTACACTCCCCACATCTCTCTTTGATGACAAATGTCATCAGCTAGGGCGGGCCAAGGCAGTTTCAGTGCCCTGACTGGGCCTGAAGCCAGGCTGAAATAGATCCAGACAATCAGTTACCTATTTTTACCTAGCAGTTAAACTATTTTGCAAAACCTGGACAAAAGCACTTAAATATTTCATGAAGTAGCTGCAGTTGCATGAGGACCAAGTATCCGCTGCTAAAAATAGCCAAATGTAATAATGGGAAACCTTTGCATGTCCTGTACTTGGTATAGATTTCCACAAAAGCTCAAGTTTTCCAAATGTGTTCTAGGATCAGTATATAAATCTCCTTAATGCTTCACAGGTGCTATTTATCACCAAGAAATCCAACAAGTTTCATAAACAAGCTGATGAATGCACTGTTATGCTTCCATTGTGGATTTTTCTCACCTTCTTTTTAGGGACAATTTCATCTGCATGAATGCCTTTAGATACAACCCTTTGTGACTGCTGTTATTTTCACTTAAGAAGAACTGGCACATTATATTTCCCCCCACACAGCATCTTTTAGAAAGTACACTTTCAAAAGCTACTTCCTCTTGTCAGTCATCTCCCACCTTCAGACAATACGCAGAGCCTCTGTCAAAATCATCTTTCTCCCACAGTCACTAAAGTCATCCTTCTGTTAATCTTCTGCACTAGCCCAACTTCCTTTTTAACACTAATTTAAAACTCTAGTTCTTGATTTATAGTGCAACCAATCCTGGCCTTCCCTGCCCAATCACCTAGAAGGCAAATGGCTAGATACCGTATTTTTCGCCCCATAGGACGCACCGGCCCATAGGACGCACCTAGTTTTTTGGGGGGGAAATAAAGGGGAAAAAAATTATTTCCCCCCCCCAGGTGCTCTGCGCTAATCCCGAAGTTTGGGGCGTGCGGAGCTCAGCGCGCCCCAAGCTTCTGGCTGCCGGCAAGGTCTCCGCTAGCCTTGCGATAGCCGTGCGGCTCTCCCAAGGCTAGCGGAGCGCTGCTCTAATCCCGAAGCTTGGGGTGTGCGGAGCTCAGCGCGCCCCAAGCTTCTGGGTGCTGGCAAGGTCTCCGCTAGCCTTGGGAAAGCCGCACAACTTCGCGCGGCTCTCCCAAGGCTAGCGTAGCGCTGCGCTGATCCCGAGGCTTGGGGCGTGCGGAGCTCAGCGCGCCCCAAGCTTCTGGGTGCAGGCAAGCTCTCCGCTAGCCCTGGGAGAGCTGGGTCTCCCACGGCTAGCGGATAGCTTCCTGAAGCCTGGAGAGCGAGAGGGGTCGGTGCGCAACGACCCCCCTTGCTCTCCAGGCTTCAGCGAAAGCCTGCATTCGCCCCATAGGACGCACACACATTTCCCCTTCATTTTTGGAGGGGAAAAAGTGCGTCCTATAGGGCGAAAAATACGGTATATGATTGTAAAAACCATTATCTTTCTTTACGTCTTTTGGCTTATTTTTATTACTCAGAGGCCTCTCAAGTTATCTTGAGAGAGACATCTTGGGTGTGAGTCCTGGAAGACCTGCTCCATGCCTTGCAGGCCTTTTCCACTTGACTTGGCAGGGCGGGGCCCGGACTGACTCCAGCTACAAAAGCTAAGGCTGCTAAATACACTCTTTGGCTGGGGTATTGTTTAGGGGCTTTCACTGTTTAGTTGTTGTTGTGGTGGTGGTTGTTGTTGCAGTTATTTATACATATTTTGTATCTTTATTTTTAGATCTTATAATGTGTACTTTTTACTGTGTTTTATTTATTGCCTATTGTTTATGACTACTTTTATTATGTTTCGTGTTGTAAGCCGCCTTGAACATGGTTTTTAACTATGGAAAGGCAGCATACAAATTAAATGACAATGATGATGAAGTCAGCCTCAGCCCATAATGTGTTAACTTAAAAGAAACACACACACACCCCAACAAGGCTGTAGGAGATAAGAACCAACTCAAAAGAATGATACAATCAGTCATGAAACATAATAGCTTTGTGAGGTATTTCTGCGCACAATTCAAAGTGCAGGTTTTAACCTTTAAAGCTTAAACATTTTGGGAGAGGGTTGTTTAGAGGACTATCGGCAAAGACACAAACTTGCCCAGCTTTGAAATGTGTCTCAATAGGCCCTGCTCATGTGGCTGCGTGTGATGTGAATTTGGTTAGTAAGCTTGAGAGAAAGGGCCTTTTCTGTGGTGGCACCCAGGTTGTGGAAACAACTGCCCTCAGGGATGGGCATAGCCTTTAACTGTGGGTTTTTTAAATGGTTTTAAGAAACTTCCTTTTTTGAGCAGCCTTCTCTTAAATCTGCCCCCCCCCCCCGGCACGAAAGGTATTTTGCAGAATATAGCTATATTAGTTGTTACGATAGTCTCTTATTTGTTTTAATCGGCCTTTATAATGAGCAGTAAATGTCACTCCTTTTATCAGCCCTGATTATTCAATTCTTTCTCCTTATGTTTTTATGATGTGAGCCACCTTGGGGGCAGCATATAAATCTTTTTATAAACATAAATAAATTAGTGGCAGTGCTGTGTCAAATCCAATTGCCAGAGTTTTTCTAAACCATTGTCCTCTTTATTATGCCACTTTTTTGGAGATGGGGCAAATTTCAGAGATGAGGCAGGCTTGGTCCATACCAGTTACATAACTTTATAAGGTGGCTGAGGAGCCAAGAGAAAGCTCTTGAAAACAAACGGTGTGCCAGTAACAACAAGTATGGTCCTGACTTTCAAAGGACTTTTTTCAGCCTGCTGAGATGGAATGGGATATACTCTTTTCTACCTAACCGGGGAGATCCTTTGAAAGCCAGGATTACCATCACTGTTACTAGTGCAATCCCTGCTTTCAAAGGCTTTTTCTTTCCCAAAACCACCTTGCAAAATTCCTTTCTGATAGGGACCAGCCCTCAAATCCCTCTAAAATTCACCATGCCTCTCTCCCAATTTTCAAGGTGGATTTTTTTTTAGTGCTTCTCATCATCACAATCATTTGCTTTAAAAAACAAACAAAAACACCTGCACTTGTAAAGTTCAGCTCAGCTCCAGGCAGGGAGCAAGAATCTTTACTCTTCTGTAGAGCGTGTTAACACAGTTGTGGCCCTTGCTGTTGAGCTGGCAACAGCAGAAGTGACAGTGGCAATATCAGAGAGAAAAAGTACTGAAATGTGATTTTGAACATATACTTTAAAAAAAAATAAAAATCAACCAGTTATGGAAGACCGCATACTAAAACTTTCAACACTCTTAACTTTCCACCACCAAGTAGAATAATCTGAAGGTCAAACACTGCATTTTTGTTAAATGTAGCATATCTGAAAAGAACACAGAGCATTCAACGCAGGCTATCGTCTTTTCCTTTTTGTAAACAGCCTTAACTTCATCTCACATTTTTGCCACTAAAAGTGAGTTCAATGGTGCATAGATACAATGATTTATCGCCACCTTGAGGATACTTTGAAGTTCCACACCTCTGAAGCCCAAAGAGTTATTCGTTTATTAAATGGTTGCAACACAGCCATATGCTCAAAAGGCTGCATTATTAAAAATACATGGCACATTAACACCTTATGTTCTCTCTTTTACTTTGAGATTTTTCCCCTAACTTGTAAGCACATTCCCTGCCTCCCCTGAAAGGACAAATCCCTTTAAAGTGCCATTGAAAATACAGCTTTACAACTTGAACCATTGGAGAAGCAGGTAAGGGGACCCTATCCTGTATTCAAGATGGTTGATAGTCAAGCTATTCGGCACCCGCTGAAAACATTATTGTTTAGGCAAGCCTACCCAGATGCTTAAGGGACGCAGGTGGCGCTGTGGGTTAAACCACAGAGCCTAGGACTTGCTGATCAGAAGGTCGGCGGTTCGAATCCCCACAACGGGGTGAGCTCCTGTTGCTCAGTCCCTGCTCCTGCCAACCTAGCAATTCGAAAGCACGTCAAAGTGCAAGTAGATAGGTACCTGTGATGGGATGGTGAGCTGCTTGTGCGTAAAATCCTGATCCCTCAGAGCTTGGCTAAGTTCCCAAACCTCTGTCTGTGATGGAGCTCTTTAAGCATGGCTCCATCAATCGCTCGTTGAATCGGACAGTGGGCGTTTACGGAACTTCTTCCAGCATAAAAGCTCCTTGACGGAAACGCGTCTTCTGGACTCTCGGCGTGACAGTTTCCGCCGAGGAGTGGGTGTGCCTACGGGAGGTCCTGAAACCTCTCCACTGTTCCCGCTTGAAGTATCTCTGAGCTCTCCCTCCGACTCACTTTCCCTTGTAACTCCACTTCTCCCCCTGCTGGTCCCCTCCTCCGCTGAGTGGTCTCTCTCACCCTCCATGAGCCCTTTCACCTCCTTCGTCTCAGATGACAGTTCCCTGACATCCACCTCCCCTCTAGGGCCCCCTTCACCCCCTTCCCTCCCCTCCTCTGCGGGAGGCGAGGGAGCAAAACCCCTGAAGGAACCTCCCTCATCTTCCGAAGTTTCGAACACTTCCCTCCACCTTTTGCTGTTCCCGGTTTCCAAGTACTCCTCCTCCTCGGAGTCTGTACCCTCTTCCAACTCCGATTCCCTGAATCCCTCCAGTTCCTCCTCATCGTCGGTGGTGCCAAAGTACTCCCTCCGGAACCTCGCTACTGGTTGAGGTTTCCTGGGGAACCTTTGGTGGAACGTTTCGATCAAGACCTCGTCATGGACCTCCTCTGCCTTCACCCAGGTGTTTTCCGACTCCGGTTCCCCTTCCCACGCGACCAAATACTCCACCTGATTACCCTTCCACCTGGAGTCGATGATTTCTGCCACATAGTTGCGGCTTTCCCTTTCTTCTATGGCTGGCCCCCGTGTGGATACCCCTTCACCTTCCCCCCTGTATGGTGACAGTAATGACCTGTGGAATACTGGGTGCAGTTTCATGTGGTTCGGTAACCGGAGTCTGAAAGCCACTGGGTTGACCTGTTGGATGACCTCAAATGGTCCCAATCTTTTGGGTCTCAATTTCTTGCAACTACCCTTGAACGGCAACCCTTGGGTTGATAGCCAGACCCGACTCCCCACCCTAATTGTTTCACCTTCCCTTCTGCTCTTGTCTGCCTGCCTCTTATATTCTTCTTTGGCCCTTTCTAAGTTGTGTTGGAGTTGACGATGGATCGCTTCCATTTCTTCTACAAAAGGTTCAGCGGCCGGAACACTCCATCTCTCTCCTCCTTCCCCTGGAAACGCCCTGGGGTGGCACCCATAATTAGCCAAAAAGGGGCTCATCCCAGTGGACACATTCTCTGCATTATTGTAAGCAAATTCCGCTAGTGCCAACTTTTCGACCCAATCGTTTTCTCTGTCATTGACATAACACCTCAGGTATTGTTGAAGGATACCGTTTGCCCTCTCCGCCTGCCCATTGGTCTCAGGGTGCCTGGCAGTCGAAAAGTTGACCTCTACGTGCAACAAGCTCATAAGCTTCCTCCAGAATCTGGACGTGAACTGTTTCCCTCTGTCGGAAACCAGCCTCAAGGGGGCGCCATGCAGCCTAAAAATATGTTCTACAAACAATTTTGCTGTCTCTTCCGCCGTGACTGCATGTGAGCAAGCTACAAAGTGACCCATCTTAGTTAACTGGTCTACTACGACTAGTATGGCGGTTTTCCCCTGGGATTTGGGCAGATCAGTCATAAAATCTATCGACACCGCCTCCCACGGTCGTTCTGGTGTGGGTAACGGTTCTAAATACCCCGCTGGCGCCCGCCTTTCTCCTTTGGCTCTCTGGCATTGGTCACACCTTCTCACATACTCCCGTACATCCTCCCTCACCTTGGGCCACCAAAACTCCCTGGTCACCAACCACATGGTCTTGTGTTGCCCAAAATGCCCTGCTGTGGGATTGTCGTGCAGCTGTTTGAGTACTCTCCCCCTCAATTCCCCTTCAGGTATATATAGCGCCCCTTTGTAATACAATGCCCCGTTTCTTTCTTCAAAACCTCCGGGGTCTTCTCCCTCTCCCCTTAAACCTCTGAGCTTATCCTGGGCGTACTCATCATTTACCGTTCCCTCTACCAGTTCTCTTTGCCCCACCCAGGCCGCACCACACACCCAGTGGTCCTCTGGGATAATATGTCTCTCTTCTGGCGCTCCCTCCCCCTCCAAATATTCAGGTTTGCGAGAGAGAGCGTCCGCTCTGATGTTTTCTGGACCTGGCACATAGCAGATTTCAAAATGGAATTTGGAGAACTCCTGGGCCCATCTCACTTGTCGTTGGTTGAGCACTCGTGCCGTTCTCCAATACTCCAAATTCTTGTGGTCCGTACATACTTGTACCTTATGCTGTGCACCAATTAGTAAGTGTCTCCATCTCCGGAACGCTTCGTGAATGGCGAGTAGTTCTCGGTCATATACCGTGTAGTTCCTCTCGGATTTGTTCAGCTTACGCGAAAAGAAGGCACACGGTCTCCATTCCGACTTATTGCTCCCTGGCTGAAGCAGCACCGCCCCCACCGCGCGGTCTGAGGCATCAGTTTCCACTCTCATGGGTTTTTGTAAATCCACATGCAGGAGCTGTTCTTCCGAAGCGAATGCCTTTTTCAATTCCTCAAAAGCGTGCTCCGCCTCCGCCGTCCAAACGAATTTCTTCTTGCTGCTCAGACAGTCCGTGATGGGAGCCGTTAAGTGGGCAAAGTTCTTGATGAATTTACGGTAAAAGTTCCCAAACCCTAAGAACCTTTGCACATCTTTTTTCGTTTTTGGTGTCTTCCATTCCAGCACCGCCTGTACCTTGCTTGGATCCATGGCTAATCCCTTGTCTGATAGGCGGTACCCCAGGAATTCCACCTCCTTGGCGTGGAACTGACACTTCTCCAATTTCACCCACAACTGGTTTGCTTGCAGCTGGCTCAGCACTTCCCTGACATCCTTTACATGCTGCTCCTCATTCTCTGAATATATCAGCACGTCATCGAGAAAGGCCACGCAATTCTTGTAGAGCAAAGGTCCCAGTACATGGTTCATGAGCGATTGAAAACAGGCGGAGCCTGCTTGTAATCCAAAGGGCATAACGAGATATTCGAAAGCCCCTAGGGGGGTGAACATCGTTGTCTTCCATTCATCCCCCTTCTTTATTCGTATCAGGTTGTACGCTCCTCTCAGGTCCAGTTTCGTGAATATCTTTCCCTTCCTCACCCTGGTCAAAATGTCATCAATTCTGGGCATGGGGAAAGTCACTGGTTCTGACACGGCATTTAGCCGCCGGTAGTCCACGATCAATCTCGGTTTATCCGTGTTTTTTTTGTCCACAAAAAACACTGGGCTGCCCCCCACCGCTCTGGACTCTCTGATGAAACCTCTCTTCAGGTTTTTGTCAATAAACTCCCTCAACTCCTGCATTTCCCTGTCTGACATGGCGTACAGCTTGCCCACGGGGAGCTGGGCCCCAGGGACCAGGTTAATTTGGCAGTCAAAGTCTCTATGCGGTGGTAGTTTATCTGCTTCCCTTTCGCTGAAGACCTTGCTCAGGTCAGCGTATTGTTTCGGCACCTTCCCTTTGTCCGCCACTTCCATCCCTGCTAGGGAGGCTTTTGCCCCTTCTGGCACCTTTCCCTCTTTGCAGTGTTCCAGGCAATGTGCTGACCCAAAGGAGACCACTCTCTGATGCCAGCCCACTAGCGGGTCATGCAACGCTAGCCAGCTCATTCCCAAAATGACTGGCGCCCCTCCCAGGGTGGCTACATTGAATGCTATCCTTTCAGTGTGCCTTGCCACCCTCATAACCATTGGGACGGTCTGTAGGCTAACTTCTCCCCCCAACAGCTCCCTCCCATCGATCGTGGTGACCTGCAGGGGGTTGCTTAAAGGGAGTGTCTGTATCTGGTGTTCAGCTGCAAACTCCTTGCTCATAAAATTACAGGAGCTGCCTGAGTCCAACAGCGCCTTGGTCTTTAGTGGGTATCCGTTTGCCAGCTCTAGCAGCACCTCTATTACTAGAGCTGGTCTTGGAGGTTCCGGAGTGGGCACTTTTACTGCTCCTTGGCCTGTCTGCAGTGCCCTGACAGCGGCAGACAGGCGCTGGCTTTTACTGGCTCCTGGACTTCCTCCTCCTTCCCCCCAACAGCTCCCGCCATCCCTTGCCATTCCTTTCTTTGTGGGCAGACTCTGGCAAAGTGACCTGGCTGCTGGCAGAGGTAACATTTCTTGGCGCTCTTTCCCTCCTTCTTCCTCCCTTCACTGGGATTTGAAACTGCGCGCGCGCGCGCTGTTCCAACTTCCATCGGCTCTCCGGGCGGGAAACTGGGTTCTGGAATCTCTGGAATGCGGAAATCCCTCCAACGCTCTCCTTTCCCCTCCCGCTTCTCCAAGGCTCTTGCCTCCTGGCGCGCTCCAATGGTCAACGCTGATTTGGTCAGCTGGTCCATAGACTCCGCCCTGGGCGCCCGGGAAAGTTCGTCTTTCACCGCCGAAGAAAGCCCCTCTTCAAAGAGCATTCGAATGGGTTCCGCCGATAGGTCCCACCCCAATTTATGTATCAACATTGTAAACTCAGTCCAGTACTCACGAACCGATCGGCTCCCCTGTTTGCAAGCCATCAATTGTCTGCGCACCAGTCCCTGTTCAATCTCGCTGGAAAACATCAAATCCATGGCGCGAAAAAACTTCCTCGCGTCCTTCAGCATGTCACTATTCCCTGCCATCAGGGGCCGGACCCAGTCTCTCGCCCCCCCTTCGAGATGGCCAATCACAAACGCCACTCGCGATGCCTCATCGGGAAAGTCGTTAAACTGCAGTTCAAGAGCATACTGCATCTCTGTCCTAAAGGCTTGGTAGTTCCTGGGGTCCCCCCCAAACTTCTGCACCATTCCTGGCATCTTTCTTGCTAGTGTAGCGCCTTTTGCCTTTTCTGCATCCTGCGCCCTCCTTTCTTCTAGCCTCGCCGTTTGCATTGCTAGCTGGAGTTCCAAAACTCTGCACCTTTCTTCCAGAGTTGGACCTTCTCCAGCTCCTGCTGCTCCTCCGGCTCCAGCTGGGTTGCTCATGATGCCTCTCTGCACAAGCTGCTTTCAGGGACTGTCCGATTGCTGTGATGGGATGGTGAGCTGCTTGTGCGTAAAATCCTGATCCCTCAGAGCTTGGCTAAGTTCCCAAACCTCTGTCTGTGATGGAGCTCTTTAAGCATGGCTCCATCAATCGCTCGTTGAATCGGACAGTGGGCGTTTACGGAACTTCTTCCAGCATAAAAGCTCCTTGACGGAAACGCGTCTTCTGGACTCTCGGCGTGACAGTTTCCGCCGAGGAGTGGGTGTGCCTACGGGAGGTCCTGAAACCTCTCCACTGTTCCCGCTTGAAGTATCTCTGAGCTCTCCCTCCGACTCACTTTCCCTTGTAACTCCACTTCTCCCCCTGCTGGTCCCCTCCTCCGCTGAGTGGTCTCTCTCACCCTCCATGAGCCCTTTCACCTCCTTCGTCTCAGATGACAGTTCCCTGACAGTACCGCTCCAGTGGGAAGGTAAACGGCAGTTCCGTGAGCTGCTCTGGTTCACCAGAAGCGACTTAGTCATGCTGGCCACATGACCCGGAAGCTGTACGCTGGCTCCCCTGGCCAATAAAGCGAGATGAGCGCCACAACCCCAGAGTCAGTCACGACTGGACCTAATGGTCAGGGGTCCCTTTACCTTTGCCTTTTTACCCAGATGCTTAGAAAGCTGAGGTAATTTTAAACTGCTTTAGTTTGTTAGCTTTTGTATGTTTAAAGTATAGTTCTGAATTTTTCTCAATTTTACTGTTTTATCTTGTTGTAAGCAGCTTCAAGGCGTTTTTAAAAAACAATCAAGCAGTGTATAAAACTTATGAAATAAGTAAGTGGCCCATTTTAGATAGCAACCCTCAGTAAATTTGGGGGTGTTTAAGAGCCTATAAGGGTACAGATTTGTTAATTAAGCCATAAGGCACACCCACACAGGACAGTTACGTCCACTCCCTTTTCAATATGGCACCACAGACCTATGTACCTTGAGAGCTGTATTTTTAAAAATGTTTTCTGTGTTATTGTCAAAGTAGAAGTTTCCTGCAGGAAAAAATATAGGAGTGGAAACATTTATTCTCCACAGAACTGGCTGTATAAGTGCATCATATTAATAATTAATAATTACTGATATACTTGAGAAGGGTGGCCTTTTTTGTATGTATTGTATAAATGATGCCACATACTCTTATTATAAAAAAGGACCCCTGGACAGTTAAGTCCAGTCAAAGGCGACTATGGGGTTGTGGCGCTCATCTTGCTTTCAGGCCAAGGGAGCCAGCGTTTGTCCACAGACAGCTTTCCGGGTCACTTGGCCAGCATGACTAAACCACTTCTGGCGCAACGGAACACAGTGATGAAAACCAGAGCGCATGGAAACGCTATTTACCTTCCCGCCGCAGTGGTACCTATTTATCTACTCGCACTGACGTGTTTTCAAACTGCTACTCGCACTGGCGTGTTTTCAAACTGCAGGAGCTGGGACAGAGTGGCAGGAGCTCACCCTGTCAAGGGGATTCGAACCGCTGACCTACTGATCAGCAAGCCCAAGAAGCTCAGTGGTTTAGACCACAGGGCCACCTGCATCCCTACTCTTATTATATCCTTTAACACACTAGCAAAGTAAGGCAACTAAAACCTCGAATTTACAAACAGGAATTATCCTCATCATTTTACCTTTTCCATATACACCTTTTGCATTTTTAACTGAGCAAATAGTAGTTGCTAAATGTACCTGGCTGATTGGAAGATTGCCAGCTTGAGGTTTTGACTGCATACTGAGGTCCTGTCGGCTTGACAGCTGGCACAGATGCTGGATTGGCAGGAACTGGTCCACGTGTGCCGTTCTCTGGAGTTTCAGGCATGCTCCTTACTGTGGCAGCAGTGTAAGCAGTAAACTGTGTTTGCTCCAGAGAATCACTATTTGGAAACAAAATATTATCCCTTAGTTTAGAGCATTCACAAAACAAGGGTAGATGAAGTTAGATGAATGTGCTCTTGATTTACATAAATATGAAGGATAATTTTTATCTGAAATTACAAAACTCTATTCCAAAATATTTATCTTTCATTATATCCAACACACACAGCAATGTATTTGTCTTATGACAATTCGGACTCAGGGAACGTGACAGCTCTCATTTTCAATGTTTTGAAACCCAAGCACACGCTGCAATAGCAAAATGCTGAGATCAGTTACACAATTGGTACATAATGCTAGGGTATAGTGTTTCTGAAATGCCCAAGACAAATGAACAAACAAATCAGGAAAAATACTTTTAAAAGATAAGCTTACACCTCTGGAAATAAGAAGCTTATTCCAGGTTGCACTGTGGCTGATGTCACTATTGAAAAGTCAGTGTTTTTGTTATCAAAACACTAGTCAGATGCACCCAAGGCTTTCCGTTTGAAGCCATTCCAGTAGGCAAGTGAAACTAGCAGATGCTTTAAGTCTGTTATTTTTTTCGCTGCTACTTACTATTACAATTATATTCCATCTTTCCTTCAAGGAGCATCTAGGGTCTGAGTACATGGTTCTTCCTCTTTCATTTTAACCTGTGAGTCATACTAGGCTAGGCAAAGAGATAGCGACTGGCCCAAGATCACCCAGTGAACTTTGTGACCGAATGGGGATTTGAAAACGACTCCCCTTGGTCCTAGACATTTCACTCACAATACCACACTAGTTATTACACACAAATTAAATGAGCACAGAATGGAACGCTATATGTAGGATGAATGATAACAGTAAAAAATAAAGCCATACAGCTGCAATGCAACAAACTATGGGTATTTTAATGGAAGGAAAGGCTGCAGCCTTGGTGGAGAGTGGCCTTTTCATGAAACTTTTGATTTATGGCTCACTCCAATGCCCATTGAGCTTAGAAGGAGGCTCTCTGTCAACATTTGCGGCAGGTCTCACACACCAATAACTGTTGGAACTGTTTTTGTAAGATTTACTTCATCACATCAGAAAACATTTTTATCTTCTGCTGCTGCACTCCCTCTGGGCTTCCTCCCAGTGGTAATATTTGCATCACGTTCAAGTAATCATGGAAATGCTGTCAATATGCAGCACGGCGACTTAAAAAGCGCTAATTTCCATAGCAATCGGCTTTCTGACATAATTCTGTGTATCAGTTAGACTGATTAATGGGACAGTGTTTTGAGGGAAGAAAATCCCACATTAATATTGAGAAACACTAACGCAGAGTTGCTCATCTGTCAAGTTCATTTAACACAGACAGCAAAAAGCTCAAGAATGAGCCCTCCTGGCAACTGGGTACCTCCCTCAAAGGAATGCATCTTTTACCATTAAAAGTAGTAAAGGACTTTTAAGTTCCTTGAAGTGATACAATTTCCCTGATCTGTAGCTTTAAGAAAGCCTTTCAAATTGCATTTAAGAATCAGGGGGGGGGGGCACACCATGTGCCATGAATGCGGAAGGTTTCAGGTTCAATCCCCAACATCTGCAAGAAAAGACATTCTGCCAGTAACTTGGCCTCTGGATAGTGTTGATTCCCATCAGCCTTGACCATTGGCCATGCTGCCTGGGATTGATGGGAGCTGTAGTTCAGCAAAACCTAGAGGATGAAAGGCTCCCCACCCCAAGACAAAGATAGATGGATGAATCCGACTCAATATAAGGCGGTTCCCATGTCCTTCTTTTAACAGACATAAGGCAGGCAGGCCAGAACATGTTATTTAATGCATCGCCATGTGCTTTTCATTTTCTTACGTATGATAGGTTGGTTCTAATTAAGTTTCAGTTTTAGGCTGAAATGACCAGCAATCCTTTTATCAAAAGAGCTAGTAAAAGATCAGGGAAATTTTGGAGGTGGGAAGGGAGACTTCATTGCTGTGAGAGCTCTGGCCCCTTTCACCTCGGTCCTCCTATTCCTGCTGCCCCTTCCCCATCTTCCACCCCTCAGATTCTCTTACTTTCTCTTTGCCACCAAAAGGGCCAAACCAGATACGATGGGGCAGCCATATTTGTTGTTCATGTGTCTGTCCTGTTTGTGCATTGAAATGGAGGGAATTCAAAGAGGCATGCAAGTGAGAGTAGCTCACCTCTCGACACTTCGCCTCCCTGAGATCTGTCACTTCAGGTACTTTTCTCTCAGCTCACTTCCAATACCAGAGACAGATTGGGAGAAAAAGTGCCTGAAGTGATGAAGTGCTTCCCGAAAGCAGGAAAGACAAAAGGGCGCACACCCCACATGTCAATGCCCTAGTTTCACTGTGGAATAGTGGATGGAAAGGGTCATTGACATGACTGTTCCTAAACCCCCTCTCTCGCCATGGGAAGTTTGGGAGGCTGCTTGGTTTACCGAAAAGCTTCAGAAGATAAAGGAGGCCAGACACTGTCTACAGTAGGTGGCACACGTTCTGGTGTGAATCTGATCAAATAGAGACACGAGTGCATAGCCCTTCCAACTGGATGGCACTGATGGCTGTGAAAAAAGCATCTCTCTTTGCCTCTATTGCATCCTCAGTGAATCACCCAGTAGGGGCTATTAAGAATGGTAAATTAGGTGGTCCAGACCAGTGTGGTATCATTGACAGAAGACCAGTCAATAGCCTTCTGTGAGAGATCTGTGAATCACTTTGAGAAGAGGGAAAGGTGTGTAAGGGTATGATTTTCTCATCTCATTTCAATTCACAGCAGAGATCTATGCTGACAGTTTGCCTGAAATCAATACTTCCCATGTCTGACTTCTGAGGTTACATATGAGGATATTTTGCTTTCAGCTTCAAGATTTAGAAACCTGCTTCAAGTCCTCCAGAGATCAAATCAAACTCACTAACTGTTAAGAGCACTGCAGCTGGAAATATAATTTGAACATGCAGAAAATAAAATTAATTAAATTTAGTAAAAAGCTAAATTAGCGACAGTGACTAATGAAGAATGAATTAGAGCAATAGAGCCACTTAAGTAAAAGTTAATGAGATACAGAAGAGCTGAAGTATGCAAAGCACTTGCCTAACCTATATATTGCATTTCCCCAAGCTAGTATTAATTCTGTAAAGTAGATCTCTACATATAATTTTTAAAGATTTTTTTCCCTCCTCCTCATCTACCTAATTTACTGCCGTATTCTTGAAGAACAATGAACTCTCTCGGGCTTTTATGGGGACAAGACAGAGAACTGCTGCAATCCAGGAACTCCCTTTGGTGCAAGAAATTTAAAAAGTTACACACCATGCAGTACAGGTTAGGGTGCTCTTTTGTGAAAAGGAATGAACTTCAACATGGGCAAATTTGCACCATTGTCTGCCTAGACTGCAACTTGGTACATGAGCAAGAAGCTAATGTACAAAAGTGCTTCAGAAAGTTAAGCAAAACAGTGGGGCGGTCATTCCCAGGGCAGACTAGAGAGGTCAGAAAGGCCAGACATCTGCTGGATTCTTTAGATCAGGAAGCCTACAGTTCAGAGCCACTACTTTCATTTTGCATTGAAGAAGAGACAAACATTCCTGGTCAAAAATCCCCCACTAGTGGGACAGCTTGCCCATACAGATCCCTAAGCACTGGCCATTGTGCTGTTAATTCCAGAAATAAGTTAATCTACACAGAAACAGTTTATTTTTCACCACACAAAGCAATTAACTCTAACTTTTAAATACGCTTCAGTACCCTCTGTAAGCAAAACCATTTCTCAGCAAGATTTGTGCTCTTTAATCCTTCCTGTTTTGTTTTCTACATTAAATGTCAAATTTTATTCTCATTATATCAAGCATGGTTCACCTCTGCCTGACAGCAACCCCCCTGGAGGGGTGTTTGGTTTTATTCTGCCTCCCAACACTCCCTAAAATTTGACATTTTTGCCCACTGTTGCCAATCTGTACATGGAAACTGCAAGGGAGGCTGATAAGAGACTGTGCTTATATGGTATACCATTTGACAAAGGGAATATGAAGACAGTCATAACAGGTAAAGCAAAATATTGGGGGAAGGGAGATTAAAGGAGAGAGTCAGTCATACCGCGTAAGGGCTCAGACAAACTTTGCATCAATGTTTCATGAGGGAAACTTGAAAAGTGCAAATAGATGAGCCTTGCAGGAGAGCATTCCAAAGTCAGGCCACCACCACAACAAAGATCGTATTCCATAACCACCTGCCTCGCTTATGAAGATAGGGAAACACAATTTGAACAGGACTCTTTCTAGAACCTGTTGCTGGGTTGTAACTATAGGTCAATCCTTTAAGCTATTCTACTGAGTCCTGGCTTTCCCTAAGGTGTCTTCTTCCACTACCTACTGATTTAGACAGCAGCAAGACTCTCCTTCTAAAAGGAGACTCCCCTTTGTGGCATAGATGTCTAATCAGTGAACATAAGAACCAGAGCAAACAGTTATTAGATGCAGGCATTCTTATAACTCTAGCATTCTGACTTAACATACTGTCTCTCCAGCAACTATTCCCACTGCTTTTTACAAATAGTCATACCTTGGAAGTCAAACGGAATCCATTCCAGAAGTCTGCTCGACTTCCAAAATGTTTGGAAACCAAAGTGCAGCTTCTGATTGGCTGCAAGAGGTTCCTGCAGCCAATTGGAAGCCACGGAAGTCATGCCGGACATTCAGCTTCTGAAAATTGTTCGAAAATTGGAACACTCACTTTCGGGTTTCGATCGTTCCGGAGCTGATTTGTTTGGCAGCCAAGCCGTTTGGGATCCAAGGTACGACTGTATTCTCTCTCATATATATCTCATATATATATATATATATCTCATATATATCATATATATCTGTTTGCCCAATATTCCCCTAATGCTAGCCCTCATGTTACCCAACCATAATTAACCATCGTTTTCCTAATGTTCTGTACAAGTCACTTCCCTCTAGCTCCACCCAACATTCTATTCTCCCACTGCCAATCAACCTTCCCTCTCGACTTTTGTTATAAAGATACTCTCTCTCTCTCTCTCTCTCGCTCTCTCCATATATAAAACAATAATAAACAACTGTTTAACTACCTTTGCTTTAGGACTGCAGCCTTAGCCATGTCTCTGATTTAAAGATTAGCTTCTAGCTAGCTTCTAATGAAAATCAACTTTTTGCTATGTTTCAGGCATCTCTTTTTAAAAACAAAGAGAAATGCACAAAGTATTTAAAATGGTTCCACCTTTTTATCACCAGTAAAAGGAGGGAGGTATTGAACTCTAATTTGCGGTTTCTGGAATGTTAAACAAAGATCAACAGATGTAAAAATAAACCTGCCATTTCATAATGTTTGCAGGCATAACAGAAATGTTTGGAGGAAAAATGCCTGCACGATGGCAACATAAAAAAAATGCTTGGTGCCAAGGTCACAGGAGACACAAAGGGAGAAGAAATTCTTACTTTCCACCCCATAATCCTATTCTGCTCTTTAAAAAAAACTTTCCGCTGTAAATTACAAAGGTAAATGTTTATGTTGCTAAAAGTAACAGTGTTTCCAATGGTTTATAAGGAAAAAGGAGGACCTGCCAGACTCACAAAGAGGTAAAAAAGAACAAATAGGGTAATGCTATTCAAGTTTTTTTTGCCTTGGATTCTGTTAAAAAGGGCACACGCAATAAAGGTGTGAGAAGTGGGAATCCAAGTTGCATCAAGCACAAAGCATTCTTTTTCAGAAGCAGCATAATTTGTTTCCTCAAAACACACCATGGTTTCCTCCATAACACTAAATCATTAGTGTTACAATCCTAGAAAGGTGTCAATTATGTGCTAATAGAGGGAGTTTGGAAATTCACAATTTAAAAGGCAGCCAAGGCAGCCTCTTGCCTGGTACAAGTAACAGAGCGAATTATACTTGCATGTTTTACAATGCCACCTACCTGTGTTTGGGCTGCTACTGCAGCAAAATCCTAGATATCTACCCTTGGACTTCTGAGTTCCCAGGGAAATGCATCCCTAGGACAGATCTGCACAAAGTTCTCTCTGCCTTCTTTCATTACATAACCAATGGACTTTTGCAACTAGATTGTAGTCCCTACAAAATTTTCAAATTGGAGCCCAAGGAGCACATGCTTTCCCCCTTCCCTCTCCAAGCAAATTCTCCTCCCTTCCTTTGTTAAGTGTGCACCAACAGAAACCATAGTTCACCCATAATCATAGTTTCCAGTTCCATTTTAATCTATGGTTTCAATTCAAGTTTATAAAAAAAAATTGATTGATCGTGTTTGTCAAAGGCGCTCCCCATCCACAGAATGCACACAGCAGAGAATGAACTCTTTATTGTCAAAGATAACACAGTCACTTCTGGAGACCTACACACACCAATCTAGTGCTTAGGGAGCTATTCCCAGGTTTCATGCTCTGTGGAACAGGTGCGGCAACTGGTGACCACCCCCCCTCCACCAATTTATGTACCTTTCCCCAGTGGGCTGTGAACACTTAGTCAGAGACTACACCTGCAAGGAAGCTGCTTCTGTTCTTCCCACTTCACTTCTCTCCTGGTTCTGGGAGAGTGTGGTGCAGAAGAGGGTGGGCAAGCACCTGGCTCTTCGCTTGCCTGGCCTGCCTCTGCCTCCTCTTCCTCCAGCTCTGAAGCTTTCTCTGCTGTTCTGATTCTTGCCTCCTGGCTGGTACAGGTCCTCACAGACCACTGCCCCCCTATCCCCAAGTCAGACTCCAGCCACCCTTCCCCCAGTACACACTCTGAAGAGGAAGAAAAACCACATTTCTGAGTCCGGCTCCTAATTAGCAAATCAGTTTGCAGAGAGTTAGCATTGCATCTACATACAGGCAGTGGTAGCCAAATTGTGGTGGTAAATAAAGCAATTGACTGGGCCACATTTCCCCACTCGTGTCCTAGTCTAAAGGGTACGTCCATTCCAACCACTCTTCCCATTTTCAGAGGTGCAGGAAGTGAAGAAACTTTTTGTGTCATGCCCCTGTGTTTCTGCACTGGATGTGTCAATTCAAAGATATTCCACAGGCAACCGACACATGACTAGAGTATATGGCAGCGGTCAATTGTATGGAAGCACATTATGTATGGAAGCACATATGCAGCTACACTAGCACAAAAACAACTCCTGTTATTTAATGATAGAACAAGCCTTTGAAGACTGACTGCTTTCAACTGACTGTGCTGCTGAAACGTGAAACCCTATACTCCTGTAGTTTCATAATATTTTCTCATATGCCTACGATTTTTGAAAACGTTCCCTCTTTCCAACCTTTTTCTGCACCTCACTATTGTGAAAGACATATGGTAGTACTTTCATATATTATAAAACTGGCCTAGAACTGGCATAACAACCCAGATTTGGGGAGGGACAAGGACAAAGTTTTATGAAGTACCAAAAAAAAAGTTGTGCATCAAAAAAACGGGGGGGGGGGGAGACACTCATCTGGCTGTGGAATACATAACAGACATTCACTGCTCTTAAGGAATTTATGAATACAACAAAACAAAATCCTTTGTATACTGTGACTTGGGATATTCAGAATTATGCCTGCTCCTGAGGCACGTTAATAGTGAAATGGTCCGTGTGTGCCAAGCTAGAGGAAACTAGTTTGCTAGACACAATAAATGAGCTAGTTGCATCTAAACCATCAAAACACAGACGTCTGGTTTGTAGGTTAAATAAAGCGTCCAAGGAAAGTTAGGTCTAATGTTACCATAGTTGTGGTCAGGAAGTATGACACAGAACAAAATGTCCCACCCCACAAGGAAACATGAAACATTTTATGGAGTAGCTGTCAAATGTGTATAAAACCATTTATTTGCTCCCCATTTACCGACAGTAACAGCCTCATAAGATTAAGTCAGTGAATATCTGAGGAAGAGAGACTCTCTGTTCCAATAATACAATAATGTGGCTTCTTCACTGATGGAGCTGTTGCCAGTACCTCATTCAAAACTATTGATTCCACTCTGGTAACATTTTCCCACCTTGCAGTTAACAAAAAGGTCACACCTCTTTTAAATTAAGGGAAAAGGTTCGGTGCTATGCAGCACATCACAAATTCAAGACAAGTTGCAGGGCCATCACCAACCTGCACAATTTATGATGACAGCTTTTTAGTGATTAACAGCTCTGTGCCCCCCCCACCTCCACACACACACACACACACACACACACACAAAGCAAAACTTCCCCCCGTGCAGCAAGATTCCCTGTCCCATTCTATTAGGTTGCAATGGATATTTTGCTAATAGTGACTGATCAGTACTAGTGAAAATAAACCGCAAGACCTCCATTGCTGGGGCTAAGTACTACATGAGTGGTTTACGTAAGTGTGAATTAATTCACGACAGTCCATTAACAAGTTAGAAGATAAGAAGTCAAAGGAGTGCAAAACCATTCCTGTCGCACACTCTTACGGTCTCCAGTTTCTTTGCATCTCGAAAGCACTTGCTGATTGTCTTGATGGTCTTGTACTTTCCAGAGTTGGTGGTTTGATAATAGGAGTAATGAGAAGGGCATCCAACAGTGTACGATAGGTACTGTGATCAGAGAGTCTGGTAAGCATTTAAAGAGAATTTACTTTGGCAGCTGGTTTACTCGCAAAGTAGAAGATTAACTAGACATGCTACAGTTGTGAGATGCGAACTATCCAGTGCAATTCAGAAATGACTCGCCAACTCTAAGGCAATGCTCCCTCTATTCACAGCACCCCCAACAGGGGTGTTGAAAAGTACTTAGGGGCTTGGGACAGAGGCCTCAACAGCCTATAAGTAGGGGGAAAGGGGCAGGAGACCCAGGCTTCAGGGGCCCTTTGTCACCCCTTAACACCGCCCCTGTCCCCCAATAATTTTAAACTGACTCATGATTCTGGTTGTAATATACAATGCTCCTGAGCCTTTGAGAAAAGGAAAGATGTGCAGCCTCCAAATTTGACTCACCAGGCTCTGAGAAGCTTTCTAATCCCAGCAGCCAATAATAGCATCTGCAAAGGCTTTACTAAGCTCTACTAGTTATCCTTCTATCCTGTATTTTCATGACAGCTTCAACTTATAGCAAGCCAAAAACAAAACAAAAAACCCTCTTCCCATATGCTTCTCCGTTCATTGCAAATATTTCTTTTTGAGGGAAATAACATTGCTGCTTGAGAATTATGAGGCATGCAAAATTCTATGTTGAACCAGATAATTCCAAGTTTTGGACACATCACTATATCAAAATTAGAAGGCTGGGCTGGATAGTTGTTCAAAAGTAATGAACAGAAACTGCTAAGTGCATCCAAATCACCTTGTATGGGTTCATTTAAATAATTAGAGTGACACATCCTGGATTCTGCATCCATTATAAAGCCCCAAGGTAAAAGACTGAATTTTGGTTTGTGTGATGTGTTCAAGAAATGAGCAGAGCTAACTTACAATTCATGCCTTTTCAGCTTCTGCTGTGTATATTTGAAAGGAGTTATATTACTAAAGAATATATTCCCTCCCTCTGGTGCATGTTCAAATAATTATTTCGCTCGGTTGGGGAAATGATGTGGGGTTTCAAAAGACAAATAATATCCCATACTATGTCCCTGAATCTTGAGTGTATTGTAAAATGCTAGTACACTGGTTGAATTCACACAACTATGTACCAAAGCAAAACAAACAGAACCTTGACCCTTTGGTTTCTTACTGAGCAGCCATGATGGTGATAGCAGCTTCCACTTGTTTTAGATTAACAGTAGTTGAACATTGTCATCTGAATTTGGCTTCTTTTCATTAACCAGCCAGTTTATCCATGTTCAGACAACATGGCAAATGGCAGTATTTTAAAAACGTAAGTAGAACTTTCTGAAACGATCTTTGCAGCTACCTCAGAGAAAGAATACTAAAGCAAAATGTTTTAGCATCATGTCTGAACCAGCTCTGTTAAGTTAGTACCACTGAATTTCACCACTTGCAAATGAACATATTGCACCTCCCACCCTCCACGAGATACAAAGATATTCCAGACCTCCGTACAGCAACTGCAGCAGACACAGCAGCAGCGGCACTCTTAACTTGTGACGATTCCACCTTTGGAAGTAAAGTAGAGGGGATGGGAGCAAACGTTACATTACTTCCCAGTGGATTTTCCAGTGGCTCTTTCATAGGGTAGAAGCTTCAGTTCAAATGGAGAAAAATCAAGGAAGCGAAAGGATAGAGAAAAAGGAAATGAGAAATAAAATATACAAGACACATTTATAGAAGTAATTTCAAAGCTCATTCCTAGCAAAGCAGCAACAAAACCGCTAGCACATTGGATGGGGGACCACATGTTGATTCCCGCATTTAAGGGGATTGGGTTAGATTACCCTTGGGGTCCCTTTCAACTCTATGATTCTATGATGGGGGGGACGTTTAAGCCACCTAGCGTACAATTTTATTAATGAAATTTTCATAACTGCTTCAGAGACTTTTAAAGTCGGCTCTGTAATGGGAGTTTGACCATGTTCAACCCCTGCAGTGGTGATGGCTCTCATATTTTAATCGAGACAAAACAGGAAAACTGTTGCCTTCACATTCTCCTTACAGACTGCCTGGACTAATCTAATAGCAATAATGCAGCATTGTATGTGTGTGTGTGTATGTTAGGATTCTTGCCCCGTGTTGCAGTCATGGGATTGTTTTATCACATGACGGTGTATGTTTTCATCCCACATAGTAGGAAGTGACGGAGACAGGATGTTTGTATTACTGTGTTTCCGTGATGTAGAATTATTGTCCTGTGTTCTTTCTCTTTTTGCTGTTTGATGCTGATGAGGAAGGAGCTGAATCAGAATGCTCCAAGTGTATTATATGTAAATAAAGTAGTTTGGCCAATATTGCTGTGCTACTGAGTCTGTCACGCTGACTGCTAACACTCTGCTGATCCTGAAGTGTGCTGATGTCTCCGAGGCATCAGTCACTGTGATGTTCGGGCTGGAGAAAGACTTTGAGTCTCCTGACCGACCAGGAGGACAGTACTGAATATGTTGGACTAGTCAATAGCATAGCTCTCCCAATATCTAAGTGCATCTTTGATATGCAGTTACTGGAATCATAGCCATTCAAAAATGAAGTTCAGCCTGCACTACTAAGCCAGTATGGAAAAGTCAGCAAGGCCTGGCTGACTGAATTTATGCATTTTCCACTTTTTCTTCCCTAATAATGTTATTGAGCCTGGAGCAGTTTCTGTCATCAATAGAGGATCTGAATCTAAATCCAACACAGAATGTGGCATGCTTGCCCCCACTGATTTCAATGGGGTTGCTGAAGGGTTGGTTTCAATAGGCTTAAGCAAGCTTAAACATTGTATCAGGTTTAGACCTTCCTTTTGATCTTCTTAAGATGTATCTACATAATTCATTTAAAGCTTCAAATCAGCATGGTGTCTTTTATAAGGCAATTGTAAAGATGATTTGATGCATGATCGTCTCTGATCGTCTTCCATGAATTTAAGCATGGAGTATTTGGTTTCAGGTCATTGGGACACAGAGCTTGAATTTTGTAATGAATAACTCACTTCAGATGTTAAAATAAAATTAGCTGACCCCTCATAAAACAGCAACCGGGGGTGGGGGGAATGTATGAGATTATTTTGAGCAACATTCAGAAGCATTATATATATATATATATATATATATATATATATATATATATATATATATATTCAAAGTTACTAGATTCCCCAGAACCATCAGTAGAGGTGTGGCAGCACTGCTGTTACTGCTTAGGGTTAAGCTTCCAATAATTCCCTTGTGGCCAGTTTACCTGGCCAAAAACTTACTGTTATTGAAAATGTCACTCCGTCCATATTTACTATTTTTTTTGTTCTGTTTTTGTTGGACAAACTTTTCTGCAATGTATTCTTGGCATTTCAGAAAGAAAAGCATTTACTTTTACAGTTTAACTTTTATGGATAAAAGCAACACCTCCCCCTTGTCATGCTTTTGCACACACACAAAATAAATACAGGGAGCCTTATTCCCCCCCCCCCAAAAAAAAAACAGCACAGGAAGTAATTTGGTCTTCAAAATTCTAGGATTTCAATACCTTCCAGGAAGAGGGGGCACCAATGCAGATTTCCCAGTCTGGACTGTCAAAGTAGAGTCCTCTGGAGCAATTGGAGACATAAGTGTCTCAAATGTCTGAGTTGCCACTGTGCTAGTCAGGGGGAGGCTCCTTTTATTATCAGCTTCATTTGCACCCAACCTTGCAGCAGCTGGGGCAAGCTCTGGAGAACCAGTTTTTATCTTACTTGACCTTAATTCAACAAGAATTATGATACATTAAACACAAATACCATACTTATTTATTTAAATGTTACCTAATAAAAAGCATAAACAACAGTTACGGTGCTTGGTAGGGTTTTTGTTTTTGTTAATGAACTGCATCTGTTCAAAAGACCTGTGGTATACAAATATCCGGTGTTTATATTTGCCAAATGTCCAATTCCCCCCCCCCCCTTCTTTGGATAACTCAAGTCAACTTTGGATAACGAGAATGCGAAGGCAGTCATGGTTTCCTTCCCCGGAGATGGCACTCCTCCAGCTCGTAACTGACAAAAATTATACGCCCAATTTCATTCCCTGAACTTGAATGTTACCATACTTAACACAGAACTTGGATGGTGGTCAGAAGGAAGAACTGAAAATTATACTGAGTCAGGGTCACTTGACACAACTCAGAAAGATCAGTCAGTGTAGGATTTTAAGAAAGCCTGTGTGCCAACATTTCCAGTGTTATACCAACCAGACTGCATATGTCTGGAGTACACACAACACAAATTTCAACAGTCATACAGAACATGTCCCCTTATATCCATTTGACAAAATTTATATACTGTTTGAGTGTAAGAAAACCTCTAACCGGCTTACAACGAAAATGCTTATACATGCTGATGGAAGAGATGGCAGCATCACTGAAGATTAGGTCCGTGTACAGAAGCTATTTTAACTTGGGTGTCTAACGAAATACCACTGCAAGCAGAGATTTGCCTTTTACATTGATGCTCACAAGAACTATTGATCAGAACATCTGTGGTTTCTGCTGTTACTGAGCCCTGCTGCCATCTTGTGGACAACAGCATATCTACTGTAGGAACATTTGAACTAACTGTTCTCAGGGCACTGAATGTTCTCAGACTAGCCAAATGCAAGAATTTGCAATGCCATCAGTTACATTCTAGACCAGAACCAATTCAGAATAGTTTGTGACTGGTTTGAATTTTTCAGGAAGTGATGGAGAAAACACAAATGCTGTGATATGAAAGCAAGTAGCATTTGCTTTTGGTTGAGCTTCAAAGACATTTGTTGTTGCCCCCAGCAAAAGTGGACCATACGTAAGAGACATTTTGAACTTCCATCTCTTGATCACATTGAATGTCTGAGCAGAATGAAATACCTCACCTCCCCCTTCTCACTCATTCTGGATACAGACTGTCACTTGAGGTAGAGGTAGCGGTAGAGGTAAATGACCCCTGGACAGTTAGGTCCAGTCAAAGGCGACTTTGGGGTGCAGTGCTCATCTCGCTTCAGGCTGAGGGAGCTGGCATTTGTCCACAGACATCTTTCCAAGTCATGTGGCCAGCATGACTAAACCGCTTCTGGTGCAATGGAATATCGTAACTGAAGCCAGAGCATATGGAAATGCCATTTACCTTCCCGCTGCAGTGGTGCCTATTTATCTACTTGCACTGGTATGCTTTCGAACTGCTAGGTTGGCAGAGGCTAGGGCAGAGCAACTAACTGAGGTAGCACAGAGCTGTAGGATAGGTCTCAGAAGTAGGGAAGTTGGACCGTGGAGAAAGTTGAGGAGAGAGGGAGAAGAGGCAGGCAGGCAGAGAGAAAATTTAGGAAACCTAACATTCACTGTTCTTCACCAAAGTTTGACAGGCATTTTGCGCGCTTCAGAGAATAAGTGATAAACAGTTTTTAAAACTAATTTATGATATGCTTTGAACAGAATGTAATAATTCAGTATGAAACTACCTAGTGTAGGTTGATGCCGTTTTGGACACAATGGCTACTTGGCTGCTATCACTTAAAATATGAACAGTAGCAGGTGGATATGGTGCACACTTGGGCAAGGCCTCCAATGGATTGTTGAAAAAAAGTTCTCTGAAGAAGAAAATGACAAAGTTTCTAACACCAGAAGTTCTCTTAGTATCCACCCCACCCCACCCCCAGCAATTACACAAATGTATCCGGAGTTGGCTTAAGTTCCCATACTACGCGGTTAATTTGACAAACTTTACAGGCATGGCTATCTCCAACCAATTTCTGCTCATGTAGGATCCGCAAATATCTGTCTGTCGACAAAGAAGATAAAATGCTGGGCTAGATCAATGTTTTCCAACCTTGGGTCTCCAGCTGCTTTTGGACTACAGTTCCCATCATCCCAGACCTTGCCAGCTAGGGATGATGAGGGAGTTGTAGTCCAAAAAGAATTGGAGACCCAAGGTGGAATTTGAGAGGTACACACGATTGACCAGAAGTCTAATTCATAGACTTCAATAAGGATACACAGTTTCTGTTGTTATTTGTGCTGGCAGTTTCTGGGATTAGCTATGTCTGAGGTGGGGAACATCAGCCCTGTCTAACTAAGCTGGGACTCTACACAGCCAGCACTCTCCTCCAAGCCATACCCCTTATTGGCTGCAATTCATGCCTGAGCTGGAATGTGCCCTTGAACTGTGGTAATGGTTGTCTGGAAAGAAAAGAGCTAGGCAGTGGGGGTAAGTCTGAAATTTTGCATGGCTGGAATGCTGCCTAATATTCAAAGGTAGGATTTGCACCTACTGCCCCATTCACTTTTTGTCTCTGGCCTTATCCACCACCAATGTACAGCCCTTTTCTGTCAAGGGAATGTCTCTCCCCCCCCCCTGCCCCCCGGATAAGAAGGGTTCACCACTCATGGATGTGAAGGTGTTATTCAACTGGGATAACTCACTTTCCCATTAACAGGAAGTAAATAAGGCAAAGGAAGAGCTTTCAAAACCAATAATCCAGTAAAGAACAGCAAGTATTTACCTCTTGTGAGATGTAGTAGAAAGATTAGGACCAGGAAGATTGGTTGAAGAAATAGTGATAAGAGCTGGATCTGTTACCACAGAAGTATTTGAAGTTGCTTCTCCCCTGATAGATAGCAGTTTGTTTAAATTCCATCCCCAAAATCAGAGAATAATTCAAGTTTATGAAGAAAATGTTAAATTCTACATCTAAATGTGATTTGACAGATGACATTTGTGCACAAAACTATTAATCCATTGGGGTGATAGCAAGTCTACAAGAGTTTGGCACTAACAGGTAGCCACTGCCAAAGCAGAAGGTTGCAGCATTTTCTAGAACTTATTTGGAACAGTCAAAGCTGAATTCACAATGCAATTCAGACCTTGGTGAGAATTTTCAAGTTTGTTTCGTAACAGTGATAGGGAGATCCTAAAAGCTGAGTATGTTTTGCATGCTTTGAAAACACACTTGAAATTAAATAATGCAAGTTTCAGTAAAAATGGCAAGGGCATTCAGAACAAATCATAGTCCAATACAGAAATAAGTTTTATTTTGGCCAATGGAATACACATATACAACTTCAATATCTCATTCGTACTATTGGCTCTTAAGTTGTTGTTTTTCTTAAAATTAATGAATAAGAGCAATCCAGTTTGCCACAGCACCCTGCTTTTTGCTGTGTGCATTGCCCTGTGCAAAAAAATTTTCACAATAATGCTTCCCTCGCAATTAAAATCTTCCCATGCACATAACACACAGGAGTGCTGGCTGTGTCCAGTACCATTCATGGGGAGTGAGTATATTGGGTTCATCATTTTCCAAAATAGGGAGTGAGAATCCACTGGTCCAGTAATAAAGCAGTGCCATTAAGCAGTGACAATTGTGACAAGGATAATGCTTGCTTAATTATCAAATTTAGTGCAAGTCTGATTCACTACTTGAGAATAATAATGACTTCTTCAAGTGTCATGTGCATTCATGTGTGGTGCAAAACGGTTTTCCACAATAAAGTTTAGTCATGTCAGTGAACCATGAATGGATGGAACAAGGACAGAGAAACAGACCTTTGAGCTGGCAACGGTGGTTGTTCTGACACATCAGGTATTTCGCAGGTCTGGGTAGCTACTGTATGGGAATGCTGGGTTTCCAATCCATTAGTTAGTTCTGTAGATATGCTTTATTCATAATAGTAACAGAGAACACACAATTTATGTAACCAGTCACACGTTTTGAGGCTATATAATATCTAGCTTAACATTCCATAAAACAGAGTTGCTAAACCTCTAGGAGATGCCAGTGTGAGTGTTCAGAATTTCAGTAACCAGTTCAATCATTTTGATAACAGAGGGCAAGAGGATTGCTTTAGCCATAGGACACAAAGATAAATTCTGAGCTACTAATTTGCACTGAACCTAGACTAAGCAAGGCTGCAATCCAAACCCCTCTTTTGCTCAGCTGAGGGGGGTTTGGATTGAGTATAGACTTACCTCCACTCACTTCAGCCAGCTCAGCTGGCCTCCTGCTGGAAGAGATGCCCCTTTCTGCTCTCTGAAAGGTGGTTCACTGGCAGTATCACTGCCAGCACAGTCTAGCAGAAAGCACCCAAAAGGGGTGTTCTGAGGGCAAGGTTTAGCTGGCCTGCATTCCTGAAGTGCTCCCACAGCCAGCACTTGACAGCATCAGGTCTACCATGGACCAAATTACTACCTAAAATTGGCACGGAGCTCAGATTTTATCTATCAGCCTCACTTTCCAGTGCAGCTGCCATGAATCAGTGGGCTACAGATCTGTTGCGAGCTCCATGTTTTGTAGAGCCTTGGTTGCAGCAGCAAGCAATATGGATCACTCTGTTAGCCACACTTTAGTTCCACTGAGATCAGTGTGGTGTAATTTAATGATCTCTATACTGTACCACCCATTTCAAAGTTTCTAAAGCAGGATGTAAGTCTCAATCCAACTATCTCTCTCACTTTTTTTCTTTTTTTTTCTTTGCTAAATGTGCTGTGGGTGCCAGCTCAAAAGGGATACTGGGATGATAATGGGAGTGTAGATAGGAAAATGCCTGCATCAGTACATCTGTTCCCCCTTTCCCTTGATTCTGTTCAGTGCAGTTGTCTCCCCTCCACCCCACCCCAACCCCGGTCTGCTACAGCCAGCCATCTACACCGCTTACTAACAAGCATCCAGATGTGAATTGCTGGGGGGAATTAAGATTTGTGTGCTGTTGCCACTGACAGCGCAGTTTTTAGCTTATGCACCACTGGGGTGCAAAGATCCACCTAGCGCCCCCAAATTTAGTTTAGCCCCCAAATTAACTTTTATTATGATGTAAGAGTTAATTTTGCATGCAAGGCACCATTGAGAATGACAAGCGCCGTCATTGAGTCTGACAAATGCTGCTGTTGTGAATGGCGTGTCTTTGGTAAATGAGCGCACAAAGCTGAAAGTCCTTTAGTGAAACAGTAGGTATGTATTTCGGTAATATCTAGATATATATGTATTTTGTTTTTCTGGCTTGATCAAAATTATTTATTATTTCATAACAGGTAGATAGTTAAGAGTTTAGGTGGCTTCAGCGGCGGGAGCCTGGCGCACCCCAGAATTCGGTGCCCGTGTGCCCCACACCCCTTGCACCCCCGGGTAAAGACAGCCCTGGCCACTGAACTCCGTAAATAGAGATAAGGTCGGGGGGGGGGAGGGAAAATAGCAATTAGAGACTGAAGAAAAGGAGGAAACAAGATAGAGACAAGAGTCTTGGTGGAGGGGAAAAGAAGGGACTGAGACATGTGGTACAAGTACATATAATCCATTTTAGGTCAAGGAACTTTCGATGCATAAAGAATACTTTTTTTAAAGTACTGCATTTTTTCAACTCCCCCCCAATTTTATTTTAAAAAACAAGCAAACCTGGGAGGAATGCCCCCCCTTCAAAAGCTTCAAAATTTCTCAGAAATTGTACATCTCTACTAGATACCATCTTTTCAGTAAAACTGATTGACACATCGTTCACCAGGGGAGGGGGGGGACACTGCATCAGACCCATATTTGTAGCTCAAAGACAGAGCTAATGGATTACAGCTGAGAATGAAATGGAATCTGGTAGTTATTAAGAACTTTCAAGTGTTCTAGCAGAAGGGCGTCAGGCATCCAGGTAAGTTGAATGCTCATTGTGCCAGGAAAAAAAAAAGTTTTTCTTGGACTACACAAAAGTGATGACAAACGTTATGGGCCTGGAGCAATCTAAGCTGCTTTCCAGCCATTCAAAGTAGTCAAAATAGAAGCATGGGGAGTTTGGGTGAGATTTGGATGCACTGCACACTGTCAAATGCAACACAAATCCACGTACAATAAGAATTGATCAGTATTTAGGTGCTAGGGGTTGCAGCAAAAAGGGGGAGCAGCTAAGAAATGGAATTACAGAAAAGAACAACTTACAACTTTAGGAGGAAGGGGAGAAAGAAAAAGAAAACGTGTTACAACTATTGTCAAAGCAATGAATCCTATCTGCATTAATATAAATGTAAACATGGTCTTCAGAGTGATTTGGGCTATGTGTGCTTCTGACCTGTATCAAACCCTGCAAATCAGGAGGGCCACCAGAACTCTCCAAAACACAGTTGTAATTGAGATTAATTGCCAACATTTAATTGAGCAATTGCCAGAGAAGAATACTTTTTTTTTTACACTGTTTTTATAGTGGCTTGTGACAAACTATAAAATATTCACTTTTAACTTTCTCAGCAAAAGCTGTTCATTTCAACAGGCCTTCAACAAGAAATGTTGCTCTTGGTAGTGAACAGTGCCTATTATCATTAAAAACAAGTGTTTCAGCACCTTGACATCTTTATCATGTATAGGTTTTTGTGGGCTCCAGTCCACGTCATCAGATGCATGAAGCTATATCCATGAAAGCTTAGGCAACAATAAATTTGTTTTTGTTGCAAGAGACTAACATGGTTATCCTTTGGATAATATTGCCAAGGGACTATTGATTCTGCACATCCATTGTGTCTTGCAGTGGCTTTCTACATTTAGAGAATTCCCAGCATTTCTCTGTAACCTTTGAAACAGAGCACCACCACACCCTCCACCTTTGGTTATTCAAATATTACCGAGAAGTAGAAGAACCAGTTGTATAAGAAATGACTACTCTTTGCTCCACCTTCATCCCTCTGAATTGGTGAAGTAGGATTGCCATATTTTAAAGGGAAAAAGGGACACATTTGCCATCTTCTACTTTTAACTATGGATAGCTATGACGACTCTACCCATGAAAAAGAGAAAGTGTCCTGGAAAAAGAGGACATATGTCAACCCTATGTGTAGTGACTCCTGGAACTGTTTTAGACTAGTAATAAATAATGGTAATATATAACATCTGTATGACACTTTCAAGTGTTCAAAGGACTTCAGATGCATTATCTAGAAATATTTCTTACAATCACCCTGTAAGGGTAAGGCTGGATTCACATCATACATGATACTGCTTTAAACAGTCATGGCATCCCTCAAATAACCCTGGGAGATGTAGTTTATTAAGGCTGTGCTTTGTGTGCATGGTGTAAATGTGGCCCTAGTCATTATTCTGTCTTGGTTAGACCACAATGGAACACTGCGTCCAGTTCTGGGCACCACAATTTAAGATGGATATTGACAAGCTGGAACATGTGCAGAGGAGGGCAGCCAAGGTGATCAAGGGTCTGGAAACCAAGCCTTATGAGTAATGGTTGAAGGAATTGGGTATCTCTAGCCTGTATAAGAGGAAACCGAGAGACAAAAGAATAGCCATATTTAAATATGTCAAGGGCTGTCACATGGAAGATGGAGCAAGCTTGTTTTCTTCTGCTCTGGAGGAATGAACCCAAACCAATAGCTTCAAGTTACAAGAATGGAGATTCTGACTAAAGATCAGGGAGAAGTTTCTGAATGGAAGACCTGTTTGACAGTGGAACAGATTCCCTCAGAAGATGGACGACTCCTTCCTTGGAGGTTTTTAAGCAGAGGTTGGATGCCATGTATGATCTTGCCGAGATTTGTGCGTTGCAGGGGTTTGGGCTAGATAACCCTCAGGGTCCTTTCCAACTCTTTATTTCTATGATTATTACTCTCCATATACCAAATGGGAAGAAGAGGATGAGAAAGACCGGCCTGCCTAGTCACCCAGCGAGTTCATGAGAGATGTGAAATTTGAACTGGAAACTGACTTCATAGCTCAGTTTCTTTAGCTGCTATAGGGCATTCATTTGATTATGAACCAAGCTGGTTATTGAAGGGATAGTCATTATGAAAATTAAACCTATGATTAGGTCATAATGAATATACAGTCTACAAAATGGGCCCCAAAACAGAGGAAAAACACTCTTGGCAATAACATCTGCAAAACTGTAAAATAAGGTAAAACGTTCTAGTGCCAAAAAATTCACTGTAAATATTACATAAAAGCCACAATACATTCACATAACAAAAGTGAATTTACATTGAATCAGACACTTCACCAGCTAAATGAATACACAGCACAGTGGTGTTTTTGAACGTTCCTCAAGACTACTCTCTACGGTGCAATGCACATGCATTAAACAGAGATGTGTCATTTTATTACATCAACAAACGTGACAATTCAGTTCATTTGAAAACGATGAAGTAATAATCAAACCAATCTGAGATTGAGGTCCCCCCCCAATTGAAACAGCTTGTGGTTTTGAAAGAGTCAAACAGAATTTGATCACAAATAGCACACTATTGGTTTTTTAAAAATTCTATAATGTAACAAAAAAAAGCAGAAACACATCTTAGTAGTTTAACAGCTTGCCCTGGCATATTTCAAGTTTTCTGCACACGTGGCTGTTAATGTCAAATAAGTGAGCAGTTACCTCAAATCTCCATTTCCTGTTTGACTTGCCCTAGAGATAAGTCAACAAATAGTGAACTGAAAATATTGTTAGGCAGTTGACTCTGGAGAACTTGCATTCCCCACAAAGTAAATGATGCAGAAGAAACCTTTTGAAGCTGGAGTGGTTCAAGGCTTTCTTTTGTTTGCTTTATTTGTAATTATAAATAAAAATGTTTTTTTCCTGAAGAAGGATCATAATTAGGTATCTTTTTTAAAAAATAAGCAGAGCTTAAAGCTAGTAGGAAAATGTGGCTTCACTGGGTTTTGCCCTTCCCATGTAACTCTGGAATGGAAATCATGTGTGAAAACAGTACATTGACAATGATGCTTAGAACACAGTGCAGCAAAGAAGAGGAAGAGTTGACATTGTAGTAAAAGGTGCCTCCGCCTCCTCCTCTTTGCCCATCTTCAACTCTGCAGCAACTCATGTTCCCTACAGTTGGGATGGATATTCATTCATTCATTCATTCATTCAGCCAGCCAGTCAGTTATTTTATCTTGTCCAGGGCAATCCAAAGCGACTTACAACCAAACAAATAGAAAATAAACCCCACACAGATACATTAAAACCAAGAGGAAAGAGAAATACAGTAAAAACATTCCTCCCACACTAATTCACTCTTTTGCAGGGCTCTTTTGTTATTTCCTTCTTCTTCTTTTCCATCTATGTCAAATGCTACAATTTGGCTGACTGGCACTGGTCGTGGCTTGTGGGCTAATATCATGGGTAGGATTGATTAATTGCAAGCTCCTTAATGCAGCTGCCCAGGTGAGGGATGGCACCTCACTCCTGGCTGGCTCAAGATGAAGTTGCAAGGAAGTGGGGTCCTTGTGCCAGACGGACATACTCTGCTGATAGCTTGCTAGTCAGAATAGAGAAGTCTACATTTCCCCTGCAGTGCTGCTGGGAGCAGATTAGGAAGGGCTCAGTCAACTGGCTGGTTCATGACCCAAGCCAAGTGTTTGGCCACTTGTTTGGCCACTTAGCCATTTATCCCATCTAGCTTGAGTTGAACTGCCTGCACTTCTATGTTGTCTACAAGTTGCAGATTTGCTATCAGTAAAAGTATGACCGTTTAATTGCACCATGTCTTCAGCTGAGTGTAGGGAACAAAATTCAGGCATTTGCTTAAACATATTTTTTTCTAAAAACACTACAGGTATATAGTGACCTTCTTTGCCAGTACTGTCAACATGTGCGCTATGCACAGAGTTCAAAAAGACTTGAAGAATAAGGCAAGAGGGAAGAAATTAACTTAAAGGTAACATTTATTAAATACTCTTCAAGCTTCACAAAGCATAAATTAAATCAATATGTATTTGCTATAATACATTATATTACAGAGTAATATGCGCCATCAAAGCTGCTATTAAGGACAAAGAAAAAAACCACCCCCATAATAAATAAAACCTACACTCACTACCTCATACTATTTTCATTGGTTGTTATACATGGCCCTGTTCCAGTGTTATTTTTCCTAGGTTTATAGCCGAGGAGAGTTTAGAAACCATGTATGCACAGTGACATTTCTCTCAAGTTGAGAATAGTTGCATTATGCTAACATTCCTAAAATCCCCAAAATGGCCTCTTTTTCCTTTAATGCATTTGAAACATTTACATCCCACTCTAAAATGTACCTACTACTGATTCTGAAGAAGCTATATAAGGAAACTAACAACTGTTTCCACCAAATTCAAAAAAAGCTGTACAGAATTAGCAGAGTGGTTTCTTAATGTACTGTCCCTTTTTCATGTTAGAACTACTGCAGCCTATTCTTTCTCTGCAATAGACAAAAACAGGTTCTTCTCCAAGCTATTTAGAATATTCTATATGCCACTTGTGTGCTGGCTGCCTATTTAGATACTGATTTTAAAACAGAACATGTTCATCTCATTCTTTACACATCAGTAGGAAACTGTTAGAAAAAATAGTATAGAAAAGGCTAGAATTTCTCATGTAATCAAAGCTAATGGTTTTCATTTCTTTATTTGCAAAGCAAGTGGAAGAGAAAGAGGAAGAAGGAAGGGACACGTGCTTTGTTTTTAAAAGCTTGGCAAGTCACTGGACGTTAAGGACACGTGCTGAGACGCCATGGTGCCAGTCACGTAATTTTGTGTATCTGGGACCTATGATGTGAAGGGGAACCTTTTCCCTGTGGAAAGAAGTGACAGAAGAGATAGATAAGAGAGGAAAGAGGCCTGCATTGCAGCCCACTGCATGCAAGAACCTGAACATGCAGGATTCCATGCACTTTTAGCAACTCTGTTTGTTTACACTAACCGTACTTGCACTGGGATGCAAATTTCAGAGAAGTGAAAGGGTTTTAAGAGAAAGCAAACTTCTGGCACCTAAGGCTGACAAGAGGCACTTCACAATGTGTGGTTAATACCCACTGAATTCTCAAAAGCCAGAACAAAGCCTGGTTTTTCAGCTATTGGGGGAGGGTCTTTATTATCCTTGTCCTTCCCATGGCTAGCTAAATCAGAATTGCGTAATAAAAGAAGCCATGCAAATCTTCAAACTGCATTATTTACAGACGTCACAAAAATTAGCATTTCCTGGTGCAGAATCTTGATTGTTTTTCAAATGCCAACTCCATGCATCTGTTTAACTCTGTTGAACACAGCCCTGCCAACATATTTGCCTTTAATTGCACCATAAACTGCAAGGCCAGTATATCACAAGGAATACCGTCCTTTTGATATACTGCTAAAGCCACAACAAACACTCCACACATCCCAAGCACTTATAAGTCTGCTGCGACTGGTTGTAGAAAATCTGTTCTGTTATGAACTAGTAATGGGCAGAACAACTACATCTGATTCAGAACTGATCCAGTAGATACAAGTTTAGACAATAAAAAGGGTGTGTAAGGCTTTCTGCTTCCACTTGGTAATCCAACAGATCCCATTGCCCACCTACCTTGGCCAAGACAGATGCCACCACTTTGTATTCCTTATAGCAAAGTTTGGGAAAGCTGAATGTCTATAGTGGAGACCAAAGGCTGGAGAACCTTTGGACCCTCAAATGCTGTTGTACTATCATTCCAGACCACTGGCCCTGCTGGTTGGGACTAATGGAAGCTGGAGTAAGTGGTCTACCAAGAGGATCCCAACCATGACAGAATGGGTACAGGCTACAGAGAAAGCATTACCACACATGTGCATTTGTTGAAACAACTGGGCATCTTTAGAATCCCACCTGCCTGTCCCCTTGGTAATGTCACTTGCTTATCGAAGTGAACGTTCAATGTAATTGGAAACATTCTCATGCCACTTCTATGAAAAGCGGGCCAAAGTTTAGTAACTACCACATGATTTTGAGAAAAGGATCATTTGCTTAATGAGTGAAAGGGACCGAATGAAGTTATGAAGGTAATCTAAAGATGAACGGGGTACCCAATATTCAAGGTGAAGCACCTTTAAAAACTCAGTAAAAATCTTATTCTCTGCTTTCTTGCTCCTGCCGTTCCATTTCTATACACAGCCTGAGAAAATGTGAAAATTGGCCAGGTTTTATAGCAAAATTCATCCTTGCAAAAGTATGTCAAGAGTTTAAAAGGGGGCGTCTTACGCTACTCTCTACAACAACGTGCAAACACTTTAAAAATGTCTTGAACTTTGCACCCACATGAAGAATTTTTTTCACACTATTAATAAAAAATAAACCATGCAACACATCAAATTATATTTCAGATCAATAACTTACTTTGCTTTCTTTGAATTATCAGGCTCTGGTTCTTTCACTGCAAATAAATAAACCACTAATTACATTTCTATCACAACACCACAGAAGTTTTTGTTTCTTTACATTTCTGCCATAATCCAGAGAACCACCAAGCCTAATTTCCTTTATGAAAAATAATGACATCTAGCATTCTCTAAAATCACAAGTGGCTTAGGTAGGGTACCCTATTTTTAAAGGAAACCTGCTAGGTTCATTTTTCTTTATGGGCAGCTCACTCTAATGTTCAACTAATCTTATAATTATTAATGATTTAATCTATAAATCTTAGTCCTGAAGTGTAAAACTATTGTTTCAAGCTTTTTGATATGCCTAACCAATTACCACGTGTTAAACTGTCATGATTTTTTTTTTACCACTTTTCTGTCACCATTTTTAATCAACAACGCCCCTCCCCAATATTTTCTAACATTTCTGTCTGGCTGCTTACACACCACACATGTAAAGCACATTACACACACACACACTTAAGAATTCTGGGAACTGTAGTTTACCCCTCAAAGATTTATACAGTGGTACCTCGGGTTACATGCGCTTCAGGTTAAGAACTTTGCTTCAGGATAAGAACAGAAATCATGCTCTGGAGGCGCAGCGGCAGCAGGAGGCCCCATTAGCTAAAGTGGTGCTTCAGGTTAAGAACAGTTTCAGGTTAAGTACAGACCTCCGGAACGAATTAAGTACTAAACCTGAGGTACCACTGTAATTCCTAGCACCCTTAACAAACTACATCTCCCAAGAGTCTGTTGAACTTTAAATGCATGGTATATATGAAGCCTCCCTCTCGCTCACTCTCTTTTAAACAAAAGTATTTGTAAAATGGGATTGATTGACTAAATGTATGGAATAATCTCATTTGAGAAATTAAATATCACATTATATAACTACCAAGCTTTACAGGTATCATACCTGAAAAGACTCAGGCTATTATTTAGAACAAGAACAAGAACAACAACAAAACTTTTTCAGAGTAACTTTCAAAGACTGGCAAAAGTAACAGAAAACATTAAGCAAACTCTCCTGTTAGCCGGGATCCAAAGAGCTGTTTAGACTCATGCAAGGGACTCATCCTACCCCATTGGGAAGTTTTATTCTTTCACCACCAACTCTCAAAGTACTTTGGAAACTCTCCTCACTTTCCAAAAGGGGTCTACTGCATAGCACACACTGCACTGCTATTGTACCCACTGCTATTGTACCCACAGAATTAACTACACAGCCTTTTATTTTTTTGGCTATTATCTGCTGAAGCTTCCATAATACATGATATAGGACAATGCCAAGTGCCACAACCATTCAGAAAGCGAAACTCACTGTGTTCAGTGCCAGTGATCTGTGCAAGGATGCGGAAAGAACGTGACTGGGTCGTTCCTGTCCTCGGGTGCCAGTCCTCAGTATCCTCAATCAATCGTTTCTTGCTGTTGTTGCTGTGAGTGGGTGGGTGGTAAAACTCTGTATTTGTATACACAACATGCTTCCGAGGTGGACTAACAGAATAGAGAAAAGATGGAACACCAGTAAGTGAAATAAAATGTAAACAGCATCATTGCTATTATTATTATTATTATTATTATTATTATTATTATTATTATACTAAGCTGGTTTACACATCATGTTAAACCACAGTTAACTTGGACTTGTTGCACCATCTAAACCCTGGCTCACAATTTGTTTATCTCCAAATGGTAAATCCTTGAAGTTTGTACTTGGCTTATAGTGCCAAAACACGGTTTTTAAAACAGCCACCAGTACACTGCTTGTTTGCATTAAATCATAGTTAAAACATAAACTGTCGTTAAGCATCACATGTGAACACACCCACTGACTGAGATAGAGACACTAAATACCTGCGTTAAAAATCAGTTTCACTGAGATGTATCATTCATTTTTGCAAGTAAATCCATTTAAGATTCAGTCCTGCCCTTTTGTCACAATGGTCGTATATGATGTAATTTGCAATCAATTTCTACTTTACAGAATGCATGAACATCAGCTAACATTATAAAATGTGCAGCAACACTTTCTCTCTTTTTCTTTGGTTCACACATTAGCCTCTTGAAGAGATATCATATTCTTGCTTTGCACCTCTAGAAATAAAGAAGGAAGGCTCCATGATCCCCAGACGTAAACATTGCTTAGAAGGCTTCTAATGCTAACTTCCTTCCCTATTATGCCTACACTAGCAGATTTATACAAGACACACAGCACACATGAAATACTTGTGCAGCACTTCTCAGGGTCCAGCGTCTAAAGTGCTCTTTTGAAAATCTAGGTACCAGGGCCTTGCATGCAAAGGAGCCACAGCACAAGTTGAAAAGAAACATTTTAAAAAAAGAAACAAGTCACCAATGAGAGTGGAATTTTGCACATTTGTTTTATCCTTAGGGTGGCGCTGTGGGTTAAACCACAGAGCCTCTTGGGCTTGCCGATCAGAAGGTTGGTGGTTCAAATCCCCGCAACGGGGTGAGCTCCTGTTGCTCGGTCCCTGCTCCTGCCAACCTAACAGTTCGAAAGCACAAAGTGCAAGTAGATAAATAGGTACCGCTCCGGCGGGAAGGTAAATGGCATTTCCGTGTGCTGCTCTGGTTCCCCAGAAGCGGCTTAGTCATGCTGGCCACATGACCCGGAAGCTGTACGCCGGCTCCCTCGGCCAGTAAAGCGAGATGAGTGCCACAACCCCAGAGTCGGCCATGACTGGACCTAATGATCAGGGGTCCCTTTACCTTGCATCTCATGAATCAACTCTTAAGGAACCATTGCTTTTGCCACATGCAATACTGACTTGCCACTGCCTCAATCTCTAGCACAGTGGTGGGGAAACTTTGGCCCTCCAAATCAACTCTCATCATCCACAGCCATTGGTCATGCTTGTTGAGCCTGATTAGAGTTGCAGTCCAACAACATCTGGAGGGCCACCTCTGTTCTAGCAGTACTCAAAAGTAAGATGAAGACTATGAGGAGCCAGAAGCAAAGTTTGTCTGATTTAGAAGCTGCCCCCCTCCCTTTATCTGTTAATACAGAGGCTGAGTGTGCATATGGAGAACATTTTCCAGCATCTGTAGATTATGAATAAGCCAACATTATCTTTCTCGCACAACATAAAAGCTCCATTTGAAGCATGTACACACTGCTGAACTACACATACAGGTGAGCTTTTGGCTATTACCGTTTAGGTGGGTTTTGCCTTTTATGCATTTGAAGGGCATGGCAGAAGTATGGAAAGAGTCCAGTATAAGGAGAAATAGGAAGAGGAGGAGGGAGGAGACAGAAGACAAAAAGAATTAAGAGCAAACAGTTGAAAGTTTCTGCTATATAGATAACCAAATATACTTAATATATATTTCCCCCATTCTTCTATTTTTGCATTCTCACCCTGCCTTTCTGTCCCAAGCAAGAATGATGCCATTATAGATATACACAAACATGGTCAAGTAAAGGAAATGGTCAGTACTGTGAACTGTTTACTTGTACACATACAATCTCTGCTGTGTGCTACAATGTGTCAGTATGGGATGAAGAATAGGACTGTTTACAAAAGATAAAAAATGCACAGGGTCTTGTGGACTCATTGCCCCTAGTGATATGTCTGTAAATGGACCCAATATACATGTAAAGGTAAAAAGGGTAAAGGACCCCTGGACGGTTATGTAAAAGGCAGTTCATAAATAATCAGTAACTGTTTTTCGTGCTACTTTACTCCATTTTTGTTTCTCATAACCTGGACTAGTTGGAAAAATACTTGCAATAGAAGTATTGAAGTATGAAAAATAGAAGCTTTAAACTCTCTGTATATGTATAATAGCTCCCCTTTGAGCAATAGTCGCCTTTGACTGGACTTAACCATCCAGGTGTCCTTTACCTTGAGCAATTGGTTCAATATGTGTGCAATGCACAATTAAATTTACCATCAAGAAATATTACAAAATGGGAGAGGAGGAAGTAGGAATCCTTCTCCAAATAAACAGCTCATAGTATTAACACGAGTCTTTGGGGCATAATTTGTGTGCACAAAGATTTTGTATATTCTTATACAACTGTGTGATGTTAACTTTACAATAATTTTCTTTTTAACTGAAGCAAGCTATTCCTAAGAAATCCAGGGGTTAATTACAAAGAATAGCTACAAAATACAGCATTGTTTTATGTACTGTTGTGAGGGAAAACATGCTTAAGTAGTTAAGAGGCAAATTATATTAGTGAAGTACTTACACCTCATCAGGGTTACTGAAGGAAGGGAGGGACAGAACAACAGACAAACAATGGAGAAGATTCCAGGATGATGGAGTACAGATAGGAAATTGCATATAAAAGTGAAGCAAGAAAAAGTTAATAGAAAATTAATTAGGAAATTAGAGCAAATGAGTAAATCAAAATCAGTAAGATTTAATAACAGGCTCACTCAGAATCATGAAACTCTTACGTTAAAAGCTAACAGGTATTGTGAATGGCAAAGGTTAGCATAAGTCCTTTTTGTCAGCCCTTTCTAGTAGTTACCAAGTTTGGTAGCAAGATGGTGCCACAGGCAAAGCTAAAGTTAGAGTGCGCTCGCTTCTTTTCACAAAGTCAGTTTATATAGTAATGATTTTAGTTGACTCTAGCCAGGAAAGTAGGGCAGGGGAAGCAGGTAGGAAAAAATGGGTACTAAACAAATCTTTAGCTATCTCAAGTTTAACTGCAACATGCTTGAGGCTGTAATCCTAAACATATGCGTCTGGGTGTAAATCCCGTTGAACTCAATGCAGCTTACTTCCATGGAGACATGCATAGGATTGTAGGATAAAAGGTCTAATTGTTACAATTTTTATAACAGTAAAATTAATCATTATATTATTGTTTCTGTTATTGCTATTATTATTGCTACAAATGAAACACTGCAACAAAACAACTTATTTGGTAAAAAAATGCATACTGTGTGCACTGTAAAAATGCAAACAATTAATGTTAATCACTTTTTAATAAGCGCTGCATTCGTCTTGCAGATGTTGAATTATAAAGCACAACCGTCATGCATGCTACTTCTTAAAAAACATGAAAACACAATTCCACTCAAGGTGCTACTGATACTAACTTTGTCACTGTGGCTTCCTGCAAAAGAAAAAAGAGCATTTGTATGTTTATTGTACTGACTTCCCTACTGCTGCATCCTGAACATATGCCAGCGTCACCAAGGTCCAAGTGCCTCCTCACATTTTTAAATGAAATATGTCAGCAAACGTGTAAGAACACATTTTGGTCAGTGCGGCATCAGGTGATCGGTCTGATGCTAAGAGAACGATGTTCATGCATAGGTTGTTGACAAGACAATAAACATAAAAAACAGAATGGCACACAGCAACTTAAAAACCAAGCCAGCCCATGCTGCAGTTGAACATAGTCCTCTCAAGATAATGATGAACTGATGTCTTGGCTTACCCCCACACACGTGAACTATTTTTCCCCCCACTGGGGGTTTGGGACGTTGGGTGACATTTTGCTAATCAGAGCTCATGTGGCATGGTGATCAAGAACATGCATGATGTGCGTGTGTCCTTGGTTCATATCTCAGCTCAGACATGAATTTCCCCAGAGTGATCTTAGGTAAGCCACATAACGATCATAGTAGCCTACCTTGAACACCTATTGTAGGAAGTACTGGAATAATCTGAACACTGCAGGGAAACACATGAAAAGGCTGCAGTTCTGTGCTGCTTGCTCTGCCACATCTAAAGCCCTTGCAGCTTGCTATGCTTGGGGCAGGAAGTAGGGGCTGACTTTATTTGTTCCCCCTGCCACCACCCATTTTTCTTTTTTTAAAAAAGGAAAGCCTAACTGGGTATAATGGAAGGGAAATCAACAATTCTACCTTTAGGGCTGGAGTGGTTTCAGGCCCAATAGGTGGGTGTGTCTATGGAACAAGAGGGATTTGGATCTACTCTCCAAGCATCACCCTGAAATGTCCTGTCCTGGGTCCTACCACCACCGGAAAACTACTAGCAGTACTTTTGCTTCTATTTTGTCTTTGTTTGTTTTTTTGTTGTCCTCTATGCTGGGTTAATGAAGGGACTGTATGCAGATGAAGGTGATGGCTGGCCCTGTGCAAGAGGCAAGGAAGGGAAGATCTCCCAGCGTGGGAGGCTGGGAGAAGAAAGGGAAGCTCCCAGGTGAAAGCTGGGAGGGTCCACCTATTTCTGTGTGAGATAAGGGTTAAGACAGGCATCCCCAACCTTCAACCCTGCAGATGTTTTGGGCTACAATTCCCATCATCCCTGACCACTGGTCCTGTTAGCTAGGGATCATGGGAGTTGTAGGCCAAAACATCTGGAGGGCCGCAGGTTGGGGATGCCTGGGTTAAGATCTACCTGTGAGAGAAGATATTGCATTGTTTTTCCTCTTTGTTTTTCTGGTTTTTCTTTAGACTAGTCTGCTTTTTTATTGTATTGTTTTTTGATATAGATAGATAGATAGATAGATAGATAGATAGATAGATAGATAGATAGATAGATATAGATAGATGATAGACAGATAAATAGGTAGGTAGGTAGGTAGATGACAGATAGAAAAACTACTAACAGTACATTTTCGCTAGCTTTCTGAAAACTTTCTGCTGGCAATACCAAAGACTCTTCCAGGGGCGTTAAGTGCTGTCCTGGCAGTGAAACTGCTCTTCAGTGAGAGAGAAGCCAAGATTCCTCTGCTGATACATATAAAAGTAATGGCTGTTAATATGTAATTTCAAAGGTCTCTTTATATAAATACACTTCATGTGACACATTTTGATTTAGCATTTGTAATTTCATTTTCAGATGTATAGAAATGACTGGAAGTTCATTTTGCACATAAAAGGGCTATCCTTGCTCTCATTTTAAACATTGACAAGTTGCCCATTCATTTACCTTTCTTTTTGAAAAGTTTTTGTTTGTTTTTAGTGCAACAAGACCCTTTGTTGCTTTTGCTGTTTAAGAGACTGACGTGGCTACCTCTCTGAAAATAGTTACCTGAATTAGTTTCTAATTTCTGGAAGCAATTGTACTAGAACTATGGCCTCAAGTCATACACAAAAGCATGCTTGTACTTAATCTTAAAGTGCACTGCATGTATAGATGTGACGTGCTGCGGACTAGGAAGACCTCCAGTAAACAGATTGTATTACTGAGGTCTAAAAATATTTATAAAAAGGGCAGTGCAACGTCTTGCTGTTTAATCAGCACTAGATCTCTCATGTGTAAGCAAATTCTTGTCACACTAATAATTGCTCGAGCATCATTTGAAACCATAATATTTTCAGTACAGCTAAGCCCAACAAGTCTACAGCTATTTCTTTTTTACTTCGCTAGATAATATCAGAAAATAGGCTTTGAATAATATTGGAAAACTGGAGAATTGCTTAGCTAGACTGCACTGCTGCTAGATTTTTGCAGTGAAGAATATAATGGATATATATGCTATCTTAAGGGAAGTTAGAAAATTATATATTTGTTCTGTTATTTATTCATAACACTTATTTATAAAACAGTTTTGGGGAAATGAACAAGAAAGTACAAAGCTCAAGGCTCTTCATGTGACCCCAAGGCAAGTCAGAGCCCCTTCATATCTTCAGTATGGAGATAATGGTATTGATATACTTTATGATATTCTTGTAAGAATTCCTGGAGATCATGTACATGACGCAACTTAAAGTTATTTCTTAAAAATTATACCGTGCAAAGCATTATATAATCTAATGACCAGAATTTTCACTGTTTGCTAAATTTACTGATTAGAAAACAGTATTTAGCCTGTCATCAGATTTCAACTTAGGGGGTGGGAGGGAGAGACAGCCCTGAGCCTTGGCAGAATGAAGCCATTTTCGTTGTAATAAATTGTATTTGAATGCTAATTACCACAGCTGAATGGCAGCTCCCATGTCTTTGCAAAAGATAGCTTTTCCTGGAAGGCTACAAATGGTTTGCCAAGATATATTTATGTTTTTGTTTGCTTTGAGTTGTCAGGAACTCTCCCCCCTTATTTTAGATGGTGTGGAACTATAGCATCATCTGCTCATGAGAGTTGTAACAATTGCTATGCCATCTGTGCAACATAAGATGCATAAGGGTTGCATTGTAGGCATTCTGTTGAAGTAAATGTGCTGGCCGGGGTGGGCATTCCAGACACAAAGGTCAAACCTTTTATCTCTCAAAGCACTTATGAACTTTCACTACACACATTAAATAAGAGTGGAGCTGACTTTAAAGTGCACATGTACAAATTGGGCTAAAAAGGCTTAGTTTGCTGCGTCTCTGTGTGCAACGCCTTCTCCTAGAACTTGGTCCATCTCATTATGCCTTTAAGGGATGGGGAACATAATTTCCTATAAAAGGTATATTTTCCAATGGACAATCTGTTGAGGGCTGCATGCCAATGGTATATGAACCATTACCAGTGCAATGTTTCTAGAAAAAGAGGTGCCAGAACTCACCATAACCCCACTTGAGAGTTCTGCCAACTTACAGCTGAAAAAGCCCTGATGGTACCCATATGAACTTATCTGGACCCCATGATCATCATCTGAGGCCCTTCTTTATGTGCCTCCTACATGAGAGGTCTAGAAGGCAGTAACACAACAATGGGCCTTTTCTGTGGTGGCTCCACGTTTGTGGGGTGGGTTGCTCTCCCCAAGAAGGCTTTAGGTGCCAGGCAAACATTTCCTCTTCTCCCAGGCCTTTGGCTAATTAAACAATCTATGGCCTTTTAAACTGTGTATGTTTTGTTTGTTTGTTACTATGATATACATTTTTGTGTTATAATATTGTAAACCGGCCAGTGATCCTCAAATGAAGGTGGTATAGAAATTTAATTTTTTAAAAAGGGTGGGTGAGACGGCCAACCATTCTCTCTCAATATAGCTCCCTCTTTTTTTATCTCTCTTTATGTTGTGAAATGACAGATTGCTCTTCGACTAATGATTTCCCTGGAGCACTTTCCCTATCTCCTCTTTCCATCATTCCAACCTTTTGGCCTATTTCCCATTTCTGCTAGAGTCCTTCTTATCCCTCACCCACACTGCATGAAATTAAGCTGAGAACTACAAGCTCTCTACACCTGACCTCAGTAAAATAGTACAAGGTTAACTGATGTGAAAGGATTAAAATAAGAAGCAAGTCACAGGCCTCAGTGTTTGGTGAAATCAAGAATGTCCACAAAACCTTTCCACAAAACAACATTGTCTATGCCACATACTTAGAACTTGCTCAATTGTCATTTCATAGCCCTGGGGACCACTAGGAACTGCAGTTTTGTGAGAGGACTGAGGTGTCTCCAACACATAATTCCCAGAACTCTCACCTAACTATAGTCCTTAGGATTTCTTTGGAAAAGCCATTACAATTAATGTGGCTTAAAAGCAAATAAGTTATTGGATGCACAGCCAAATTTCATTGAGAAGCTCCTTTAAAAAACAAAAAGGTAGAAAGAGAGGCTGATAAATTGCCTAGGAAACCCTTTTTAAGACCATCAAAAGAGGGAAAGGTTTCCTGAAACCACCTACCCATTTTGCTCTTTACTGTCACCCTGGTTCTCTCTGAATCCTCTTCGCTGTCCCTCTGCCACCTCCTGGGCATTGTCGTTGAAAGAGGTGTTCAAGGATGCATTGTGTGTGGGCTGCCATGGGATATTAACTGCAGGTTTAGCAGCGCTCAGCTCAGGTGAACGCTGGTCAGCGTTAGACTTGGCGTTAGCATGCAGTCCGGAGGCGGTGAATGCAGTGGGAGGCGTGACATTGGCCAGTGGTGTAAGGGAAGCATGTGATGAAAAACTCGCATGAGCTGGAGTGAAGGCAGATGATGGCGATGGAATGGACGTGATCTTGGAAGCTGACATAGACCCAAAGGGTCTTGGGGCCTTATTGAAGGCTATGTTGGCTGTGGATGAAACTTTGGGCACGACTGCGGACGGAATGGGCACAGGCTTAACTAGTTCCTTAGGCTCTACCTATGTGAAATAAAAACAACAACAACACAAAAATACACAAGAAAGCCACACGGACACACACGCGCACATACAAATGGCATGCAAAATATAAGTGTCATCTGTTGCAGTTTCATCTTGAAACACAAACTGATGACCAATGAAGGATTGCCCATTACATAGCTTTACCCACAAAGCACTAGTTCTAATCACACACGTGGCATGCACTATTGAGGAGAAAAAGTTGAACACGCATGAGCTGGGAACTGACCAAAAATATTCATAATTGACTGGGCTTGAGTGTTAAGAGATAAAGGAGACTCACCCAGTGCAAGAATCAGAGGTAAGTAGTGGAAGATGCAAAGCCCAACATAAATACCTTCATTTTTCGGCCAGTATTGAATAACCATTTTGCTATTTTCTAATGTGACCAAGGGAGTTCTGGACTTGTGTTTCTTGAACTACCATCTCCCCATGAATCACTGCCAACCTCTTTTTGATTCAAGGTGATTTTTCACAAGCAGTTTGCTATATCACATGGGGCTGTGCTGCTCAAAGTGTGTGCAGGGTTGTGTGTGTTAAAAAGTTATCTTAAACACATCCAAGGTCCTCGCGACTTTTAAAATAGTTCACTGTTCTGTATAGCCTTCATTTACACACTTCTAGGAGAAAAGTCAGAAAAGTGCACCCAGAATTATAAAGGGAATGGCCCAACTGTTTTCCTAGAAGTTTGTAAAAGAAGGCTATGCAGTAGGAGGAACGTTTACAACATTTGTGGCCTTTCACTTTAGAGAAAAGCCAAGTGAGAGGGCACATGACAGACGTAAATGGAAGTATCAATGGAGAAAGTAGATGGAAATTCTCTCTCCCTCTCTCTCTCATTGGGATACCCAATGAAGCTGAATGTTGCAAGATTCTGGACAGATGAAAGAAAATACTTCCTCCCACAGTGCATAGCTGAATTATGAGATTCACTCCCAGAAGAGGTAGAGATGGCCACCAACTTGCATGTCTTTGAAAGAGGATTACCGTATTTTTCGCTCCATAGGGTGCACCGGACCATAGGGCGCACCTAGTTTTTAGGGGGGGAAATAAAGAAAAGAAATTTATCCCCCCCCCCCCGTCAGGTCCAGGAGCGGTGGCAAGATTGTGCGCAACCTCGCCCCGCTCCCAGAGCATGCAGGACTGGGGGCTGGGGGTGGGGAAGCCTGAGCTTCCCCCGACCTCATCCCCCAGAACAGGCAGCTATCCGCAAACCTTCCGAGCGCAGCGGGAACTCCCGCTGCGCTCAGAAGGCTTGCGGATAGCTGCCTGAAGCCTGGAGAGCGAGAGGGGTCGGTGCGCACCGACCCCTCTCGCTCTCCAGGCTTCAGCGAAAGCCTGCATTCGCTCCATAGGGCGCACACACATTTCCCCTTCATTTTTGGAGGGGGGAAAGTGCGTCCCATAGAGCAAAAAATAGGGTAGATAGATTCAAGGAGGATATGGTTATCAACGGCTACTAGCCACAATTGTTCTGCCGCTACTGTCAGAGGAAGTATGCCTGCGAATACCAGTTGCTGGGAATTGCAGTCAGGGCTGCTTTAGAGCTCAGGTTCTGATGGCAGGATTCTCATGGGCATCTGGTTGGCCACTGTGAAAACAGGACGCTCAACAAGATGGGTCTTTGATCTAGCAGGGCTCTTCTTACCAATAAGACAGAAATTGCTGGCTGCACTACACTACTCTCTGGGTTGTTTAATTAAAAGGCAAATTTACATATTTGTTCTGAAAAGGGAATCACCTACTATTTCCACATTTAGTGGTGGGGGTGTTTTTTTGTGGGGGTGTTATTCAGCTAGTCATGAAACTCGGGTCTAATAAAGTGAGATGGAATCAGACAGAAAAGGAGTATTCAGCTACTAAAAAAGACAGGGACAACCTTAGGTCGCCTATCACAAGTATGTCCCTTTCAAGAAGCTATGTCTTCTGCCTTTCCAGGGTTCTTTTTAGCTACTGTATGAACTGCGACTTAACATCCAGGCCCCCTGTATTTTGGAGACTGAAGCCATAGCAGTCTGTGAGGAAGATACAGCAAATGTATCCTCAGTAAAAAACAAAAAACACAGCTGCACACTCAGTTCCTGATACAAAGACACATGGACTCCATAATCTCCCAGAAGGCTTTGTACATGGTTAAGTACATTCTAGAGGTAAGGGAACAATGGACGAGGTAGTGTATGCATGATGTTAACATAGCTTGGTCCTGATTGAAACAGGTATTTCCTTGGTATTGTTGCTTTTGTGCCCAGCTCTGAACTCCCGTATTATCCTAGTGCGTAAGTGGCTATGGCCTGCATAGCATACCCAGTCATCCTCAAAATGAATGCAAAAATAGGGCTTTACAGATCAAGATAAACATCTTGAAACACCATTTTTGTTGCACTGGAAGAGCTCTTCAATTAATACATGTTAAGAGAAGTATTTCAAGGAGTTAATTGGTTACAGTGATACGCCCCTGGATTTGAAGTGGAGGACTTACCTGCTGCACAGGTATGGGATCAGGTTTCGGAGCAGAAGGTGCTCTGAAAAAAAGAAAAAAGAACAGGCCATGTAAATTCTAAAGAAACCTACCACACATAGTTCAATAATCTTCTAAATCACTATACAGCCTCTAACAGCACAATCCAATCAAAAGCTAAGCAGTTGGGATCCCACTGATTTAAGCAATACTTAATTCAAATCAGTGGTATTTGTCAATGGACCCACAGAGCTTTACACAGTGTATTAGTTTTCTTAGAACCCAAAGTCTTATTTCAAACCGCAAGAAATCAGTTGCTTAACTTAGTATTTGAATAGCAAAGCATTTGCATCCCAAAGTTGAAGAATGACTTCGGAGTATATTGGATGCATTTGAAACTGAAACATTTCCATGCTTAAATTACGACACAGCACCACACTCCAATGGGTTAGCCAACAGAAACCACGCAGTTCACAGTCTGTAAGGTGGTGGTGGCAGATACAGGAAAAACACATGTATTCTATCACCCAGTTATAGTCAACAGGTTGGGCTTCCCATTGGATATTGGTGTACCATGTATACATTTTGCTACTGAACTGAAAGTAAAGGGGAAAAAATCCAAGGAGAATTTAGAGATTCCCAGAAAGGCAAAACACTTAGGAAAATGGTGATTGAATGGGAGGAATCTGATATGGCTAGAAACAATTTCAGAGGGGTCTCACTCTTCCCTACTGAATCCGTACTAATTAACACTAAGAACAAATAAGACTTTGGCTGGATCTAGACATGTTCAAAGAGGTGTTTTAGTTCAATGAATTGTAAACTTTGTATGAGAAATCAGGCTGGCAAAAACGGAACTCAACAGCGCTATCTGGTATCACAGTGTTATCATGTATATACAAGGCATATAAAGCGCTTTTTTCTTTGCCAATGTACAGGTAGCTGAGTCCTTTGCCTTCTTTGAGAAACAGGTTTGTTCTCCTGTTTCAGAGACCATCCAGCGGGAACATCCAATGAAACATGACTACATGGCCCCCAAAATAAACATTTGGATATATCAGTGTTAACATGCAATTACAAAGTAGTCAGTTTATAGAAATACAATGAAGAAATGGCCATGGTTCAGTGGTAAAACACATGCAGAAGGTCCCAGGTCCAATCTCTGGTAGGGCTGGGACAGTCCCTGTCAAACCATGAAGAGCTGCTGCCATTTAGGAATAAGCTAGAAGGGCCAGTGTGGTTCTGTATAAAACAGCTTCCTAAGTACATAGAAGCAAAACTTAAACAAAGGTAAAGCTTCAACTATAGCTGTAGCTAATGAAAATGGTTGCTTTCTCCGTAGTTGTACATATAAAATGAAAAACATGTATTGTTCCCATATTTGCTTTCATCAGGTCTGGCACAATGGAGTGGAGGAAATCAAACTACAGCGTCTAGAGTTTCAACTAGAATCTTAAATCTCGACTCTCCTGTTCCAGAAAAAAAATCTTTTCAACATGCAAATGGAACACTTCAAATTACCATGTTTATATTTGATGTCATCCTTACAACATAAATATCCAAAGATATGGTCCAGGCCCCTATGGCTGCAGTGCCTGTATGCAGAGGGGTTGCCAGAGTATTAAATAAAGGCTTATTGCCCCCCCCCCAGCACACACAACATACTGGGCAATTATGGGGATTAGGAGCCCCTCCCTCTTTGAGTTTGAGTAACTTGTCCTGAGGGGCATGCAGACGTCACAATCCCAATATGAAACAAATCTCCCACAGACATGCAAGAGAGGTTTGCTTCAAACCATTTCTATCCCAGCTATTTGCACATACCAGTTTTGTTTATTAAAAAAGCAGCATTTCTATGGCTCTGCAGCTGAACCTAAAATGCAGAATTTGCACAGGCAAGGCATAGCATTGAACAAATTCTGGTGATAAAACTGAATGCCTTACAGTACGTTACTTATAAATTTGGGATTCAATTACTTACCACCACCACCACCCTCCCCCTTAACACATTGTGGTTGGAAAATAACTATCTGCCCAGAGATTCCTGAAATGTTCTAACTGCTATTACTCAGTTCAGGGTATTGTGTAAGATGGAACACAGAACCATATATAAAAATCAGTTGGGTCATCAAAATACGAATGAGAAAATTGCTGTGGTTGTGAAAATTGACAAGGAGGGGAAAAATAAGGACGGGCAACACTTAACGATGGAAAATGCTTTGGCACAATAATATCCATGTATATTATGTTAAGCGTGAATTCAAATGAATTGCTGATGTGTT